>NC_091247.1:36197500-37607500 GCF_042477335.2 Ovis canadensis
GAGGCAGAGAGGAAGTCAGAGCCCTGACCCCACAGACCCCTGGCTGTGATGTCAGTGGTAGAGTGGCCTGAGCTTTGAGCCATGCGCCCCCAACACTGTGGGGTCCTCCAACCTGTGGCTTTAGTGTGCCAGGTGGACAGCCTACAGGGCCACAAAGCTGCCCTCTCCCTCTCACGGCAGGGGCTTGCTGGAGGTGGCCCTGGGCCCTCTCCACAGGCTAGGCCCAGAAGGGCTCCGTTTGTCAGCTGATGGCAGGTGACCACTTGTCACTGTCAGATCGGCCCCCAGCCTAGCTGGACATTCTCAGTAGCTCTTGGGCACGGGAAACACACAGGCCCTGCTTCCTTTGGGAATTGGATCCAAACTCTTTAACTGTTCTTAAACGTCCTCTGTGATCTGGGTCCAAATTTCCTTTCCTGTCTCACCTCTCTCGGTCTCTCCCCACGACCCCTGGCCTCCAGATCCTCCTGGCCTTGGTTGGATGCAACCTGGTGCTAGAATACCCATTCCCAGAACATCTTCTCCACCAAGTTGCTTGAGCCTCTGTGTGTTTCCAGCCCTAGCCATTGTCCAGTTCACAAAAACTGTGAACATTGGGTGACCCATCAGTGGCTGGCTGAATAATGCCTCCCTATCAACATCCATATCCCAATCCCTCAAATCTGGAAATATGTTATTTTATGTAACTTGTTGTGATCTTTAGGTGGCAGGTTATCCTGATTATCTAGGTGGGCCCAGTGTAATCACAGGGTTCTTATAAGACGGTGACAAGATAGTCAAGGTGGGAATCAGACCTGATGACGGCCAGCAAGGTTTTGGAGTCCTGGGAGGAAGAGGTTGGAGGGATTTAGGATAACAAGAAAAATTCTCCTTCACTTTCGCTTGGTGATTTCTAGTTTCCAAAGTATTTTTTTCTTATGCCTTATACATGCTCAGGAAATACACTTAGGACCTTATTGCCCTCATTCTCAGTCCTACCAAAGAAAACATGAGCAAAATAAAACGCTTGCAAAGTCTTCCCCAGCCTATGAAACAAATGCAAGCCGTGTGATCAGGCCTTGTTTCTCATCATGTGTTTTCATGAACACGTGCATGTTTCATACACCAATTACTTGTCATTCCCCAAATAGCTGCTACTTTTACAGTTTCGTTTACTTTCCTTCATTTGAAAAAATATATGCCTATTGTCTAAAGTTCAAAACCAGGGTAAAAATCAACAAAACAATGCTCAGAATCCCACTACCCAGAGGCCACAATTTTTAACATCTCGGTAGATTTCTCTTTTGTTTTCGGCCTGTGCTTTGAAAGTGTGTAGAGTTGTGTCATATGTGTGAATTGCTTAAATCAATTGAGGTTATATTGCAAGCTTTTTCTAGGGTTTAAAAATTTCCCAGAAGAATACTTTTTAATGGCTACAATACTATGTGATATGTACCATAATTTATTTCAACATTATTCAATGATCAGATTGTTAGACTGTTTATAATAACACTTTGAAGAATATCTTTGAGCATGAATTTTTACCCGCCTTTCAGATTATTTTCATAGGATAGATTCCCAGAAGTGGAATTACTGAATCAAAGGGTATAAACATTTTAAAGGCCCTTGATACATATTGCCAAATTGCTTTCTAGAAGTTAATCCAATTTATACTCTCACCAGCTGTGTTCATACATGCATGCCCCTCTTACTACATCCTGGCCAGCTCTGAACATTATCGTGATTTTTAACTAAAAGTATTTCCCCGCTGTTTTATTTGTATTTCTTTGCTAGTGAGGGTGAATATTTTTTTCCACATGTTACTAGCTTTATCTTACTCTGATTTTTAGGGAATTGCCCACTTCCTTTTGCCAATTTACCTTTTCGGTTCTCCATGTTTTCGTACTGAATTGTATGAGATTATTAACAAGGATGTGAAACTATTTATCACATGCTTGGCATTTCCCCCCAGTATTGTATATGTATTTTCATTCTGTTTATAATACATCTTGACATCCAGGAGTTTTAAAACTTGTATGTAGTCCAAACCTACATATTTTCCTTGGTGTTTTCTTCTTCTTTTGTGCCTTAGAGTGTCTGTTCCGTGTGGGGTCAGTAAGTAAGGTGTGGGTTGCCCTTTGTAGTCTTTGAGTTGCTCTCTCGTTGCAAGGTTGCCCTCTCATTTGTGATAAAGAACCCACCTGCTACTGCAGGAGACATAAAAGATCCCTGGGTCAGGAAGATCCCCTGGAGGAAGGCACGACAACCCACTCCAGTATTCTTGCCTGGAGAACCCTATGGACAGAGGAGCCTGGCAGGCTTCAGTCCATAAGGTTGCACAGAGTTGGACATGACTGAAGCGACTTAGCACACAACTAGTTGTTTGGATGCCTGTCTTCTTCACCGAACTGTAAGTGACTTGAAGGGAGGGATCAAGTCTTACCTCCGTGAATCTACAACAGTGCCTGGTATAGAGGTCTCCTCGCCCCAATATTTGGGACTTGAACTGTGGTATGTATTAACTATGGATGTAATCATCATGCCCGCTTTATATTGACAGTTGAGAATACAAAGGTTCAGGGTGGTTACATGGCTTGCTGAGAGATTGGTGGAAACCCACATTTTCACATCTTGATCTCTATCTTCTGCACCCTGTCTGCCTACGGGGTCCCCCTACCAGGTGATGGGTGGTTTGGAGGATGTGCTCAGGAGTGGTGATAATGGGTACAAAAGGGCAGGGAGTCAGTACCCTGTCCTTTACTCACAAACCTGAATGGAGGAGGGGTCCAGTCATGGGAAGGGGTGCTGCTTTCATTCTCTGGATGCCCTAGTGTTTTCTCTGGGTGCCCTGGCATTTATCCCCAGGATCTCTCTGCTGCACAGCCACAGTCCAGAGAAGCTGTCTCCTCCAGCCCTGCTTCTACCAACTCTTCCTCATCTCCTTTCCCCAGCTGGATACTTACAGGCTCCCTGGCATAGCCTCCTCCATACCACAGGGCACTTTATGCTTGTGAGAGATTCAATTAGATGGACGCCTGGTACTCTGATCTCTACTGCCAGCCCAAACTCAAAACTAATGAGGCGCAACAAAAAACAACCGCTCTGCCTTCTCAAGTTCTTTTTTTATGGGGCCCATAAATTTCAAGGAGGAAAGTACCCTTGGTGAACGGTTTTAATCAAGGGCCCGAGTTTCTGAAACAACATCCTTTCTGTGGTTGTGAAATGATAATTCTGGCTTGTGGAATAGGGTAAACTGAGGCCCTGGATGGTCGCAACCTGTCTCAGTGCAGCAAGGAAGGGACAGAGCCTGGAAAAGAAGATCCAACACCCACTTCTTGAGGTCTTCCAGCCACAGGTTCTGGTGATTCATGGAAACCACTGAAACACCAAATGCCCTAATCACAAAAAGATTATGGAGAGCTAAGATCAAGTCACTTCGGGGAGACTGATGCTGGGTTTTTTTTGTTGTTGTTGTTAGTAAGGGTCTTCTCTATGGAAATCTATTTATTACCTTTGAGGAGGCAGTTCTTTCCAGAAAAACGATCTAAGTCAGGTGGCACTAGTGGTGAAACGAGCTGCCAATGCAGGAGACACACGAGGTGTGGGTTTGATCCCTGGGTCAGGAAGATGCCCTTGGAGGAGGGCATGGCAACCCACTCCAGTATTCTTGCCTGGAGAATCCCATGGGCAGAGGAGCCTGGCAGGCTACAGTCCATGGAGTCTCAAAGAGTCGGACACGACTGAAGCAGCTTAGCACACATACAAGGGACTAGTGAGCCACCATCATTCCTTACCTCTGTACAGCACTGTAATAGCTTAGAATGTGCTTTCCAAATCCTTCTCTGTTTGAACCTCATAAAAAACCGGCAGAGCAGTTATTCTTATTCCCATTTGATTAATCAGAAGAATGAGGATTCAAGGGATTAAATAACGGAGAAAGAAACACTTTCTAAACAGCAAGGCAGTACAAAATCCAACCAGTTATTTGCTAAGTGCTTTGCCTTAGGTCTCACAGGTAGTAAACCACAGGGAAGGCCCAGAACTTGGTCAGGTGACCTCAGATGGTGTTCTTCTCCCATCACTTATGTTAGATCACTTTCTGAACCAGCACACTGACTGCCCAGGGAATCACTTGGGAAGTTAGAAATACTGTTGATATTTGGGCCCCGCATGGACCAATGAAACCAGTATTTCTGGAGGACAGACTCTTGGTACCAGGGTATGAAAAGCTCCTGGAGGACTTTTCTAGTAGCCCAGTGGTTGAAAATCTGCCTGCCAATGCAGGGGACGCAGGTTCAATCCCTGGTCCAGGAAGATCCCACAAGCCATGGAGCAACTAAACCCGTGCACTGAAACTGCCTGCGTTCTAGAGCCCGTGCCCCGCAACAAGAGAAACCGCCGCAAAGGGAAGACTGTGCCCTGCAATGAAGAGTAGCCCCTGCTGCCACAACTAGAGAAAGAGAGACCGCAATGGAGACCCCGCACAGCCGAGAAGAAGATAAGCAGATAAAAGCTTCTGGAATGATTCTCATGAGTGCAGGGTTGAGGGCCACCTCCTTGGAGGGCTGGAGCTTTTGGCCCTGAGCACCTATGTGTTGTAGGTGGGTCTTTACTTCCATGGTTCTCCACTGCCCCCTGGTACAGTGAGGGGGTGGTCTCAGACCTAACCTTCAAGACCCCTTCCATCTGCAACATACTGATTCTGGGGTTCTGAGCAGTGGTTGTTGGTAACTATCTATTTAAAGGGTTGCTTGGATAGGGTTCGTGCTGTCTTTATTAATGCTGACCACTTAATGGCTTCCTTGGAGCCTGCTGCCAAGTCACTCACCCAGCGAGCTTCCCCTGTTGTCTCCTACCGTCGTCTCGGTCATCTGTCATTTCCATCTTGGAATATCTCTCCTGAAACAGCGCGCCACACTTGCCTGCCTGTTTGTCTCCTCTCTGGGTGAGGCAGAAGCCAGTGCAGACTTGCACCTGAGATGTGTGTAGCCCTGCTCAGGTTACGTGAACCGCCGTTTGACACTGAGTGATTCATTGGGTTTGCTCGCTGGGAATGATTCCTTCTCCCTAATTGCTCATTCAAAACAGAAACCCACACCTACGCCCCTCCTTCAATCGTGTCTCAGAGACTTCATGCTACAAAATGTACACAACTCTCCTAACTCAAATTTCTGTTTTAAACGAATGTCAAATTTTAGGGCACTTAATTAATTTTTAATTACGGTGATTTATGTGACATTAAAAAAGGCACAGTTGTATCAGCTTTTGGGCTGTCTCCCACCTGCTTGCTCTTGCCTAACTGATGACACTTGTTAAAGGGGGAAAATTTGAGTGCTGCATCAGTGGAGGGGGGGGGTTGCAGATCTTGCTCTTAAATGAAAGAGAAGCAGAGACTATGGTGGGAGGAGGCCAGCTTCTAAAGTGTGGGGAGGTCAGGAGTGGGGCTGGAATCTGAGCCAGGCTCCCAGTGGAAACTTACCATTTCCCAGGATGAGAAGAATCAGGTGTTCAAGGGTAAACAAGCCCAGAGACATGGAAATGGATGGTGACATGATGAGGATGTAGTCAAACAATGTGCACAGTCTAACAGCCGCCGACACCACGCTGATGTTAATGGAGGTGTTGGAAGGCCTGGGAACTGTGTAAATTAAGCCTGGCAGAGACCAGTCCTGTTGAGGGCTTTGGCCTCATAAATCGTAGTGCGGACAACCTCATTAAAGAACTGGCATCTTCGGTTCCTACTCAAAATGTAAATTGGTGTGGAGAGGGCCTGGCTTCAGAGGCCAAGAGGGCGGGATGAGGAAATGCTGTTCTAGGAGTCAGGAGAGCTGGTTTGAGGACTTGTCTTATCACTAGTAAGACTCATGGGAGCATGAGCCAGTCCCTCTTCTGGGCCTCAGTTTCCTTGTTTGTAGACTGTCCACAGCCAATCACTCATATTTACCACGGGCTAGTTGTGTTTGCAGACTCTCTGCATCAAAGTCACACTGAGCTTGGTAATTACACTACTTCCAGGCACTGCTGCAGACCTACAGAGTTCGAAGATCTCAGAGTGGGGCTCTAGATCCAGCATGTTCCACAAGCTCCCTGGGTGACAACTGCTGCTGCTGCTGCTAAGTGGCTTCAGTCATGTCTGACTCTGTGCGACCCCAGAGACAGCAGCCCACCAGGCTCCCCTGTCCCTGGGATTCTCCAGGCAAGAACACTGGAGTGGGTTGCCATTTCCTTCTCCAATGCATGAAAGTGAAAAGTGAAAGTGAAGTCGCTCAGTCATGTCTGACTCCTAGTGACCTCATGAACTGCAGCCTACCAGGCTCCTCTGTCCATGGGATTTTCCAGGCAAGAGTACTGGAGTAAAAAAAAAAAAAAAAAAAAAAGTTAACTGATCTTTAGTTCCTTCTCTTCTTGGAAGAATCCCAAGCCTTCTAGCACCACCCCTTTTAGCACCACCCCTTTTAGCACCACCCCTTTTAGCACCACCCCTTTCTCTCGGTGACAATTCCATCCTTGATCCAGGGCTTTCATTTCTGTTATGACTCCAGCAGACCCAAGGCACCACTATGTTCAGTTTGTGTTGATGAGACCCCTAAGGTGCAGAGAGACTAGGTTCCAAGTGCAAGGAGGTTCCACTCTCCTCTTCTACTAGCTGATGGTGTAAACTCAGACATATCTTCACAGGCTTCTCTCTTCTATAAATCAGGGAGACTGTCTAATAAACAGCATTTTTGTGAGGGTCAAATGATATTGGGTACATAAAACAATATGTGGGTTTCTTAGGAGCTAAAGAGCATCCCAAAGAGTTTGGGAGAATTGGCCATAGAGGTTGGGTGGAAAGTTATCAATGAAGGGGTTGACCAGGCCAAATTTTGGAGGCAGGCAGTATCTCTGGAGATCCCTGATGCCTGATGTGTTAGTTGCTCAGTCGTGTCTGACTCTTTGCAACTCCATGGACTGTAGCCTTCCAGGCTCTTCCATCCATGCGATTTTCCAGGCAAGAATACTGGACTGGGTTGCCATTTCCTTCTCCAGGGGATCTTCCTGGCCCAGGGATTGAACCCAGGTCTCCTGCACTGCAGGCAGACTCTTTACCATCTAAGCCACCAGGGAAGCCCCCACGTCCCAAGAGAAGATGAAACCCTTTCAGCAAAGCAAAGGTGCAAACAAACCCAATAGTAATTTGTGACATAATAATAGCTATGAAGAGTAATTGCAAGGAAGAATTTCTAAGATTATCTGTCTCTAGTGTCACCCCTACCACCAGAGTTAGCTTTCTGAGCCCAGCTCCCTTTAGGTCCTAATCCTAAACCTTCACTGGTTTCCATGGCCTTCGGTTCAAACTGAGCCTTTGCACACCCAGCTCAGCCCACTTTCCCAGCATCATTGTGTGTTTTGCATCTTTAGCTGAAGACCATGACTTGCAGTTTCTTGAACATGCAGCCATGGCTACAGCCTTTGTGTAACGCAATTTGGTGGGCTAGATTCATCTTCTCCATCTGAGCAATTCCTCCTAACTCAGCTGTCACTTTCCCCTATTGCTTGTTCTTCTCCCTTGAAGAAAGATGTATGCCTCCCTCTGGGGTTCTCTGGTAATCACTATACACCTTTAACGGTGAACTCATCTCCCCCATCGGTGATTATGTTTGCATTGCTAACTTCTCCCACTAAATTCTTAATTCTTTGAGGCAGGGCGTCTATCTTATTTTATCTCCCGGAGAGTGCCTGGCACATAGTAAGTGCTAATAAATGTATGCTGAAGAAGTGCAAAACAGATCACCAAGTTTAAGTAGAAAGATGGGATGAGGTAGAATTTCCTGGCATTCTGGAAATTACTAGTTCCTTTAGGTTACACTGTAGCAATTCCATACACACATCTTCCCCTCTCAGCCAAAATCCCATGCAAGCTTTGGATTAGCGAAAAATGTTCAGAGATTCTACTAAGACCCTGGGGTTAGGGTAGTGAACAGAAGATGACATTGGTGACCTGGTTTGATGGGTAGGCCATGGGAACCCTCTCTGGGGAAGAGATATTCAAGCTGATACTGAAGGAGAAGGGAAGTCAGCCAGCCGTGTGGAAAGCTGTAGAGGGGCAGGGACTGCACTGCCGGGAGTGGGAAATGGTGCTAATGACCTGTTGATACTAATGAAGCACAGCAAAGGCCAGTGTGGCTCAGAAGGCTCACAAGGGCCAGGAGGGTCATGAAGAGTGGGTGGGAACGGAGGCAGAGGCCCAGTCAGGCAGGATCTTGCAGGCTGTGGGAAGGGGTGTGAATTTTGCTTAAGGAGTTTAGACAAGAGACTGAAAATAATTTGATTTCTAAAAAGGTTGTTCTGAGCAATTCTGGGGCTTCCCTAGTGGACCATAGCCTCATCTGACTCAGTGAAACTCTGAACCATGCCGTGTAGGGCCACCCAAGACGGATGGGTCATGGTGGAAAGTTCTGACAAAATGTGGTCCACTGGAGAAGGGAATGGCAAACCACTTTAGTATTCTTTCCTTGAGAACCCCATGAACAGTTTGAAAAGGCAAAAAGATACGACATTGAAATTGGAACTCCCCAGGTCGGGAGGTGCCCAATACGCTACTGGAGATCAGTGGAGAAATAACTCCAGAAAGAATGAAGAGATGGAGCCAAAGCAAAAACAACACCCAGCTGCAGATGTGACTGGTGATGGAAGCAAGGTCCAATGCTATAAACAGCAATATTGCATAGGAACCTGGAATGTTAGGTCCATGAATCAAGGCAAATTGGAAGTGATCAAACAGGAGATGGCAAGAGTGAACTTCGACATTTTAGGAATCAGCGAACTAAAATGGACTGGAATGGGTGAATTTAACTCAGATGACCACTATATCTACTACTGTGGGCAAGAATCCCTTAGAAGAAATGAGTAGCCATCATAGTCAGCAAAAGAGTCTGAAATGCAGTACTTGGATGCAGTTTCAAAAATGACAGGATGATCTCGGTTCATTTCCAAGGCAAACAATCAATATCACGGTAATCCAAGTCTGTGCCCTGACCAATAATGCTGAAGAAGCTGAAGTTGAACAGTTCTATGAAGAGCTACAAGACCTCCTAGAATTAACACCCAAAAAAGATGTCCTTTTCATTATAGGGGACTGGAATGCAAAAGTAGGAAGTCAAGAAACACCTGGAGTAACAGGAAAGTTTGGCCTTGGAGTACAGAATGAAGAAGGGCAAAGGCTAATAGTGTTCTGCCAAGAGAACACACTGGTCATAGCAAACACCCTCTTCCAACAACATAAGAGAAGACATCACCAGATGGTCAACACTGAAATTAGATTGCTTATATTCTTTGCAGCCAAAGATGGAGAAGCTCTTTACAGTCAGCAAAAACAAGACTGGGAGCTGACTGTGGCTCAGATGAATTCCTTACTGCCAAATTCAGACTTAAATTGAAGAAAGTAGGGAAAACCACTAGACCATTCAAGTATGACCTAAATCAAACCCCTAACAATTATACAGTGGAAGTGAAAAATAGATTTAAGGGACTAGATTTGATAGACAGAGTGCCTGATGAACTATGGACAGAGGTTCATGACATTGTACAGGAGACAGGGATCAAGACCATCCCCAAGAAAAAGAAATGCAAAAAAGCAAAATGGCTGTCTGAGGAGGCCTTACAAATAGCTGTGAAAAGAAGAGAAGCAAAAAGAAAAGGAGAAAAGGAAAGCCATACCCATTTGAATGCAGAGTTCCAAAGAATAGCAAGGAGAGATAAGAAAGCCTTCCTCAGTAATCAGTGCAAAGAAATAGAGGAAAACAATAGAATGGGAGAGACTAGAGATCTGTTCAAGAAAATTAGAGATACCAAGGGAACACTTCATGCAAAGATGGGCTCAATAATGGACAGAAATGGTATGGACCTAACAGAAGCAGAAGATATTAAGAAGAGGTGGCAAGAATACACAGAAGAACTGTACAAAAAAGATCTTCATGACCCAGATAATCATGATGGTGTGATCACTCATCTAGAGCCAGACATCCTGGAATGTGAAGTCAAATGGGCCTTAGGAAGCATCACTATGAACAAAGCTAGTGGAGGTGATGGAATTCCACTTGAGCTGTTTCAAATCTTAAAATATGATGCTGTGAAAGTGCTGCACTCAATATGCCAGCAAATTTGGAAAACTCAGCAGTGGCCACAGAACTGGAAAAGGTCAGTTTTCATTCCAATCCCAAAGAAAGGCAATGTCAAAGAATGCTCAAACTACCGCACAATTGCATTCATCTCACACGCTAGCAAAGTAATGCTCAAAATTCTCCAAGCCAGGATTCAGCAATACGTGAACTATGAACTTCTAGATGTTCAAGCTGGTTTTAGAAAAGGCAGAGGAACCAGAGATCAAATTGCCAACATCCACTGGATCATGGAAAAAGCAAGAGTTCCAGAAAAAACATCTATTTCTGCTTTATTGACTATGCCAAAGCCTTTGACTGTGTGGATCACAATAAACTGTAGAAAATTTTTCAAGAGATGGGAATATCAGACCACCTGACCTGCCTCTTGAGACACCTATATGCAGGTCAGGAAGCAACAGTTAGAACTGGACATGGAGCAATACACTGGTTCTAAATAGGAAAAGGAGTACGTCAAGGCTGTATATTTCACAGTGCTAATTTAACTTATATGCAGAGTACATCATGAGAAACGCTGGGCTGGATGAAACACAAGCTGGAATCAAGATTTCTGGGAGAAATATCAATAATCTCAGATAAACAGATGACACCACCCTTATGGCAGAAAGTGAAGAAGAACTAAAGAGCTTCTTGATGAAAGTGAAAGAGGAGAGTGAAAAAGTTGGCTTAAAGCTCAAGATTCAGAAAACTAAGATCATGGCATCTGGTCCCATCACTTCATGGGAAATAGATGGAGAAACAGTGGAAATAGTGGCAGACTTTATTTTGGGGAGGGGGGCTCCAAAATCACTGTGGATGGTGATTGCAGCCATGAAATTAAAAGATGCTTACTCCTTGGAAGGAAAGTTATGACCAACCTAGATAGCATATTCAAAAGCAGAGACACTACTTTGCCAAGAGAGGTACATCTAGTCAAGGCTATGGTTTTCCAGTAGTCATGTGGTCATGCATGGATGTGAGAGTTGGACTATAAAGAAAGCTGAGCACCGAAGAATTGGTGCTTTTGAACTGTGGTGTTGGAGAAGACTCTTGAGAGTCCCTTGGACTGCAAGGAGATCCAACCAGTCCATCCTAAAGAGATCAGTCCTGAGTTCATTGGAAGGACTGATGCTGAAGCTGAAACTCCAGTACTTTGGCCACCTGATGCGAAGAGCTGAGTCATTGGAAAAGACCCTGATGCTGGGAAAGATTGAAGGCGAGAGAAGAAGGGGATGACAGAGGATGAGATGGTTGGATGGTATCACCAACTCAATGGACATGAGTTTGGGTAAACTCCGGGAGTTGTTGATGGACAGGGAGGCCTGGCGTGCTGCAGTCCATGGGGTCGGAAAGAGTCGGACACGACTGAGCGACTGAACTGAACTGAACTAGTGGTTCATTTGGTAAGAATCTGCCTGCAGTGCAGGAGATCCAGGTTCAGTCCCCAGGTTGGGAAGATGAATTTAGGGAGAATGGGTCACAGAGGGCAATAGAAGTGGGGAACCGAGTTCATAGATCATTGCAGCTGCCCAAGCAAGTGATGGAGGCACCTTGCCTGAGCCTGGTGGTGGTGGAGCTGGAGAGAAGTGAGTGATGGATTTTGTGTCTGAGGTGACACTGATAGAACAGGCTGGTGGCCTGGAGGTGAGGCTGAGGAAGAGGATGGTGCTGGGGTGAAACCATGGCTGCCAGTTGACATGACAGAACCACTGAGAGTTTGTTTCAAAATCCAAGTTCCTCAAAGCCAGTCTTCGTATAACCTTATGAAGAACCACAAGGATGCCTGTGGGCCATCAGTGGGATGCAGTATGTCTCATTTTTTGCAGTTGAGCTCTCCAAAGAAATTAAAAATTTTCTTATCTCTTTGTGGCCCCAATATCCCTTGATTTCATTGCATAGTCCTCTTCCCAAGGTTTCTCTAGGCCACATTTATCTTCATTGCTTTGCTGAAAAGACACAGCAGTAATTTTATTTTTAATGTTATAAATGACCTCTGTGCACATTTACCATTAATCTCCCTGAAGAGTGATGACATTTAACCAGTCTGCACCATAGCTCCCTATAAACTATGTCATTTTCTCCTCTTGCTTGTTCAGTAAACAATGAACAATCCCGGTTGCACCTTGGAGACTTAATACTAATCATTAACAAATCACAGCTACAACTGAGCCCCCTGGAGGGACTATGCAGATTATGCGGTGGAGAAGGCTGCATGGAATGGAGAGCGAAGGCAAGCCGGGATCATTGAGACTGGAGGAGCAGAGACAGGAGTGTTGATTATGGGGAGTGGCCCTGTGAAGCACCTCCACGGAAGGAAGTTGGGTAGATTTGGCTTCCTGAAGACAGATGCAAGGTCATCTTGCCTCCATTCCATCTATGGAAGCCATGGTGTAAAGGATGACTGCTTGAAGAGATAAGGTAGTCTTGAGTGCTGATGCAGAAATCAATCACAGTGAGAATGACAACCACCCTCACTGTTTACTGGGCGCTTAGCATTTTCTAGGGACTATGTTACAGGCTTTATATGCAGTGACTTATTTAGACCTTACAGCAACTCTATGACAGTTATTAGCTCCATTTCACTGAGAAGGAAACTGGGACCCACAGTCACAGAGACAGAGGTTAAGTCTACCTGACTCTGAACGAAGCCCACACTCTTAATCAATATGCTAGACCCACCAGGTGGAAAAGGCCTTCTTAGAAGCCCAGGAATAAACAAGGGGGAGGCTGGTGAACTGCAAATCAGTGGAGTGCCAGACAGAAAATGAGCAGCAGTCTGGGGAGGGAGAGAGAGAGACCCTGGTCTTGGGAATGTGGAAGGATGGAGAGTGAGACTGGTTGGGGCTCTGGACTGGATTCTAGCCCCTCAAACGTTGGTAAAATGTTTTTAGGGGTGTGATGCACCAGGTAGGTGCTAAGGCAAGTTCCAGACAAAGGGGAACAAGACTGGACTTGAATATCAGAATTCCTAGTTTATCCCCTGGGCTGGGCAAAAATCCCATCTCTATCAGAGACTATTGGGATCAAAGGAGATAGCTTTGCTAGCAAATGATTCAAGTTTTATGTTTATTATTACCTGACATTCACATAGGCTCTCACCAAAGTCTCAAGAGGCCCACTCCTCTCCTCTTTTGTCTTTATGAAATGTTACCTTCTCAGTGAGAAGCTAGCCTGGTGATCTTATGCAAACTTTCTCCCCAGACACCACCCTAGACATTTCCTGTCTCCCTTCCTTGCTGTACTGTTTCTCCTACGACTGGGCAATATATGCTTTCCCTATTAGTTTTCCTTATAGTCTTTCTCCTCCACTAGCATTACAGGGATGGAGAGCTTAGTCTGTTAAAAGAACAGGTACATATGCTCTTTAAAAAAAATTAACTAATTTATTTTAATTGGTGGCTAATTACTTTACAATACTGTGCTGGTTTTTACCATACATCGACGTGAATCAATTGGGGTGGGGAGGGAGGTGGGAGAGGCATTCAGGATCAGGGGATACATATACACATATGCTCTTTTATAAGTAATTTTGGGCAATGGTTTCAGAAGCAGGATTTATGTTTTATTTATGATTTAAAACTGGTAGTTCTGAGAAAAGGCATTTCACTGAGGAGAACTTCATGTAGTCCCAACTCCCACGGCTACATGTGTACATAGCTGGGATTTGTCCACATAAAAACCAAATCACGTAAGAGGCTTACTGCAGTGATTGAGGCCTTCTCTGTCTAAAGACCTTGCTCAGTGCTGCCAACCCAATTCAGGATGATGGCTGCATACTCACAAGTACAATGAAGCACTACCTGGGGAAGCGGGGGTGTTGATGAAGCTGCAACAGGCATGGGCTGCTGGGACCTCGCCACACATGGAGGGAGGAAAGAAGTGTTGGCCAATTCACAGTAAGGAATGAGAGGCTGAGAGCCTGTCAGAAAGTATTTTCTATCCCAGGCTCAAAACTAAGAGGGAGGCTGGGACCAGGCCCCAGGCTATGAGTGTGCAGTGGATGGGCTCGTTCTAGTCAGAGTCAAGATGAAGTAGAGCTTTCTGGGAGGAAATCTGAAGAGCTTCTGGGTTACTCGGTTTGATAGGCAAAGAAATCTGGAAAGCGGGGAGAGTCTTCTATGAAAAGATCAGTGTCACTTGCTTCAGCGAGGAGTCAAGAATCTCTACATTTTTTGGTTTTTAATTCTTTTCTAAGACTCTTACATTGGGGTCTGACCTTCTCAGAACCACAAAATTGAGAGAAATCTAGTGAAATAGGAAAGGTGGATGACAGGGAAGAAGGTTAAAAAAAATAATATGAAGAAATGATATTCAATGGGTACCTACTATGCACCAGCCATTTTGTGTGTGTGTGTTTATTATTCATTTGATTCTCTCAATGGACATAACTGAAATATATAAGAAGATAAGTGACTTAGAATGGTTACTATAAAAAATGGAAGATAGCAAGTATTGATAGGATGTAGAGAAGAAATTGGAAAGCTGTGCACTGTTGGTAGGAATGTAAAGTGTGTAGTCATATGGAAAACAGTATCGTGGTTCCTCAAAAGATTAAACATATAATCACCATGTGATTCAGATATTCACATCTGGGTATACATCCAAAATAGCTGAAAGCAAGGTTTGGAAGATGTACTTATATATACATGTTTATGGCAGTGTTATTCACAATAGCCAAAAGATGAAAGCAGCCCAAATGTTTATCAACAGATGAATGGATAAATCAAATGTGGTATGTACAAGCAATAGAATATTATTCAACCTGAAAAAGGAAGGCAATTCTGACGCATGCTACAACAGGGATGAACCCTAAGGACATTACACTAAGTGAAACAAGTCAGTCACAAAGAGACAAATACTGTATGATTCCACTTATATGAGGTACCTAGAGTAGCCAGATTCATAGAAATTCAAATTCCACAAATAGTAGAACACTGGTTTCCAGGGGATGGTGAGAGGGGGAGAATGGGGAATTATTGCTTCATGGGTACAGAGTTTCAATTTTGCAATAGGAAAAAGTTCTGATAATTGGTTGCACAACCTGAGTATTTTTAACACTGCTGCACTGTACACTTAAAAAGGGTTTCATGTTATATGTTATTTTACCACAATTAAAAAAAAAAGCAGAAGATGATTATGCTGGCCTTCCCAGGTATGATTATCAGCCTATTGATTATGCCAGCCTTGAAGATAAGCCCTAATTGAGATGGCAGGATGGCAGGGCAAGAAGACATCAGTATGGCCTCATGAGAGGCTCTCTGAGGCATTTAGGTTTTTCTTCTTTCCTCTTTTTTTTAAATTCCCTTCCGTTTGGCTTCCAGTGGAATATGCTGGTGTGTGAGGCAGTGGCTACAGCAAGAATACACTGGCCTGGCAGGGAGAAGGTCTCAGGCCTGCCTGTTGCTGCCATGTACTAGCCACGTGATGCTGGACAAGGTCTGTGACCTCGTGGTCTCAGAGTCTACTAATCTTTGAAGTGATGGGGCTGAACCAGGTGAGCTGTAGGGGGTTCCCTCCCCACTATCGTGGATCAAGGTCTTAGCCATCAACAGAGACTAGCAGAGAAGAGTTCGATATGCAGGAGGAGGGTGCAAGCTGGGGGGAGTAGAGGCCCTGGTAATAGTGACATACGTGAATGACAACTTGGAAAGCCTGTGGGGAGACTCCCAGGTCAGCTGGAGTCCTTTCAACCTGCACGCTTGCAGTTAAATGTGGAGCATGTCACGTGGAGGGCTGCTGTAGGCCCAGCAGGCTCCCAGGCACACAGGGCTCCATTTCCACTTTTATGAGTATTTCCTGAACACCTAGGGGGTTTTCTGCCAGGTACTATAAGTTTGAGAGTGAAGTTGCTACCTAACAGAGCTTACAATTTTGTTTCAAGAAAATAGGTGAGAAAAGAAATGAGATTTGAAGGAAGAGATCTGTGAGGACACCTATAGGACTGTTCATGCCCACAGGTCTCAGGCAGACCTGCCAAGTCGCAGGGGCACAGACACAAGTGTCCTCTCTCAGCTCAGGGAGGGTCCAGAGAAACAGTTCTGCTGGCGAACTCCTCAGAGTACAAGGACAACCCATTTTAGATGGACCTGATGGAAAGTCCATTTAAATTGTCTGACTGTCCTCAATCTCCACTGGTTTCTGTAATTTGCCAAGCGTGTGGTCTGGAGACAGATGGACCACATTTGTAGTTTTGGAGACAGATGGACCAAATTTGTGGTTTTGGACACAAATGGACCAAATTTGAATTCTGACTTCACTACGTGGTCTTGTACAAAGTACTCTATTGTCCTGAGCTTCGGCATTCATCTTGCAGGGCAATTTCAAGGTTTAGAAATACTATAAGTAAACGTCAGTGCCTAGTACATAGTAGGTGTTCAAATAAATAGTAGATGATGCAGAAAACAGTCTACCCTCTTAAGGCCATCCTGTATGTTGGGACAAGTGAAAGTGAAAGTGTTAGTTGCTCAGTCATGTCCAATTCTTTGTGACCCCATGGACTGTAGCCCGCCAGGTTCCTCTGTCCATGGAATTCTCCAGGCAAGAATACTGGAGTGGGTTGCCATTTCCTTCTCCAGGGGATCTTCCTGACCCAGGGATCAAACCCAGGTCTCCCACATTGCAGGCAGATTCTATACCGTCTGAAGCCAGTAAGCACAAGGGAAGCCCCATGTTGGGGCAAATATGTGGACAAATAGTTACCATCATGATTGTCATCATCTGATGAGATAAAACAGATAACATATGTGTACGGTGACAGTTTTAGAACTAGTCTGTAAATTCTTTAAGAATCCTCTTGAGAGGGTTCTTGGGAGGTGGGGATGTCGGTTTTCTCTTCTTGAACCCGGGCAGGTTTGTGACTGGTTGGACTAACTGTGTATGGTAGAAGCCACCATGTGATTTTTGAGGCTAGATTACTTGCTCATGGATACATCTGGCCTTGGAGCTTCCACATAAGAAGATGGACTCCTCCAAGACTACCAGGCTGGAGAGGTCACGTGTGGGCACTCAGGGGACAGTCCTAGCAGAGCCCAGCCTCCCTGCCATCTTGGCCAACACAGCACACATGCAGCAAAGCTGTCCTGGACCCTGCACATCAGTCCATCTGCCAGCTGAATACCATTGCGGAGCTCTATCAGTGCCGTCCCAAGCCACGCTAAGTCGCATCCAACTCTTTGTGACCTTATGGACTGTAGCCTGCCAGTCTCCTCTGTCCATGGGATTCTCCAGGCAGGAATACTGGAGTGGGTTGCTGTGCCCTCTTCCAGGGGATCTTTCTTATCCAAGATCGAGCCCACATTTCCTGTGGCTCCTGAATTGTAGGCAGATTCATAACCTCTGAGCCACCAGGGAAGCCCCTATCAATGCTATGCGGTACCAAAAATATTACCTAGCTGAGCCCTGCATGAATTCTTGTCCCACAAAACTGTGAGGTATAATAGTTGTTGTGTTAAGCAGCTGTACCCCGGAGTATTTGCTACCAGGAATAACTGAACGTATGAATGACAGACACACAGAGGAGAAGAGTCTGATTATGGGGTAAAGGGAGGCTTTAGAAAGATGTAACACTTGTAACATTCTTCTCAGAGAATGGGTGGGGATTCATCAAATAAGGAGAAGGGACAAGGGAACCCCAGGAAGAGGACAGCATGTTCAGAGAACAGCAAGTTGTTCTGGGTGACCCCAAGTATGAGCTGGGGTGTTGGGACAAGCTGGAAAAACAAGCCAGAAGCAATTCATGAAAAATCAGAGTTCAGACCTTATATGCATTATCTTGTTCAGACCATATAGCAACTATATGAAGTGTTTGTTATCTACACTTTACTAAAAGCAAACTGCAATCCAAACATTTGGATAGTGCATCTCAAGGTCACAGAGGATTGGCAGAGCCAGAATGTTAACAGGTCTGACTGACTCTGAAGCCCAGGCCCTTAATCAATATGGTAGACCCGCTAAGGTGGAAAAGGCCATTTTAGAAGTCTCGGGAATAAACAAGAGGGAGTGCAAGACCAGAGATGACAAAGAATATCTAAAACACTTTCAGAAGGGACAGGATCAGACTAGAGCAGGAGACAGGACTAGGACTATGTCCTAGAGGGTGTGGAGAAAGGCATGGGGGGGTCAGGGGGTACAGAGATGGCAGTGACCAGAGGGCCATCACAGGGGTCTGGGAGACCCAGGGAAAGACAGGCTGTGGGGGTGGAGAGGAGGGCGCTGGTGAGAACTCTTTCAGAGGTAGAGTTGTCAGGATAGGATTATGGAAAGACGGAGGAAGAGGTACAAGATGCCACTGAGGCTTAAGCATCTGGGCACTTCAGTTCAGTCCAGTTCACTTCAGTCCAGTTGCTCAGTTGTGTCTGACTCTTTATGACCCTATGGACTGCAGCACGCCAGGCCTCCTTGTCCATCACTATCTCCCAGAGTTTGCTCAAACTCAGGTCCATTGAGTCAGTGGTGCCATCCAACTATCTAATTCTCTGTTGCTCACTTCTCCTCTTGCTCTCAATCATTCCCAGTATTAGGGTCTTTTCCACTGAGTCAATTCTTCACATCAGGTGGCCAAAGTATTGGAGCTTCAGCTTCAACATCAGTCCTTCCAATGAATATTCAGGACTGATTTCCTTTAGGATGCACTGGTTGGATCTCCTCATTGTCCAAGGGACTCTCAAGAGTCTTCTCCAACACCACAGTTCAAAAGCATCGATTCTTCAGCACTCAGCTTTCTTTATAGTCCAACTCTCACATCCATACATGACCACTGGAAAAACCATAGCTTTGACTAGATGGACCTTTGTTGGCAAAGTGGACCTTTATCTGCAAAGGCAGATGAGAGGAGCAGGCTTTGCTGGCTGGGACAGCACCGAGGGGCACTGAGCTGGATGACCTGCACTCCTTCTTCTTGCAGGGCCTCCGAGGCCTCCCAGGGTGGTTGCTGTGGGATCGGGGCCCTGGGCAGGGATACCTCAGGGAGCTTGGGGAATGCAGGAGGACGGCAAATGTGGCTCAGCAGAGGACACGCAGGAGGTAAGCGAGCATTCTGGGAAGCAGGGCTCTAAAGGGGCCAGCGCAGTGGTCCTGCGGGTGGACACACACCTTGGCTGTCTGTCTGGCGAGAGAGCCTTGGTGACCCAGCTGGCACTGGTTCCTGCTAACTCGGCTTCCCCACCATAAGCTCCTCCCAGCTGCCCCCCACCCCCAGCTCCCTGTCATGACAGGTGGTCCAGATGGCTGCACAGGCTCTCCCGACCTTGCAGTCACCACAGTGGTTTATGTGTTGTGGGTTCTTAGTGAAGCTAAGACTGGTTAGAAGATGTAGGGGTGCCTTTTCCCCTCTCCTCCTCTGCTCCAAGGGTCTACTTATTCTTCCTCACCACCTGCACTGCGTGCCAGCAGTTTGTGTAGCCCACCCAGCCCTAGCGTGACTCAGTCATGGTATCTGGGGAGAGGTGGGCAGTCACATCATGGCTTTGGCCCTGCTCCCACTGGCTAGAGATGTGGTGGAGAAGACACAAGGGTTTCTCCTTGTGGGTCCCAACCTTCTCAGCTGCTGCCACCCTCTCCTGCCTTCAAGCACAGTGAGTGGAGGGAGCGAAGGCTCTGGAGGTAGCAGATCACATTCAAGCCCAACTCAGCCACTTACTCTCCGAGTGACCTTGAGTGGGCCAACCTCTCTGAGCCTCAGCTTCCTCCTGTTCTTTAAAATGAGAAAAAAAGTGTCCAGTTTTTTCTTTTCTTTTTCCCAGGGTAATTGATTAAGCAGCACTTAGCAGAGCAGTCAGAGAGGCTGGCCCAAAACATTTCCCTCTCCAGTCCTCCCACCTGAGAATCCATCTTCCCAATGAGGAGAACGGGCAAGGAGCTCTGTTCTGAGCTTGGACTGGCAGTCACTGGTCTGCCTTGTCAGCCGAGCACTTTTGGGTAGACAAGAGCACCTCTTCCTTGCTTGGCACACCTGCCTCTTGATGGACGATTTGAGGCCCTGGCTTCAGAGGGGGCTGCTCTGTGCTGGCTTTGTCTCATGGCTCTTGGTTGAAATGCTTGGCACCACCAAGGGGAGAGGGCAGGTGCCAGGTGGGAGGAGGATGCTGGCTCAGATCACAGATCTGCACAACTCTGTGGTCTGATCCTGGAATGTGGAACAGCATCTTTGCCTACTGCAGGCTCCAGGCTGAGGACCAACACCATTAGTGTTGATGACTGGGACTCATCCAAGTTGTCGGTAGGACCGGTTCTGCTGGCTTGAGATGTCTTATGTCTAAAGTAGATTCAAGCAAAGAGAAGACTCTTCAGGATCATGCCTGAGAACCAACATCTTTAGGCTGAGCAGACTACTTCCTGCAACGGTCATGTCAAACTTCTGAGGCCTCCCACCAACTGAAGGTAGAAGCGGGGAGGGGATGGGCATAGTAGGTGTGGTGAGGTGGGACTTGTTCAGCACGTTTAAATTCTGCCAAGACTCTGGTGCTGGAGACCTCTGTGTGAATCACTTTGAGTTTAATGTATGGCAAAACCAATACAATACTGTAAAGTAATTAGCCTCCAACTAAAATAAATAAATTTATATTTTAAAAAAGGAAATGAAAGTAAAGACCACTAGCCAGAACTTCTTATAAAGTGCACTTTACTGGAAGCAAAGTTACTGTCTTCAGGGAGAATAAAGAAGCTCAAGTCCTTGAAGATAACAGAAGAAAGTTCTACTGCTTCTATGTTGTTCAAAAAAGGATTTAAAGTGACTTGCAATTATCTGCAATAAAAGCACATAAATGAATAAACCAGGGTGATCTAAGGGTAATATTTTAGTACAAATGTGCCATAAGATTTCTACATGATAACTAAAATTAGGCTGAAGTATGTTTCCATGTTTCCTAGTGGCCAAAGCAAAGAGGGAAACAGGATCAATTATAAGAGTTCTTAGGAGAATGCTTTTTCTGACATTGAGCTCTAACAGAAGTTGTTTCCCAGTCCTCTTAAGTGCTGCAGTTAACATCCTCACCTGCATCTGAAAAGCCAATACAACAGCATGTTCATTTAGCCATTTTTATAGTGCTATCTCTGAAGCACCTAAGTCAACCGAGGGTTAGACTAGAAGGTTGGGCTGCACTGAATTAGCAAAGATTTTAAAATAATATTTGTAACTAGCCAGGATATAGTGAGTTAGGAACTTTTATGTACCACTGGTGAGAATATGAGCTGATAGAACTTTTCTAGAAATGTTTGGAAATTGGTTATAGGAATCTCAAAAATTTTGTTCAGACTCTAAAACCCCATAGTTCCCCTTCTAGGAAACATCCTTGAGGAAATTGAGAGTTATACAGGTATTTAGACCCAAAGACATTCACAGTGGATTATAATATTATAAAAGGAAAAACACAGAAGCAAGAAATCCAATGATAGGGAGTGGTAATAAAAGTTGAAACACCTGTATCACACAAAGAGACGTTTCTAAACACTTTTACTAACATGAGAACATTTTCATGACAAATTAACTAAACAAAAAGATAAACTCCATCTGTATCTAAGAATGCTGGTACAGCATGGCAAAACCCATTTATACACGCAAAGAGAAAAACTAGAAGGAATACATCAAATTGCTAGCCACAGGTGCCTCTGAGCTGGAGGATTTTGAATGGTCTGAGTTTTCTTTTTCCTTCCTTTCTGAATTTATGTGATCTATAATATGCATATATCGTCTGTAATCAGAAAAAAGGAAGTAAAGTTACCTTAAAAGAAGCATGAGAGAATCAATCCTCCCCTCTTCTGGACCAAGGCTTACATTCTAAGGAGACTGTTCATCCTGCATTTTTATTTGAACACTTTCATCGCCATTATCTTACTAGTTTCTCACAATCACTCCAGGAGGCAGGCAGGGTAGGGATTCCATGCATTTTTAGAGAGGAAAACATGATACTCAGCAAGGTACCATTTGAATGGAGTGTCTGTTTTATTTTCAGGAATCCACATCTCATCCACACCTCTGACTTTCACCCAAAAATCTGCTGGTACAGTGAACCCTGCAGTAGGTAGGGATGGGGAGATGGGCGTTACCCACAGCTGGATCACCAAGCTGTCGGCACGTCTCGGGCACGCAGTAGCATGCACGTCTCAGGGCTACTGCGTGCCCAAGATGTCCATGGTGCTCCGGCAAGGCTTCCACATCACCATTTAGACCCACACTTCTGTCAGAGGCACAAATTGCTACTTTGCACTGCAGTGAATCTCACATCTGATTTCCTTTGACAGCTAAATTAACAAATCAACTAAACTCCGATACATTTTATGTCCTGTCTTCTGCCAGATTGAATGTGTTCCAGGCACAACACAGTGCAGAGGAGTTTGGATTTACTAGCTCAGGGGTAAACTGTAAACTATTCTCCATGTCCATTTCACTCACTGAACTAGGAAGCAATTCCTATGTCCATCTGTCAGCTCCTGAACTGGGAGGAGATGAATGAGTCAGAGGCAGCTGACCTGGCCAGGCAGTCCCTAAGAGCTGGTCATTCACTCTGCAACATGCTTTCCTTGCAATCAGTGGGATAATTTCACTTCTAATTTCTGCCCTGATGGTCAGACTTGTCTACACCTGCTCCACTGACTTCCCTTGGCTCTCTTGGAGAGCAGTGACTTAGAATAATAAAGACCTTCATCTGCACAGCATTCTTCATTTTTTGAAGCTCAATAACATAAATTATTTCATTTGGTCTTGTCTATAACTTTATGAGATGTTGCTGTCCACCTCCATTTTAGAGATGAGGAAGCTAGTTCAAGGTCAGATAGGTTATAAGGGATAGAGAAGGACTAGAATCATGATCTCCTGACTGCCAATCCAGTATACCTTCTAGAACTTCCTAGAACCTTCTAGAATCTTCTAAGAGTGTAATTGCTTACTCTATTGGAACAGAGGAACCCTGACCATTCCTCTGAAGCGCTGATGCCCTCCCTCTGCTGGAACCTGGTTTTCCAGATGGACTTCTATGTTGGTACAGGACACACTGACCACGCAGTATGACATAGTAAGCTAGCCAGCTAGTGGGCCCTCCCTCTTTATATGTAAAAAAATTTTAAATAGCTGTAAAATACACATAAAATCACCATTTTAAGTGTACAGTTCAGTGGCATTAGATACATTCACATTATTGTCTTACCATCACCACCATCTATCCATCTCCACATCTCTTTTTGTCTTGCAAAACTGAAATTCTGTATCCATTAAAAACTAACTCCCCATTGCCCTTTCCTTAAGCCTCTGAAAACTACTCCTCTATTTTCTGTCTCTATGAATTTGACTAGTTTAAGTACTTCATTGGAGTGGAATCTCATTTAAGTGGAATCATGTAAGTGTCCTCACGGATGGACCCTACTTATTTCACATAGCATAATGTCCTCAGGGGCCATCCATGTGTCAGAATTTCATTCTTCTTTAAGGTATTCAGTCTCATTATTTAAATAATTCACTTTATGCACATACCACAATTTGTTTATCTACTGATGGACATGGGTTGCTTCTACATTTTTGGCTACTATGAATGATGCTACTATGAATAGTGGTATACAAATACTTATTCAAATCTTGACTCTTCTTTTTCTAAAAATAGAATAAGCATGTAGCCTACATTTGCTGAATCATCCTCATAATAATTTGCAGGATCTAAGACATCTCTCCCTCTTTTTTTCTGTCAACTTTATTGAGGAAGATTTTATGGATAATAAGTGACATTCATTTTGAAGTGTACGAATTGGTAAAGTATGATGACAGTGATATACACCTGTGATGACATCGCCATAATTAAAATACAGACTCTCTCCATCACCCCTGAGAAATTCCTCATGCTCCTTCTCAGTTCATCCTTTCCCTCTAGCCCTGGGCCCTGCTACTGTCCGGCATTTTGTCACTCTAGATTCGGTTGCATTTTAGATAAATGGAATCAAGTAGTACAGAGTCTTTCTCCTTCTTCATTCTTGATGATGCCACTCACTGAGCTCAGTGCCCAGATGCTGGGTGGGGGGACTGCAATGGGGGAGCTTCTGTTTGGGCTTAGTGTTTCCACATGTGGAAAGACTCATGACAAGCTTACAAGAAGCCGTTGCAATTAGTGAGTGGCCAACACCAATTTCAATGATTGGTGTGGCCAGATCATTCCTTTTTTTTTTTTTTTTTTTACTTTGCAAAAGTCATTATGCAAGTAATTTGAAATCTGTTTTACTCATACGTTAGGACTCCACAATCCTATTATCCTTACCTCAAAATATTGAGTCCCCAGAGGGTCTGGGGAGAAGAGAAAGTGACCCTATGGCATAAGGTGTTTTATATATGATAGCTTACTTGATTCTTACAGCAACCCTGCAATGTATGTTTTGCTTTCTCCCTAATCCAGATGAGAAACAATTTTCAAGGATCTAATAACTTGCCAAGGACCACTCAATAGTTTAGCTTTAGAGTCACCTTGTGGGCTCTAAAACCTGGGCTCCTCCCCTTGCCTCCTGCCTCCTCATGGGTGGACAAGTCTCTGATGATGCAGACAGGGGATGGCAATGGATTCTCTGCCACAGACAATGCCAAGATCTTTGTCAGTAATTTCTGCCGCAGGCCAGTCTCAAGCTTTCTCTGACCTGCGTCATGAGTCAGATCCGCATCCCTGCAGGCACTGACTTCAGCAAAGCCCAGCCCTCCCAGGGTTGCTGCCTGCCAGTTTAGCACTGAACATTGTGTTTCTTCAGCCTAGGCTCTGCTGATAACACTCTGGTGAACCCAGGGCAGATTTCCTCCCATCAAAACAGCTACAGAGCCCCCTCCACAGGCCATGTGGGACTGCAGAGATAAATGAGACACAGCATGGTCTTCGGCCCTGAGGTTCCAAAGTCAGATAAGACACTTTTTCTGGGGGATGGCGGGCTCAACAGAAAGTGTACCTACTTGCTTCTGATCTCATCCTGGTTATTAATTAACCTGGAGCTACCTGTCAGAGCAGATTTCCATGCTTAGCAATGAGAGGTGGGAGCAGTTCCATTAGCACCTGGAAGAAATACCAAATAGGACTAGTAGAGATAATCATTTGGTTTGGATGGCAAGGGGTGGGGTGGGGAGGGAGTGACAGGCCTGATGCTCTGAGCTGCTGAGGTCTGCCTGCAGCCGAGCTCTTGGTGCATTTCTTAGAGGGAAGAGAGGTGATTCAGGTCCAGATTCTGGGCCCCTAAGCAAAATGATTTGAGAAAATTATTAATTTTTATAATATTAAAATAAATCTTATAATATTAAAATAGTATAATTAAAATAATTATACTATAAAATATAAAATAAAATAAAATATAAAATATTATAAAATATAGTATATAGTATAAAATATAAAATAAAATAGTATAATTAAAATAATTAATTATAAAAGAACTGGATTATGGTACCATCCACTCCTAAGATGCAGGGGCTACTTGGGCACCAAGGGGGAAGGAAGGGGCAGTAATGGGGTTGTGGGGGGAGACTTTAACTCCAATCACCTTTCAGCCTCCAGCCCTGGGAATAATGACTGCTTGGGAACTGGGCTGCCACGGAGCTAACTCTCCATGTCTACAGAGCGCCTTCCATGATCACAGATGAGCTCTGCACCTGAAACTGCGAATTACTCCAAGAAAGTGATTTTCAAATTTTAGCATCAAAATCACTCTTCTTAAAATCCCCCAAATCTTTCATTCAGTAGGTCTAGGGGAGAGCCCAATAACTTGTATTTCTAACTATACAAATTATGATGGTTCAGGTCCTCTAATCACATCTTGAGAACCTCTGCGGTAAGGGTTTGGGTACAAGGAACAGCTACAGGGCTTCTTTGCTGTGTCACCTTGGGGGCCTTCCCATTAACTTGATATCAGCTGACAAACTGGTCCCTAAGGACTGGGGAAATTTGAGAGTGAGGAAGTCTACTCTCTTCTCTCAGAGACAACACCATCTGTGCCAGGTTGGGCATGGGTGGAAAGCATGAGTTACAGGATCCCGCCCCATCCCAGTGAGCCAGTCTCCTCATTTCTCCCAGGTTGACTTGGCATATCCACCCAGCCAGATGGTCCCCCAGGGTGGCCCATATGGGTCTGCTTAGGAGAATGAATGAAATGTGTCTGTAAAGAGCTGGCAGCTTTCCAGAGAGGGCATCTCAGCCCAATCACTGTCATAACTAATTTCGCTCATATGGTGCACTGTGGATTCTCATGGGCCTCGGCTCCCTGGGGCTTTCCAACAACTTGGACAATCAGGTTGGAAGGAAACAAGGTGAGAAGGTGGCCATGTATCAGTGGGATCATTCTATGGTTGAAAAGCTGAAGCTCAGAGGTACCAATTCACAAAGCCAGTTGGTAACAGGACCAGAGATCTTCACACCCTGGTCCTTCATCTAACAGCAAGCACTATTGGATCATATGGTCAACGTCATGGTTTCTGAAGCACTTTGACCTGTATTATGAAATTTAATCTTTGTAATAATTCTGTAAGTCATTATAAAATCACTCTGAGGTTTGGTTGTTGTTCATATCCCATGGAAGGAATGAGGCAGTGAGTCCTGAACTGGCCTCTGAATTTGGGCTGCCTGAGTTTGCTTCTTGGCTCCACCGTGTACTGGCTGCCTAATCTCACCCAGATTCAGTTTCTCATGCGTATAATGGGGATAATAAGAGAAACTTTTCATCAGGTCATGGAGAAGGGCAAGTGAACCAGTGTCCATAAAGTTCTCAGCGATGTCTGACCTAGGATAAACCTGATGAACAGAGGTTGTATTACCATCACTCCCCTCCCTGATGAAATGGGTTGCAGGGCTGTTATCTCCATAGGCTTAGAGAAGACAGTGGAGTCTTGCCTTCTTCTGTACGGCCTGATGGGCCCTAATTACTGGAAACCAGTGGTTTCCATGGCCCACAACATAGTCTTCCCCTTCACTCTTAACCCCACTGTGACTCATGTTTGACAACAGACCTCAGCCTGAGTTCTGGCCTCTGTTTGTGGCCTCATCCAGGGAAAGTAATTTCAAATTGCTTGCTTATGATCGCTGCCTCGTAGGATAAGATTCATGGGGCTGCTGGCTTAACAGTCCATTATGAATCACAGTGGGGAAATCAGAGTGCATTATGTGGAGGCAATTGACATGGTGTTTACTAGGGTAAGGGGCAGTGACTGAAGAGAGAGTTTCATTTATACACAAAACAATTCCACATCCACAAAGCAGGGTTCTAGCACACCAGAGCTGTTTATAACCCTCCAATGCAATAATTGGTGGCAATCTGTTCCCTGGCTGGTGATCTCTCCTTTCATTACTTCTGGCTCCTGAGGAATACCTTGCAGGTAGCATCAAGGATGCATGGAGGTTGGCCAGGTGTCAGCTCATCGAGAGGGATCATATAATCACAGGGGGAAGGATGGAGGCATGGATTACACATTCGCCTGAAGATGTGGTGAAGCCTGTTGGGGTGGGGGTGAGGCTTTAGCCAGACAAGGAGAATCAGTGCCTGCAGGGACCATGTCACCACGGCTACTGGAGACAGTTGATCAGAAGAAGTTGGCTAGGCAGTCAGGCCCCCTGAGACAGGAAGACCCCACATTAGGGGTGGAGGTAGGCAGGCCCCTGGGCCCTGGAGGATGACTGAGCATCAGTAAGAACATGCCCGTTGGGCAAGGCTGACAGACTATTGATCTCAGGGCAACGACTTGAGCAACTGGCTTACTCTTTCCAAGCTTGCTTTTCATATCTGTAAAAGAAATAATTCTTGTCCTAAATACTCTACAGGGTTGCTGGGATCAGAATTGTCCTGTAACACAACTCCAGGGCATTGTAGGTGAAGTCTGTGCGAGGACCTGGTTGAGGTGATGAGATAGAAGTCACAAAGGAAAGTTCTTTGTGAACTTGAAATATCTGTGCAAATACAAGTGACTTTGTTATTTTATTCAGAGTGCTGGATGAGAGTGGACAAGGGCCAGAGGGCATTTGCTGTGGCCAGAAAGAAGTCAGTAGTGCATTGGTGATCTCTGGTTCTGGTAAGGGGGAGGGCAGGGAGGCGGATTGTGGGAAGATCACTGCACGGAGATGTGTGTATCTGAGTCAGCTCATCCCACAGTGCTGGTTGCCACCAGCTGTGGCCTTGCTGGGTTTCTGTTGGCTATGCGGGGCCTTCATTGAATTGTGCTTCTGAGTGAGCACCTCCTGAATACCTGCTCCAGAGCAAACTCAGCCCAGAGAGGTACCAAGAAACCAGCAGAAACCATGCATCAGGCATCTGCCCAGGGCCAGTCACAGCGCCAGTCACGCTGCCTACACTGTATATCACGTCATCCTACTGGCATGTATGAGTAGGTATTATCTTTGTTGAGTAGATGAAGAAACCCAAGCCCAGAGAAGTTAAGTGACTTGTCCAAAGCCACAGAGCCAGATGTGAACTATGACTTGTCCATACCTGAGTCTAAACAACTTCTGCTATATCAGTATCTCCCAAATGTTTTCTGCACAAAATATTGGTTCTGGGAGCGACTTCTTTTGTTTCATGAAAAGGTAATTTTGTGGCAATAAATACAAGAATGTTACATATTCTATGCTCAAATTGGAGATTTACATTGCATTGTGGCTCAGATAGTAAAGAATATGCCTGCAATGCAGAAGACCCGGGTTTGATCCCTGGGTTGGGAAAGATCCCCTGGAGAAGGAATGGCAACCCTTCCAGTATTCTTGCCTGGAGAGTCCCATGGACAGAGAAGACTGGCGGGCTACGGTCCATGGGGTTGCAAAGAGTCAGACACAACTGAGCAACTAACACACACTTAGCAAATGAAAGGCTCTGAGCAGTCCTATACTAGAGGTACTAAATTATATCTTGGCTTTTCTTGGATTAATATATAGAATTACTACAAATAGACGAAACATTCTTTTGGGATATTACATATTCTTGTAGGGGTGAAGACCTATGAAAAAAGACCTGTATCAAAGTGGGGCACAGATTTATTACTATTATCAGTCATGGGATGTAGGTAAGGGGGCAGAGATGCTTTCAAAGGCCATGCAGGGGGCAGTGATACTTGGGGGATCCCAGGGAGCCGGTCTCCAGCTGAGGTGGACCACAAGGTCCTGAAGGAATTGCTACAGGAGGCCACCTCAGTCTTGCTCTCCTACGTCACCCCCTGAAGTCACATGCCTGTCCAGGGCTGGTCTTGAATATGCTCAAGGGAAGGTACAGAAAACAGCATATCGGGTAGGAAAACTGAGAAGTGGATGGGTCATGGGAGATCATGATGCTGACTACTTAATCAGCAATTAGCAAATCAGGTCCTTCAGCTCCATCTGTAGAAGAGTGACTCCAGGGCATCGAGACTGTGGCGGGCAAAAGGAAGGGGAAGAGAGGTCAGAGGTGGTATCCTGGGGGCAGTGAGGAAAAAGGGGTAGGAAGCAGGCAGAACACAATGGTGCCTGGAGGAAGGGGTCTCTAGGAAGGGAAAAGGGTGAGAAGGGGTCAAGAGAGCAGGGGGTGAGTGGGCAGGGACCGCTCATTCACTGTCAGTGTTGGCACAGGGCTCACCGGCTGCCACCTCTTGTTGAAGGGCATCTGACTATGGGCACCCCTGTCTCAGAGATCACGATGCTGAACTGGAGTGAGAGTGCACCTGACTGATCGCTCATCTCGCACAAGAGGAAATCTGAGGCCTAGAGAGGAAAGGGGCTAGTCCTGCGTCCCCTGGTACTAGGAGCTGCCTTGGCCCCCAGGCCAGCATCTTCCACATTCTGCCTCAGCAACCTCCTTTTCCTCAGTGCACCACCCCCACCAGGCCCAGCTGGGCCATGGTGGCTGAGAAGAGCTGCTGGGCTGGCCAAGGGCTGCTCCAAGGGAAGGTAATGAGCTGGGTCCCTTGTTCTTCCCTATCAATCAACTGTCAATTTTTTAACCTTTTTTGGGTATTTACATATGCAATTACTCTAATTTCCAGGAAAGAGAGAGAGAGGGAAAACCATGATTGAAAAGCAAACTCATCTCTGGAATTTTCCAACAGAGCTTCCATTGTGCGGCCAAGTCTGGGTCTGGCATCATGCTCGGTGAGTCCCCATCTCGAGAGGGCAGAGGGCAGGGCAGTTACAAGGCGCTGTCTGCACTAAAGCTGCCTGTCTGCACACTGGGGAGAGGTGTTTCGCCTGTTACATATTTGTGTTCAGCTATAAATGACCTGAAGGCAGAGTGCTATGGTTTCCAAATTTCCTGGTGGAGGAGGTCATGGTGAAGTGAAGGGCTCATGGGAAAGTATTTATTGAAAGCTTCTGATTAGGTTGCAACTGCTGACAATGAACCGTTTTTGACCCACAGACATCACAATTTCATATGGATCAACCTAATGTAGACAGATGCTGTGGACTTCTTCATAAACACTTCACAAGGAAAACATCTCCACTGCTTTTTGTCTGATTAGGAGAGGGAGACACAAACGGAGGGAGAGGAACGGATGAATGCTGAAACTTTGAACAAAGGACAGCCATTTGGTGCCTATTTACAGAAGGGCCTTGATTCTGAGGGGCTTCCCTGGTAGCTCAGGCGGTAAAGAATCCGTCTGCAATGCAGGAGACCTGGGTTTGATTCCTGGGCCAGGAAGATTCCCTGGAGCAGGGAATGGCAACCCACTCCAGTATTCCTGCCCAGAGAATTCCATGGACAGAAGAGCATGGTGGGCCACAGTCCATGGGTCGCACAGAGTTGGACACGACTGAGCGACTAGCACTTGACTCTGAGACGGAGGCGCTTCTTTCACTTTCAGCTCACACGTCCCACACCATCCTCCCACTGACACTTGCACCTTTTGTGTGACCTTCAGGTGGTCTCATGTGCCAGCCACAAGATCTTTCAGAATTTTATTTCTGAGTGTACAGGGGCCACACAAAGACTAGAAATGTGTCCAAGGCAGGAAGGGAGTTGCAGAGAGTCTGCTTCCTATACCGGCTCTAAAGGAGTCTGTCTGCCTGACCTGGCCGGGTTCTCTCTGTTCTGGGGGACTCCTTCCTGACCAGAACTGAAGGGTAGCCCCTCCACAGGCTAGTCTTCCACCTGTGATTTCGGTGGCCTTGTTTGAAAAGCTCACCTTTAACACCACCTGAGTGGCGTCTGGGCCACTCAGACGCCTTGCTTCAGAACTTGAGACTGAGGTAGCGGTGGTGGCCTACGAGGGCTCCGCTGAAGGTCCTGGGGTGGATTGGGGGCTGAGGGCTCACCTGAAGGTCCTGGGGTGGGTTGGGGGCTGAGGACTCAGCTGAAGGTCCTGGGGTGGGTTGGGGGCTGAGGACTCAGCCGAAGGTCCTAGGGTGGGCTGGGGACTGAGGACTCACCTGAAGGTCCTGGGGTGGGTTGGGGGCTGAGGACTCAGCTTAAGGTCCTAGGGTGGGCTGGGGACTGAGGACTCACCTGAAGGTCCTGGAGGTGGATTGGGGGCTGGGGGCTCAGCTGAAGGTCCTAGGGTGGGCTGGGGACTGAGGACTCACCTGAAGGTCCTGGGGTGGGTTGGGGGCTGAGGACTCAGCTTAAGGTCCTAGGGTGGGCTGGGGACTGAGGACTCACCTGAAGGTCCTGGAGGTGGATTGGGGGCTGGGGGCTCAGCTGAAGGTCCTAGGGTGGGTTAGGGACTGAGGGCTCAGCTGAAGGTCCTGGGGTGGGCTGGGGACTGAGGGCTTAGCTGAAGGTCCTGGAGGTGGATTGGGGGCTGGGGGCCTAGCTGAAGGTCCTAGGGTGGGTTGGGGACTGAGGACTCACCTGAAGGTCCTAGGGTGGGTTGGGGGCTGAGGACTCACCTGAAGGTCCTGGGGTGGGTTGGTGGCTGAGGGCTCAGCTGAAGGTCTTGGGATGGGTTGGGGGCTAAGGCAGCCATTCTGAGCCATGTTCAGCAGAGGTTAAGAAGCAGCTTTTTAGCAGAGCAAGGAGACAGCAGCATCCCATCAGAGGTGCAGGGGACATCGGGCCAACTCTTCACCTTGCTCTTTATCCTTTCTCCTCCTCATCCCGGTTTTAGACAGAAGAACTTAAACTCAGAGGCTTTAATTATCCCTGCCTCACAGGGGCAAAGGTGAGGTGCTCACACCTCTCCTGTGAGGAGTAAGATGAAGAGTCACTACCTTGGTGCCTGGTGGGTTCTGGTTCCAGTCCCAGGCCGTGAATACCCTTACAAAGCCCCCATTTTTCTTGGTGGTGACATGAGTGTGGGTCCAATACCCGCTCTAGCAGCTGTCTGGTTTGGGAGGCCTTTATCCAACCCATGAGTGTTCTGCCTCTATTGTAATGAGTAAGGCTTAATCCTTTCCATCCATATAGAGTTTTCACAGATATCATTTCACTGGATCCTACAACACTCCTGTGAAGAAGGCATGGTGGGTATCACGAGTCTCACGTTCTCAGAAGGTTACCTTCTACTAATCTAAGTCCTCAGTTTGTAAGTCCAGGGTTTCCAGCCCATCCTGGCCTGTGCTCCCCTCTACTCACAGACACACACACACTCACACACTGTGTCTATCCTGGCCTGTGCTCCCCTCTACACACACACACACACACACACACACACACACACACACACACACACACATCCTTGGCAGTCTCTGCAACGATCACCATTATGCCGCGCTCTCACCCCTCCACTGAGGCTCATTGCCCAATGGGCCCTGGCAGTAATTGAATGGCTGCACTCAAAGGGAAAGCCTTTAAGCCACAGGAAGCAGTTCTGCTGATTCAATCTCATCTAATTAAGAGACACTGAACTGTCAGACATATTGCCTCTTGGATTAGGCATAAAATTAAGACCTCAAATTCTCCAAACTTTTTTTCTTCTTGCTTCATACTCTATCCATTCCGTGCTGTTTGCCCAACATTAGGGGAAGCTTAGCTCCGAAGTCTGGGTTACCCTGAGGCAGAATACACAAAGCCAGGGCTAGGAGGGAACAAGATTCTCTGGGTTCCTCACTAGGCTCCTCAGAGTCCTAGGGCCAGTGGTACACTGGAGCCAGTTAGGTGCCCGCATCTCCTTTCAAGTCCACATACAGTGACTTCAGGATGGTATTTTAAAAATCAGCCATGACTGAGATGGTTTATACTGCAGAAACTGGAAAATACTAACATGAGGGCCCTTTCTCCCATCCCTCCAGAGAGGCAGTTGTTAAACACGCGCTGGCCCACCACTGCCCAGGGCCCCCGGGGGGACCATGGGAGTCTGAGTGGTGATTGTGGGTGGAGGCTCAAGGCGCAGAACCAGAGACCTCTCAGTCCCCGTGCCACCCGGGCAGCCCTCCTTTTGTCTGTTCCATGGACTGGACTGATAGCCTCTGACCTTTACTGAGCACTCACACTCGCCAGGCTCTGTGCTGAGGCTCTACAAGCATTGACCCACTTTATCTCCTATGACCCTAAGAGTAGGTAGCATTATTAACTGCCTTTCTGCAGATGAAACAAATGAGGCCCAGAGAAGTCAAGTAACTCACTGCAGACAGCTAGCAAAGGGGGCATCAAGATTTGAATTCAGGCAGGTAGACTCTTAATCCTCACTCTTAACCTCTATGCTATTGTTTCTCCACATTAGATTTAATTTGGGGAAAAGACTCCCAGGTTAAAAAAATGCTACAAAATTAACATTTTCACTAAAGTATTCATTGAGGGGCCTGAGTACTCCCTTCTATGCTCCTGCACTTCGCTGCCTCTGGTTCTATATTTAGAAGAAGCTGCTTGCTCAGAGCTGGCTCAATCAATAAATGATAAGTATACTTCAGAAACCCCACACTTGCTCCACTCCTCCTGTCTGATTTTGGGATGGGAGACTGAGCAGACCCACTGGGGTGGTGGAGTCACTCAATCAGACTGAGAATGACATTGAAATAAACAAAGAAAATCAAGCACACCATCTGGGCTCCGCACACAGCATGGGCTCCCGTGCAGCTGCTGGGTGCTGTTTATTCTGGGCTGTCTTGGACAGGGAAGGAGGGACCTGAGTTCACCTGAGGGTAAGGAATCTTCCACGTTCCTGGATAGTAACTGAAACTTACTAATGCCTGAAGCCTTTCCCACCATTTGTTTAACTCCCGGCCCCTCAACTGCTCCAAGTCTACCTATCCTCAAAAGCGCTCCATCCCACCGTCAGGACTTGCAGACACCCCCTCCACCCCGCCCCCTAGTCAGTTTCTTAAGCAAGTCCCAGGCTATTTACCCACAGAACGGAATGAAAAAATTTAGTCAGGCCGGGGGCTGTCACTTTGTTCTTGCATATTAGCTCTAATTAAAGCCTCAGCATCTCCTGTTCTCTGCATCAAGATTGGGATAGTGAGCCACCATGTGGGTTTATGGTGAGGAGTATGAGATGACCCATCTAAAGTGCTTAGCGCAGGGTTTGGAACCTGGCCAGGACTGAACTTGGGTCATCACTGATTAATGGTGACAGTGTGGATATTGGTGCTTTGCCTCCTCCTCACCGTCATTCTCACTGTCCCCTCTCCTTGTCACCCGCCACGTCTCCCTGTCTGAGTTTTAACCCCGGCAAAGCCCAGTTCATACAGTTCTTCTCCGGTGGCTCTTCCAGGGAGAAGTGGTCTCTCCCTTCACACAGTATGTCACAGCACGGCTTCTCGCATCCAGGAAGATCAGCTGTATTATTTCTGAAGTCTCAGCAGTCTTGACAAACTCTCATGACATATGCCTTTGCAGTTTAGGGTCATACCATGGCCAGATTTCAGATACCATTCTGTCCTCCTGCTCATGGTGGCAATCTCCTTGCTTTCTCTGTCCCTTGGAATATTCAAGGTGCCTCGTGTGACATGCCAGGCTCTAGTTGGGATTCAACCTGACATGTTCCTTTATGTTGACAATTACCCTTTGCAGAATCTGCAGGCTGACTTAGCAGGGTTTCCTTGATGGGAGGGCAGAAAGAGCTCTCTATTTGCACACAGTAGTCAAGGGTGCATCCCCTTGATTTCTCAGATGTTTAATGTTATGTCATGGGCTTGGTCATACCCTGGGTCTATATAATGGTACTTACCTCATAGAGATCCTCAGTGCAGTAAATAGGATATCTCATATTCTGAGTTTAGCACAATGATTAGTACATAGGGAGATTTGATAACTAGTAGTTATTGTATTTTAAAGACCCAGGGTATGACCAAGCCCATGACATAACATTAAACATCTGAGAAATCAAGGGGATGCACCCTTGACTACTGTGTGCAAATAGAGAGCTCTTTCTGCCCTCCCATCAAGGAAACCCTGCTAAGTCAGCCTGCAGATTCCATTATAGATGGAACAGTTCAGTTCAGCTCAGTTCAGTCGCTCAGTCGTGTCCGACTCTTTGTGACCCCATGAATCGCAGAACGCCAGGCCTCCCTGTCTATCACCAGCTCCTGGAGTTCACTCAGACTCATGTCCATCGAGTCAGTACTGTCATCCAGCCATCTCATCCTCTGTCGTCCCCTTCTCTTCCTGCCCCCAGTCCCTCCTAGCATCAGAGCCTTTTCCAAAGAGTCAACTCTTTGCATGAGGAGGCCAAAGTACTGGGGTTTCAGCTTGGCCATCATTCCTTCCAAAGAAATCCTAGGGCTGATCTCCTTTAGGATGGACTGGTTGGATCTCCTTGCAGTCCAAGGGACTCTCAAAAGTCTTCTCCAACACCACAGTTCAAAAGCATCAATTCTTCGGCACTCAGCTTTCTTCACAGTCCAACTCTCACATCCATACATGACCACAGGAAAAACCATAGCCTTGACTAGATGGACCTTTGTTGGCAAAGTAATGTCTCTGCTTTTCAACATGCTAGGTTGGTCATAACTTTCCTCCCAAGGAGTAAGCGTCTTTTAATTTCATGGTTGCGGTCACCATCTGCAGTGATTTTGGAGCCCCCAAAAATAAAGTCTGACACTGTTTCCACTGTTTCCCCATCTATTTCCCATGAAGCGATGGGACCAGATGCCATGATCTTCGTTTTCTGAATGTTGAGCTTTAAGCCAACTTTTTCACTCTCCTCTTTCACTTTCATCAAGAGGCTTTTTAGTTCCTCTTCACTTTCTGCCATAAGGGTGGTATCCTCTGCATATCTGAGGTTATTGATATTTCTCCCGGTAATCTTGATTCCAGCTTGTGCTTCTTCCAGTCCAGTGTTTCTCATGATGTACTCTGCATAGAAGTGAAATAAGCAGGGTGACAATATACAGCCTTGACGTACTTCTTTTCCTATTTGGAACCAGTCTGTTGTTCCATATCCAGTTCTAACTGTTGCTTCCTGACCTGCATACAGATTTCTGAAGAAGCAGGTCAGGTGGTCTGGTATTCCCATCTCTTTCAGAATTTTCCACAGTTTATTGTGATCCACACAGTCAAAGGCTTTGGCACAGTCAATAAAGCAGAAATAGATGTTTTTTCTGGAACTCTCTTGCTTTTTCCATGATCCAGTGGATGTTGGCAATTTGATCTCTGGTTCCGCTGCCTTTTCTAAAACCAACTTGAATATCTGGAAGTTCATGGTTCACGTATTGCTGAAGCCTGGCTTGGAGAATTTTGAGCATTACTTTACTAGCATGTGAGATGAGTGCAATTGTGTGGTAGTTTGAGCCTTTTTTAGCATTGCCTTTCTTTGGGATTGGAATGAAAACTGACCTTTTCCAGTCCTGTGGCCACTGCTGAGTTTTCCAGATTTGCTGGCATATTGAGTGCAGCACTTTCACAGCATCATCTTTCAGGATTTGAAATAGCTCCACTGGAATTCCATCACCTCCACTAGCTTTGTTCATAGTGATGCTTTCTATAAGGCCCACTTGACTTCACATTCCAGGATGTCTGGCTCTAGGTGAGTGATCACACCATCTTGATTATCTTGGTCATGAAGATTTTTTTTGTACAGTTCTTCTGTGTATTCTTGCCACTATTCTTAATATCTTCTGCTTCTGTTAGGTCCATACCATTTCTGTCCTTTATAGAGCCCATCTTTGCATGAAATGTTCCCTCTAATTTTCTTGAACAGATCTCTAGTCTTTCCCATTCTATTGTTTTCCTCTATTTCTTTGCATTGATCGCTGAAGAAGGCTTTCTTATCTCTCCTTGCTATTCTTTGGAACTCTGCATTCAGATGCTTATATCTTTCCTTTCCTCCTTTGCTTTTTGCTTCTCTTCTTTTCACAGGTATTTGTAAGGCCTCCCCAGACAGCCATTTTGCTTTAAGTTGAGACTAAGAGAATAAAAGGAACTGACCAAGTCCACAATGCCAGTAAATAGCAGGATGAAGACTTGAGCCCAGAATATCAGACTCCAGAACCAAAGTTCTTACCCAGTATGATACTAAGGTTGTCAGGAGATCACTGAAGTTGTGTGTGTATGTGTCATGAACAACTTCTGCAAGTGTAGGAAAAAATCCAATGATAGCTTTTGTTCTTTGATTTAAGCGATGATGTATTCAGAACGTATTTTATTTTATTTATTTGGAAATTTAATTCTCTGAATGATGACTGATAGATGAATTCAATTCCTGATTTTTAATAAATGTTCTAGTCTAAGGTGAAAAGTAAAGATGAAGATCTCTTACTCAGATAAATATGTGAGCCTCATGAGGACCGTTAGAGGTTTAGCCAGCCATGCAGGGCTCTTCGTCTTGTTTGTCTCCAAATAAGAACCAAAGTCTCCCAGCACTGAGCCCCCAGGAAGCAGTCTGGCTGACAGTAAATTCTTCTAAGGGCTCCGGAGGAACCATTTCAATCTCAAGTTTGCTCAAGCGTCGAGAAAGTCGACTGTTCACCAGTCCCTCTTGAATGTGCATTCACTCTGCCTGTGGGTGCCGGATGCCGGCCTCTCTGTATATCTTCTCATCTGCATCTCCATAAAATATGTGGTGTGGATGTGTGGCCTCAGAAAGAGGCCGGGGCCGACGCCCCCTCTCCTGTTTGGGGCCCCCTGCTCCTTGCCCTGTGCCCACAGCTTCCCCCATGGTGGCACCTCGCTTGGTTTTAACTGGTTGTCATCTATCCTTCTTGACAATGGCACAAGCTCTGTGAGGATCCACGATTCCCTAGTACACACATTCCTGGATGAATAATACATATCTGGGGGATTAATAAATAAATGGTGCCAGTACAGGACTTTTTCAACTGAGGGATGAACAATTAGAAATATTCTAAGTTTATCTAGAAGGATGATCCGGATTTAAAGGAAGCCTTTCAATTTGCCCTATAGTATCGACACTCATACCAGCTGGGGCTGGTGTCTTCCCTGGATCATCAAATCAGGTATCGTACTGCAGACGGATCCCATGCCTTGACGAGGATATTATTCAGGCCGGCCCAGTGCTCTTCGGCATCTGCCTCCTAACCTCCGCCCCCTTCAAGCCCCACTGAGGCTGTGTGATGTAGCTCTCAGATTGCACCCCTTCCCCACCCAGGCAGCAGGGTTCCTGGCAGGACTGGTGTCCCAGCCTTCTTATCGAGGAGCTTAGTCAGTCAGCCAAGAAATCCTATTCCCTCTTCATTGGTGCTTTCCTGCAGTTGGGCCAAGTCATGGTGTTTCATTAGGATAATAAAAAGCAAGAATGTCAAACTCTCAGAATGTGAAAGTCTCTCACATAATAAAAGCTGACTGGCAATTTATGGCTGTTCCACCTGAGGGTGACTTTGGGATCAATACACTCTCTAGTTGGACTTCCAGACACTCAATTCATATAGGCTCTCTGTATCATTAGTTGGTTGCACCGGCCAGCTCACCTCCCAGAAGGTGGCTGGTGCCACCCAGCCCCTCAGACTGCAAATCTCATGAACAAGCCATCTGGTTGAGTGGTCTCACCAGCTTCTGCCCTCCTCTCTCCATCTCAGAGACAATTCTACCTAATACAGAGTTTCTGCAGCTTGGCCTTTTGGTGGTGCCTATATATTTGCCGAATTTGTCCAAATGTTTCCTCTTGCTGTGGGGAAGAAGATGTGCATTTCAACTCCCTCTTCATCTCCAGGGAAGTGGGTGTCCACAGTCTGAAAAGCTGATTTATAAGCCACGAGTTGTGACTTTTCCAGCTTAGCTCAAGGGTCCCTGGCCTCCTGCTGCCAACAACCCTTCCCAGGCAGAGTTCACACAGCCAAGAGAAAGCCTTCTGGGTCAGAGTGTCCATTTTAGCCTGAGTGGGCTCCATTTCCCTTCTTTCGGGATAATGAGCTGCTGGGGAGTCTGTGCACTGTCCTGAGCCAGCCAGTCAACCCTCCCCTTTCACAGGTTTAGCCTCTGGGCAGCCTACTGTCCTCTGCAAGAGTAGGAAGTATAAAGGGCACACATTACCCAGAGCTTTTACACCAGGCTCATCCTGCACACAGTGGGCACTTTTCTCTAAAGCCATGTGTTAAACCTGTTTTGTTAGTGACTTCATGTTAAGGTTCTATTCATTGGGCATCCTCCCTGTGTATAGCTCTGGTGGGTGTCAGGTGCTGCAGAAATACAGAGGTGATTCATGGATTCTTATCCTCAAAGAGTAGCAATCTTAGGGCAGATATGACAGGAGAACAAATAATAAGGGACTGTGGTAAACCGTAAGTACCATAATGGTGGTCAAAATAAAAGCCCACAGGCATTTAGAAGAGGAGATGTTATTTCTAGGTTGATGAGATGAATTAATTATGCTTAATTTATGTGCTTTATGGTTGAGATCCTTGTGCATGAGGTTTGTTTGAAGAGGGGTGGTAGGAAGCCTACTCGTTCTTGGTTCTTCCCAGAATAAATTGTTTTCTCTGAATCCCCGCTCTCCATACAGCCTGTCACTGGTGGCAGGAACCAGAGAAGCTGCCAGGGGCTCGGTGAGAAGCAAGGAGAAATGGAGAAGAACAGCCACATCTAAGAGGGGCTCCCGGAGGCCACGCTGTCAGAAGCGGAGTGCAAAGTCGCCCACATCCTCCTTGATGGAGGGACTCTCTCAGGAGCCCTCAGGAAACTGATGAGCCTCCTCCAATCCATACTCTTGATTGGCAAAACAGATCCCCACGCTGTTAGCACTGGTGACAGCTTTCAGACGGGGCATAAACTAATTGTTAAAGACCCCTCAGCATTATTCACGAGGGCGGGAGAATTGGTTTTGGTATCTGGGAAAAACAGCCGTTTGCGTAATTACATTCTGTTTCCCCGAGTCTCCTCTAACGCATTAGCGGGAGATAATATTCCACATTCTAAGTCCAGAACCATCCCACAGAGCTGCTATTAAACAGCTGTCACTTTCCTTCCCATAACTGGGCGCATTTCTCTGCAGGAAGAACGACTCCCTGTGTGTGTCAGCAGCCTCAATCCTGGCATGCAGGGATGGACCGCCGGCAGCGTGGGCAATGCATCGTAGTGGGAAGAACACTGCACTCCTTGTCTAGAGGCCAGTTTCTGGTTTGGGCTCAGTCGTGACTTGCTGTGTGACCTTGGGTCAGTCACTTAGTGACTTGGCGCCTGGCTTGCTGTGAAGTGAGGAGGTGATGCCTGTGAGATCCACAGTTCGGGCTCACTGGGTGGGCTGTTCTTTAGCAGAGCAGGGGCTCTAACTCTTGCTTTGGGCTGGGAACACTCAAAATGGATTGGCCACATGATCCTTGGCTACTGTGGTCTATCCACTGTCAGCAGCCCAGACAGTGAGGGCTGTGGAGGCACGAGGCCCCAGTTCTTCTTTGTTCCTCACTGACCTAAGGCCTAAGAAGAGGAAACAAGTTACACTAGGCTCTTCCTTTCCCTCAATTCATGGTCCATATCAGACCCCTGACCCCACTAAAGTAATGGGAAATTAGGGATAGATGGACGGAGAAAGGACACCAAGGCTTGGGGGGCAAGACAGGAGGTGGGAAGTGGCGGGATATGGAGGAGAAACAGAGAAAGGGAGAGTATGGATGGAAAGGGGTGCAGGAATGGAGGGAAGGTGAGAATTAGAAGAGTGTGGGAGAAAGCGGGACAGGCATGGAGAAGGGGGTACTGGAAGGAGGCCAAATACAGGAAAAAGGCAGAGGCTATGGGCTTCCTTGGTGGCGCAGACAGTAAAGAATCTGCCTGCGTGTGGCAGACCCGGATTCGATCCCTGGGTCAGGAAGATCCCCTGGAGAAGGAAATGGCAACCCACTCCAGTATGCTTTCCTGGAGAATCCCATGGACAGCCAGGCACAGATCATGGGGTCGCAAAGAGTCAGACATGATTAAGTGACTAACACACACACACGGAGGTCAGTGCTGAAAGTTTAAGAAATTCACTCCCTCCTTCCCTTCTTGTTTCTCTTTCTTCCTTCTTTGCTTCTGACAAACACTTATTAGGAACCCACAACCTGACACAATATTCTACATCAATAGACTAGGTGATAAAGGTGCAAACACGAACACAACATGTTCCTTACATGCAAGGAGCACACAGTATACTAGGAGCAAGCAGAGTGTTTACTGTGTGACTAGGTGTGGAAAGACTAGGTGTGGAAAGGAGTGGGTCGATTCTGCTGGCAGAGGGAGGGCCAGGGAGGCTTCAGAGAGATGGATGGGTCTCAAGATGGGAAGAATTTCTGGGCTCTTCTATATGCAGATTCCCCTCTATAGCTTTGCTGAATTATCTTCATACAAGCCCTGAGTTAGTCACTCTAGTTTCCATATTTCCATGACGCTGTGAAACAATTTTATCTGCATTCACTGCACTGTATTGTAATCACTTCCTTTCATGTCTGTCTTACTCACTGGACTAAGCTCTTTAAAGCTTAGAAACTTGGCTTAATTGCTTTTGTATTTATATTGCCCAGGACCTAGCATGGAGCCAGCAAACAGCAGATGTCAAAAGAAACCACCCCCTACACCCCAAACCCCCTAAAACAGTAACAAAACCACATTGACTGGAAGTATTAGGCATATATAATATCTCTTCCAATGGTTCCCATTTACATGGGTTACCACAACAACTAACTTTCTAGCCAGTATTTTTGTCACACTGCTGACATTTTATGTGGAAAAAGGTGAAGGTGTTTCTCTGAATGCTTTCATTAACATCCACGCCTTTTCCCCATCTTTTCCCCACCTCTCACTTCCTTTTCTTTTGCACCTGCCTCTTGCCCTCTCTAGGGATCCTGAGTGGAAGTGGGTGAGCCTATTTCCCTTTCATCCTGGCTGTCTAGAGCCTTTCCCTATGAGTGTGAGGTTTCAGGGATCTCTTCAGGTACAACTCGGGCTATGTACTAACATAATGAATTGATGGCTCTGGGAATGTCTGTTTCCTGGGAACACAGACCCCACTTTGGCGTCCTCATTCCTGGGGACTTTATCCATTGCCGCTGGGCTATTTTTTGGAAAACAACATATCCAGGGAACTGAAAGCATGACCCTTTCTATGGAGTGGTGCCTTTCTGAGCTCATACCACTCAGCCCCGAAGAGGCTGGTCTCTTGACTCAGAAGTCAAGTGTAGGTGGAAGCCACCTGTCCTCCTCAGAAAAGCTTCACTTCTACTGGGACATGTCCGCTAGGTCTATGAGCCCACTGAACCACTGTTGCCCTGGATCTGAGACACAGGTTTGTTGCTTGTCTGGACTGTAATTCATGTGGCCTATGTAGAGGTTACTCAGGGTATTTTGCTGAAGGAATTGTGTCTTTTAATCTTTGTACTCAATGATGGACACATTTTAAAAAGAGAAATAAATAACTTCAATTCATCATCCCTACTCTGAAAGCAGGATATTTGGGAAGCTGTGCAGTTTGAGTCAACAATTCAGACTCAGTCATCTCTTCAGAAAGGTTATTAAGAAATGTATAGAAGAGACCAGATTGCAACCTGTGAAAAGCATTGGGAGAATATAATACCTTAGCTGGAAACTAGGGTACTGCTGCTGTGAACTGACATCCCCACCCCTACAAGACTTCCTTCTTCCTCCCGTCTTGGGAGTGAGATTACAAAACTCTCTAATGATCTCACTGAAATAAATCTAAGCCCTTAAAAATGTCATCCAGCCTCACAGTCCCTCATTATTATGGGCCATAAACATATATTCAAAATGGGAAAAATCTAAATATGACTGGGTTAATGCTCTACATTGAATTGAAGACTTTCATGATGAGAGATTAATTAAAGGGAGGCTTCTACCCAGACTCCTACATCTAAGAGCTACCCCACCTGCATGGCCAATACGTGGCGTTCTCAGGCCTAAAACAAAAGTGCTCAGCTTGGGTAATGATCACATTGTCTCGTGGCTCCGGGAAAGGGGAATGAAGTGGTGTGAAGAGCTATGGTGATTTCTCTGAGACAAAGGGCAGGTGCTGACCTGGGGAAGGTTCCAGATAACGAGGTTAGCTTGCTGTGGGCCTCATGTCACTGCTTAGGAAAGCTGGAAGCCCCTAGCACACCCGCAGTAAGAAATTCTGCCAGTTCTTTCTGAAGGACACACTGTCCTTTAAAAAATAGCCAATGATCATTCCTCAGAAGTGCCCAGGTTTTCACTGTCAAGGAAACTGAAGCCTGCTGAGGGATCTTTCCTTAGCAAAATGAATGAAGGAGAGCTGGAGCTCAAAGCGGTGGTCAGAAGGCCTCCCAGAGGCTGGGCGAAGCTGCCCTGGTAGAGACCAAAGGTGGAACAGGGAGCAAGTGTGGGTAATAGAGTGACCCTAACATGTTGCTTGTTCTCATTAATTAATTCATCTAGTTATTGTTCATCCATCAAACACATTTTTATTGAGGATTTATTATGCTTCATGTATCAGGCCATTGTGTGAGCTGGTAGGATCCATTTTGGTGAGTAGGGGCAAGAAGGAGGAAGAAATACACAGAACTCTAAAAACAAAGAAGGAAGAGAATTTTTTGAAAATTTCCTGTGCCATTTTCTTACACAGGTTGTCTCATTGAGTCTAAGCCCATCCCTGAAGAGTTGGCATTAAAATGATTCTCATTTTATGAAGAGAAGTAGGCAATGCTTAGAGGGGCTGAGTTCGATGAGTGCTGTGTCTGGCTCCAAAAATCGTCTTCACCATGGAGCATGGTCCTCAGAGAGTGTGCCATCTAGATGGGCAGGGACACATTCTCAGGGAAGAATCAAGAGTTTGTATACACTCTACCTCAAACAGACTAGTTATAAAAGTGAAATCACTTTCTGTGAGAAGCCGTGAGCAGTGGATGCCTAAGGCTAGTTAGTGCCAAATGAGCAGTTTAAACAATGATACTGCAGGAAGTCCTCAGCTGCTGGGGGATGATGAGATGAGATGATATGAGAGTTCTGATGGTTGCTGATGAATACACATTAGGATGGGACCTGTGGAATGACCATCCCTAGCTTGTTCAGCAGACGGGTTGTTGATCTGGTGGGCTGGAGTGGGATTTAGTAGTCAGAGGTCAGTCAGATGGGAGAAGTCTGGGCACACAGCTTGGGACAGAGAAGAGAGAATTCAAGGTCTCTGAGCTTGACTCTACAGGTTATAGGAATCTTGAGGAGGAAACAGATGAAAAGGTGCTTTCAAAAAATGAATCTGACCATCATAGAACCCAGACTGGGTTTGCTTTAGATTGAGATCTTTTGTCAGGGGAGACCCTGGGGTGGATCACAGAGATGCACCCACTGTACTGGGGGCTCTGACCCTGACGCAGGGTGACAGTCCACATCCAGAAGCAATGGATGTTGGCTGCACCATCGCAGAACTTCGAAATATTTAGAGGTCTTTGTCTCCCATCAAAATAGTTGTGGGAACTTTCCAGGAAGATCATTGAAAAGGGGGAACTGAAAGCTCTCTCTGGGGATTATTTAGCTGGAGGCGCAGCTGGACAATTGGAGTCAGGATCTGTGATAATATGATATTATCATAATTGGGCTTCCCAGGTGGCACTAGTGGTAAAGAATCTGCCTGCCAATGGAGGAGACGTAAGAGACATGGGTTCAATCACTGGGTTGGGAAGATCCCCTGAAAAGAGCGTGGCAACCCACTCCAGTATTCTTGCCTGGAGAATCTCATGGGCAGAGGAGCCTGGCAGGAGTCCATAGCATTGCAAGGAGTTGGACATGACAGCGACTCAGTATGCATGCATTATCATGATTAGGAAAATTATGATTCAAATTATGATGATATTTTTGAACATCCTCTGAGGTGTCTTTCTCCTGAGCTTTGCAGACACTTGCCCTTACTTCCATTTAGAGAGTTGCTATTGCTTTCTCCAGGCATTGCCTTTGATGGGGGAGGCCACATACAGTTGAAAATACAGATTTTCAACAGTAAGATCAGGACTTTTTCAAGAGCAAACTAGACCTTGGAGTCAAAAAATTGAGTCTTGAATACCTGGAACCAAGAATTGATAAGACTCCCAAAACATAGGCCTTAAACCCCATAAAGAAAAATCACAGAGTGAGATAGAACCTACAATGGTGCGGAATAGACCCCCATAGACAATAAGAAAAGAAGACAAATGATGTGGCTCTGCTAGGACAACAAGGGCCATGCATTTCCTACCTGGGGAAAGGCTTGGCCTGGTGAGGGCATGGGGCAGAGACTGAGACCAGGAAGTTTGAGGATATTTGCAAACAGGAAGACCTGTGTGCCCTGGGTTAGCACTGGGCTGCTTCAGCAGGGTCAGGAGAGAGGGATGGGTCAGCTGGGAGGCTGAGGGCAGAAAGGGCCTGTGAACCCAGAGCAGCACAGGAGGGTGTCAGGAGCCTCAGTATCTCCTTTGAAGAGTCCAGAGGTGGTTAAGCGGATGTGGACAGAGCGGGAGAGGCTTGTGGATGGAGCTGGAGTGATCCACATGGACCTGCAAGCCAGGACTCACTCCCTCAGTCACACTCAGGAGCCTGGCTCAATGACCAAAGACAAACAGGGAGTGAATGAGTCTCTTAGGGAAGGCCAGAGTACATGGTTCTTTCATTACCAACTGGCACAGGGCCTTCCCACTGTTACTTGCTCCCCAGAGGAATGGGAAGGGCAGAGGGAAGGAGTCTGAACTAGCCAAAAGGGACAAAGAAAATTCCGGTTCAGAGCTGACTCTTAGAGTTGACTTTCAATTACGCTATTTGCCATCCACAGAAGTGGGAGCCATGTGAAGTTTAAGTTTTGCATATAGACTGTACAATTTACATCCTCCATGTGATATTTAAAATCCTTTCTAATGGGCTGCTCCTCATAACCTGGTTTGGATTTTCTTCCCTGCCATAACTCTCCTCTTAGGCATGCCCTTTCCCTGGGCTGAGTGTAGGCTGGTCTTCTCTCTGAAAATACAAGCTGAGGCAGAAGGTTCCAGTATGCTCATCACCCATGAATACTTTATCAGGATGCCGTGCATTCCATTTATTTCAATTAAAACCTTATTGAACATCTGGTCTGTGCCAGGCTCTTGTGCTGGATGGTGAGGATCTGGCATGAGGCTCTGTGGGCAGTGGGGAACAGAAATATATATATATATATATATATATATATATATTTCTGTTAAAGATGTTAAAGCCAATTTCTGATCTTTCCAATGCTGAGAAGTAGTAGGAAGAGACTGAAGGAAACCAAAAATGGGATAGGATGTGAAAAGCCATGACTTAGCCACTTGGTAATTTTAGAACCCTAACTTCTTTGGGTCCTAGTATGTTACCCTGTAAAACTTGGGGTAATGTGTGGGGGGATTAATTTAGTTCCTTTCCAGATGCTAAATGATATAAAACTTGTGATTTTCAAAAGTGAAGAACTGTAGAGTTCACTGAAGCCACAGAAGGCAAGAGAGTTGATAGAATACAGCCGCTACAAGCACCTCTGCTCTTTGATTCCTCTGTAACATCCTCAGAGCCACCTCAAAGTCCTACTTTGAGTAGATAATGTAGCGGTGAGTACATCATGGGTCAGCAACCTGTCTAGTCCTGGTGGCATTCAGGACTTCAGAAGGGGTTTCTAGATGGTGTATACTGGCAGGTCCACTCTTGCAATAATGATAACAATAACAATAATTGTATTAATGACTATTACTATTATGTTGGCAGGGAAAATCTGGAATGTAAGTTTATGCTATGGGTGTGTTTGTCTGCCTATACTTACAAAGTAGAAGGTCCACCTAAATGACTAAAGGGACATCTGAAATCATCTGCAACATTTATACATTTGCCTTGTTTACACTTTCCAGCTGCTGATCTCAATTTTCCACTTGGCTTTGCATTCACAGACACTTCCCACACTGCTCCCTCTTGACTCATTTGTTCATTCACTCATTTAACACTCTGGGAAAACTCAAAGAGCCTCTATTGTGTTGCAGGCTTTGAACCAAGTGCCAGGGATACAGAGATGAGGTGGAAGGCTTGCAACTTAGCAGGAGGGGAAAATAACAGAAGCGAAGATCAAAAAGACTGTGGATGGTCCACATGAGTCCTACAAAGCCTTGCTGAGCTCTGTGGACAGAGCTCATACCACATGAATGGAGTTGTCTGCACTGGAACCAAAGGCTGGGGTGGGGTATGGAAGGAGGACAGAAGAGCCCATAATAGCGGTGTGACTGTGTGACTCCTTTTCTATTCTTTGTCTCTGAAAAGCAACAACCAACAATTAGAGACTGGGGAACCTCATATGTCATCGGAGCCTCTGATGAAGTTGTACTAGATAATATACAAACATGGAAGAGCAAAGAAAGATTTTTTAAAATCTACAAAAGCCTAAAGAGTTTGGGTTCTTTAATAAGGTCTCCAGCCTTGGTTCTGGAAGGCTGGGTTTCTATTGTGGAATCCAGTTATGAGCTGGTGGGAAGATGGGAAGCCCAGTGGATGCATCTGCACATATCCCAGGTAAGGAGATCCCACCTTCTTTAATCAGTGAAGATCAGAATCTTCAACTCTGGTCCAGAAAGAGAACGTCACAGTGGGGGGAATGGCTAGATCTCAAGACTTGGCTCCCTCCCTTCCTCTTTTCTTCCCTCCTTTCCTCCCTCTTTTTTGAAGATTAGTCATTTCTCTGGAGATTCCTATAAATCACTACTTCCATCTTCAGTCTGGTCTCAGGAGTGACATTTAAACCCTTTAAGACCCTAGACAGTCCCTATACAAAACTCTTGGACTACAACCAGGGTAGGCTGGAATGTTCAGTGTGACTCTACTGAAGACTGGGAAAGACAAGGGACAAAACTTCAGGTGTGCCCCATGAGCTTAGACTCTCTGTTTTGCTGACCCCAGAAGAGAGTTCTCCTAAGCCCACTGACATTTCCTTCCTAGCTTCTAGTGTCTTCCATGCAGTGAGAGTGCAACCTCAGCTCCAGTACCCAAGAGCTCACTCCCATTTCATTTCTTGATGCTCAGAGAAAAATACCAGATCCTTTTATCTATCTAGATCCTTGCCTTTGCCATGTGATCAACACCAGGAAAGACTTCCGTCTTAGGTAAGACCTCATTCAGCTAAAGATGGTGATCTTGTCCCTTAGGCACTCTTTAGGAATCCCACACCTGAATGTCCCTCAAAACCTCTCCCTCTTCCTGAGCATGTTCATGCCTTTCTCTCTTTCTCTCTTTCTGTGTGTGTGTGTGTGTGTGTGTGTGTGTCTGTGTAAGAGAGAGAGAAAGAGAGAGAGCATATGTATTGCTGGTGGGTGAGGTCTTGAATGAGAGGGTGACAGGTTCCTGAAGGAAAAGGAGGAAACATGGGGGAAGGGAAAAAGGAGGAGAGGAGAAAATCTCTGCTTAGAATAAGCAGGAAAAGACAGGAAGACTCTATATACGCACGCCCCAGATCCATCCCAGTGTATCCAACCTGTCTGTCTCAGCTTCTGTCCATGGGTGCAGAACCAGAGGTCTGTGCCTGGAGGGAAAGCAGAGCAGGCTCACTGATAACTGAAGTGGCCACAGCGATTTCATGGCCCGATTTTCTTCTTCTCACAAGGAAAGGAAGAAAGTTGAGAAGAGACTGGGTTAACAGACAAACAAAAAGATGAAGGCATCCACAGCCTAGGGGAGACAGAAGGAAGGAGGCTGAGAGTGGGGAGATGTAGGGACAGGCTGTCCACAGGATGCCCAAACAAACAACTGAGAAGGGAAATGATCTGTCTGCCTTTACTTATTTCTTATCACAGAGTAAACAAAAGGTAGGACTCTGAATGGAGTAGAAACTCTGGCATTGCACATGCCACAGGTAAGGGATGAGAGAAAGGAATGGGAAAAGGGCCACATCAGGAGAAGGACGGCAGAGAATGGCCCGACAACAGGCCTCTAACATTACTGTACATGCGTGCCACGTGTATAACCTGAGAGCACATGACAGCCAGTGAGCAAAAGTTTGTGTTGCATACTAACAGGAAAGAAAATATCATTCCTGAGATGGTAAGACAAGCAGAAAAACATCTCTCCTTGTAATTTCCATTACAAGGAATACTTTCCATTCTTATCCATATAGTGTAATTCTGGGCATTTCTCACCCTAGCTTTATATACTTGTGGACCCAAGTTCATAGGACAGAGACTTTGGGCTACTCACAGGCTCGCCTTGACTTCTTGGGCCTGCGGCACAGGGAGCTTGCTTCATTTCCAGCCCTCCCAGAGACCCAAGTGACCTTCTTCCTTCTACTGCTGCGCCCAGCTGTGGCAGCTTATTCGCCTGCCCTGCTCTGTGCTCCTGAGCCAGAAACCTACAGACAGGCTGCCTCCTGACCCCAGACCCGGGCTACCTGTCCCTGGAGCAATGCGGAGCTCATCAGAGTCAATGTTCTCACTATATTTACATTTCACAAACGAGTGAAATGATCAGCTTATAAAAGCAAAAGAAACGCGAGGCATTCAACCTCTCTGGGCCTTTTAGGACAACAGACTTATTATGTTCATATGAATTTCCTGGAAGAAGCCTCTAATTAAAGCTTATTGCCTCTCAGCTGCCATTGGCTGGCAATGTGGCTCGTCCTTCCTGTTCATTAGAATAGAGGGTATCCCAGTGTGGTTGTAGCCTCACAGAGCCCATGCCCACCTTCCGGCCCACTCCCCCAGTGAGCTCTGCAGTATCCCAGTGCCGCCATGATGACCCCATTGCCCGTTGAGTGGGAGCTGGGGTCCAGATAGGCTATTACACCCGTGTTCTTAAAGGAAATGGTATGACCCTGCTACCAGCTGCATGAATGATTAATGAGGGGTAATTAGTCAATGTTCATTAAGCGTTTTCTAGATACAAAATTCTGGCTAGGAGCTAAATGAAGAAGCAAAAGCCAGAAGACTTTGCATTCACCCACACGCTGCTAAGAGAATCCCAGAATGATGGAGCTGAGAGAATGAGGGACCCCAGAGACCGTCTGTCCTGTGGCTTGCAAATTCTACACTGCAGGGCTTTCCAGGCAGCCGCAGAGCGACTAGTCTCTCAGTGTTTCTTCCCCAAACAAATCACAAGAAAGGCAAACTAAAGGTCCACAAAAACCATGACCACAGCACAACTGGAAGACAAAGAATGCCAAAAACGGCAAAATAACCATGAAGGAAGAGAGAAAAGGCCTCACATCCCAGCCGCTCAGGTTCCAGTGCTCTGAGTCTATGCTCCTTGGCAAGCAGAGCAAACGGCTCCTTCAGCCCACACCACCCTGGAAGTTGCCGAGCCCCTGAAGTGAGGAGCCCTGTACAGGGGTCCCAGAAGAGAGGAAGTAAAATGTCTCCCAGGTCTTCAGATAAGGTTTAGAATCCCCTCCCTGTACCCTCCTTCAAACCAAACCAAACCAAACCAAACCAACTCTGAGATTAATTCTGTCCTTGAGGAAATTTAAGAAGCTTTAGGTCAATGCACAGGTGACTTTGCAGTCTAATATTTGGTTAGTCTGTCCCTGACCTGGTACCTAAATTTTAGGAACTGAGCCTTTCTGGTAGCTTAGGTAGCTCAGTGCCCCCTGATGCTGGTTTCTGGTGTCACTGGAGTTCTGCTTGCCATCCTGCCCATCCTCCATGGCTTGCACTGAGAGGATACCTTCCCTTTGGTACCTGCTTGACCCTAGGCCTGTCTGTACTTCCTCTGACCCATGTCCCCTCTGTCCCCTTGAAATGGTGCTTCACCAACATGTCCTCTGATGTTCTCCCAATGGCAGAGAAGGATGAAGTCACCTTCCAGAATCTGGGGGATCGCTATGAACAGAAAAGGTATTTTATTAATTGTGCACAGTTTGCATTGGAGCCCAACATATAGCCTGCCAATTTCAATAGAAAATGTCCCCCAGCTCCAGTCTGGAAAGACGTACCATGTTGATTCTGTGGGTTTGGACACTCCCAGAACATCACTATACAAGCATCCAAGTTCTAGAAGCATTGGCCCCACTTCACCTCAAGCCACTTATTGGATCCTGCCCCCTCCCAATTTGCCTATAGCCAAATGATGAGCCATTTCCTGTATGGATGACACTCTGGAGGCAGTGCAGTGGACCTGATCTCAAAACTACTGGGCAGAATTATCCTGCCCCTCCTCTAGCGGATGTCCTTAGATTTCACTGAGCCCCTGAGTTGTACAATTCACTGTGGCTGATTTTCCTTGATGACTCATACCAACTGCTTGTGTAATAGCATAGTTAGTTAAGAGTTGCCGAGGCCACTGGTGCAACACCACCATGACACACTCTTTGGACTTAGAGAAGAGTAGAACTAATCCTGTTTGGTTTCCCACTAGGTTCCAGGCACTGTTTTACAAAGGCATACAGACGAACATAGTCAAACCCCACAGGGACCCTGGGGCAGTACCATCCATCGTCTTCGTTTCACACATGGATGATCTAGGACTGCAGGATACAATGGACACGTGGCACCCAAACAACTCAGGACCCAAATCCATGTTTTCCTCATCCAAGTCCTATCCTCCTTCCACTATTCATTATCTGGGGTCCATTCTTTCTGTTGCATCTCTTTGTTCATTTCACCTGTTATGGCCTCTATCAAAGAATGAAAGAAACAGGAGGTGAGGTTGGAATATACGAATTTTGCTGTCAGCTGTTTCAGGAAGATGAAATGGGGGTGGGAGAGGTGGTGATTTGAAACCAATGTCCAAACTGACACTCCTCTTACTATCTCTGGAATTAATTTATCTGGGTCCACCCTGTTTGTCTCACAGCTCCAGGGCCAGGTTTTATGGAATGGCTACAGAGGAACCTTAGAGATCCAAAAAGGGAACACGGTTTCACCAAGCCCCTCATTCATCACCATCTGGAGCAGTAGTCTCATCATTAATAACTGGGGCTTAATCCTCCAAATTCAAAGAGACTCCCATTACCCAAAACAATAATTTTTTTAATTACCCAAGCAGAGTGGCAATCGCATATTGAATACTAAGATTGATTTAAACTAATAAATACTTTTGGAAGTTCCTTGAACATTTTAATGAATTAAAAATTATGAAATATTTATAAGCAGTAACAACAACATTTAGTACCATTAATAAAATAAATACATTAGTCAGAGAATGGAATTCATTGCTATTTTACTACTAGACATTGATGTCAATGACTGAATATTGCTCCAAATTACTTGTAAAATAGACCAATTATTTTAGTGCGATTAATCTTTTCAATTATTTCTTTTATGTAGCTGTAATTTGAAAGTAATTTTCTTTTGGGAGTACAATGACCTCAGCACACTGGTTCCTTATTTATTTATATTTTAAAACCTTTTGTGTCTGCCCCCATTTCCAGGTGATTTTTCAATGCTGGAATATTTAAAACAGTTACCCAAGCAATCATTCTTGTTCCTAAGCACTTTGTGGGGGCATTTCTAATTGGCTTTATTAGTGATTATGAGTAAGCCATTCCAGAGTATAAAAGTCTCTGCCAACAGCAGCTATGCATCAGAAGGGAAAGGAAGGGAGGACAAAGTTCTTTTCTGGTTCCACCAGCTGGGGCCTGGCTGTTTTAGACTGCATGCTTAGTTGGCTTGAAGAGGCAGTGTGATAGGCAGGTCAAAGTACTTTTAGGATCTTCCCTGGACTTCAGCCATCCCCATGGGATTAAATGGTCCTTTTCCTTTGGGGAAACCATGGATTCTGTGCACTGAGTCACAAAAGAAAAAGCTGACTTTATTAAAGATAAAAGCATACAGAAGTAGCTGCCTTGGAAATCAAAATGTAGATCTGGGTTGTCAGGATCTCTATTGGCCCAACTGTCCAGACAAGGCCCAAAGTGAAAGTGAAAGGTAGATTCAATTTACATGCCAATTAGAAAACTATTAGGGAATATTAAGGGATTATTATTAACATTATATGTGATAAGGATATTATAGTTTTTTTAAAGAGTCTTTATCTTTAAGAGGTATATGCTGAAATGTCTATGGATAAGATAATATAATATCTTGGATTTAGGAAAAACAATCTGGGAAAGGAAGAGTGCAGTGATGGGTTAAAGCCAGCTCACACTCACTGGTAAGAGCTGATTGTTACATTTTCAGAAATCTTTTGAGTTAGCTGGTAAACACTTACTACTGAAAATTAAATTTCATATACTGACAAATAAAATATATGATTAAAAAGATAGTATAATAAATGAAAACAAACAGCAACAACATAAATGAAAGGTGGGTAGGACTCTGCCAACATATAACACAGCATGGGCTAGTCCTACAGAATTATTCAGCCCTGGTTCCTGAATGGGGACATTCAGCTCAGACAGGGGACATGGGAGAGAGAGGGAGATGGTATTTATTGTGCCAAGCACTGTGCTAGGGGTTCTATACACAATATCAGTTTTAATTTCCCAAAACCCATAATTATATATTACAGATGTTCAAGCTGGTTTTAGAAGAGGCAGAGGAACCAGAGATCGAATTGCCAACATCTGCTGGGTCATGGAAAAAGCAAGAGAGTTCCAGAAAAACATCTACTTCTGCTTTATTGACTATGCCAAAGCCTTTGACTGTGTGGATCACAATAAACTGTGGAAGATTCTTCAAGAGATGGAAATACCAGACCACCTGACCTGCCTCTTGAGAAACCCGTATGCAGGTCAGGAAGCAACATTTAGAGCTGGACATGGAACAACAGACTGGTTCCAAATAGGAAAAGGAGTGTGTCAAGGCTGTATATTATCACCCTGCTTATTTCACTTCTATGCAGAGTACATCATGAGAAACGCTGGACTGGAAGAAGCACAAGCTGGAATCAAGACTGCCGGGAGAAATATCAATAACCTCAGATATGCAGATGACACCACCCTTATGGCAGAAAATGAAGAGGAACTAAAAAGCCTCTTGATGAAAGTAAAAGAGGAGAGTGAAAAAGTTGGCTGAAAGCTCAACATTCAGAAATCAAAGATCATGGCATCCGGTCCCATCACGTCATGGGAAATAGATGGGGAAAGAGTGGAAACAGTGTCAGACTTTATTTTTGGGGGCTCCAAAATCACTGCAGATGGTGAGTGCAGCCATGAAATTAAAAGACGCTTACTCCTTGGAAGGAAAGTTATGACCAACCTAGATAGCATATTCAAAAGCAGAGACATTACTTTGCCAACAAAGGTCCATCTAGTCAAGGCTATGGTTTTTCCAGTGGTCATGTATGGATGTGAGAGTTGGATTGTGAAGAAAGCTGAGTGCTGAAGAATTGATGCTTTTGAACTGTGGTGTTAGAGAAGACTCTTGAGAGTCCCTTGGACTGCAAGGAGATCCAACCAGTCCATTCTGAAGGAGATCAGTCCTGGGTGTTCTTTGGAAGGACTGATGCTAAAGCTGAAACTCCAGTACTTTGGCCACCTCATGCAAAGAGTTGACTCAGTGGAAAAGACTCTGATGCTGGGAGGGATTGGGGGCAGGAGGAGAAGGGGACGACAGAGGATGAGATGGCTGGATGGCATCACGGACTTGATGGACATGAGTCTGAGTGAACCCCGGGAGTTGGTGATAGACAGGGAGGCCTGGCGTGCTGCGGTTCATGGGCTCGCAAAGATTCGGACATGACTGAGTGACTGAACTGAACTGAGTTCCACTTACTTAGGAGGAAAACAAAACTCACATATTGGGGAAAAAAAAAAAAAAAACCTCTTCTGAGATCAAAAGGGTGGTAAATGATGGAGCTAGAATTCCACACTCATTCTGATTCCAAAGCCTGTAATCTCTCTCCTACATTGTAACAAAAAAACCTTTATTCACTACTTACTATGGGAAAAACACTGTTAGTTGTTAATTGGGTTGTAGAGATTTTTTTTTTTTTAAGACACAGTCTTTTAAAAAATAGAACCTAGCATCTATTGAGCAAGACACATAAATAGCCCTGGAAAGAAGTAGGCTGTTTTAAAACAGAAATATATATAAACACAATTCTGGGCTGAGACTTCTGGGAGAAGATAATATTTGAGCAGAAATCTGAAAGATGTGGAGGACTGGGCAAAGCAGATATTGGGAATGGAGGGGGCATAGCTAAAAAAAATAAAAGCTTAAAGGTGGGAAGGTACTCAGGGAAATGTGAGTAGATCTCAGTGGGTAAATGAAATTTTAGTCATTCTAATGCCTATCTTTTAAAGAGCACAGTCCACAGATAAATTACAGACAAGAAGTTTTAGAGATCGGGAGTCAAGAAGGGGAATGTTTGGTAAACGAGGTTCACCCTCCACCCGGAAGTCACACTGAGAACTAAGTGAGGACACCAGGCTGTGGTTCGGGTTCCTCTCTGGTTTTCACTTCTGAGCACTGGGTCCACCACTGCATGATTGAGTCCATCCCTTGAAGACACCAACCCAGGTGTTGGCCACCAGGTGCTGGCATCAGTTTGGCGATGATGCAGCTCCCATCACCCACTTGGCACGTTGTTGTCATTAACATGGAATGTTTGTGTCCATTTATTTCTGTGGATGATAGTTTCACCATGAGAAACTGAGCAGCAGAGAGGGAGTAGCTTCATTTTCAAAGACTTGAGGCCAGAGCAGTCAGGGAGCTCAGAGCAACATCCACAAACACTCCTCCACAGCCATTCTCTCCTTTGACCCTCATGATTAACATCAATTTGGGGTCAGCCATTGACATATTGTTATTCCTATTTTAAATTTTAAAAAAAGTGTGCCGATTCTGGGGGAGACCTGATGTCCCTTTTGATCCACGGTGTTGCATTGTTTGTTGTTGTTTAGTAGCTCCGTCATGTCTGACTCTTTGTGACCCTATGGACTGTAGCTAGGCTCCTCTGTCCGTGGAAGGCTCCAAACAAGCATACTGGAGTGGGTTGCATTTCCTCCTGCAGGGGATCTCCCTGACTCAGAGTTTGAAAGTGAAAGTGTTAGTTGCTCAGCTGTGTCCGACCCTTTGCGACCCCATGGACTGTAGCCCACCAGACTCCTCTGTCCATGGAATTTTCCAGGCGACAATACTGGAGTGGGTTGCCATTCCCTTCTCCAAGGGATCTTCTCAATCCAGGGATCGAACCTGGGTCTCCTGCATTGTAGGCAGATTCTTCACTGTCTGAGTCAGACAGTAAAGAAGACAGAGAAGCCCAGGGGTCAAAAATGTTTCTCAAGCTGGGCAGGTGGGTTCTTTACCACTAGTGCCACCTGGGAAGCCTAAAGAGATGGAAGTGAAAGAAATGAAAATGTTGCTCAATCATGTCTGACTCTTTGCAACCCCATGGACTGTAGCCTGCCAGGCTCCTTGGTTCATGGAATTGTCCAGGAAAGAATAGTGGGGTGGGTTGCCATTCCCTTCTCCAAGGGACCTTCCCAACCACGGGATTGAACCAGTTCTCCTGCATTGCAAGCAGATTCTTTACTGTCTGAGCCACCAAGGAAGAGGTGGAAATGTGACTTAAATTCCCTGACTGCTGTTTCAGCGTTCATTCTGTGTTCTTTCTGCGAAAGGTGCATTGTAACTAGTTTGGAGGAAGACATCTCTACAAATGGAGCACCTATTCAATACCTTGGGCAAACTAAATATAAGTCAGGGATGCCTTTTGGGGAGTAGTGTTTGTCCCAAGTAGAATAGAGATCTTAAAGCCATAACATCAAAACTCAGTCTTAAGACAGAAATAAGTTTATATCAGGGTCACTATGCATTTAGTTTAACACTGCTCAGTAAATACCTGTTGTATGAATGGGTGAATGCACAGACAGTTGGATGAATGAGTCTGCTACACAGAGAGGTTTCTGCGGGCAGTCCGAAGACAGCATTCCAAAGTAATTTCCTTTTATTAATACAAGCACAGACTAAGGAGGGTGCTGGGGTGCTGCTTGCTTTTGGAACAGAGAATGCCCAGTTTGGGCCAGGCTGCCAAGAGCCCATGAGGTTATCCTTCATTCTACCCAGTTGGATTTTGGATCTTACTCTAAAGGCCACATGGCTGGCCAAATATTGGAGTCTATTTGTGTAGCTTCTCTCATTTCATCTTGTCCCCTCTTGGTCTAAGGAGGATATCCTCCAGTGCCCATCACTGTCTTTGATGAAGTAAGAAGAAAGAGAAGGGAGAGAGGGCCAGGTGATGCCATGTGTATTTTATTGGAAACAACCATACCAGTTCCATACTTAGCATCTCAAAGCCAGGACCCACAGTGACAAAAATCTGTCTGGGGAAATGGCCCACATTCAAAGTACAATAGCCTTGGGCTTAGTCTTAATCATTTAAAGAAGGTCTGGTTAATGTAATTCCATTTTGCTATTACATTTTAAACAAGTATGGTATAATAGGATCAAAAAGCTGGGGTTAATGGGAGAGTTAAAAATCAGACTGCCCAGCAACTCTCAAGCTGTGCTTCATGAAAATCCATTTGGAAGGTTTGTCAAAGACTGTGGAACTGGTGGGCTCCTCACCTCACTTCCTCTAGGGCAGCTGTACTTGTGTAATTTCATATACTGGATTTTTATTTAATACTTTGTTTGAATTAAGAGCTAAACCTCTAAAAAATGTTTGAAGACTATGGATCTAGTTTACGTGTCCTCATTTTAGGCACAGAGAGGTTAAGATAGCTGTCATCTCCCACTCTTTTGGGACTCATGTTTTAAGGTGTCTGTAGTGGTCTGACTGCATTGGATTCCTCCCCCTTCTTGAAGTACAGAAGTCAGTGAAATCACCCTTAGCACCATGGATAGTGTGAGTGAGGATTCTGATACCCTCTCTGAATGGATTAGAAGAGGTAATGTGTATGACAATGTCTTGGTAGAATAAGGGACCATGAGTGCTTCTTGGTAAGAGGTCTGTTAGTGAGCTGAATGTGGCTCTGATCTGGGAAATCTCCATTCTGATTCTTGTAGGTTCATGAAAGAACTATGGTCACTTGCAATAAAATGTGTTTAGGCTTACATCCTTGATTTTCATGGATGGGGGACCCACTATTGATAAGGGTGTGGTGGTCCTCTTAAACTGCCTTTGACCCGTCTGGGCAGGGAAAGGGGAATTCTGAACTGGTTTCTTAGAAAAACTGAAAACTTGACAACCATAAGATGGAGGTAGGAAGCATACTGGGCTACTCAGTAATTTAGTGTGTTAAAGTTCAAGGTAAATTTTTGAGTGTTTGTGCATTCAGTTTCCACACGGTGAGGGAGGCAGATTAGATGCTTTCTGGGGTCCTTACCAGCAGTGACCTTCCACAGGCAGCACCAGTGTGTAGTAGCTAACAGCATGGATGCTGGAGCCAGATGGCTTCCATTCCAATATCAGCTGTGAGACTCTGGGTACGTGACTTCTGTGCCTAGTGATGATAATAATAATGCATACCTCACAGTGCTGCTGGAAGGATTGATGAGTTAATATAAGAATGTGCACAGAACAGGACCAGGCACATAGAAGGGGCCAGGTGGGTGTTTGCAATATGTAATTTTATGAGCATACTGACTGTTTTCAAGTCCTTTTCAAGATGCTAGTCCTGCTCTTCTGACATATTTTTCAGCAGGTTCTTCTGAACATGAGGGGTCCCAATGGGTGTACTGCATAATTCTAAGCTTTAACTGTCTGCTGAAGAAAGGTCATTATGAAAGGGTTAAGGGTTCCCTGGGAGCCTGGGCATGTAAGGGTTGATATCCCTGCCCTCAGTACTGAATACACACACTGCTCTTTCAAGATGAGGGAAAAACCTCTTCCAAGTAATTTCCACTCACTGCTACTTTCTTTTGGGAGTAATAGGGTAATAGCCCAAAGCTATAAAAGCAGGAGCAGCATTTATCAATTGATTGATTAGCTGATCAGTCAACAAATATTTACATCGTGTTTCTTATATGTTTAGCATAGTGTTAACTGTCCCCTGGAGAAACAAAAGCAATATAAGACAAGGTTCTGAACCTCGTTAGGGCTCCAAAGTGACTAACTGAGAAATAATTATAAAATAGCTACTAAATTTAGATGCAGAGAGCAAAGTCTTCCAAGAATAATTTCTTTAGCTGTGAGTGACGTTCTGGAGGGTTTGGGCCCCAAGCTGGATCTTAAATGATGAATTAGTGTTCAAAACATAAGGCCTGGGATCAAGTAGGCATTATTGGCATAGTGTAGAGAACACCAGTCTGCTAGAGGAGAGGTGTGGGGAAACAGAGGGCATAATGTTGGGCAGGTACAGAAGGGCCGGATTGTAAACGACTGGAAATCAGGCAGAGGCACTGTGGCTTCCCAGGCAGGATTGAGAAGTGGTGAAAGCACCAAGGTCAGAGTCAAGGTGGTCCTGATGTTAATCCCAGCTCTACCATCAACCAGCTGGGTGATTCTGCAGCCATCACTCTTCTGGTCCCAAGAAACGAGTGAAGTGGTCCAGCCCAACCTTCATATTTCTGATGTGGACTGCAGATGGTGATTGCAGCCATGAAATTAAAAGACGCTTACTCCTTGGAAGAAAAGTTATGACCAACCTAGATAGTATATTCAAAAGCAGAGACATTACTTTGCCAACTAAGGTCCATCTAGTCAAGGCTATGGTTTTTCCTGTGGTCATATATGGATGTGAGAGTTGGACTGTGAAGAAGGCTGAACGCCGAAGAATTGATGCTTTTGAACTGTGGTGTTGGAGAAGACTCTTGAGAGTGCCTTGCACTGCAAGGAGATCCAACCAGTCCATTCTGAAGGAGATCAACCCTGGAATTTCTTTGGAAGGAATGATGCTAAAGTTGAAACTCCAGTACTTTGGCCACCTCATGCGAAGAGTTGACTCATTGGAAAAGACTCTGATGCTGGGAGGGATTGGGGGCAGGAGGAGAAGGGGATGACAGAGGATGAGATGGCTGGATGGCATCATGGACTCGATGGACGTGAGTCTGAGTGAACTCCGGGAGTTGGTGATGAACAGGGAGGCCTGGCGTGCTGCGATTCATGGGGTCGCAAAGAGTCGAACATGACTGAGTGACTGAACTGAACTGAACTGAACTGAGACAATAAGAAGTTACTGGAACCTCATGAAAATGCCACAAGCAAAGGGAATTTGGAGGAGATTTTTCTGGCAGTGTGTGAAAGATGGATAATTGTATCAGGGAGACTAGCTGGCTATTGCTAAGTCCCAAAATACACGTATGAAGGCCTGAATAAAGCACGTGGCTGAGGAAATGAAGTCAGAAGGAGAAACTCAAGCAGCAGTAACAGTGGCATCTAGACAGCAACAGATAGAATGTGAGGCAGCCACAAGCCTAAAGCCCAAGGCTTGATCATCTAGATGTAGGGATAAGAGGAAGAGTCAAAGATAATTCTAAGCTAAACAAAACTCCAGCCTCTACACATTCCATTAAGGCAGCAGGATGTCATGGACAGAAATACTGGCTTGGTGATCAGACTGATTTGGGATTGAGTGCGGCTCTACCTTTCCCTAACTGTACAATGATGGCAACTTTAGAAACATCTGTGAGGTTCAGTTTCCCCATATGTAAAATGAGGATGATAGTACCTAGTTTTCAGTGTTATTGTAAAGCTCGCAGGAGATAACTAGCACATGTAAAGGGATCAGCTCTCTACCTGTGCACATGCAAAATGCTCCAAAGACGTGAGCTTTCATTGCTTACTAACTGATCAGCTAATAACTGTTACATTCTATGGTAACAGGTGTTAGGATTCGGAGGGAGTCACAACCTCTGCCTTCATGGCACCCACAGATAGATATCTTCTCTTTTGCGAGCAGAACTGTCCCAACGACCCCATCTCCAGTTTAGTTAAAATGGCACTTCTTTTCTTGTGGGACAAGGAAGGGTTTTAGAAGAAAGCAGACCAGATACCCTACAAGCTGAAAAGCTGAAAGTGAAAGCCATGTCCAGTTCTTTGTGATCCCATGGACTATAGCCCACCAGGCTCCTCTGTCCATGGGATTCTCCAGACAAGAATACTGGAGTAGGTAGCCGTTCCCTTCTCCAGGAGGTCTTTCCAACCCAGGGATCGAACCCAGGTAGAAAGTAGACTAGATATCCCACAAACCTATTAACAACCCTGGCTAGCATGTCATCAGCCTGATCAGCTCCTTCAAATGTACTAGTTCTCTTAGCTCCTCCCCTTCATGACCTAACTGAAGTAATGATCTCAGAAAACACAGACATTTGTCTACATCAAATAGGCCTTGGGTATGCCTGCAAAACAACTCCTTCTCTTTAAATATATGAGGGTAGCTTTAGGATACTTCTTAGATTTTCAACTTGTCCACACCACCTGATGTGCACCTGAATTTGTTCCATTATAGAAGGAAGAGTTAGAAGTTCTCAGGAAACACTGGGATCACTCTGTTCTCTGCCTCACACATCCACAGTGGTCCTTTCATACCTCTTGGTGGCCACAGGATTCCAAACCTGAGAAGGAGCACAGAGGACACCTGCTTACCCATGAAAACCATCTGTTCTTGGACTTGGATGCCGCGGGCCAGCGTGAGGAATTCCGCCCATGGCAAAGGTCATGAGGAAGGAGGCTTGGCATACGCAAAGGCGTGATCAAGCCTCAGGAAACCCCCTGTTCCCGAGCATCTAACCCCAAAACCAGAGTCTGTTTTATGCTCTCACCTACACCTCTGACTTTACGGGGGGCTCTCCCCCATAACCGTTTCTCTCGGAGAAGGAGTAAACGTGCAGCTCCAAGGCAATAAAAATTCTTGGGCGTGACAAGAGTGTTTCAGCTTACGGACTCCTCTGAAGGTTATCTAGCCCACCTGTATAGGTTTGTCCAGCCACATGTGATTGCTTGCAGCCTCCCAACCTGAGAGGCACAAGATGTTTTAGACTTACTAAAGGCAAATTATTTTGGGGAGTTAAAATTATTAGTATAGTTGGTTAGGAATTATATTGGTGAAGGGTCTCTTCATTTGTTGTGTCAATAATTGCTGCTAATTCCCTGCTCTGGGTGGGACAAGGATGTCTCAGGTCAAACCTCTCTGCTGACAGACTAGCTTGTGTGACAGGATTATCCTTACTGCCGCCACTAGGCACATGATTGTTTACTACCTCTCAACCATAAACAGCACAGAGAGTTTTGGAGTATTTTGAGAGTCTTAATTAGCGTAGGACTTTTTCTTCTTGTTGAGTCAATGATCGCCGCCAGGCCTCTATATCCTTAGGTACCTGGGAATATATTAATCAATGTATTTGGAATATAGCAAAGGAAATATGGTAGTTTTTGATGTTAGCAATACTAGACTTTTTGAGTTAATGGATTTTCTCTTTTGTAATAGATCACTGTACTTTGTTATATATCACTGTGTCCTTGCTGTGTAAGAATGTAACTTTATCATATCTTAAGACTAAATAGATCTTAAGGGGAGCATTGGTGAAAGGATTTTCATTTGTTGGGTTGATGTTTGCTGCTAAATCTCCATGTTCCCTACCCTTATAATGAATATAACTAGCATATAGGAAGAAATAAGTATTAACCTTTAAGCATATAGGAGAAATAAGTATTAACCTTTAAGACTAATCATGTTAACCTTGGGTTGAATAAATTCCTTTCTTGATTGTAACTCACTACACCCTCATCCTATAGGAATGTAACTTTATTTGGAGGGTGGTGCCTGGTTTAAGAAAAAACACCCTTGGAAGAAATAAGTTTTTTTTGGTTATCAGAAAGAAAGGATCATAAAATGTAAGCAGGTCTCACTCATGGCCAGAAGATGATGTAATATTCCTAAGACCTTTTTTTTAATACATTTATGTGAAGCACCTGATTTTGATAAAGGTCAGGACTGCTGACCCCCACGTGACTCTGTATTCATCCCTATGTGTAACAAAAGGTATATAAGCAAACCCAAAAATAAAGAAATCGGATCAGTTTCCGGAAAGACTGATTCCCCCATGTCGCTTCTTTCTTGCTCCCGTTTTTCTGGCTGAATTCCCATCTGGAGCATGGATGCTATTCCACGTAATCCAAGTTATTCAGCCTCTTTTTCTCCACTAATCTTCCTACTACACTATGCATTTCTAATCTCTCTCTATCTGTGATTAAATATGTATTTTTCCAAAGACGCCGACTCCGTCCCCACCTTCGAATCACCCTGGATCCACCGGGGCTGGACCCCGGCACTTGGAGCCTCTGAAGGAAGGTAGTTGGGCCATGAAAACCTTCCTGGGTCTCTTGGCAGGTCCACTTTCCTTAAGGAATCAGAGACATATTTCTTTCTTCCTCCTTAAGAGAGTGTCCTGCCAGAAGAAACACTTTCTGGACCATTAGAGAAAGTTAGAGAGGTCAACTCTCTTGGTTTTGTAAGGGTAGAGAAGCAGAAAAGGAACATATCTTGTAAACTGTGCAATGGATTGCTGCAAACGCAAGATAAACTAGAGGAAGAGGAAGAATACTGTAGGTGAAAGGAAGTTGTAAGAGTAAGGAAGGAAAAATGTGCACAACTGGTTGAGATCTTTCAAAGGTGCAAAGAATTTTTGCAGGAGTATTTGTGCTGGGCCTAATACTTGGAGTTTTATAGCCTCTTATTCCCTTCTGATGCTGCTGAAATGAGATTAGGCCAATTCTGGGAACTCATACCTTATTCCTGACACATTCTTGATAACTGGCTCCATTTCAACACATGACCTCTTTTGGACGGTACGTGGACCCTTGACATTGGTGAGGACTGACGATGTCCAGAAACATTCACAAATCCCTAAGTTCGTGAGTGTGGAAACATTTGTACAAGCTCCTGGCTTTCTCCCAAACCATATGTTTCTTGTACAGCGTCTCACATCACAGGCTAGGCACCTTTTCAATTTGAACTGAAGTTCAATCTATCATGTTATGACAGATTTTTCTTTTCCTGACACATAAACCAGTTTTGATTAAAAAAGAAAGAAAGAAAGAAAACCACTTTGTGAAAGTTCTTGCAAGGCCAGCAGTGAATGAAGAGCAACAGCAAGGTAAGGAACTGGGTGGTCAGTAGGGTCCCTACATAATGGAGTCCCTTTTGTATTCAGCTTTATATTCAAAACTGGACCTCAACATGCAACCAATGGCTATGTGTTATGAGCCTTCATGGCTGCTGATGAACATTCTAAATGGAGAGGTTAGGCCTGGGAGTGCCACAGACTCCATAGCACAGGTTAGTGAACCTCTAGGAAGAGGCAGGCATGGCAGTGGCTATTCAAGCAACTTCTTTCCTAAAGATTTGTATAATTCAAGTCCATCTTATATACCCTTTACATGTGGAAAAATAATAAAGGGTATTTATAATGATGACCCTAGGTCTTCTGAAAAATCAAGGAAAGATCAACCTCATATCTGTATCAATGATCAGTCTTCTCTTGCATACCAGTCACACTTGGAGCAAAGTCTAATGAAAAATATATATAAAGTATGATCTTGAAAATAGGAATAGAAGATCAAAAACTCTGTAGAGGGAAGGGAAAATAAGTTTATCAAATAACTACACAGATATAATTTACTGTGACTGAGTATTGCATTTAGCTCAGAGTTTCCTGGCAACAAAGACAAAAAAAAATTGACAAATTACTCTTCAGGAGAGAGATGTCTTCTCTTGGTAATAAATCTTGAACTAAATTCACAATGTGGATTATGCAAAAGGAATTCAATGACACATGCCTTAATGATTTTTACAAAATAAGCAAGAATTTTCACATATAACCATTTCCCACATTGTCCCTTAATAACAGCTTAAATCAAATCATTAAAAATACTTAATTGTAAATTTTACCTTGTCGGGGGGTCAGGGCGGGGAAAGTAAAGTACTAATCATTATCAAGTTAGTGGGATGGAGATACATGTGAAAAAAAAATGGCAGAATGTTGATAATTGTTGAAACTGGGTTGAGGATATATGGGAGCCCATTGCACTATTCTATTCATTTGCAAACATTTGAAAATTTCCACAAAACAAAACCAAACCATAGCTGAAAGCATGTAGACTCCAGGGAAGTTAAGCTAATGTGTTATCCAACAAAGACTGTATTCTATTTGATATAGCTTTAAATTAAGTAGATATAATATTATAACTCAATCTTTGAAAGTTGATCAGCTGGGCTGTGAACCACTTGGCAATATTCAGAATCAGACCCAAAGCACTGGAGACACTTCTGCATAAGTGTGCACATTTCCAGCTAATTATGGTGGCAGATTACTGACCTACTTACGACAATAAGAGACCAAGGAGTGGAGGGGGAAAGCCAGATTCAGATACCTTCACTGCAGTTCTTCAGGGCAAAGAAGTCCACTGCAGATAAGCTTCGGTTTCCATTTGAGATATATTCCAGGGCCACTCGGAACGGGTTCTCTGGGCGCCCAATTCTTCCCTGCAGCACAGTCCAACTGGTTGCATTGGAAAGCAGAGGGGAAAAACACAGAAAAACAGTGATGAGAAGCAGACCTAACCTGCAGAGAGGTCTCAAGCCTGCCCTGACCTCAGGGCCCATGTTCTCCATTCCATACGAAGAGGTGGAACCCTAAGTGGTTCTGAGGATGGTCACTCTGACAGCAACACACACACACACATTTATTTCCTTCTTGTCCAACTAACTCAGAAACCCAATTCTTAAACCTACTGTGGCCACTGGTGTGTCTTTCGCCTTACTTTTTAGGCAACTCCAGGCCTTTGGACTATTTCATACAGGAAAAAATATGTACACCTGAGAAAATCTGCCAGCAGAGTGAAGGAACAGTCTTCAAAGCATTTATCAGTGTACTAATAATTATCTCTGGAAAGAATTCTTGGTTTTTGGAATTTTATCTGATCCTCAAATCTCAGAATCCTCGGGTTTGCTATATAGTTACTTAAGGGAAGCAGGCAAGTGCTATTTATTGACTGCAGGAAAATTAAAGTGCATTGAAGCATGTATTTTGGGGTAAAAGCTACCTAAGATTGACGTGGACTCTGCAAAAAGGTGCAAACAGAAGAAGACAGAAGCAGGTCAAATGTGAGCTCTGCATCTGTCTATAATCAAGGACACTGACACAGCCAGAGAATAGAGAATAAGCTAAATGAACATTTTTACACCTCACTCAGGCTATTAACCTCTTGGAATAGCCTCCTGTCACTGATTGGAACATCAAATTTACTTCCCAACATTGATTCAGGTTTTTTAAAATATATAATTATTTTGATAACTTTGTGCAGAGAATGGAAATTACCTGGACTATTACATATTTTCTTTCCTTTTAAAGAAAAACAATTTTATTGAGGTATAATGCACAATAAATTGCACATCCCAAAGTGTACAATTTGATGAATTTTGACATGTGGATTCACCTTAACTCATCACAATGTTTCATAATGTCTTACCACTAGGTTGGGCTTAGGTATGGTAGTACGAGTGCTAAGGAACTTAGGGAAAGACTAGCTTTTTGTTTAAAAGAATTTTAAAGCACATCCCAAATTTCAAGTATAAAAATATTAAAAATTCAGAAAAGTTGGTAAAGGAAAGTAAAAGTCACCTGGAAACTCATCTAGAGACTACCATGGTAAACATCTCTGTAAGCAGCATTGTAGCTACAGTTTTACACAAATAAGGTCATGCACACACATGCTCCCTCAATGGTTTGTCACAAGACAATCAATATAAATTACATGATTAGGTCAAAGACTGCATTTTAACGATTTGTGCATTGCTCCTGGTTTTTCCTCTTTATGATCATGCTGAGGCTAGCCCTGAGAGTTTATCTTAGGACAAATTCTTAGAACTTGGGTCAAAGCATATATGCATTTAAAACTCTGAGGATATTGTCAGTTCTCTAATACTGAATTAGAGGGCTCATTTCTCCATTTGTTAACATGGGATCCCATCAAATCTTTTCCATTCATTAACTTTTGGTGAGGAAGGCATCACTCAAAGCAATCTATGGTCTTTCAGGGGGGGTGTTCCTGGATGGGGAGTGTGTGTCTCTGGTTCTTGCCATGTTGTTGGGCATGCAGTGAGGTTTGCTGGATGAAGAAGGCAGTGCTGTTCCCTTTCTATGCTCTTTTGTAGTTAATTCTGAGCAATGGAGCCAGTGCCTCCGCCATTTGATAAAAGTGTATTAAGTTTCCCCACAATAGATGCTGTAAAAGGCACTACTGCTGTTGTGAAGTTTGTTCTCTGTTACTGTACCCAACAGGATTTCTATCCAAAATAAAACCAGTGCAATTGAATAAGGAAAAGGAGGCCTTTCCGTTTAAATGTGGAACTGTCAAAGAAAAAAATTGAAAAGAAAATGTAAATGAGGGGTTCTTAAGGAAAAACAGACAAAGAGAGCAGAATTTTTCTTGTTCTTCTGAAACATAAAGGGTTCTATTTTTGAGGGAAGATGGTGGTGAAAAGGCATGACTATTCATATTCTTCCACAGTCATAGCTCTCTGCTCTGAGGAATGATGGATTTCAATTCCAGGTACACAGTGGCCCTTGATGATGATTTCCATTTCTGTATTGGCACTAGCCCTCTGGATAAATGTGTCAAGAGTTTTAGGAATTAGTTTCTGAGTTACTGATGCAATAACTTTTGTCTGAAATTCTCTGGCCTCCCATAGTTTACTGCTGCAACTTTAATAACTTTCAGAGCAGTTGCCAAACATGATTTTATAACCAGGGAAGTTGGGACTGAAAAAGGGCAAGCTTATACCTAGGGTCAGATTTGTTTAAGAGACAGCAAAAACCCTATGGAGGGGAAAAATACCACGCACTCTCTTTTCTCTCTGCCTCCATTTTCTTGGCTGACATCCCCATGGTCATGAAACTTGCTCCTTAGGGTCCTATTTTCTTCTTTAGCTGGTGGCAACTCTACTTGTGCTTGCAAGGGGGGAGGTGATGTTCTAACCTAGAGCCTCCTAGAGACAAATGTGCAGCTATACCCACGTGCCGGGGATTTGCAGTCATCTCAGCTCTGGTGCTTCGATCAATCAACATGACACTGTGGGGAGTCCATCTGGACTTCAGGAAGCCAGAAGCACGGTCTGGATGGCCTGTCACCATCCATTATCTTCCAGTTGTCTCTCTGGAGCTCTTCACTTCCAGCTCTGGCTCTGCCCACCATTTGCCTGATGACTTTGAACAAGGCATTTTACTCCAAATGCCTGAAATTTTAAATGTTTTCTAATCAGTTGTATTCTCAACCACAGAAAGTATCTCCAACTTTGTGTAAATTTGCTGAGAAAACAACTGACTACACATTTTTTGCTAGGTGGCTGCATCATAATAAATCAAGGTCCACTGAAGAAGGCAGGAGGGTTGGTTTGTGAATATCAAGGTCCATTTCTGACCTGGAGGTTGGAAGTTGTATATTCAAAGGCCATCAGGTTGGGAACTGAGTCCCAGATTTTGGTACTAGACTTGCATGGGGTACCAGAACCCACTTGGGTTTTACTTTCTTCATTAGCAAAATGTTAAGAGTTCTCCAAAGTCTCATACTGATCTGATACAATAGTTCTCTAGCAGATCACCCAAGTCCTAGTGACAAAGTGAAAGTGAAAGTGAAGTCGCTCAGTTGTGTCTGACTCTTTGCAACCCCTTGGACTGTAGCCTATCAGACTCCTCAGTTCATAGAATTTTCCAGGCCAAAGTACTGGAGTGGGTTGTCATTTCCTTCTCAATGGGATGTTCCCAACCCAGGGATCAAACCCAGGTCTCCTGCATTGCTAGCAGACACTTTATCGTCTGAGCGGCCAGGGAAGTCCAACACTTTACTAAAACCCTGAAAGCTTCAGTGGGCCAATAATATTCTACAGAAGGTGGAAGAATGATTTGTCAAATAACCCAAACTTATTTCTCCAAAGAGACTCAGTTCCACCCCCTCAGAGAAATGAATAGACTGGTTCAAGGTCACCCATTTGGTTATCTGAAGACCAAAGACTAAAATCAAATATATTATTGCTCCACAACTGCAAGAACAGGAGACAATGTGACCCATGAATCAGTCTGTATATTCAGTCACATTTCATATTGCTAGAGTCATGGTGATAAAGAAGGATGTGTTGACTTAGCATTGCTACAGGGAATCACCAGTCTGGGTTTCGAGGATAGACAGGCCAGTCAGACAGTGAAATACCTTGTCAGAAAATGCACACAAAAAAGCAAAAACGTCATAAGAAGATATGACGTGGAAACAGAAACTCTAAGGTTCCTACTGCCCCATACCAGGTCAGTCTCTCCAAGTTTAAAGGAGACTGGCACTTCGAATGCGAGCCAAGCTGCTGATGAGACTCAAGGGTTGGCAGCATGTCTCAAAAGGATGAAGGCAGAAAGTTATTTTAAGTCCAGAATGAAGGGGCACTTTTTGACAGCACTTGAGGGCCATGGGTGGCACCTGACAAGATGGAGGAATGTGTATTACTTCCTGCTGTGTGATATTCCAATAGGCATGATGGTGATGTAGGGCTGGCTCACAAAAGTGAGCCATCAAACCTACATGCTGGTCAATGGAATACCTTTCTGAGATAGTTTTAGCTGCTTCAGTATCAAGAGGCCTACATTCACTTCTCAGCTCCATGATCTACTAAGCAACCATAGGCAAATGATGTAATTTCTCTCACTTCCTATTTCCTTAGTTTTAATGTAGAAGTCATAATGCCTAGCTTTCTACGTTGCTGTGAGGATTTCTGAGAAAGATGTATACAAGAAATGTCCTTATCAGTTCAGTTCAGTCAGTTCAGTTCAGTCGCTCAGTCGTGTCCGACTCTTTGCGACCACGTGAATCCCAGCACTCCAGGCCTCCCTGTCCATCACCAACTCCCAGAGTTCACTCAGACTCACATTCATTGAGTCCGTGATGCCATCCAGCCATCTCATCCTCTGTCGTCCCCTTCTCCTCCTGCCCCCAATCCCTCCCAGCATCAGAATCTTTTCCACTGAGTCAACTCTTTGCATGAGGTGGCCAAAGTACTGGAGTTTCAGCTTTAGCATCATTCCTTCCAAAGAAATCCCAGGGCTGATCTCCTTCAGAATGGACTGGTTGGATCTCCTTGCAGTCCAAGGGACTCTCAAGAGTCTTCTCCAACACCACAGTTCAAAAGCATCAATTCTTCGGTGCTCAGCCTTCTTCACAGTCCAACTCTCACATCCATACATGACTACTGGAAAAACCATAGCCTTGACTAGATGGACCTTAGTCAGCAAAGTAATGTCTCTGCTTTTGAATATGCTTTCTAGGTTGGTCATAACTTTTCTTCCAAGGAGTAAGTGTCTTTAATTTCATGGCTGCAGTCACCATCTGCAGTGATTTTTGAGCCCCCCAAAATAAAGTCTGACACTGTTTCCACTCTTTCCCCATCTATTTCCCATGAAGTGATGGGACCGGATGCCATGATCTTTGTTTTCTGAACGTTGAGCTTTAAGCCAACTTTTCACTCTCCTCTTTTACTTTCATCAAGGGGCTCCATAAATGGGAGCTATTCTTACAGAAGACCAATCTTTTTTCCATAGAATGGCACTGGGCCATGAAACTATGCATCTCAATTCATTTATAAGATTCAAGTGGGAGAGTAAAGTAGGTAAAAGAAGGTAAGAAAGGCATTAGCAATTTATGAATAGCAGCCACCTTTTGTTGAAATGAGGAAAACTTTTTAGTTAAAAGAAATTATGTTGGAACAAAAAGAAACTATGTTGAAAAACTCCTACAACCAAATATATTATGATTGGACTATGATCAGTTAGTTCAGTTCAGTCGCTCAGTAGTGTCCGACTCCTTGTGACCCCATAAATCGCAGCACGCCAGGCTTCCCTGTCCATCACCATCTCCCGGAGTTCACTCAGACTCATGTCCATCGAGTCCATGATGCCATCCAGCCATCTCATCCTGGGTCGTCCCCTTCTCCTCCTGCCCCCAATCCCTCCCAGCATCAGAGTCTTTTCCAATGTGTCAACTCTTCGCATGAGGTGGCCAAAGTACTGGAGTTTCAGCTTTAGCATCATTCCTTCCAAAGAAATCCCAGGGCTAATCTCCTTCAGAATGGACTGGTTGGATCTCCTTGCAGTCCAAGGGACTCTCAAGAGTCTTCTCTAACACCACAGTTCAAAAGCATCAATTCTTTGGTGCTCAGCTTTCTTCACAGTCCAACTCTCACATCCATACATGACCACAGGAAAAACCATAGCCTTGACTAGACGGACCTTAGTCGGCAAAGTAATGTCTCTGCTTTTGAATATACTATCTAGGTTGGTCATAACTTTTCTTCCAAGGAGTAAGCGTCTTTTAATTTCATGGCTGCAGTCACCATCTGCAGTGATTTTGGAGCCCCCAAAAATAAAGTCTGACACTGTTTCCACTCTTTCCCCATCTATTTCCCATGAAGTGATGGGACCAGATGCCATGATCTTCATTTTCTGAATGTTGAGCTTGAAGCCAACTTTTTCACTCTCCTCTTTCACTTTCCTCAAGAGGCTTTTTAGTTCCTCTTCACTTCCTGCCATAAGGGTGGTGTCATCTACATATCTGAGGTTATTGATATTTCTCCTGGCAATCTTGATTCCAGCTTGTGTTTCTTGAAGTCCAGCGTTTCTCATGATGTACTCTGCATAGAAGTGAAATAAGCAGGATGACAATATACAGCCTTGACGTACTCCTTTTCCTATTTGGAACCAGTCTGTTGTTCCATGTCCAGTTCTAACTGTTGCTTCCTGACCTGCATACAGATTTCTCAAGAGGCAGGTCAGGTGGTCTGGTATTCCCATCTCTTTCAGAATTTTCCACAGTTTAGCAGATCAATATTCTGCCCAGAACTCTCTAAAGGCCCCATCTCACTTTGGAGTCAAATCCTCTATTTAGCTTCACATCTTTCTGTAGCATGTGAAAAGATGCCTTATGTCTAGATGTTGGTTAGGATTTGTTGAATTGAATTCCATTTCTCGGGTGTTTATTGGTGCATTATTGTGTACTAGATAACATATTAAACGCTCTGAGGATCCTTAGAGTTGAGAATGTAGTTTTGTCCTTGAGGAGCTTACAGACTGGTGAGGGAGAGTAAAAGTATGAACTGAACTTCACAGTGAACAACAGTAGAGAGGAGCTGAATGAGCAGCACAGGAACTATATGCTGTTGAATCACAGAGAGCAAAATGATGTCTTAAATCTGTGATCAGGAGAGGTATAACTTGAGGATGGGCTGTGAAGGAGGGGCAGGAATTGGGAAGAGGGTGATGCAGGAAGAGAGGCTGGCATTGAGCACATGAGCAGAGCCTATACAGACTGTGTATACAGAAAACACGTGGTTCTGACTGGTGGGAGTCAATGTTTTTCACTGATTTCTATAGGAAGGGGGTCCTCTGTGTCTTGCCACACTCCCCAACTCTCCCCAACCTCAACCTCCTTATAGCCAGGGTGATGGATCATTCATCATTGAGTCTTCCAGGCCTGATACATTTTAGACACTTAGCAAGTATTTGTTGAATAACAGAACGAATGTACCAACAGATTTCTGTTAAATGAGACAGGATTCTGACATTCTTGGCCAAAATTTATATTGCAGTTTGTACTGTTTGCTGAACCCTGGGTAGGCAAGACATGAGCTAAGAGGCTGGAAGGAAACTCAAGGAGCCACAGGAACTGCAGAAACGTTTATTTTCTCCTGACGGGCATGGCAGCCATAACGCAGCCTCTCTCCTGGTTGACACAGCAGCCACAGCAGCAGCCATAACATAGCCATAGCATAACCTCATATAACATATCCATGACATTGCTCCAGTGTAGCCCTGACACAGCAGCAGCCAGGGCGTTCATGGTGAAACTTACACAGGTGTACTGCCCAAAGCAGCCTGTGGCCAAGCGGGCATCTGGTGACCCACATGCACAGTGCTGTAAGCGGTCTCACCTGTTACATAATCATTATTTACAAAACATGGGGCAAGAGTGAGAGGCCGCGGGGCAAGAAAGCCTGACCGTGCTATCTTGCCTAATCTGTTCTTTCCCTACAGTAGTGAAGTTGAGTTAATCTGAAAGTTCAAGTCAATTCATTATTGTTAGCGCTCATCCATTCAAGTGGTAATAATACTTTCCCTTAGGAAGAACCTAAAGACTGGGAAATTTGGGGGGGGGGGGTTGAAGGAAGTCTGGGATTTTTTCACTATATAGTTCTTGGCTATCCCTTTGCCCACACATAGGCTCCATCTTTAAAGGGGCAGGGCCATGGAAAACCATCAAACTAGCTTTTGTTCAAGGACCTAGAACCCAAAGAAGGAATCAGAGTTACAGTAACTGAGACATGGAGGGGACCTGAGTGCTCAACTAGGAGAGGTCCCACCTCATGCATGAACACCCTCTAGAACCCAGGTCAGCCTTGAACCTTGCTAAGGCAACAATTCTAATGACATTAATAACTGCACTAATAATGTGGTCAGCAACAACAGTTAACACTTATTGAGGGCCTACTCTGTGCTCTGCTTCTAGTTGAGTTTTAAACCTAGTGTCATGTGACTCCATAGATTTTATGAACACCTTCCTAAATTGTCCTTTTAAGCTTCTTGAGGTTAGAAACCATGTCTTCCTGGGCCTTTGTTTCAATTTCTGGCCCTGATGACTACAGCTAGGGATTCAAAGCTAAAAGATATGGTCATCCCACATTTTGTAGCGGCTACAAGTGCCAAGTCATTCAGATGGTGACTACCCCCTTGCCAGGATAGCTAAGCTGATGGATTAATTGAGGATGATGGAAACCACACAAAGTAGACAACCAGCCACGTCCTTTTCACATGGAGCTTAGTCACATGATTACTATTATTATTGAGCATAAGACTGTCAAGGTTCAGGCCACACAGCTGACACTCCTTCACATATCCCCTTGCTAAGACTCTCTTTTGACAAGTGTCGCGATGTGGGTGTGAAGGTTCATTAGAAATAAGGGATTGAGCCTGTGGCAGCTCATCTAGATCGATTAAAAAAAAAAAGTCAATTGCACTTTTCTCCCTAATCTTATCCTAAAGGAAAGAAGCACACATAACTTTCAAGGTTTTTTAGAAACAGACTTTGTAGTAATTCTACAGCAAATATAAACCATTCAGCACTATTTTTTATTGTTTCCATTAAATCAGCCTGCGTCTAAAGCATTTTTATGGGAGATAGCAGGGGAGAAAATGCCAGATCAGTGTAAATTTTACTGTAAATTCCTTTGTTGCTAGTTAATTTTCTGTAACAATAATTACAGTTGGTATGTGGTGTGGGGTCTTTTACCCAAGTAGCCCTGGCTTTGTTATTCCTTGCCCTTCAAGATTTCCCAGAAGTTAGATGTGTGTGCCCTGGAGAGGATTGGGGCTGGATGGAAACTAGGTTTCCAGTTGATTCAGGATGTGGTTCCCGCCAGCCTGTGGTGGAAAGAGATGCCCTGAAGCTGAGGGTGGCTTCTGGCTCTTCTGGAGGAACTGTGGGAGCAGTGAGGTGCTGGGACAGGGATGGGCTCACTGGGGCCACAGTGCACTCGGTAGAGACCTTAGCATTGATGATTGGAAGGCAGTTTTGGTTTCTATCAGAGATGCTGTGTGGGTGACAGGGATCTGGAAGGTGGCCCAGCTTTCCCTAGGTGGGGGCTAAGAAAATGTTCCCAAGCTGCCTTTCCCCTAATTCTTCTGTCATGCTCTTGAGCAAAGAAAAAATTTGAATGGTTTTTGGCTCTTCTTCCTGGACTCTCTTTAGCTTCTAATTTTATCTCCTTTCCTCTCTCCCTCCCTCCTTTCCTCCCTTAGTTCCTTTCTCATTTACTTCCTCCCTTCCTTTTTTCTTTCCTTCCTTCAGGAGAAGTATACTGATTAAGAGTACAAACCTTGGAGGCAGACTTCCCATTTTATAATCTCAATTCTACCTCTTACTGACTGTGACTTCTGGCCAGCTACCTACCTAATCTCTCTGTGCCCAAGTTCCATCATTAAGATGTAGGGATAGTAAAAGAACCTATAAGACGTGTGTTGAAGACCATGTGAATTAAGACATGCACAGGACTTAGCTGACACTCAGGAAGCATTAGCTAATACTGTTACTATTAGGTTAGTGTTTCTTCTCTCTCTTATACCCGCTATGGCAGATGACCTTATGAGGAAGGACTTTACAAGAGGGTGAAACAGGAAATTGACTGAGTATGATGGGATTTCAGGGATTGGGGGGAGCCTCCCACCCCAGAACACCCAAACTTTGGGGATTCTTTCCAGTCTCCCATTCAGAGCTGAAGAGACAAATGCACAAATGCAAATACCCCAACATTGTGCCAGGCACTCGATATACATCTCATTTATTTGTATGTGTGTGTGTGTGTGTGTGTTCATTTACATTCTGCTTCATTCCAGAAAGGATTTAAGGCAGCTATTTTACTTTATTTCATTTAATTTTCACAATAAATGCATGAGACAGATATGATCATCTCCATTTTATAAGAGAGAAAATCGAGGCTCAGAGAGCTTATAAACTTGCCCATGTAGTAAATGGTAAAAGGTGATATGAATCCAAGACAATTTATCTTCAAAACTGTTGCACTTCCTACTATATTACACATGGGTGTAAATTTATATTAAATGTAAATAACTTGTTTATTAAAAGAATTTTATAGTGGGTCAGAGGTGGCTAGTATTTGAAGAACAGCAGTGCTCAGAAAAGGCTGTATCCAAGAAATATTTGGCTTCTTCCAGTGCTGTCCCAGGCATCTTATTTCTTTTCCCCTCAAGCTCCACATAGTCACAACCATGTGGGAATACATGGACTGTGGCAGGCAAACATCCACTCTGTTCCCTGCCAGAGAGCTTTTCTTCATTCTATACACCAGGCCACGCACAGAGAGGAGACTGAGAATGGACCTCTGCAGACATCGCCCCTAGATCACTGGATGTGAGGCAGAGACTATTAGACCGATGATAGCCACATTTGTAAGAAAAAATGTTAGTAGAAGAAATGTTCTTAAATGACCTCCCTGTGACCAATCTGCTTGCTGGATTAGCATAATCTCTACATTTTCTTTTCAAAGGTACACCCTGTGCTCTGAGTGTTCAAGGTCACTGAATGTTCAAGGTTACTCTCTCATGCTCCTATACCTTCCACTCCTATCACTTGAGTTAGTTTAGCTTATTCCCAACTCTGTCTATGCCAATTGTACTCACTAAGTGGATGCAACATGAGCAAGAACAATTGGAATTACTTTTTGAAGACTAGTAAAGGTAAGTTATTAAAAATAATTCTTGTTTAATCTTCCCTGGTGGCTCAGATGGTAAAGCGTCTGCCTACAATGCGGGAGACCTGGGTTCAATCCCTGGGTCGAGAAGATCTCCTGGAGAAGGAAATGGCAACCCACTCCAGTATTCTTGCCTGGAAAATCCCATGGACAGAGAAAGCTGGTTAGGCTACTGTCCATGGGGTCGTAAAGAGTTGGACATGACTGAGCGACTTCACTCACTCACTCAGGGCAACAGAAAAGATTAAGAAAAAGACCTTAAAAAATCCTGGTGCACTGGGATGACCCAGAGGGATGGTACAGGGAGGGAGGAGGGAGGGGGGTTCAGGATGGGGAACACGTGTATACCTTTGGCAGATACATGTTGATGTATGGCAAAACCAATACAATATTGTAAAGTAATTAACCTCCAATTAAAATAAATAAATTTATTTTAAAAAAATCCCAAAAACCTTCAGAGTGGTTCATAAGGACTTGAAAATTATTTCCATTTTAGAAAAATTGAAACTGAAAATCATGGATGTGGTGTCAGGAATGCGATTTATACAGAAAGACACTGTAGAACACCCAAGAAACAGGCCAACACTGGAAGCAAAAGCCTGGGCCCTACAGCAAGAGCCTGGTGGATTAGCATATGTTTAGAAACTTCTGGTTAAAATGTATAAGGATGTAAGTTGATTCTCAAGCAACTATTGGTCTCAAGCTTATTGTCTATGAACATTTCTTTTAGCTCTAGTATGTATTGAAAACTGGGCTTCCCAGGTGGTGCTAGTGGTAAAGAACTCACCTGCCAAGGCAGGAGACTTAAGGGACACAAGTTCGATTCCTGGGTTGGGAAGATCCCTTGGAGAAGGGTATAACAACCTACTCCAGTTTTCTTCCCAGGAGAATCCCACGACAGAGGAGACGTGGACAGAGGAGACTGACAGTCCATGGGGTTGCACAGAGTCGGACACGACTGAAGTGATTCAGCATGCAAGCACATATTTAAAAATCCAAAGAGGATTCACTAGAGCTTTTCTTCTTTTAAAGGAGGGAACACTGAATATTTAGGCAAAAAATCAAACGAGAGAAAACTTCAAATCAGAAGTAGGGAGCTTTAGGATCCTGATACTCTCCTTTCTGTTTCTATGAATACTGGATTAGGTCTTAGGTAAGTCACTACCTCCTTCAGCATCTGATGAACTTCCCTGATCAGGGGACTGTGTGGAGGGACCTGGTTGGATGCTGAGCAGGGGAAGTGAAAAGAGAGAGTTTGGTTGGTGTCAAATTTCTAGAAATAACTTAAAACTACAGAAGGAAGTACAAGAGGGGATCCCAGTGGGGTTCCCCATTCTACAGATTTACCAGACAGTCTCTTTGGCAGGCCGGGTGGTGGATTTTCTCTGAGTAGAGGCCTAGGTGATCATTCTGTCTTTGGAACTTTTTCTGTAAGGAGATTTGGGCACATCACCCACCAGCAGCCAGTGGGAATCTTGAATCTGTTTTCCTAACTTCCTCTCTGTTCAATAACTTTTTAGCACCATCTGTTCTTTGTAAACACAGTCCTTTCTCTCAAGCCAACTCAATGCAGTTTTTTGGGTTTTTCTTTTTTTTAAATACATCCTCCCCAGAGCCAGATGAAGAAATATAAAGACAACACGGAAACCTGAAATGTGGCCATTTTCTGGAGGATTCCTCCTCCAGCCCAGTCTGCCCCAGCTTGAGCCCTGAGTCCTAAGTGGGATTAGGGGCAGGCTTTCATCTTGTGTCCCACTTTGAGGCCCAGGGTTTCCCAGGCCTGGAAGCTGTCCTCCTCCCCTGGGCTCAAATGACAGCCAGTCTCCCATCCCACTCCCTAGAGAGCCAGCTTAAATGCCATTTAATGTGTTATAGTATTGATTGGTTCAATATGAACTCAAGCCTCTGTGCCAAGCAAAATGCTGACGCCCAAGCCCAGAGGCTCCATTTCAGTCATAAATCTCTGGCCAAGCCAGGCCTCTGTGCTGAAACCTCATATGGTAGGGTAGACTTGGCCATAAAACTGTGGCCCTGTAAGCAAATTCTGAAGCTGGGACAGTGGTCAGCTGGAAAAGGATGGAGGGGCCTGGCCAGGTGAGGTCAGGACAGCCCATAGAATTGTCCCTATTAAAGATGATGCCTCATTTTACACTCTGCTCCTGTGCTGCCCTTTTCAAAGTGGCCATCCAGGGGAGTGGAGGCAATTGCCAGAGGCATTGATCGGTCGTGTCCTGGGCCCCGTGGCACAGAGAGGCTAAGTAGCCCTGCTGCCGTCCCTGTACTGTACCGTGGCAAGTATAGTAGATGATGGTGCTATTGTGGGGCTGGAAGATGTAAATATGGCATGAATCTTGGAAATACCCATGTCTAACCCTCTCACAGGGCAGAGAAGGACTGTGGCCTGAACTATTCACCTCTACTCTGCAGACAGAGGAGGGTTCTATTCTACACCTTGTGTCTGAAACAATTTCTTTAAACTCAAACATGACTGTGCTCTCCATCGGCCTCAAGAGCCACCTCTGGTTCCCTGAAAATGCCAGGGCTCTTTCCTGTCCCTGTGCATGTGATCAGGGGGCTCCCTGTACCCAGAATTCCTTCTGTATGTTTTCTCTATTGGGCTGTTTTTCATTGACTAAGGAATCCAACTCCCAGGTTGCACCAGGTGACTGGTACAGGGGAGCAAGGATGAGGATATGCCTGACTCTGCCTGGGGCATTTTAAGAAAAGTTTCTTGGAGGAAGTGACATCTGTTATTTTTGGATGATCTATTCTGGTCCTAGAAGAAATGGTCAGAAAGGGGGGTGTTTTGTGTTGAATTGCATACCTCCAAAAAGCGGTGTTGAAGTCCTAGGCCTCAGTGCCTCAGAATGTGACCTTACTTGGAAGTGGAGTCTTTAGAAAGGCAATCAAGTTTAACTGAGATCATGAGAGTGGGCCCTAACCTGACATGACACTGTTGTTGTAATTAAGGGAAATTTGGACACCAAGACCGACCCAAGCAGACTGCCACGTGAAGATGAAGAGAGAGGTTTGGGATGATGCGTCTACAAGCCAAGGGATTCTAAAGACGGCCAGCAAATCACCAGGAGTTAGCAAGGAGGTGTGAGGCAGATTCTCCTTCATAGCCCTCAGAAGGTGCCAACCCTGGTAATGACTCCCTGAGCTTAGACTCCCAGAACTGTGAGACAATAAAGGTTTGTTGTTTAAGCCTTCTAGTTTATTATAGTTTGTACTTTCTTGTGGCAGCCCTAGCAAACTAATATAGGTGGATAGCTCAAAATGATCTCCACTAGAATGTAAGTTGGTGCAGCCACTACGGAAAGTGATAGGGAGGTTCCTCAGATAACTAAAAATAGAATTACCATATGATCCAGGAATCCCACTCCTGACAAAACTCTAATCCGAAAAGATACGTGGATCTCTACGTTCACAGCAGCACTATTCACCATAGACAAGACATAAAAGCAATCTAAATGTCCATCAATAGAGGAATGGATAAATAAAAGGCGGTGTGTGTGTGTGTGTGTGTGTATACATATATATACGCATATATATATATATACACCTACACACACATATATATGTATATACATACACAAACACACACACACATATATATATATGAATACTACTCAGCCATAAAAAAAGAATGAAACAATGCCATTTGTAGCAACACGGATGCAACTAGAGATTATCATATGAAGTGAAGTAAGCCAGAAAGAGAAAGGCAAATACCATACGACATCACTTAAATATGAAATCTAAATACGGCACAAATGAACCTATCTACGAAACAGAAACAGACAGACATAGAGGACAGACTCGTGACTGCCAAGAGGGAGGCGGAGGGATGGAGCGAGAGGCTGGGGTTAGCAGATGCAAGCTGTTACATACGGAATGCATAGACAACAAAGTCCTACTGTATAGAACAGGGATCTATATTCAGTATCTTATGATAAGCCATAATGGAAAAGAAAAACATACCATCCCCACTAAGTGGTGAAACAGACTTTAAACTATTTTTACCGACTGTAGATGATGTGTGGCATCATCTTTCCATGTGACAACCCCTGCCATGGACAGGAGCCCATAGATTGAGAAAAACAACTAATTTCTCTCAAAGGAGTCCAGGTTTCCTTGGGGCCAGAAAGAACATCAGACATTTTCCTGCACATTTACCTATGCCTCCCAGATGAGGCATATCACCTTCACCTTCGGGGAGGCTCTACTTCACAATGATACTAGGAAGTGCTTGCTAATAACCCAGGAATCATGGGCCTATTAGATTCGCCTGGGTAATGCTCATACTTTTAAGCCATGCTTGAGGAAACTAATGGAATTTGAACTGAAGGATTCTACTGTGTCAGCCATGTGGGAGCTTTCCAGAACGTAGCAGACAGAACCACTGGAGAGGCTGAGACTGTGCCAGTGGTATGTTCACCTGGGAGCCAATCTGTGGGCTGCAATTTCCACCACCAATTTTCACATGACATTAAAGGGTCAGCTTGAAAGAATGACCTGGAACTCTGAAGGGAGGCTGAGCCTGCACTAGAAGTAGAGTACATGGGAAGCAGAGCCAGAAAGATCTGGGCTCAGGCTGGGGTGGGCAGGAATCCCCAGGCGTGGGGCCAGGCTTTCCTCCCCTCTCTCAGTTCATCTTAGACTTCGAATATTTACAATAAGAAACCCTGAACACTCAGAATCTTTTGACACTGGCCCCAGCCCTATATACTGGAAGCTGCAATTTTCTGGAAAGGGTAGGTTCCGCTTTTCCTCTTCAATGATCTGTTCAGTCAATAAAGGCTTGGGGAACAGTCACCTCTAAGACAGGAATAGCCCATCTTCCTTAGCTTCCTCTCAAGAGACGTATATAAAGTATCTTAGAAAAGGCTGCCTGGATACCCAGTGTATTATAAACGTCACCATAGTCGCTAGTTAGCCTGCAGTGTAGTTTTGTTAAAACCAAAGCAAGCAGAGACCTCCAAAGAGTCAATAAAAACTAGCTTCCTGGGGTGAGGCTGTAAGACCCATCTATTTGCTAAGCCTTGTACCGACAGATCACTGAAGCTGGAGCCTACTCAAGTGTTTAGCATGCTTCTTGTGGAGCTCAGAGGGAGAGCTGAGCCCTTCTCTCCTCCCAGTTTAAAACATCCTTAAAGGACAGAGGACTGCAGGAGCAGACAGCGACAAAGACTGGGAAGACAAAGTTCAGCACAGGATCTCCTGGCTCGTGTGAATGCCGTGGATGATTCCAAAGCTCTGCCAACACCTTGCAGGAGGTTCAGAAACATCATTCGAAACAGCTTGAGCCTTTGGTTCAAGGGGCTCCTGGACTCTGCACTGAGCAGGTGGCGGCCACTCATCTCTGGATCTTCATGCTCACAGAGCAGGGGCTGGATGGCAGGTTCTGCTCTTGGGGGTCCTGAAGGATGTGGAAGGGATCGGTGGTCTGCTAGCCTCTCTGGCTTTGGACTCCTGCCAGTGGTGTCCTCCGGCAATGTTGGTAATAATTGTTACATTGCTATTAGATTATTATAATTGTTATAATGCATGCCACTCCCTGGACCTGAAAGAACCCTTCACAGCCATCTCATTTATTCCCTTAGGGGTTGTGAGAGGTAGGAGTTGGTAGTCCATTGTACAGATGAGGAAATTGAGATTCTAGCAGATGAATTATCTTCGTCTCGATTTAGTAAGGAATGTTTAACCAGTTGAGATTCAAACTCAGGTCTGTCAAACTTCAAGTCCATGGCTGTCTCTCTATGCCTTGGCTTCCCACAGAAGCAGGGTGCAGCCAGGATTGCTGTAGGAAATAGGGGAGGCTGGCATCAGACACTGAGTGATCCCACAACTTCAGAGCTGAGATGGTTGAGATAGTTTCTTGAGGGTGCCTTGTGAGCAGAGCACAGAAATCACTGTGTGTATCAGGAGATTTAAAGGTGAGATGGTCTCAGGGTGAAGATGGACCCCCAGTCTAGAATCCTCAGGTTCACAGGGTGAGTGCCTCTAGGGACAGCCATGGGACCGCTGCCTCAGCTCACTGGCTCCCACCTGAGGGGACCCATGTTTCCACACAGCCTCTCATCTGATTCTTACAGCACCCCACCCTGCCTCGCCTAACCTGGGGAACATGCACACAGGTGCCCTTATCCTCTGTCCCACAGCCAGGTAGACTAGAATAAAGGGTTACGGGGCTTGCTTGGAGGAAATACCAGAGCTTGGTCTCATGATTTGCAGGCTGGTGCTCTCCTCTCCATCCCCTGAAGACTCCAGAAACAGAAAGGGCCTCAGCATGTGGGGACTGTCTGCCATGATGTCTACCTGGCATTAGTATGTGTGGAGCCTCACTCATTAAGGTCTCCTGTTTCTGGAGCCGTCCCTTGGCAAGGGCATGAGAGGCATGGGTGTGAGGAGGTGGGAAAAATCTGAGTTGGGAGCCTCCTCTGTCCCTGACATTTTCACTTGGGAGAAAATGAACATCAGTTCTTTTAGGACAGAAATAATACACAACTCTTCCCATTTTGCAGGTGAGAAAATTGAGGCATGAAAAGCAGAAGGAAATGGAGCCTAGTCTTTTTGACAGAAAAAGATCACAAACGCTAGAATCCTAGGGCCAGTGTCTGACACCTAATCCTTGTAGCCTCTTACTGAACTGAGTGAAGGTAATTGGGACCCTTTGGTCCTCACCTATGATTTGGCTCTATGTATGCTTGTGGTTTGTGGGAATCTGCCTGGGGTGGACCAGGGGCTAAGGTCCCATATTGAATTAAATCTTATGTCACTGTATCCTTTAGTGTCAAGTACATCATCTAATTTAAAAAGATCTTATTACCTCTTTCCTCTTTTATTAAAGTCTTTTGAGCATTTACAGATATTCCTCTCAATCTAATACCAAATATTAGTAAATTTTACTATCTTATTTTTAAATGAGCAACATATGTAAGTTGCTATGTTAATAGTACCTTCAATGAATCATTTTGCCCATGAGGTGACTGCACTCTGTTTGGAGATGGACCTTACCTCATTGCCTTGTTAGGGCACACTCAAGTGATGAAGGCTCTTGATGCTTTGGTCCAGTCCACTAATTGCTTTCTCACAGGTTATGCCTGCCAGTGTAGGCAATTCCTGTGTAGCCTGTGAAGGGCTGCTGATGGAGGGCCTGGGTACCTCTTCACCAAGGTCTGGGAGTCTCATTCCCTTTTGGCTGCCTCTATGCAAGGTCAGGACCTGGAGCATCAGTGTTTAAGGCCCTGAGTCCTGGGCTTTCTCTTTGCTTCCCAAGACTCCGGTGAATTCCCCTTTCCCTAGTCTGAACTCTTTCCCCCACCTAGCCCACTGTCAAACAGAAGCAGATGTTTTTGGCCCACAATCAAACCTCCTTTCAGCAGTTGGTGACTCTGGACACCGAGCTGGGCATTTCTCCCATACAAATATTGCTGTTACCAGATATAGAGCACTAGTGACAGCTCAGAGTGGCTCCCTCAGCTGCCCCCGCCCCAGGCATTCTGTCTTAGCCCCTCCACTATGCCCTGGTCCAGCTGGGTGTTGGGGACGAGGGTAGGAGCCTGCTGCCACTGCAGCTCTCCTCTCCTCTCTGTGACATGGCTGCCCTTCACAGGCAGTTTCTCCTCCTGTACCCTCATTCTGTCCTTGGTGGTGAGGGTTCCTTTCCAATCCTGCACACCCACTCAGATAGCATCTACTTGTCCTTTCCCCCAAACATCATCAGGCTCCCTAGGGCTCAGCTGAAGGATTGCTCCCTTCTCTGACCCTCCTTCCAATCATATTCCCTTAAGCGATTTCCTGTGGAAAAATCTCCAATATCATTTGCCTGTTTCCAGAATTGTACAGCCTTTACAAGCATCGTGGAACATGTACATCCTAATGCATTCATTTCTTGCCTCCTGTTCTCGGTTCGTTGGTGGCTCAGATGGTAAAGAATCCACCTGCAATCTGGAAGACCTAGGTTCTATCCCTGGATCGGGAAGCTTCCCTGGAGAAGGGGATGGCAACCCAATCAAGTATTCTTGCCTGGAGAATTTCATGGATAGAGGAGACTGGTGGGCTACAGTCCACAGGGTTGCAAAGAGTTGGACATGACTGAGCGACTCACACACACACACACACACACACACGTGCGTGCACACGTTGGAAATTGGTGGGGGAGGGGTATCCTGGGGCACAGTCACTAAATTCATGACTACCTGTGAGGAGAGATTCCTAAGAACCCTCCCAGGTTGCTGGTGGGACTGCTTGTTAGAGGCGGTATCTTCAAACCGGACACAGGGCTAAAGCCTCATGTGCACGGTTCCAAAAGGAGGTGACACAGGCTGGGTATTCAGATTGGCCCAATCCTGGGGGCCACTGTGTGGATATAATTGAAGTCTTTTAACAGAGGTGTCTAAGAGAGCGATTAAAAGGGAATTGCAATTATCGAGCCCAGAGGTAACATTTCAGAACTGGCCCATAAATCCTGATTTGACATAAAATTTAAAATTCCCCAATGCTCTCCAATGCCATATTAAAAGGGCTTTAATACTAAGAAGCAGAAATAATGAATGATACTCAGGTGTTGTTTCCGGGAGTAGGGGCAGCTCTGAGGGCCAGGCTGGCAGAGAGCCACGGGTTTGCATTTGGTTGTTGTTTTATACCCCTCACTTCACAAGGGAGCAGTGCGGGGAGGAGGGCAGGCTTGGCGGAAGGGCGTTGAGTGACAACCCAGCAGAGCTGGTCCCCAGTGCACTGCAGCTCCAGCTCTGCTGGGAGCCAGGGCCCTTGTCTGTTATGCAGCTGCTCTGCGCCAGCCGGGAGCAGCTGCCAAATAAGGGCTAGGGCCGGGAGCTGACTTAGACAAGCAGCATGGCTCGGAGGAAGAGCACTAGCTTGAGTCCAGGGATCCTGGCTTGAGATGTAGCTTTTGCACTGGCTGGGTGGTCGGCCAAGTCACCCCACCTTTCTGCTCAAGGTTCCTTTATTTCACTGACTTCCTCACAGAATAGCTGGAAGGCCTACATGGTAGAATGAATAGGAGAGAGCTTTGAAAATATATGTTGCAATTGATTTCTATTGTTTTGATATTAGCTACTCCTCTTGATGTGGTCGTTCCCTGGGTACTGGGATGCACTGGTTTGGCTGACGCAGACAATGCTGGTCAACCCTCCCTGGGCTTTGGTTCTGCACTCACTGCGGCCCCTTAGGGTGTTGTTTTCTCAGGCAGCTGCAGGAGACCGTAGCTGTATGTCAACTTTAATCAATCGGAACCTCTCTCCACTCCCACCCCTCTTTAATCCCCTTCCCGAAAACTGTTTCCAAGCCAGATTTTCCATATTTTATAGGTTGTGACTCAAAGCAGCAGACTGTTTTGAATCTGAGTGCAGGACCATCATATTTCCTGCAGCAACTGATTTGGTTTCCAGAATTTAGAAGCTGTAGTACTAGTCCTCCAACCGAGCTTGGTGTCATCAGTAGACCAGGCCCCACCCCCACCCCATCCATGAAATGAGGTAAAGATCATGCAGCTTCTAGAATGTCACAGGTCTGAACAAATGTTGATTCCCCCTCTGTCACCATTTCAGTCATGCATTAAAACCATGGAAGAGTCAGAGGTCAAGGCAAAGCCCTTTTGCAGTTCTCTTAGAGACAACTTGCAGATGAACAGGGCTCACTCACTATGCCTCTTTGGATATAAGTGTTCAATTTGTTACAGACTCATCTACCAGAATATTAAGGGAAACGCTGTCAAGTGGGGTGCTTAAATCAAGATACTCTGTCATATCCCCTTATCCTCCTAATCTCACACCCCTTCTGAAGAAGGCGTTTTCTAGGACTTGCTTTACATGAGGCTATGTTGACTCTTAGAATCACCATCTTCTTTTCTAAAAGTTCCAAACCACTTCACCAATTTATTTAGAATTTAACTGATATTAATATCTTCAAATTCAAAAAACTTTCTGATTGACTCCATGTAAATAGAATCCTAAAAATATAGTATTGGGACCCTTGCATTTAAACCTAAAAATAAAATTATCTATGAAACGAAATCTAGTCAGATTAGCCTAGTTTCATCTTAGATAGAGAGCATGTAACTATTTACTCCAATGGGACACTTTATAGTTTATGCTATACTGTACTTAGTCGCTCAGTCTTGTCTGACTCTTTGTGACCCTTATGGACTGTAGCCCACCAGGCTCCTCTGTCCTTGGGGATTCTCCAGGCAAGAATACTGGAGTGGGTTGCCATGCCCTCCTGCAGGGTATCTTCCCAACCCAGGGATTGAACTCAGGACTCCCTCATTGCAGGCAGATTCTTTACCATCTGAACCACCAGGGAAGCCCAGTTTTTACTGAGTAGATTAAAAAATCTGACTTTGAAAAACAACTAACACGGCCACCCAAACATGTGGAGATCCTGTTATATACATAAATCTGTAGCAAGTGTTATAGCAGTAGGGCAAAGGAAGAATAACACAGGAATCCTACCCTGAAGGAAATTTTCAGTTGAAGGCTAAAGAAGTAGCATGGAACAAGAAATAGATAAGCCCATGGCACGTACAATCAATTTCACCGAATTCAGTAAACACTTATTGAGCATATTACGTATCGGGCATGTGGTAGGTACTGGATAGAGATGAGACATAGCTTCTGCCCTAAAGGGATTTATATTCCAGAATTCACACATCGAGACTGCTTAAGAAAATTCAGTCAGGGAGAGCCTAGCTCAGCATGGGATAAGATTAAGAGGTTTGAAGGAAATAGAGGCAGGGGAAAGGCACTCCAAGTAGGCGTCATGATACAAGGAAGGGCAGCACGGAGGTCCTTCAGTTTCCATCACCTGACTGCTGCAGCTCAAAGTGCAAATCCCTGAGACCGAGACAATGGTAAAGCATCGAGAGAAAGGCGCAATTCAAGTTGAACAAGAAATAGATAACGTTACAGGTCAGGGAATCCATTTCAAAATAAGACTTTCTTTTTGACAGCGTCCCTTTAATGATGGGTCTCTGGGGATCTTTCCTCGCTCAGCATCTGCCACCCTACACAATAATTAGCCAGCGAAGCATTTTCTTTGTTGTTCATTAAAGATTAATGAGAAGCAGAGCTTCAGGCCTGGTTAGATGGAGAAACCCTGAAGGGTTCATTTGAACCTTTCATATCTGTTCATTTTGGAGGTTCTGATGAACAGGTTTTCAACACAACAATGCCGTTTGCCTTCTAACCTACAATATGACTTCGGTGGAAACTCAGACGTTTCTGGCAGGCTGTCTCCCACCATCAGCTTAAAAGCACATGCATGAAAGAAGGCAAAACAGATGTTTGGAGCTCTGCAGTGGGTTGAGCATTTTTCATGCTGGGGTGACGGGTGTTTTCAGCACAGTGTGCCTCCTCACTCTGAGCTTGGTTCCTAAGGTATGGTCAGGTAGAAATGCCAGGTAGCAAGGCGCCACTGTGCAAACACAGCAAGCTCTGGCCAATTTGGAGGCAAGTCCTCCTTTACCTATTTATTTTGTTCTGTTAGATTTTCGCTAGTTCTCTTCCTCTAGACAGCCACATGGGGAGAGACTGAGAGGTGAAAAAAGGAAAGTTTATTTAACAAAATGGATAAAAGAATACTAATAGAAGTTTAAATACTTCTAGTTAAAAGTATACAGCTGAAAATAATGGAGACAAGAATGATAAAAAGGAGTGCGGAATAATTAATACCTTTCTGAAATTTATAAGGCTCTGGCCCTTTAAGATTAGCACACATTAATAGATTCAGGCTGATTTAAATCTTGCTACTCAGAATGATGCCTCGTTTGGTCCACTTTCTGCTCTTTTGTGGCTTTCATTTCTGAATTTGGCACCGTTTAGCATCTTGTTCAATGCCCTGTACCCAGAGGAGCTCAGAATCCATTAATAGATGATGTTGATGATGCCAATAATCAGAGCTGAGAGCTGTGATTGTATTATAAGCAAAGCATTTGAATAATTGCAGAGCCAACAAGGCACAGAGTGACATTTCTCCATCCCTATCACTGATGAGCATGACCTTGGGACAAGTTATCCCAAGTTATTCCCTAGGGATGCAATTCAGGGAAAGCCAGGGTACCTTCTACAGAAAAGGTCAAGGGAACAAACACATCATTCCACCAAATTGGCCTGCGTCTTCCCAGGTTTCTCTGGGAACCCCGACCTTCTGCAGCCCCTCTCCCACACCTCTTCACTCTCCATTCCTCTGTCCAGAACCCCTTTGCACTGAGACTCCTTAGGATTTGAGGTGGATTGAGAATCTAAGGCTTTGAGCTGAATTGCTCCCAGCCCATTCTCAAGACTGCCTTCAGTAAGCATGAGGTCTCTGCTAGGCCCAGGGGCCTCAGCCTGACAGATGACTAACAACTGTGAAGCCAAGTCCACCCATCACTGATGGTTTCTCTATTCATTTGCAGAGTCTGCATGGAGCTGAGGAGACTGCCCAATTTACAGACCTTCTGTATTATGAAATTAAAACAGAATTTTCAGGAAAGAATCGGCCTGAATATTGATGGGGAGGCAGAACTTTCTGCTCCCCCATTCAAGGCACACTTTGATCTTGTCTGTGTGTCCGCTGTCCCCATCAGCAGCACATCTGATACTGTGTGTGGACTCCATGTCCACCTATGCTTTGTGATCAATCCTGGGCAGGAAGAACTGCCCCTCAAGTCTCCAGCCAACACTTCTAACTGCCTGGAATTCATAACTTCCTCATCTGAGGCAGTTCTTTATCTTCTTAGCAAACCATATTTTTCACCCAGGCTCAACCATTAATATCTTTCCCTAACGGCTCAGATGGTAAAGAATCTGCCTTCAGTGCAGAAGACCCAGGTTCGATCCCTGGGTCAGGAAGATCCCCTGGAGAAGGAAATGGCAGCCCGCTCAAGTATTCTTGCCTGGGAAAGCCCATGGACAGAGAAGCCTGGAGGGCTACAGTCCGTGGGGTTGCAAAAGAGTTGAACATGACTTAGCAACTAAACAACAACAATCTAATCTTTATATGTACTAATGACCCTGAGTAAGGTCATTTCATTGCTCCTGGACTAGTTCTTCATGTTAAAAAAAGAAAAAAATAGGATGAGTAGATGAGATAATTTTTAGTTTCAGGAATTTCAGGCTGAGAAGACAAGCATTTGGGAGACAGGCAGACCTTTCTGAGATTGCTGCCCCAGCTGACTGCTTCAAGGTCACCAATTTCGAGCATGAGAATACTCATTTAGAAAACTGAATCAAGAAAAAAGCAGGACTTGCTGATATCTTCTCTGGAATGGAATTGCCCTGGGAGAAGGAAATATACAAACATCCATATCAAGAGGCTGATTTATTACTGTGGTTTCTACATCTCAACCCATATTCTCTAAAGGAAAAGAAAGCCAGGGACTCATTCAGTCATCGTTTGCACTCTAGAGACAACGGAGATGCCATCTCATGAGTGAACAGTGATGTAACTGAAGAGGCACAGACAGGTGGACCTGATAATATGCAACTCAAGGAGGAAAGTCCATTTATTCTGGGTCTTCTAAAATGCCACTTGTCCTTTCTCCCACCTGTTCTCAATACATACTTCACTATTAGCCTCAGGTAAGGTGAGAGAATCCCATGGACAGAGGAGCCTGGCAGGCTACAGTCCACAGGGTCATAAAGAATTGGACACGACTGAGTGACTTCACACACTCACACACAAGGTAACAGGAGAGGTCACCTTTCAATTTGCTTATCTGGCCAGGATAAGGGTGTTCTCCCAGACTGTCTTTGACTCTTCCTTTTTCTCTCTGCTCTCTGCAGAGAGGTTGTCCATTCTCAAGGGATCAGTGCTGCTTTCAGTGGGGATGACTTTTAGATTTTCAGCTCCAGCTCTGATCTGATGGCTCATGTGGGCCACCAGCACTGCATTCCTGCTGTTTGGAACCATTTCTTCCTGGCTGTCCTCTACCACATGGCATTCCTTTCAATCAGCCAGTCCTTCCATTCACTATTCTACAGGTCTCCAGAGGGTAGGAAACAAGCCCACGGCTTCCTCGATCTCCTTTAATCAGAGAAGATACCTTTGGACCTCCAGCCTTGTAATTACCACTATTGGCAAGGCCAATGGCTCTCCATCAAGCCTCATTCTCTTCTTTGGTACTCTGGGACGGCAGCCTAATATTTTTGCTGAGTTTCGCTTTTCTTTGCTAAGGTTCTTCTCTGGGTCCTTCATTCCTAGAGGAATCCCCACCTGCCTGCTCTGCTGGTGACCTCTTTGCTTGCTGAGGTCTACAGTCTCATGCCGACTTCTCAACCCCATTGCCCATTTCTGGATTCTCTGGTTGCTTATTCTCTGTGTGCACTGTTGGCTGCTCATCTATTCTCAGCTTGAACACTGACTCCAGTCAAGTTCTTTCAGTCCCATCCTCTTGCCTGAGCCTTTATTCCAGGCACATATATCATTAAATGTATATTCAGTCTTCATAATTGTAGTTCAGAAACCTTCAGAAAATCACAATATGGGAAGAACTCCTTACTGTTGTCATAAGGAAACCCAGGGGTGGAATCAGATGGTCTCTATGATCTCTTCCAGCCCTGACATGCCATGATTTAACAGCACTGAGAGGTAAACTCATTCATTTGAGAGATGGAAACTGAGACCCAGAGAGATAAAGTCACTTGACTGAGCTGAGATTAGAAGTCAGGTCTTCTGAGGCCGAACTCTTGCCAAAACTCTCAAGCTCTGCCTTTGTTGTCTCTCTTTCTCTCTGCAAGTCAGTTCAGTTCAGTTGAGTTGCTCAGTTGTGTCCAATTCTTTGCAACACCATGGACTGCAGCACGCCAGGCTTCCCTGATAATCACCAACTCCCAGAGCTTGCTCAAACTCATGTCCATTGAATCGATGATGCCATCCAACCATCTCATCCTCTGTCATCCCCTTCTCTTCCTGCCTTCAGTCTTGCCCAGCACCAGGGTCTTTTCCAATGAGTCAGTTCTTCACATCAGGTGGCTAAAGTATTAGAGCTTCAGCACCAGTTCTTCCAATGAATATTCAGAGCTGATTTCCTTTAGGATAGACTGGTTTGATCTCCTTGCAGTCCAAGGGACTCTCAAGAGTCTTCTCCAACACCACAGTTCAAAAGCATCAATTCTTTGGCGCTCAGCTTTCCTTATGGTCCAAGTGTCACATCCATACAAGACTACTGGAAAAACCAAAGCTTTTTTTTTTTTTTTTTTTTTTAAGCATAAAGACTAGACAAACCTTTGTTGGCAAAGTAATGTCTCTGCTTTTTAAAATGCTGTGTAGATTCATCATAGCTTTTCTTCCAAGGAACAGATGTCTTTTCCTTGTTCCTTTTTCGTGGCTGCAGTCACCATCTGCAGTGATTTTGAAGCCCAAGAAAATAAAGTTTGTCACTATTTTCATTGTTTCCCCAACTATTTGCCATGAAGAGATGGGACTGGATGCCATGATTTTCGTGTTTTGAATGCTGAGTTTTAAGCCAGCTTTTTCACTCTCATCTTTCACTTTCATAAAGAGGTTCTTTAGTTCCTCTTCACTTTCTACTGTAAGGGTGGTATCATCTGCATATCTGAGGTTATTGATATTTCTCCCAGCAATCTTGATTCTAGCTTATGTTTCATCCAGCCTGGCATTTCGCATGATGTACTCTGCATATAAGCTAACTAAGCTGGTTGACAATTACAGCCTTGACATACTCGTTTTTCAATTTGGAGCCGGTCCGTTGCTCCATGTCTGGTTCTAATTATTGCTTCTTAACCTGCATACAGATTTCTCAGGATGCAGCTAAGGTGGTCTGGTATTTCCATCTCTTTTGGAATTTTCCACAGTTTGTTGTGATCCACACCGTCAAAGGCTTTGGCATAGGCAATAAAGCAGATGTTTTTCTGGAACTCTCTTGCTTTTTCTATGATCCAGCGGATGTTGGCAGTTTGATCTCTGGTTCTTCTGCCTTTTCTAATTCCAGCTTGAACACCTGGAAGTTCACGGTTCAGGTACTGTTGAAGCCTGGCTTGGAGAATTTTGAGATTAGTTTGCTAGCGTGTGAAATTAGTACAACTGGTACAACTGTGCGGTAGTTTGAACATTCTTTGGCATTGCCTTTCTTTGGGATTGGAATGAAAATTGACTTCTTCCAGTCCTGTGAACACTGCTAAGTTTTCCAAATTTGCTGGCATATTGAGTGCAGCACTTTCACAGCATCATCTTTTAGGATTTGAAACAGCTTAACTGGAAATCCATCACCTCCACTAGCTTTGTTCATGGTGATGCTTCCTAAGGCCCATTTGACTTCACATTCCAGGATGTCTGGCTCAAGGTGAGTGATCACACATTGTCGTTATTTGGGTCATTAAGGTCTTTTTTTGTATAGATCTTCTGTGTATTCTTGCCACCTTGTCTTAATATCTTCTGCTTCTGTTAGGTCCATACCATTTCTGTCCTTTATCGTGCCCATCTTTGCATGAAACATTCCCTTCAGTTCAGTTGCTCAGTCGTGTCCTACTCTTTGTGACCCCATGGACTGCAGTGGAACCAGAGATCAAATGTCCCCTTGGTATCTCTAATTTTCTTGAAGAGATATCTAGTCTTTTCCATTCTATTGTTTTCCTCTATTTCTTTGCACTGATCACTGAGGAAGGCTTTCTTATCCCTCCTTGCTATTCTTTGGAACTCTGCATTCAGATGGGTATATCTTTCCTTTTCTCCTTTGTCTTCTGCAAGTGGCCCTAGTACAATCCCCTCGGCCATCTGTTAGATTGTTGTTTACTTGGAAATAAGAAGGAAAATAAAAGACCCTTGCTCCCAGGTCACCCCTTGCATTAGCAGCTTCAAGATGGCAGTGGGAATGTGCAATCCACTTACGAGAACAAAGTGTTTTTAAGGACCAAGCACATTGATTGTCTGTGTGCGAGTGGCACCACTAATTACAAATAAGTCCTGTCTATTTATTAAAGCAACCCCCTTTTGGACATTTCCCGCATGCAAACGATCCTTCCCCACAATTAGGGTAAATTAGTAAGGTTTTACTGAACTAATGAGACAGTGTTTGTGCGGCTTGTCTTTCTGTTTTCCAGGCTGTTTTGAGACAAGAGTCTATAATTGGGATTCTCAAACTGCCACATCCAAGGCAGGCTGCATGAGAAGGGAGGTTATCAAATCCCTCGGTCACGTCAATGAATGCCACATAGAGGTGTGTCTCCAGGCCCAGGGACACGCCCATACCTGCATGTCCACACAGAATATGTGCACACTCACACATGCACACATATGTACCTCACACACATGTACATAACACATAAAACAAAATCACATGTTTCTATTCACAGTTAAGCTGCTTCTTTCCCTCACTAACACGTGACTATCCAGAAGGCTGTGGTGCTGACATGCTGGGTCTGAAATCTTGCCTGATTCATGAGGGATAATACAATACAAATACAGCAAAATAATAGCAGGAACCTTTTACTACAAACTTGACTTTTGTTAGCGACTGTCTTCCAAAGGAAGTGTTATTATTGCCATTCAATTGACATAGACACTGATGCCCAGTCACCCAAAGCACATGGTTAGTGTGCTGAGCTGGCTTTCCAGCCGTTTTCTTTCCACTCTGCCCCTAAAGCACATTCTTTATCCTTAGTCTAGTTCCGTGTTCTGAAGCTCTATTTGGTCACCTAACCTGGCTTTTGAGCTCTTCTCAAAAGCTCTTTTTATCCTTTTAGCATAAGATGGAGTCCAAGCTCATGTAATTGACCTCCCCCAGGCCTCACCCTGATCCCTTGGATCCTTTAGGTCACCACCCTCTCTGTCTCTACAAGAAACCGCAGGCAAGGAGTGACCGTAGGACAGTGCATTACTGCTTCGGTCCATTGAGTTTGGAATGAACAGAATCCCCAGCCAGAATCACTGTGTTGAGATCCAAAGGCTGCAGGTCAGGCGAGGCAGGGTGGGAGGAGTACAGAACCCGCTCTTCACAATCTCTGTCAGGTGCCCAAATGCCCATAGGCCAATCCAATAAGAAGCTGGGGGCGTTGGGGAATGGGATTAGGGAATGGACCTCCAATTCACAGGAGAGCCATCTTTTAGATATTTCTTCAAGTACTCGATCTGCGATGTGACGTAGGACTCAGTCCTCTTTTAGCGTTTAGAATTATGGCACCCAAGGCCCAGGTTTCAGAGGTTTGGTTTTGACTTTTCCAGAAGCAGTTTTTTAAGACATTGTATGTGTTAACAGAAGATGGTTCAATAAAAATTATTAAGGGAAAAAAGAGATTTTCAGAGGCTATCAAATGCTGGGGATAGTGTCAGGAAGCACAAAGAATTCACTTTAGTGGAGCCAAGAGGAAGAATATAAAGATTTCAGATCCAGGCTCAGGCTTCAGACACTGCTCCTTTTGGTCCTTCTGTCTAAATTCCCAGGAATTCTTCTGACTGTAGCAGTCAGAGGAATGAGGGCTCAAATTCTGATTTCACTCACCAATGCCTACCTGTCCTGTGCCAATTACTTTACCTATCTAAAAGTCAGTTTATCCATATGTAAAATCACATTAGACTATAAACTTCATGTTGCACCTCAATATCTGACTGAACACCTGTCTTGTAGTTTGCATAGTAAATTTGCATAGTGAAAGTGTTAGTTGCTCAGTCATATCTGACTCTGTGCGACCCCATGGACTATAACTTACACGCTCCTTCATCCATGGGATTCTCTAGGCAAGAATCCTGGAGGAGTTGCCATTGCCTTCTCCAGGGGATCTTCCTGACTCAGGGATCGAACCCCGGTCTCCCACAGTGCAGGCAGATTCTTTACATTGGAGCCATCAGGGAAGGCCTTGCATAGTAGTATGCATCAACAAATATTTGTCCTTAAGGCAAGAATTACTCTTGTCTTATAGATGTTCGGTGCATTTAAAATATTCAGTGAGGTCAACCAATGTCAGCATTCTTCCTTTGCTTTGTGAATCAAATTTTGAAACATTTTTTCTTCTTTTCCTCAAAATTCCTGAATCTGTTCAAGAGGCAAACTTAGTTTACAAGTCCTATAGATGCTATGAAGAACAAATATTCACAGATTCATAGAATTTCATCCACAAGAATGAGAGTTGAAAAGAGAGATACTCTGTTCTAATCCCTTAGTTCACCAGATAAAGAGACTGATAGGGAAAGACCTGATTTGCCCAAGACCACATAGCTAACGACAGAGTATTTTCATTCCATGGAAACCTCTTTATTTTCTGATTAAACAGCCACTAGCCTACATCCTATGGAATGAGGTTCATGACATTGCACAGCAGACAGAGATCAAGACCATCCACATGGAAAAGAAATGCAAAAAAGCAAAATGGCTGTCTGGGGAGGCCTTATAAATAGCTGTGAAAAGAAGAGAAGCAAAAAGCAAAGGAAAAAGGAAAGATATAAACATCTGAATGCAGATGCAAAGAAGAGCAAGAAGAGATAAGATAGCCTTCTTCAGTGATCAATGCAAAGAAATAGAGGAAAACAACAGAATGGGAAGGACTAGAGATCTCTTCAAGAAAATCAGAGATACCATGGGAACATTTCATGCAAAGATGGGCTCGATAAAGGACAGAAATGGTATGGACCTAACAGAAGCAGAAGATATTAAGAAGAGGTGGCAAGAATACACAGAAGAACTGTACAAAAAATATCTTTATGACCTGGATAATCATGATGGTGTGATCACTCATCTAGAGCCAGACATCCTGGAATGTGAAGTCAAGTGGGCATTAGGAAGGATCACTATGAACAAAGCTAGTGGAGGTGATGAAATTCCAGTTGAGCTATTTCAAATCTTGAAAGATGACGCTGTCAAAGTGCTGCACTCAATATGCCAGCAAATCTGGAAAACTCAGCAGAGGCCACAGGACTGGAAAAGGTCAGTTTTCATTCCAATCCCAAAGAAAGGCAATGCCAAAGAATGCTCAAACTACCGAAGAATTGCACTCATCTCACACGCTAGTAAAGTAATGCTCAAAATTCTCCAAGCCAGGCTTCAGCAATATGTGAACCGTGAACTTCCAGATGTTCAAGCTGGTTTTAGAAAAGGCAAAGGAACCAGAGATCAAATTGCCAACATCCGCTGGATCATCGAAAAAGCAAGAGAGTTCCAGAAAAACATCTATTTCTGCTTTATTGACTATGCCAAAGCCTTTGACTGTGTGGATCACAATAAACTGTGGAAAATTCTGAAAGAGATGGGAATACCAGACCACCTGACCTGCCTCTTGAGAAATCTGTATGCAGGTCAGGAAGCAACAGTTAGAACTGGACATGGAACAACAGACTGGTTCCAAATAGGAAAAGGAGTGTGTCAAGGCTGTATATTGTCACCCTGCTTATTTCACTTCTATGCAGAGTACATCATGAGAAACGCTGGGCTGGAAGAAGCACAAGCTGGAATCAAGATTGCCAGGAGAAATATCAATAACCTCAGATATGCAGATGACACCACCCTTATGGCAGAAAGTGAAGAGGAACTAAAAAGCCTCTTGAGGAAAGTGAAAGAGGAGAGTGAAAAAGTTGGCTTAAAGTTCAACATTCAGAAAATGAAGATCATGGCATCAGGTCCCATCACTTCATGGGAAATAGATGGGGAAAGAGTGGAAACAGTGTCAGACTTTATTTTGGGGGGCTCCAAAATCACTGCAGATGGTGACTGCAGCCATGAAATTAAAAGACGCTTACTCCTTGGAAGAAAAGTTATGACCAACCTAGATAGCATATTCAAAAGCAAAGACATTATTTTGCCGACTAAGGTCCATCTAGTCAAGGCTATGGTTTTTCCTGTGGTCGTGTATGGATGTGAAAGTTGGACTGTGAAGAAGGCTGAGCACCGAAGAACTGATGCTTTTGAACTGTGGTGTTGGAGAAGACTCTTGAGAGTCCCTTGGACTGCAAGGAGATCCAACCAGTCTATTCTGAAGGAGATCAGCCCTGGGATTTCTTTGGAAGGACTGATGCTAAAGCTGAAACTCCAGTAATTTGGCCACCTCATGCAAAGAGTTGACTCATTGGAAAAGACTCTGATGCTGGGAGGGATTGGGGGCAGGAGGAGAAGGGGACAACAGAGGATGAGATGGCTGGATGACAGTACTGACTCGATGGACATGAGTCTGAGTGAACTCCGGGAGATGGTGATGGACAGGGAGGCCTGGTGTGCTGCGATTCATGGGGTCGCAAAGAGTCGGACACGACTGAGTGACTGAACTGAACTGAACTGAGCCTACATCCTGTGATCACCAACTAGACAATTTCCAACCCAAACATAAAGACCAGATAGGACAACAGGAAGAAATTCTTCTCCAATGCTGTCCCATCCTTTGTGGTTTACATGCATAAGCAATGGAACTGCTGTGTTCTAGTCTTTCAGCTGCTAAGTAAGAAGGTCCCATTTATTGGAATCTAGCCAAATACCATGCTTAATATTGAGAGTGCCTTACCCTAGTAGCTGGGCTGTTAATCTGTATGCTTAAGGACATGTTTATGTGTTTATTTGCCACAGATACAGCTGCAATTCTGTTTGTCAAAATCAACAGAAGAGACTTAAAAGCTTTACAATTGGGGGTACATGCTTCCTGGTTTTCTTCTCTTACCTTATACTCACAAGCCATAATCATAATAAGTAAAGGTTGAAGGGTGAAAAAGTGTGAAGGTTGGTTAAAAATGAGGAGTGAACTTGCTTGGCTGGAGTGGAAAGTGCAAAGTATTAGTAAGATAAAAGGCAAAACACTTTATTTACACTGCGAAGGAGTCTGGGTTTTGTTTGAGAGGCAGTGGGGGAGCTTCTGAAGGTTCAGCATCATCAAGCAAAGTGGTCCATAGGAAAAAAGTCTTGGGATTAGCAGCAGTGAAGAGATTTTGGGATAAAGGAACAGGGAAGAGCGGAGACAGACGCATTTGGGGAAACTAATGCAATGGTAGCACTGGGGAGAGAAGGGTTGAATTAAGGTGGTGATAGTCTGCTTAGAAGGATGGGGCTGCCCTGGAAAAGTATCCAAGGCATCACATCATTTAAGAACAATGCTTAAGTTCAGACCTTCCCCAACTTCTGTAATACAGGGACCAAAGATAGTCAGTAAACAGAAGTGAAGATATATTAATAAAACACATTTTTACTGGTATTTTAAGGGTTTAGATATTGCTTACAATTGATCAGAAAAATAGCTGAGTGCCCAGAGGTAAGAATTTCCCCCTGATGGAGCTGCTCCCAGGTTCATTACTGTATTTATTCAGTGGTTATTCTTATTTGAGGAACACCTTCCTAACAAGGACTGATTTTTTCCTTCAAGCCACCCACTCCAAGCCTGTGAAACCAGAGCTTCCTAACATAGCTGGTTCAAAGGAGGGAAAAATCCTTTCCTGCTTAACATTCTGCAAAAGGCACAGGCAAATCTCTGAAGTCAATCATCATGAATGAAGCCATTTAAGAGTGAGGCCCACGACTTCCCTGTGCGGATGAATAACCAGGCAGAGTGAGTTGCCATCAGAGGAGACTGCAGGCGGCTCTCTTTCTGCTATGTCACTCTTTATGACCTGCCTTACGGTCTCAGCGCCCTTCATGAGAATGTCTTGCTTTGCAAAAAGAAACAGATAATAACCACAGAGAGGAGAAATGCTAGCCCTGCAGCCTGTTATTTTTTAAAAAGTCTGCAGAAATGGAATGCTGGCCAGACCTTAACTTTATACTGACACACTTGCCTCCTTTAGCTTTGCAATAACATGCCCAGAACGGCAGCAGAAGCAATCTGGAGGCTCTGTGCCCTCCTCCATCATGGAACTTGCCAGGGAAAACCATAGCCAAGGGGGCTGCTGATGGCTCAGGACCCCTCTTGCCTCCACACTGTTAGTCCATGTTCAGCCCAGGATGGCTCTGGCAGGACAGTGCTGTTGGTTCCTTTCCTCTTGGTATCCAGAGGGGAAACTGGCTTCACGCCATTCCCCAGGTCAATGGGTATCATCTGCTGGTCCTGCAAGCTGCAGCCCTCAATCCAGAGGTCAACCGAGCAAAGAGAGGAAAAGCTCTCCAGATTGAGTGCAAGCAGGGGGCCATGTTTTGTGAGTCTGCCTTTGGCTCCAAATGACTGTGCTCGAACGTGCTGATTAACTTGTGCTAAGTGTTGACTTGATGAGTGATGGGGTAGGAAAGTCAGTCTTGCGTGCTCATTTTAGCTCTGCCACTGAGTTCCCACCACAATGTATATTCCTTCATTCAACGTTTGTTGAGCACCTGTCATATGTGTGGAAGCGGCTGGTAGCTGAGAATTTTGATACCCTGAGGTGCAATCTGGGAAAGGAGGCACTGGGAAGGCCAACTGATGTCTCTGGGCTTGTTTCCTTTAAAAGCAAAGATGTTGGACATTTTTTTTTTCTTTGAAATCTACAGTGTTAATTTTATTTATTTTTTTTAATTTTATTATTATTTTTTTAATTTTTATTTTTACTTTATTTTACTTTACAATGCTCTATTGGTTTTGCCATACATTGACATGAATCCACCACAGGTGTACATGCGTTCCCAAACATGAACCCCCCTCCCACCTCCCTCCCCATAACATCTCTCTGGGTCATCCCCGTGCACCAGCCCCAAGCATCCTGTATCCTGCATCGGACATAGACTGGCAATTCGTTTCTTACATGATAGTATACATGTTTCAATGCCATTCTCCCAAATCATCCCACCCTCTCCCTCTCCCTCTGAGTCCAAAAGTCCGCTCTACACATCTGTGTCTCTTTTGCTGTCTTGCATACAGGGTCATCATTGCCATCTTTCTAAATTCCATATATATGTGTTAGTATACTGTATTGGTGTTTTTCTTTCTGGCTTACTTCACTCTGTATAATCGGCTCCAGTTTCATCCATCTCATTAGAACTGATTCAAATGTATTCTTTTTAATGGCTGAGTAATACTCCATTGTGTATATGTACCACAGCTTTCTTATCCATTCATCTGCTGATGGACTTCTAGGTTGTTTCCATGTCCTGGCTATTATAAACAATGCTGCGATGAACATTGGGATACATGTGTCTCTTTCAATTCTGGTTTCCTCAGTGTGGGATTGCTGGGTCATAAGGCAGTTCTATTTGCAATTTTTTAAGGAATCTCCACACTGTTTTCCATAGTGGCTGTACTAGTTTGCATTCCCACCAACAGTGTAGGAGGGTTCCCTTTTCTCCACACCCTCTCCAGCATTTATTGCTTGCAGACTTTTGGATCGCAAACATTCTGACTGGTGTGAAGTGGTACCTCATTGTGGTTTTGATTTGCATTTCTCTAGTAATGAGTGATGTTGAGTATCTTTTCATGTGTTTGTTAGCCATCCGTATGTCTTCTTTGGAGAAATGTCTATTTAGTTCTTTGGCCCATTTTTTGATTGGGTCGTTTATTTTTCTGGAGTTGAGCTGCATAAGTTGCTTGTATATTTTTGAGATTAGTTGTTTGTCAGTTGCTTCATTTGTTATTATTTTCTCCCATTCAGAAGGCTTTCTTTTCACCTTGCTTATATTTTCCTTTGTTGTGCAGAAGCTTTTAATTTTAATTAGATCCCATTTGTTTATTTTTGCTTTTATTTCCAGAATTCTGGGGGGTGGATCATAGAGGATCCTGCTGTGATTTATGTCTGAGAGTGTTTTGCCTATGTTCTCCCCTAGGAGTTTTATAGTTTCTGTTCTTACATTTAGATCTTTAATCCATTTTGAGTTTATTTTTGTGTGCGGTGTTAGAAAGTGATCTAGTTTCATTCTTTTACAAGTGGTTGACCAATTTCTAAGGCCCCTTTCTCCTCTAAGAGTCTATTTGTGGGAGGCTGGGCTCTCTGACCCTACCAGAGATGAGCAATGGGTTAGAGATGTGGGTCCTGATTCCAAGTTTTTAGTTTCATGCTCAGCTTGGCTGCTGCCTATGTCTCAGAAAGCCAGACTATCTGAGTCAAGCAGGAGAACCCTAAGTGCTGGACTTTGGTCAGATATCTTGAGCAACCTCTGCCCAGATCACAGTCACAGTGAGGGTAAAGAAGAGCCCTTATATTTGAACTTCCCTGCAAAGCCCCATTCTGTAAATCATAAACTCTACGGAATACCCCCACTGTCAATTCTTAAGGAAGAGCCTCTCTTTGCTAGAAATTCTGGAAAAGCAACTCATTTTATAGTCAACTTCTTTTTTCTTAGCATCTAATAACAATTAGGATCAATTGTTATGTGAACTCTCCATTCTGGAATTTTCCTAGACAACTTCACTCTACACTGAGGCTCCTTGGGCTTTGTCTACAAGGAGAGGCCAAGGAATGAGAGTCTGAGACTGAAACTGGGTGGTCTCTTAAGAGCCTGGAGGTAAGGCAGGTGTGACTCCATCCCTCTAGAGCAGGATCAGAGGCAACAGGCTGACTTTAATGACAGTCAAGTCTTTTTCAGAAGAAGCTAATGGTACCCAGCAAAACTGGGTAAGATCAGATCACTAAAAAGACACAGTTCCCCTTTATACAGGGACAGACTTAGGAATGACTGCAGGCCCCAAATTGGTGGGATCTGCTCACTCAGAAAAACCTCACCCCTTTTCTTATGGGAGGCTTCTCTGGTCCCAGGCCTCTTACAGCCTGGAGCAGCACTTCAGCCTGAGCAGAGCTGAGTGTCTCTCAAGGTGCGAGTCAAACGTGATGCTCCCCTCTCCGTCCTCCAGCTGCCCTAACCAAAGAAATGTCTGATGAAGGTAACAGATTGATCAAGACATTTTTAGTTAGTTTTTTCTTCTTTCTGAGACTTGTTGGATATGCTTTACACCAAGCTTATCAAATGGAAATAAAAAATGCCAGTGACATCTCCTGCCAGTTGCTGTTTCTCCACGAGAGTCCCCATCTAAGGATGGAAGCATTCAGCATGGCCTGTGGTTATGGCTCCTCAAGGGTCTGGAGTCTCATTCCTTTCATAGATATTGGAAGTTTTTCACCTTAAAAGCTTTTTCAGAAACTGCTTCAGAGGTGGTGCCTGGGTCTATGATAACCCCAAGCCTCAATCAGAACAGTATTTCGTGCTTTATTATTTTTCTTCCTTCATCAAATTTCTGTTTAGTCTAAGGGATCTTATCTATAAGTGTCAGGGGAGATGGGCATGGGTGAGGACTGCTCTGCACATTTTTAGAAAGAGAAGTGGAAAGCACATTAGTATGGAAAGAAGAGTTTTGTTTGTTGGTGCTGTGTTTTTTGTTTTGCTTTGTAGTTTTGCTTCTGTTTTGTTTTCGTCTTAGCACAGGGAAAGAAATCTGGCAGTCAATCATAGACTATCTTTCTGTTCCCCAGCACTCATGAAACTATATTCTTTCACATGTTATTTCACTTAATTCTAGAAGAAGGAGGAGAAGGAGGAAATGGAGGAGAAAGCAGAGCAAGCGAGGGAGGAGAAGAAGGAGGTGGGGGAAGAGGGAAAGAAACTAAAACTGATTAAGAACTGTGACTTAGCTATGAACCCTTCAGCTAGAGATGAAACTAGGATTTGTATCAGGAGTGAAACCCTGAAGTCCTTGCTCCGCCACCTTGCATTGAGCTAAGTAACAACCTGCATCCTTTTGTGACTATGTGGAATCAATTAACATCAGTTGAGAAGATGGTCAAAATGAATGCCTGGATTATGCTGTATCTCAATCTGTCTTCCTCAGGCTCCCTCAGGTTGAATCTGTAAGCAAGTCAGCATCCTGCTATTGGTAACAGAATATGGTTTTAGAAGTACATCTTCAATTCTCTCCACTTTTTCTTCATGATCAAGCTGGTGTTTACAGGCAAATACTCTAAGCAATAAAACTGCCATAAACTGCAGCAGACCAAGCTGATAGAAAATGTACATTGAAGATGAAAAAGTCACAGGCAAGAATAATGATACCCCATTTCTCCAACTCAGTAGAGAACAATTAAGAAGGGGTGAGTGGTTCCTCTGGACATTGGCGAGGCTCAGTAGGAGCTTTTGGCTGAATTTATCTCGCGTAGGGATTTACGCATTCTCACATGTTGTACTAAGAATGACAGAGAATGAAGGGAACAAAAAGAAAGAGGAAACATTCTCTCTGTAAAATATTAAAACACTGCAGATGAGCCTAGTGGCCTCTTTGACCAGCAGACTCCCTTCTTTGCCCTCCCATCCTCAGAGGTCATTGCTATATTAAGCTCAGATATATCTCTTTAGGTCTTTTTTCATGTGTCTTACAAACATACACACAAATATGTATCTATAGAAATTCCACAAGAAGAATAAATTCATATGTTACTTGGGTAATGAAAATTTAATTCGAAAAAAGAAAGAGGAGAGAAATAAAAAATGGAACTTAGGGAAAATAAAGCTTACTTTAGGAATGAAGATACTGATTCAACTTTTAAGGTATTCAATAGATCACTGCATTTGTCAGAAATAGACTCAGGTACAATCATCCTGTGAATAACATATCTGATCTGAGTTTCTGAATAACACAGCATTAAAGATCACCCACCTAAAAGGTTTCAAACTGACTAATAATACAAAAATCAAATAACACAAAAAATAATACTACTATGCTCTCACAGAAATAAACTCAAAGGAAGACCGTTTGGAAATTCCAGACAGCTTAGTACTATACTTCCTGAACATGACTATATAATACCCACTGATTTAGTAAATTTAGGATTAAAGCTGTTTTTACGTATTATGATTGTCATTAAGCAAAGGAACTAATTAGCAAAGTCAGAAAGGTTGCTGTGAAGATGCTCTAATCATCCTGAAACCAAAATGTGAAGGGCGTGAGGATAGCTATGTGCTGATACTCTTGGGCTTTTTAGGCCTAAGCACTCACTTATTTATCCATTCATTTATAATTATTTTTTATTCATTCAGCTAGCACTTGTACTCCAAGCACTGTGCAGACACTAGAGCACAATGGCAACATGCAGACAGACTTTAGAGAGAGAGAGTTTGGGTTCTTGGCTCTGACACTTACTAATGGCGAGATTTCGGGCAAGTCATTTACAGTCTTTAGCTTCAGTTTCCCCACCTGTGGAGGGATGATACTAACCAACTCACTGTTGAGGGGATTAGAAATAATATTCACAGAGCGCCAAGCATATTTCCTGACACAGAGTAAACGCAGGCAGCATTATTATTTGGATACAGCCCCTATTCCAAAGGAGCTCACCATCTGGTATGAGAGAAAGAGAAGAATTACAGGGGTTTCCACATTTGAAATGGTGATATGAGGAGTTCTGAAGACCTATTCCTCAGTGAAAGAAGCATAACTTGTGAAAATTGTTTTTAAAAACCTAATCATGTAAAGCCTCTGAAAATTATCTTAAGGGCATTCAGTGCATGAAAAAGAAAAAAGTGGTTATTCAAGAAAATCGACTGAAACTTGGTAAGAACAGTGAGAATCTGTGACATTTGACCCCTCCATCCCTCTCCCTGCTCAGCATGATGGATATTCTACTCCAGGCACGTTCAGCCAAGAACACAGGGCTTCCTCTGTCCCCAGCTCCTGATCCTGGGTTCTGGAACCTCTCAGGAGGGGCAGTGCTGGTACACTGTGTCAGCATTCCAGATGAAGTGTGGTTGGGCTGCAATGCAAGGTGAGGACAAGGAGCTATGCTGTGAAGGGATGGCTTTCTTCTATAACTAGGGGGCAGGTAAGAGTAAGAGTTCTTGGAAACATAATCACTTCCACAAAAGACAAATTTGGAGATGCCAGAGACTAGGGAATTATTGTGAAGAATAAGCCAGAAAGGACAACACTAAGTTAGCTGAAAGTGAAGGAAAATGGATTTAGATGATGCAGTCAAATGATATCTCATGTAAGGCACAAAGGGACCTAGGAGTTTGGAAAATCAAACGAAATGATAAATATGAGATGATAACATGTGTCCCCCAAGAGTCATTACTGTGTATTTAAGGCTATGTAGGAAAGACAGAAAACAACGTGAAAAGCAGAACTTTTGGGCTAATGGATTAACCAGGAGATGGGAGTCAAATCTCTTGACTCCTGTAAGCCACTGACTCTGAATTTTAGCAGAAACCAAATCACAGATAAAACTACTGAAGTGATTTGTTCATTCACAATGATCCATTCTAGGCTCACGAGAAGTGACAAACCGGTCTGGCCCAACCTTTCTTCTTGCTCAGGATTCCGAGCCAGCTCTCTGTTTGTCCCTTGACTCGGCTGACTGACAAGTGTGTGTGCCACACCAACTCCAAGTGAGAATAGCAATAGGGACTTTGGGGTATCCAGGGATAGGTCTTGCCTGGAAAATCCCATGGATGGAGGAGCCTGGTAGGCTGCAGTCCATGGGGTCGCGAAGAGTCGGACACGACTGAGCAACTTCACTTTCATTTTTCACTTTAATGCATTGGAGAAGGAAACAGCAACCCACTCCAGTGTTCTTGCCTGGAGAATCCCAGGGACGGGGGAGCCTGGTGGGCTGCCGTCTCTGGGGTCACACTGAGTCGGACACGACTGAAGCGACTTAGCAGCAGCAGCAGCAGGGGTAGGTCTATGCCTCTGGTGATGGCTGCTGGTAGATTTGGGGCTCCCTGAGGCTGCTGCAGTCATTCTTGCTGAAGACTGACTGCTGAAGTGACCTGCAATTTACAAATGAGCATCCCTGAAGTTTCCACCAAGCAAATAGGGATTGAGGGCCTACTAGGGACTGGGTGTTTTGGGGAAGCAGATATAAATTAGACGTGTGTCCTGTCTTTAGGAGCTCCCAGGTCGATACGAGAGTGAGTGTACTGCCCCATATTGTCCCATTCACTGAGTGGAGGGGGTGGCATTTTAGGTGGCCCCTGAAGGATGGAACTTGAGGTGGACCTTCTAGCATAAAAAGAACTCTGGGCAGACCCCCTCAATCCCTATAGCCTAGGTAGCCTAGGTTACAGGTAGGCAGGCCTCTCTCTGACACACTTATTTCCTGGGCTTGTCAGGGGACAAATAGCTTTCGGTTGTAATGATGACTTGGTCATTTATTTGAGGATTAAACGTGGCCAGTCTCCATTTTCTTTCTCCCCATGCCATGGCATTAATTATGGTACCAGTGACTGTGTTATTATGATTCCACTTTTTTCCCTTGAGAATTTGGTTCTGAGCAATGGATCATCCAATGGTAAACTATATTTAGTCTTTTTTTTTTTTTTTTTACTGATATGATCCATTGACTAGCAACTGATTTGTAAGTGAGTCATCCAGACATGCCCTTGGGCCTCTGTGTCATTTCTCAGTGAAGAGGAGGTGAGTAAGCACCAGACAGTGAGTTCAGAAACCTCAGCTCCAGCCCCAGCTCTCCCACCTACTAGCCATGAGTCATTGATTGTTTCCCCACTCTGGGTTTCCTTGTCTCTATCAGGAGGGAGTCTGTAGTCAGTAAGATCCTACCAGCTGTATCATATATGATTTCATATGATCAATAAAAATGTCCTCGTTGTCAGACTTGTAGAGAAAATCTGTCTCCCAAGTGACCAGGCAATGTTAAACAACTATAAAGTCTGTTCCAACAATACCAGATGCCCAGTAGATATTTCAGGATGCCCCCTGTAAATACTCTTTGATTGACGAAGTGATGATTTCTCAGACTCACTGGTCTACAGCAGTTCTTAAAGTTTAATGTTCATCTAAGTCACAGGAGGGATTTTGTTTAAATGTAGATTCTGATTCAGTAGATGTAGGGTGGGGCTGAAGATTCTGTATTTCTAACAAGGTCCCAGGCAATGCTGATATGGAACACACTTTGAGTGATATGCCACTTTGAGTGGCAAGATTTTAGAGGGTTTTGATGACAGGACGTGAGACCAGTATTAGAAGGCTTGATACTTAAGAATACCAAATTTCAGCTAACTTGTTTTCTCTCTAAGTGCTTTCCCCAAGGCCTTGCTCAAAGCAGGTGCTTAGCAAGTGCTTGCTTACTGACTGCTGGATTTTACTCTTCTGTTAAAGTTTAAAAGAAAATGTATCTCTTTGCTCTTCATTATCTAGGGCAATTAAACCCAAATGGCTTCTCCTCCTTGGTATTAAGGCTTTCCTGCCGGCTCAGTGGTAATGAATCTGCTTGACAATGCAGGAGATGCAGGTTCGATCCCTGGATTGGGAAGATCCCCTGGAGAAGGAAATGGCAACCTACTCTCTAGTATTCTTGCTTGGGAAATCCCATGGACAGAGGAGCCTGGTGGGCTATAGTCCATGTGGTCACAAAAGATTCCAAGACGACTCATCTACTCAAAAACACAAACAACAACCTGGTATATTCACACGCCATCCTGCTAGAAATTTCTATTAAGACTTTCTGGATCTCTTAGGCCAAGTTTAAAGGAACATTTACAAGATGTTTTAAAATTCAGAGCTTCTTTGACTCCAACCAGTTGGAACCATTCAACGGGCATTTGTAAAGGAAAAGTTTGAAGAAGTAGAAGGCACACAGATACACAGTTTTGCCAGCAATTTTATAAAGAATGTTTTCCATATCATATTACCACTTGTGCCTGGATAAGAATTCCTAACATGTTATTCTTGGTTATATTTCCAAAGAGAATGCATGCAATTTTTAATTGAATATGTTAAAAAACTCCTATGTCAATCATATACAATAGCTCTCTACACTCCAAGTAGGTAGCAGTTCAGTTCAGTTCAGTTGCTCAGTCGTGTCCGACTCTTTGAGACCCCATGAATCGCGGCACGCCAGGCCTCCCTGTCCAACACCAATTCCTGGAGTTCACTCAGCCTCATGTCCATCGAGTCAGTGATGCCATCCAGCCATCTCATCCTCTGTCGTCCCCTTCTCCTCCTGCCCCCAATCCCTCCCAGCATCAGAGTCTTTTCCAATGTGTCAACTCTTCGCATGAGGTGGCCAAAGTACTGGAGCTTCAGCTTTAGCATCATTCCTTCCAAAGAAATCCCAGGGCTGATCTCCTTCAGAATGGACTGGTTGGATCTCCTTGCAGTCCAAGGGACTCTCAAGAGTCTTCTCCAACACCACAGTTCAAAAGCATCAATTCTTTGGCACTCAGCCTTCTCCACAGTCCAACTCTCACATCCATACATGACCACAGGAAAAACCATAGCCTTGACTAGATGGACCTTAGTCGGCAAAGTAATGTCTCTGCTTTTGAATATGCTATCTAGGTTGGTCATAACTTTCCTTCCAAGGAGTAAGCGTCTTTTAATTTCATGGCTGCAGTCACCATCTGCAGTGATTTTGGAGCCCCCCAAAATAAAGTCTGACACTGTTTCCACAGTTTCCCCATCTATTTCCCATGAAGTGATGGGACCGGATGCCATGATCTTCGTTTTTTGAATGTCGAGCTTTAAGCCAACTTTTTCACTCTCCTCTTTCACTTTCATCAAGAGGCTTTTTAGTTCCTCTTCACTTTCTGCCATAAGGGTGGTGTCCTCTGCATATCTGAGGTTATTGATATTTCTCCCAGCAATCTTGATTCCAGCTTGTGTTTCTTCCAGTCCAGTGTTTCTCATGATGTACTCTGCATAGAAGTGAAATAAGCAGGGTGACAATATATAGCCTTGATGTACTCCTTTTCCTATTTGGAACCAGTCTGTTGTTCCATGTCCAGTTCTAACTGTTGCTTCTTGACCTGCATACAGATTTCTCAAGAGGCAGGTCAGGTGGTCTGGTATTCCCATCTCTTGAAGAATTTTCCACAGTTTATTGTGATCCACACAGTCAAAGGCTTTGGCATAGTCAATAAAGCAGAAATAGATGTTTTTCTGGAACTCTCTTGCTTTTTCGATGATCCAGCAGATGTTGGCAATTTGATCTCTGGTTCCTCTGCCTTTTCTAAAACCAGCTTGAACATCTAGAAGTTCATGGTTCACGTATTGCTGAAGTAGGTGTATTGTCCTTTAAAAAGGAGGATGGTAGGGATAATGGACTAATGAAAATAGGACCGGGGCTATTAATGGGATGTGATGGACGCCTATTCCTTTTCTGAAAGTTGACAAAGCAGGATCAGTACCAAGGCTCACTTTCCTCCTGACTTTGTCTCCAAGGAATATCAAATTCATATTGGTTGCTCTCTGATGAATGATTTGCATGGTTAAAATGGAAACATGGTCATCAATGTAAGGCCTGGATTGCCATAATGTGTTTTTTTTCTGAATACAGTGTGCATTACTTGGAAGCAACACTAGTTGCATCATAAATATTTCAACTGTCAATATCTGGGACTTGTTTCTTTGACCTGGTTCTAAATCAGTCAATGAGTAATAACAATAGTTTGGTCTTTAGAGTTTGAAGAGTGCTGACAATCCACATGATTAAAATTCATAAGGCAGGCATTTATCAAAATAACACTTCACCCACAAAGAAAAGGCATTGCTCAGTCCCTAACACATGTAATAACCACTTACAATGGAGACTTGCCTTCCAATTCTAACGGACATTGCTGGGCTCATGGTTGAAAGATGAGGCAATTGTATTTTTCCCATTAGGTCAATAGGCAATCCATTTGCAAGGGAACAGTCAATTTTGGATCACAGATCATTAGAACTCAAAGGAATAATAGAAAACTTTTGGCCCGAACCTGTCATTTAGTATATAAGAAAACTAAGGCTAGAAAACTGATTTGATTTGCCCAAGGTTACACAACTATTTCAAGCACCCAATATAGTTCAAGAAAGCACCTGCCTTGTTTTAAGCAATGCCCTTGGACACTCCCAGTTTACTGTGCCATTTTTATTTCTACAAACAGATTGCTGTGGCTTTGACCCAAAACACAATGGAAATGAACTAAATAGTTAAAGGAAACAACTAAGTGTCTCTACCACTTGCCATTCATTTATTTCATAAAAAATATACTGAACCTACGATGTACCTGGCACTCAAATGATGAAATCCTGAATAGTCATTGAACTCTCTCATCTGGAATGCCAAAGTTCATGTCTCAACATAAAGACTTGTAAGAGAGTTCAGCACCACCAAAACTACCCTGCTTAATCTACTTCAAGAATAATCCCTATATGCATCTGTCAGAGGTAGCCCTGCCAGGTGTTAGAAACAAGAACATAACTGAGAACAATATAACATCTCAAAGTTTCTGAACCCCCCAGTGCAATGTCAGGTGCTTTCATATCCATGATCTTATCTGGTTCTGGCATTACACAGTGAAGTATTGCCCTCTCCCATATATATTTAAAGGTAAGAATGCAGAAGTTTGCACAAGTTTTATGAATCCAATCCAGGGTCACAGAGGTAATAAAATCTGGACCTAAGATTTGAATACAGGTAAAGTTGCAGCTATGAAATTAAAAGACGCTTGTTCCTTGAAAGGAAACCTATGACAAACCTAGATAGTGAATTACAAAGCCAGAGACATCACTTTGCCAAAAAAGGTCCATAAAGCTAAAGTTATGGTTTTTTAAGTAGTCATGTGTGGATGTGTGAATTGGTCCATAAAAAAGGTTGAGCACTGAAGAACTGATGCTTTCGAACTGTGATGCTATAGAAGAGTCTTAAGAGTCCCTTGGACTGCAAGGAGATCAAATCAGTCAATCCTAAAGGAATCAGCTATGAATATTCACTGGAAGGACTATTGCTGAAGCTGAAGCTTCAATACTTTGGCCACCTGATGCAAAGACACAACTCACTGGAAAAGACCCTGATGCTTGGAAAGACTGAAGGCAAAAAGAGAAGGGGGTGGCAGAGACTGAGATGATTCGATAGAATCACTGACTCAATGGACATGAATTTGAGCAAACTCTAGGATATAGTGGAGGACAGAAGAGCCTGGCATGCTATAGTCCGTGGGGTTGCAAAGAGTCGATCATGACTTAGCTACTGAACAACAACCACCAAGTTGCTCCAAAGGCAATACAGGTTTCACCATTTTGCCTGTTTTATTGAGGAACTGTGTCCAGAGCAGTCGCCTGACAGATTTTGCCAACATTAAGCCTTAAAGTAGTGCTGCAGACTGAATGTTTGTATCTATCCTCCACCTTAACTTAATATTTTCAAGACTGAATTCTCAATGTGATAGTATTTGGAGGCAGGGCTTTTGGGAGGTGATTACATCATGAGGGTGGAGCCATCATGTTGGAATTGGTGGTGTTATAAGAGTGATTCCCTGGAGGCTCAGACAGTAAAGAATCTTCCTGCAATGCAGGAGACCCAGGTTCAATCCCTGGGTCAGGAAGATCCCCTGGAGAAGGGAATGGCAACCCACTCCAGTATTCTTGCTTGGAAAATCCCATGGACAGAGGAGCCTGAAGGGCTACTCTCCATGGGGTTGCAAAGAGTCAGACATGACTGAGCAACTAACACAGGGGGATGATGAGACTAGAGCTCACTCTTTTCACCATGTGAAGATGCAGCCAGAAAGCGGCTGTCTTCAAACCAGGAAGTAGGTTCTCACCAGATGGCGAATCTCCTGGTGCTTTGATCTCAGACTTCTCAGTCTCCAGAACTTTGAGAAAAATGTCTGTTGTTTAGGTTCCCTAGTCTGCAGTACTCTTATCATAGTAGCCAGCGTGTACTACCACAAGTAGCACAAGCAGATCCTACCTAGAAGGCAGGATCCATTTAGTCATTAAGACTCTTTCCTCTTTCTTGTTCACCATTTAATTTTCCACCTCTGGTTTGGATATTTCTATTTTTCTGTATAAGACATGGCCTTAATAATGCTAAGATTTGGCTTTGAGTGTAACTCTGCTTACAAGAAAAGATAGCTAGAGACCAAGAAGGCCTAGCAAGTACATCCAGAGAACTTCTTTAGTAATGCAAGAGAACCGTAAAACCCATTTGTTACAAACCCATCAGTAAGACTTGAACTCCTTAGAAATCAGGGAGCCATTTAAAAATTTTTACTGATAAATGTCGACCAATTTTGCCATATTTTCCTGAGACATGGCTGACAGAAATGAGGCAGGAACCCTTTGCTCCCTTCTAACTTCCATCACAAGTGCCTGTTACCAAGGGGACGGGTTTCAGAATGTCATCATCTTTCAGCTGATATCTCTGCATCAAATTATCACCTCCAAACTCTTCTCCTACATCATTTTCATTAGCCCCTTTAAATTAATCTGATTCAACTGATGCTATTAACTGAGACATAGCAGGTATCAAGAGTTCATCTTCTACTGGGTATCATGAGGTCTTTGAGAAAAGCCCCTTTCAACAGAGGCCAATTTGTTGCTATCATACTGATTTTCACTCATCAGCTGGTAACTCTCTATTAGCCCATCAAGTTCAGCTTTTAATGGCCAAACTGTATCTGTGACCGCAATTCAATTTCCACTCTGCACTTGTGGTTCCTTGATACTTTGAAATTCTTTAAACCTGCTTGATTAGCCACCTGAGGTAAATGGCTTAGTCATTTTAAGTTTTATGAAACATCTGTGCACTTTGATTGTAGTCCAGAGGAGAAAATGTCTCTGGAATCTTCCTCAAAGCATTAGGAAGCACAGACCCCAAGAGCTAGGTGACACAGATTTCAGGGGGAGTGGGAGAGGTAGTCAGGACCAGAGCCACAGGACTGGATGGCACTGGAGCCCCATGAGGGAATCGAGTAGCACTGGTGTATCCTAGGCTGACCTTTGGATGCTGCCTCCAATGGTGGCCAATTATGAAATGGAATTAACTCAGTTCAAGTTCTTCTTCTGTTCCTGGAGAGTCCTGGGTTGGATGAGCAGACACACTACAGTAGCCTCACAACTTCTTTCTCCTCTTAGTGCCTCATTCCCTCCTCCTTATTCTTCTCCCTCCCTTCTTCCTTCTCTTTCTTACCTACTCTAAGTGCATCTATTTTGGAAACCCCATGTGGGCCCGTGGTCCTACAGAAAAACTGTTGTAACGTGTTATGTGAGAAAGAAGAGCAGCCCCTGACATGCAGAAGCTGACCTGGCACTCCACAGCTTGGTCATGCTATTCTATCAGACATGAACACAGAATACTGAGCTCAGGCAAGGTTACTCTGAGATCATGATAAAAATGAGACAAAGCATGGCCACTTCTAAGCACAGATAAAAAACAGATAACTATGCTGCATACAAAATACCAAATGTGTCTCTCTCAACCAAGATGAGTTGCTAGTGCTTCTTTACCAATTACAATTACGGCTTGATCCTCATTTCTAGTCTTTTCTCCCTGAGAAGATTTATTGAGACACACAAGCATATAATTGCTCTCACTTTTGGACAACATCCAATTTAGAGCAACCCCCTTCTTCCCTAAACCTCTTGCAAATCATCCAACCAAAGCCCAAATCCTATAGTAGGTTCCTTCAGCACTCTCTTACTGAGACCCACAATGTTTCCCATGGTGTCTGTTCTGTACTGCAGCTAGTAATAAACCCAGTCTGTTTAGTTACAGGTATGTTACTGATGGCCTTTGCTTGAAGGACATTGACAAATGATAAAAATAACTCACACTTAAGTAACAATTTACATTTTGAAAGTTTTCACAAGCACTATTTTATTCAATCTTCATGACTATGAGGAAGATGGGAAGGTATTATTATACCCATTTTCCAGATTAAGAAACTGAGGCCCCATGTAGTTAAACTGGTTAAGTAAGTTAAAACATCTACTAAGTATTAGAAACAGGGATTGAGACAAATCTGTTTGTTCCATACTCCGTGCTTTTTCCCTGTGCCTGGTCCTAGAAGAAATAAATCCCTCAACTATTTGTAATTTAGTACTTCATCAACTGAAGACTGTAGGTGAGAAGGGAATGAGGTTGGTGGTGGGCAGAACATTCTGGGATAAACCTGAAATATCTTTCAGAATCATTGATTTTAATATAAGATTTTTGAGGAAACAAGTTAAACTTTTTTTAAAAAAAGAATGAGGTTTAAACATTATAGAATTAAAACAGAACTCAAGAAAAATAAAAAGAGAGCAAAAAATTTTATTTGCTGCAAGTGACTTAAGGCTACTATCCCAGGCCTTGTCCCCACCCTCCAGGGGTCTGCATTTAGGGATACTAAAATAGAGCTGAGAATTTCGTCTAAGGTCCTACAATTCATCTTTGGATGCAAAGGCATGGAGCAAACACCTCGGACTGACTTTCAAGTGCTCTTGTTGTAGTGCTGAGGGCAAACTTGTCCTTGGGGCCATTAGGCTCAATGGAGTAGGGCTAAGCGTCCCCTGGGGCCCCTGTTGACTCTGGGGGAGGCGAGCTGTGGACTTTGCCTGGGAGCCAGTTCTTCCCTAAGGTTCTAGGGGTCATCCAGCTTTCTGCAGCTTCGTGATCTCCAAACCTGACCTCCCTGGGGGACTCAAGCTAGAATCTGGTCCCTCTCTAGACCAGCTATTACTGCTGAGAGGCATGGGTAGGGGTGAGAGAGGACCCTAAGGGAACTGGCCTTGGCTCCAGGCCATGTCAAAGCCCATTTATTCTTAGACAAAGTCATAATACGTACACAAATCTGCAGGGAATCTGAAACCTGACAATGTTCCCAGGCAAGCTGCTTTTAACACATTTACTCACACATACAAAGTTTGGAAGGCTATCATCTCCTCTCACATCTGGCATTCACATAGACCCCAGGGGCTCTAGTACTGAAACAACATGCAGTTACTTAAAATAGAACAAATGAAAATCATTAAGGACTACCTGAGCTGACAAATTGTATTATAATGTTATTTTAAAATGTATAACATAAAAGTGGGTATAAACTCCTTATGCTTATAGCTTTTACATGACGACTAAAGCCAAACAGAATAATTCAATAATTATTTGAAACATGTGTGACGTGTATACTCAGTCACTCAGTTGTGTCTGGTGCCCAGCTCCTTGCAACCCCATGGACTATGGTCTCCCAGGCTCCTCTGCCCATGGCATTTCTTCAGGCAAGAATACTGGAGTGAGTTGCCAGTTCATCCTACAGAGGATCCTCCCAACCCAGGGGTCGAACCCGGGCCTCTTGCATTGCAGGCAGATTCTTTACCATCTGAGCCACCAGGGAAGCCCCGTCTTGGTGTGTACCTACCACCTAACCATCAACTTTGGCTTCAGAATCACAGGAGAGCTGATTACATGCTTCCATGAAGTCCTTTGGAAGGGGCTGGATGATTTCTCAAGATCTCAATTTGGGTATCATGATTATACTGAGATTAAGGAGGAGCAATGTCTTTTCAAACACTGGGATGAACAGGAACATCCATCGTTCCTCTGAAGGCCAGCAAGTCCCCTCTGATATGTCCATCTGGCCCATTGTGAGAAGAGTAAAACGTTATGGTCATAGGAAAGAAAACAACTTTCAGTTATGCTGTCTTGTAGAGGCACAATCATTTCCAAACAAGCTAAATTAGCACTAATTTAGAAGCAGATGTCCAACTCCTTGTCTGCTTCTCACTGGTTTCATCATTCAAATCTTTGCAGGAAGCAGGCTCATAGGTACATCAAAATGTACCTAAGATTACTAATGATGAACCCAAATCATGCCTTCTCCTCCATTCTCCTCTGGCAGGCATCTTACCCTTCCTTTATAATCCTCCTGATAATGCCACTTGACCAGTAAAAAGAGCATCTGTCGAGAAAAAGGCACTGAAACAAAAAACCTTACAGTACAGGGAGCTTTGGGGTGTTAATTACACAAATTGCCCATCAGCTCCATTGTTACTCTCTTTCCTTTGATAAATTAAAAAAATGTTGAGACTTCTAAGCATGAATGCAGTTGAGCCAAAAGTTTTCCTATAAATATGGATGGAAATGTTGGCTCCTTCATAATAGCCACAGCCAAGAGCTCTGGACAGTTGGCTCAGAGGCAGTGAGGGGTGTTGGGAAGTGTGGGGCTGGGGGTCAGGAGACTGGGTTTTATACCAGCATTTCTATAACCTGGGTGATATTGAATACTTCAGCCTGTTTGAGATTCTTCTTTGGTAAAAATGGGGCTGTATTACTATTTTCCAGGCCTCAGTTCAGTTCAGTCGCTCAGTCGTGTCTGACTCTTTGTGACCCCATGAATTGCAGCACGCCAGGCCTCCCTGTCCATCACCAACTCCCGGAGTTTACTCAGACTCACGTCCATCGAGTCAGTGATGCCATCCAGTCATCTCATCCTCTGTCATCCCCTTCTCCTCCCGCCCCCAATCCCTCCCAGCATCAGAGTCTTTTCCAATGAGTCAACTCTTCACATGAGGTGGCCAAAGTACTGGAGCTTCAGCTTTAGCATCATTCCTTCCAAAGAAAACCCAGGGTTGATCTCCTTCAGAATGGACTGGTTGGATCTCCTTGCAGTCCAAGGGACTCTCAAGAGTCTTCTCCAACACCACAGTTGAAAAGCATCAATTCTTCGGCGCTCAGCTTTCTTTACAGTCCAACTCTCGCATCCATACATGACCACTGGAAAAATCATAGCCTTGACTAGACGGACCTTTGTTGGCAAAGTAATGTCTCTGCTTTTCAATATGCTATCTAGGTTGGTCATAACTTTTCTTCCAAGGAGTAAGCGTCTTTTAATTTCATGGCTACAGCCACCATCTGCAGTGATTTTTGAGCCCCCAAAAATCAAGTCTGACAGTTTCCACTGTTTCCCCAGCTATTTCCCATGATGCCATGACCAGATGCCATGATCTTAGTTTTCTGAATCTTGAGCTTTAAGCCAACTTTTTCACTCTCCTCTTTCACTTTCCTCAAGAGGCTTTTTAGTTCCTCTTCACTTTCTGCCATAAGGGTGGTGTCATCTGCATATCTGAGGTTATTGATATTTCTTCTGGCAATCTTGATTCCAGCTTGTGCTTCTTCCAGCCCAGTGTTTCTCGTGATGTACTCTGCATAGAAGTGAAATAAGCAGGGTGACAATATACAACCTTGACGTACTTCTTTTCCTATTTGGAACCAGTCTGTTGTCCCATGTCCAGTTCTAACTGTTGCTTCCTGACCTGCATATAGGTTTCTCAAGAGGCAGGTCAGGTGCTCTGGTATTCCCATCTCTTGAAGAATTTTCCACAGTTTATTGTGATCCACACAGTCAAAGGCTTTGGCATAGTCACTGTAATTATGAATAAAATAATGAAAGCACACCTAGACTCACAAGCATGTGGAAATGTGTGTGTGTGTGTGTGCATGTATTCAGACACATACGCACACATACCTTTTAGTACCCTATGTACTACAGTGAAATGGACACTGGGGGCGCATCAGAACACCTAGGTGTTAGTCCTGGTTTCTTTGCTGTGTGAACTTGGACAAGTTTCTTAGGCTTCTGGACCTCAGTTTCCTCATCTGTAAAAAAGACAACTTTGAACAAATGATTTCCAGTGTCCTTCCTGGGTCAAAGGCCTCTAATTCTAACTCAGACATGAAAGGGGCAAAGTCACAGCTCTACCGCTGGCCAAGGTTGTCACTTGATAATTGCAATTCGACAAGGATGCAGGGGGCAAAGAGAACTTCCTGGGTGGCATCCTGCTGCAATGATGACTGTGGGATGGAGAATGAGGGTCCAGGCCTAGAGTGACACGCCGGCTGTCAGGGTGTCCTTGCCCTTTCCTGTGACTTCCTTCTTTTCCTTTTCTCTTCACTCTCTCCCCTTCTCATTCCTGTTTCCTCACCCTTAACCTCAGCCCTGCCAGGAGGCTGGCCAAGGATTTCAGAAGTGGTTGGGAAAGGGCACTGCTAACTCTCCAAGCTGAATCAACCACTGGTTCACAAGCCTTTCACAAGGTATGGGGGTGGGCTGAGAGTAATAAAACAAACAAACAAACAAAAAAGCAGAACCCTTTCACTAGTGATGAAATTAATGGAAGGCAATTCGGGAAGGACGTGGAGGAGGTTAAGTCCTATGAACACAGGAAGTCCTTATGCCTGGGCACTCTGAGAGGCTTGAGCTCACTGATAATCAGGCTAATAATAACTCCTAGCTCAGGTATAATGTTTCTTCTGAAGGTTCTGCATCTATCTAGCAATAATTTCATTCTCTTTTCCACTGCTCCTTACAAAGCTGTTCTTATTAGCACCAATTTGCATATGGGGAAACTGAGTCACGGAAAAGAGAAAGTCACATCATGGCTGGCATTTGTTCTCCTATGTTCTTACAAGTTTATATCAAAATACAACAAAGAACAATGTAACTGCTAATGAAATATTTATTTAGGCTAAAAAATATTTATTAGGTTCGAATAGTCCCTGAATGAAGAGGGGAGAAGACAGAGGTGTGCCATGGAACAGGGCGTCAGGGACTCCTGGTTCTGCACCCTCTTCTCTCTCTGTCCTTCTCTTGCTTGGCTTGAGGGAGCTGGGGGGCTGTGGACAGGAGCATGAGGGAAACTGAGGAACATGGGAAAACACTGCCAGACGCAAAACACAGCCAAGTCTGGACAAGCCAGCGGTCATTTTGATATAAATGACCTTCTCAGTAAGGTCAGTTCTCAATGGGCATCTTGACCCCTAGTTTGGATGCTCTTTTGTAAATGAAAAGATGAAGACTGAATGCCCAGGGGGCAAAGAGAGTCAGGCTGTAGCACCCAGGGCTGCATTATGACTTCCGAGCCTGGGTACTTTTGCTGTCATGGGACCATTCCTCCACAAAACGAATTAAAAATTCTATTTCACTACTGCATTGATGTACAAATATATTGATATTATATATTAAAACACTTTATTCAAACTAAAGCCTCATTTTCCTTCCTTCTGATTTTAAAAGAAAGTAAGGACGAAGCTGAAACGCCAATACTTTGACTCATGCGAAGAGTTGACTCACTGTAAAAGACCCTGATGCTGGGAGGGATTGGGGGCAGGAGGAGAAGGGGATGACAGAGGATGAGATGGCTGGATGGCATCACTGACTCGATGGCCATGGGTTTGGGTAAACTCTGAGAGTTGGTGATGGACAGAGAGGCCTGGCGTACTGTGATTCATGGGGTTGCAAAGAGTAGGACACGACTGAGTGACTGAACTGACTGAAGTGAACTGGAGGACTTCTCTAGTGGCACAATGGATAGGAATCCACCTACCAATGCAGAGAACAGGTTCAATCTCTGGTCCAGGAAGATTCCATATGCCTGGGAGCAATTAAGCTGTGTGCCACAACTGCTGAGCTTGTACTCTAGAGCCCAGGAGCCACAACTACTGAGCCTGTGTGCTGCAACTAGTGAAGCCCGTGAACCTGGAGCCTGTGCTCTCCAACAAGAGAAGCCATCGCAATGAGAAGCCCATGCATGCAACACAGAGTAGCTCCTGCTCACTGAAACTAGAGAAAGCCCTCAGTTCAGTTCAGCTCAGTTCAGTTGCTCATTGTGTCCGACTCTTTGTGACCCCATGAACCACAGCATGCCAGGCCTCTCTGTCCATCACCAACTCCTGGAGTTTACCCAAACCTATGTCCATTGAGTCAGTGATGCCATCCAACCATATCATCCTCTGTTGTCCCCTTCTCCTCCTGCCCTCAATCTTCCCCAGCATCAGGGTCTTTTCCAATGAGTCAGCTCTTTGTATCAGGTGGCCAAAGTATTGGAGTTTCAGCTTCAACATCAGTCCTTCCAAAGAACACCCACGACTGATTTCCTTTAGGATGGACTAGTTGCATCTCTTTGCAGTCCAAGGGACTCTCAAGAGTCTTCTCTAACACCACAGTTCAAAAGCATCAATTCTTCTATGCTCAGCTTTCTTTATAGTCCAACTCTCACATACACACATGACCACTGGAAAAACCATAGCCTTGACTAGACGGAACTTTGTTGACAAAGTAATGTCTCTGCTTTTTAATATGCTGTCTAGGTTGGTCATAACTTTCCTTCCAAGGAGTAAGTGTCTTTGAATTTCATGGCTGCAATCACCAACTGCAGTGATTTTGGAGCCCAGAAAAATAAAGTCAGCCACTGTTTCCACTGTTTCCCCATCTATTTGCCATGAAGTGATGGGGCCAGATGCCATGATCTTAGAAAGCCCTCACAAAGCAAGAAAAACACAGCACAGCCAAAAGAAAAAAGAAATAGAATGTTTTCATGAGGCCCTAAGAGTAATGTGGGCCATAGGCACTGCATCAGCTGTGCTTCAGGGATTAATCAGCTTGCATGAGAGCATTCCTTGCCTCCTAGAATGACCAGCTACCATAGTTGACCCCTACGGTCTGCCCAAGCCCATCTGGGCCAGGCTCACTTAAATTCATAGAATCAGCCTCAAAGCATCAGTTTGAGCTTCTTGGAGGTGCAGATGCCTCACGGCTTTTACAGGTGAAGATACTGAAGCTCAAAGATGTCACGGTTGAATTATCAAAGATGGAGGGGTCAGCTTTTGAACTTAACTCTGTCTCTCCCCAAAGCCCTTGATTTGACTCCTACTTCCCACAGTGTGTATCTGAGCTGCTACTGAACACCACTCCCCTGGCTAGACGTCTTCCTGTCTGGGACCTACACCAGAAACATCTATCTATCTACAGAGATAGACGGTTCTAAATGTAGATAGATGTATCTATCTGCAATCTACATAGATGTAGATGTTTCTATCTACAGATGTAGATGTTTCTAAATAACTATCTATACCTTAGCAAATATGGAAATTAGTAATTAAGCAAGATGGATAGGTGATAGCAGAAAAGTCTGAAAATAAAGTCTACATAATGCAATGGAAAAGGTCCCACAGAGATACTCAGAGGGAAAAAGACATCATCCCCAGAGGATTAATGTTCCAGTAAACTGTAAGCTGCTTATATTTTCACCCCATTACCATAACTTTCAAATAACTGTCTCAAACAATAAAAAGGCAATAACTTAGGGCCAGACACATCACAGGCTAGGCGACACTGTCTCGGAGACATCTGGGGTTCTCTTGTACAGTTTCCCAATGGCAGTGTGGAGGCTAGAGAGAACACACTGGATTATCAGTGAATGGGGATATTTTGCCTCTTGTCAAGGGAACTCTGAATCAATCCTCAAAGCATCAAGCCTCTGAGGACCAAGAGGCCTAGATGTGGAATAAATCTAGGCATGACTATTTACAACTGTGATACGAGCAAGTCACTTCACTTCTGTAATCCCCTTGCTAATGAAAAGCTCATAACAACCCCAGCCCTACCAAGCACACAGATTTTTGTGAGGCTTAAAGGAAATAAAGGATATAAATTGGTTTTGTGAGCTACAGAGCACTGTCCAGATGCTTGAAACTTGACCCTGCCCTAGAGTCCCCTGTTCTCAGACTTCTTTGTGTCTGTTGCCCCCTGGGGTGGTCTGGTCATAGCTTCCTAAAAGCTGGCCCCGTCACCACTGAGATCCCCAAGCTGGGCTGCCATACAATGGCAGTAGATTACACTAATTTGTTTTATTTATTTGAGATACTTGGAATTAAGGGTTTTTGAAAGCACTATGCAAATGTATGTAAATGACTATATTTCATGCAAATAATGAGTAAACAGTGTCCGTGTGTTTGCTTAGAAAAATCTGATGGCCAAAGGCTGTTTGTTTATATCCTCAAAAGAATCAGGAAGAATATTTTACACAACAGTCACTCTTCCAGGTGTATAAAAAATATGGATGTTAAGGAACCTCGTGTTCAGTATGTGACTTACCGGCTGGTTATGACCCCTTTTCAGTATTCATCAGGATATCCGACATCAGTTAAGCAGTCTCCCATTCATTAATCATTTAACAATGATGGTGCCAGGGATCTGATGATTAGCAGAGTAAGGTATGCATCCTTCCTCAAGGACTCTCCGGCCATGTGGACGCCAAAGTTGGCTGTTAAAACACAGCTGGGGCATCAGTTTTCTGACACATATTCATGGTTAATACCTGACTGCATTCTGAATAAAGTCCAAGTAGCTGATCGCAAGGCACTCAAGACTCTGTGCAAGCTAGACCAAATTGACCTTTCTACCAGAATCTCTCCCCTGACCCTTCTTCACATGACCTCTGCTTTCATGTGTTTAGTATGTAATATTTAGTATTCTTCCAAATACATTTACCCCTCCCCTACTCTGTGTCTTTGATAATGCTTATTTTCTAAATACCAAAGTGCATTATTAGTACGTATCATTGCTTCTGGTCTGGGTCTCCTGCTAACAGACAAACAGGAGTGTTTTGCTAACTTATGCTTCCAAAGCCAAAGACAGAGCAGGTGAGTCTTTAGTGATCAACTAAATAATCCAACATCCTTGTTCTACCAATGGGTAAACCAAGGCCAAGAAAACGGAAGGGACTTAATCAAGGTGATAGAGTTGGAACCAGTACCAAGTGTGCTCATCCAGCTCCAGGGCTCCGTAACAACTGCATCACAGTCACGGCTCACAGCCTTAATCACAAAATAAGAATCAAGTTGACCTGCTTTCTAGGGGTCACCTTAACAAATCAGGCTATGTTAACCACACACTTCCCAGGGTGGAGACTAGTGAGGAGACACAAGTTCTGGGACAAGGTCATCCTTCCAGGTCATTATAATCCAGATGCTCCCTGGATGTGCAACCAGCTTTTGTATTAACAATAATGGTAATGAGAGTAGGGCACTAAGCAACCTTCTGCTCCTCCAAAGTCTAGACAAGAGGCTTTCAACCCTGGCTGCACACTAACATCACCTGGAGAGATCTGAAACCTATCAATGCTCACCCTCCACTTTGACCAATTAAACGGAATCTCAGCAGTAAGGCCAAGGCATCAATACTTTTCATATACCTGGATGAGCCAGGCTGCAGAGGCGAAATGAGGCAGCTGCTTCCCTGTGCCCAGAGACAGGCTCTAGGCCCCCACTGATTCTGCCACCCACTTGGTTCATTCCCCATGGTGATGGCCCAGCTGCAGTGACGTGTCATCCAGCCTCCTGCTCCCACCCATCCTGGGCTAACAGAGCAAGCAGGGCACAGACCTCTCTTAACCCCGACTGTCTGGGGCGAAACCATATTTACTGGTCATTTGCTGTCGGTTTGTTAGAGCAGTCCGTTATGATTTCTTGCAGAAACCACTCTAGCGGGTACACTAGCACTGGGCAGGCGGCATTCAGATTAAGCCGCTGCTACGTCTCGGCAGGATGAGGATGGAGAGTCTGCCACCACATCTCGGCAGGATGAGGATGGAGAGTGCACACAGAACAGGTCTGCTGACATGTGGTGCTTTTGTCAGCTCAGGAAATTATTTTGAGCAGCACAGCAAGCAATGGCTTCAGGAGGGGAAAAAAAATCCTATGTGTTTATTATAATGCTGTCCAAGATGATTGCCCTGAATGAATGAAATAGAATAGAATTGGTCCTGGTTTGCTGAGCACACATAAAAGAAGAGAAAATGGAGGCAGGCCCTGTCCTTCTCTCCACAGTCTGTTTCTATTAGGAAATGACACGATTCAGTGGCACCTCTGGTGAAAAAGAGGGTGGCTGGGGGAGGAGGGCAGGATTTCCTCTTGAACACAGATGGCACTTTACATCTCAGGGTCAATCGGACAGGGTCAACGGTACATCTCACTGGTCCTCCAGGAAAGTTCCTTCCTTTGCTTCCTAATCAGAAACCCCCACACACCTCTGGTCTTTGGGGTGCAGGGCCTTATCACTTTCAACTTCTCCCCATCTCTCAGCTGCTTGAATCTGGGTGGAGTTTTCCACACAAGTGTATTGCCTAAGGGAGGGGTGGGGAGAGAGTGATGTTGCCTTTGATGCAATTTCAACAATTGGTGAAGTGAAAGGGTGAATGAAAAGGGATGAAAAGCCAGAAACCATTTTTTTAAAATGACAATGGAGAGTAACATTTTTAGTTTCTGGTATTATTGTTTTCTTTATAAATTTAAAGCCAGATGCAGCAATTTATGGTTTATTATTCTTTCCCGTGGCGCTTGCTAAAAATTTCAAAGTTATACCATACTGACTTTCTTTCCTTTTGTGTTTCACTGCTAGCGGACACAGTTTGAATCAAATCTCTAACAAAGACAGAAGGCTCAGAGCCTGCTTGTTTGCTGAAACTGCTGGAAACCTTTTTGATTTTTCAAGAAGCCACGGAGGATGCAGGGGCTTCCGCAGTCCACAGACTTAATATACAAAGTAATTTAGGAGAAAGGCTGGCTTGGTTTTGCTGGTAATGTGAGTTCATTTGCAATTCTCTTCCCTTCTCAGCCGGATTGAAAATGAGTATTGAAATTCAGGAGAGGGTATGTGTGTGCCTCTTGGGCGTGTTAAGCCAGAGGGTGTGTGCTCTCTGTCTACACCCTGGGGAAGGGATGGCTGGCCATGCATCATTTTTTTACAGCTGTATTTGCACAGGTGGGAAATAACAGTGTCATCTTGGAACAGCAGACACAATGATATATGTTTTGGGGGGCATCTATAGAGCACAGTGAATCATGCAACATGTGATTCAGCCCTACCATAAGTCAATCCATGCTGCCCACCAAAAGCTCCTTAGGTAAGTGGAGAGGCTGCCTTCAGATGACTTTGGAAGATGAAAAATATTCCTGTATATATTCAGCCAATAAAGCAGCCATGCAGGTAAATAAAAACAAATTCAGAAATCAGAGTCTCAAGGTTGGAAGAAACTTGAAAGACGTCTAGATCAGCCACCTGTCCAGACACCCATGCCTGCGTCCTCTGAGCATCTCTGTGTATTCTCCTCCAGTTTCTGCTTCGAATCCCTTCCATGACGGGGATCTCATTGCCTCCTCCAAGGAGATTAACCCATCTCAACTTCCCAGTGTCCAGATGGTTAAAAAGCAAAATGAAAAAAACCCCTCTACTTTATGTTGTTAAAAATCATAGCATCTCCTGCTTGATCCTAGCTCTCGATCCTAGTTGCACAAAGGGCAAAAATAATCCCTCTTGGCATGACAATCTTCCAACAGTGACAGCCATGTTATTTATTTGTTCATTCATTAGCTGAACCATCTATTATGGGCCAGAAAGCAGGGTCCAAGGCTATAAAGTGGAGAACATAGAACCTGCCGTCACCATACAGTAGGGCACTACTGTAAGGTACCACTGGGTACCTTACTGTCGGGGTCCAGCCCCGGTGGATCCAGGGTAATTCGAAGTGGGGATGACGTGGCTGGGATCTCCTGTGCTGGCTCCCGGTACCTTACCAAATAAATCGAATTTGCTGTGGTTAAATGATGGTCTAAACAATTTCCTGGGGGCCTAAGGGAAAGCACAGCTATTTGCCTAGTGGGAGGTTGGTGGGTGGAAGCAAAGAAGGCCTCCCAAGGTGGTGGTTTTGGTCTTGGACTCCCAGGGTTATGTTTCCTACCTTCTCTTCAAGCTGCTTCCTAATTTCTCATGAGAGGATTTGCACATCAGGGTCTGCCCAGTCACTGTGTTGGAGTCTCCATTAATGTAGACTCTGACAGTCTCAACTGTTAGGTACTTTTCTGCTCACAGTCCAGACACAAGTTGCTTCACTGGTCTTGCAACCTGGAGGCTCTGCATCTGGAGCAAGGAAGCTCTTGGGAGAGGACGATGCTCCTGAGGATCTGGCTGTAGGACCCAAGGGCTCTTGAATGTTACTGGTCTCCCCAGTCACTTCCCTGCAGAAACTGTCTGTGCAGATGAGGCTCCTGTGTCAAAACCCCCGTCTGTTTCACAGAGGCATGGATCGCCGAAGGAAATCTTAAAGCATCTTTTTGTAAGCAGTTTGTCTGCTTGTGACACATTTGGAAGAAAGGGGCCGTGTTAACTGTGAAAGTGCCTTACTTGTGTGGATTTGGAGGAAAGGTCTGTAATTATCACCCTCTGGACTCCCCAGGGACCTGTGAATTGGGAACGCTCCTCTTGAAGGTGGGCTAATGGAAGAACCGACTGTTAGGGCAGATCGTGCCTGGGTGTGAGGCCCTGGAGAAATAGGAACAGAAAGTACTAGAGGACGTGAATGACAACAAGCAAAACCCTGAGGGCAAAGGGGAAGATGCTGTCACCCTCCTGCTCTCCCCTTGACAACAGGGCTCCTGGGACCCCAGGGAAAAAAACATCATCACCAAACAACTATTTTCTCTGGGGCCATGTGGTGAAGGGCAAAACCAGTACGGGATGCTGGGTTCAGAGACCTATGTTCAAAATAACTCAGTTAATTGCTGTGTGCCCTTAAGGATGTCACTTAAACTCACTGAGATTGGGTAATCTCATCTGTAAAACAGCTTCGGTAGAGACTCTAGTTTGGCAGGGTTATTAGAAGCATTGTGGCACCAGCTGGGCCAGAGCTCTGAGGGTCCTACAAGTGTTAGTCGTGGTGATCCCAGCCAGGCCCTGCGAGGTTCGTGGAAGTGACTCAAACAAGGTCCTAGTCCTCACAGAGTTTTCAGTGGTACAGGGCAGACAGGGCAATGCAAAAGTAATGTCTCTATAAGGGAAGCATGAGAGAAGGGTGGATGATCAAGTTCTGGGAAATCAACACTTGGGAGAAAAAGAGAAAATTGAAGGGATACTTCTTTAAGCCTATTTAAAGTGGGTAAAATAAAAAGAAATTGTAAGGGGAAAAATATGTTACAGTTCTCTTAAATCTACTACTTCATGGAGGTGGAAGAAAAAGGTATAATGAAAGGGGAACATTTCTTTTTTAATATCTGTAGGGCTATAGCCTATAAATAATGAGGAGAATCTATTAACTGTAAGATAGAAAACTTCTAAGGAAATAGGACTGGGCAGTGTTTCTTGTGTGACTTCCCTCAGATTACTGCTTCTTTTGTTAAGATCCAGGTCTCCAGACCCCATCCCATACCTAAAACATCAGAACCTGAAATGTGGCCTGGCACTGTGCTGTTAACAAGCTGCTCAGGTGATTTTTATGAAGTGTAATATTTAAACATATTTAACTTCTGATTTGGGTGAATAAACGTACACAAAGAGCACCTGTTAATCAAATACCCAAATCAGATCCTGTGGGCTTTATAAGTTAATATTAATTTCATGGTTTCAGTATTTATACTATGGTTATGTAACATATCTGCTTGCTACAATGAGTATTTTAAATACTCCTTGTGGCAAATTAAAATAGTGTATTTTCAACTCTCAAAGTTTATTTCAGAATGTTGTATTTCAAGCAGTCTGACTTTATCTGCTTGAGAATGATTTTAGGTTTTAGAAAAATTATATGCTGGAATAGGAACAATCTCATGTTTGCTCTGCTGCAAATGGATTTCCAACATTCTCCCTGCAGTCTCTCTCCCCACCACAGTCCACCTCATATACCACAGACTGACCAGTCTTTCTGAAGCAGTTTTGGTAAGGTTACTTCTTTGGTGAAAAAACAACCAACCAACCATGAATGGCTCCCCACTGCCTATGGGATGAAACTGCTTAGCCTGGCTTTCAGGTCTTTCACACTATATGGCCCACCTACCAGCTAATCTTTCTCTCACATTTTTATACACATACACCCAAATGCCAGCCAATCTGGACTACTCACCATCCTCATCTGTCACCTTATGTCTCCAAAACTTTAGCTCACACCAAACTTGCTCATCGCAACTCATCAGAATCCTATCATCCTTCTAGATCTCTAGACATCTAAGTGCTGGTTGTCCAGTTGTCAGAGCTTCATCCAGACTCTACAGGGCTTTTTTTCTGTGCTATGCCCCTGGTCTTAACACACAATACCTGGTATTGTACTTATTGCTTATTTGTCTACTAGACTTAGTTACTGGAGAGCAGTCCCATAGCTGGAGAAGAAAACAGCACCCCACTCCAGTACTATCGCTTGGAAAATCCCATGGATGGAGGAGCCTGGTAGGCTGCAGTCCATGGGGTCGCAAAGAGTCGGACATGACTGAGCGACTTCACTCATTCACTCATTCCGCCCGTAACACATTCCACTCTGTATCACCCATAGAAACAAACATGGTAAAGAGACCTCCAGAAGGCATATGTAAGAGTGCTGCTGCCCAACAGAACTTTCTGCCATGAGGTAAACTTTATACACCTGCGCCATCCAATAGGGGAGTCATTGGCCACAATAGTGGCTCTTGACCACTTAAAATGTGGCTATGGTGACCAAGGAACTAAATTTTCAATTTTACTTTATTTCAGCTGATCAAAACTTATATTTAAGTAGCAGATGTGGCTAATGAATAGACTATGGGACAGCACACACAGAGAACATATTTAATGAAGGAGGATGCACTGTACTTAGAAAACTTTTAAACTTGCTACTCTACCCTCAGGGTTCACCTGATCTGGTCCTCCCTACCTCTGCATCCTTAGCTCAGCTCCCACCACCTCCCCCCTTACTCCACCTAGCCATGCCTGGCTAGTTTCCTTTTCTCAAGTAGGCCTTGCTCGCTCTGGTTTCCAGGCTCTTGCTTTTGCCCTGTGCTCTGCTTGGAGTGCCTTCCTCTCTGCTCTCATTCAGCTGGGTTGTCATTCAGGTCTCAGCTCAAATATCACTTCCTTAGAGAGAATGTCCCTGATGTGCCATCTAAAATAGACCTCTCTTTCTGTTAGCCCACCTCCTTATATTTTCTTTACAACCCTTTCACTATCTAGAATTTATTTTATTACTTCTTTACTGTCTAACTCTTCCGAATCAAAGATGAGCTTCTTGAGTAAGGAAGCACTCAAATACCAGTGTGTAATAAAATCAGTGAGTGAAAACATGATGAGAAGGAAGATATTTGCACAGTTTCAAACTGTCTCCCAACAAGACACTCATTAACTATAAAGGAGAAAAGGCTATTTTTATTACAGAGAAGAAACATATTAGACACCACCTTTACCAAGTGCTAACCCGACAAGTGTAATCCAGGGTTAACAGCAGCAGCGACAAAACATTTGACATCATATACCCCCTTGGTGTGATGCACTGAGGAAACATCACTTCGGTGGTATTGTCCCAGTAATGAAGAATCTCAGTTTAAGTATGAGACATTAGACAATCTCAAATTGAGTGACACTGCACAGAATATCTGACCAGTTCTATTCAAAAGCATCAAGGTGATGACGAAGGATTGTGAGACTGGAGAAAATAAGAAATGATGTTTAAACATGATACAAGAACCTATATTGTTTCCTGGATCAGAAAAAGGAGTAGAAAAAATTGGGGAAAAAAAAAAAACACAATAGTATTGGTGGGATTGCTAATAGAAATGTATCGATGTTAATTTCCTGGTTTTAATATTTACATTATCTTTATATAAGATGTTGGTGGAACAGGAAGTTAGGTGAAGGGTATATAGGAACACTGTACTATTTTTACAACTTTTATGTTGTCTAGAGTTATCTCAAAGTAAAACTTTTAAAAAAAAATACAAGCTTTTGAGAGGAGAGACATATCTGTCTTGTTTTAGAACAGTACCTTTTACATAGCGGGTATTAGCTAATCATTTGTGAATAGAAGGAAGGTGAGAAGGAAGAAAGGAGGATGGAATTGAGGAAAGGAAGAAATGGTGAAGGGAAAGAGGGAGGCGAGGGAGGGAGAAGAGTTGGAGGAAGTGTGGGAAGGAGGGAGAGTGTGGCTTTGGGAAGACTGAAGGTGTCTCTTGAAGATGTGAACATAACAGCTCTGTTAAGGCCCTCAAGGGAGAGGCTTGCCCACAGCATCTGTCATACATATGCCCTAGGTACACAGAGGCTTGGGGATATCCCCAAGGGGCTGTGGCTATTCATCTTTGTGTTCTTGGGACCTAGTGCCTATGCCACATTCTAGGTGTTCATACAAATTTACTAAATTTGATTTAATTAAAGTAGTTAATGACTTGGATTAGATGCAATGGTTGGATTAACACATGCGATGCTTTCCCAAGAGAATTCTCCAGCTTTTGGTGGGCAGGTTAATAACTTTGGCTACTGAATGGAACTGGCACGGTCTGAGGCTTGGGTCCTGAGGGCTTGGGTAAATGAGTCTCTATAGATTATTGAAAATTGGAGCAAAATTAACTCAGTGAAAGAGCCTATCCTGCGGTGGCCTACAGAACTGAATTTATTTTCAAATGCAGGATGTATAAAATCATGTGCTGTGCTGTTTTCCAAACTTAAGGACATAAGAAGGGCTCAAAATCTGAGGTGTCTTTCCAATAGAAGGGATGAAATTTCACCGAAGACCATTATTTTAATTCTCTGTATAAATGACTACCGATGTGCCTAGCATCTAGTTATATACTTCCTTAGTTCACAATAAAAACCCTTTGAAATTAAGTTAATATCTCTGCTTCACAGATGAGGAAAATCAAGTTGAAATTGAAATTTCCCTTCTTCAGGGGATCTTCCCAACCCAGGGATCAAACCGGGGTCTCCTTCATTGCAGGCAGATTCTTTATCAGCTGAGCTTTCAGTGAAGCTTGATCAGTCCTAATTTACACAGAGTTGGTGACGGACAGGGAGGCCTGGCGTGCTGCGATTCATGGGGTCGCAAAGAGTCAGACACAACTGAGTGACTGAACTGAACTGAAAGTCTTGAAGTCATAAACTTAGGCCCAGCTCCCTCTCATCCAAAGCACTTGAAATAGGTCCTAGACATCATCTACTCTGACTCCACACTGCTCTGCCCCATACTCCATGCTGCTAACGACAGGCATTAGCAGGTGAGACAGACTAGACTTTAAGAGAAAGGGGTCCCCCTGGTCACCATCTTTCACAAGATGTCGGAGCATGAGGCCAGTGGAACACAGTCCAGAAGCCCAGAGAAACTGCCAGCAAACTGGAGGCCTTTCTAGCCTCTCATATTGTTAGCAGTGGGATCTCAGACAAAGGCATTTGCTCTGTTCAAGCTTTGGCTGTGCCTTCTGTCAGATGACAAAGATATGGAAGCCTCTCCTACCCCAGGAAAGCTGCAAGGCGGGGGCCTTGTGTCTGGTCTGCAATTGGAGACTCCCATCATCCTGTATGCCAGGGACAGACACAGAAGTTGTTCAAGTGGCTGAAATGTTGTGCTGCGCTAATTACACCAACCTCAGAATATGCTATCTTTTTCTTTCCCTACTGCTTCTATTTCATAGTGTTTTCTCTCTCACTCTGAATTTTCAAATAAGAACTGTGCGTTAGCTCCGCAATCAGAACGATTGAATTGGCTGCAGAAAGGAACATGCATGACGTCCTTAGCAGGAACCTTGTTTGGAACAAGGTCAAAAACCACTTGACTGACCAAGAGAAGTAAGAGAAATGAAAATTCAAAAGCCTCTATTTATAACTATGGAAACTGAAATTCCGAATTGTGCTCTTGACCTGGCAATTACCCCAGGAAACAGCCTGTCCATCCTTGGATGGCTATTGGAAATAAAAACAGACTCAACCAAGCTCTTCTTTTAAGTGGGACTCTGTCCTCTATGGTTTTTCTAAGGGTCCTCAGTTCCTAGCATGGTGCTTGGGCAAGGAATGCATCAAAAATTTGATGCCTAAGAGCTCTAGACTAGAACTGAGCCCCTTTTGCTTACTAACAGACTGGAGTGGGGTGCCATCGCCTTCTCCTGATGTTGAATAAGACACCCCAGATTTTTGACCTTCAGCTTCCTCACCTATACAATGGTAATGCCACTTCATGTCCATTAGGATGGCTATGATCACACAACAATAACAACCAGAAAATAACACGTGTTGGTGAGAATACAGAGAAATTGGAATCCTCATGTCTTGTTGGTAGGAATATAAAATAATGTAGCCATTGTGGAAACGGTTTGGCAGTTCCTCAAAAAGTTAAATATGGAATTACTATATTACCCGGCAATCCCACTTCTAAATAAAAACCCAAGAGAACTGAAAGCAGGGACACAAACAGATACTTGTACACCAATGTTCATAGAAACAGTTTCACAATAATCTAGAAGTGGAAACAACCCAAGTGCCTTTCAACAGATGAATGGGTAAACAAAATGTGGTATGTACATGTAGTGAAATATTTCCAACCTTAAAAAGGAAGGAAATTCTAACACACACTACAACATACATGAACACTGAAGATATTATACTAAGTGAAATAAGTCAGACACAAAAGAACAAATGCTGGCCCCCATTCACATGGGGTAGAAGAGTCAAATTTAAAGAGACAGAAAATAGCATGGTAGTTGCCAGGGGCTGGGAAGAGAAGGGGATGGGGAGTTTGTGTTTAATGGGTACAGTGTTTCACTTTGGGAAGGTGAAAAAAGTTCTGGAGATGAATGGTAGTGATGGTTGTGCAACAATATGAATGCCACTGAACTTCACACTTAAAATGGTTAATTTTATGTATAGTTTACCATAGGAAAAAAATGGGAATATTACCACTAACTTTATGGGTTATTTTAAAGATTAAAATAGATATCATATGCAAAATATCTAGAACAATGCCTGTCACATTGTAGTTGTTCCACATACAGGGATTTCCTTCTCCACAAGCATATTTAATTTACAAGGAGCCTCTCTTTGCGTTCTTAGAAGATTATAACTGAAAAGTGGCCACACAATAGAGATGGCATACAATAACATTTCTGCACAAAGATGATCACACTCAAAGAAGGAAGACGTTAATTATAGGTCAGTCTGGAGACTTTGCTTCCTTCTATTTTATGCCTTAAGAATAATTTAGTCCTTACAGCAAACCAAATGCAGAAAGATGCACCAGAGGGACCATTGCAAATCTCTTTTGAGTTTGAAACAGGAAGGGAGAAATGCCTTTCTACGTCTCAAAAGTGAAGGAAAGCATCTTTACCTACCTAGTTCAGCAGGCCAACAAACAGCACCAGCTTGATTCAGATGTGAGAACCAGAATCTCACCCACCCTGAGGTATGGTGTTTCTGGGTGGGGAGTCACCACACCTGCCCATTTATGCTCAGGTGACCTTCAGAAACAGGATGAAGAAGCACATTGGAGGCCAGTCCCCTGCTGGAGGCAGGAGTGGCGAGGGGTTCTGCACCTGGCCCAACCTGGACCTCTAAAGACGATGCCAAAGAGTACTTTTCCAAGGCTCCTTCCAAATCCAACCTTTGTTGGGTCTGTGCCCTCCATGTTGGAGAACAGGTTTCAGCCTGTGGGTTTCATGGAGAACTCTTCCAACAGGCCAGGCCAGGCTGGGACTGTTCCTTTTTTTCTCAGGGGGTGCCTTTGAACACTATGAATCAGGGAGCTTAGGCTCAAATCACTTCCTCAAACAATCACCCTATAGAGGATAGTAAAAGTGAAAATAATAGTGGTGTATCAAGGGCTCACTATGTACTGGTGACTATCCTAGGTGCTTTCTATTCATTATTCAGTTCAATCCCCGTAAGAGCCCTGTGTTGTCAGTATTATTATTCTCATCCTATGAGTGCAGAAATGGAAGTTGAGAGAGGTTAGGTGACTTGTTCAAGGTAAAGATCCTCCTTATTTCCATCCACTTCTACTCCTTCCTAACTTTTCAGCACCTTGAAGGTACCATTATCATGTTATTAACAGAAAGTTTAGGAAGTTCTCATATGCCATGCTTACAAATATCCTTTGTGCAAGCTCCAGAGGTATGCTAAGCTTGTGGGAAAAAGGCTCAAAGAATAACATATGAACATTTGGAACCTGCGTTTTTAAACCAATAACCATGGTCACCATGTGACCCTCATAGAATTTTTACAATGTGTGTATAAATGTGCATGTATTATATATATGTATATATAGAGACACACATTTAAAAATATATGCATATACATGTCTGCATATATATGTGTGCACGTGTGTATATATACACACATATAAACAAATTTTTTCAGGTCCAGTTATGCAACTTAGGACATACAGCCTAAAACGGTCACCTATAAACTTAATTTATTTTAAAATCAATGGAAAGGATCTGCTTCAAGCATACCCAGATATTTAGCTTCAGACATACTATGATGTTATGTTATGTTATGTTATGTAAACCTTTTAAGCATTTCTGTCAAAGATTTTGTAATAATTTATCACCTGTCCTTCCCAACACTCTGAGCTAAGGAGATGGCACTAGTCATTATGGCTTGAATTTGTTTTAGGCTGTCTTTCTTTTGAGGGACTCAAAAGATACTACATAAGTCTTGCAATACCTTCAAAACAATCCTGAGGCTCAAGATTTCTTATTGACTTATGGAAGGCATTGGAAACTTCCTATTGTTCCCTGTGGATTGAATTAGGAGACTTCAATGGTGTCTACTGCTAGCAGGCTTGGGCAACAGTGACTTCATTTCACAGACGGTGACTAAGCAACTGAACCATGGCTGAGGTTTTCATTAAGATCTAGGTCTCCTGGTGCTGGAGAAAATTGTCAATAAGAATAAAAGTTGCCAACATTATTGAGTGCTTACACTGTGTTTGGGGTTTAAGAGTTGGTATGGTTGCTGTTCAGCAGTCTGCTCCTTTGTTTGGTGTTCGCGTCTCTTGGGCTTCAAAACACCCACAGCATGTGCACATCTACTCAAGAAAACCTGGCTCTGCCTCACTTTGTACCAGTCATGTGGGCCCATGAGCTTCCATTTTAAGGGGCACAAGGATTACTTGGGAAATGTATTAACATACAGGTTTCTGGGACCCATCTAAAGTTTAAGTAGGTCTGAAGTTATATTTTTACTTAATCTTTCTGATGCCTTCTATTATAGGCGTCTGGGGAATATACTTTGATAATCATTGATTCAGGACTTGCAAAGACATTCTTATTCTTTACTGAAATTTCCCCCTTCATTCACTACTCAAACATTCACCAAGCAGTTAACATAATGGAGAATCTCATTTGGATGGTGCTTTTACAGTTGGAGAATAATTTCCACACACACCCTCGTTTGAAGCTCACAGTAGCCATCTAAATTCCATCATGTAGGTATGGGGGCACATGTAGCAGACACCAGCGAGCTCTCTTCTTCTTCTCTGCCAGTTTGATTAATCTGGACTTGATTAATTTATTTTACAGAGAAGGCAATGGCAACCCACTCCAGTACTCTTGCCTGGAAAATCCCATGGACGGAGGAGCCTGGTGGACTGCAGTCCCTGGGGTCACTAAGAGTCAGACATGACTGAGTGACTTCACTTTCACTTTTCACGTTCATACATTGGAGAAGGAAGTGGCAACCCACTCCAGTGTTCTTGCCTGGAGAATCCCAGGGACGGAGGAGCCTGGTGGGCTGCTGTCTCTGGGGTCGCACAGAGTCGGACACGACTGAAGCGACTTAGCAGCAGCAGCAATTTAAGATCAACCGGGAAAGGATTTGCTCAATTATACCCAGATACTTAGCTTCAGACATGGTATGTTGCTATGGTACATGAAACTTTTCAGTATTTCTGTCAAGGATTTTGTAGTAATTTATCCTCTGCATTCATTGGTTGGGCTGGAGATCCCATGAAACCTGGAAACATGGGTCCTCTATCCTACCCAGGAAAAACTTTTTGACAGGTCCAAACAAATTACTTTAGGAAACTGATTGGCAAAGAATGGGCATGTTCTGGCTACTGAGTTATAAAAAGAACTGTATTGGGGAGAATCTCCCTTTTTGAACTAAAAAACAACTTCCTGAGGTGAATGCCTGCCCCTTCTTGTTTTCTGAAACTCATTAATGAATAGCTATCTCGTGACTATAATGCAACAAGCACAAGGATGAAAGCCAAAATGCTAAATACGATGGAGCAGAAAGATAAAAAGACCTCCAACAACATCATTTAAATTGTGAGAAAAAAAACCCACAGCAACTATATACATCTGAACTTGTTTTTAATTACAAAAAAGAAATCCCTGGGTTTTTTTGGGGGGGCAGGGCAATCTAAATTAGATTTTCTCTGTCACCTTTAGCCAAAATCATCCCTAACTGATCCAGAGATGTTATAATTATTAAAATCCTATTTTATATAGAATAGCCAAAGAGGAGGTTAAGTTACTTGTTTAAAATCTCTCAACAAATAAATAATGGGTCCTGGACTTGAAACTCAGATGGACTAACTCCAGCTCCTAAACTGTCTACCCTGGAGCCTCACTGTACAATGAAGGGGTTCCAGTGACTACCACGCAAAAGAAGTGGAAGGAAGCCAGTAAGTGGGGGTCTGAGCTCCCTATCCCATGTCAATTAGAATAATTCTTACTAACCCATTTTATAAATTAGACTTTCACATAAAACATAATTTAAAGAAAGTGTTCTGTTGGTTAAAAATATAGTTTAAAATAAAATAGCATTATGCCATGCAGTTTTCCTCTGATACATAAGGCATTATAAAGAGTACAATACTTGATCTTTGATTTTCACACATTGTTACCTAGTTGAGGAGATAAGACATACACACATACCATGTTGAGGAGCAATGCAAGAGTTAAACTAAAGCTGTTTAAAGCAAAGGCTACTTTTGCTACAATATGTCTCTGAAAACAGTGTTATAAAGCAAATAATTATAAAATGATTCCTATTTTTCCCATAGGAATTATGTCATAAAAAGGGTTGTGCTCCTAACCAAAGACATAGAATCCAATTAATTATAAATATAGCCAATAACAAGGCTCAAGAGCAAAATGTAACATCATTTGAAATAATAAAATGATGTTCCAACTCCTATAAAATGGAAATAAATATATTGAACACATTATAGCACATTTGGGCTTACCGTATAATCAAAGTAGTCATATAATACAAACATAAAAATCTACACTATAAATATGACCTAAAATTAACATGCGATCAACAATAAACTGAAAACATGCAATGAGTGATAATTGTATATGCTTCTTTGAGACTGTAGATGGAGTTTTACAGGACAGGATAATTTAAGTGCTCACTTCTTTTATAAGGGTGAAATAGCCAAATAAATCAGTACTCATGCGTTCCCTTAATTTGGATTGACTCCTGCAGCAAGCAGATGTATTCCAAAGATTCACTTGAAATACCATGAAAAATAATGACTGTTATTTGGAGATCCACAATGGCAGGTTGTGGGATTTTTAATGCTGAAAAAATGTTTTAAATGTAAAAGTCTGCTATGGCTTTGGTTTATTCAAAGCTCCTCACAAGACTTCCACTTCTGCCTATGTGGATTAACTGCTACAAGGATTAGCCTCCTGTCATAAACAAATAGAAAACCAGAAATCCATACAAAGTGGTGGGTTTCAGGTATTGAACAGCAGACATCACAAGACTGGTACAGGAGAGAAGGAAAAGAAATGAGATGAGCCTTAGAATTTCCCCAGGTTATTTCCTGGAAGCCACTTCTAGGTTGCAATTCAGAGTGGGCAAAACTAAACAGAGCGAGCTGACTTGAGACTGAAATGGGAGTTTGGGGGTTCCAAAGAAGCTATGGTTTTCAGGCAACACACTAAAGAGGAAGCTCGAGAGAAAGGGAGAGGAAGCGAGAGAACACGAACAGAGGGAATCCCTTCGGTTGAGTTTGAATTCATGCATGCGTGTAAGAAAACCATTGCAGGACAAGAAAGAACCAAGAAGCAAGAGGCTAAACAATTCCTGGAGGCAAGCCTGTGAACACAGTCTGTGTTCCAATCAGCCAGAGTGGACAGATCTAGTAATACCATTCAGTAAAATCACACTTTAGTAGTAACAGAGTTAAATTAACCTCAGAATGGGAAAGATTGATGACAGGAGAATGGGGTGACAAAGGATGAGATGGTTGGATGGCACCACTGACTCGATGGACATGAGTTTGAGCAAACTCAAGGAGACAGTGAAGGACAAGGAAGCCTAACGTGCTCCAGTTTATAGGGTTTCAAAGAGTCAGACATGACTTAGCAACTGAACAACAAGCCTCAGAATAAAGACTACTCTGAATCTGACAGAGCAAAACTTAAAAGAAATCCTTGAAAGGATCAAACTGATCTGCAAGTTACTTAACTGCATGCCAGAATGAAATCCAGCACTCTTTAAGGGAATATAACAAATATTCACATCAAATATTATAATAATATTCAAATATATGCTGATGTTCTAATGGTAAAAATTTATTCTAAAGTATTACTAAATTGATAAGACTTGCTGTCATTATATTTTAATCAGTTAATGTTTATGACTAAAACAATTACTTCTACAATATGGGAGTCACTAAAAGGGTTCCTCAATTTTGAAATGGCCAAGAACCACGGAACCACTGTGTTGGATGAAAGAACTTAGCCTAAAGAGTTTGAGATCCTTTCTGAAAGGTAACAAGCAATCACTGATGGTTTATAAAGGGGATGACACTGACAGCAATGCTCTCACATCAAATTTTAGGTTAGATGACATGAGATAGAAAAAAGTCAGATAGTCTGTTCTGAAGCTCAGGGACTAAAACTAAATTGAATAATCATAAATCAATCACCCAGTTGTTAACTTGGCTGGCATACAGTTTTCTGGATCACTGAGTGACCAGACCACATATTGTACATATGATAATTTGAGTTATGTGATTAGATAAGCCATTTGTTGATAGGTTATTACAGTATCTTTAGTAGACATCTGTAATTTTGTGTAATGTATGCTCAGTGCTCTTTCTTTTTAGGAATTGCCACATCTTCACTTGATTTGATTCTGGTGGAGCTGCTAATAATCCGGCCCCTCCCTTTCTAAGCTGATAATACCCATTCCCCTCGTGTACAATAATTGATTCAGTTTGGGTTCATGGCCCATGAAGGATCAATAATCTTCCTTTCTTGGGAATATGGATGCCGTGTGAAGGAAAGGATGACTTCTCTAAGATTCTGAGCACCAAGAACCACGTGTGACCAGAGCTTCTAGGGAGTCTTAGAGATAAGGGAAAGAAATAAGAAGGCAATGGCACCCCACTCCAGTACTCTTGCCTGGAAAATCCCATGGACGGAGGAGCCTGGCAGGCTGCAGTCCATGGGGTCTCTAAGAGTTGGGCACAACTGAGTGACTTCACCTTTGCTTTTCACTTTCATGCATTGGAGAAGGAAATGGCAACCCACTCCAGTGTTCTTGCCTGGAGAATCCCAGAGACAGGGGAGCCTAGTGGGCTGCCATCTATGGGGTCGCACAGAGTCGGACACAACTGAAGCGACTTAGCAGCAGCAGCAGAGTTGAGGAATGGAAACAGAGTTCTGCTAACAATATTTAATCTATTGTTTAATTAATCAGCAAGCATACATTATTATGTGTTTATTATGTACTTATTATGTGTTTAGCACTGTTCCTGGCCTTGAGGGGGTGACAGTGAACAAGACCTCTAAACATATTCTAGGGAATTCTTGAACTACTTGACAGGGTGGAATCTGAAGCTTCAGTTCAGTTCAATTCAGTTGCTCAGTCGTGTCTGAGTCTTTGTGACCCCATGGACTGCAGCACACCAGGCCTCCTTGTCCATCACCAACTCCTGGAGTTTATTCAGTCTCATGGCCATTGAGTCGATGATGCCATCCAACCATCTCATTCTTTGTCGTCCCCTTCTCCTCCCACCTTCAATCTTTCCCAGCATCAGGGTCTTTTTAAATGAGTTAGTTCTTTGCAGCAGGTGGCCAAAGTATTGGAGTTTCAGCTTCAGCAGAAGCCTAGTCTTAGTATTTTAGACTTTGCAGTTACATGAGCCAATTAATCTTTCTTTTTCACTTAAATTAGTTTACCTTTAATTTCTGTCACTTGAAAGAGTTTAAACACACTCTTAATTCTGATTTTAAAAACTGAGAGGATCATTTAAAAAGAAGAGCCTGACTGAAGATAAGAACTTGGAATCCTCTCACTCAGTCTGGAGTAAAACTAATCAGCTAGGCAAGGGCTTCTACAATAGTGGTTCAGAGATCCCTGGGGGTTCCTGAGTGTCTTCCAGGGGATCCATAGGGTAAAACTATTTTCATAATCATATTTAGATGTTATTTGCCTTTTTCACTCTCATTCTTTCATGACTGTGTAGTCGAGTTTTCCAGAAACTACATGACTTCTATTAAACCAGACTTTAAAGAGATTTGCAAAATAATGTAAAACAATGCCACCCTTCTCAATATATTTGTTTTGGTTTTGGTAAAAATGGTTACTTTTCCTTAAACTATGTTATGTTCACTTATAATGGATTTATTATTGTTTGCAAATGAATTAGTAGATAAAATTTTTTAAATTTCTGAGTTTAATAATAATATGATAAAGTCAACGTATTTAACCCACACAAACATTAATTTTTAAGACTCTCAAGTGATCCTGGGACAAAAATGTTTGAGACGTGTTAATCGAGACCAGTGCTGAACAGTTGGTGGGTTAATATACTTTGTGGTGAAACCGAGGAGCCATGGTGATACAGACAAGAAGAATGCCAACTCACTGGAGGTATAAGTGCAATTTTAGTTCATGAGCATACATTTCTCCCTTTTATCCTTATAGATGAAAAGTACTGGTTCACACTGGGTTGGCACAAAACAAACTGCAATAATTGCCTCACTATTAATGGCACAGACAGATGTGTCTTGGAAGTAACCAGCCCTAGCAAAGACTGAGGAGACAAAGATGGTGCTAAGAAGCTTTCCAAAAGAAGCTACTCTCATTGACACTCTGAATGAAGGAAGAAGTATCCTGTCAACAGGCTAATGAAAGGTTAAAGTGTTCAATCTATCCACATCTGCAGAGTTATCCAAATTGGTGATCACTGGCCATTACCTTGTGCTAAAGTGACTTCTCAATATCCAGCACCTTTGATTGACAGGGACTGAAAAGGCCAGTGATGACAACAGGAATATCAAGTAAGGACGCAGCAGGTGGCCTTTACCAGCTGAGCCACAGCGGAAGCCCTTTGGATATTACAGCTTTTATTAGCCTAAGTATTTTAATAAGATCTCTCTCACTTTAAGTTTTGACTTGTATTTTAAGGCAGTTCTCTCCACAAAGTTAAAATCACTATCTATTCAGCCCCAACATTGTCTCATAGGTATGCTCCAGCTCCACAACAATCAAATCCATCCCTGTTCTTTCCCAATTTTGGTCTTCCTTGCAGCTCTCTTAATGGCATCATCCTCTTTGTTACTGAGGTTCTCAACTTAGGGTGTTTGACTTCTCCTTCTCTCTTGCTAATCCTAACCACCCTCTTTGTTCCAGCCACCCTTATTTCTGTTTTTCAATAAGTTGCTGGTTTCTACCAATTCTACCCAGACTTTCATGGAGACTCCACAGCCCTGAATCATCTACTCCTGATTGGATCAATATGAATCTGCCTGTCAAAGAAAATAAAACTTCTCTGAAGAAGAACACTATCATCCAGAACTTCTGGCATTTCATAAAATATTACCAGGAATGTCAGGAAACAGAGCCAAAAGACCCAAAGCCAAGATAAAAAACAAAGAGAAAAACAGACCTTGAAGCCTGGTACTGGAGTAATCAAATACATACTTAAAAATTATTTTCAGAAGAATATATTCAAGAAAATCAATGAAATACCAAGAATTTCATCAGAGAACATGAATCTATGGAACAAGAATCAGTGGAAATTCTAGAAGTGAAAAATATAATATCTGAAATCGGTAATTCAATAGATGGACTTAACAGTACATTGGACACAGCAGAAGAGAGAATTAGTAAACTAGAAGAGAGGTCAGTAGAAAATAAATATATTGAATCACAGGCAGAAAAAAAAGGATGAAAAATGCAAGAGTCAAAGAGATGTATGGGACACAATGAAAGGTGCAAAATATATGAATTTGATGTCCCAGAAAGAGAGGAAAAGGAGGGAAGGACAGAGGCAATATCTGAAGAAAAAGAGATTTTCTTTTAAAAATGAACAAACAAATGTTTCTTTATAAGCCCCAAACAGAATAAATGTAAAACAAATTTATTCATATCATAATAAAGCTATTTAAAATCAAAGACAAAAAGACAATCTTCAAAATACCATGAGGGGTAAAATTATTACCTCTAAGGAAACATCAATAAAGCTGAAAATTGACTTTTCAACAGAAGCAGTGAAGGCCAGAGAGAACTGAGTGATACACATAAAGCACAGAAAGAAAATAACTGTCAGCCAAGAGTTATCTACCCGGTGGTTGCTGTCTTCAAAGATAAAGGTGAAATAAAGACATTTTCAGTCAAAATAGCTTAACAGTTTTTTCCCAGCAGATCTTCACTAAGAGCAATATTAAGAAGAGCTCTTGAGGCAATACAAAAATGGTCCCAGATAGACATTGACTAATGTAAGGAGCTCAAGAGCACTGGAAAAAAATATATATATTGTTATTTTGACATAGTAATACTGTCTTGAGAGATTTTAAATATGTGTAGCAATAAAATATATAACAAAAAAGGACAAAAGATAGTGCTGGAGTAAATGGAATGTAAATAATCTAAGGTCCTTGCCTTGTTTGGGAATGGTAAGCATATGAATTCAGGATATACCCTAGTGATCTCCAGGATAACAATTAACAGCACAGTAAAATGATAACTGGGCTTCCCAGGTGACTCAATGGTAAAGAATCTGCCTGCCAATGCAGGAGAAATGGGTTCTATCCCTGGTCCAGGAAGATCCCCTGGAGAAGGAAATGGCAACTCACTCCAGTATTGTTGCCTAGAAAAACCCCATGGACAGAGAGCTAGAGTCCAAGGGGCTGCAAAGAGTCTAACATGACTTAGCCACTGAACAACTACAACAATATGATACATAATTAAGTACCTTCCCACAAAGGTCATTCTAGGCCAGGATGGCTTTACCAGTGAATTCTTGCAGATAGTTAAATATGTAGTAAAACCAATTTCATATGAAGTCAGCAGCAAATAAAAATATTAAGGGAGACTTTCCATTTTGTTTTATACGGTTAGCATAATTTTGTTTGAAAACAAAAGCATAAGCTTTGAAGGCTTAAATGAAGTAAAAAGTATAGGCCATTCTCTCTCATGAGCATAGATATAAAAGTTCTAAATAAAATATTAGCAAAACAATATGAGTTACATATAAAGTAGATAATCCATCACAACAAATTGAGCTTATTCTAAGATAAAAGATTGGTTTAATTCTCAAAATTCAATAAGTGTAATTCACTACTTTTTTAATAGAAAAAATAGTAAACATTCTATAAACGACTTGATAGAATCAGAAAAAGAATTTGATGCAGTTCATCGCCCAATCATGATTAAAACCCTTAGCACATTAGATAAAAAGTCTGGGAGACTGTACTTTTGTGGCCACAGCCATATTGCATCTCTCCATGCTGTTCCAGAACTTGCAGGACTCTACGACTATCTTGTTAAATACAATACAGTAGAAATGTTGCTGTGTGACTCTTGAGGCTAGACTATAAAAGGCAGTACAGCTTCCACTCTGACCTCTTGCAGGACATTTGCTATTGGAAACTCTTCACCGTGCTCTAAGAAAGTTGAAATTAGCCTCTATGGAGAGACTGCATGGAGAAACCCAAGTAAAGAGGCTCCCAGCCAAGAGCTAGCATCGAACATCAGATGTGAGGGAACACGCTTCCAAATGATTCCACTCCCTCAGCTTCAAGTCTTCCAACTCCAGCACATTGTGAAGCAGAAATAAACCTCCCTTACTGCTCTCTGTCTAAATTCTTGATTCTCAGAATCTACAAGCATAATCAATGGTCTTTTTTTTTTTGCCAATAAGTTTTGGGATGCAACCATAGGAACTAGAACAGAAGGAATCTTCCTCAATCTGATGTAAGACATTTGTGAAAACTCTACAGCTAACATGATATCTAATGATGAGATACTGAAATCTTTCTTCTGACTTAAGGAATGAAACAATAATACTCATTATCACTACTTCAAATATACATTTCATTGGCTCTTTTAGCCAATATAATAAAGCAAGGAAAAGAAAAGAAATAAATAGAAAAGAAAAATTAAAGTGTCAACTTCGACAGATAACAGGATAGAAAATCCAAAATGATATATCAGCTTTTAGAATCAATATGTAAATTTAGCATGGTCTTTGGATCTGTATCCAAAGACTATCGATACACAACAAAAATTATATTAAAAAAACTAGTCATAAAAGAAAAATAAAAATTTTAAACAACTTTTACAAAAGCATTTAAAGATCACAAAGGAATAAACCTAAAGAAATATTGGCAAGAACACAAGGAAAACTACAAAATTATTACTGAGAGAAATTACAGAAGACCTACATAAATGGAAGGCTTTATCATGCAAATGGATTAGAAGACTCAATATTGTAACCATATCAATTCTCAAGTTAATCTATAGATTCAATGCAATCTTGATCAAAATCTCAGCAGGTTTTTGTGTGTGTGTGTGTGTGTTTGTGTGTTTAAGATGATTCTAAAATGTATATGTAAATGTAAAAGGCTAAGCATGGCAAGAAGAACTATGGATGGAGGTTCATGACGTTGTACAGGAGGCAGTGATCAAGACTATCCCAAAGAAAAAGAAAGGCAAAAAGGCAAAATGGTTGTCTGAGGAGGCCTTACAAATAGCTGTGAGAAGAAAACAAGTGAAAGGAAAAGAAGAAAAGGAAAGATATATCCATTTGAATGCAGGCTTCCGAAGAATAGCAAGAAGAGATAAGAAAGCCTTCCTCAGTGATCAATGCAAAGAAATAGAGGAAAACAACAGAATGGGAAAGACTAGAGATCACTTCAAGAAAATTAGAGATACCAAGGGAACATTTCATGCAAAGATGGGCTCGATAAAGGACAGAAATGGTATGGACCTAACAGAAGAAGATACTAAGAAGAGGTGGCAAGAATACACAGAAGAACTATACAAAAAAGATCTTCATGACCCAGATAATCATGATGGTGTGATCACTCACCTAGAGCCAGACATCCTGGAATGTGAAGTCAAGTGGGCATTAGGAAGGATCACTACAAACAAAGCTAGTGGAGGTGATGGAATTCCAGTTGAGCTATTTCAAATCCGTAAAGATGATGCTGTGAAAGTGCTGCACTCAATATGCTAGCAAATTTGGAAAACTTAGCAGTGGCCACAGGACTGGAAAAGGTCAGTTTTCATTCCCAAAGAAAGGCAATGCCAAACTACTGCACAATTGCACTCATTTCACACACTAGCAAAGTGATGCTCAAAATTCTCCAAGCGAGGCTTCAGTAGTACATGAACCGTGAACTTCCAGCTGTTTAAGCTGGATTTAGAAAAGGCAGAGGAACCAGACATCAGATTGCCAAAATCTGTTGGATCATCAAAAAGCGAGAGAGTTCCAGAAAAACATCTCCTTATGCTTTATTGACTTTGTCAAAGCTTTTGACTGTGTGGAACACAACAAACTGTACAAAATTCTTTAGGAGATAGGAATGCCAGACAACTTGACCTGCCTCCTGAGAAATCTGTACGCAGGTCAAAAAGAAACAGTTAGAACTGGACATGGAACAACAGACTGGTTCCAAATTGGGAAAGGAGTACCTCAAGGCTATATATTGTCACCCTGCTTATTTAACTTATTATGCAGAGTATATCATGAGAAATGCTGGACTGGATAAGGCACAAGCTGGAGTCAAGATTGCCAGGAGAAATATCAATAACCTCAGATATGCAGATGACACCACCTTTACGGCAGAAAGTGAAGAAGAACTAAAGAGCCTCTTGATGAAAGTAAAAGAGGAGAGTGAAAAAGTGGGCTTAAAGCTCAACATTCAGAAAACGAAGATCATGGCATCTGGTCCCATCACTTCATGTCAAATAGATGGGGAAACAATGGAAACAGAGATAGACTGTATTTTGAGGGGCTCCAAAATCAGCTGCAGATGGTGACTGCAGCCATGAAATTAAAAGACGCTTCCTCTTTGAAAGAAAAGTTATGACCAACCTAGACAGCATATTAAAAAGCAGAGACATTACTTTGCCAGCAAAGGTCTGTCTAGTCAAAGCTATGGTTTTTCCAGTGGTCATGTATGGATGTGAGAGTTGGACTGTGAAGAAAGCTGAGCGCCAAAGAACTGATGCTTTTGAACTGTAGTGTTAGAGAAGACTCTTGAGAGTCCCTTGGACTGCAAGGAGATCCAACCAGTCCATCCTAAAGGAGATCAGTGTTGAATATTCATTGGAAAGACTGATGTTGAAGCTGAAACTCCAATACTTTGGCCACCTGATGGGAAGAGTTGACTCATTTGAAAAGATCTTGATGCTGGGAATGACTGAAGGCAGGAGGAGAAGGGGACAACAGAGGATGAGATGGTTGGATGGCATCACCGACTCAATGGACATGAGTCTGAGTAAACTCCGGGAGTTGGTGACAGACAGGGAGGCCTGGCGCGCTGCAGTTCATGAAGTCGCAAAGAGTTGGACACAACTGAGAGACTGAATTGAACTGAAGCATGGCAAAGACAATCTTGAAGAAGAACAAAGTTGGAGTACTTAGAATACCATATATCAAGACATTTTATAAAGCTGCATAAATGAAAATGAAACGGTACTGACACACAGATGGACACATAGCTAGCAACTGAATAGAACAGAGTTCAGGAACAAACCTATATTTATAATCACCTGATTTATAACAAAGATGCCATTGAAATACAATGACAAGAAGATAATCTTTCAACAAATAGTGCCGGATTAATGGATTAAGAAAAAGCAAGTTTGCATCTCTACTTCATGCCATACATAAAAGTCCACTTAAATAAATTATAATCCTAAATATGAAAGGCAAAACAATACAGCATCTAGAAGGTAACACAGGAGAATATGTTTATGACATTGGCATAGGTAAAGAAGTCTTAAACAGGACCTAAAAAGCACTAATCATAATTCCAAATTGGTAGGTGGGAGTTCACAAAAACTTAAGACTTTTTCTCATTAGAAGACATTGCTAACTAACTGGAAAGGCAAGTCACGAACTGGGAGAAAATATGAGCAATATCCATAATGCATACATCTTAAAAAGGACTTCCGTTCAAAATATAGAAGGAACTCCTAATATAAATAAGAAAACAAAATCTACAGTATAAGAACATCGAAAAGAGCAAAAGATTTGCAGAGGTTCAATAAGCATATGAAAAGCATCAAAGAAATGCAGATTTAAACAATGAAATACTACTTCACCCAGTAGCATGGCTAAGGACAAACAGAACAGAACAAAATAAACAAAAACCAGACCCTACCAAGTTGAGAATACAGAGCAGCTGGATGTCTCATATATTGCTGGAGGGAGTGTAAATTGGTATCACGACTTTGGCAAAATGCTTAGCGGTATCTTCTAAGGCTAAATGAACACACACTTTTGACCCTCCTAAGTAAATATCCAAAATGAAATGTATACATATGTGCAATAAAAGTCCTGTACATGTACAATCTAATTCACTGGATAAACTGGTATACATTGATAAAATGGAATATTATTACACAATGAAAATTGAATTAGTACATACAACTAAATGGAAATAACTCACAGACAAAAAACAGTTACTACTATTCATATGCTCATTCATATAAAGCTGTATATATTTTAAAAGCAGGAAAACCTAATCTATAGGGAAAGAAGCCTAAATAATGATTATTTTAAGAAATTTGTAATGACTAGGAGAGACATAGGGAGGCTTCTCATTTGCTGGGAAATGTGAGGTAATTATTCATAAAAAATATATGAATAATTACATTTTGTAAAAATTCATGCATTGATATATGGTTTTTAGTGTATGTATATCATATTTCATTTAAAACATTCAAAGAATAAAAAGAAGAAAAAACATAAGTGGTAGCTGGGAGTGCTGATGGCAACACTGATGACTTTCTGTTCTGCAGAAGAACAGCATCTCTTTTCCCAAATGCCCAAGGAGTGGGCACCACACAAGCCTCACGTGCAGAATTTCAGCTACTACTGTGCAACTAACTCTGCCACAGCAATACCTGAATATTTTGCCTCTGGAGGAAAAACAAAATTTGTGAACTCAGGAATACGCTCTCTTTCACAAGATGGCATTGCAGCATAGAAACTTACTCCTGAATTCATTTCTTATTCTGTTGGATTTGGGGAAGCTTAGTCCAGGCTAGTCTTCTAGAGGAATAAAAGTCAGTCAGGGCGGGAGGAGAAAGATGGGTGTGGGGAGGGGTGATTCATCAGATCAAGTTGAAAGGCAAAGAGAGAGGAGCCCAAAAGCCTGAACTAATTACCTACTCAGAGTGCTCTGCCAGTCGGGCCCGTCTGCCACTCCTGCCACTTGTCAGGGCCCAGGCTTTGGCGTCACTTTGAAGGGAGACCTTAGGGGACCCTTGAAGTTCCTGTAGAAGCAGCTGCCTCGGCTCCTCTGTCTAATCTGATATCCTCTCCCATCTCCCCCACTCAGCATCAACCCTGCCTCCAACTGTTCAGCTCACCTTCTGGAGAAGCAGTGAGCGAGGCGAGTGGAGAGCAGACAGTGAGCCAGGCAGCTGGTGGGTGAGCCACCGGTCCTGCAGGAATCCCTTCCTTGCTGGACAAGAGGCACATTTCAGAGGACAATGGGGCCATGGGGAATCCAAAGGCAGCAATGAAAGAGGAGAGCTTTCCTTTCTGCATGTCTCCTAGTGCTCCCTGTGATCTCAGCTCACACCATTCCCATTTGACTGATGAGGAAATAGGCTCACAGAGGTGAAAGGCCCTGCCCAAGGCTACATACTTTGTAGGTGGTAGAATCTGCTTTTCCCTCCAGCTTATCCCAGATGCCCTCCCTACTCTGCAGGGCTTCCCTCCTCCAAGCCCTCACACTGGTGAACATTCGGGGCATCTCAGGTTAGCTGCATGAGATGACATCCCAGAGGGCACCAGAGGGAGGCAGATGTCACCATCCTCACTCCCTCCCATTAGCGAGTGGCCGAATCCCAGCCAGCTCTGTGGAGATATTGGCAAACCCTGAAGCCAGTCTCCACTTGGCCCTGGCCTCTCAGTTAAAGGTTTGAGAATTCTGGCTGAAAATTTAAGACAGCCGAGAGCACAGCTAGCTCCCACTGAGTAAACAGCACTGAGCCCCGATAAAGGCTCATTCATCTCCAGGAGCTTCATGCTTGAAAGACTCTGAGCGCCTGAAGAGAAACTGTGCAAACTGACATCGCAATAAACAGAGAAAGCGTGTCTATAAAATCCCAGACAGGTGGCAATGTGACTGGTGACAGCAAGTTCCACAACTGCAATGAAAGGGGAGTCTCAGTTGTGCCATATAGGGTAACTTCAGAAGATCCCAGGGAGCTGCAAGCCCACCAGCACTTGCTCTGGGAAATGGTCATGAGACTCCCCGGGAATGATCTATTAATTCATGATGCTGACACCAATGGGATTTGTTATTCACTTTCTTGACTAACCTGAGGTTCAAATTCATGTCTTTAGTTGCCAACTCAATCGCTGCCCTCTTCTCTCCATTCATCCATCCATCCATCCATCTGACATATAATGAGCACACAATAGGTTCTAAGCTTTGAAAACAAAACAAAAAAGACCTGATTTCTGGCCTTGATGATCCCATAATATCGCAGAAGTGACAGACATAAAATAACCACAATCTTTTTAAAATACCAGCAGTTTTTCCCTCTATTTATAAAAAAAAAATAATTGTAGGAAAGATACATTGTAGAAAAAATGGAAAATATCTGGAAGTATCCAGGAGGAAATAAAAACCACACTTAATCCCACTACAGAGAAATAACGAATGCACTTACTTAGGGATATAGCTCATGGGCCTTCCCAGGGGACACGAGTGGTAAAGAACCCGCCTGCCAATGCAGGAGTTTGATCCCTGAGTCAGGAAAATCCCCTGGAGGAGGGCATGGCAACTCACTCCAGTATTCTTGCCTGGAGAATTGCATGGACAGAGGAGTCTGGCGGGCTACAGTCCATAGTGTTGCAAAGCGTCAGACATGACTGAAGCGACTTAGCACACGTGAATGCGCATATAGGTCATGACCAAGGCCGTGGTGGAAGAGGCAGCAAGCGGGGAGGAGCACAGAAGAGAGAGGGAGTTGGTGGCCCAGGCAGTCAGGAGGGCTTTTCAGGTAGAGGAGGGGGTGCTTGCCTTGGGGGGGAGTACAGCAAGGGCGTGGGAAAACATGGTGTGGGCTGGGACTCAAGGTATGCATAGGCACTCAGGGAGAAGAGGTGAGAGGAGAGAAGAGACAGGTCAAGGGAAGTGAAAGCAAAGTGAAGTGGCTCAGTTGTGTCCGACTCTTGGCAACCCCATGGACTGTAGCCTACCACGCTTCTCTGTCCATGGGATTTTCCAGGCAAGACTACTGGATTGGGTTGCGATTGCCTTCTCCAGGGGATCTTCCTGACCCAGGGATCCAACCGGGGTCTCCCGCATTGTAGGCAGATGCTTAACCGTCTGAGCCACCAGGGAAGTCCGTAGAGACAGGTCAGAAAGGCTGCAAAAGAGTCCCTCCTCCAGAAAGAACTTGGATCTCATCCTCAGCCTTTTTCACTGTAGTTTTGCATGCAGAACTTAGTTGAGATGCATTGCTAGTAATTCCTTAATAATGATTCCTCAGATACTGACGGACATGCCTTTTTATAGTTGTTTTTCATTAGGGCAGTCACTGTGCACCACACTCTGACTCACTTGCATTCTCATCAGTTTCAAGAGTAGGTGGGAAAGGGATAGAGCAGAGCCAGGATGGTGCCCCCACCCCATTCCCTGGAAATGAGCACCAGCGTCACGGGTCTGCCCCTTTGATAACTGTCTCCTTTCTCTCCCCTTCCTGCCCTGAGTAAGCTCTGTTAGGGTAGAATCCATATCAGTCTTACCATTTGCTATATCCCTAGCCCCTAGCACATTTCGTTTATTCATTTATTGCTTTAATAAGTATTTATTGAATGTCTACTCTGCAATGGACAATCAACTCACTTCACTGTTGAACACGCTTCCCAGATTCGTGGAGTTTAGTCAGGGCGGGAGGGGCAGCTTTTAAGTGAATAAACACACCAATAAATGTTTCATTACAAATAGTGACAAGTTCTATCGAGGAACAGCACAGGGGTTCTGCATGGGAGGAATAATTAGACTGGGAGCAATGAAGAAATCAGTGAGGAAATTACACTTCACTTGGTTCCTAAAGGGGCTGGAATATACTAGGCACCAAATGATTATATACTGAAGAGAAGTCAAAGTCTGCATATGCCAATAGACGTGCGACTTCATGAAGTCTGTCTCTATCCAAACCTGGCTGCTGTGGCCAACAGCTGAACGGCTTGCAGAGTGCCAGGGGCACAGTCAGATGCGTGTTTTCGAAAGATGACCGCTACTTCCGTTGGATCTTAGCTTCTTTTTTTTTTTTTGTAGTTACTGGGAACAGGCCTAGATGATCCCTAAGAATTCTACTTCTCCCATTCCAGAATCCTTGACTGATCAGTCAGCAACTACCTGGCCCTTAGGCAGACTTGGCAGGGGAGTGAGGTTACCTTAGTCTCCTGCCATCCCTCCCCCACCCAATCTTCTCAACTGCTTTTCTTAATTGTCCTTGAGCAAATCCAACGGGCTTCTTAACATTCTCTTCTTATCAAAACTGCCTTCATAAAGTGAAATCAAAGCATGATATAAATGCCTAATAAGGCTTAGTGCGTTATTACCTCCCCAATTCACAATGATAAATTCTGAAGCCAAATAATGGACTGTTAATAATGGAATTCCAGCCCCCCAGATGGATGTTCTGGGCCCTGCACTATACCTTCAGGGACTTGACTGGGTCATGGGGAGGTGGGATTCCTGTTTACCATTTGGTGGGTGGAGGACGCAGTATAGAGTGGGACATCAGGCTAGAAAGGCTGCGGATCTACAGGAAGAGGTGTGCCATCAGAGCTGAGGTGAGCAGTGCTGGCTGGGTTAGGTCTGGGTTAACTGAAGAGGAATAGGGAGATGACGCCTGGCATAGAAGGTCTGAGTAGTTTACAGAGATCAGAATGAACCAGGGGGCCTGGAAATTATATGCCCATATCAGCATGCTTGGGCTTCCCTGATGGCTCAGTGGGAAAGAATTGGCCTGCCAGTGCAGGAGATGCAGGTTCAATTCCTGAGTCGAGAAGATCCCCTGGAGGAGGAAATGACAACTCATTCCAGTATTCTTGCCTGGGAAATCCCACGGACAGAGGAGCTTCATGGGCTATGATCCATGGGGCCGCAAAAGGGTCGAACAGGGTCGAACATGACCGAGAGACTAAACAAAAATCAACATGCTTAGAACCACCTTATCCCACAGGCCAGAGGCGCACCACGCAAAACAGAGAGCTGCTCTCTTAGTTACCAGCTGTGTGGTCTGGAACACAATATTCACCTTTCTGAGATTCTGTGTTATAAAGTAAACTACAACAGTTGCCTCTCTAGTTGTGGTGAGGCTTTAAGAGGGAAACTATGAAATTGCCTAGGAGAGTGCCCAGTACACAGCATGTATTCAGTTGCTGATTGATATTTTCCTTCCCAGCTAAGGGCTTCCCTGGTGGCTCAGCTGATAAAGAATCCACCTGCAATGTGGGAGACCTGGGTTCGATCCCTGGGTTGGGAAGATCCCCTGGAGAAGGAACTGGCTACCCACTCCAGTATTCTGGTCTGGAGAATTCCATGAACTATATATTCTATGGGGTCGCAGAGTTGGACACAACTGAGCGACTTTCACTTCACTTCATTTCTCTTCCCAGCGAGGCAAGTCAGTAAGTTCCTACCCTGAGGTTCAGGCTGCTTCATCAGAGACATTATATGATTCTTAATAACGCAGAACGGTTTCCAGATTCTGAAGGTCATAGACAAAAGGGGGTAACATCTTGAAATTTCCAGCTCTTTTGCTCTGGGAGACAGCAGTTCAGAGGGTGATAGAGGCTACCAGCAGGGATGGCAAACATTGGGAGTGTGGAAAGATGCAAAGGAAAGCGGCATCCCAGTACGGTGAGGGGCACTGAGAAAGGCGGGGACTTCAGAGGGGTTCTGGATGACTTAGGGCAGAGTGCTCACTCAGCCAGCACGAGGTTGGTGGTCAGGAAATGTGAGCTGCTTCTGAGTGTGACTTAGAATCTGACAGCTCGGGTCCTCACTTGGAGGTGCCGTTTGAGAGCATAGAGGCGAGGCGAGTCAAGATCTTTTGCCAGCAGATAACACATTGATTTAAACAAAAAAAGAAAAAAGGCTATTTTCCCAAGTCTGAGCTCAATATTGATAAGCTGTGCAAAGCACTGCCCCACGTGGTGTATGCTTTTCCATCCATCAGAAATGAAGAGACTGCCTCGCTTTCAGCTTCCGAGAGCTCCCCCTAGGCTCCCTGCTTTTGGCTCCTGGTCAAATAAATAGAAATATGAATATTAACAAAATCACAAATATGAATATAAACATGTGAACATAAATATGTTCATACATATAAAACATGATCATATAAATAAATGTCGTCTACCTTTCCCTTCCTGTAACTTCCTTTTAGGGTCGATCAACAAACCATCCTGTTCTGTGAACATGACTGAATATCATGACCGACTATCATGACCTTATCTTGCACAAAGGGCAACGTGGCCTCAAACAGCCCTCACATCCATTGTCTGCCAATGTCACACAAGCTCCTTCCAAGAAAGGTGGGAGGGTGCTGTCTGCCGCGTATGCACCTGGAAACAGCCGGGGCAGGCGGAGGACTTAACTCCCTGATGGTCACCGCCTTCTCTCCACTACTCCTTACTGTGTGCTTTTGTAGGAGAGCTTTGAAGTAAAGGACCTCTGTGCTCTCTAGGCTTCTACAGACCAACAAGGAACAAGTTCTTTGCATATGCAAATCAACCCACACAACCAGATCACTTAGGGGAAAGTTTCCACCCTGAGCTTTCTAGGCTCCAGGCCTGCCTGAGAGTGCTGTAGGATTTGGGGTCGCAAGGATAGGTTTCTGGGAGCACAGCTTGGTCACCAAGACCTAGGAGGGAGTTAATAAGAAGGCCAGGGGATGCTTGAACACATGGATCTGAAACTCACTTTTTATCCATGTGATGATTTTGGAATTAATTAAATATCCTATTTTACCAAAGCTTCAGGGTGTTTTTGCTCTAGATAGCGTCTTTTCTCTTAACTAAATTGAGGCCCATAAATGAGAAATACAGTGCATGAAATCTCTGGATGTCACACCATAAATCTCAGGCATGTGGCTTTGCAAATCTCCTTTAGGATAAATTGTAGCAATAAAGTATTTGCATTTTTTCCATGTATCACTGGGTGAAGGGAGCTGAGCCTTTCCCAGTCATGGACACTTAGATTGCAGACCACAGGGTAAAACAGGGTGCCATGAGGCAGCTTGATCCCTGGGACTGTGCGCCCCAGGGGTTGCTGGTTCTCTGGCCTTCTGCCATCACCAAGAGACATGAGTAATTCTGTTCTGGAAGTGACCTTGGGAGAAGTTAGGAAAATGTAGGGGAGAGCATTCATTCAACTCAGGGGTGGAAAGCACAAGTTTAGACCAGGCAAAGGAGCATGCGATTCTTGGAATCTGATAAAGAATTTCTATACCAGACCTAAAATATACTAGATAAAGCATTCGAATTTGATAAGTTTTTCTTTTTTCATTCCTTTAATCTGTGACTCACTGTTGTATTCATTCAATTAAATGCTAAAAAGCAGCTTAAAAAGAATGAACAAACTCCCTATATATCAACACAGAAAAATTCCCCAATGGGGAGTGAAGAAATACAAGTTCTGAAAGATATATAGTGTCATCAGAACAGAATATGCATTGGCTTTGGACACATTCATCTGTAGAAAAAGTGCCAACTCACACATGGAATAACACCCAGTAACTGCAGGAGAGTGATGGGGGAGGTAAAAGAGAGTGGAGTGATGCTTTATCCGACTCAGAGGGAGAGGGAGAGGGTGGGGTGATTTGGGAGAATGGCATTGAAACATGTATACTATCATGTAAGAATTGAATCGCCAGTCTACGTCCGATGCAGGATACAGCATGCTTGGGGCTGGCGCACAGGGATGACCCAGAGAGATGTTATGGGGAGGGAGGTGGGAGGGGGGTTCATGTTTGGGAATGCATGTACACCCGTGGTGGATTCATGTCAATGTATGGCAAAACCAATACAGTATTGTAAAGTAAAATAAAGTAAAAATAATAATAATAATAATAATAATAAAAATTTTAAAAAAAGGTGGGGAGGAAAGTAAATAGGGCAAAATGTTAATATCCATTCTAAGCAGGGGATACATGGGTGCTTGTTATATTATTTTCTGTAGTTCTGTAATATGTCATAATTAAAAGCAAAGTTTTATTTTAAAAAAGAATAACAGGCATATTGTTTCCATTTGGAGAGATGCTGAAATGGTATCCTGTTACTTTAATTTGAATTCCCTGACGTTGAGCATAGTTTCATGGATTTACTGACCATTCTACTTCTATTTTGTGAACTGCCTATTCATATTCTTATTTTTCTTTTATTTGTCTATTGTGCTTTTTATTCTTGACCTAGAAAAACTTGTCTAACAACTCCTTAAACAGATATAGCTTATATTGTATGTATTTTCAGAGTTGGTTGAGTTTTATGGGACTGTTTATCTCTGAACTCACTGGTTCCAAGTCATCTGTTTATATTTCTTGTCTTTGCTCTTTTGTTGTCCCCCTGCCCCACGACATGTTGACCTTTCTTGCTGTTGTCTGTCAATCTACTCACTCACTTCACACACCAGCCTGGAGGAGAGGTCAGTCAGACAAAGGGAAGGGAGCAGAACTGGGGGTTGCTAGGTCAGCTAGAGCGCCACAGGCGATGATGCTGTGGTGGGCATTAGATGATGCTAAAGCGGACACCGAGGAAGGTCCAGAAGAGCCAGTTATCATCTGGGAAGCTGGACAAGGTGTCCTAAGCCAGTGCTTCTCCATGTGCTTATGAATCTTCTAGAGACCTTGTTAGAATGCAGATTGCGATCTGGCAGGTCTGCGTGAGGCCTGAGAGTCTGCATTTCTAATTAACTCCCAGGTGATGCTTTGCTGCTGATGAGCAAGGATCACACATTGGTCGAAATCTTAAACCAGGAAAAAGACTGAGCGTGGTCCTTTGAGTTACTGCATGTAGCAACTGAGTGTATTTTCTACTGGGAATTGTGCCTGAGGATGGGCATCAGATTTAGGGAAGGAAAATATTAGAGATTATTCTAGAACAGCTGGTGAGGAAATAGCTACATATGGAGGTTCGGTGACGCATCCAAGCCTACATAACTTGTTAGGGGTAGAGCAGGACTAGAATTTGGATTTCTGACCTGTAGTTCATCGCTTTAACTATTTTACCATTTCATCATTTTCATCTTAGTAAGAAAACAAACTCAACAGTAAGAACTCATTAACTTGCCAATATGTTGGGCTTTAAGCAACTCTCCTGTGGACAAACCCAGATTAAAGATAAAAGAGCAATGGGGAAGGGAAAAATGTTTTTCAATCTTTATCATAGGACTCCTATAAACTACAAGCCCCTATAATAAACTTTGATTATCATTTGATTTTACTAGAATCAATTTATGTGTACTATTTTATTAACATACATAAATAAAGGCCCATCTTAACTGATTCTGTGTCTGCCAGACCCTAGGTCCCTGTCTTTCTTTAGTTTTCTACAGTCTCTGATTTTGGCAAAGCTACTTCTTTAGGCTTCAGTTTCCTCAAAGATGTTGGACTCATTGTCTCTAAGTCTTTTCATTTTTAATAATTTTGAGTCTAAAGTTTTCTTTTTTGTATATTTTAAATACAGCTTTTTGGGACTCCTCTCTGCAGCTGTCATTTTTCTCTTTACATGGTTCACAGCTTTCCTGCACAGAAAAGTGATAAGCAAAAGGAAGGACTATTGATACAGCGGGTACTTTATATTCAGGAAAGAGGGTCAAGGTACTATTTAAAACCCAGCAACAGAGTGACTTATGCATTGATTTTCAAAGGCTCTTAAACCTCAGCTCTCACACACATGCAAAAAAAAAAAAGTAACTGCCCCACAGACTATTTGCCTCAGAAGAAAGAATATGGTCAGTTCAGTGGGCCTGTTAGAAAGCCTAATTAAGCCAACTGTGCCTTTCCCTCTCTATCTATGACCATAGATCTCAAATGGACAAACCATAAACCTTTAGTGTAACCCCTGGGTGAATTCTAACCAGTCATTACCTTTTCCCCCTGAGACAGTTCTGGTATAAGACCAATATTAGAAATGAAAACTCCATTAGTGTTGGAACCATAAGGCTCTCTCTGGGCTTGGAAAGGTATTGCTTTCCAAGGTGTAGGATACAGCTGTTCAGTATGAGATATACCACTGGACAGCATGCCATGAGTAGGAGTAAGTTACCCCACAGCTGTAGTTTTTAATTTGCAAGATTTTCTAGTTTCTAAACTCTAATAGTCTATAGTTCTAAGTATTTTGTATCTGAAGGTGGAGTTGAAGTCCAGGCATAAATCCTACTTGTTTAAGGTCAAGGAGAAGTGAGGGTGAATACTGTTGATGCGTACATCCGAGGAAGGGTTATCAAATCAGGGTGGATTAGTAAGGAAAAATAGAGATTAAAGCTAGAAGAAAAGAATAAAAGCTGGGAACACTTGGGAAAATTTCACCTAACATTTTAAAACTGTGTTGAGCTCATGGTGTGACATGAGGTCATGCACTAGGGCTTTCTTCCACATAGGATCCATCCTTGGATCTTGTAGGTGCTTTGGACATAACTAAGTGTTACTGATGCAGTGGAATGATTGCAGTGTTGTACATTTCAGCTGATGAGAGAGCAGGAGAGTGCTGTGCAAGAGAAAAAAAGCAAAACAAAACAAAAACAGAAAAACTTGGGAGAAGAAAGTTCTTTACTCTTTCATGATGTCACTTACTCAAATCCAAGGCAAGAACTTTCCCAAGAGTGTTTCCTTTTATGCCTGGAGGGGGCAATGGATGGGAAGGGGGGTAGCTGAAGAATGCCACTGGCAGCCTGTCTTGCTTTATAACTATCCTACCCAATTATTGGGCTTCCCAGGTGGTACAGTGGTAAAGAATCTGCATGCCAATGCAGGAGATGCAGGAGACCCGGGTTCCATCCCTGGGTTGGGAAGATCCCCTGGAGTAGGAAATGGCAACCCACTCCAGTATTCTTGCCTGGAAAATTCCAAGGACAGAGAAGCCTGGTGGGCTACAGTCCATGGGGTTGCCAAGAGTCAGACACAACTGAGCACTCACACACCCAGTAATTGTGCTAAGAGCGAATGAGCAACAGGCACTTGGAAACCTGAAGGGCAGAAGCTTGGAAGAGATTGAAGTAAACATTTTGTGCCTGGAAAGAGGACTGGAATGGGAATTGCACAAGTAGAATCTAGTGGCCAGCAGTCTGTGCAATGTGTTCCACCTCTCCTGAGTCAGTTTCCTTAGCTACAAAATGAGCTGCATTCAATTAAACCACATTTGCGTGCTAGGATCACTTAGAAGCTTTCCCAAAGTGCCAATGTCTAGGCATTACCACCCCAAGCCAACTGAATCAGAATCCCTGAGGCTGGGTCATAAACGTTAGGTTCTCTTTGAAGCTCCCCATCCAACTCTATGTATGTCCAGGTTTGAGAACTACTGTTTCTACTCAAAAGGTGTTATGCACCAGTAGCATCAATATCACCTGGGAACTTTTCAGAATTACAGAATCTCAGGCCCCAATCCAGGAACCTACCCACTGTGCACCTGCAGTTTAATAAGATTCTCATATGATTTACATGTACATCCAAGCTTGAGAAGCCCCAAGACAGGTGATGCCTGCTGTGCTGCAGTCCATGGGATCGCAAGGAGTCGGACATGACTGAGCAACTGAACTCAACTGAGCTGAAGACAGATCTCTAAGTAATATTTTATTTTAAATTGTGAAATATTTTTAACACACGGAAACCCTTAAAGAATAACTTAAGTAACACCCATGCACCCAACTCAGCTTTATCAAATCATTAGCTTTTCACCATTTTGGTTTAGGTTTTGTCTAATCTAATAGTCAAATTTTTATACATATTTTATATCAAAGCACCTCTATTTATCCTCCTGAATCCCATTTTTTTTACTCTCTTCATAGATGTAGTCACTATCTTGAATTTGGTACTTTTTAATTTCACGAATGTTTTTATATTATTATTACATAGGTGGGTAATTAAATAGGTAGATAAAATGATTTTGTTTATTTAATAGGTTTTCTGCTGTTGATCTCTCTCTGCATTCTGGGGACAAATCATAATGGGTTATGGTATGTATACTTTAGAAATATACTGATGGATTTGGTTGCTTGTATTTTATTTAGGCCTTATTAAGGGGGCTTCCCTGGTAGCTCAGCTGGTAGAGAATCCACCTACAGTGCAGGAGACACTGGGTTCGATCCCTGGGTTGGGAAGATCCCCTGGAGAAGGGAAAGGCTACCCACTACAGTTTTCTGGCCTGGAGAATTCCATGGACCAGTCCATGGGGTTGCTAAGAGTTGGACACGACTGGGCAACTTTCACTATGGTATTAAATGAGATTCGTCTGAAGTGTTCCTTTAGTGTTAGTTTTGTTATCAAGAGTATGCTAGTTGTATTAAATGAGCTTGGTAGTATTACCTTTTTTTCTATTCTTTGAAATACTTTGTAAACCATTAGGTTTATTTATCTGCTTCTGGGCAGTTAGAAAGGTTTTCCTAAAACCATCTGGATCTTGCATCTTTGGGGGGTGTTCAAGGAGCTGATTATTGATTCACTTTTTTAATAGTGAAATAATGCTTGATGAAATAATATTCATTTGTTTATATCAGTTTATTTGGAGTTTCTATTTGTTTTTGAGTCAATGTTGGCAATTTATCTATTTCCAGAAAACCGTGTTTCATTTGAGTTTTCAAATTTATTAACATAAAGTTGTTTATTGAATTCATTTATTTAAAAAAAGTTCTACTTTATCTGTAGCTATTGTCTGATTTTTCTTTTTCTCTTTTGCTTGATTTATTCTTTTTTTTTTTTCAAAGAACCAGCTTTGCTAACCACTCTTTATTACCTTTTTTCTTATATTTTCTCTGTTTTATTAGGTTTTATATTTGTATCTTGTTGAGTTGAATATTATAATTTTTTTGGAAAATGTACATAAGGTCATAAATTCGACCTCAGAATTCCCTGTAGTTGCATTTCACCAGTTTTCCTTAGTACTGTTTCTGCCCTTCATTTCTATATATTTAGTCATTTCCACTGTGGTTGTGTCTTTAGTCTATGGGTCATAGGACATGTTTATGTTTTCAAACGTATTTTGGTATTTCTTGTAACTAACTTTTATTATTACATTTACTTTTAATTTATCTGCACTGTGATCAGAGTACATGATTTCTATGGCATCAGTCCTAGGTGAGAAGTCTGATACTCTGATTATAGCTAATCCCTTTAAAAATATTCTACTTGGACAGTGTATACAAATATTGAATCATTATGTTATATTCCTGAAATAAATGCAATGTTACATGCCACTTATGCTTCATTAAAGATATTCTACTAGTTTTTAAAGGTTTTTCTCTTTATTATCCTTGATAATCTGAACATATAGATATATTCCTTAATTGCGCTACATACTTGGAGTGAACTTTTTATCTAAATAATTCTGCCTTTCTTCATGTCTATAAAATTCTTATATTATTTTTCCAAGTATTGATTCTCCTCTATTTCCTCTACTCTCTCCTGACACCTGTTTGACTATGTAAGACCCTCTCTGCCTTCCATATCTTCAACTGCTTTTCAAAGACTTGAGAAAATCTCTTTGTCTCTCTCTGCTGTTATTCTGGGTGAATACTTGAATGCAATCATAAATTCCACTAATTTTCTATTGGAAGAAGACCACTCCAGAGTTCATCTTATCTACAAAGCTGTTAAATTTTACTTAAAATTTTATCTTTATTCACTTTTTAATGACTATCTTTTTATTTCTAATATTTAAAATGGGTTCCTTTTCATATCTCCCTGTTTTCATTTCATGTCAGCCTGTTTTTTTTTTCATAACTTTTGGTTCCTAACTTTTTAAACAGAAGTTCCCTTTATGTATCTATGTATCTATTTGAGTATATACTAAACATTCTCATATTAAAACCAGTTCAGACTGGTACATAAATTTCTTTTCATCTGAAGAGTATTCATATTCTGATCATTGTTTTTAGGCTGTCTTCTTGGCATGATTTCACATTTTGAAATTTTGACTCGAAGGCTAAGCTCATTTGGAGTGGTTTGTTTGTTTACAAGTCGTCCTCTTCCCAGCCAGGCTCACCCCTCCTTGTGTAGTTGTTTGCATTGAACTTGCAACTCCCTAAAGGCCAGAATCAGATCCAATCACTGACAATTTGGTTCAATTTCACGTCAGAAGACATTGTCCATAGGACTACAGCTTGCTAAAAAACACTAGTCTAGGCTCCCTGTATGCCTGGGGAACTTATCCCATTGTCAACCCTGGCTGTAAGCACTGACTGCTGAACTCACATCCTGGTGGTCGCCCTGAGAACTACTTAACAGAAGTGACCAAAGTCCTAGCTGAATGGACTGCTTCTCTACCCAGAACCCTGGACACCTGCAGCAGCTTGATCTGTTCATTCTGTTTTCTATTTCTGATCTGGATTTGAGAGGTGGTATCTGTCTATCCTTTTGAGCTCAGCTAAGCTGTTCTGTGCTTTTCATTATAAAATATTTGGTGGAGGAGAGTGCAAAACACATGATCTTGCTCAAAGTCTAGACTTGAAGAGAATGGCCCAGGCTTTGTCAGCAAGTTAATGGGAGTCCTGTCTTCTTGGAGGGCTGGAGTCAGTGCATATTATGTTATCTCCTACCCTTTAGAATACAAGCACCAGAAGGACAAGGTCTATGGTCTTTTATCATGCCATATATTTCCAGGACCCCTGGAGACTGTTTAGCATGAAATAAGTGCCTCACAAATGTTTTAGAAAAAACTATAGATAAATAAGCTTCTCTGGACATTGATAATGTTCTTAGACTTAAATTCAAACATCTACCCCCTGGACCATATCTTCAGTGTTGCACATAAAGTCAGCACATTTTTAAGATCAATGATGTCTTGAAGTCAGCCATTAACTGCAAAAGTCTGAGCTGCTTAAGAGAGATATGAGCATGCCCCGTTTTATCACAAAGGAGCAACATGGAAAAAATATCCCTTGATAAATATCCTACCAGTAAATTAAAAACAATAAGCAAATACCTTCAAATTGCTTCACAGTGTGCTTTGTTCGTCTTTCTCTTTGAATATTATTTATGAGGGATAATTTACTGATATTGTTGTTACCCCAAATTATATACCAAAGAAAATTAAAAGCACTACACAGGAGGAAATAATGAATAGTAGCATTTAATTAAAACCAAAGTGAGTACAATCAATGCCTGTCTAATACAATAATGAGCTTAATTTAATTTTCACTTAATGGAAAAAAAATGAAGCTTAAATCAACTGCCTATGGAATTAAATGACAGCCATTCCAAAAATGCAAGTTTTTCTAAAGTTGAGTTTTAAGAGAAAAATAATGACCCAAAACAATACCAATGAACAGGTCCATATTCATTTTCCAGAAGAGTTAGAGGGGGTCACTGTTAGCAGCACTCTGGTTTTCGAGCTTCTAGAAGGTAGAATTAATTAAAAAGCAATACTCTTAACTTCCCGAACTCCAGAGTCATCAAAAAAGTAGACAAAAATTGGATTTCTCAGGATTGTCAGTTTGGGATCATGGTCTAAAAGGACTGAAATATTAATAAACAGAGTAGATGTGGGGGAGATTGACTGGATGCTTCCTCTCAGCTCTCTGCTGTATGCAGAACAGCAGCCAAGCATGAGGTGGGAGAGCTGTGTGGGAGGGAACTGCTGAGCCCCCAAACATGGTCTGTGGCTCTGACTGAGTCTAAAGCTAAGGGAACAGGATTCTGGTTAAAAAAAATAAGGTGAGGACTGTTCTTCTAAGTCCCAACCTGGATTTTGAGGAAAGGTGGTTGCCTCTGATTCGAATGATGCTGTTTATGAACTCTAAGGTCAGCTGAAGAAAGGACTTGACATGAGATGGTTTAACCCATGAACATGTAAAATGGAGACAGCATGGTACAGCGTCCAGAGCACCAGATTTAACAGCTCTGTGACCTTGGGCAGCTCACTTAACCTGTTGGAAGCTGCTTCCTAATCTGTAAAACGAGGATAACGGTAGATGATTCAGGAGATGGGAGACACTTCCTCAAAGCGCTCTATGTACCAGTCACCTTCTGCTACTGCTACTGCTGCTAAGTCACTTCAGTCGTGTCCAACTCTGCAACCCCATAGACGGCAGCCCACCAGGCTCCCCTGTCCCTGGGATTCTCCAGGCAAGAACACTGGAGTGGGTTGCCGTTTCCTTACTAGGTATTAAACATTATTTCATTGGATTTTCTGCTCGTTTACTGATCTGTCATTTTATGAGACAGAGACAGAATCATAGACAGAGCCGGACCCAGCATTCACATCTCGTGTGTCTGACCCCCTCCCTGCAGGCTGTATGTTATCCTGGCCTTGCTCCTGAATCTCAGCCCACATTCAAAGGCAAGAGGGACTCATGTGGCTGGAGTTATTTTGGTCTTCTCTGCTCAGCCTCTTTTCTTGGATTGTTATTTTTGTTTCTTTTGGACTCTTCCGTAATAGTTATGCGCACATGCGTGCATACACAGACACGCCAGCAGCCTTCGATGCTGCCTGTCCTACTTAGATTTCATAGCAGTGGGGGTCACCTCACAAGCAGGTCGAGGTAATCCCAGGACAGTTCTCTGCACAAAGCAAGTGCTATGAATATACACCTATGTAAATGATTAAACTTCTTGCATTCTCTTCGCTTCATAGGCTGCTTTTCGGGCAACTGATAAGCTCCTGTTATTTACTCCTTGATAATTTGTCACTGTGCTCTACCAGGTGCCTACTCCCTATTATATAAGTCTTCTGTTATATTCAGCAGAATGCTGGGGTCACTTCCTAAACTGATATTCAAACACTGGTGACTCCACCAGCTCTCCTAATTAATCACAGCAGCACTGGAGCAGTTCAGGGGGTGTCAAGCAGTTCCCCCAACATGGCTGATTGCATTGGAGCTGTAGGGTTGGCTTAGGTCAGATAATATTGGTAAGGGTCCATATAGCCTTCATGGTCTTTTTTCAAAAAGTACACTGGGGTTAGTTGAAAAAGCAAAGGATGGGGAAAAAACTGACATCTAATTTTCTTTCCTCATAATTTACTCATGATCTCCACCTCTCATTTGGTAATGACGGTCTATGGGGATAACATAAGATTTTTCAGATCCAGTAGAGCCCCATAATCATGGTGTATCTTCAAAGGGAGGTGAGGGCACTGGGAGTGCGAATATCAGGTAGACTCAGCTGATACTAGAAGTGAAGTTAGTTGAGCAACTTTGGGTCACAGCCTGGTCCTCCTCCACCTGGGAAAGCCCATGACTTTGGTTTCATGGAGCAAAAGAGAGGCATATCACTTTATTAGCCCCAACACAACAGCGGTGATCACTGGGATCACTGGGGCGGTGAATGAACTATAGAAGCTCTGAGAAGAAAGCAAAGGACTAAAAGCTTACCAAAGAAGAATTCATAACCACTCATCTTTAGGACTGGAAAGAAAAAACAAACTCCTCTTAAAGAAGAATTAGAGATGAACTATTAATTAGAGCACAACAATGCAAATGAATATGCAAAGGAGATGAAAAGAGACCATAATTATTTATTTATATGTTTACATTTCATATTAGTCTGTGCATTTCTTAAACCAAGGTCTGTATCGGAGTTTTTCTTATTTATAGCCCCAAGGCTTGGCATGATACCTAGTACTTAATAGATGCTCAATAAATGATTAATTGAGCTAAATATTCCACAAGCATAAGTACCTCCAAAGATGTTATATTAATCTCTGGGGCTTGATCTTGCCTCAAATCACAAAGCATGACTAATGTGTTATCTGGGGCATGATATGTTGTGTTACTATGAACTCCAGAAGGATAGGTTAACTGAAGAGGCAGAACCTAGGCCCAGGAAGCTTATTCCAAAATGAGGAGCTGTCTCAGTTGCTGAAGGAAAGGTATAGCTGGTTATGCAGGTATTCTGAAGAGGACATAGACCCACAGAAGGCAGAAACATGTTAAAAAGAAGACACTAGAAGGCAATGCTTAACAAATGCAGGAATTCCAGGAGGTAACAGGGACTCCGTCATTGCATTATCCAGACTAGGACTACAAACCCTAGCATGAGGGCAGGCATGGCACTTGTCTAACTGGGACTAGGGCATGAGTCAAGAATTCATGTACCATGGAATAAAGAAGCCATGTATCATCCCTACGGACAAGGGCTGGCGAGGCTGTGTGTATGAGTTGATGCTGAATCCCAGAACATTCAGTGCTTCTTAAATTGCCCCTGCCTAAACCAGAATTGGAGTTAGAGGCAAAAGAAGGGCTGAGCTTACAATCAGTAGGGTCACAAGACCTTGGCCAGGAGCAGAGGGGAGGCTACAGCTCAGCATGGCCTGACTAGCAGAGTCAGAGGGTGTGTTCCTGTACTGCTCTGAATCACTGGCTAGCACTCCAGTGCCCTGAAATTGTTCACGTGCCAGGTCAAGCGGGGAAGAAGCATGTCACAGTTAGTGTGTACCAGGCCAGGGCTCTCACAGTGTGGTCCTTGTGAAACATCAGCCCTGCCTCACCCCAGGCCTCTGGAGTCAGAAATCTGAGGGGAGTAGACAACAGTGTCTGTTTTAACAAAGCCTCTAAGAGATTTCAACACAGCTCAATGTTCAAAATCACTGTAGTAGACACTAAGTCAATGTTCTTCCCTTTTCACAAAGACCCCTTTGACAGTCTGATGAAACCTACAGAATCCTTCTTACAGTAATGTTTCCAAATTTCAAACACATAAAATAAAATACATAGCACTACAAAGGAAACCAATTAAACTGAAATATAGTTATCAATATCTAAAAAGTTATGATATAGTAATCTGTATGCCTCTTTATTAACACATTTAATAACAGTATCTCATGGCAGATCTAATAATGTCTGTCAATTTGAAGTAGTGATGAGCTTCAACAGTATTTCATGATGTCTGCAACAGTTGTAATGAGATTTGTATTTGTGACAGTCACATATACTACTACAGTAGTAGCAGATTTATTTTCCTATATTCACAATTGTAGAAACGCTAAATTTCTGTCACAAGTTCTAAAAATAAAGATGTAATTTTTCCCTTCCAAGTTCATAGGCATTTCAGTTATATCCACAGATCTCTAAGGATCCATGGACCCAGGACTACAACTTCTGCTTATTAAGCACTTAATAAGTATAATTTTATTCTCTGAACAATATTATCCTTAATATTCCCATTTTATTTGTGAGGAGATTGAGGCCCAGAAAATTGAAGAAATATATCCAATGTCTTACACAGCAAGTAAGACACAGAGTTCAGGTTCAGAGTCCCTGTGAAATGCAGCTTTCCTTGTTTCTTCCCAATTCCCAGAAGAGGGCCAGCTTCCTGATATGAACTCAATAAGTATTTCCTAAATGAATGAATGAACTGCACCAGACTGGCTGAAAGCCAAGCCTACCTACCTCAAAAGTCCATTTCTTTCTACTCCCCAACCACCTTATGCTACTATTAAGATGGGACATGTTCTTCATATTTATCCAGAAGTCAGGAAAAGGTAAGTTCAGTTCCTTAATCTGCTAGACCCGACTGCTGAACTTTGATTCTAAAATTCATGTTGAATACACAGATTATAAGCAACATTATACCATCAAAATTGGAAAACAATTCAACAAATTGAGGAGAGGAGCGTCTCAGCAAGGAACACGAGTCCCTCTGCTTTCTCTTGGAAGCTGCTGAGCTTGTTTATGAAGCAGGTTGCTTCTTTCACTCAACATGTGTCCTTCTTTAACTGGCAAATTAGTCGGAGCCAGCGGGAGAGAAGGAAGATGGGAGGGGACACGGAGGACCCAGAATCTGGGAGAAAAACAAAACGAGGGAAAAGAAACAGAGAAGGCCGCCTTCTCATCTGAACAAACCAAATTTTCATCAGGCACTTTTCATAGAAGACTAGTGTTCTTAACTAAGCACACTTAATTTGATTACCTTAAAGGTGAACTGGATGCTGAAAAATTCATTAACATAACAGCAATTAAATCCTTAAGAACAAACATATAGGCTGTAAATGAAGTATCAATCAAAAGATTAATCAAAAGTTAATCATGGAAAATATCACTCTTGGCCTGACTGGAAGAATATGCCATGGTTACCATTCCAAATTATAGTATTACAAGATCTGTTTTAATACTCAGTCATATTAATTGGCAACATTATAGTTAATGAGTTTTATAATCCTTTACTTCTGAATCAGAAATTAAATTATCTTTAGGTTGTATCTTCTTTCCCCAACCCATGAGCAACACTGTTATCCTTGTCACAAGAGCGCATCGAGTGCTTTTTCCAAAGAAGACGTGGGGCTCTCCACTAGAGAGACATGGAAAAATAAAACAGATTCTGCCCTTGAGGAAAGAAGAAACAATAGTCCTTGGTGGTTCAGATCAGAGCTGCTTAAAAAGAGTGGGAGAGGCATTAGGAGGGAGACAAAGAATTAGGGCCTTAAGATGAGACTTGGCATTTGCCTGGCCTGCACCCTGTTCAGTTCTGGCTTCTCCAGGGCCTGGCTCAGTGTCAGGCACAAAGTAGGAACTTAGCAGAAACTCTTGTCTTTACTTTGGTCCAGTGGTTCTGCGAACAAGAATAAAACTGAGAGTACAGATGGGGGAACTTCCTTCTGTTCATAAAGATCTTTAAAGGTGATTTCTGAGGCTGGATGTAACATCAAGGGTGTGGTTGTCTAAGCCACGGAGGTAACTCAAGGCTGTCTTGGTTACACAGATGCTACTGAAGATTAGATGTAGGTAAGTGTTCTGAACTGGAAAACTAACTTTATAGTGGGAATACCAGCATAGAAACCTGGCCAACTTTTAATCCAACCAGATGGTTTGGGAGCATTTAGAAAAGAACACAGGGATCACCGAAGAGCTACCAAGGGTAAACTCAGAATTAGGCATGCAAACCAATCTCACTTTCTCACTGTTAGGCTTGGCACAGGTTGGGGAGTAACATAGAGAACATGCATCTCATTTCAGCTTTTGATGAAATCTCTCTTGCTGTGCTTTCAAGTAATAAGATAGATGTGGATTAGTTGACAACAGCATTAAGTGGATTTACAGTTACTTGAGTTTCAACAGCAAAGGAGTATGGATTAATGTCTCTCTGGCCTCTGCCCTGGCCTGTTGGAGGTTTTTATCCAACACTGGGATGAAGACTGGAAGGCCAGCTGATCAGATTTGCAATGACTCTTCTGGGTAACTCACTCCTACAACTCTGGCATTTCCAGTTTTCTAAGGGAGTCCTCTAGTCCAGGCCCTAATCTCCCCTCACTCTAAGACTCTGTCCCTCAACCCAGTCAAAGACCAAAGAAAGGTATATTTTATCAGAGAACGTTTTCTCCAGTCATCCCATAGCAGAATGAGCTGCCTTTTAGGAGGTCCCTACATCGGTGACAGGTCAATCCAGGTGACCTCTGAAGCTTTCCTGTCTTCCCTTTTGTCTCTCATTATCTGAGGGGATAGTGTGTAATGAAAAAAGTATTTGCTTTTAAAACAGAACTGACTTCTCTTTATATTCTTTTGGTAAATCTCAGTTTCTTCATCTGTACAATGGAAATAATTCCTATTTCCCAAGGTTGTGGAAAGAGTAAGTCACGTGGACTACCTGAAGCACAAAGCACAGAGTAGGTCCTCGATAAACATTATCTCCCTCCATATCCCAGCACCCAGGTCTAGGACATGCATGTGGTAAAGAGGTTGAACAAGGCTCCCTGAGAAGTGCCCTGGAGAGCCCTTGGGGCACTGCAGAGCCCACACAATCCCTCTTTGCGGGGCCATCATTGCCAGGGCAAAATGTCCCCAAACACTGTGAAGTAGCAGGTTCTTCCTACCCCGGAAGGTCTTTGATTTTGGCAGAGCAGAGGGGAGACAGTGGACAGAGTGCAGTGAGATACATTAACTCTCTCTCTGACTTGGCAGGCTCAGCATCTAGGGAAACTGTCCCAGTTCCTCAAATGAAGATAAGAAGCAGAATCCCCAACTTGATGGGTCTGGGAAGGGCCAGTTGAATGAGGAATGTGAGATTGTCTGGATCACAGCCTGCAGCCCAGAAAGTGCTGAATAAATGGCAGGGTTTTTGGTAATATTAGTATCAAGAACAGCTCAAGCCTTTAGGTTTTCAGACCTGGTACTAGTCCACTTCAGGCTTCCCTTGGGGCTCAGCTGGTAAAAGAATCCACCTGCAATGCGGGAGACCTCTGTTCAATCCCTGGGTTGGGAAGATCTCCTGGAGAAGGGAAAGGCTGCCCACTCCAGTATTCTGGCCTGGAGAATTCCATGGACTGCATAGTCCATAGGGTTGCAAAGAGTCAGACACGACTGAGCGACTTTCACTGGCTTGGCCAATGGTGAGGGGGAGTGCAGCTAAGACAACTTGGGCAGAAGCTGTGGGAAAATAGTGATGAGAGGTGGATTTTGGCAAAGATTTTGGCAAAAGAGAGGGTGTTTAGAAGGCCCACAAAGCTTGGGGCTCTGAGATCTTTTAAGACATTAAGGTTTTTTTAACCAGCAACCTTTCCCACACTCACAAGAGCTGCCACACTAGAGTGAGACATTGAGTCCTAAAGGGGGCTGGTGGGGAGAGGGGGCTGGGCATGGCTCCAACAAAAGCTCTGCCCCATCCAGGTGGGTAACTGACAGCCAGACCCTTCTGCAGCTCAAGGAACCCCCCCCCTCCTCCGCAACAGAAAGGGGCCCATTGGACTAGCTGCTCCCTCAAGTCCTTCCAGGACCTAGAATCCTGGGATTCCAGGTCTGCCCAGTCTTGTGACACAGACAACAATAAACCTTTCAGGTACCTCAGTAATCCTGTCTCAAGTCTGGAATCTCAGAAGTGACTCACCGCGTAGTAAATTCCATGCTATTGTGAGATGCTCAAAGCCTTTAGAGGCTCTCAGTGCACGTGCAGGCGGTATGTGTGTGCATGTGTAGAGGGTCCTAGTTCTTTGCTGTTAGACCTCAGTTAGAGCTATTTCCTTTCTTTCATGTATTTATTCATTCTGTAAATGTATTCTGCTCTCCTGTTATGGCAGACTCCATGCTTTTTGCCATGTTCTAAGTTTTCAGCACATTCTCTACTCAAAAAACAAAATAAAACATTCTTCTAACATGTTTTCATTAGGCATGTTTAAGGGGACAGGGTGTTTGATGTACATTAAGTACATTCACATTGGGTGGACTTTGGGTGAGTGCTGGGCATCTCCTGCCCACTCCTAGGCTCCCTCTCTGCCCTTCTCCTCCCTCGGTTGTGCTGCAGGGGCCTGAGCTGCATGGAATACATCCTCAGCCCCCTTGAATTCTGTCTTCTGGTTGGGTTCGGCCAATGCAGACTGTCGTCGCAGGAGATGAGAGGGAGGGAGGAGGAGAGTAGCACTGGGGAATTTACGTCTCTATTTCCTCCACTGTTGCACACCTGTCTATCCCTCAGCAGTGGTCACTGCCCTTCTCAAGGCAGTCTTCTCTCCACAACTCTGTCCCTCTGGATTCCCAGAGTGCTAGAAGTGCCCCTTCTCCTTCGGGACTGGGGTAGGAGTGGCCTGGGGTGACTGGCCCCTGGGCCACTGCTTTATCCCTGGTAGTTTCCTTACTTTGCCTACACCTTTATAAGGAAGCTTCTCTCTTCAACTCACTTCAAATTATCTAATTTGAATATATCATCTCATTTCCACCTTGAATGATAAAAATCATCTACTCCCACCTCATTTTCACAGGGGAGGAAACTCAGGAGGTGACTTGCTCAAGGTCACTCAATTACTGAAAGCCAGGACTCACATGGAAGAAGTCCACGATAAATATACAGAAAGTTGACCCAGATTTTCCTAGTTCCTTGTGTTTAGTTTTTTTTTTCCCCTCAGTCCCTGGAAAATGCTGTCAGGAGGAGTCACAGCATAATTAATTATGCTGGCACATCCAATGAATGGAGCTATGATTTAGCAAGTCTACTCCAGATGCTGATGAATCGAATAATGAAATGCACATTTCAGCTTCAGCTAAGAGAATCCAAACCTAGTTTAAGAAAGGTGCACAACTTTACATGCCTTTAAAAAAAAAAAGGAAGCTTTTTATAACTTCTGCTCTAAGATCCACCCACCTCCTCCCTCTTCCTGACAACTGATGACAATTCTTTGCCAAGAAATCTACTGTAGTTCCACATGTAGAGATCAAACGAAATAAACTATTCAAAGTGTTTTTAAAAGTATAACATAGCTCACAAAATGTTAAACATTATAGGTACTCAACCTATAAATGTCTGATTTAAGGAGAGCATATGCATATAAACAGCCCTTTTGCACATTTACCTATTACATCAGATCCAAGCTCTTTAGGCAAAATTTTAAGGCCCTCTAAAAACTTACTGCCTTTCCTCTACAATTGCCTCACTTTTTCATTAAGGCAGTATGGGGTAGGGGAACTGATACAGATCATCTCATTCAATGGTTCAGGGTCATCATGTATAGCTGTGCAGGCTGGGTCCTGAATAAGGACGCCACATCTAAGACATTCACATCACAGATGCTGTAGATCTTTATGTGTTTTATGATAATTTTCCAGGAGATCATAGTAGGGTGGCTTGCCCTGTTAAAGTTGTTATATTATGGCAATTTTACAACATAAAGTAAAATGTCTTGAAAAAGGGATGCCTTTTCCTAATATGCTTCACAAAAAGCAACTATATGAGCTTATGAAATTTCTTTAACTTAATCCTTATTTCCTAATCTAATCAGCTGGCATTTTTTAGAATAGAGAAGGCAAATACTTGCCATGGGTACCACATCACTGTCAGCCAATGGCAGACCTCAGCAGCCCATCAGGACTCCTTTTCTCACCAAGTCTGGATGCCACCCACTGGATGTCCCAGACAATTGCTACCAACCAGCTGGGGGTTGGCGTGTTGGCTGATGCCATTGGTCATCACTGCATGAGAGGATAGTTGTAAGGATTTCAAGATGAGGAATCTACAGTGCCTGGGATATGATGATGACTGTTGTTGCAGGAGAATATAAAATTCCCAGAGCTCTGGGAACGCCATCCACGGCTTCGCTATCATTCTCTCTACAATACCTGGTGCTTGCTTCTCCACCAATCTATGCTCTGCCTCAAACATTGGTCGAGTATGAATGAAGCCTGGTCTGTGTCAGACATTGTGCTTGTGACCCAGAGTGACCTAGATTCCCAGCTCTATGCATATCCTCACCAAGCTCAGCTCACTCGGGGTCCTTTCCTATTCTATAAGCTCCACACAGGCCCATGCTGTTGTTCACTACTAATCAGCACTTGGTGGTGATTTTTAAGTCTCTGTGAAACTAATTATAACTCTTTAATGTGTCGAGGCCTTGTATTTTCACCAAGAAGGCAGGTCCCTTAAAGACGGGATCTCTTTCTTCCACTTGGGTTCAATACTCTGCTCTCATGGGAACTCCATAAACCATATTTTGGGCATGTAAGGTGCCTTGACAAATAAAGCAAATAAAGCATTTGTTATAACTAGTCCCCGGTCACCTTTTTCATCTGAGGCTAAGAAAATGAATATACATAGTCATAAAAGGATTATTACTCTCCTGGTCCAGAGAGTAAATTGAGATTTCTTTTCTCTCTTTTTAAGTCCAAAAAACACAGAACTAATTGAAAGCACCTGAGATCTTTATAATACTATCACTTATAATAAGCAATAATAGTATAAGTCAAAATACAATTTCTTCATGCCATCACTATTAACTTCTATAGGATTAATGTCTCTCTCTCCCCTTCTCATTTGGCCAAATGCATTTTAGTAAGTGCATATGGGAACTGAGAGGATGATAAAGAGTTATGGTTTTCAGAATTTATTCTCTGCTCTCCTAATATTGCAGCCATATTCCTTCCAGATTAGATGGCATTTTGACTGTGGGTTATGGGATTAATGTCCAAATATGGTTTGGAAAATGGAAATGGAGGCATGGCGACCAGGTTGTGGGGTGTGGAGAAGATATTGTCCATGAAGTGTTGAGCTATTTTGACAAGGAAATACTCATTGATACACTCAGTCACTCAATTGTGTCTGACTGTTTGTGACCCAATGGACTAGCCCACCAGGCTCCTCTGTCCATGGGATTTTCCAGGCAAGAATGCTGGAGTGTGATGCCATTTCTTCTTTCAGGGGATCTTTCCAATCCAGAGATCGAACCCACATCTCCTGTGTCTCCTGCATTGGGAGGTGGATTCTTTGTCGCTGAGCTACTCATTGACATACAACATGCAAAAACCAGAAGAGTTTTGAAATGTGACCATTTTCAGGACTCCAAAGCAGTAGATAAAGAATCTGCCTCCAATGCAGGAGACCTGGGTTCAATTCCTGGTTGGTAAGATTCCATGGAGAAGGGAAAGGCTACCCACTCCAGTATTCTGGCCTAGAGAATTCCATGGAATCACAAAAAGTCCATGTCAGACACAACTGAACGACTTTCACTTTGGGGCTTCCCTGGTGGCTCAGAGGTTAAAGCGTCTGCCTGGAATGCAGGAAACCCGGGTTTGATCCCTGGGTCGGGAAGATCCCCTGGAGAAGGAAATGGCAACCCACTCCAGTACTCTTGCTTGGAGAATCCCATGGAGGGAGGAGCCTGGTAGGCTACAGTCCATGGGGTCACAAAGAGCTGGACACGACTGAGTGACTTCACTTTCACTCTTAAAGCAGTAGAGTTGGGATATACGTGTGCAAGGGCCACAAGATGCAGGAGAAATTACTAGTTTCTGATTTCTTCCTCTGTGAAATGGGAGCACTGACTTGCCAATCAATGACACTTCTGTTGCCACAAGAATCAAAGTCGCAGTTGTGCAGGCTGGGGCTGTGCTGGAGCATCCTGCTGAGGGGAGGAGAAGGGCCTGGCTCCAATCCAGTCCAGCCTGGCTCTACTTGCCAAGCCTCGGCCTTTTGCTCATTTGTCTCCCAAGAGCTGGGGGGCTGCTTCTAATTTGGAAGAAGGAGCTGTTTGTGCTCACAGCCACCCGGATTAAGTATGTAATGACATTATTATTCAGTCAAGGGCTTCTACTTTTTTCTAATGAGCATCTATCTCTCCCACCAGTGGACAGAGTGTGGAGTTGGATCATTACAACTGAACACAGGCTAAGTGTTGGCAGGAGGGAACCAAAGGCACAGGTTCACAGCACTGCAGCATTTTGAAGCTGGAAGATCACCTACTCCAAACACCCCCATTCTGCAGAAAAGGAGTCCAGGACTCACAGTAACTTCTCTCATCCTCAAAGGCGGGGGGTGGGTGGGGGGGGAAGGTTTATTACTTAGGTTCATAAAGCTAGCTGGTGGTGGTTGGAATGAGAACCCTGATGTCCTGACTGGCAGGCCTGCATATTAGAAGGAGTCCTCTAGTCCCAAGATATATGCTTGTCACTGTGGTCTTGAGGCACTGGAGAATCCACCCCCTGGGCCCTCCTCTGGCCCTCCTTCCTGGGGGTCCTCTTGGTCAGGTGGAGGGCTTGCTGGTTTCACAGCCACTTGGAATTTGAATGCTTTCCTCACCACACCTCGCCCTGAGCCCTCCGTCTGCAATCCCCTCCCACCCCTCTAGTTCCTCTAGCCTGACTCCTCATCCAGCTTATTCACAATTATTGCTCAGGCTGTAGACTGCAAACACCAACACCTTCCCATTTGGCCCTCCTTTCTTGATGGGTAGCCCAGCTTTTCCCAGTGAACCCTCTTCAGTGTAAGCAGACTTCGGCCCTCAGCCCGTTTCTTGCTGACTGACTGACGGGCGCCCTCAGCTTCCACCCACCATGGTGGTGCCTCTGTCTTTCCACAAGTTCTTCCTCTCCCCTCCTAGCCAGCCAAGTAAACTTTCCTCGCACTATCTTCCCTCCCCAGTGGTTGGTTTTCTCATTCCAACACTGGCTCCCACCTCATCACCCTGTCACTGTCCCTGGGGACATTGCAACATACCGCAAATACGTGGACCTCACAGTCCCTGTACTGGGATGGTGTTCACAACTTGTCAGCACCTCTCACGTGGGTGCTGCCCTCCCACACAGATGCTCCTCAACCAGGATTTCAGACTCCAAAACTCCTTCTCTTTCTTCCAGAACCATCTCCTCACCTTCATCAGGAACTTCAGTCCCTGACTTCATGCCTTCCTAGCTCCTTGGATCCTGATTTCCTCGCCATCCAGTCCAGACCTGGTGGACGTCAGCTTTATCCATGCTCTTGGCCATCCTGGGAAGGCTGTCTCTCCGGTCTGTTGCTGATTCTGTCTCCCCGGCTGGGAAATGCTCCACGCGCTCTCTTCCTTCAGCTAACAGAGGCTCCCCACTTGCACAGGGGCTCTAATCTCAGCTGGATCCAAGCTCACACACACTACAATACCGTCTCCAACTTGGTTTTGTTTCCTGCCTCCCCGAGGAGACATGAACCCTCAGTTCCCTCTTTTCTACCTTATCTCCTCCTGGTACCTCCTCCATCTCCTTATCCTGTCCTCTTGTTTCAAAGGGAGAGGGAATCCCCCAAGGCATCTCTCCCAACCATTCCAGATCCTTCCAGAACCTCTCTCCTTTACTTTCAGTCCCCGTGTCCCTTGCTAAATTGTTCTTCTCTCCCATCCACTGATCTCTTCAAGTTTCTGCCATCATTCTCCTTCCTTTCCTATTCTCTATTCATGTGGCATTTAACCTTTTGCAGCCTCATCGCCACATTCACAGTTCTTCGAAGAAGCTCTGCTAAGGGTTGCATGTTCCCTCCTTCTTGTCAAAAGCAGAGGTTTTGGTCAATGACTGCCGTGCTCTAAAAGAATCTCCTTGGAACTCTCTGATCCTCCACTTCCACATCCTTAAGTGGCCCACTGCTCCTGGAAGTTCCAACCACACTGCCTTTAGCCTACTTTCTTTCCCCTCTGGAGTGAGTCCTCAGCCCAATGCTATGTCCTCTTCTTCTCTCCCTGGGAAAGCACATGTCCTCCCAGTGATTCCCTTCTCATGGAACATTCTGTTGCATCTCCAGCCTCAAGCTCTCTCTGGACATCTGATAGTCTTTCAAAATTTGTTGCTTTTGTGGTAAAATGTTCACAACACAAAATTTAGGATCTTAACCATTTTTAATATATAGTTCACTGGCATTAAGTACATTTACTATGATCTACAACCATCATTACCATCTGTCTCTAGAATATTTTTTATCTTGCAAAACTGAAACTCTATACCCGTCAAACTATAACTCCCCATTCCCTCCAACCTCCAGCCTCTGGCAACTACCATTCTACTTTCTGTCTCTATGAACCTGACTTTCCTAGGTTTCTCATATAAGTGGACTTGTATAGTATTTGTACTTTTGTGACTGGCTTATTTCACTGAACATAATGTCTTCCGGGTTTGTCTAGGTTGTAGTATTGTCAGAATTTCCTTGTTTTAAGGCTGAACAATATTCCATAATATATTCCATAATAATATTCCAATAATATTCCACACTGTCATATGATAGATTTTCTTTGATAGGCACTGGTGTACACCAGAGCTTGCCATCCATATGGTGCCCTCATTATTGGATATGAGTTGCATACTCTCTTAGGGGGGTCCCCTGAGGGTACAGGCCATAGCTGGTTTCTTTGGCAGCTTCAAACCCCCTAACAGAGCCTCTTGCAGAAATAAATGCCCAGAAAAAAATGTGTGGAATGAGTGAATGAATGAACTCAGTAAGCATTTGCGAATAGATCAGTTTTATAATACCTACTTTGAAATCTTTCTCTTGAAGTTTCATCCCCAGAGAGTGTTTCCAGTTGAAGTTACCTCCAAACTCAGCATGGATCACTCAAGTGTTTATTACTGAGAGAATCCTGTTACTCTATATATCGTGCATTCCCCCAATGTAAACTGCCACTGAACAAGAAGAACAATGTCATGTGCACTCTCTTCATCAAGGACCTCGTATTAAGACAGATTAACTTGAAGGGAACAGCTCCGGCCCGGGTATCTGCCCCATCCCTCATTCTTATTGTGATTAATGAGATGAGGCACACACTTTTTTGCATTTCGCCTGAAAACATATTGAGTTTATGCTTTGTCCCACAATGTTAAATATTGTCTTAGAATTACATTATCTCATACACAGATGGATGGGCTTGGTGCTGTGGGTGCTGCTGACAGTTTTCCTGAAGTGGAACCAGGATTGGTTAGGGGATCGTTCAGCCATGATTATAGATGGAAAGCAAGCAGAGACCTTCAGTAAAACTAGACTATACTGGCATGCAGTGAATCCAGAACCAAAGCGTTACTGCAGACAGAAAGATGCAACAGGCCAAGAACCAAGTCAGGAAGAGGCAGACTCATCTTTACGGTGGGCAACTAATGCCATCTTGAAGAAGCAGAACCCTTTAAGGGATCACGTCTCTAATTCTATAACTTGAGTGTCTCACCACTGAGGAAGGACTCTCTCTATATATATATTTTAAATGAATAAGTTTATATTTTTCAAACTGTTTTGCATTTACTATTTTGTTTTATTCTTAAACTAGCCTATGGAATAGATAGGTAATGATTTATTATTCCCAGTTTACAGGTGGAACCTGAGACACAATGTGACATTATCAGTTACCTGATCACCAGGGAGCTGAGATTAGGAACCTGGCCTGCTGAGTTTACATGCCGGGACTGCTCTTCCACTTCATTCAGTCATCTTTCAGTGAATGTTGGTGGAGCAGCTGATGTGTCCCAGGTCCTTGACTTGATCATGGATGAAAGCTGGGGAAATGGAGACGTGCTCTATTTCTTCAGGGACTACAGAGTTTACAGAGGATGCAGATATGAAAATGAATCGTTAGCACCAAGTTGCTGAGAGCAAGAACAAAGGCCTGGGCACCACACTGTGGCACATGCAGGCCTTTCCTTGTGAGGCTGGAAAGGCTTTGGAGAAGAGATGATATTTCAATCACAGGAGTTTTCTAGATACACACACATCAAAAGTCCCAGCCCAGGGGCATGTGCAAAGGCACAGAGAGGGAAAGCAGCGTGCATCTTTGGGGAGTTCCAATCAGCATGGCTGGAATGTGGGTATAAGGGTGAGAAGTGGTAAAGAAGAAAGCCTGAAGGAGCAGCAGGGGTTTGGATTCATTTAGCATTTAACGGACAAAAGTTATAGAGAGCCTACCACATGCTATGAACTGCATTCAATATAGCTGATCCAGTGGATATAATGAAAGAGAGAGGTCCTTGCCCTGATGACACTTTCTTTTCAGTAACAGAATCAGACAACAGACAAGAAACTGAGTATACTAATTAGTTACAGATTGTGAGTAGCGCTAAAACAAACTAGACAAGGTGGTATAATAGAGAAAAACAGGTCATATCAAACACTCCTGAGGTGGTGATGTTTCGGCTGAGACCTAAAAGATGAGCACCAAATGAGAGCACAGATCAAGGTCCATGTTGGGGATGTAGGAAGTGCAAAGGGCCTGTGGTTGGTAGAGACAGATGGACAGTGACTATGGAGAATGGTATGAGAGGTGGTCAGATATGTGGGCAAAACCAGGATATACAGGGCTTTTGGTCAAGATTTTATTCTAAGACCAATGAGAAGCCATTCAACTATTTCATAGTGAAATGATATAATTTGAATTATATATATGTATATATACGTGTGTGTGTATATATATATATATATATATATATATATATATATATATATATGTATGTATGTATGTATGTATTTGGCCACACTTCTCAGCGGCACCCAGGATCTTAGTTTCCCAACCAGGGATCAAACCCATGGCCCCAGGAGTGGAAGTGTGGAGCCATAACCACTGGACCACCAGGGAAGTCCCTGAATCATATTTTTAAAGTTTATTTTGACACTTACGTAAAGAATGAATTAGAAGGGCGCAAAAGCGGAAGTAGGAAGATGAGTTTGGTGGCTACTGCTGTCACCTGTTAGAGACGATGCTGCCGTGGACCAGAGTGGTGGCGGACAGGGAAAAGTGGCTAAATATGTATTTTGCAGATGGAATGAATGGGACTTGCTCTCAGTGTGGGCATGGGTGAGGGGTGAAGGAGGAGGCAAGGAGGGGTTGCAGGCTTGGGTAATTCTGGGATGGAGTGAAGGAAGCAGCCAGGGTGCCCTAACCCGGAGAACTGAAGTGACCTAAAGGTTTGGCAGTGAGATCGGTCTTGATTTCATTGAGGATGGATGCCATGATGCTGAGCAGAATAACATGGTCAGACCAGCATTTTAGAAGGTTGTTTTGACAACTGGGTAGAGAGAGGAAGCAAGGAGCCCCGAGACAGAGAGGTGAGTTGAGGGTGAATGTAGTGATCAGATAAGAGGTGATGAGGGCTTGAAGTAGGACAGAGACCCCAGGATGCTTATGGTCTGCTGACAACCCAAGGTGTACAGCTATTAGGATTATGAAAGAAAATGTGATTCCCATTAGGCTGTGTATGCTAAGTCACTTCAGTCATGTCTGACTCTGCAACCCTACGGACTGTAGTCTGCCAGGCTCCTCTGTCCATGGGATTCTCCAGGCAAGAATACTGGAGTGGGTTGCCATGCCTTCCTCCAGAGGGTCCTCCTGATCCAGGGATCAAACCTGTGTCTCTTATTTTCCTGCATTGGCAGGCGGCTTCTTTACCACCAGTGCCACCTGGGAAGTCCTCCCTTCGGGGAGTGGTTAGTAATTGAACCATAGTAAGGGAAGTCAGCTGGGTTGAGAATAACTCCAAAACCTCTGGGGCTTCTCAATGATGCATAACTTGGGAGCAGCTGGGATGCTCTGTGGTTCTCAGGGCAGGAAGGCTTATGAATTCCCTACTGGATGATGCCTGCTGATGGCAGTTTTATAACCATCTGGGGCACCTAGGCCACACACCATCCTCAACGTAGCTTTCCCAGGGCTACCAGGAAGGGAACTCAGAGATCGGTTCTTACCCCAGAGCTGGGAAGGGGACTGCTCCTGCGTACACACCAGCTCCTTCTCAGTAGACTCTTGGGGCCTCAACAGCTCCAGAACAAAAGTGCTGTCTAGAGATGACTGAATTGTCTTGGGGGCAGTGAGTTCCCTGTTACGAAGTTCAAGTAGACAGACAGCCCCTTAGCAGGGACTTCAAATACCAGCTGGAAGTTGTCTTAAATGTCTTAAAGGTCTCCCTCCTGGCAGAGCTTCTAGCTCCCCTCTGGTTCTGATGAGGTTGGGAGATGTGTGTTGGGCCAGGCACTTTTGACATGATTGAAATTCCATTCTGGGTGGAAGAGCTTGAAGGGACATTGGAAATAAGCCCTCTGCAGCCTGTTATTAGTGATGGCTGGGGCTTCAAGGAATTGCTTCATGCTGCTAAATGGGTGCAGGGCAAGCCCTGGACAGCAGAGGCCACATCACATATCAGAGCATTCAGGTGATGGCAGAAAAATCATCGTTCCAAGAGGCCAACTCCAGCAGTGCTCAGCTCTTTCTGTCACATAAGGCAGCCAGGGGCTTCTATAGCACCCCTAAAGGGAAAAAATGAAAGGTTGAGAAGATTTCAAACTCAAAAGGGGGCAGATTAATTGGGAAAAGAGTAAGGTTTGTTTGGTTTGGCAGCAGCAGCCCCACTGGGACTGTTTGCTGGCATCCAGCACAGGGTAAGATGTGGGAAAAAACCCTGCCCTTGTGTAATGTAAATGGCTGCAGATATTGTAATAAAACTCATGTGGACTTCTACAGCAATCCCCTGAACTAATGAATTCTGGCTTGCTATGATCGGTGGTTAGCACTCCCAGAGCCAGTTCTCCTCTGAGGAGCCTCTCTCCTCGACTGGTGACCTTAGGCTCAGTGTTCTCCCAGGTGACTGTGGCTGGGGGGCGGGGGCTGGGGGAGGCTGTCTGATGAGACGGTGCAAAGGCTCTTAGTAAGCCTCCACCAGAGACAGTGTTTTGGGGCAACAGGACCCAGTCTCTTTGTTCCATGTAGAGTTCTCAGATCAGGAATCAAGCTTAGTGCACTTCATCCCTTTTTGTCAGCATACATTTTGCTTTTCATTATTACTATATTGAATGGGCTATAACAAATGCCAACTGAAAGCAGTGAGCATACAACACGACTTGGAGTAAGGAGGTGATTAGAGAATAAGAAACTAATCATTGAGAGAAAACAGGGTCCCAGATGAAGATGAAGTGAGTTCATCAGAGGCTGATGTCATTGGACTTTTTAGAAAACATGGAAGTTATCTTTAGAGACTGAGCAAAATTTGGAGGGGACGGGGAAGACTGAGAGAGTAATTTGAGTGGGACATTGTTGCAATGGCCCAGATTATAGCTAAGGAAGTGGCCTGATGTAAGAGGCAGAAGTATTGGCAAGGATATTGGAAACCTGTGCACTGTTAATGGGAACATAAAATGATGCAGCCACCATGGCAATAGAATGGTAGTTCCTCAAAGAATTAAAACTAGGAATTACCACATGATCCAACAATTCAACTTCTGTATATACCTAAAAGAACTGAAAGCGGGTCTCAAAGGTATCAGTTCAGTTTAGTCGCTCAGTTGTGTCTGACTCTTTGTGATCCCACAGACTGCAGCACACCAGGCTTCCCTGTCTGTCGCCAACTCCTGGAGCTTGCTCAAACTCATGTCCATTGAGTAGGTGATGTCATCCAACTATCTCATCCTCTGTCGTCCCCTTCTCCTCCTGGCTTCAATCTTGCCCAGCAAGATTTTCCAGTGAGTCAGTTCTTTGCATCAGGTGGCCAAAGTATTTGAATTTCAGCTTCAACATCAGTCCTTCCAATGAATATTCAGGACTGATTTCCTTTAGGATTGACTGGTTTGATCTCCCTGCAATCCAAGGTATATATACACACATGTTCATAGCATGTTATTCACAGTAGCCAAAATGTAAAAATAACTTAAATGTCCATTAGCAGATTAATGGATTAATAAAATGCAGTATAAAGATGCACGGAAAAAAGATGCAGTGGAATATTATTCAGCCTTAAAAAGGAAGGAAATTCTGATGCATGCTACATCATGGATAAATCTTGAGGACATTATGCTAAGTGAAATAAGTCAGTCCCAAAAAGACAACTAGTGTAGATTCTACTTATATTTGAGGTATCTAGAGTAGTCAGATTCAAGAGACAGGAAGCAGAATAGTGGTTGCTAGGGACTAGGGGCAGAGGGAATACGGAGTCATTGTTAAATGGATACAGAGTTTCAATTTGGGGATGAAAAATTCTGCAGACAAATAGTAACAGTTGCACAACACTGTAAATGTACTTCACACATCTGAACTTAAAAATGCTTAATGTATATTTTACTAGTATTAAATTTTTTTAATAAAAATTATTTTTAACAAGTAAGAGATATGAAAGCTTCCAGATGCAAATCAGGAGAAATAGGCTCAATTTTCACTAATATTTCTATGACTCAGGGCCCAGTACAATACCTTCAGAGATGAAGGAATGAGTGGAACAAAACACTTCAAGAGAAGCAAGAACATCTCAGAGCAGGGGCAGGAAATGCAGGCCAAGCTGATAGTCATGACATACAGTGTGCCCACACAGCAGTGAGAGAGGCCACTGATTCCACTCAGCTGAGGCTTCTGAAGGGCTGCTGGCCAAAGCCGCCTGCTGATTACCATCTGAGTTCTAGTTACCCATGTGGATCTGCTTGTAGGCAGAGAACACATATCTTGGCCAAAGAGAGGAGTCTAACCATTCTTTTATTAAGCATTTAAAAATTCACATATACGACTAATTTACTTGGGGGGTGGGGTATGTGTGGTATGCCTGAGTCCTGAGCATGTCTGGCCTGCAAAACTGAAGGTCTGATCTAGAACTCAGTGAGTGTGCTAAGAAACTGCCACCCTGCAGGGCCTTGCTGGGTTTTTTAAGAATTGAGAATTGTTTCTACCATCACTCATCAGATACGCAAGGAGAGCAGAGGGTCTGTTTGCTCCCTCTCTAACTATTCTCTGCTGCTGCTAAATCGCTTCAGTCGTGTCTGACTCTGTGCGGCCCCATAGACGGCAGCCCACCAGGCTTCCCCGTCCCTGGGATTCTCCAGGCAAGAACACTGGAGTGGGTTGCCATTTCCTTCTCCAATGCATGAAAGTGAAAAGTGAAAGTGAAGTCGCTCCATCGTGTCCGACTCTTAGTGACCTCATGGACTGCAGCCTACCAGGCTCCTCCGTTCATGGGATTTCCCAGGCAAGAGTGCTGGAGTGGGTTGCCATTGCCTTCTCCAACTGTGTGTGGACATTCACTGCCTTTCCTTTAGACTTTGCTAAGCAAAGTGGTTGGGGCAGCATCAGCATCACCTGTTTGCTCTTAATACAAATGCAGATTTTCAGTTCCATCCCAGACTTACTGAAACAGAATCTGGATTTAACTAGACCTCCGGGTGGTTCATATGCACAAAAAACCATTCATTCATGTTGCCCATGCTCAGACAGTCATGGGAGTCACCAGGGGTGCATTATTAAAGAGATTCCCAGGCTCCTCCTCCAGGAGATTCTGACTCAGTAGTGGAAACGGGATGTGAACAGTGTGTGCAGGTACCACCGTGTGCTAACAGTCAGGAAAGAAGGATGCTTAGTCAGTTCAGTTCAGTCACTCAGTCGTGTCCGACTCTTTGCGACCCCATGAACCGCAGCACGCCAGGCTTCCCTGTCCATCACCAACCCCCGGAGTTCACTCAGACTCACGTCCATCGAGTCAGTGATGCCATCCAGCCATCTCATCCTCTGTCGTCCCCTTCTCCTCCTGCCCCCAATCCCTCCCAGCATCAGAGTCTTTGCCAATGAGTCACTCTTCGCATGAGGTGGCCAAAGTACTAGAGTTTCAGCTTTAGCATCATTCCTTGCAAAGAAATCCCAGGGATGATCTCCTTTAGAATGGACTGGTTGGATCTCCTTGCAGTCAAGGGACTCTCAAAAGTCTTTTCCAACACCACAGTTCAAAAGCATCAATTCTTTGGTGCTCAGCTTTCTTCATAGTCCAACTCTCACATCCATATATGACCACTGGAAAAACCATAGCCTTGACTAGATGGACCTTTGTTGGCAAAGTAATGTCTCTGCTTTTCAATATGCTATCTAGGTTGGTCACAACTTTTCTTCCAAGGAGTAAGTGTCTTTTAATTTCATGGCTGCAGTCACCATCTGCAGTGATTTGGGAGCCCCCAAAAATAAAGTCTGACACTGTTTCTACTGTTTCCCCATCTATTTCCCATGAAGTGATGGGACCAGACACCATGATCTTAGTTTTCTGAATGTTGAGCTTTAAGCCAACTTTTTCACTCTCCTCTTTCATTTTCATCAAGAGGTTTTTTAGCTCCTCTTCACTTTCTGCCATAAGGGTGGTGTCCTCTGCATATCTGAGGTTATTGATATTTCTCCTGGCAATCTTGATTCCGGCTTGTGCTTCTTCCAGTCCAGCGTTTCTCATGGTGTACTCTGCATAGAAGTTAAATAAGCAGGGTGACAATATACAGCCTTGACGTACTCCTTTTCCTATTTGGAACCAGTCTGTTGTTCCATGTCCAGTTCTAACTGTTGCTTCCTGACCTGCATATAGGTTTCTCAAGAGGCAGATCAGGTGGTCTGGTATTCCCATCTCTTTCAGAATTTTCCACAGTTTATTGTGATCCACACAGTCAAAGGCTTTGGCATAGTCAATAAAGCAGAAATAGATGTTTTTCTGGAACTCTCTTGTTTTTGCAATGATCCAGCGGATGTTGGCAATTTGATCTCTGGTTTCTCTGCCTTTTCAAAAACCAGCCTGAACATCTGGGAGTTCACGGTTCACGTATTGCTGAAGCCTGGCTTGGAGAATTTTGAGCATTACTTTATTAGCGTGTGAGATAAGTACAATTGTGCAGTAGTTTGAGCATTCTTTGGCATTGCCTTTGGGATTGGAATGAAAACTGACTTAAGTCATGCAATAAAAAGACACTTGTTTCTGGGAAACACACACACAGACCAAGGTACCAGTGATTATGTTCAGGAGGCTTCCTTATAATGAAAGCTTCCAGAGGAAAAGAACATTGAATTTTGTGAATGTTTATAAGCAACTTGTAGCAAACTTTGGGTATTCACTATTTAAATAATAATTTTGATTCTGACTTTTTCCAGCATTATTGATTTCAGCCTCCTCTCTGTTTCATCTTATCATGTCCCTGGTTTCCCAAAACACTAAAATAAGCTTTTTTTTTTTTTTTTTTAATGTAGCCAAAATAGAAAGGCTTCAAAGAGAACAGGGATTCCTTCAACCATGGAGAAGGCTGTTTTAAGAGTAAATTAGATCAGCAAAAACTTTCTGTACTTACTTATACAATCCCCTCAGCCCACCTACCCTCATGCTGTTCAGTGAATATAAAGTCTGAAATGTGGGAGAAGACAGCCCTTCTACCTTTTTGGTAAATATATTGCTCTGGGTCTTCATGAATCCCTGGAAACATCTTAATTCATGAATGAATTCTTATCCTTGCACTGATTCATCAAAGAACAAAGCTGTTGTTCAGTTGCTCAGTCAGTCATGTCTGACTCTTTGCAACTCTATGGGGACTGCAGCACACCAGGCTTCCCTGTCCATCACCAACTCCCAGAGCTTACTCAAACTCATATCCATTGAGTCGGTGATGCCATCCAACCATCTCATCCTCTGTTGTCCCCTTCTCCTCCTGCCTTTAATCTTTCCCAGAATCAGGGTCTTTCCTAATGAGTCGGCGCTTTGCATCAGGTGGCCAAAGTATTGGCACTTCAGCTGCAGCATCAGTACTTCCAATGAATATTCAGGACTGATTCCTTGAAGATTGACTGGTCTGATCACCTTGCAGTCCAAGGGACTCTCAAGAGTCTTCTCCAACACCATGGTTCAAAAGCATCAATTCATCAGTCCTCAGCTTTCTTTACGGTCCAACTCTCACATCCATATATGACTACTGGAAAAGCCATAGCTTTGACCATATGGACCTTTATGGGCAAAGTAATGCCTCTGTTTTTCAATATGCCGTCTAGGTTTGTCATTGCTTTTTTTCCAAGGAGCAAGCGTCTTTTAATTTCATGGCTGCAGTTACCATTTGCAGTGATTTTGGAGCCCAAGAAAATAGTCTATCACTGTTTCCATTGTTTCCCCATCTATTTGCCATGAAGTGATGGGACTGGATTTTTTGAATGTTGAGTTTTAAGCCAGCTTTTTCACCCTCCTCTTTCACAGTCATCAAGAAGTTCTTTAGCTCTTTGTTTTCTGCTGTAAGTTTGATATCATTTGCATATCTGAGGTTATTGATCTCTCTCCTGGCAATCTTGATTCCAGCTTGTGCTTCATCCAGCCCAGCATTTCGCATGATGTACTCTGCATAGAAGTTAAATAAGCAGGGTGCCAATATATAGGCTTGATGCACTCCTTCCCCAATTTGGAACCAGTCCATTGTTCCATGTCTGGTTCTAACTGTTGCTTCTTGACCTGCATACAGATTTCTCAAGAGGTAGGTCAGGTGGTCTGGTATCTCCATCTCTGTAAGATTTTTCTACAGTTTATTGTGATCCACACAGTCAAAGGCTTTAGCATAGTCAATGAAGCAGGAGTAGATGTTTTTCTGGAATTCAAGTGCTTTTTCAATGATCCAATGGATGTTGGCAGTTTGATCTCTGGTTCCTCTACATTGTCTAAATCCAGCTTGAACAACTGGCAGTTCTCAGTTCTACTATTGAAGGCTGGCCTGGAGAATTTTGAGCATTTCTTTGCTAGTATGTGGTATGAGTGCAATTGCGCGGTAGTTGGCATTGCCTTTCTTTGGGATTAGAATGAAAACTGACTTTTCCAGTCCTGTGGCCACTGCTAAGTTTTCCAAATTTGCTGGCATATTGAGTGCTGCACTTTCACAGCATCGTCTTTATGGATTTGAAATAGCTCAACTGGAATTCCATCACCTCTGCCACCTTAGTTTGTAGTGATGCTTCCTAAGACTCGCCTGACCTCACACTCCAGGATGTCCGGCTCTAGGTGAGTGAGCACACCATCATGGTTATCTTGGTCATTAAGATCTTTTTTGTATAGTTCTTCTGTGAAGAGTGAAGTGAAGTGAAAGTCACTCAATTGTGTCTGACTCTTTGTGACCCTTGGACTATACAGTCCATGGGATTCTCCAGGCCAGAATACTGAAGTGGGTAGCCTTTCCCTTCTCTAGGTGATCTTTCTAATCCAGGGATCAAATTCAGGTCTCCCACATTGCAGGCAGATTCTTTACCAGCTGAGCCATGAGGGAAGCCCAGGAATACTGGAGTGGTTAGCCTATCCCTTCTCAGTGGATCTTCCCAACCCAAGAATAGAACCAGGGTCTCCTGCATTGCAGGAGACCAAATCAGCCATCAAGGAAGCCCAGTTCTTCTGTAACTCACCCTAAATTATGCAAAAGTCAAGGCCATCTAACTGGAATCTATTGCAATATATTTCTAACAGAATGCCTTTTTATAAAAACAAAGAAAATCTTCTGGATAAGCACTTGTAATGGAGACCTGTTTGGGCTTTAGAGAGCCAGGAGGAAAGACAGAAAGAACGAAACTAGTGTTAGAGAAAAAGAGAGGAGAGATTAGGAGATTATAAGTGAAGGAGCTTTACTTGCAAGGTACTTGTTAACTGCTTGTATTCACATTTGGGATTTGTCACCTTGCAATCAGAAGAAGACAAAACAGTGGCTGTAGTCACCACTCCCTGCTCTAGAATTCCTTATGGAGTCATGGATGGAGTGGGAGTTCCTCCACTGGTCCTGAGTCAAGGTGGCCAGTCAATCCCTTGACATTTCTGCAGCTTTTCTTGAAGGAAAGAGAAATCCCAAAGGAGGTGGAAAGGTAGCTGGAATGAGGAGACAGAAGGAAGATGCTCTTTATCTTGTCTCACCAAGGCAGTGACAAGAAGCCTGGAGCTCCTTTAATTAATTTCTTCATCTGCTTTGGCAAAGATGATGTGTACCTAATAAATGACATCCTTAAAGCCCCTTAGGAGCCCCACATGGCAGATGGTTGCTATTTCAAAGCATAAAAATATTAGTTGAGGAAATCAATCAATATTTCTTTAGCATCTGCCATGTGCTTAGCACCGTAACAGTTACAGAGGTATGCAAAGTAAGTATAAAATGAGGTCCATGTCTCCAGGGCTTACAAATAGGATTTAGAACTCAGAGCAGAGAAGTCAGAACTCACAAAGACCAAAGTTCGAATCTCGTTCTGCTGCTTTGGGAAGTTACTTGATTTCCCTTAGCTTTTGTGTCTTCCCTGAAAACTGAGGTTAGTAATATTTACTTCATATACTGTTCAATATGAATTGAAAGTATTCAATATGTACAATATTTGTAAAGTGCTTAACTTACACAAAAACGTTCAATAACTAGTAGCAAAAAAGCAGGAAGAACAGTTGCATCAAGGAAACCAGAAGCACCCACACAAAACGACTTGTGAACAAAGACAGCACCGAGTGTTGACGGACTAAGCAAGTAGACAGCTGAGTATAGCGACCTGCAGGCACTCTCTGACGGGATGGGACACCAGCGTGCATTCAGTTTCGATCGTTGTAGGGAACTGAGAAATAAAGAGAACAGAGTGGGCTGACGTCTCCTGGAAGCAGAACAGAGTGGGTTGATGCCTCCGGGAAGCTTCATGAGGGTGGGGCTTCCATCCTGACTAGCTGTATCTGAGCCTTGCCGGTCAGACCAAGGAACAAATGGGGCACAGTAAGTGGTCTTGGTTCCTCAGCCCCTCCAGCCTCCATCTCTCACCAGCCCCAAGTTAACTGACTGCACACACGCTTCTTCACCTGTTAGCGCCATTTATTTATCTGCTTTTGTGTAGTGTCCATTAAAGTCTTTTGACCATTTCTTAACTGACCATTTCTTAACAAGCCTTTTGTCATAGATAAAAGTGTGAAAAATGAAGGTAAAAGTCATTTAGCTCTGTCTAACTCTTTGCAACCCCATAAAGTGTAGCCTGTCAGGCTCCTGTCCATGGGATTCTCCAGGCCAGACTACTGGAGTGGGTAGCTGTTCCCTTCTCCAGGGGATCTTCCTGACCCAGGGATCGAAGCCAGGTCTCCCACATTGCAGGTGGACTCTTTACCAGCTGAGCCACCAAGGAGCCCAGATATAGATAAAATCTTAAATATTATATTTCTCCTATTCTGATTTTTCATTTTTAAATGGAATCCTTTGAAAATGAAAAGTTTTTAATTTTGATAAATTTCAAATGATCAATATTTTGTTTCATAGTTTATGCCTTTTGTGTGCTATTCAAGAAATCTTTGCTTACCTATGTTTGCTAAAATTTTCTCTATCTTCCTCCGGAAATTTCATAGTTCTAGATTTTACTTTTAGGTCAATGATTCACTACCAGCTAATTTCCTAAGCGTTTTTATACATTCCCATTGGCTTCAAAGTCAAGCCAACACATCAACAACTCCGAAATTTACTTTTTTTCCCCAGCCCAGATCTTTTTTTCTGAGCTCCAGACTCCCCTGTTCACCTGCATATCCACTGAGATGTTTATAAGTTTCTAAAAAGTCCATCTCCAAACTGATTTCTACTTTCCTCTCCACATGTGTGCCTCCTTCTCTTTTGCCTGTTTTAACGAATCTTTCCATCCACCCAACTGATCAAGGCAAAAATACCTTCCTCTTTTTCTCACCTGTATCCAATTCAGCACTAATCTTGTCCATTGTATCTGGTACATATACATGTACATACCTGTTCATATCTCTCTATACCTCACTTTCTGACTACAGGACTACCCTCCCTGGCCTCTGGACCACTGAGGAAGTCTGGAGTTTCCAGACACTTCTGTCCTATCTCCAATTCACTCACAGTTAGTTCTCTCCTTAAAACTCTATATTAGGGCTTACCTGGTGGTCCAGGGGTTAAGAGTGCAATGCAGGGGACACTGGTATGATCCCTGGTCTGGGAAGATCACACATGCCTTGGAGCAACTAAGCCTGTGTGTCACAACTACTGAGTCCATGAGCCACAACTACTGAAGCTCACTTGTGTAGAGTCTGTGCTCCACAGTAAGTGAAATCACTGCAATGAGAAGCCTGCACACCACAACGAAGAGTAGCCCCTCTCACAATATATATAGAACTCTACATTAGCTTTCCTTTGCTCTTAAGATAAAGACTGTGATCTTTATGGCTGATGGCTCCTCTGCCTTTCTCCCCATCCTTTACCCCAGCAAGGTCTCTCTTTATTTTCACGCCCGGATGCATCAGTTTTCTTTGATTTCTTCAAAAATATCTCAGCTTCAGGACCTTCATATGCTTTTTCCCCTCCCAGAATCTCCTCAGTTGTCATACTATAGCTCTTTCTTCAGATTCAGTTCAAAGGCCACTTCCTCTGGAAGGCTCATCTGATCCCTGGGTCGGGGTCCCGTCCCGTTTGAAGAGTTCACAGAAGTCTATACTCCGTTATGGTGGTGGTTTAGTCGCCAAGTCATGTCCAGCTCTTGCAACCTGGAGCCTGCCAGGCTCCTCCCTCCATGGGATTTTCCAGGCAACAATATTGGAGTGGGTTGCCATTTCCTTCTCCAATATACTCCTATACCATGTATCACGATGGTAATTGCATGATTATACATGCAATTAGTAATATAATGTTAATTTCTTCCTTTAGAATGCAAACTTCATGAGGACAGCAATTGTTCCTGCTGGTTCTCAGTCTTTTTTCCCACCATCTATTTCCCTTCATGCAGTAGAGGAGCACTTATGGAGGTAAATATTTAGTAAATAAATGAAAATGAATGAATAAGTGAATGAATGAAGACAAAGAGAAAGGCAACTCTGGACCGGAAGAGGGGTGGAGGTGGGCCATGGGGCAAGATCACACCAAGATGGGGGTTAGAATGGAATTACATGCTTATGGGAAACCTGTTTGTTGAATTTTCTTTTGGAACTGGGAATCAATAGATAATTTTCTTTCCCCAATCATGTAAGCAGGCAACTAATTATAGCAAGACTGGTGAGACCTACATTGCTCCCATCAAAATCAACCTGTACAGCTTTAGGAGCATATGGTAAAATAATTTCAGCACAAAAGATGCAGATGTAACTCTGAATTCTCTGATCTCAGCGGCTTCCTGTTTAAAAGCAATTAAGTGCAGGCATCAAAAGGCATTAGTAAAAGGGGAAAGTTCAATTCAAGGAAGATATTTTCATAAGCCAACTGGAAAAGTTTCACTTTTCCTCTAGAGCTTTTGGGAATCCTATTCACACAGATGCAAAGAGTCAGTTCAAGCCTGACTGAGCAGGGCTGAGGCGGGCAGGGTCCAGTGATTTGAGTGGGGGCTCGGGCAGTGAGGCAATAGGAGTCTGCGGCAGCGGGAGGTCTCACCTCAGCAGGGATTCGCATACAGTGGCAGCATGCATGCAGACTTCCTTATCTCCATCCCGCCTTGGTTTATCCAATAAGAAGTCATGGATCTGTCCCTTCCCATAGTAGTCTGTTACTCAGTTTCGCCTGCAAATAAGGCAAGGACCAAGGGCACTGCTGGGGACTTGGTAGAATCGCAGATCTGATTCTTTCCCACTCCATCTCTATGCGCTCCGGAGTAAGACTCTGGAGTTCAAATCCCAGCTCTGATCATTCCTAGTGGGACTGTGGGCAAGCTCAATGTCTTCATCCATAAAATGGGGAAAATAATAATGTCACCTCACAGGACTATGGTGAAGGTTACATAGGTAAATGCAGGCAGAGGCTCTTAGAATGATGCCCACCATATATTAATAATAAGTGCCAGCAAGTGGCAGCAGTGTTTTCTATACATGATGTTCTGTCTCTGGTCAGAGATTCTACTGTTCTCTGCCTCCTGGTACAGAGGCACATACCCTTACTTATCATCTGCTTCAACTAAGAGGTTAGCATGACAATGTGTTTTAGTTCTATTTGGAAATATTTCTCAGTCAATAAATATTTACTGAATGTGTATTGTGTGTCAGGCACTGTTTTGGACCTGGTAGACATTCAAAATGAAAGCCTGCATGAAGTTGGGGCTCTACTGAGAGAAATGGGCAGAAACACACATAGCTGGTGAGTTTCCATGACACTGGAGCCACTACTTACAAGGGGCCCTAGGGGCTGAGAGAGAAGGGACACACAGGGACAGAGCTGACCGGGCAGATTTCCCTGAGAAGGTGCCATCCTCACAATTCTCACAGTTGTTTATTTTAGGCTTTGAGACCTTAATGGTGGCATTATACAATTGATATTTTCTCTTGTGTTACCTAATGCATCATCATATCTCTGAACATAAAATTAAAAGACTGAATAGACTCAACATCCTTTCACTGAGGAACTGTGCTAAGGGCTTTCACACGCATTATATCATTTAGCCAATTCTCTACGAGGACGTCCGGATTTCTTCAAAAACCAGGATGCCAGATGGGATAATTTTTTGATGGATGGAGTCCATTACCAGTTTAGGCCACAAGCCCAGGTGATTGAAAAAGCATAAATCAGGCAGTTGTCCTGGTGATGCCACTCTCTCCAATTTTTAAACCTTCTGCTAATAATGGAGATATTACCTGGCCCTCTCAATGATAAAAGAATTAGCTCATCGAATCACCACCTGATCACATGGATGGCAGCTCGTCTTTTTCAGCAGTTTCCATAGCATTGTTTAATTTTTACACTAGAGAGGGCTACTGATGTCTTTTGTTTCTTTGTGCGTGCTTTGCTTTACTGCCAAGGGCTTCGGCCGTCTGGTTTGCACTTAAACCTAGATGTCATACGTGTGCCTGATGGATGATGAGAGAGGGAGAGATGCTTGCCTCTCATCATCTCCTACTCCCGGCTGTTTCATTCTGAGATCACCAAGTCAAACTCAGTTTGTCAATCAAGTTCCCAAATCTGAGCTCTTAAAAGATCTCACCTAGTTCAAGCCTTCCCTAGAGGGATGGAGAGTAAGACAGGGCTGGTGGTGGGTTACAGGGTTCCCCAGTTCCTTTTTGTGAAGTCCAGCCACAGAGAATGAGTCAGAATAGTCAGGAGGCTGTCCTTCTGGCACTAACCCCAGACCCGTTTTAAATAACGCATCTAAATGTTAATGCACACTTAAGACAACAGTGCAGCTCATACTCTTTCCAAATTGATTCATTTTGCAGTGAGCCTGATGCAATTTACTCAGTATAAAAATGTCTCTGGCAATTAGGGGAACAAAGGGGCAAAGCTGGCAGACCACAAGGATGACAAACAAAGTAGGACGACATGAAAGCTGGGGCCGGAATTAAATTTCTTTTTGAATCAGACATTTTTGGGAATGTCAATAGTAAACAAAAGCATTCTTTTCAAGAGAAACATGAGGATTCTCCATTGGCAAAAACCAATGCAAATAGTCTGAGACGTGATTTTGATGGACTGCTCCGAAGCCTCCCTGATTCCTAATGGTGTCAACTTCAGTGTACCTGGGCTTCAAACAGCAGATGCAGAAAGTGGAAGAGAGAGCCAAGTTTCCCCTACAGTGGTGGGTGGGGTTTTCCAGATCACTGAAGAATAGGTCCCTGACCCCTTCACTGGCCACATTGGAAGGATGTAGCTCTGAAATATATGCTACAGAAGAAAGTAAAATTGTTTAGCCTGGGGAGAAAAAAGTTAAAAAGAAACATGGAAACTATCCTCAAATGAAAAACTGCTATGTAAGGAGAAATTAGGCTTGTTCTGTTCAATTTTAGAGGAGAAAAAGAGGACTGGCAAGATAATGGTGAAACGAGATGGGACTAAGAGATATTGTCTACTCAAATGATCCTAGGTGCCTTGTATACATTATCATAGTACTACTTCATAGGGAAATTGTGGTATTAAATGTAATTGTATGCCTTGGTGCTAAGACCATGGTGAGCACTCAGTATAGCTATCATTGTTAAAAGCAATAGTCCTCAAAGATCCCACAAGGTAGGTATTACTATTCTCATTTTATGGATGAGACACCAGATGTTTGAAGAAATTAAATAATTTTTTAGAGACACTCAGTAACTTTATAAGGTTACAAATCCAGTGAATGGGCCGTTAATAAGTTGTTCCGAGCAGCTTTAGCTGCCCCACGGTGGGGTGGTCTGCTGGGCTGTGATGAGTGTTCTACTGCTTGGAGCAAGGTGAGGTGAAGTAGAGGAGCTTAGGAGAGGCTCTTGCTTTGGTTTGGACTAGTAAAGGGGTTGAATTCAATAATTTTAAGGTTCTTTAATGCTTGATAATTCTATGACTGAAATATTTTCCAAGTTCTGCTGGCTGGCTAGCCCATGCCTTTAACTCATCTTAGCATAAATGGCTCAGTGGGAATGTGAACTTGGAGAGGCAGCCAGAGAAGAAGGCCAAGGACCCAAGGACCATGCACACACACGGAAATCCAGGAGTTTTTATTCCTATCTGAATTCTGACTTTGTCCACCACCAAATTTCCTGGCTCACATTCCATACACAATGAATCTGCTGGCACTGGCTCCCCAAACTTCAGAGGCCAGTGAGACAATTTAGACAAGGTAACAGAAGGTTAATCAAGAAAGATAAGAGCCAAGGGGGGATTTTTAGAAATGGAAGTCATCTAGGTCTATTGCGAGGATGACCCCAAAGAGCATCAAGACACTCCCTAGGGAAAGTGACCAGGGTGGAAAACTCCAGACAGATAAATCTCTCTGAGGCCTGCAGGTAGATGTGCAACAGAATAATAAGCAAAATTTCATGCAGTCAGGGAGGAATGGTAGTCCTGGGAGAGAAAAACAAGATAAATGGAGGGAATATTCAAGGAACACTGAAGAGCATGCAGCTGGAATTCATCCTAGCTTATGCGAAAAGATAAAAAACTCAACAGGAGCCAGTGTGCTTAAGTAGGGATGTAAAGACTAGTAGTATACTAAGGAAAGGGAGAAAGTGGAGGGAAAGTGCCAAGTAGAAGCCTCTTGTGGAAGATGAGGAAACATATAGAAAGAATATGTAGGAAATTACTTAGAAAATTGGAGAGGATAAAAGGATCACAGAGCGGGTAATCAGAAAACATCAGAACCACCTATTTCCAAGGCTGATATATGTCAGCCTTTGTTTAGCAGTGTGGGGTGGTTAGGGCTACAAAGGAAGATGACTCAGGCTGAGGACAGTCAATATATCTGAGGTGGATAGAAGGAAGTAAGTTGCTGTATAAGAACAGGGGTAGAATTTTGGTCAGTAGCTTTCTAGATGCGTTCCTGCCCTCCCCTGCCTACCCTTAAAACCATATTTCAAGTTCTTGAAGAGTTCCTGGCCCAATTACTTTGAGAATTTGCTCCTTTAGTTAGCACTTTTTTTTTTTCTTTCTTTCTTTGCCATGTGGGGTGTGTATGGAGGTGGACAAGAGGGCTTGAAACAACTTGCTTTACTCAGCAGGGTAACTGAACAGTTTGATATAAATGAAGTATGGGTCCAAAGGAATGGGGTGATCCAGGCTTAAGAGAGGTGCAGCCCAGGTGGTTGGTGCCAGGCTAAGGAGCTCAGACTTGATCTTGGGTCAGACATGGTTTCACTGAAGGGTTTGAAGTGGAGGATTAACAGCCTTCAGTTTCCACCTGCCACTTCTCTCCTCAAGCTCTCGATGTGCTTCATTTGGGACTTCCTAATACCCAGGAAGAGTCACTGAGGTTATCATCCTCAGAGGCTTTACGCAGCATTCCACAGAATTAACAGAACACCACAAAATAACAATCTGGCTCTGGCCTCTCCCTCACACTCCTTCAGAGGGACTGGAAACCTGAGTCACGGAGCTGAGCCAAAGATGAACAGCACCGCACACGGCTCTCTCTCCTCGGGGGCCCACTGCTCAGCAGTCCTGCGAGCAAAGCTGCCCTGTGGGGTGGAGGTAGGCTCCAGACCCTCAGGTAACCTGGTGCCCTGGAGGGAACAGTCTCAAGGACCATCCAAGCCACTGGGGACGCTAGTTCTCATGCCTGGGCTCGGCCTGCTCTGCTGCAAGCTGTGGCTTTCCTTCCACGGCCTCCCCTTTCTTGCCACCACAAGACCTACCCATCGGCAGAGGGAAAGCTATCAGTAATTTGAAAGCGGTGAGAACTCTCCTCTTGGAGTTCAGTGATGTAAGAGTCTCTCAGGCATAGACATTGCACCAAATCCCTGAGCAGATTTTGTAAAGCCTTTTAAATGCCAAATCCCATCGTTGATCAGCTCTTAACTAAGGCTCTGAACCATAGGAGAATGCATTTCTATTCTAACAGCAAGGAGTTTAGTTGGACATGTGAGTGTGGAACTACAAACAAAACAAAAAGGGAAACTCAGGAGCAGGCCAGGTAATGAAACACAGGCCTGGAGCAAACGCAGGCGGACCTGGGAGATTATGCAGGTGGTAGCACCCCTGTGGCACCGGTGCACACACCCATCACAGCGTCAGAACTGTCCCTTGTCGTCCAACACCAAACCTCACTCTGAAGCCTTGAAGGCAGGAAGAGCCACCAGAGCCCAACCAGGGCCTGGGACAGAGTGAGAGTTGTAAACATTTGCTGCCACAACGCATGATGGAATGAATGTGTGAATTCTTTGACACCAGTGGTGTATCACCTAATTCCTCCATCTCTTTTTAATATCTCCCTCCCTACTGGGAAACTGTAAGTACTTGGTAGGCACTCCTGAGATGAGAAGTGATTGTTTTTATGCATTTTGACTTCTCTTTGTATACAACATATATTTATCATTATGGGATTTGCCAGGATGCCATTCTGACAAGCCGAGGGGTTTATAGGTATTCACAATTCTCTTATCTTCCTAGTGTTCAATCCATCAAATATCCAGGGCAGAGTGGAAAAACGAAAGCAACCAGCTCAAAAGAGCCCCACTACAAGCCTTGGGCTGTCAAATCTCGAAGGTCAAAGCTGGCAGAAGCCGATGGTCTTTTCATTTATTTTTCTTGACGCTCATCAATGAAGGCAATCGTGAGTAAAAGTTGTACCTGCCAGGAAAGGAATTGTCCTTTGTACTTAGTGGCAACCTTCACAGTTGAGGTGCATTCTGACAGCTGCTTCCTGAACCCCAGGGAGAATCACACATCTATCCCTGGGCGTGGGCAAAGGGTGGGGAGAAGTATTTTTTATCTTTTCACTGATTGGAGACTCTTCTTTGATCTTGGCCTGGACTTTTAGTTTTTAGAGCTTAGGTTTAGGAAGACTTGCATCACAGAACTACCATAAACTGATCTGGTATCTGTTCACCTAACACAGAATATCTTCTGTGTGCTAGATGCTGTGCCAGGCACTGCAAGGAATAGGAAGGTGTACAAACCAAGGATCTAGCTTCAAGGTGTGTGGCCTAGAGCCAGATGACCAAATATCAGATGAGATTTTCCTGCCTGATTGAGAAAAAGTCTTAATTTCCTCAGAGCCCGGCGGGATACAAGGGTTCAATTGCAAGGCTTCCTTGGGGGAAATAACATGAGATAAAAAAATGATGCAGAAGATCTGTGTTCCCCCCTGTGTGTTACCCACGACTATGGGCAAATCACTGAACCTCTTTGAGATTCCATTTACTTATCTGTAAAATGAGGCTAACAACATATTAGGCATAAATTGTAGTGAAGATACAATGAGTCGGTGGATGTTGATGTACTTGGTACCCTCAACATACACAGTGCAGATATTTACTGTGAATATTGACAACATAGTGTCTACCTCCTAAGAACACAAAGGAGTGCCATGGTCCTGCTGTTAATCTGAAAATGAGATGAGAGTCAACATATGACATGGTGAAGAACAAGAGGCATGGTGGATAGTGTGTGGATAGTGGATGGATGGATGGATAAACGCATGAAAGGATGCATGGGATGGAGATCCCCTCTGACTCTAAAAGGTCAGGCTTTCTCCAGTCCACTGTGTACTCTTCTCAGTCTCCATGGCCTTGAACACTGCAGTCCTTTTGGAGAAAGAATAACAGATGTGTCCTGAGAAGACCCAGCAGAGGAGACCAGAGCCATCCATGTCCTGGGATACACGGTTTTCCCAGCTTGTGGGAGCACAGCAGGCAGGATCAGGCCAGGCCTAGACCGCCTTGTCACTAGCATGTCTCCCCATAGGGGGGTGAAAAATGACTCTCCACCCTGCACACAAGTCCATCTCACCTCTCCAAGCTTTCTTTTTTTATTTTTTCCTTCAGTTCAGTTCAGTTCAGTTCAGCCGCTCAGTCGTGTCTGACTCTTTGCAACCCCATGAACTGCAGCACGCCAAGCCTCCCTGTCCATCACCAACTCCTGGAGTTCACTCAGACTCATGTCCATCGAGTCAGTGATGCCATCCAGCCATCTCATCCTCTGTCGTCCCCTTCTCCTCCTGCCCCCAATCCCTCCCAGCATCAGAGTCTTTTCCAATGAGTCAACTCTTCGCATGAGGTGGCCAAAGTACTGGAGTTTCATTCCCTCTAATGATACTTCAGTATCATTCCCTCTAAAGAAATCCCAGGGCTGATCTCCTTCAGAATGGACTGGTTGGATCTCCTTGCCGTCCAGAGGACTCTCAAGAGTCTTCTCCAACTGTAGAAAGCCACCTGTCTTGTGATGATGCAAGTCAAGCTGAGATGCTAGCTGTCATTACTAATTCTTGATGCACATCAGAATCCCAGCGGCACTCTTTAAAAATACTTATGCTCATGCCCCTTCCCAAGACTAGTAAAATCAGAATCAGTTGGGATAGCCTTTAGCCATATGGACTTTGTAAACTGTGTAGTTCTGATTTGTACCCCCAAATCTTGAGACCTACCATTTCAATGGCTTAAGGTCCATATGCTGGAGAAGACTAGCATTTTAGTCGTTGCTTCCATATTACTGCTCAGAGGGGTGAGAAATACGATAAATCCAGGCATAGCCAGCGGGACTGGTACTTTGGGGGTACCACCTAGGTCATTCCGAGTGGTATGAAATTGATAAACTTGGCCCTTCTCACAACCACTCTCCTCAAATGCTGAGCAGTCTGGAGGAAGGCTGGCTACCTTTATAGGAACAATTGGTAGGGGATGAGGGGAACACCCCCTCCACATCACTTAATTTTACTTCACAACCACCCTATGAAGTGGTTTAGTTATTACCATTATACGGAGGGGAAAGCTGAGGCTCCAGAGACGAGCCTAAGAGCACACTGCATGTGTGTGTTGGGGGAAGGGGTGCCTCCCCGCTCGCCTAGGACTGGAGTCTCATGACTGCCTCTGCTAGAGAGTCACCAGCTGCACGACTGTTCCTGTGACATGGTGACAGGGCTGAGTGTGAGTTTTAAGGCTTTTAAAAATTATCTTTAAAGCCTTTGAATGGCTCTCTCTTTTTAGTGTAAATCACCCGGACATTAAAGCCCTTATTGTATATTTATTAGTGTGCTATTCAGACCAAGGGGGAAAAGAGAGACTGACACTACGAATGACTTTGAAAGTGAGAAGAACCGGGGCCTGAAATTAAATCATTGTGACAGTGCCACTCGAGGGCATCAATTTCAATAAATGATCACCTTTTTTTCACTCCTGATCCCGTTTGTCATGCGGGCAGGATGCGAGGAGAACTTTGCCCGGGATGCTGAGTACCACGGGCCTCTAATTCCTTCATGCTGGCCAGGCCTGCCACAGTGCCCTGAACCAACTGAAGGCACACCCAGCACAGCTGGGCAGAGGCAGTCGGGCATCCTTTCAGAAGCAAATGCCCTGTGTCATCTTTCCACACTGCGCTCCCCTGCTCCTGCCCCTCACTCAGCCTTCTGAGACCATCCAGTCTATTTACAGGGAAATCCAAGTTTCTGTACAAAAGTGGTGAAAGGTCTCTGTGGGTCAGTAGTAGGTAACTGACCCGTGTGCCAGACTGGTGGGCCCATGAAGCAGACTCTACCATTTCCTGCACCCCTGTCCTGACTGGCAACCTGAGGCAGGGGCGCTTGCATTGCACGATGGAGGAAGGGGTGGCAGCCGGTGAAATCTCCACTTCAGGAGGGAGGAAGCTGAGGCCGGGAAGGCTGTGGTGGTTCTATTACTGCACTGCAAACTAGCAGTGCAGCTAGGACTGACAGTACACCTCCTGATGCCCAGGAATCAATATTGCTTTGGGTTAAATTCCTTTGGCAGGTCTCCCATTAGGATTGTTTTTGGTTTTAAAGCTGGGATCCTTAGTCAGAACCGATCAGTTTAAATAAACATGGCAGCCGTGTGGGTACCCAGCACAGATGTGAGTTCTTCTTCAACTGAGAGAGGAGTGCAGATTTTAATCTCAGGGCAATGAGGTTGAGGACATCTTGATTGAGATTTTTCTGTTTAGCTGGGAAGCAGACAAATGGAAGCACTGGAGGATGGGGCTTTGGGGTCCAACATGGGCGTGGGTCCTGGCTTTGCCAGGAGCCTGCACTTTGACCTTTATCACACCTCATCAGGCACTGAGCCTGACAGACAAAGGGACAGATGGAACTCAAGTCTCCTCTGAGTGTAGGGGCTAAGCTCCCACAGATAGGTGAAGTTCTGTGCTGTGGAGAATCTTATTTCTCTGCTATTCTCTGGAATGAGTCTCATTTGTGTTGTGAAAAGGCCCTGACAGCTTATCTTGGCTCAAGCCCGGGTATCACCAAATCCTTTAAGTTTAAAACATCTTTTCAAGTATTAGTAATTCAAACGATTGGCAACTTCTATCCCCCCAGGCCCAGTTCTTCCCTCCACACACTGTAGTTTTGGTCACACATAAGAAAGTCCCCAGATACCCAGGGCTGCAGGAGAAAGCTGTGTGTGCCAAGAGGAAGGCAGGCTTGTGATGAATGTCGTGGAAGCAGTCTTGGAGAGTCTCTCTTACAGTCCGAGACACCATCAACCCTTAGGCTTGTGTTCTTGAGTCCAAGAAGCTGCTGATTTTACATTGCCAATTGCTGCTGGACAGACTGCTCTTCCTAAAACAGCTTTCAGTTGAAAGGCAGGGGAGCGCAGAAGAAGGAGCTGAGATGCCTGTGCTGACTTTCCTGGACAGTGATCTTAGCTCAGACTCTTACAATTTCTGGGGCCTAATTTAAAAACATCTGCATAAGCATCTGCTGTTGCTGTTTAACTTGTGTCTTCCTTACTGAACTGGATGCTTCTTGAAAGAAAGCCTTTGCCATCTCCAGCTGTGTATTCCCAGCACCGATGACGCAGGTGGCACTCCATCCATTGTGGTTACATGAATTATAAACTGAGAAGGATCTTACTAGTAGCATGTATTAAGTATCTACTGCAGTTGGGCACAGTGTGTGCCATCTTCCTCATGCCATTTCAGTTGGTTGTTGTTCAGTTGCTCAGTCACGTCTGACTCTATGCAACCCTGTGGACTGCAGCATGCCAGTCTCCTCTGTCCTTCACTACCTCCCAGAGTTTGCTCAAACTCACATCCATTGAGTCAGTAACACCATCCAACCACCTCATCCTCTGCTGCTCCCTTCTCTTTTTGCCTTCCATCTTTCCCAGCATCAGGGTCTTTTCCAGTGAGTTGGTTCTTTGCATCAGGTGGCCAAAATACTGGAGCATTTCATAGTACACCATGTTAAATAGGTATTGCTACTGCTACTGCTAAGTTGCTTCAGTCGTGTCCGACTCTGTACTACCCCATAGATGGCAGCCCACCAGGCTCCCCTGTCCCTGGGATTCTCCAGGCAAGAACACTGGAGTGTGTTGCCATTTCCTTCTCCAATGCATGAAAGTGAAAAGTGAAAGTGAAGTCACTGAGTCGTGTCCAACTCTCAGCGACCCCATGGACTGCAGCCCACCAGGCTCCTCCATCCATGGGATTTTCCAGGCAAGAGTACTGGAGTGGGGTGCCATTTATATTCGTTCAATTCACAGAACTTTGTGGCCTCTAATTTCCAGTTAGCATGTCCTCTGCCTGCTAGATTCTGCAGTCAGCGGGGCTGGGCAGTTTGACAGCCCATTTCTCTGCTTCCTTGAGTCTGTGGCCTTTCTGGCTGAGAAGATGAGCAGATGAGCAGGCCAGGCATTCATTGCTGGCTGTCCCCTGGGACACTCCGGGCAAAGCCTGACTGCCTTGGCAGACTCAGGCATTCTCGCCCTGTGAATCGTTTAGATCTCATGCACTCTGCTGCTGCTGCTGCTGCTTTTCAGGCGACCGGGAGGGGAGCATCTGCTGGGATTCCCCAACTGCCGCCCCTGCTTCCTGCGCCTCCTCGCAGGGTGCCGCCCTGCTGGTGTTGCACTGAGTGGTCTCCCAGGGACTTGCTGGCCTCTGACTTGTTATTTCTCTGAGTCAGGCTCTCCTGAGTCAACAGTATTATGACAACTTCCTCCCTTGTTACTACAAATGCTGACTGTTGTTTTCCCAGCAGCAGTCCCCAAACCACCGTGTTCTGTTCTGAGAGGAAGCCAGCCTTATCCATAGTCATCACTGTCATCACCACCACAATTTCACCATGTCCCCCTCACTGCACTGATCACTGGACTCCTGGGGTCATCTCTGACATTAAAGGGAAAAAGCTTCCAGCAAGGCAAACTGCCAAGGATCTCAAAATCAAAAGATTCTTGAGAGTGGCACTGACCTCATAATCAGAAAACAGATGAGTTGCAATCCTGTGTGATCCCAAATTGTAAACAGAGCGGAGTAGATCAGGGTATTAAGTAAATGGCATCCTGATCAGAGTGTGCAAAACCCTTCACATCCTTAACTGCACTGACCCCACATGACTGTGTGAGAAGGGCAGCACCATCATTCCCACTTTACAGATGGTAAATCTGAGGCTTAGCTAGGGATGGAATGTGCCTGAACTCATAGAGCTCATTCATGAAATATCCTTTCACAAACCATCAAGGTTGAAGATAGTAACACAGTACCTGTGTTGTTGAGTATTAAATAAGAAAACACATTTAAAATGCATAGCAGTGACTGGCATAATTAGTGCATAATAACTGATACATATGTGACAGGAAGCAAGTCCTTTACCCCTCCTGGCCTCAGTTCCCAATACTTGTGAACTGACATGGTGGGACCAGGTAAATTCCAGTGTTCCTCCCCACTCTAAAATGCTCCATTTCAGTGGTCTCAATGGGACAGTTTAGCCCCCCAGGAGACATCTGGCAATGTCTGGAGACATTTTTGTTGTCATAACCTGGGGAGCTGCTACTGGCATCTAGTGGGTACAGGCCTGGGAAGGCAGGGGACATACTGAGGACAGTGCCCACAAGAAGAACTGTCTGGCCCCAGATGTCAATAGTATCAAGACTGAGCAAACCAGATCCAGCTGGACATGAACAGCTAGAGCTCTCTGAATTGCTGGAAAGGGCCTGTGGCCTGCAGCTTGCCAGGGTGTCCAGGGCAGCACCCTTACCACGCTGATCTCGTCAATGTGGGGTGAGGGGGAAGGGGGGCTGGCTCAGGCGTCTTTAATTTAAACTGACATCACTCTTGCTCATCATCAAACTCCAAAATGACTCTGCCACGACTAGGAGAGAACAGTGCAGCACAAGACTCATGGAGCCCGGCCGGACGCACAGCCCCTAGGACACAGGGGCAGCCCTACCAGAGCCAGGGTCAGTGGGCTTGCCCATCACCCCTGCAGCCCTTCCCCTGCCTCAGCTCCTTCCCTCCAAGGGGCAGACTACTGCCAGTGATCAAAGAGTCATGCTTTGGCCTGTGGAATGAACACAGAAATGGCAGCCAGGGCAGCCTCGGGGGAGTGTCACAGCCTCCTGCACTGTGCAGTATTGGTCTCCGTGTTCTCACCACATATGGAGGGAAGGTCACCATCACACGCTCCCTGGATCTTCAAAGAAGCGGCTGCTGCTGCTAAGTCACTTCAGTCGTGTCCGACTCTGTGCGACCCCATAGACGGCAGCCCACCAGGCTCCCTGTCACTGGGATTCTCCAGGCAAGAACACTGGAGTGGGTTGCCATTTCCTTCTCCAATGCATGAAAGTGAAAAGTGAAAGTGAAGTCACTCTCAGTCATGTCCAACTCCTCGCAACCCCATGGACTGCAGCCTACCAGGCTCCTCCGTCCATGGGATTTTCCAGGCAAGAGTACTGGAGTGGGTTGCCATTGCCCTCTCTGTCAAAGAAGCTAGCTTATCTCTTTGCACAAAGTTCCTTCACCTTCCATTTCTTCTTTCCCAAACTCATAGGTTTTCCCTGAATTCCTGCCAAGAGGCTATGGGTTTCCCAGAAAGAGGAGAAATGACCCAGAAAGACCCCAAATGAAGAAAGGGGAGACCTGGGGTCTCATTTAGGTTACTATAAATAGGCTCCCTATCTCCTCTCTGCCTCAGTTTTCCTATCTGTTAAATGAGCAGAGACATTACTTTGCCAACAAAGATCTGTCTAGTCAAAGCTATGTTTTTTCCTGTAGTCATGTATGGATGTGAGAGTTGGACTATAAAGAAAGCTGAGCGCCGAAGAATTGATGCTTTTGAACTGTGGTGTTGGAGAAGACTCTTGAGAGTCCCTTGGAAAGCAAGATCCAAACAGTCCATCCTAAAGGAAATCAGCCCTGAATATTCATTGGAAGGACTGAAGCTGAAGCTGAAACTCCAATATTACGGCCACCTGATGCAAAGAGCTGACTCATTTGAAAAGACCCTGATGCTGGGAAAGATTGAAGGCAGCAGGAGAAGAGGGTGACAGAAGATGAGATGGTTGGATGGCATCACCGACTCAATGGACATGAGTTTGAGTAAACTCCGGGAGTTGGTGATGGACAGGGAGGCCTGGCATGCTGCAGTCCATGGGGTTTCAAAAAGTCAGACATGACTGAGCGACTGAACTGAAATGGGACTTCAGATGATAGTTATGAGCATAGAAAGATAAAGAGGGGACGACTCTTTGTAAGCGCCCACAGCGAGTCACACCAAGGAGCAATCATCTTCCTGAGGATGCTGGACAGGGACCAGGCCCTGCTACTTAGGAAGCGCTGAAGTCCTGCGGCCCTTGTCCCCTTGCATGCATGCATGTTCTCAGCTGGCATTTCAGGGAGACCCCAAACTCCACGTTCCCCTGCGACATCAGTGAGTCCCTCTACCTGCTCCGCACTCCTCCAGCACTTTAACAGATTGACAGCCTGAAGTCCCAGCAGCGCCAGGCAGCATTCTCTCGACTCTGCCAGGCTTGGTGGGGTAGGAATGGTGAGCAGAAAGCAAAATAAGCAGCTCATGGGACTGAGGAAACACATACAGGATGGCACTGCAGCCGGGGCCACCACCAGCCCCACTCATGGATGGGAGACTTTGCCATCTGGTATTCTCACAAGAAAGGGAGACCATGATGGAGGAAGGCATGCCCATGGCTCACCTCCTAGCACCTGGCATTCCTGATTTCTTGTGAACTCTGCAAGAAACACTTGGTGGCTGGGCCCATCCCAGCCAGGCCAACGAGACATTTCTGAGGCAAGAAGACGTATGCGAGTTTCAATATGAGTAGAACATCCTTTCTGAAGCCAAGATTTCATTCTTGCTGGGACAGTAGTAGCAGTTCTTTGAAACACAAATAAATACAGATGGGCCAGTAGCAGGGGGAGCAGGGTGAAGTCTTTCAAGAAATGAGTAAGAGGCGGTATAGTTTTATCGGAATGGTGGTAGGTATGCTCTCCCCACTGACCCAGCACAGCATGGAGCTTGAGATGGGAAACATCACTGTTCAGTTGGAGCCTCTCTGAAGGATATTTTCTTAGAGGGAAGTTAAGCCCTGTAAGCTTAGCTAGAAATGTGAGGTCTACTGGCACACATGCCTCTCTCACTCTTGTTGATTATCAAAGCAGGGACCCCTCAAAACTGAGGTCTTCTGGAATGAGAAGAAAGGCAAGTGCGGAGATTCCCTTGTTCAAGTTTGCTTCCCAGAGTCACTGCTTCTAGAGGCCTGACAGATCACTGAGGAAGCAAGTGAGTATGTCCAGGAAGCTTAAGTTCAATGACAAGGGTACTGGGTATGACATCAATGCTGTGAAGCCTTTCTAGAATAAATCTTGCTCCTCTCCTCAATTGGCACCGTGTGGCAGCCCTGATCTCTTCCACTGTGGGGTCCCGTACTGCTATGGGACTGCTCAGATAGCCACAACAGTTTGCTCTTTCCCTTCCTGCCAAAGTTCCTCTGGTAAAAACCAGTTTCCAGCATATTAAATTACTTTCATTTTGGCCTTTTAACACTCCCCTTGGCTGTTTTCTTCTTGGCTCCATCTGGACTTTGGGAAACGAATATCTTTAATACCCACTCATTAAATGTCCACTCTGCCAGCTGGTCCTCTGGCCTCTGGAAGGACCGCCAGCCTGGGCAGCCAGAGGACCCCACAGATCAGTGCCTGAGATACCACTCAGGGAATATTAGCAGTAATGGCTCAATCTGGACCCTACCCATTAAAGGACGATTGTGAGTTTTAAGTAGATGTCATAGAGTCTGGAAATTTGTAGCCAAAACCACATCTCCGTTCACATACTGGATTTGGGACACGGGGAAGGACTCACCCATGCTTTCCAGGAGTGGGTGCCAGGAGGATCTCTCTTCCAGCCTCGTTGTGGGGCAGCAGTTGAGCGACGTACCTGCCCGACGGCTGCAGGTGCCGATGCACCGAGACGGCCAGCCGGCAGTGCTCACTGCTGCTCCTCATCCATGGGCTCAGGATCGTGTGCTTGGAGTTTGCCGAGGTGTTGAGGAGGAGGAAGGCGCCTGCCAAGAGACATGGAGAATGAGTCTGCAGTGTGTCCGGATGAGAGGACCAGCGTCAGATCTGTGGTGGGATTAGAGAGACCAACGGCATTAGAGTCAGCGATGCTGGAAGTCTTCCTCCAGCCCCTCACCATCTTCACACAGCCAATCTCTTCCCCGCTCTCTTAGGCTGTTTCTATAAAAAGTAGAGCCTGAGGCAAAGATGGTGATCCGGGGCTTATCGTTAGGCAGACCGAGCTTCTCACCTCAGCTTCCCTAGGCACTAGTTCTCTACCTTTGAGTCTCAGGTTTTCATCTGTAACACGGGCAGCCTAAGAGAGTCGCTCACTCCATGTATGACCCCAGAGTGGAGCTAGGACATCAGTTACACCTCATAAACCTCCAGGTGTGGGATCCCCTAACCTCACAAACCAGAACACTCTGGGGCATCTCAGGCCACCCAGTGGGTCACAGTTTAAATCTGAGCTGACCTGAGTTCTCCATATGACACTCAAGCCAACTTCAGACCCAACTGATATCTGTTGGACAATTCAGAGTTTCTGAGGAATGTATGGGTTGGCTCCAGGCTCTCAAATAGTTATGACCAGTTCAAGATTTTCTTTGTGTGGCTTATTTTGGTCACTTATTTTGTAGCTAAGATCATGGCTATAACTCCTTTGCTTATTAGCTACATGATCTAGAGCGAAGCATTAACTTTTTCTTGTTTCAGTTTCCTCATGTATAAAAATGGCGTGGGAAGGGTTGGCCAAACTCAACAATTTCTTAAGACACATTTCAACCCCTTTGTCTATGAATCATGTGAATCTGCAACTATTTTCCACAAAGTGAAGTCGCTCAGTCGTGTCCGACTCTTTGCGACCCCATGGACTGTAGCCTGCCAGGCTCCTCTGTCCATGGGATTTTCCAGTCAATAGTCCTGGAGTGGATTGCCATTTCCTTCTCCAGGGGATCTTCCCAACCTAGGGATCGACCCCAGATCTCCCACATTGTAGACAGACGCTTTGGCAATCCACTCCAGGACTATTGCCTGGAAAATCCCATGGACAGAGGAGCCTGGTAGGCTATAGCCCATGGGGTCACAAAGAGTCTGGTAGGCTACAGCCCATGGGGTCACAAAGAGTCGGACACAACTGAGTGACTTTACCTTACCTTACCTTACCGTCTGAGCTATCAGCGAACTCCTTTCTCCACAAAGAGAGCCCTACAAATCCATCCTGGTGCCATGTCTGTGGCAGAGTTTCCCTCTGGGGCAAGCCAACCGTAATACCAGCAGCACAGGCCAAGTGACCTGCACAAAACCTGTATTTATGGGGATTACTGTTGGCATAAAACCACAGCATTATTTTACTGTTCCTGGTATTCCTTCTGATGCATTAATATCACTTGCCACACTTCTCCATTGAAGTTTTGGACCATTAGATGTTGCTCCTTTTGCAGTGAAAGCCTGTCTCCTAACATCCTTGATTTCTCCTGTGGGAACCAGCTAACGAGTGTTCAGCTTCTTTAACCACTCCCAGCACATAGAATTAGTCTCCTTTGCAGATAACCCAATTTATCGAGTAGGCAAAGGAACCGTACTTTTCATTGATAAAGAATGATATGGAGGAAAGAAGGGGATTTATACCAGAAGCTAAGTATTTCCAAGGACACATATTGTGTCAGGAATTTGGAGAGTTGTTATATTCTGGAAGTAGGTAAATATGACTTCTAGTTACAATCAGGATGAAGTCAGCACAAGACTGTTTCTGAACTGAATCAGGGACATGGGTCAGTACTGGAAACTAAACCCTCTGTAATTAGTGGGAAGTTTCAGCATGGTGCACAGGCCTTTGAAAAGTGCTTTCTGACCCTCAGTAAATAATCTGTATTATTATCCTATTTTACCATGGGGAGACATTCTTGTTATGGGCACAGAGGTTAAAAAAAAAAAAAGATAATTAGAATCAAAGACTCAGAATTAGAAAGCACTTTAAGATGATCCAGTGTAATGCCCTTGCTTTTCTAGGGAAGCAGACTGGAGATCCGAAGTGGGAGATAACTTGTATAAAGTCTCAACTTGAAAGTCCAAACCAGATTCCAGGTCTCTGAACTCCTAATCCAAGCTCTTTCCCTTGCATCTTTCTCACTGCCCCACTGTATTCTTTATCCTAAAATGAAATGTAAGCAGGGTGCCTTGTGGCCAAGTTGTATAACACAGGAGCCGAGAAGGATGGGACAGGAGAAAGACAGGCAGATGGACTCTCCACTCCAGAACAAATCCATTTGTTCACTGGCCTCTTTACTCACTCCTTTCTGCCCTCAGATTTCATTTATTAGATGCCTACTTTGAGTAAACATCCAAGCACTGGCTCGGCCCTGGGGACACAGATATGAACCAGACACGGTTCTGGACTTCAAGAAACTCTAGGTCCCATAGGGGTGATGAGACGTCTGCACTAACTTTAATCAAAGGTAGAGGTTATAGAGTCATAAGACACATACAGACAAAGTACTTCGGGAGGCTCCACAAAAAATATTAGGTTCAGTTGGGAAGATTCATAAAGAAGATGATCTTTGAGCTAGGTCTTTAAAGGAGAGACAAACAAAGATATTGGCAGAAATGACTGTGCAAGATTTGAGAGGAAGAGGAGTCAAGGCAGAAATGTAGAAAATGTGTCGTGGCATTTGGATGCAGAGTAGGGCACATGAAGAGAAGGCTGGGAAATAAGGAAGGGTGACGCGTGTGGACCAGACCACAGAGAACATTTCATTCCCAGCTGAAAATGTTCATCTACACTTTGGACAATAGGGAGCCAGAAAAGATTTTTGAGCAGGATAGGGACCTCATCAGAGTGGTGCTTCAGGAAGATTAATCTGGTATGGTGGGTGAGAGGCAGGATCAAAACTGACCCAACCTCAACCTCCACCACCCGTCCACACCAGGCAAGGACAAGACTCAATGCAAATGTGATGTGTTTAGTATGTTATGTTGTAAGCAAAGGTGCTGTGTTAGGGACAACTCCGGAATCTACCGAGGCTTCCAACCATCTATCTGTTCAGAGCAAATGAGAGCTCTGGAAGTACCTCTGGGGCACCACATACTTTGGGGTGCATTCTGAGCTTAGGATGAAGCCACATATGCCACATATAAGGAAGCAACAGTAGTGTGTCTGGGTCTGAGACACTACGCTGGTATTTTTCTTTGGGAAAAAGTTGGATTGAAACCAGCTTTTTGAGCTACTGAGAGAAAGAATGCAGGCAAAATAAAAGAGGTGCTTCCCTTTTTTGTCAGTGAGTACACACTGATGAGTGGGTATTAAAGATATTCGTTTAAACCCTGGGAAACTCGAGCTCCCAATAGGAGCAAATCAAGCTGAAGTTGCTGGGGCTTGGGGCTCATCCTCTCCACTGTCCCTCCCTCCTGGATGTGAAAACACATGTAAATTCTGTCCTTGTGATTCAGTACCTCAATAATGAGACTCTTTCAAAGCTGACTGGAAGATGGATTACTTTTCCAGTTCTAATACGTGAGATGATGTTTATATGAATTTTATTTTGTGCAACTGGACTATCAATAAGGGACTGAGCTTGAAGTATTTTCACTCTCAATAAAACTCTATAGTTGAGAGCTATCTCTTCATCAGCAGCTTTCCTCTACCCCTAAAAAATAAAATAAAAGGAAAAAATACATTTCATAAGCTCCTTGGGATATTGTCAGTATAAATCTTTTAAAGTCAGTGAGAATTTATCTCTCCTCTTCCTCTTTCCCATTTCCTGTTTATTTTGCTCAGAATAACTTGGGGCTATGGGAAGGCTCCTGGGCTCCCTTCTAATTAAGAAGGATGGCCTGGCAGCTCACAGACCTTCTCCCAGAGTGGGCCATAGGGGGTGGAGAAGCAGATCAAAGAGCCCTGCTTACCGGGTGCCACGATCATGGTTTCCTTATTACGGGACTGTGTTGATGTGTTCAGTGATTAAATATGAAATAGTTATTATTTTTACCTCTGGTCACAGGCATAGGGATGTGTCACTCTCATCCAAGCCAGCAGGGCTCAAATTATGAGACAGAAACCAAGGGGCATGAATCTTGAGATCAGACAGACTCTTTTATATTCAGGCTCTATCTCTATTCCATTCTAGGCTTTAGACAAATTGTTTAACCTCTTTAAACCTTAGTTTGCTCAGATTTAATATGGCTAGAGCCTACCTCCTATGGCTGTCATGGAGATTAAACTGAACTGCATGTGTGAAAGTGGCTAGTACAGTGTCTGGCCCTTAGTAGATACGTGATGAATGTTGATTTCCTGCTTTGAGGGGTGTCAATCTGGAGTTCCTTTTATCTATCCCTAAACTTAAAGTCAGAGGACCAAATTTCAGCCCTGGCTCTGCTACTACCAAGGTTTCTTTGTTTGTAAAATGAAAAGGTTGGATAGAATCTCTCTGAGGACCCTTAGGGCTCCAAACTGTCAGTAATTCTATCTGCCTGCCTAGAATATTATTAATCTAAAGGAAACATGTCAAGTCTCCAAGCCCCTAAGTCCTAAAGACTTCTTCTCCTAATTTACCTCTCTGAGGCTTCTAAACCAACAGTTTCAATCAATTGACCAAATATTCTGTGAACTGTGATTCCTGGTTCTGCTTCCTCTCTTCTAATTTACACGAACTTGTTACAGGACTGGTACCACCTCTAAATGTTTCATATTTAACACAATGCATGCCATATGGCAAGCACTCAATGCCTTTAAAAATCAAAGTAATATATACATAAAGCAAGGAGTCAAGTAGTTCAGAGTGGCTCATATAATAATAATAATAAAACTATCCCCAATCATGCTCCTCACACCAAGTCCCAAAAATACTTTTAAGGATTTCTAATGTCTTTGACCAGCTGCTTTCATAATTCTAGATATTATGATCAGAGTGTTATTTGTTGGTGCAACAACTTTAGACTCATTAACGTTGATGGTACAGTAAGAAAAATGATCCTATCCCCCTTCTATTGGGTTGGTCAAAAAGTTCATTTGAGTTTTTCTGCATGATCTTAATAATTCTTTATTTCTTAAATTCGTTTTTACTTTTTTAAAGTTACTTTCCTTTTTAACTCTTCATGGCAAATTTATCATTTGTTCCATCAGCTTTACACAGTATCACCTGACTCTCCTCCCTGGAAGATGACGCCATTAGCCTTCCTGCTCTTCCAGACTTTTTCACATCCACCTCCTAAAGCAGCTGTGTTTTCCTCTATATTGTCAAGGTTGTGGAAGAATGATTAAGTCTTGTGTTTTGCTTACAGGTTGATGCTAAATGTTGAAAATTAATAACAGAGCTTTTTATATTGTAAACTATATACATATTTTCACTGCAGTGAACAAAGTTATATTTATAAATGTCTTTATTGGTCCAGTAATACATACCACTCCACAGAGAATGTTTCTAATATCAAGATGAAATGAATATTCATTCTCTCTCTCTTGGTCTTAACATTGTCACCTGCCAAAATTGTGGCACATTATAATTTGCCTTATATTTGAATCAGGAGTCTCCTGTGCAGTTTGTTTTTCCAGAAATTTCTGATTGGTTTTCTCTTTATTTTCTATCCGCCTTTTGCACTATATCACTAACGCTTCTACAAATTCCTTGAAGAATCTCTCCCTTCTTCTCGAAGACTCTGACTTTCTGTTTTTAATTTATACCAGTTGTTTTCTGGGCCTCCAATACAGCTATTATGGAATTTCTCTTCCATTAGTCCCACCATCCTGGGAAATTTCAAAAACTTCTTTGAGAATCTTTGGCTATCTCCAATATTTTTATTTTGTTTTCACACTTGGTTGATAGATTGTTAGGCTATAGTTTCCAGATCAGAAGTTTTGCTTCAGAAATTTAAAGGTCTAGCTTTAGTGTTGTTGAGCATCTGTGTGACTGAGGTGAAGTCTGAGGCTGGTTTTACTGTAATTTTTTTTATAGTCAACCTGCTTTTTTTTTTTCCCCGCTTTGGAAACCTTCAGGACCTTTCTTTAATACTAAGGTACTTGAATTTTGGTACAATGGATCTAGGAATGGATCTCTATAAAAATTCTGCAGTGACATTTGGTAGGCTCTTTCAATCTGAAAATACATTTCTTTCTTTTATTTCTGGTAAATCTGTTGTATTATTTCTCTGATATTTTCATTGCCCTCTTCTCAGTCTTAAATCTTTCTGAAGACATTTATCTCTCAAGCTAACTTGTTAGCGACTTTATCTTTGTTTTCTCTAGGGTCAGTTTTTTAATGTTGATATTTCTTTTTCATTCTGCTGGGCTATCACATGTAGGGTGGTCCTGGCTCAGCCCCTCATATAGAAACAGGAGAGGCTAGGAGTACTTCTAGAAACTTCTCTACCCATAGTTAGTGCTTGCCCTTCATGTCAGCATTGGCTTGATGGACTGTGGGGAGCCAGCCACCCTGCAGCACCTGCTCCCCAACTCCAGCATCGTGGACTCATCTTCATTCTCTGCATGAGCAATGAACACTCCCAAGAGTAGCCCTGGGTTTCTAGGTCCACTTGAATTTTTTAGAGAAAAGTCTTTGTTTCTCTCCCTTGTGGTTAGGTATCTTACTAATTTTTCATCCGGTAAACTGGGGTTGAAGGGGAGTGACCATATGAGTTAACACACCACAGAGAAATCACATTCTTCCTCCTGACTCTCATCCTTCCTTCCAGAGAATCACTTATCAGTACCCACTGTGGTGCTGCCCAGCAGAGGAAGGCCCCCTCCTCTGCTCCAAAGCGAGCATCTTCTCATCTTATTTCCTCTGTCAACAGCTTCCAGCTCCTCTTTGTGCTCTAGAAGTCACTCATAGATCCCCTCCTGTTCTGTTTGCCATTCAAGGTTTATTCCTCCTTTGAATCTTTTATTATCACTTTAGTGGGATTACAGGAGAGAAGAAGAAAAAAGTGTGCTCAGTCCACCATCCTGAACCAGAAGTCTCTTAATCATATTCTTTGCGTGAGGACATGAATAAACAAATGTATGAATGGACAGATTTCTATCTCAATAAATCACATGATTCTGGCACCACTGGTTGTCTATATTGAAATTAAACTATTAAATCATTATTTCAAGCTATTACTTGATCACAATTCCATTTGTATTAGGTGGGGCTTAAGGAATAGCAGAAGTTTATTGGCTGGAATGTGGACAGAAGAAGTGCAACATGGTGCAAGGTGTAGCATGGGGAATGATGCCGTGCCATCCCCCAGAGTGTGTTCCACAGAACACTAGCCCCACAAGGTGTTAATAGGTATTATGGGAAAGCTCTGGGATCAAGAAAGGTTGAGGATTATTGGGTTAAACAAAAGTAAACAGGCTTTTTCCTTGTGGGACTTCCTAGAAACTTAATACGCCAATAAGAGTTTTGACTCTTTGAGACTGAAACATAAAACAAAGATTTCCGAAACTCCTCAGGGAACAGAATCTTTTGCTATGGTGTATAATGCACCATGGAATATGCTTTGAAAACCCGACTCTATTCCATTTGTGCTCTAGAGACCATTTGCAGAAAGTGAGAAAGGGAAAAAAAAACCATCGTGATAAGAATTAAAGTAGTATAGAAGTGAATAACATATCTCTACCATCTCTTAAATTGTAAAGCTCTGTTTGTATGACTTTCAAACTGTCCTCCCATCAACATCTAAGATTCTTGTGGCAGAATCATGCTTTTGGAAAGGCTCCTCTGGGTTACTACTTTGGTCTCTCTACCTGAGGATACTTAAAAATGCTACATTCTATATCTGACTTTCAGAATGTCAGAGCTAGAAACAGACATGATGGTCACATAGCTAGCCCCTTGCTCTAATGGGGAGAAAGCAAAGAAGCTAAGGACTTGCCCAAGGTCATACAGCAAATCAGTGGTGGATCTGGAACTAACAGCAAGATTTTCAGATCCTGCCCAGTGGAACACTCAGTAGCCACCTGCCCATGTCAGAGGTCTATGATGGTGTTTTGGTCAAATGTTCTATGGCTTGGTCTCCAGCTGTCCCAGACATCACTTTCTTTCTTTTCACTTTCACAATTCTAAGGATCTGGCCCATCTATCTGCCTATCTCAGATCGAAGGAAACAGATTAAAGCCTGGGCAGGGGGCACCCAGACAGATGACGTATCCTCTGGAAATCACTCCTGGGGGCTTAGGGTGGTCCTTCAAGTCTGGGAAGTATTTGAGGGTCTCCTCTGTTCATGTGGTCTTATGAAGTACCAAACCAGATTGGGAACACTGAAAAAGTTCCTTTATTGTTTGTTTTTAAAATTTGAGTTCTGCTACCCTATGTAATCTCAACTCAGGTTTTAGGTTTTAGTTCAGACTTTTGAAATATATAGGAAGGAGTAGTTAGGATTGTCCTTATCGCCATGCCTTGTCTAAAAGTGGGATAACTTAGGAATCTAGACCTAGAGTTCTTGCTAGTTATTTAGCCCAGCTGTTTCACCTTGTAGGTGAGGACATTGAGGCCAGAGGGTTGAAGAGATGTGCCTGGATTCCACAGCAGGCAGCTGAGCTGTGTTAGGCTCCGGCTCCTCCAGTTCCAGACTGGTGCACCCTTACTGTCTCACACTGCTACGGTGTCAAATATTCAGTATAAGCTCCACTACCATCCACCACCAGGAATTAAATGTACTGCTTTACTGCACCTTTATGAGGAAGCACCTGAAGAGTAATGGAACTGATTTTTGAGGTCTAATGACAGAATGAACAAGTGTGTTCATTAAGGGAGGAAAGGGAGGTAGCAGTTGATTTTTCTTAACAGTATTATTAATCTTAACATTATGAATTCAGCTGTAGCCAAAAGTGGTAGTACACTTGCCTATTTGGTGGATTGCTGTAAACTACCTCTCAGGTCCAGGCTAACTGTGGCAAAAGCTGCCTAGAAATGGTAAAATACACTTATGCTTATGTGTGTATACAGTAAGTATATGCATATTTGTGTGTGTATGTGTATACATACTTTATAGTGTGTATATATGTATACATACACACACACACACACACACGTGTGTGTGTATCCTGTATATGTGTGTATGTTCAGGTAGACCCCATTTTAGATCTCTGATCCTGTTATAAAGAACAAATCTTTTGGCAGGGAGAGAGACATACTTTTCTTTGTTTTTGTTTTTTTAACCCATAGGTTTCATTTAAGAAAAAAAGACCAAAAATCTTTATATACTGCCTCTGTGTTCTGGGGAGTCAGCAAAAAAAAGATAATAAAAGGCAAAGCCAATAAATAGAAGGAAATAAGCTGAAGTGCTAAGAAACCTCTTTTCCCTAAGAGCTCATTGTGGTAATCCTCAAGGAAAATAGAACAGCACTTGATCTGATGAGAGGGAGAAAGGAGAAGCCAGATGAAAACTAAACAATTGATTTAATTCAATGAGAAGCAAGAGGCAGGAGAGGTAAAAGTATCTGCTGCTATCGGGGTTGGGAAGGGAGGAGTTAGGGGACAAAGTGCCTTTGGTGTAACAAGATCCACTTTAGATGGAGATAAGCATGAAATCAAGTTTTCCCTTTTCCATGTAGGTTCGTAGCTCTGGAATCAGATTGTTCAATTTCTGCCTTAAGTCCCAGATGTCAGGGTATAAAAATCTTTCATGTTACTTTTTAAAATTTTGCTAAGAGGTATCAGATTTTATCACTTTATTTGTGTAGTTCGTTGAATTTTTTAAAATTAAAAAAATTTTAAAGCAATTTTGGACCCATGTTCTTGTGGGAGTGTAACAGGATCTCAGCCTCTTATAATAATTTCTGACATTCTGTGTGCTGTGGCTCTCAGACACTCCAGTGTTGAGGAAGGAACACAAACCCTGGGCAAATGCTGACAAGGGAAGGGAAGCGAGGGAAGGCCACCAGGTCACCACATGCCACTCTGGGAATGACCCACAGGGCACCAAGAGGCCATCCCACCCAACTCTTTGTCCTTCGGAAGAGGGAGCTCACATGCAGGAAGGTGAAGGAACTGTCTGAAGAGGGTTAGGCAGAGGAAAATGGCTAGGTTGAGCTCTCAAAGGTTCTAGAAAGATCTGGCTTCTTCTAACTGGTCTTCCCACTTTCCACTCACGCTCCCCCCATACATTCTGCAAACAGCAGCCAGAGCCATCTTCTTAAATAGGATTTAGTTGGTCACAGTCCTTTTAAACTCTTCAATAGTGTCCCACTGACAATAGATTAAATTCAAGTTCCTTCCTATGATTTACAAGGAAGGTCAGAGGGGAACCAACCTGTGGCAGATATCATAGGTTGGCTCACTTAGCACCCTCACCAACTTCCTTCTCTCTTTCCTTTCTCTTTTACTGAGACTGGAAGTTTAAAAACTACTTGATTTAACAGGCCTTCCTTATAGACCACTGACACAGTACTAGCCTATGAAACGTAAGCAGAATTGTGCTTATAAGGTGGCCAGAATTAGCTAATAAGAACACAGGACACTCAGTTAAATGTAAATTTCAGAAAAATAATGAATAATTTTTTCAGCACAAAAATATTACATGGGGCATACTTATATTAAAAACATTATTTATCGCTTATCTGATGCTCACATTTAACTGGACAGCCTATATTTTATCGGGCAAGCCCATGTTCTGGAAAATTTGGGGAAAACCTTCCCTCTCTGCCTCTTTTTCTTCTTGCCTGGAATGTGGACTTAATGCCTGGAGGTGTGGTAGCTGTCTTGTGACTATGAAGCAACAAGCATAAGCACACAAACTGGAAAGGTAACAAGAGTTGTCACTGATGGTGTTTTGGGACATTTGTACCATTGCCTGCCCAAGATCTTTATCTGGTTAAGCCACTGTGGTGAGGGCTTCTGTTTTTATAGCTGATGCTCTGTGATCAGGGATCTTGTCTGTCTTGGGCCAGCTGTCTAGTGCCTAACACAATGACAGGGACAGTGCTCCTTCAACAAACATTTCCTAAATGGGTAAAGACATTACACTTAACAAAAATGCATGTAATTCACTTATTTCCTTGTATCTTATCTAAAATAGTGTCATTCTTATTTTATGTTAGAAAGAACATTTCCCCTCTTGAACTGACTGGTGGTTATAGAAGGAGTATTATTTGCAACACAAAACAAATAATTTTTTAAATGCCTGGAAGTTTGGACACTTAACGTCAGTGTTTTTCAAATCATGGTTTGTAACCCTTTAGTGGGCCATGAAATCAACTTAGTGGGTCATGACCAGCATTAAATTAAAAAGATAGGAAGGAAGAAGAAAGGAAGAGGGAAAAAAAGAAATTAAAAAATATCCATATTGTAATTTCCCCTTGGGAAATAATGGCTGCTGATCTATATATATATATACACACACACACAAAATCACACACGTTTCTGTATACTATGCTGTTATATAAAATATATTTCTTACTGTGGGTTATGGTTAAAAATAATTGAAAGGCTCAAGATGAGTATTGTTCAAATTTCAAATGTTCATACATGGAAAGTATACTGGGTGAGTCTGTTCCCTGAGCTACCTCTCATTAGGTGGGTGATTTGGGGAGAAGAAATCTATTTGGACAGAATTTTGTGATTTATAAAACTCGCCCACACAAACAATCCTATAACAGCTCCATGAAAGATGCTTTCCCAGTTGTGGCTATTCCTGCCACGGCAGCCATTAGCCACATGTGGCTACTGAGTACTTGAAAAGAGGCTGATGAAACTGAGAAACTGAATTTTTCAATTTATTTAATTTTTAAAACTTTAAATTTAATTTAAAAATTAAACTTAGAAGCCAACACTTGATTTAGTCATTAGAAAAACATGTTTGGAACAACTTGGATATGTGAATCTAACTTTTCAATCATAAATTTTATGAAATACAGACCCACTATTTAAAATGAAAATTTAGCCTCAAATTGACATGTACTGTAAATTAAAGCATATACTAGATTTCAGTGATTTAGTACAGAAAAAATACACAGTATTTTATGAATAGTTTTATACTGATAACATGTTGAGATGACAATATTGAATATATTGAGTTTATATATTATTAAAATTAAGTTCATCTGTTTCTTTTGACTTTTTGTAATGCGGTTTCTACAGATTCTAAAGTTACATTTTTGGCTCATGTTATATTTCTACTAGTCAGCACTGCTCTGAGGATCAAGTGTCTTGCCCTAGGCCACTGGATGAGTCAAGTGCTTCAACCACTGTTATGATCCAGATCATGTGACTCAAAACTCATGGCTCTTTTTGCTAAACTACAAGTCACATCTCTAACAGGCCTCATTGTTACCTCTAAAAACAGTGGGGGTGAACTGTAGGACAATAATAATATAATGATGATGACGGCTAACATTTAATGTGTGCCTAACATGTCCTGGGTGATAGGTTAACATTTAATAAGATTTATTGCATTTGATTTTACAACAGCTTGGTAAGGAGGCATGTGATTGTTATATCCACTTTTTAGATGAGGAAACTAAGGTTTGGAGATACCAATTAATCTGCCTATCAGCTCAAGGCAGCACAGTCTGAGGGGCCCAGAACCTGGGAGGTCCATACAAATGACTGAATACTAAACCCTTTCCCGAGATGATGGCCATCACAAAAGCATTTGGGCTCTGTGTGGGTAACAAGTAGCTGTATCTCCCAGAATCCTGTTAGATTAATTTCCTTTGGGAAATAATGTCTGCTGATCTTGCTGCTGATTCCAACACCATATAGTAGAAATCTCTAAGTGCCACAGTCTTTGAATAGACAGATAAGGCTCAAGAAGGTGACTTTGTATCTGAAAAATTTTCAACCAGAAAATTGAAATATGGGCTTCATTACTATGGGTGCTTATTTAAAGATCTATTTGCAATTTAAAATTAAATTTAATAACAGCTTTCAAATATAGGGACAAATCATACTTTCCTCATGAAATTATTTTTATTTTGTTATAAACACTGTGCATACTCATTAAGCACAATTTAGGAAGAAAAAGTAAGACAAAGCAATTCATCTGTGCCTCTGCTACTCGAACTTTGTATTGTGTTTGTTTCGTTCTTCCATATGTCTGTGTGCTTAGCAGCTGAGTCGTGTCTGACTCTTTGAAACCCCGTGGACTGCAGCCTGCCAGACTCCTCTATCCATGGGGATTCTCTAGGCAAGAATACTGGAGAGGGTTGCCATGCCCTCCTCCAGGGGATCCTCCCAACTCAGGGATCAAATTCAGGTCTCCCACATTGTGGGCAGATTCTTTACAGTCTGAGTCACCAGGGAAGCCCCATATGCATAGAATTTTAAAAATTTATAATTTCACTAAGGATACTTTTCCCTTTGCTCTTTCCTTTAACATTAGGTTATAAGCATTTTCTATATGCTATTTATGTAGGCTTTCCAAACATATATATATATGTGTATATATATACATACATACATATATATATATATATACACATATATATATACTTGTATAATATTCCAATTCAGTGGACATAACATTTAAACTATTTTTTTAGTTTAGATAATTAGGTTGTTTCCAATTTTTTGTGATTATAGAAAAAGTTGTTCTCTTGCTCCCTTGAATAGTAGTCTTTTTGGATGGTCAGTCCCTCAACATGTATCAAAAACTTTAAACTATGCATATTCTTTGACCCAACAGTTCCTTTCTAGGAGTTTGCTTTGAAAAAACAGTTATCCAAAAATACTTCTTTGCAAAGCTGCTTAGCACTAATTATGTGAGCAAATATTCAGAAATGATAAATGTCAGACATAGAAGATTAGATAAGTAATATATGGTGTATTCATGTGATGAAGTACTTCATGAAAACACTACAAATACTGTCTTAAAAGCAGATATATGATACATGTCCCTACATGTTCTTTCCTGGTGGTCCAGTGGTTAAGACTCTGTGCTCCCAACAAAGGATACCTGGGTCTGATCTCTGGTCAGGGAACTAGATAACCACATGTTACAACTGAGAATTTGCATGCCACAACTCAAGACCCCACATACCACAACTAAAAAGAGACTCTGCACACAACAACGAAGACCTGGTGCAGCCACATACATAAATAAATATGTCCGTGTAAGTTTAAAAAGTGGATATATGTGTTTGTTAGCCATCCGTATGTCTTCGTGGTACATATACACAATGGAGTATTACTCAGCCATTAAAAAGAATACATTTGAATCAGTTCTAATGAGGTGGATGAAACTGGGGCTGATTATACAGAGTGAAGTAAGCCAGAAAGAAAAACACCAATACAGTATACTAACACATATATATGGAATTTAGAAAGATGGCAATGATGACCCTGTATGCAAGACAGCAAAAAAGACACAGATGTGTATAGCAGACTTTTGGACTCAGAGGGAGAGGGAGAGGGTGGGATGATTTGGGAGAATGGCATTGAAACATGTATACTATCATGTAAGAATCGAATCGCCAGTCTATGTCCGATGCAGGATACAGCATGCTTGGGGCTGGTGCACAGGGATGACCCAGAGAGATGTTATGGGGAGGGAGGTGGGAGGGGGGTTCATGTTTGGGAACGCATGTACACCCGTGGTGGATTCATGTCAATGTATGGCAAAACCAATACAGTATTGTAAAGTAAAATAAAGTAAAAAAAAAAAAGTGGATATATATATACATATATATATATGTGTGTGTGTGTGTGTGTGTGTGTGTGTGTGTAACTGATTCACTTTGCCAAATACCTGAAACTAAACAACATTGTAAATCAACTATACTCCAGTAAAAACTTAAAAATAAGTAAGGAATAGATGGGGAAACGGTGGAAACAGTGTCAGACTTTATTTCGGGGGGCTCCAAAATCACTGCAGATGGTGATTGCAGCCATGAAATTAAAAGATGCTTACTCCTTGGAAGGAAAGTTATGACCAACCTAGATAGCATATTCAAAAGCAGAGACGTTACTTTGCCAACAAAGGTCTGTCTAGTCAAGGCTATGGTTTTTCCAGTAGTCATGTATGGATGTGAGAGTTGGACTGGGAAGAAAGCTGAGCACCAAAGAATTGATGCTTTTGAACTGTGGTGTTAGAGAAGACTCTTGAGAGTCCCTTGGACTGCAAGGAGATCCAACCAGTCCATTCTGAAGGAGATCAGCCCTGGGATTTCTTTGGAAGGAATGATGCTAAAGCTGAAAATCCAGTACTTTGGCCACCTCATGCGAAGAGTTGACTCATTGGAAAAGACTCTGATGCTGGGAGGGATTGGGGGCAGGAGGAAAAGGGAACGACCAAGGATGAGATGGCTGGATGGCATCACTGACTCGATGGATGTGAGTCTGAGTGAACTCCGGGAGTTGGTGATGGACAGGGAGGCCTGGCGTGCTGCGATTCATGGGGTCGCAAAGAGTCGGACATGACTGAGGGACTGAACTGAACTGAAGGATTGTTAAATACTACTACTAATAATAATGATAACTTTCCTTGATTGACTACCAGACATTGTGCTTATCCATATTTAGGATCTAATTTAATCCTCAAGAACCCATGTGTTTGGTACTATTATTATCATCTTCTTTGTACAGATACAAAAATAAGTTTAGAGGGTTAGGTGACCTCTCAGGGCCAAAAAACTGGTAAGCAACAGAACCAAGACACAAACTTGTTATCTCCAGGGCTTGCACCATTAATCACCATGATATATTAATAATCAGGATGCTCACCATCTATTGTTAGATTGAAAAGGCATTTGCAAAATAATGTTGATAATATGATCTCGGTATGGTAAAATACATATAATAAATATATGTATATGGAAAAAGAAAATACTTGAGGATATTCACCAAAAGATTAAATGGGTAGCTCTGGATGGTGGAATATTTTTCTTTATATTTTTTTGAATTTTCCAAAACATCTGCTACTTTTTTGGTATTTATTATTGCAATAAAATGTATACAACATCAAATGTACTACTCTAACTATTTTAAGTGTACAAATCAGTAGCATTAAGTACACTCACAATGTTGTCATTAAACTGTCACAACCATACAATTCGAGAACTCTCTCATCACTCAGTTATCCACTTCCTGCCCCTGGTAATCTTTATTCTACTTTCTGTCTATGTGGATTTGACTACTTTAGATACTTCATATAAGTGCAATGATATAGTTTTGTCTTTTTATGATGCTTACTTAGCATAATTTCTTCAAGAAATTCTTCAAGATATTTAGCTAAATTTCTTATTTAGCATAATTTCTTCAACGTTGTATCATGGGTCAGAATTTCATTTCTTTTTAAGGCTAAATAATATTCCATTGTGCATATATATATATATATATATATATATATACCACATTTTGTTTATCCATTCATCTGTTGCTGGACATTTGGATTGTTGTAAATAGTGTTGGCTATTGTAAATAATGTTGCTATGAACATTGGTGTACAAGCATCTGTTTGAGTGTTTGCTTTCAATTCTTTTGGGGATATGCCTAGAAATGGAATTGCTGGGTCATATGATAATTCCATATTTAAGAAACACTAATTTTTGAGGAACTGCCAAACTGTTTACATTCCCATTGGTATTGTACAACAATATTAATTTCTCTACACTCTTAACCCAAATTCTTTTTTTTACTTTTTTAAAAATAATAGCCACCTAATGGGAATGAAGTGGCATCCACTGTAGTTTTGATTTGCATTTCCTTAATGGCTAGTGATGCTGAGCATCTTTTTATGTGCTTATTGGTCATTTGTATATCTTCTTTGGAGGAATGTCTATTGAAGTCCTTTGCCCAGCTTGTAATTGGGTTGTTTGTTTTCATCTGTCACTTTTTAAATTAGAAAGTAAACTACAGTGACTTTTATGAAGGATTTAAAAAATGCATATTTAATTGGGTCTTTCCCTACTTCTATACCTCGTGTTGCCTCTGGATTGAGGTTCATACTATCACAGTATAGGTCAGCCAGGCTCCATCTGCAGCCTCCTGCTTCACACAGGATGCTGCAGGTGTTCCAAACTTCCTGCAGACATCAGGTCTCTTTGCCCATGCTCTACATTTTGTAGAGACTGCATTCCCTTCTTTTCTTCCTCCTCATTGCCCTTCTTTATCCAGCTACATCCTAACCACCCTTTAAGAGTCAGCTCAGGGTTATTTCTTCAAATAATCCTTCCAAACCCTCCAGGCTAAGTGATGATCTTACTCCTGCTTTTGCCACATGTTGTGGATGCCTCTGCCACTTACCTTTTAATGATGGAGTTATGTGTGTCTGTCTCCTGCACAAGACAGACTCACTCACTGAGAATAAGGGTAGGCCTTTGTCATTGGCTTACACCAATGCCTAGCTCACAGAAGGAGCTCAATATTTACTTAACAGAATTGAACTCTTGGTTTTTATTAACTTATTGCTTGCTAACAAAACAAGCCTTTCTATTTTGTCCATCAGCAATGCATGGAGGTACCTGTTTCATTGCAGTCTTGTCAACAATGGGAATTATATTTGTTGTTTCAATTTGCATTTATTTAATTACTAGTGAGGCTGAATCTTTTCCCCATATGTTCTTTAATTAGTTATCTGTCCTCTTTTGTGAGCTGTCTGTTCATTTCTTTTGTTCAGTTATCTATAGGAAGTTTAGTATTTGCCTCATTGATTTTGTAAAAACTGTTTAAAACAAGGCTATTAACCCTTTGTCTATTATACTTGCTGAAAGAAATTACTCCCATTTAGTCTTTGTCATTTAATTTTGTTTTTAATGTAAACAATTTGAATCATTTTATGCTATCAAATCTTACATATGAAGTTTATCAATTTGCCTTTTTATATTAATAAACTTGAATGTTCTATAATGGCTTACCTTAGTATTAACTTCAATAATATTTGATAAGAATAATTACTATATTTAAAAGTATATCAGTTGCTTTATGGGTATTGAATGGGCTGTCTAAGTGTAATTATATCCAAGGAAATCATTAGGTGAAAAAAAAGGAAACCTAAGTGAAGTCACTGAACTTATATTGTAAATTGACCTTTCTTTAAGACTTCCTTAGCTATTGCAGTCAGGGAGGCAGAAAGGCTCTAAATTTCAAGTGAGATCTAAATTGCAAAACAACAGTCAGGCCTGGAGAAGAAGGTTTAGGAAAGGGCGAATCATCAGTTCCCAGAGGCCACTGTCCATGGGTAGCTTTCCTTTGGCCCAAGTCTTGGTCAGCACTGGCTTTTAAATTTGGATTAGTGTCAATGTTTAAAAGTCAGGAAACATCAGTCACATTAATACCTGCACATCCAGCTGCTCTGAGGGAGAAAAGAAGGTCTAGCAAGAATGGGCCTGGTGCTTTGGTGGCAATAGTTGACCCTCTCAGTGCTCTCGGGACACTCTTACTTCCCCATGATCCCCACCACTCTCTAGTGTCCCATCACTGAGGAATGAAGGCCAGCGGTCATTATCATCTTACCCTTGGCTCATTTTGCTCAATCACTTTGTCTACCAGACTGCCACGGGATTGAGTTTCAGTTTATGACATCAGATCAGGCTCTGGAATCTGTGATAATCTCAATCATAGAGCTACAAGGATTAATTTTAAATTCAGTGCTTCTGTCCTGGAAACAGTCAATCTGAGTATTTGATCTGCCCATTTATACAAGTGGAACTTGCTGCCTGCTTCCCATCCCTACCCACCATTTCTCTCTTGTCCTTGATCCCTTGGTTTGGATCTAATGAATATGATTTATTTTTATTTCAATATAGATGCTCTATAACTAAAGCCCAGCTAAAGAAGCAGATGGTTAAACGATACTCATTGTGAGAGTCTGAAGATGCAGCTGTATCTTACATCCTAATAATCACTGGTGATGACAATAAATAAATAAGGGCAGGCTCTCAATTTCTTTGGAAAACAAGGATGCTTTGATTTTCAAAAATCAGAAGAAAAAAGACCAGTCAGTTATTTAGGAATAAAGAAAAAAAAAAGGATAGTTGTTAAATATTTATAAAAATCATTTAGGAAAAATATTTGGTTATTGAAGAAATAATGGCTTTTCAGGCTATTAGAGGTGTAAGTTTGTACAGAGGGAAACTGCCTTAAGAGTCAGGCTAAAGGATCATGACGTAGGAGAGAGGGATTGGAATCCTGAGAAGCTGCGCCCCTATTGAGTGAGGAGATAGTCAAAACTGGCCCCAAGGGAAACTTGGCATTAGAACTCTGTACCTGCAATGGTCCAGGAGCTTACCTGGGAGAATGCTGTTGCCCGGAGTGGTATTGCCCCAGCACTGGGAGCTCTGATCCCTGGGCCAAATCCTGGCTCTGTTATAGGAGGTGTGATCTTAATGAAAACAGCCTCTCTAAGGCATTTGTAAAATAGGAACAGTGAGAGGATCCTCCCATAGTGTTGTGGTGAGACTTCTTGGAGGAAAATTATGTAAAAGCACTTAGCACCCTCTCTGGTCTTCATCAAGGACTCAGTAAGTGTTCACTCTCATTATTACTTGTCATCCCAATCATTACTATCACCAACAAGACTGTTCTGAGCACTTACGTTGTTGTTGACAACTTTCAGTGACGAGGGATACAAGAAATGCAGCAGGGACACATTCTCCAAGGTCATAGTCATTGTTTAGGGACCTGTATGGAGGTGGGCCAGGGAGGGGTATAAGAAAGGCAGCCACTGTGATTTCATGGGTTCACTCTCCTTTAAATAAAAGTTGTTATCAAGAAGTCTTAGGTTTCCCTAGTAACTTTAGTGGGGCCTATGAACTCTCCAGGTTTCATTTAAACATGGAGATGACATCCAGCTTTAAACCTGGAGATGACATCCAGTTTTCTGAGCAATATTCTACCTGCCCAGGTTTATACTGATGATATATTCTAGGTTTCTAGAAGGCTGTTACTAGGCCTCCAGGGGCCTAAGCTAGGCTCCATTTGTAGTGTATACACTTAGGTGGTTTAGCCTGTTACAAATATTTCTCTTCCAGAAAACCTAAATCACAGTCCCATATTTTTATTTCTTCCTTCTTTTAATACTAACTAGTTAATTCAGAAATATCTTTACAAATGTTTCAGTTTTATAATCTGACTCCAGTTTACAATATTTCATACAGCAATGTGTATTCCATGGATAAGAACATTTATCATACAAATGTATGATAAAATCATATATACTTTGTTCTCCAAGTACTTTGCATCTTAGACAGTTAGATATTAACTGATTAATTCATGACTGAAAACAAACAAACACAACCTTTTTTAATGGAAAAAAGAAAAGAATAAGAACACTAAGCATAACCCTGAAATTGAGACATATCCTCTAAATTCTGCTTGTAAGTAGCCTAGGGCAGATCATCAAATAGCCCATTTGGAAACACTAAGACATATTGAAAGTACTTGGTTTTCAGGAACCAAATGATAGTGAGAAATGTGGGTATTTCCTGTCCAGCCAAGGAGGCTGAGACTCTCTTAGGGAACGACTTTTTAAGTAATTCCAATCAGATCCTCAGGGCTCAGGGCTCAGTGCTCAGAGCTCACTGGTCTCAGATCCTGGGACACTTGGCAAGAGGGATGTTTCAGCAGGGAACTGGAAACAGGGAGTAGAAATAGGTCAACAACCTTTACTTTAACCCTTTAACTAACAAATAGCTGCTAGATAAAACTGACCAAGGGCCCCCAAATGAAAGCATTTCCCTTCATCTGAAACACTTACTGATAGGCTACAAAATAGACATTACATCTACTATATACTACATTATATTGAGTGGGTTGTATATAGACTCTCCTTGTTATCAGGGAAAATATAGGATAGATGAAACAAAAGCAAAACAAAAAGCACAGGTAGGCCATGGGGGTGCCAAAGAGTTGTAAAATAACTGATGCTGGGATTTTAGGATTTGGGTTAAGATAGACATTTGCATATGTGCAGTCTCCTCTGCCCTCTCCTCCAAGCTGACTCAGGGAATCTGGGCTTTCATGCGTGTGTTCTTTTGAAGTCCTGGAAAAGGGGTCCTCTGAGCTAAGAGTCCATAGTGCCTTTAAAGAGATGAAAGGCTGTCTCTTTCCTCCTCCCATGTCTGGCTAATGATGTATGCACTGCACTCCTCATTTGAGTCCTTACGTTTCAAAAACCCTGCTGGTTGCTGGGAAAGACCGATGCCAACCAAATCTGATCTGAAAAGTTCTTCCTTCTTTCTGGTTTCTATAAATACTACATGATCATCTTTAATCAAGGGCCTATCTCTTCTTCATTTTCAAACATGTTGGTCTGTTTCTGGCATGTGTTATAATGCTTCAGGTCATTCACAGAATCAGAGAACTTTGGACTCCTAGATTTGAAAAGCTTTTTTGACACACTTTTGCTCATCTCAGGGTTAATCCTTGACTAAATGCTTTCAGTCTGCCTCTCCCAGGAGTCCTTATTACTCTTAAGTTTTGCCTATATAATGAAGCCCAAACTCCTTAGCCTGATTCAACATCATTTTTACACCTCTCTCCTCCCAGTTCTTAGGTTCACTCTCTGACCCAGCCTGCAATCCAGAGAGCTGGTCATTGCTACCCTGGGCTCTTCTCTTCCATGACACCAAGGCTTTTTACAGACCATCTTCTCTGTCTTTCCTCCTCTTCTGCACCTCGAAATCTCCTACTCACTCTTCAAGGCCTATTCAAAGGTTGCCCTTCTGGTATGCCTTTTCCAACTTCCTCAAGCAAAGTCAGTCTTATTTTCCTTTCCTACATCCATACTTTTGTGTATACCATTTTCCAAAACTTAGTACCTTATTATGACTTGTGCCCACGTTTCCAGGTAGCCTATATTCTCCCCAAGGGTGTACATCACAATTCATTCATTCAGCATTCACCTATTCAATTGATTCATTCATTCTCCCCAGCATTCTATCCCAGACCCGGCACGTAGCAGATACCCACAAGTGATTCCTGAATTAAACTGACAGGGAATTTAGGTTTAGAAATGTGAAATAATTCATTAATTGCTATAACAGATCAAACTTGAAAAGTTTAAGAGGGTAGCCTATAATTTCCTGTTCATAAACACTACCATAATCATGTGCACAGGTGGCAAAGCTACTGCTCTGGTCAGGACACATCCAGTATCTATTCACTTTGAAAGGTTCTGACAATGTACCCAGATATGAAAGCAAAGAGAGTTCCTGGAAAGTTGGATGGATGTTAGCTTAGCTGCCTTCAGGGTATGGATAGCCCCAAACCAAACTTCAACAGCCTTTCCAGAAATCTGTGTGTTGAAGGGGGACCATCTGATGGTCTTGAGACCTTTGCTCTGTAAGTGGTTTTGAAGACTAAGAATTATATCCAGGGCTATTTGTTAGGAATTCAGAGAGCCAAGAGACCACACATGTTGGGATCTTGGATAACTGGGTCGAAGTGATGAAGCAGATAGGAGAAGTAGTTTTTAATTCCTGCCAGAAGAGGCCCTAGCTAAACACTTGTCATCACTGACAAGTAATAGAGATTTCCAGAATTATGATAGGATTTTTAATATGTTCAGCTTTCTAATCTTCGTTGTCTCTCTATATTCTTAATATTTGCCATCAACTCTTAATGAGGTTCTATATCTTCATTTAGGGGATATACTTCTGTTAATTTATCACCTTCTGTCCCATGAGAAATGTATTTCAGCAAGCCATGGATAAATTATTGTAAAGCATATTTATTTAGTACAATATAATTATTGCAACATTCAGTAAAGGCAAATGGATAAATCATGAAAGAAGAGCAGTATGAGTGGAACTGCTGTGTATCAGTTTATGATGACCATATATGTGTATATTTAGAGATGTATGTACGTGTGTGTGTGTTTGTGTGTGCTCTTCTGAGCTGGTTTTGGATTTGAATAGGATGTCTGTCTGGGCGGAGACGCTTTTGATCTGTACTGTCCAATACAATAGCCCTAAGCTCCATGCGACTATCAAGGTTTTGAAATGTGTTTAGTCCAAACTGAATGTGTTATAACTATAAAATACACAGCAGATTTTAAATACATTTTTTAAAATGTAAAATATCTCATTATTTGGAAATCAGCTTTGAAGTTTCTTAAAATGTTAAACATAAAGTTAACATGTACCTAGCAATTCCATTATGTACCTACCCAAGGTACATAACCCAACATTAGTCTACACAAAATTTGTATGTGAATGTTCACAGGACTTTATTCATATGTAATAGCCAAAGACTAGAAATGACTCAAATGTCCAGTAACTGGTGAGTGGATAAACAAATTGTGGCATATCCTTACAATGGACTATTATTCAGCAATAAAAAGGAACAATGTACTGATACATGCTACAACATGACTGGATGTCAAAACCATTATGTTAAATGAAAGAAGATAAACCCAGAAGACACATAGTTTACAACTACCTTTAAAGCTATAGAGATGGGAACTAGATTGGCAGTTGCCTGGGGCTGGGGATGGGAACTGAGAATGACTTCAGATAGGCTGAATGATTTGGGGGAGATGATGGAACTGTTTTAAAATTAGACTGTGGTGATGGTTGCACAACTTTGTAAAATACTAAAAATCATTGAATCTTACACTTAAAATGAGAAAATACTGTAGTATATAAATTACAGGTAGATTCTTTACCACTAGTGCCACCTGGGAGGCCCATATTATATGATATTTCCATGTAATTTTTAATATAATAATTTTACATCATTTTCAGGTTGAAATGATAGTGTTTTGGATATACCGTGTTAACTTAATTTTATCTGTTCATTTTGACTTTTTTAATATGGCTACTAGAAAATTTCAAATATCTATGGTGCTTGGACAGCACAACTTTAGAAGGTCCCATGATACCAACTAAGCACAGGTCCACAGCTCCTTACAATTTCAGAGAATGTGCTTGCCTTCTTTCTGGCTAGGAACAAGCCCCGTATGGGAACAGAGTGCTTGTACCCTTCAACAGACTTTAAAATAAGGGGGAACTGCCTGGATTACTTAGCAGCAGCAGCAGCCTGGATTACAGTTGTTTATGTGACTGACTATATAACAGCACCTTGGTGGCTGGAAGAGGAGTGTTGGGCTGGGCATAGAAGAAGTTGTGACCCTTTGCTGGTTCAGGTACAGGAGCTTAAGGGGAAACCAAGTCCAGTGTCAGTGGAGCATCCATCATGTCTGAAAATGGATCATGTTCAAAAATCAGCTGGGGGACTGTAAACATGTACAGATGCCTGGGTTTCATCCCTAAATGTTTGGATTTAACTAGTCTTGGTAATGCTATTGGAAAGCTTTTCAAAGAGAGTCTAGTATAGGCCAGGGTGAGAGTCACCGATTCCTGGCTTTGCTCAACAAGAATTTAATAATGGATTTAGAATTAAGAGAAAGAGGAGGAGAGGAAAGCAATGGACAAACAGGAAGCACTGACTCCCACAGGCCACGTGAACCTTGCAATTCTCTGCCCATCTAAGAATATGCTGCTTACAGCTTACGAGACAGCACCTCCTGTGTTGGACGAGATTTCATTGTGAGCTGCGTCTGACTTAGTCCAAGCTCAAACCTGCTGTATTTTAACATCTACTTACATCTCCTATCCTGCCATCTGGACAGGACTAAGGCAGTCTATCCTCTCCCCACATGATGGTCTTTCCACTATTTGAAAACAATTATTAGCACCTCAAATTTTTCTCTTTTCTATACTATATACTCCCAGTTCTTTGATCAGACGTGGCCCCTTCTCCAGGCCTACAACCTATCTAAGCACAACTTTGTCAATTTCCTCTTTAAAATGTAGAGACTCCAAATGCCCATCTTCCAGATGGTGTCTTCCCAGGGCTGAGTATGGAAGAACAATTTCACTCCTTGATAAGGTCATTACATCCTAGTAATGTGGCCACCAGAAAGAGGAAAGCAAAGAATGGAAAAAAAATGAGAGCTAGATTCCTGAAATGTTTCACCTGTATAGTGCTCACATTTTGAGTACGGTACTTCACAAAATATGCCCTGGAGTGAATGTGGACTCAATTTATGAGAATGGAGGACTTACGGGCAGAGAAAAGGTTGCTCTTTTTCCTAACTTAAACTATTAACCTTCTAACAAGTGCTCCAGTGACCAAAGTTGGGGATCATTGGCAAAATGACAATACTCAGGAAAGGGCTTAACAGATTAGAAAGGGCTAGTCTATCCTGGGTAGGGTACCTTCTATGCAGAGACTTGACTTGGTTCTCAAAGATAAGAGCAAAGGCAAATTATATCCCCTGCCTGGACAGGCCTTTTTAATTCCACACTGTTAACTGAAGCTGGTCCTTATATGCTTTGCTTACAAAAACATAGCCTCCCAAAGAGCAGTGGCCAGTTTGACTTCTCTGTCATGTCATAGGGCCTAAAACATAGTAGAAGATATCTTCTGTTTAACAATTAATTACCCACATCTCTCTCCAAAAATAATTTATTTCAAATTCAATTTACTTATATTGAATATGCACTCTGTGCTAGATAGGTAGGGTGCTTTTACACATTTTTTTAAATTATATAAATGCTTTCAATGCTTTCAAGTGGGTAACCTGGCCATTCTAAAGGAGATCAGCCCTGGGTGTTCTTTGGAAGGAATGATGCCCAAGCTGAAACTCCAGTACTTTGGCCACCTCATGCAAAGAGTTGACTCACTAGAAAAGACTCTAATGCTGGGAGGGATTGAGGGCAGGAGGAGAAGGGGACGACAGAGGGTGAGATGGCTGAATGGCATCACTGACTCGATGGATGTGAGTCTGAGTGAACTCTGGGAGATGGTGATGGATAGGGAGGCCTGGCATGCTGCGATTCATGGGGTTGCAAAGAGTCGGACATGACTGAGTGACTGAATTGAACTGAACTGAACTGAATGCATCCTTGTCCACAGTGCCATTGCTTGCATGGACATAGACCGCCCCCTCACCACAATTAGCAAATTATTTAACTTCTATGCAGAGTACATCATGAGAAATGCTGGGCTGGAAGAAGCACAAGCTGGAATCAAGATTGCCGGGATAAATCTCAATAACCTCAGATATGCAGATGACGCCACCCTTATGGCAGACAGACGTGGCAGAGTGATGAATGACATACCCGGGGAAGTAGGACAATCGATGATTTTGTGACACAAACCAATAGCCTTTTCCTGATGTAGGGAGTTGCCTCCCTCATTGCTGAGGATAATATAACTTCCTCTCGGGGATACTCCTTCTGAACCCTGGAAACAGACTATTCCAACTTGGACTTTCAAAGGCCAGTATTATGTGAGTGACAGACATTGTCTCTTACCTATATTATCTTTTTAGCTATCAAAATTGAAACAAAAACAAATCAACAGAGGCATTTTTGTGGTTTAGCCTTTAAGTCATGTCTGACTCTTTGCAACCCCATGGACTGCAGGATTCCAGGCTCTTTTGTTTTTTCACTATCTCCCAGTTTGCTCAAATTCATTTGCTTTGAGTCAGTGATACTATCTAACCAATAGAGGTGCAGACACTGTCAAATGGGTGTTCAAAGAGCACCTAGTCCCATGCCTGGCATGAAGGATCTCCACCACCACTTCCCACCCTAGTAAAGGGAAAGACCACTGCTTCCCAGCTCTGTTGAGACAATGTGGCAATATGCTCATCTCCTCCGAGATGTCCTGTCGCTACCAAGGTCATCTGTGGAGAGGCCTCTCCCTGAGTTGCTTGGTCCAGTCTTCCGTTTATTTCTTTTCTTTCTCCACTTCCCTCCTAAGAGATAAATGGTAATAATAAAAAGCACCCATATTTGCAGAGTCCTGGAATGGAAGAGCTCAGTTTGTCCACTGAGATCCTCACAAGTAAAGAGTCAGAGGCCTCAAGATGCTCTGCTCTGAGTCAGAGACAGGCTGAGCTATTCTTATTATCTCTGGGTTGTTGCTTTACTTTTGGTGTGTTTGTACTGCTATCACTTTGCTTTCCCATGGTTCTTCCAGGATTTGATCCGAGAGGACCCCTGGGCCTTGTGCTTTATTACAGAGAGACCGGGGAAGGGGGTCCTGCCTGCTGAGGGCAAAGTGATTGAAAACTTCTATACCGGTTCACTTTCTCTTAAGGTTCTCACTATGGTATTTGCAAAATCTCCTCTGAGTTCTCCCCAGGAAAATAGAGATTAGATGTTATGTCTGTGATGCACATGGTAAGGAAACCTTAGAAAAAGACATAACAGCATCCAATCAATGGAACAAAACATGCACCATAGTGAATTTCCCAGCAACCCTTCTGGGGGACAGGCAGTGCTATGGTGGACCAGATAACGGTACGCACGGACCATGCTGGGATCTGAGTCACTGCACAGTCTTCACCTTCTTTTCACATTAGGCTAGGCCAGTGCTTCTCAAACTGCTCGCCACGGGAATCACTCAGTGCCTTGAAATAACCCTGGTGTCTGTGTCTCACCCCTGAGATTGTGGACTAACTTGTCTGGATGAGACCTGGGCTTTGACAATTTTTAAAAAGGGCATACACACAGAGGAAACCAGAATTGAAAGAGACACGTGTACCCCAATGTTCATCGCAGCACTGTTTATAATAGCCAGGACGTGGAAACAACCTAGATGTCCATCAGCAGATGAATGGATAAGAAAGCTACGGTACATATACACAATGAAGTATTACTCAGCCATTAAAAAGAATACACTTGAATCAGTTCTGATGAGATGGATGAAACTGGAGCTGATTATACAGAGTGAAGTAAGCCAGAAAGAAAAACACCAATACAGTATACTAACACATATATATGGAATTTAGAAAGATGGTAATGATAACCCTGTATGCGAGACAGCAAAAGAGACACAGATGTATAGAACAGTCTTTTGGACTCTGAGGGAGAGGGAGAGGGTGGGATGATTTGGGAGAATGACATTGAAACATGTATAATATCATATAAGAAATGAATCGCCAGTCTAGGATTGATGCAGGATACAGGATGCTTGGGGCTGGTGCACTGGGATGACCCAGAGGGATGGTATGGGGAGGGAGGTGGGAGAGGGGTTCAGGATTGGGAACACATGTACACCCATGGCGGATTCATGTTGATGTATGGCAAAACCAATACAATATTGTAAAGTAAAATAAAAATAAAAATAAAATAAAATAAAAATTTCCAGGAAATTCCAATGTGCAGATAAATGTCAGAATGACTAGGATGAATCAATGGGAAGCACTGTTTCTAGAAGGGATCCAGGGGTTGCAGAGTTTGATAATTGGGTCAGTTGCAAACTCTGAGTGAGTGAACCTCGGCAATCTTCTGGGGACTTTGGGGCACCTCAGGTAAGGCAACCAGCTTCATTCTCACAGGTATATGCAGAATCTCTACGAGACTGCTCTGCCTGGACAATGGACATGTGATGTGCACTCAGAAGCACTCTGCTCCCTTCCTTGGGAAGAAGAAGACTTTGTCTGTCTTCAGGTCCACCATTCATGGACCTTCCAGAGAGGCAGGACAGCTGACCCTCTCCCTGGGACCCAGACTTGCAGGCTGTGTATAACCAAGGGCATTCATCAGAATACCCTTTGGGGATAACAGTGCAGCCTACTGACCTGAGGCTGTTTTCTGAAGAAAGCAGAAAATCATCACCATCATCATGACAGCTTCCATTTACTGGTCACTTGCTCTATGCCAGGCATGGAGCATGAGAAGGTGACCGCACAGCACAACTCTAGCTGCCAAAGTGAATTCTGGGTCTGGGTGCTCTTGTGGCTTTGCATGGCAGAATGATTTAACATATTCTCATTTAATCCCTACATAAATCCCTCAGAGAGAAGATTATTAAACTTGATGAAATGTGAGGCAAAGAAGTTTCAAGTCTAAGAACAAAAAGACCCCAGATGGTGAAATGGAGATTGAAGCCCAGGTTGGAGAAGGAAATGGCAACCCACTCCAATGTTCTTGCCTGGAGAATCCCAGGGATGACAGGGCCTGGTGGGCTGCCGTCTATGGGGTCGCAGAGAGTCGGACACGACTGAAGCGACTTAGAAGCAGCAGCAGCTTCCTAATGGTGAGCATGAAGGGGACTGAAGTACAGGAAGATAGATGGATAGATAAATAGAGACATGGATATAGATAAATAGATAGATATGGATAGATATCCCAGGATAGCAGAGCCTGGCAAGCTACAGTCCATGGGATCACAAAGAGTTGGACATGACTGAGTGACTGAGCGTGCACACACACACATATACACACACACAGATATCCCAGGACCCTGTTGGGCAAGCCTAAGAGAAACTTGCAGTTAGTGAGAGGGTAACAAGAGCAAAGGGAGGCAAAGAAAACCAACTGAGTGTTAGAAACCAGGCATCAAGCAAGCGATTATGGAAAAATAATATTTGCTAGCTACTGAATAAACAACAACAGAGCCGAAACAAATGAGAGCAGCCCTGGGGATCTTCTCAGTCAGATTATTCAGTGGAGAATCCCTAAGGCAGTGGCCCAGCTCTCTTCACCGCCAGCAGCTACGTTTCCCCGGGCTTAGCTTATCACATGGAAAAACAGGGCAGCCAGACAAAGGCAGCCGGCCTCTCCTCACCCAGTCCCTCCCCATCGCACAGCAGCAACTTCACAGCATCTTGCAAAATACAGAGATTGTTATTCTGAACATAAACTCTGTTTTTCTCCTAGAAGGATTTTATTACCTTTTGCATATGAGTTCAGTACTTGGAGAGATTAAATTGGAGCCGTTAGAGAAAAAGAAGAGGAGGAAGAGGAAGGAGGGGAAAGGGGAGGTGAAGAGGAAGAAGAAAAGAGGAAGAGAAAAGAAAGAGAAGAATCTCTAGGCATGTGTGGGGACCACTGCTGACACTCACAATTTTGTGTATCAGCACCAGATCAGGTTTTACTGAACTGAGGAACTTTTCCTGTATGGCTAGATACATAGGGTCTCCTGGAGCTGCCCTTTATGGCAAGTTGAACCTGGCGGCCCCTGCTTGAGCTACAAGCTTGCAGGAAGGAATGACAGGTCAGGAAAACAGGTAAGACCCAGCCAGGGCCACCCCGCCTGGATCAGTTTATGGGCCGCCCAATTTATCCGGGCCCACTGGTGAGGCACCCACCATGGCTGAATTCTAATCAGTCATTAGGGTCCCGGAGATTTGAGTGTCCACATCACGCTTTGTCAGGACATCCTGGGTTTACACAGAACTCACCAGAGCGTCAAGGAAGCACTGCGAGCTTGTCTCATATTTAAGAGACCACTAATAATAGCAGAATTGACATGTTGTCTTCCAATACAAGAAATATGATGTCCTGGGTGTACTGACTCAAGTCCACATGGAAAGTTGATATTACTGTGGGGCAAGGCATCCTCAAAGCACTCACATGTTGTTAAGACTTTAAACCTTGTAAGCAGCCAAGGCAAGAATGTGGAGAAACAGTTGTCATCATACACATTGTGGGTAGGAACGTAAACAGGTTGAAGGTTTTTGGTGGAAAATTTGGCAAAAACCTTAAAATTCGGCAAAAACCGTAGCCTCAGCAATTCAAAACTTAGAATTTGTTTAATAAAAATGGTTTGGAGGTAAGTACAATTTAGTTTCCAGAATATGATTTACTGATAATGCCAAGAAAAGAAAGAAACAGCCTAAAAAGGAGAACGGTTAAGTGAAGTAATTCAGGCATACATTGGGAACTAGAGATAAGGTTGGAGAACAGTTAATGACCTGGAAGATGATCATGACATATTTCTACGTGATTAAAAAAGTCACAAAACAGAACTGTACTGTGATCTATAAACTATGTAACATAAATACACGAATAGAAAGACAAAGAGACTGGGGAGACATGCAACAAAACGTTAAGTGTGGTCATCTTTAAGTCATAAAGCTACAAGTAGTTTTTCTGAATTTTTAGGCTTTGTTTTCTCAAATTTTCACAATGAATATGTTAGCTATTCTCATCAAAATAAATAATTTTTATATAAAAAAGTTATTTTTTAATATGCAAGAACTCTGGGTGGTGTTTTCGATAAAAAAAGTCTTAGAGAGGAGGGGCCTTTAAGTAAAGCCAGCTGCTCTGTGACCAAAGGCAACAGAAACTAGATCATGTCGTTTGGCCGTCTCACTGCCTTTGGTATTCGCACACATTAAAAACTCACTAGCTACTCAGTACAGCCTGGCTGACAAATTGATTACCCATGGCTTAGATAATTGATTCCCTATTGATATAGAGGGATCATGTGACCAGGGTCCAGAAAATACTGGCCTTGCTAAGAGCCAACTGGCAGCCCCACTAACATAGTCCATCTTGGTTCATTCGCTTATAAACTCATGGGGACCAAGCTCATGTTCTCCACTCGCCCAGCACCTGTCCTGAACCGTACAAAACAGGTATTCAGGTGCCTTTCTGGAATCAACAAAGCTTTTATCATCTCTCTGTTTGGGGCAGGAGTGACATTTCAAAGACTCTGATCCCAAAGGATGTCTACAGACAGAAATTTCACAGTCCCATAATATCATCAATTTATTGCTACACTTGAGTTCTGACAACTTTGCACGCCTTGTCCTCACTGAGAACCACTGCACAATCTCCCCGAAACTAGTCACTCACTATTCCCTAGGCAAGTCTTGCTAGGTTTCTACTTTCTGAGCGAAGTGGAAAAGATGAAGCAATTACCTGGAGGGTTCAGGCAAAATGTCAGCTTTCTTCTGAATCCTCCTTCTAGTCTAAATCTCATTCCATTTCTAAGAAAGCATTTTCCTGATTCATTCTGCTACATTTTCTCAACTCCTAGTTTAGTTTCAGAGAGAAGGCTCAGCCTATTAGCGTTAAACACTAGACTTGGGGACGTGTGCACCTCGTGTCATCTCTTGGAGGAATATTTTACCATGAAAAATGGGCTTTAATAACAGAATGTTGAGAGAGATGACACAGAGATGATTTACCCAAGTATATATTATGACATATTAAACTGCAGACAGTTTGGGTGAGACCAAGTCTTAAATGAAACATCTAATATCTGCACCAGAACACTGCCCAAGAAACTGCAAAAAACAAAAACACGAAAACATCCGTTATGTCCTGGGAGCGGCAGGGCCAAAGCCAAGCTTCCCCCCAGCCTTTCTGCAAAATGGCTCTGCCGCGAGTTTTTGCCTAGCTGCGGAGCACTGAACTGAAAAAGTGGTTAATTAATGAAAAACTTAAAATTCAGCAATGAAATTACCTTTCCCGGTGACTGACAAAAGCAGTATAAATAATTCTGTCTCTCCCACAGTTGATTGAACAGAGTGCCTTTCCTCTTTTGTCAATGGCATAGAGACATTTTTTTTTTCCCCACAGCCACATGTTCATAGTGGTGACAAGTGTCAATGCTTAGGTTTAGCCAGGGAAATGAGAGGGGGCAGAGAAAATCAAATGAGAACCAGTTTCAGTCGGTGATTTTGAATATGTGTGTGCTTTTTAGGGGCAGGTGACTCAAAGCATAGGGCAGGCCTTTCAAGTCCAGGTTCCCAGTGGTCTCTGGGCACAGCAAAGCTGCTGGAACCTGGGTGCCAAGTGGTCCCCCTTTCCGTCCCTTGCTCCACCTGCTCACTGATCCCACAGCCTCTGAAGTGAAGAAAGGGAAAATGCAGCTGAGTGCGTGGCCAGCAGAAATAATGGTAAAAATGGGAGGAAAGAACTAACTTGAATTTGGGAGAAAACCCTTCTTTCCTTCTGGGTCCTATTTCCTTGTTTGTAAAATTGGTATGTGTTGCCAGTGTGTTCTCAGTGGGACTGGGTGGGAAAAGCAATTGCTTGGCACTGGAGTGGTTGTGGGCAATAGCATTTCATCAACCGGACTCCTGTGTGCAGTCTGCAGGAGGGACTGACAGAGCATGCTCCAAGATTATGATGCATCTCTCCACGTCTTGCCGTGGGGGAGAAAACGAGTCTTTCTTTTGAGACTATAGCCTGGGCCTTATGTAGAGGCCCTCTTTCCACCCAAGGAAGGAGGCTGGACTGGAGGAAGGAGACAAAAGACCCTACGGAGGGAGGCTTCCACCCACACAGCCACACTGGCAAACCCTCTGGATATTGACTTAATTTGCAACTGCATGTGGCTTAAACTACTTGAGTTTCATCCAATGAATGAGGCTCCTCATCCTAACCCAGCGAATTCTGAATGTTTCCTCTCATTCACCCTTATAGCATGGGCTTGGAAACCCAACAGCCTGGTTTTGTGTAACTACAGCAGTGATGGCAACAGTGATCACCACCTACTGACCCCTTACCATTGCTATTTTAGGTCCTTACCTGGAATAAATCACTGAAGAGTAGTCCCATCTCTACCAGTAAGTCACTAAGCCTTACTGATGGAGAAGGAAATGGAAACCCACTCCAATATTCTTGCCCATAGAATCCCATGGACAGAGGAATCTGGTGGGCTACAGTCCATGGGGTTGCAAAGAGTCAGATACGACTAAGTGCAGTCTGCAGCAGGGACTGCAGATAGTCAGATACGACTCACACACACACAAGCCTTACTGAACCTGAGTTCCTTGTCTGTACAGTGAGATGGATACTAAAATGTGCTTCGTAGCAATCAGGGGTAATAGCAGAAGGGAAAACACAGGATGTCACTCATGCTCAGTAAATGTGACTTTCTTTCCCTTTTCTTCCCCTAAATGAGGTTGAGAGAGAGTGTCTCCTTTCACAGATGAGGACAAGAAGGCAGCAAAAAAAATTGATAGGGTTCCTTAGCCATTGCTCAAACAATCCGAGGGCACAAAAGCACTCCTGGGGACAGTCTGGAATCCATCCTATGCCTGAGCCCTGTGTTAGGACTTAAGGGAACAACCTCTGCTGCTGCTGCTGCTAAGTCACTTCAGTCGTGTCCAACTCTGTGCGGCCCTATGGACAGCAGCTCACCAGGCTCCCCCGTCCATGGGATTTTCCAGGCAAGAATACTGGAGTGGGTTGCCATTTGCCTCTCCAGGGGAACAATCTCAGAGGCTAAGAAATGATCCCAGCCCTGAAGGAGCCTCCTACCTAGTTGGGGAGTAGTCTACCACCATTGAAACAATTAGCAAATCTCCTTAACAAGAGCCTCTGGGTAAAGAGCTTATCTCTCATCCCCAAGGGAGGCTACTTAAGGTTATTTATCTTCATCGGACTCTCCAGGGCATGCTAAGAGCTGCACAATTAAACTCCTTATATCAAGGAAGCAACTATTAAAACCCAGGATTCTAATGGATTTCTAAAAACGAAGAGAAGGTAAGCACAACTAAGATTGATTCTCAAGATATTAGAGACACTAGACCTGAAAGATGATCTAAGGAAAAGAGTTGTTACGCGCATATGTGCAGTTCAGTTCAGTCACTGTGTCCGACTCTTTGCAGCCCCATGGACTGCAGCACACCAGGCTTCCCTGTCCGTCACCAACTCCTGGAGCTTGCTCAAATTCATGTCCATCGAGTCAGTGATGCCATATGTAGTTGTCTCTATATGTGTGTGTTAGTTGCTCAGCTGTGTCTGACTCTTTGCAAGTCCATGGACTGTAGCCTACCAGGCTTCTCTGTCCATGAAATTCTCTAGGCAAGTATCCTGGAGTGGGTTGCCATGCCCTTCTTCAGGGGATCTTCTGGACCCAGGGATTGAACCCCGGTTTCCCGCACTGAGGGCAGATTCTTTACGGTATGAGTTACCCAGGAAGACCCTCTCTGAATGTGAAATCAGCTTATTTTCAGGACTTTTCCTCTAAGGGAGCGAGTTTGCTCAGGTAGGACTGAAGGTGCTCAAGACTGTGAAAATTCTGGGAATGCTGTCTTGGAAGAGGGAAGCATTTGAACAGAAGAAAGTATGTGGGTCTGAGAAAGTGTTCTGGGTTGGAAAGGCCCACAGGGTCACAGCATCCAGTCCAGACCCCTGGATCTCACACAGAATTGGGAACAGTCTCATAAGGAGAGGGATCCAAGGCTGAGTCCTTGGAGAAAGTTCTTCCTCTGAACGTGGTGACTGCAGCTCCAGGGGAAGGATCCTTGGTGTTCTCTCTCAGAGTTTGCATTCTCTCCACAGTAAAGCTGGCTCCTCAGGAGTGATTTTTATGAGGACAGAGTTCCCTGGCCTGGGGCATTCTTATGTAGAGAGCAGATGGCCAACATTTTAGCCAGTGGGGGTTCATCCACAAAGAAAAACTTTTATTTACTGGTTTCTGAGGGATAAGACTGTTCTTTCATCGGCCTTTTAAAAGAGAAACAGGAAACCTAAAAAAAATCTTTTCAAATAATTAAAACAAAATAATAAAATCTTCTGTTTCTGTTATGGATAATTGTGGAACAGAAAGGCGGGGATGGGATGGGGGGCCAAAGAGGGGAAAGAGACAGTTGGAGAGAAAAATGGAAACAGGGGGCCACAGAAGGAGCCTACAGACCCAGAGGGCATGGAGCAGCAGGGCATCACAGGCTTCCTTTCTCCACTCAGGGAGAAAGATAGAAATGAATACTCTGCAGAAGGACCAAGGAGTCCTAGGCTGAGCCACATACTCAGAGGTATCCAGAGACCCACAGTGGCTCAGTCATGCAAAGGGGGTGGTTGATAAACCAGGACACCTGCGAACACGAAGTAAATCTAGCTGAAGAATGTGTCAGAGTGACTGATAACAGGTTAAGAACCAATTGAGGGAAATCACTTTATCCTCACTTTCTCTGGAGACAACGCTGAACTTTTTATCCTGCAAAATGGGTAGAATCACATCCTGTTTTAAAGAAAATCAGGTCTGTGTTAGAGTATCATTTCCAAATTTTGCTACTTTGCTTAGACTATCTCAGCTGACATCACAGAACGGACTGGGGTTTGCTCAGCCCTAAGTATAGATATGGCAGAAAGTGAAGAGGAACTAAAAAGCCTCCTGATGAAAGTGAAAGAGGAGAGTGAAAAAGCTGGCTTAAAGCTCAACATTCAGAAAACGAAGATCATGGCGTCCGGTCCCATCACTTCATGGTAAATAGATGGGGAAACAGAGGAAACAGTGTCAGACTTTATTTTTGGGGGCTCCAAAATCACTGCAGATGGTGATTGCAGCCATGAAATTAAAAGATGCTTAATCCTTGGAAGAAAAGTTATGACCAACCTAGATAGCATATTCAAAAGCAGAGACATTACTTTGCCGACTAAGGTCCGTCTAGTCAAGGCTATGGTTTTTCCTGTGGTCATGTACAGATGCGAGAGTTGGATTGTGAAGAAGGCTGAGCGCCGAAGAATTGATGCTTTTGAACTGTGGTGTTGGAGAAGACTCTTGAGAGTCCCTTGGACTGCAAGGAGATCCAACCAGTCCATTCTGAAGGAGATCAGCCCTGGGATTTCTTTGGAAGGAGCGATGCTAAAGCTGAAACTCCAGTATTTTGGCCACCTCATGCGAAGAGTTGACTCATTGGAAAAAGACTCTGATGCTGGGAGGGATTGGGGGCAGGAGAAGGGGACGACAGAGGATGAGATGGCTGGATGGCATCACTGACTCGATGGACGTGAGTCTGAGTGAACTCTGGGAGTTGGTGATGGACAGGGAGGCCTGGCGTGCTGCGATTCATGGGGTCGCAAAGAGTCAGACACGACTGAGCGACTGAACTGAACTGAACTGATGAACCCCTTGCAATTGCTGAGCTGTGGCTCAGACAGTAAAGAATCTGCCTGCAATGCCGGAGACCTGGGTTTGATCCCTGGGTCGGGAAGATCCCCTGGAGAAGGAAATGGCAGCCCACTCCAATATTCTTGCCTAGAGAATTCCTTGGACAGAGGAACTATCGGGCTGCAGTCCATGGGGTCGCAAAGAGTCGGACACGACTACACTTTCACTTTACACTTTAAACGCAAAGGTCACGCCTGTCTTTATCTTGAGCTCCTACCCTAGTACCTCTCAACATTTGGTACTTGAATATATGAATGAAGGTGTTTCTCTGCTATTTCCTCTGAGGACTGTCTCTGATCCACCTTGTTTCCCCACCTGTAGGAGGGGCCTCTTCCCTGCCTTCCCAGTGCATTCCTTCCCCAAACCAAACACACACTACTATAGTTGTCTGGGTCTCTAGGGGCAAGCATTCAGCAGTGTTCCTTTAAAGAACCAGCCCTCCAAGACAACACTGCCCCCCTCAGGCCCTGGCTACCCAGTTCTGTTCTGTTTTTTTGTTTTTTTGTTTTTTTTTTTAAGTATTTTTTAAAGTATTTATTGAAGTATAGTTGATTTACAATATAATGTTAGTTTCGGGTGTACAACATAGTGGTTTAATATTTTTTTACAGATCATATTCCACTAATAAAAGTTATTATAAAATAATGGCTCCAATTTCCTGTGCTATACAATATATCTTTGTTGTTTATTAATTTTATACATAGTAGTTTGTACCTCTTAATCTCATACCCCTAATCTGCCTCTCTCTCTTTGCCCTCTCCGCTTTGGTAACCACCAGTTGTTCTCTATACCCGTGAGTCTGTTTTAATCATCCTGTCTCTTGACCAGAGGGCAGCAATCTATGGCCTGAAGCCATATCCAGGCCAATATCTGTTTTGTACAGCCCATAGAAAAGGTAAGAATGCTTTTCATAGTTTGAAATGGTTGAGGGGGCAGGGAGAATATTTTATGACATATAAAAATTATATAAAATTCAAATTTCTTTGTCCATAAATAAAGTTTTACTGGGACACTGTCATGCCCCTTTACGCTTTGTCTGTGGACGCTTTCATGCCACAGTGACAGAGCTGAATGGTTGCAACAGAGAATGTACAGTCCCCAGAGCCAAAAGTATTTGCTTTGTGGCCCTTTATAGAAATAGCCAACTCCTAATCTAGACAGAGGTAGAAAGCAAAAGCAGGATGAGGTCTCAGCTCTCATGGCTGGACTTAGAGGAAGGAGACAGGACACTGACAAAAAGTGAGAAATGCTATGGAGAAAAGTTTACGATGATAAGGAGGATAAATTTGATGGGTAAGGGTGGGTTTGAGAAAAGACCTCCCTGGTGAGTTGGCATTGGAGCAGAGACCTGAGGGATATATAGGAGGAAGATCTGGATGTATGGGGGAGAGGATTTCGGACAGTGAGAAACTCAAGTGTCAAGGCCTCAAGGGAGGAGAGTCCTTGGCCAGAACCTTCCATTTGGGTACCTTCCCTACAGCCACCCTTGACGCTGGTGCAGAGCCAGCAAGCACTTCTGTTTCTCATCTTGAGGGAGAGGGAGTGTGGTGCAGTGGTCACAGGACCTCAGCTGTGCTCAGGGATTCGCTCTTGCCAGTCCATCTTCCTGAGCCGCCTCACCTGTAAAGTGGAGTGGACACCTCCACCCCTGCCCCATGTTGAATAAGATGAACATGAAGTCTCTTTCTAAATGGAAATGCACATGAGAGGGTTAAGTATCTTTACCACGGACTTCTATTATACCTGCCTGCCTTTTTGGTGTTCCCTGCTTTTGATTGTAAGCCCTCCTGGGTTGGCTACCATTTATCTTGAATTTTCTGGGACAGCTTTGATTTCATGTGTGTGGTCCCACTGGCTCTATAAACTATTGAAATGTCCCAGAAAGTCACATATTTCAGCCTCCAAACTACATCTCCTGACTGCTTCTCACATGAAGTGCCTGCCCCTTTGCAGACCCTTGTTAATGAAGATTTGGTGCGAACAGCCTGACCTCTGGGCAGGGAATAGGGAAAAGTTCCCTAGAATTGCTTTGAGGTCAGTGCTTCCACCATTGTTTTAGGGGGTGGGGGGCAGTGCTACACTCTTCTCTCAGGTACTGCTCAGGTACTCAGGAGCCTCTTATGGGCCTGTGTTTTCTGCTCTGGGAAATGGGATGATGATACACAAGCTTACATACCCCCTTTCCTAAAAGGATGCCTGAGGGACAAAAGTGAGCTGCTGCAGTGCCCTTTGATGGGAAATGCAAGAGAAAAGGAGAATGCGTAAACCAGGTGTTACATTATTAATACCCGTTCTTTGACAACTTCAGAGAATCCAGGCGGGCACAACCAGGGGCATTTCAGCTGCAAATGCAATTCCATTTCCTACTGCAATTCTCCTCTGAGAGCCTCTCAAAATGAAATTCCAGTTCTCATTGTGTGACGTTTGTTTGCTGATGAACTTCGATTCACAAAGTGGCCACTCTAGGTGAAAATTTTTATAGGACTGAATTTAGCCAAATTGATTGTCGTTCATTACAAGAGTGAGCGGGGGAAAAATTCACGACAGGACACCAGTAATGCCAAAACAACTCTTAAGAAAACTGCCCAAATGATAGCTTTTTGCTTCTTGCAAGATTCCATCGACACCGCCTTCCTCAGATGCTCGTTTCAAGGTAAGCAGTGAGTGTTTTAACTGTTTTGATCAGCGCTCATTCTTACTCCTCTAAGTGGTGGCTGAGGTGTGACACCAAATGAGAGCCTCCCCACCCCTACTGCACCACTCCCAACAGACTGGGTCTCCTAAAGAATCCTGGAGCTTTGTGACATTTTAATTTGCTGGAATGAGACAGGATGTAAGCAGGAAGGCTTGTGTCTGTGCATTTATCTTGCTTGGGGGAAATTAGTGCCGGGGCGAGAGCACACCCATTGTATACACCAATGGAAAAATACAATTCAACTTGTGCTGGCAGCTTTAGGAGAGCAGGGCAACCATTTGTTAAGTGCGGGGTAATTCAGTGCCTGTTTTGCAGAAAAGCGGCGCTGAATCCCCAAGTTGGCAATTTTGCCAGCAGGTAAGTGAGTTCCCAGCCTTCTGCAAAGTTCCTGGGCAGAAGATTGCTCTTTTACAGTGCAGTGGCCCTGGAGTGGTGTTTCTGTCAGCCAAGTCTGCCTAGTGCCAGGCTCGCCCAAAACACAGGCAGAGTAGAGTGCAGGGAGCTTTGGTGACGGGCACATTGATGTGCTCCTGAAAGGCGCACCCTGGGAGCTACAGAGTGTCGTGGGGGCGGCCAGGGTGTTTTCATTTGAGAACACCTTTTTGCAGCCTCCTTGTTCAAGACTGCCTATATTTTCCTGCCCGTCTCACTGCTGAATAAAGAATCAGGAGCTGCAGGCAAGAGCCAGCAGTCCCTTCTTCTGTGAAAAGGTAGGTGCACAGGGGTGTGGTTGACTGATTCTCTAAAAGTACATTTCAGAGAAATTAATGAATTTCATTTCCCATGAAATGAATGAAATGGAGAAATATGTTGCATTGATAAAAAGCGGGGGTGGCCTATCTATTCCCAAATAATCAAAGTGTATTCAGAAATGGGCTGGTTCACAAGTGTGCTTTGCCCTAGGTTCACCTGATCTTCAAGATCTCAGAAGGCAGGAGCAGAACTCCAACTCGCCCTGCCTGCCTCCTCCAGGGCCATGGCTGCGGGTCCCCGTCTGGACAGTGCTCTCCATTACCCGCCCCCTCAGCCCCGCTGGGACTGCAGGCTAGCCTGGCAGAACCCCCCTCTCTACGCCAGTGCCAATGTGGTGAGGGAGGAGCTGGTGTTCTTAGCAGGTGCTCTGTCAGGCTTGCCCAGGAGGACCCAGCCCTCGAAACCTCCTGCTTCAGATCTCTTTTTGTGCACCTAGTGCCTTCAGGAGAGCAACCTGCTGATCGCAGATGCCCCTGGCAATCCTTTCTCCAGTCCTTTGGAGAATTTCCAAGCTACCTGTCAGCCCTTTTGACACTCCTCAGAGCCCAAGACTTCATCCTCTTGGGTGAAGTGACCCTGAAGTTCATCAAATACAGTCTGGTGTGTCTGGATTCAAATATTGGGCCTGCCCTTTATTCTTTTTGAGTCATTATATCTCGCTGAGCCTCAGTCTCCTCACTTGAAAATAAAGATATCCACATCAGATGAGCTTAAAACATATGACTTTTCATAGCAGTCTCTATACGCCCTGTGCTGGCACCCAGCAGTCATTGTATAACTTGCACTTCCTTTCCTGAGGTGTGAACAAAAGCAAGAAGGGATTTGGTGAGCAGTCCGGTGTTGGCAGTGCATCTAACTGCCTGACATAGATAACAACACATGGATAACAAATATGGGTGCAGGGGCTGGGTTGCTAAGTCCACATGGAGGGACTTTGGGGCTGAGACAGTGAAGAATTAGTAAAAGCAAAGAGAGGTGATGAGGGTCCTGTCTGAGGGGACGCTGCAGCTTGTGATCCCTGCCCATCATGGGACCACCGTTCTAGCATGTGCAGTCCGCCCTCAGCTCTGCAAATACAGGAGCATGGCTCACAGCCTCCTTGTTTCCAGACGGCTTTGAACACTGATGCGAGAGCAGTGCGTGTACCTGGTAAACCTCTGCTCCAGTTTCATGGGAACTGGCAGGGGACAAGTCTTTCCCAGCAACCTAAACGGACAGCCTAGTCCCATTTTCAAGACACCTCAGGCCTTTCTTCTTGCAGGATAGGATCTTCAGTCCTTGAAGTTATGCTGCTTCTGGGATCGGGGAAAAGCTGAGAGAGATGCACTGGGTACCAGGGAGGTAGGCAGGCCCAGGGCAGCAACCCCTGGCTGCATTGGGCTCTTTCGCCTGGTCAAGGAAAAGCAAGAGAGGATCTTGATCTGTAATAGCTCCGGGAGGGCCCATAGGGTATTGTGCCCTATATTAATATGGTCTCTGTTCAGACCCCTGAGTTCTGACCATTAATAAAATTATAAACTGTGAAAGCTGAAAGGGCCTTTGAGGCAGTTTATTCCAGTGCTTTTTAACCCATGCTCTGCAAAGTCCTGCGCTTCAGAAGGGATCTCAGGGTCTTGCTGGGGTGTGCAGAGAGTAGAAAGAAGGCACATGTTTCTTCCCACCTTTGAACAGAACCACTCAACCCCATCTCTTTCTTAGTGCTTGGGGGTATGGCCAATGAAGGGTTCACCTGGTATAAAAGGATTCCACTGCAGCAAAACAAAAACTGCCACGGAATTCCCAGAGATAGTTTATTTCATCTCCACATTTCACAGCAAAGGAGCCTGACTTCCCCAAGGCCCCCCAGCTGGTTAGTACACATCCTGGCTGGTTAGTCGAGCTCTTTCCCTGGCCTGCCCTGCAAGCAATCTGAGTGCTGTCTCTGTGCTCTCCAGTCGTGGACAGCAGAATGTGGGAAGTGGAAGGGGGTCTGAACGGCATCGACAGGGAACTGCACAGTCTGGAGGAAGCAGCAGCTATCTGCTGTGAGCTACTCTGGGGAGTTCTTGGTTTGCCAGGCCCTTTCTATAGCATCTGTAGGTAGTCCTGCTGAATGGGTCTGGGACTCTATGGGACATGGAGAAGCACCAGAGAGCCCAACATCCAGGGTTCTAGCCCTGCCTCTGTAGCCAATTTGCTGTGTGACCTTGGACAAGTACTTTTGTCTTTGAGTCTCCTCATCTACAGATGGATTATTTCTAATATCATTCCAGCTCTAGAATTCTAGGCTTTCTCTGATCTTTAATGATGACCTCATGCTTGTACTGATGTCTATATTTAAGATCAACTTGCAATGAAAAATAAGTCTATTCCTCCGTTCTGTCCTCACAAGCTTTAGGTGTCTTAAAGATGCTCATGGCTTATTTACTCTGACCTTTAAAAAGGTGACATTCTGGTCCACATGGGGGTGACATGAGAGAAAATGCTCAGCCTAGCTCTGATGAGAACCTGTGTTGTTATCTGCACAGAAACTCCAGTGGCCTCCTGCCCAGCCTCTTCCATGTCCTCAGTGCTCTTTGCTGAAGTTTTGCCCTTCTCCTCTGTGCCCTGAAAATGGACTCAGGGTATGTGAGCCACCCCCAAGGCTTGTCCAAGAGCACCTGCTACGTGCCAGACTTGAAAAACTGTGTATACCCCCAACTAGTCAAACTATGAACCAGCTGCTCTGAGGCACCGGAGGGCCCCTGTGGAGCTCTTAGGATTGTGGAGATGGTGCATGTCACAGACTGAAGGCAGTTCCATGCGCTCTGGATACTGGGTCAGAGGAAAGGCGAACAAACCCCTCAGCGAAGACTCCAGTCTTGACCAAGCAACGCACATGGATATATGGCTCCCGAAGAAGGCATAATTCTAGGGTTCAACAGCCTCAAGTTCTTCACCCACAAGAGCCCGGCCTCATTGTAGGAAAAATACTGATTCACTCTGAGGCTTCAGGATGGTATTAAATTACTTGTCCATTATTTTGTGATTTATGCTGGGATCAGTCTGAGAGGTCCCTGCATTGCTTTCTCCTCCTCACCCCACCCACCCCCATCTCAACCACTGCCTAAACATCCACAGAATTTATAACACTGGAATTGGCTCTGAGACCCAGTGATGTGGCATTTTTCTTTCTGAAGGGGTTTTTGCGACTGTGTGGGTTTTATGCATATATCCAGATGATTCTTATATTAAGCTGCAGGAAAAAAAATTCAATTTGTTTTTTATTAAAGTCCAACCGCTGCCCTGCCAGTCAAACCCATTTATCTCACTGAGCATGGATTGCTCATGTCAACCCATGATTACCGTGCACTACCTTGATAACAGCCTGCTGATTATCCCAACATCTGAAAAGCTGCCTTTTGTAAATTACATTGCACTAATGAAGCCCAGATGTACTTGCTTCCGTGTCCTCTCTCGCCCTCCCTCTCTCTGTCACGCACAGTAGCCAAACCGCAAGGCCAGCACTGGCATCTGAAAGTCATTATAGCCTAAGCCTGAGATTTTAGGCCCAGTCACAATGGAGGTCTCCTTTGCTGCGGCCACTGGATATCAGGTTCACATAACTCCCCTCTGATTCAATACGCCTTCCCCCAAAGTTAGACTGGGAGTCAGACTAGAGCTCCATCATTACGGTCAATGCAGGAAATCCAGACACCAGGCAATGCTTTAATTTAGGATAATAAGGAAGATGAACAACATGTGGTGCCGATCGTGTAGGTGCAAGGGCTGTGATTTTTAAATTACGCTAAACAGCTGTGGAGGGGAAAGTTGCCATCCGTATGACAGTTTAGTTCAGCCTGAACAAAGACAGCCCCTGACGTGGTTTGGGGCTATTTACGCCATCCTGCTGCCCAGTGGCAGCAAGTCAAAGTGCTCGCCCATGGGCTCTGCAGTGGTCAGCTCTGTCAGGCTCTGCTGAGTGATGGCATAATGGCCTTTCTGTCTTAGTTTCCTCACATCTCAGGCAGAGAGAAACAAGTATCAAGGCCAGGACTCAGGGGTGAATTAGTATTGGTGAACATATGGTGTCTCTTTCCCCAAGGTCGAGTTCTTCTCCGCAGCTCTAAGTCCTTACCAAGAACTGCCTGGTGCAGAGCCTGTGTGTAGCAACAGCTCAGAGGAAGGGCCTGCCCTGGTGGAACCCACCTGGAGTCCCAGAGCTAGGGGAACAGTTGCAAGGACCCCTTCACTGTGCCCACATCCCACCAGGCTCTGCTCAGCACTTCCTATAGTCAGAGCACTGGAGGAGGAGACAGGCAGAAGGCGAAATATGGCTGACGGGTGTCTTGTGGTCTAAAGATTGCAGGTCAAGACTAGAGGTGGGAATCACCTGGACCAAGAGCCAGAACTCCAGGAAATGGTGACCATCAGAGATGAGTAGGGTAGTGTGGGTGAAGCAGGGACCCCAGTCCCTGGATTCCTTAGTCAAGAGGAGTCTCCTTCTCTCTTTTTCAGTTCCATTCTGTTCAGGAGTTCAGTTGTGTCCGACTCTTTGTGACCCCATGAATCACAGCACATCAGGCTTCCCTGTCCATCACCAACTCCCAGAGTTCACTCAGACTCACGTCCATCGAGTCAGTGATGCCATCCAGCCATCTCATCCTCGGTCGTCCCCTTCTCCTCCTGCCCCCAATCCCTCCCAGCATCAGAGTCTTTTCCAATGAGTCAACTCTTTGCATGAGGTGGCCAAAGTACTGGAGTTTCAGCTGCAGCATCAGTCCCTCCAAAGAAATCCCAGGGCTGATCTCCTTCAGAATGGACTGGTTGGATCTCCTTGCAGTCCAAGGGACTCTCAACAGTCTTCTCCAACACCACAGTTCAAAAGCATCAATTCTTCGGGGCTCAGCCTTCTTCACAGTCCAACTCTCACATCCATACATGACCACTGGAAAAACCATAGCCTTGACTAGATGGACCTTTGTTGGCAAAGGAATGTCTCTGCTTTTCAATATGCTATCTAGGTTGGTCATAACTTTTCTTCTAAGCGTCTTTTAATTTCATGGCTGCAGTCACCATCCACAGTGATTTTGGAGCCCAAAAAAATAAAGTCTGACACTGTTTCCTCTGTTTCCCATCTATTTCCCATGAAGTGATGGGACCAGATGCCATGATCTTTTCTCTTTTTACTTCCTTTCAAATTAGAATAACTTTTGAGAAGATTGGCATTTGGCTCTAAGTTTTCGCCCAGTGATGGCTTAAATGCCCATCCTGCCTCATCTCCTCATCTCTTAAGCCAAGAGAAAGCAGAGTCAGGATAAGGGTAGTGTGGGCCTAGGTGAATATATGGGACCTCTGCAGAGTGGACTGCAAGGTAATCGTCATGGCACAATTCTCTCTCCCCTGTCCCTGAGTGTAGACTCAAGCTGAACATTGACTCAGCAAGCATTTATTAGGCTCTGTCTGTTTGCAAGGCCTGATCTTTTGTTGTTTGCACTGTTTATACAGGAGAAGATCTGCATGGACAGAACCATATCTGGAGGAGAGAGATGGACAAGAGCCTAAGAGTGTCAGAAGCAATATACCATGCAGGTGAAACCAAGGGGAATGGCTTTCTAACTAAGGCAATCTTTAAGGTTCGAGGAGGAGGGAGATTTGACTAGAGCTTAGGAACTCCATCCCAAACCCTGAAAAAAATGGGAATCTCACTCACTTTCCTTCTATGTGTTTTTATTTTTTCTAAATGCAGAATGGATTTTTTTTCCCTCTGTATTTTAAACAACAAGGCCCAGAGAGGGAATTTGAAGCAGAAAGCTTATAGGCTCAGTCTCATAATTAGGACCTAAAATTGAGGCCTTGGGTTTGGGTAAGAGCCATGAACATTTCAGATTGTTCAGAAACCACTCCTAGACATTCTCACCTGTCTTGTAACTGCCAGTTTTTCCAGGGCTAGAGAGTCTTACAAATTAAAGGGACACAGCAATGCCATCTCATTTTGTTGGTTCCTATGCTGATGCTCAAAAGAATGTTCACTTGCACAGTAATTCTAGGGAACAGGCTTCTCCAACGTCTGGCATCAAGATTCCCTTCCAATGAGTGGTCACGTTTGTTTCATAGATACAACTAGAGAAATAGAGTACAAGAATGGATACAAAGAAGGACAGGCAGGCTGAATCAGAGAGAGGCAGAATCTTTTCCAACATCGTCTTCACACAAAGAAAAGAATGAAAAGTCAGAATTCAAGGCCAGCACTCTTCTTAATCCAGAGAAATCGTTTTTTCCACTACACTTTGCTTCCTGCTGTTATTTACATAATGTTATAATAAAATGAAACATTTGCATCATGCTTTGCAATTTGTAAAACATTCCTAATCTCACTATCATTTGGTGATTCTTCCACCACCATTAGTCTCTATTTAGAGACAAAGAAATTAAGTCACACAGACATGGGGTGATCTGCTTAGGGCAACACCACTGGCCAACAGGAAACTCCACCTCCTGTCTCTCTAATTCAGGGAAGCTTCTCCCATGAAACCAAACATCCTGGCCCTCTGTAGATCTCCAGTCACCCCAGAGCCCTGAGCAGAGAATAGGTCTTGATTCTAATTCCAGTTTCTCTTGACCTCAGTTTCCTGATTTTTAACACTGAGATAAAAATCTGTTCTCTTCCTTTACCATGGCAAATCTGCTTCCTTCTGCCCTAAAAAACAAAACAAAAACAAAAACACCTTTCTTAGGTGCTTTTCTCTGGTTTCCTCTGTGGCCATAAATGGAAAGACAGACTCCCATGAGTACCAGCATGTGGCTTGCTTGCTGTCACTTGTCCCTTTTCCTATAGACACAACCACTTGATGAGCCAGATAAGCCCTCTATAGAAAACCTTGGAATGTTAACAGGGTGATAGCTGGCATATGCCTCTAGGGCATTGCACGGCCTCCAGTAGAAATCTCATTATCTGCCTAAATTTGTTTACTAAATAAATGAGACAACCTATTTATTTATCATGCAAATTTAATTAGAGGCCTGATGTATTTACTCTGTGTCTATCAGGGTCTCACCACCTTCTCCAGCTCTGCATTCTGGCCACTCTAGCCAGGGCATGCAACGAGGAAAATGAACTCTGTCTTCCCTGGATCTTGGCTCTGAAGCAGCAGGAAGAAGAGGGCTAAAGGCAAAGCCAAGATGTGACGAGTGAGTGGGGGTGGAAGCTCAAAAGACAGAGCTCATTTCCGCCCCCATTCTTCCAAAGGCACCAACTCACCAAATCTGAATGGGGTTTCTGTTGAGAATGAGTCTCTAGGAAAACTCCTGGAGTCAAATCCAGTAGGATTTAATGTAAGGTCATGGAGGTAGTAAATCCGTAAGAAACCACATTTACAGTTACTCCATCTATATAGGGAGCTTCTGCTTTCATTATCTGTTAAATGTTGTTCCTCTACTTTTAAAAGCAATAAATGTTCCCTGGGAATTTTTCCAAAGCAAAATATGACAACTAATGGCTGGTTCATCAGGATCTCAACAGGGATTTTGCAAAGATATTAGTCAAATAAATTTGGGCAAACCTGAATTAAACAAAATCTGGTGTAGTACTCATGCACCAGGACTCTCAGAAAGGCACAAGGAGTACACAGGTGTCTTTATATTCCTATCATGGAAATGATTCTTTTTCTTAGAGAAATGTGGTAATCAAGGATCTGCAGGAATCCATAAACACAGTATGTCTTTTCATCTGTTTGTCTCCTTCAATTTCTTTCATCCATGTCTTACACTTTTCCAAGTACAAGTCTTTTACCTCCTTGAGTGAGTGAGTGAAAGTTGCTCAGTTGTGTCCAACTCTTTGCGACTCCATAGACTAAACAATGCATGGAATTCTCTAGGCCAGAATACTGGAGTGGGTACTTGTCCCTTCTCCAGGGGATCTTCCCAACCACCACTGTAGGTGGATTCGTAACCAGCTGAGCTACAATGGAAGCCCAAGAATACAAGGATAATATCCCTTCTCCAGGGTATCTTCCCAACCTAGGAATCGAACTGGGGTCTCCTGCATTGCAGGTGGATTCTTTATCAACTGAGCAGTCAGGGAAGCCCTTTATCTTCTTAGGTAAGTTTATTCCTAGGTATTTTATTCTTTCAATGTGCTTATAAGTCGGATTGTTTCCTTAACTTCTCTTTCTGATAGTTTGTCATCAGTGTATAGACATACAATAGAGTCCATATTAATTTCATATTCTGCAAATTTATCAAATTCATTGATGATCTTTAGTTGTTTTTTTGGTAACATGTATAGGATTTTCTATGTATAGAAAATTGATGAGGTCATTAATGTTTTTTGATGACATCTATGGGATTTTCCATGTTTAGCATCATGTTATCTGCAAAGAGTGATAGTGTTAATTCTTTCTTTCAAATCTGGACTCTTTGTATTTCTTTATCTTATCTGATTGCTGTGTCTAGGACACCCAATACTATGTTAAATAAAAGTGGTGGGAGTAGGCATCCTTGTCTTATTTGTGACCTCAAAGAAAATGCTTTCACCTTTTCACCATTGAGGATGTTAGCTGTTGGCTTATCACAAATTGTCTTCATTATGTTGAGGTATGTTCCCTTTAAGGCCACTTTGTTGAGAGCTTTTATCATAAACAGACGCTGCATTTTGTCAAACGCTTTTTCAGCATCTATTGTGATGATTATATGATTTTTTCATTAACTTGTTACTGCAGTGTACATTGATAGATTCTGAACCATCATTACATCCGTAGGATAAACCCCATTTGATCATGTTGTATCATCATTTTAATGTATTGTGGATTCTGCTTGCTAACATTTTGTTGAAGATTTTTGCATCTATGTTCATTGTGATATTTGCCAGCAATTTTCTTTTCTTGGATATCTTTGTCTGGCTTTGGTAACTGGGTGATGCTGGCCACAGAGAATGAGTTTGGAAGCATTCCTTCCTCTGTAAGTTTTTAAAATAATTTAAGAAAGATAGGTGTCAACTCTCTTCTAGATGTTTGAAAGAATTCATTTGTGAAACTATCTGGTCCTAGATTTTTGTTTGTTGGGGTTTTTTTTTTTTTGTTTTTAAATTATGGATTAAGTTTCATTACTGGTAATTGGCCTGTTCACATTTTCTATTTCTTCCTGGTTTAGTCTTGAAAGATTGAACACTGAATTTCTTAGTTTCTTCTAGGTTTTCCATTATATTGGCATATATTAATAGTTGTTCTTAGTAATCTCTCATGATTCCTATTCTTCTGTGATGTTGGTTTTAGCGTCTTCATTTTCAATTCTGATTTTACTACTGTGGACCCTCTCTCTTTCTCTCCTGAAGTGTCTGGCTAAAGGTTTGTTAATTCTGTTTAGCTTTTCAAAGAACCAGCTTTGTTTCTTTGATCTTTTCCTTTTTTTTTTTTTTTGTCTTTTTTCATTTATTTCTGCTCTTATCTTGATGATTTCTTTCTTTTTACTAGCTGTGGATTTTGTTTGTTCTTCTTTTTTCTAGTTCCTTTAGGTTAAGGTTAGGAATAATTAATATTGTTAAAATGACCATACTACCAAAAACAATATAGAAATGCGACGTAATCCTTATCAAAATACCAATGGCATTTTTCACAGAACTAGAACAAATAATTTTAAAATTATTTAAACACAACAGACCTTGAACAGCCAAAACAATCTTAAGAGAAAAGAGCAGGGTTGGAGGTATCATGCTCCCTAACTCCAGACTACAAAGCTACAGTCATCAAAATAGTACGGTATGGATACAAAAATGGACACACAGATCAATGAAATAGAACAGAATGGAACAGAACAGCCAAGAAATAAACCCAGGCTTATATAGGTAATTGATCTACAACAAAGGAGGCAAAAAAAAAAAAAAACAATGGGAAAAAAAAGTGGTGCTGGGAAAATTGGACAGCTTTCATGTAAAAGAATGCAACTAGAACATTTTCCCATACCATATACAACAATAAACTCAAGATGGATTAAAGATCTAAATGTAAAACTGGAAACCATAAAACTCTCAGAAGAGAACATAGGCAGAACACTCTGACATAAATTATAGCAATAATTTTTTTTTTTGGATCTGTCTTCTAAGGCAAAGGAAACAAAAGCAAAAATAAACAAATGGGACCCAATTAAACAAACCCTTTTGTACAGCAAAGGAAACTATCAACAAAACCAAAAGACAACTTACTGAATGGGAGAAAATATTTACAAATGATATGAATGATAAGGAATTAATTGCCAAAATATAGCTCATATAATTCAATGTCAAAACAGCTCATACAACTTGATATTGAAAGAAACCAAACAACAATTAAAAAAGGGTAAGAAAATCTGAGTAGACATTTCCCTGAAGATATACAGGTGGCAAATAGGCTCATGAAAAGATGCTCAACATCATTAATCATCAAAGAAATGCAAACCACAACCACAGAAAGATATCAGCTCACACCTATCAGAATGGCCATCATCAGAAAGACCACAAGAAACAAATGCTGGAGAGGATGTGGAGAAAAGGCAAACATTGTACAGTGTTGGTGGGGATGTAAATTTCTGCAGCCACTGTGGGCATATTATGGAAGTTCCTCATAAAACCAAAAATAGAACTACCATATGATCCATCCAGCAATTCCACTCCTGAGAGTAATCTGAGGAAAATAAAAACACCAATTTGAAAAGATACATGTACCCACATGTTCGTAGAAGCATTATTTATAATATCCAAAATATGAAAGCAACCTAAGTGTCCATAAATAGATGAATGGATAAAGAAGATGTGGTAGATAAAGACAGACAGATAGAGACAGATAGATAGATAGATAGAGAAATACTTCTGGTTGTTTGGTCACTAAATTGTGTCCGACTTTTTGCAACTTCATAGACTGTAGCATCTCAGGCTCCTCTGTCCTCCACTGTCTCCTGGAGTTTGCTCAGATTCATGTCCACTGTGTCAGTGATGCTATCTAACCATCTTATCCTCTGCCACCCCTTTCACTTTTTGCCTTCAATCTTCCCATCATTAGAGTCTTTATCAGCTCTTTGTATCAGGTGGCCAAGTACTGGAGCTCCAGCTTTAGTGACAGTCCTTCCAGTGAATACTGTTGATTTTCTTTAGGATTGACTGGTTTGACCTCCTTCCTGTCTAAGGGATTCTCAAGAGTCTTCTCCAGCACCACAATTTGAAAATATTAATTCTTTGGCTCTCACTCTAGTGTTCTTGCCTGGAGAATCCCAGGGATAGGGGAGCCTGGTGGGCTGCCATCTACGGGGTCGCACAGGGTCAGACACGACTGAAGTGACTTAGCAGCAGCAGCAGCATCCGTCTTCTTTATGGTATACCTCTCACATCTGTATGTGACTACTGGAAAAATGATTTGACTATATGGACCTTTGTTGGCAAAGTGATATCTTTGCTTTTTAATATGCTGTTTAGCATATATTGGAATACTACCCAGCCATAAAAAAGAATGAAATTTTGCCATTTGCAACAACATGGATGGATCTGGAGGGTATTATGCTTAGTGAAGTAAATCAGATAGAGAAAGACAAATGCTGTATGTTATTACTTATATGTGGAACCTAAAAAATAAAACAAACTAATAAATATAACAAAAAACAAACAGACTCACGGACCTGGAGAACTAGTGGATACCAGTGTGGGAAGGGAGTGGGTAAGCTACAAGATATGGGCAGGAGATTTAGAGATACAAACTACTAAGGATAAAATAAATAAGCTACAAGGGTATATTGTATAGCAGAGGGAATATAGCCAATATTTTACATAACTTAAATGGAGTATAATATATAAAAACTGTTGACTCACTATGGTGTACATCTGAAACTAATGTAATATTGTAAATCAACAGTCAGTCAGTTCAGTCGCTCAGTTGTGTCCGACTCTGCAACCCCATGAATCACAGCACGTCAGGCCTCCCTGTCCATCACCAACTCCCGGAGTTCACTCAAACTCATGTCTGTCGAGCCGGTGATGCCATTCAGCCATCTCATCCTCTGTTGTCCCCTTCTCCTCCTGCCCACAATCCCTCCCAGTATCAGAGTCTTTTCCAATGAGTCAACTCTTCGCATGAGGTGGCCAAAGTACTGGAGTTTCAGCTTTAGCATCAGTCCTTCCAATGAACACCCAGGACTGATCTCCTTTAGGATGGGCTGGTTGGATCTCCTTGCAGTCCAAGGGACTCCCAAGTCTTCTCCAACACCACAGTTCAAAAGCATCAATTCTTCAGTGCTCAGCTCTCTTCACAGTCCAACTCTCACATCCATACATGACCACTGGAAAAACCATAGCCTTGACTAGACGGACCTTTGTTGATTATTATTCAGATGATGTTGAGTGTTTTCATCTCTCTTTAAGAACTCATGTAAAACATTTCTCTCTGGTCATAGTTTCATTACTTTGTTGGCAAAGTAATATCTCCGCTTTTGAATATGCTATCTATGTTGGTCATAACTTTCCTTCCAAGGAGTAAGTGTCTTTTAATTTCATGGCTGCAATCACCATCTGCAGTGATTTTGGAGCCCATGAAAACAAGGTCTGACACTGTTTCCCCATCTATTTCCCATGAAGTGATGGGACCAGATGCCATGATCTTAGTTTTCTGGATGTTGAGCTTTAAGCCAACTTTTTCACTCAAATGAACAGTACCCCAATTTAAAAAAAAAGAACTTGCACAACTCATTCTAGAATGGCTGGTGCACGTCCTGGAGTCTACTCAGGGATTTCGCTGAATGATCAGAATTGCTTTTCTGACTTACATCTTGGTATGGTGACATCAGCTTGTATTTAAAGGTTAATGTAAGCAATGCTGCATAAAATGCACCTCTTTGATTATTATTCAGATGATGTTGAGTGTTTTCATCTCTCTTTAAGAACCCATGTAAAACATTTCTCTCTGGTCATAGTTTCAGACTAGCAATTGGTTTGATTTTACTCTAGACACACTGTGAACCTGTAATTAAAAGCATTTCATGCTTCACGTGGGCTGCTAGAAGCCTACAGCCAAATCTGTGGTTTCCTCTATCAGTATATTATAATATATATGGCATAGATTTTGTACTGGGGGTATTCTAAGGTACATGGTAACATTTTTATCCACATTCTCTCCTTCATCTTAATTTCTCATTTTAAATGTATTCTATCTAGCTCAGTTATTCATATTTTTAAGACCTAAGTCCTTTTTGGAATAAGGCAAGGCATAAATGCATAATTAAAAAATTTTAAAGCTCACTTTAAGTGATGATACAAAAAAAATCAAGAAAATCAACTGTAATCCTAACATCTAGATAAAGTTCTGCACTGCTAATATTTTGATGTATTTTCTGTCAATCATTTTTACAAAATTAGAATCATATACCATATACAAGTTTGTATCTTGCTTTTTCCACTGATAGAATCATGAGCATTTTCTTATTACTTTAAATAGTCTCTATATTTAACAGTTCCCTATTTGCAGGCACTCAGCACATTTTCAGGGGGTTATTTTGTTTTTTGATGTTATAAATAATACTGTGTTAAGATCTCTCTATAACATATCTCTGTTCAAGTTTTAAATCATTATTTTAGGATAAATTCCTAAGAGAATTAGTAGTCTAAAGGATACAAAATGTTTTTTACTGATGTAGAGATGATTCAAAATATTATATTAGTTTGACATGTACAACATAGTGATTCAAAATTTTTATAGCTTATACACCATTTAAAGTTATTATAAAATATTGGCTACATTCCCTGTGCTGTGCAATAAATCCCAATAGCTTATTTATTTTATACATAATGGTTTGAATCTGTTAATTTCCAATCCCTATCCTGCCCCTTCTCCTTTTCCCTCTTACAGCTGGTAACCATTAGTTTGTCCTCTGTAAGAATATAAGCATTTTTAATGTTTTTGATAAATATTATACAACTGCTTTCCAAAAATATTGCATCAGTCTGCATTCCTTCTAGCAGCAGAGGAAACACGCCTATTTCATCCTGACTTCACTGGAATTATGTTATTATCATTAAAAAAATGTTATTAATTTTATAGTTGAAAATAATTTCTTAATTTGCATTTTTTCATTGTTTAACATTCACTGCCATACAGTGTTAAAAAATTTAATTTTTACTTTTGCTTACTAGAATCTAAATAATCTTTCATCTCTTTATTAATCTTTTCCATGTGTTTTTCTTTGAATTGTTGCTCATATTTCTTTTTAGGGTATTAACACTTTTCATTTTTATTTACATGAGGCTTTTTACATATGTCTAATACATCAACTATTTTCCAATGTGTTTTTGGAAAATATGCTTGTGTTTCCATTTTGTTTCTCATTTTTGATTGCCATTTTTTATTTCTTATGTAATTATCTCAACAGATCTGTTCAATTTAATTCTTACCTACATTTGAGGACAAAATAACTATCCACACATCGTTTTTTTAAGTTTTGAAAAGTGTTTTGCTCTTTTAAGTTTAACTAAATTTAGCTAAATTTTAGAATTTATTTTGGTATATTTTGGGCTTCTGTTGAAGACTCAAGCCCTGAGCCACAGCAGTGCATCAGTCCTCTCTAAGATGCTCTCAGTTACTGGTTTTGCTATCTAACCTGGCAAATGAGAACACTTTTAATATTCATTTAAGCTGGCCTCTTTGAAGAAAGTAATGCAGGTAACAACTTATACATGTGGTTAGAAGTGAATCATTGTGGTTAGAAGGATGATCTCCCCCCCACAACTCATTGTCACATACAGTACATTTAGCATCCAGGGACAAAACCCAAATTTTCCCATTATACACATATTCCTTTTCTCTGTAGTAGGATACAGCAAACAAACAAAACCCCAAAACCAGGGAAATAAAATCCTTGAGACGGTTCCCAGAGATAGGGGTGATTGTTTTCCAAGAATTTTAGCTAAGAGTTCCAGATTCAACAGGACAAAATCCAGGATGAAGGAGCACTGGGATGGGGTTGGGCAGAGCCTTACCTGCTTGTGAGGGTGGGGCCTAAATCTGAGTCTTTGTATCTGAGTCTTCCTGCTTCTTAGTCCCCTTAGCCTGAGAGTTAGCTCTGTTCCTACAGTGGGCCTTTTTCCACTCTGAATTAGGAGTCATCCCAGTGCAACTGGCGGGAAGGTAATATAACTCCCCTGTATGTGGAAGGGGGATGGGATGCTTCCACATTTCAGGCCCAGCCACAGACACTAAGTCCCTGGTCTCCTGTACAACAGACCCGTGACCCCTGGCTGCTCCCTGATGTGTTATATCTATCTTTCATAACAGGCTGAGGCTGTGGACTTATTTCTAAGCACAACTCAAAGCACAGATTTCACAGTGAAATATGAAGTCCCAAGTGATATGGCCCTGGCTTTCTCGAGAGATCACTTCTCCTTCTGCCCCTACCAGAGTCAATCAGGTTTCCTTCTCCCCTGAGATGGATTAGTTGTAGGAACCAAAGGTCTCAGCACCTGAAAACCACTTCCTATTTTAGTTCAACCACAGGCTCCTGTGTCACTTCTCTGGCCTGGGGCAAAGACTTAGCATTTTGCTTTTGGTTTTCTGGAAAAAGCCTAAGTGACAGCAGCTTCCTATTTCTTTCTCTAACTTCTTTCATTCCAGATTTCTCAAACAACTACAGGATGCGTGATAGCTATTAATTTAAAAAATGAATAAAGGTGAGAGACTGCATTTATGTTGTGTTCAATATTCTCTTATGTACTAAAAAAAAAAAAAAGAAGAAAATAAGTAGCTTATCCCTCCAAAAGCAAGAATGTGTAGAAATATTGAAATATCTCCTAAACAATGAGGGTGTGGGAGAGAGGAAAGAAGTAGGTGGGCAGAGTGAGGGGAAGTCAGCTGTCCCAGGTCCAGTCATACTCTACAATCCTGAACAGAGATGCTTCTTCTAGTTCAGGAAGCCAGAGAACAAATCCCTTAGAGTCTGGGTCACCAAAGCCTTCTGTCCCCACCCCAGACAAACTTACTCTAGAGAGTTTTTTCACACGGATTTTAAGTAGAGTGTCCATGTGTCCCAGCTTTCCCAGGTCTGTCTCAGTTTACACCACTGTTCCTTTCACCCTCTACTGTGGTCTGAACGTGTGCTGAAATTCTAATGCCCTGTGTAATGGAAGAAAAGTTATGACAAACCTAGACAGTGTATTAGAAAGCAGAGACAACAACACTTTGCCTACAAAGGTCCTTCAAGTCAAAGCTATGGTTTTTCCAGGAGTCATGTATGGATGTGAGATTGAAAGACACTCAGTTATGTCTGACTCTTTGCGACCCCATGGACTATATAGTCGATGGAACTCTCCAGGCCAGAATACTGGAGTGGGTAGCCTTTCCCTTCTCCCAGGGATCTTCCCAACCCAGGGGTTGAACCCAGGTTTCCTGCATTGCAGGTGGATACTTTACCAACTGAGCTATCAGGGAAGCCCATGGATGTGAGAGTTGGACCATAAAGAAGGCTGAGCACTGAAGAATTGATGCTTTTGAACTGTGGTGCTGGAGAAGACTCTTGAGAGTCCCTTGGACAGCAAGGAAATCAAACCAGTCAATCCTAAAGGACATCAACTCTGAATATTCACTGGAAGGACTATTGCTGAAGCTGAAGCTGCAATACATTGGTCACCTGATGCAAAGAACTAACTCGTTGGAAAAGACCCTGTTGCTTGGAAAGATTGAGGGCAAGAGGAGAAGAGGGTGTGAGATTGTTGGATGGCATCACTGACTCAATGGATATGAGTTTGAGCAAACTCAGGGAGATAGTGAAGGATGGGGAAGCCTGGTGTGCTGCAGGCCATGGGGTCACAAAGAGTTGGACATGACTCAGCAACTGAACAACAACAAATGGTATTAGGAAGTGACCCTTTGGGAGGTGCTTAAATCATAAGGGTGGAGCCCTCACCTGATCATGCTGGGACCCTGATCTCAGACTGCCAGCCTCTAGAGCTGTGAGAAATAAATTTCTGTTGTTTATAAGCTACCCAGTTTGTGGCATTTTGTGACAGCAGCCTGAATGGACTAAGGCACTCTCACAAAGTCTCAGTTTGGACAATAAATTATATATAGTTACCCTAATTATTTGTAGAGAAAGAGATTATGTATGAATTAAACTCTCATTCTCTCTAGATTTGGGATTGAGGTAAAACAAGTCACACACCATTCCAGAAATTAGTGAACACTGTTTTAGGAGTTGGTGAACATTTTCTGTAAAGGATTACATAGTAAATATTTTAGGCCTCATGGGCCAGACAGTTGCTATTACAACTAACTCAACTTGGCTCTTGCAGGAAAAGTGGTCACAGACAACATGTAAACAAATGTGCCTGGCTGTGTTCCAATAAAACTATTTATGGACACCAAGACCTCAATTTCACATAATTTTCCTGTCACAAAATATTTTTCTACTTTTGATGTATGTTTTTAACCATTTGGAATGTAAATGTCATTCTTAAGTCAAGGGACAGATTTGGCCTGCAGGTCATAGCCACTCCCTGAGCTATTCTCTCACCTGTGTGAACATACTTGGGTCCTGGTAGACAAGCCCCTTGTTCTGCTCTGGGAAGGGCTCTGTTGGCTCTGTTGTCTGTATACATTTATTATCATCATAGTCAAGAATTAACATTTATCGTCTGGACACACGATGAGGTCTGAGATCTTAAGAAGTGGAAAAATCTTATTATCTCTTCAGTTTTCAAACATGGAATGGTGATAGGTGAAGTGTATCATAATTTGCTACCAGTAATAAACTACCAAAGCTTGCAAGTGATTAATGCCTACTCATAAATTAGAGCACATTTGACGTTTTCATTATGAGAGTGCTGTTCTCTCTCACTTCATCCTGATCTGCTCTCTTAGGGTTCTAAGAGGGGTTCTGCCGACACATGAATGACAGGTGAAGTTCACGGGCAGGACCAACTGTCAGAGATGCTCCACAGCCGCATGACAAGTGAAGGTGGAAAACCTCTGACCTAGTCCAACCTCATTCTTTTTCAGATGGGTGAAGGTCTTCACAGCAGCCCTGCATAAGAAAGGGTCCAGGAAAAGATGTCATGGGCCTGAGTCTGCACACAGAGCAACTGAGGAGCAAAGCAAAGCAAAATGCTCAAGGTCACACAGCTGATTAGCAGTAGACCTGGAACTCTAATGTTGGTCTTTAGAGTCCTAAACTTTGTGGGCTTTGCTACAGCACACAGTTTTCAGTATCACAGGGGTCAGAGAAACCTCAAAAACTCAGTCTGCTGTCTTCAGGCTCCGACTGCAATAACAATATTCCAAAGCACTGGGTAATTCTACCCCTATTGTACAGAGTCTGGGCCTTCTCACCTCTGGTACTAACATGGAAAGTTGCACTATTCCCATTTTATGGATAAGTAAACATTTTCAGCACATGACCTAGATCAAAAGAATCCAATTGATATTCAGAAAACTGGTATAAAGTACTTCTGCAAAGACAGAATTGGTGACCAAAGAGTGGTTACCTCTGTGCCAAGCGGAAGCTCTTTGATAGAATGGAAAGTGAACAGTAAAGGACCCTATAGCAGGCTTGTCAAATCGCCAGTCTGGAAGGACTCTGGGGTCCCCATGTCAAACTCTCTATGTCCCAGGGAACAGGACATTATTAAACACACTAGGGAAGAGTCATCCATGAACACCATCCAACCAAAGCCGCTTTGTCAGCTTGTCATCCAAAGGACTCTTGCTAGCCAACCTGCCCCCACATCTACAGGGTAAGAATGACCATGTGCATAATGACTAAGAGCACTCTAAGAAGGACACATGTATCCTTAACCATGAAACCATTTAATTCTTCTAAACATCATGTTATTGGTAATTTTATTATGTTTTAATTCCTTGAAAATTGGTCACTAATTTGCATTGCATGGGAACATAAAAGCTGAGGGTCAAAGAATTGATGCTTTTGAATTGTGGTGCTGGAGAAGACTCTTGAGAGTCTGTTGGACAGCAAGGAAATCAAACCAGTCAATCCTAAAGGAAATCAACCCTGAATAGTCATTGGAAGGACTGATGCTGAAGCTGAGGCTCCAATACTTTGGCCACCTGATGGGAAGAGCCGATTCATTGGAAAAGACCCTGATGCTGGGAAATACTGAAGGCAGGAGAAGGGGGCGACAGAGGATAAGATGGTTAAATAGCATCACTGACTCAATAGACATGAGTTTGAGCAAACTTTGGGAGATGGTGAAGGACAGGGAGCCTGGTGTGCTGCAGTCTTTGGGGTCGCAAAGAGTCGGACATGACTTAAACAATTAGTCTACAGTGAAATACCCAAATCACGCGTGGCTCCACAGTTTGTTTTCAGCTGGTTACTTTTAAAGGCTGAATTTTCTACATCCAAGCTCATGTTCCTATTCAGCAGCCCCCATATTAAAACCAAATGGTCCAATGCCACCTAAACACTTTCCTTTATTAGGTCCTTTGAAGTTCCTCATTCTGACACTAAACGTTCCTCTCATTCCTTTTTGTCACCAGAGAGAAGTTCAAAGAGTTACAGCTCCTCTTAAATTTGGGATCTCCGAGAATATCAGGCTCACGAAAGCATCCAGCCAGCCACAGCCAGTATGGTAAACAAAGGGAAACGTAGAAAACAAGACAGGCACATGCAGGAGGGCTGGACTTCGGCAAGTGGGCCTCTTCCACTGAACCACAACGCCATGAATCATTAATGCTGCTGGCTGGAGAGACAGGGGAGTATAAGACACCAGAGGAGCAGAGGCAGAGGATGGACTCTGTCAGAATTTAAAGAGATAGAAACAAACAGAGAGCACTAAAGCAACCCCTTGGAGACTGTGTTCTGGCTTTTTCTTCCTTACGGTCAGATGGAAAAGGGAGGCAAGGAAGGAAAGCAGCAGAGTAGCGTAACAGGGAGAAGAGGAAGAAGGGGGCAGGAGAAGGGAGGAAAGAGGAAGGCTTTTTTGAAAAAAGGAATCAGTGCCCCGGACCTTAGGTATGTATGTTACATTGTCTTCCCCAAGCAGCGGCCCACGCCCTCTCATTTTCAGTTATCAGAGCTAAAACAAGCCTGTTGGGCTGCCGCTAGCATTTTTCAGGGCCTGAACTCACTCTGGGGTTTAGTCTTTCCGCTGTCCTTCTCACAGGTCCGTCTTTGGCCTGCTGGCTTAAGATCTCTTTTTGCCTGTCTTTTTAAGATCCCTTTTTACCTCAGGTACAAAGCCAAGGCTACCAACTTTTAAGGATTAGGAAACTGTCACTGGGGAATTGACCCCAAGCAAGCTCAGATGACAAATTCTCAGTTAAGGGCCTAAGGGAAAGGAATGAGAATGGGGAAGGGCCCAGGCCTCCCTGAGTCACCACAGCTGATGGCTCCTTGGGTGCTCAGAGGGATCTTAGAGCACCTTCTGCCCCCTCCAGGGCTCCTCCCATTTCCTTTTCCAGGAAATCTTCCCAACTCAGGGATTGAACCAGAGCCTCCTGCATTGGCAGGTAGATTCTTTACCACTGAGTCACCTGGGAAGCCCCTTCTTTTCCTTATATCCCTCCAAATCCCCAATTTCTGTATTACCACAGGCTCTTTTCCAGTCTTGGCCACATCACCCAGTCTCTTTGCTGATCTGGGCACTGGCTGGTGAAACAGCGTGTACCTTGGGGTCTAGTTTCCTGATTCTTGCAGGTCAGGCCAGTAACACTGCAAGCCTTCTCTGCTTCCTTAATCTGCTCTGTTTAAGCAGACAGCTAGGAGCTGGAAAGGGTCCCTGTTGGCTGAGGTCTCAGGGCTGTTCCCTGACATGAAGCTGGCAGAAGAAGGAAGCAGTGCAAGGGTGTTTCATCTCTCCCTACACCCAGAGAGAAGGATCACAGGAGGCCACGGCTTTCTTTTGCTCACTTCCTGGCTAGGTTGAGTGTTGGGTGGAGCAGAAGAAAGGACCCTCATACCCAATCTCCTGGAAGTGGGTTGAATAGTGTTCCTCAGAAAGATGCATCCTAGTCCTACAGTCCAGCACCTGTGAAGGTGCCCTTATTTGGATGTAGGATTTTGCAGATGATTTTAGTTTTGATGGCATCTGAATGCAGTGATGGTTTCCTTACAAGAGACAGAAAAGGGAAATCTGAGACACAGAGACACAGGAAGAAAGACTAGTGACGATGGAGGCAGAGATTAGAGTACTGATGTGCGCCAAACACCACCAGGAGCCACAGGAAGCTGGTAGAAACAAGGAAGGCCTGGAGACTTCAGAAGACACCTGGCCCTACTGACACCTTGATTTCAGACTTCTGGCCTACAGACCCATAAGAGAATAATTCCTGTTGGACTGTAGCCTACCAGGCTTCTCCATCCATGGGATTCTCTAGGCAAGAATACTGGAGTAGGTTGCCATTTCCTTCTCTAGGGGATCTTCTTGACCCAGGGATCAAACCCGGGTCTCCCGCATTGTGGGCAGGTGCTTTAACCTCTGAGCCATCAGGGAAGCCCCTCTTAAGTCACCTGCTGCTGCTGCTGCTAAGTCGCTTCAGTTGTGTCCGACTCTGTGCGACCCCAGAGACAGCAGCCCACCAAGCTCCCCTGTCCCTGGGATTCTCCAGGCAAAAACACTGGAGTGGGTTGCCATTTCCTTCTCCAATGCATTAAAGTGAAAAGTGAAAGTAAAGTTGCCCAGTCGTGCCCGACTCTTAGCGACCCCATGGACTGCAGCCTACCAGGTTCCTTCATCCATGGGATTTTCCAGGCAAGAGTACTGGAGTGGGGTGCCATTGCCTTCTCCGTTTAAGCCACCTAGTGTGTGGTAATTTGCTATGGCAGCCCTTGGAAACTAATATATCTCCCTAGGTAAACTCTACCAAGAGTAGAATAATTTCTCTTGATACAAAACGGACAGTGGGTTACAAATTGGTTCTCACAAGTTGGGATGAATTAACTCACAGGTTATGCTACCCCTGTGCCTGGTTGGCATGTACAGTGAAGGTTTTACCCAAAGGTAATTTTGGCCTGTGAAGAGTCATTGGGTATTTGGTTAGAGTAAAACCCCATGAGGGCATCAGGAGGTCAGGAAAATCCCAGAAAAGGAGATGGTTGGAGATGACTTCAAATAACTACAATGGCTAAACTGATTGCCTAGAGACAGGAAGGGTCCCCTCCCTCAATCCCCGTGCCCCCTGCTCAGCCCCCATAGATTGGCAGAGCTCTCAGTCACATTTTCACATTCCAACTCCCTCCTTGTCCTGGAGTGGAGAGATGCAGACAGACTAGAATTTCTTATTCCAGGACACAGTCTCTCCCAAGACTGGGAGAGGAGGCCCTTCCTCACCTAGATCACTGCCTATCACTGCCTTAGCAGCTCATTCTCCCTTCATTCTCTACTCCTTACCTCCCACTCCAAAGCTGGCTTCCTTGGAAAGCATATAAAAATCTAGGCGAGGTTCTTGAGTTTGGCTGAGCAGAAAATCACATTCACTTAGAGGGAACTCTGGGGCTCTGTGCAAAGCAAAGTCCACTTTGGAAGAAAACTAGACAGTCAACCAAGACACTCTTTAATTCACAGAAATGAAAGAAAGATGTTGTGATGCTTGTTGGTATGGGACAAACCTAGTGGTTAAATGCAGAAACCAAAAATGTCAGAAAGTGTAGTTGAATACTCCTCTTTTTATCTCCTCTGATACACTATGTGACCATGGAGAAGCAGTATATTGTCTGGACAAGCTTCTCTATGGGAGACAGAGCAGTGAGCGAGCAACAGCTGACTGTTTAATTTTCAGGAATTTTGAGAAAATGCTGTTCAGTACAGCCATTATTAAAATTAAAGCATAAAGCTTACAATTAAAATCAGTGCTTCTTGCTGGGGGGTGATTTTGTAACCCAGGAGACATTTGGCCATGTTTGGAGAGGTATTTGATTGTCACAACTGAATAAGGCTACTAGTCTCTGTGGGTAGAGGCTAAGGGATGCTGCTGAACATCCTATAACCACAGGCCAGATCCCTAATAAAAAATTACCCAGCCCCAAATGTCCACAATACCAAGGGTGAGAAATCCTGAATTAAATCAATTAAATAAAAAACAGGTAAACAGCACATCAAATTCATCACTTCCTAATTATTTATTAGTATCTATCATTTGAGGCTACAGATTTCTGCACGTACTGCATGTGCATGGAGAAATACTTTATCATGGTGTGAACTCTGTCTCTCTTCCCAACTCCACATTCAGTAAATCGTGTCAGTACCTTCAAACTAGCCATGGTGGGTGGATTTACACCAAGGGAATAGGCAAACATTACTTATTAGGTCTCCCCTTGTTTTTGGAGATCCAGTTGTTAAGTATTCTACAGTAAACCACTTCAGGTATATATAGGTATGCTGCTGCTGCTGCTGCTAAGTCGCTTCAGTCATGTCCGACTCTGTGCGACCCCTTAGATGGCAGCCCACCAGGAGAATCCCTGGGATTCTCCAGGCAAGAACACTGGAGTGGGTCACCATTTCCTCCTCAAATTCATGAAAGTGAAAAGGGAAAGTGAAGTCGCTCAGTCATGTCTGACTTTTTACGACATCATGGACTGCAGCCTACCAGGCTCCTTCGTCCATGGGATTTTCCAGGCAAGAGTACTGCAGTGGGTTACCATTGCCTTCTCATATATATATATATATATATATATATATATATATATATATATATATATATATAGTGTACCTGAATTGTGGTGGGATCTTCTCCTTTATTTTTCACTTCTCTCAAAAGATCACAGTGAAATGGAGATCTCCGTTTTTCTAAACAAAAACTGGGAGGGGGTACAAAGGTGGCTGGAAAAATGAAGTCTCATATAAAAATGCAAAAGAAAGAAATGGAAGAAATAAGGTGTTTACAAGAAACAATTGTTAATGGAAAGTAAGTCATGCATGTAAATCTATCTTTTTACACTATTAGAACATCTGGGTGAAAACTGAAAAATCAATCTTTCACCCAGATATCTTTTCTGAGTGATACCAGTAGACGAATACTCGAACATTCAGAGTCCATGAAGCATAATATCTAAATACTAGGAAATAGTAAGATGAGTTTCCACTTTTTTTCCTGCTGTTTAGATATGTGAAAGCAGTTTCACTTTTACTAAAGTAGAACTTGACTTCAGGATGACCCAAACTAGAAACCAGGGAGGGCACTAGACAAATTTGCCTACGTGGCTCATGTAGAATTTGAGATTACTCTGCGTGGTAACAGACTTAAAGAGCCTCCCTCAATAAGAAAACATGATGGGGTGATAGGGGAAGACAACAAGAAAAAAACAAAACATTTTAAAGTAAAGGAAAATTTGTATGAATTTTAAAACCAAGTACGTGAACGAAATAAGTCTGATGAGATAAAGTGGTGGCTTTGAGAGCAAAGCCTGGGGGAAGTTTCTCTGAAGCTGAGAGAATTCTGAACTCCAGGCAGAGAGCCAGGAGGGCCCTGGACACTGACAGGTGTGGACTGTGATCGAAGATGAGGTATCTTGCAGTCCAGGAGCTGGGAGTTGGCCAAACAGTGAGGAAATGGGGCTAGGACTGTGTTTGAGGAGTTGTGGGTAAAGGAGAATGTCCACTCAGATCCAGTGAACGCAGATAACTGACCCTAGTCCTTGTTCTCCAAAAAGTGGAAATGGGTGGAGAGCGCACCAGTTCCTGCTGGGCGTCTGAGATGTTAGGTTACCAGTGGTCAAGTCAGCTTCACCTTGAGGGGCCGGCTACATGAAAAATTAGTTTCCTAGAAAAAAGACAGGAGGGACCATTACAAAATATAAAACAGGGCATCTCCACTAGCTGGGGCTATGGGTAGCTCCTATTCTCTTCTTTCTACAGTTTTGTATTTCTAAAATGTTCTATCATAGTTCAGTTCAGTTCAGTTCAGTTCAGTCGCTCAGTCGTGTCCAACTCTTAGCGACCCCATGAATTGCAGCACACCAGGCCTCCCTGTCCATCACCAACTCCCGGAGTTCACTCAGACTCATGTCCATCGAGTCCATGGTGCCATCCAGCCATCTCATCCTCGGTCATCCCCTTCTCCTCCTGCCCACAATCCCTCCCAGCATCAGAGTCTTTTCCAATGAGTCAACTCTTCGCATGAGATGGCCAAAGTACTGGAGCTTCAGCTTTAGCATCATTCCTTCCAAAGAAATCCCAGGGCTGATCTCCTTCAGAATGGACTGGTTGGATCTTGCAGTGCAAGGCACTCTCAAGAGTCTTCTCCAACACCACAGTTCAAAAGCATCAATTCTTTGGCGCTCAGCCTTCTTCACAGTCCAACTCTCACATCCATATATGACCACAGGAAAAACCATAGCCTTGACTAGACGGACCTTTGTTGGCAAAGTAATGTCTCTGCTTTTGAATATACTGTCTAGGTTGGTCATAACTTTTCTTCCAAGGAGTAAGCGTCTTTTCATTTCATGGCTGCAGTCACCATCTGCAGTGATTTTGGAGCCCCCAAAAACAAAGTCTGACACTGTTTCCACTGTTTCCCCATCTATTTCCCATGAAGTGATGGGACCAGATGCCATGATCTTCGTTTTCTGAATGTTGAGCTTTAAGCCAACTTTTTCGCTCTCCTCTTTCACTTTCATCAAGAGGCTTTTTAGTTCCTCTTTACTTTCTGCCATAAGGGTGGTGTCATCTGCATATCTGAGGTTATTGATATTTCTCCCGGCAATCTTGATTCCAGCTTGTGTTTCTTCCAGTCCAGGGTTTCTCATGATGTACTCTGCATAGAAGTTAAATAAGCAGGGTGACAATATACAGCCTTGATGTACTCCTTTTCCTATTTGGAACCAGTCTGTTGTTCCATGTTCAGTTCTAACTGTTGCTTCCTGACCTGCATACAACAGGGGCTAATTTATAACCAAAAATAAAAAAGTTGGTTCTAAAAGGAAAAGGTGAACACAGTCAGTATATGTAAAAGTGTCTTTTTACGTATGTCTTTCCAGTTTGTAGTATAATCCAAGATGGTCAGCCTGAAACAGCCCTGAATTGTCCTTGTTGCAATTTGGGTTTGTTTTTCCTAATTTCATGATCACTGTAAGTAATGATACTTTGGTTATTTAGTAAAGACTCAGATTGACTTACATCTACCTGATTTTAATACCTCAAAGGCAGAGCAATTTAGACCAGTGATTCTCACATTTCTTTGCCCAGCTCCTCAATTTCAACTTTAATTCCCACTGTTTTCTAACTAGAATGAAAATATATTTGAATATTCACTTTATTTGAGTGAAGTGAAAAAGTGTATGAAAGTATTAGTTGCCAAGTCATCTCTGACTCTTTGCAACTTCACGGACTGCAGCCCTCCAGGCTCCTCTGTCCATGGAATTCTCCAGGTAAGAATACTGGAGTGGGTAGCCATTCCCTTTTCCAGGGGATCTCCCCAACCTAGGATTCAAACCTGGGTTTCCTATACTGCAGATCAGTAATTTTTACCTGTTATTCTTGAAGTTTGAATTTTAATATACTGTCCTAACTATTCAAGTTCTGAACTGTGATAATGCCTATATTTTTGTTTTAGATTATCTTTTATTTATTGTCTACTGATAAATATTTATTATCTATGTTTTAGGTACAGTTTTACGTTCTGTGGACACAACAGTGAACAAAATCGGCAATGTTTCTGCCTCATATAGCAGTATATCTGGTATGTATATTTCCTGTAAAATTCACTAGGATAGGATTATGGATTCCAGAAAGAGTTGGTGGACCAAATCCTTTAATAATGTATCCCATTTCATAGTGATGAAAAATGAAGTCAAATGCATTGGTGATTTAGCTAGTTAATTGAAGAATTAAGAAAAGATCCTCTGTATTTCTAGTTCAGTCCATCTTCTATTATACTTCAAAGATGATAAATACTAATAAAAACTAGACCTCATATCAAGGGTCCCATCTGTTAATAATTATCAGTGACTTCCTTAGCTTGATTTAATGACTGTTCTTAACCTTCATCCTACTAGTCTCTGCAATATTTGGCACTGGAATCATCTCTGGGGTGAACCTGAACTTTAGGTTTGAGTTTCAGCTACGAGTGTACAAATCACCCAAAATAGAGTTGGCACTTACAAGACACTCAACAAATGTTAGCTCTCCTCTCTCACTTCTAATAACACACTATTATTTTATTCTCACCTCTGATGTCACCAGTTGAACCTGTTTCTACCTCACCCTTTTGCTAGATTCTTCTTTCCTCAAGCCCCACTAGAAGCTCTGTTCTGAGACCTATGCACTTCTCCCTATATTCCCACTGATGGGTTTAATCACCCTCTCTTTGAAAATGACTCTTAGATCCACAGCTTGAGACTCAGTCTCCTGCATTCCCTGTGTCCTGTATTTTTTGTAGCCTCTAGGAATCCTGACTATTTTGCTGTCAGCTTCATTCAACATGTGCCAGGGACTTCCCTCATGGTCCAGTGGTTAAGAATCTATCTTCCAATGCAGGGGATGCAGGTTTGATCCACGGTTGGGGAACTAAGATCCACATGCTGCAGGGTATCTAAGCCCATCCACAACTAGAGAGAAGCCCACACACCACAATGAAAGATCTGCATGCTGCTATGAAGACCTGATGAAGCCAAAAACAAACATATTTAAAAGTCCCAAACAATTCATTATCTCTTTCTCCAAACCATCTTTTATTTTCTAGGCAACATCTTTTTGTGTTTTAGGCAAAGGAAGAAATATATCTGAAGACTGAAAGAAGAGAGGAATGTGTATCTCTAAAGAAATGACAGAAATTCAGGATGACTGGGAGATGGAGACGGGAAGCAGAGCCTGGAAGGGATGATCAGGACCAGATTCTGAAATCCTGGAGCCACATTAAGGATTTATGAGTTGCTCATGAAACCTAGTGGGGACCTCTTAACAGTAAGAAGCTAACTACTGACAAAAGAATCTGAGAAAACAGACTCCAGAGGAGTATTGGCATGGCAGCAAGGACTCTGGCCACCTGAAAATTTCCCTGGCCACACTAGGGCAGATCTGACTCCTAATAAGGAGCATCAAGAGCATGTATGGAGCTTCCCAGGGATGTTTTTGGAGCGCATACTGACTAGTGCAACCTGAATGAGGTCAGACCTCATAAAGTGGTCCATGAGGTCTTTCATCACTACTCTTTTTGGTGAGAGCCAAAGGAGCCTCGCTGGTAAAGAATTTCTCCCCAGTGAGAACATTCCAGTCTGTGTCATTGGGTTTAGTTTGCATATCTGTGGATCAGTCAGTACCTATATGTCTTAGCACCTCCAGACTTCAAAGTCGACATGAAGATGCTACCCACTCCAACACTGGGAGTAAGATAAAGTCAGTGAAATTCTTGGAGGCCACAGAAAAGTACCTGGGAAATATGAGACTATTAATAAAAAGTTAAATGAAGAAAATCTGAAGAAAAGCGACAGTCTTTTGGAAATCCAATCCCCTAACTGGCAGTGATAGAGGTAGTGGACAGCAAGCCTGGCCAACCTCACAAATCAGACTCTACGTAAGTAGCTACTGTCAACAGGGTGGTGAGGGAGAGGAGATTTAGTGCTCATTCCCAGAGCCATCATATCTGTTGTGCTTCAGAGCATGTGAAAGATGATAAATCATATAGGAATATGAATTGATGCTGCTAATTTGGTGCTGAGTCCTTTGCCGTGGAATCGTCAGAAATACCTCAACAAAGCCAGGTGCCCTTTTCTTAAAATTACATAACCAATCAAATAATAAATTTATTAATTCCTAACATGAGAGTGACTCATACAGATTTTTACATTAGGGAAAAAAAATCTGACAGCCAAGAGGTCTCATTGGTTCTAATGATCTAATGAGTAATTCTGTCCATTAAGGGAAGATGTGGCTTCCTGATTAACGTGGAGCCTTAGCAGTGTTTTTAATAAAAGTTTTAATACATACTGCTGTTCAGCTGGTGTCATGTTTAATTAAAACCTTGAAAGCTCCTAGAGAGCTCTCTCTCCTCTTCACCAGATAAGGAGATGCAGAATGCCTCTGGAGGGTAGGAAGAGGACAAGGCAGGTAGGGGACGCAGGGCTGAGGAAGGTGGAGAGGAGAATGGCCAAGCAGTGTTCACATGAGGGCTCTCTGCTGGTGCCAAGGCCAGTTTCTGCCAAAGGAGGCTGGGCCGAATTTTATCCCCTCTCCTATCTCCTCACTGTAATGGAGGAAAAAACAACAACGGAGGATCAGAGAGTACTCTTAAAGACACACACTCATGCGGCTTTCGTTCTGTTTTCTTTGCACCTGGATCGGTGTAATAGGACTCAGTACAGAGACCTAGGGGTGACACCAGGCAGCGCCTGACCCTAAAGCAGATTGCTCTCATCCTAATACCTCGCATTAGGGACACCATGAAAGTGCATGGCTTCATCGCTTCATAAAAAAGGGAAGGGAGGGACTTCCCTGGCAGTCCAGTGGTTAGGACGGCACGGTTTCACTGCAGGAGGCATGGATGTGATACCTGGTCAGTGAACTAAGATCCTACGTGCACAGTGTGGCCAAAAGAAATGAATTAAAAAATTATTTTAAGTTTACAAAAGGAAGAGACCTGCAAGAGATCTAGAAAGCAAAAGGCAGCTAGCTTCTGATTTTAAATTATATGATGCTAAGTGAAAATAGTGCAAAATAAAAATGATACATCTGTATACATGGGCATAGTGTGTATATACATGTACTGATTCCATATATATGTACAGGGAATATGCATATGTATAATATATATGTGTAACATATATGTGTATATACATGGGCATAGTGTGTGTATACATGTACTGATTCCATATAGATATATATGGAATATACATATATATAATATACATGCACACTTACATACATTCAAAACAAGCTAGAAGGAAATGTTACCTATTGTTAATAGTGATTAAAAGCCTTTGTTGATAGGAGTATCAATCAATTTTATTTTCTTATTTTATACATTTAAATATTCAATTAACAGTCTACAATGAGTATGAATTGAAAATACTGTAAACATATCACTTATATTATTCAAATAAGCATTGTTTCAAATTATAAGGCAACTTAAGCCTTACCTCTGTTCTCAAAATACAGGAACAAAATACAGGAACCCTAAAACTACAAATAAAAGGACACATAGAAAATCACAGACCAAAAAAAATCTCTACTTTAAAATAACAATGTCCAGGCACTTAAGTTGTATGGTATGGAACACTGTAAAAAGATATAGCTGCGTCATCAACAGATAAGATACCCTCAGAGGTAACTTAAGAAACAGTGGCTGGCTTTAAAATGACTAAAAAGAAAACCTGACAATAAAATTCACTTAAATATCTGACTCTGCAAAAAAAAAATATTACACTCTGTCCTAGAGGAGTACTATGTAATTGGAAAGCCTATGGTGTAACAAGAACATCCTTAGTATAAGGGACAATCCCAAATGTGATAAAACAAAAATGTGAGCTCTTAAGTACTTTTTAATGTTTCAAAGGCAAAGAGGGACTGACTGCTAGGAATAGGATGGTGGCTCTTTCACTTGATAATATGTTTTTAAGCTGAAAAATCCCTTAGCAAGAGATGAGAAGTTGTCATTAAGGAAGCTAGAGGCTCAACCATCAGGTACCAAGGGGGCTTTTAGATTAAGCTGTTGAATCAGTCTGCTTTTGGGGTATAAGAATGTGACCAGCGCTTTGTTGGCAGGAAAATGCAGGCTCCCAGGGATCTGCTGGGACCATAAAAGTAGTATTTGAATTTGTACTCTCTGTTCAAGATGGGAAATTGAGCACAGTCTATACTTCATTTTTGCACACCGAAAATAGGAAAAGATAAAACAATCTTTGAATAATCAGAGTTAACTAACATGTATCTAACATTGAAATCCAAAAAAGAGACTTCTCACTAGACAAATAGTGATTCCTTAAACCTCGAAAGAGGTAAATAAAAAAGGGAATCCTTAATGGGCAAAAGGGCCAATGCTCTTCACCTACAATGAAGCCAAGACCACTCTCAGGCATCTGGAAGTTGGGTCGTGGTGCTCACTGGTATTAGAGAACTAAACTGTTCTGCATCCCTGCCATCATCCAAAGGTTGGGGCTGGGGTGGTGGTGAGCTGTTCATCAATGTCAAGGTTAGGAAATCTTCAGTCATATGAGACCAGAACCGAGAGCTGCCTTGCACCAGTGAGGATGGGCTTGGAACCACACCACCCATCCAGGAAGGGGTTAAACCAGTAACCAGTACAGGCCTGACCTGGAGCCATTTCCTTTCAAGCCTGGAGCTGAGACTCTGCAAGACTGTTTTCCTACGGTATCACCTTAAAATACTCAAGAAGTGAAATCTCTGGTGGAAGATGAGTTCACAAAGCAAAAATCCTCCAGCCTGTGTGGGAGAATAACACCTTGAAAGGCAGACAACAAACAGAAGAACTTATCTGAAGTGAATAGAGATACTAGAATACCCTGATGAGATTTTGACTATCTTTAAGAAACTCAAAGAGATAAAGGAGGCAAGAGCATTCGTGGAAAAGAATATAAGACATGGGATAACACGAGGGGGTTTCAAGAAAGAAAACCCTTAGAAATTTTGGAAATGAAGGCTGCAAGAAAAGAAATTAAATTATTGTTTATGTGGAAAATGAAACGTTGAAGCTGAAGACATAGCTCCTGGCATCAGGAGAGAAGCAAAGAAGAAGATAGAGATGAAGGAAGTAGACTCTCATATAGGCAGGGGGACCAGGAGAGATGTCCTGCTGAGACCATGGAGCTGCCTGGGCACAAGGCATTGCTTGTATGCTGTGTTGGTGGCGTGATGCGGTGGCCCTGAGAACTCAGTGGATTAGGGTAGGGCTGAAATTTGTGAGAGGTGGATGGTAGGAAGAGATGACTCAAAGGGAGGGGCTGGAGGCACTTTAACAGCTGGGCTAGTGAACAAACTATAAAATAGAAATTAGAGCACAGAGGCATGGTGCTGGGTTAGTGTGAGGTAGGAAGGAACTCAGGTCATATATTTGGAAATAGGCAGCTTAGCTTGGAGAACTAAGAAAGGGCTAAATGTCTCCACTGAAGCTTACTGGAAAATTCCTTAACAGGCAAGCCCAGGGGACATCCATCTAGGTGGAAATGGAGAGGGCTGCTTGGGTCACTGACTATATCTGGTTAAAGGTTTCAAAATTGGATTTGTAACTTATTTATAATTCCTCAGAAATCACTCAGTTCTGGAGCTCAAATTTGCTGTAAAATAGTCAAAAATAACCAAATTGCATTTGCACATAGCTCTGCCTGTATGCAGAGAAATTTATTCTGTCTGATGCTTCTTCTACAAGTAGTTTCAAACTAGCCAATTCAGAGCTTGGCAAATGGCTTCTGTGAACAGTACAGAAATATCAGGGAAGACCAGAGATGGGGAGCCTAGAGCTGAAACAAGCCCCCAGACTAGTTCTAAGTACTTTACAAATATTAATTTCATACTTAATCAAGATCTTGGATACCAGTCATAGTTCCATCCTGATTCAATGACTCAATCCTGGTGTACAGCTTCCCCATGGGTCCCAGTGGATAATCATAACTCCTCCACCTACCTATGAGGGTATTTGGAATATCTATTGCAAGGATATAGGGCTTCCCCAATAACTCAGCTGGTAACGAATCCACCTGCAATGCAGGAGACCCCAGTTCAAATCCTGGGTCGGGACAATCCCCTGAGAAGGGATAGGCTACCCACTTCAGTATTCTCAGGCTTCCACGGTAGCTCAGATGGTACAGAATCCGCCTGCAATGAGGGAAACCTGGGTTTGATCCCTGGGTTGGGATGATCCCCTGAAGAAGGAAATGAATGGCTACCCACCCCAGTATTCTGGCCTGGAGAATTCCATGGACTATACAGTCCATGAGGTCGCAAAGAGTCGGACACAACTGAGCAATTCTCACTTTCACTTTGCAAGGATATAAATGAAAAGACTTTATTAATTGGGATGTAAAATCAGGGTAGTGACTTGGGGGGACATTCCCAGGGGAAGGAGGAATTATAACTCAAGGCCTAGATTATAGACTCCATTCTTCTCAGTGGGAGCATCAAGAGTAACTGTAGATTTGTGTAATGGCTGTACGGAGAGGGCAGGACAGAAAAATGGTGCTCCCTCAGCTTCTTTGAGTGTCCTGTAGAGTTAAGAGAGCCACAGAAAGAGATTATCAGAAGTAAAAAACAAAACAAAACAAAGGGGGCAGGAAAGTCATAAGAATAAGCGTGAAGAACACGTCCAGGGGAGCAGTGTTGGGTTCAGGTGACTCAGAATACAGTTTGGGCAAATTCCAACAAAAAGGGTCCAGAACCTTGTCATTGCATTTGTGGCCTGGATGGCCCTCAGCAGACCCAGATGCAAAGCTTACCAGATCACCAGAGCCGAGGGGCAGTTAGATGTTCTGATGGGAACAGCCTTAAGGTGACACAGAAGGAAGCTGGACAGGGCTGGCCAGAGGCCCTGAAGTTGCCTCCTATGACACTTGAAGGTGTGAGGGGACAGGAACTCAGCCTGGCTCAGCATTCTCTAGGGTGTGAGCCTCTGACAAAGTGAAAGTGAAGTCACTCAGTCGTGTCCGACTCTTTGCGACCCCATGGACTATAGCATATCAGGCTCCTCCATCCATGGGATTTTCCAGGCAAGAATACTGGAGTGGGAGCCTCTCACAGTAGGATGCTTATTTACCAGGAAGTTAAAGGCCTGCTACCTAGTTTATGTTACCAATTGCCTGTGGTGCCACTGAAATGATAGAAATCCGAAACAACCTCGATATGAATCATATACTTTTGCTTTTTTCCTGATAGTGTGCCAACAAGATGCAGTTACCATTTTCCTGAAGAAAAGGGCTTGATTTTCCCCTGATTCTTGTTAGGGAGGGCTGGGATGGAAACTTCCACATTCCATTTGCCTGGCAGCGGCCAGACCTGGGTTCCCTCCTACCTCAGGATCCAACATGGACAGGTCTGGAGAAAAAGACTCTTCTCACAGAATCACTGAGAGCCAGGCCTGGGGAGGACCCAGCAGTCACCAAGTCCAGTGGCCTTTCATGGAACTCTAGTTTTGAATGAACTGCTCTGAAGGGGCCTGGAGTCACCTGCGTGGACTCTTGATGTATAAAAGTACTTTGTCTTTTGGTTTAAGTAAGGTTAAGCAATGTGCCCTGGACCACATGACGGAATCCAGAACTCAGGCGGCCTGACTCTCAGCTGGGGAGTCCCTGTTCTGCTTCATAATGTCACTGCCTCTCACCTGCCTCCCAGCAGAGGAAAAAGAGCAGCATGAAGAGGCCAGAACTCCTGTGAAAACACAGAATGACAGCAAGGAAGTTACAAGGAACTCCTCCCGCATCGCGTTAGGAGAGGAGGTGGTTCCCTCACACTGTCCCCAGCACACCAGGCGCCACATTCTCTCTGAAAACTTCCTGGAGCATTTGCCTACCTAATAGGACTGCGAAGGATAAAACCCACCATTCAGTTTATCAGTCTGACCTTATAATTCTCCTCTTCCTGGAAGACTTCCTTTTTAAGCCACTCTTTCCTGGCTAGATGTTACTCATCTTTAGGTCTCTGTTCTCATTTCATTTCCTGATTCACCAATTTAAATGATATTTCCCTGTTATAATTCCTAATTAACCCTATATTTTTCTTCCTATGCAATTAGCAATTACATAAAAACTATTCAAATTATTTCTTCAATATCCATTTCTCCCATCAACAGTAAGTGCCATGAGGCCAGGACTTTGTCCATCATTGCAAGGTCAAGCACAGAGGTTGGGAAACTATAGCTTGTGGGCCAAATCTGGCTTGCCGCCTGTTTCTGTATGAACCAAGAGCTGAGAATACTTTTTACACTTTTAAATAGTTGGGAAAAATATCAAAAGAAGTGTATTTTGTGATATGAAAATTATATGAACTTCAAATTTCAACATTCATAAATAAAGCTTTATTGGAACACAGCCATTCTCCTTCGTTTACGTATCAACTCTGGCTGCTTTCAAGTTACAGTGGCAGAGTTGTAACATGAGAGTAGCTACAACAGTGAAGAAAAGCAGAGAAAGGCCATGCTAAAGTTCAGACATGTGTCAGGGATTAAACTCAGACCTTTCAAACTCCTGCAGTGTTTCCACTTATTGGATTTCTCCAAACTGACAACAGGGACTGCAAAAACCATGGCCCAGAATCTAACCTGGGCCCCGCAGGAGGTTTTCTAGATATCCATGATAGGTAAATATCCCTGAGGACCTGGGATAAAAGGTGCTTTGTTAAAAGCCACTTTAAATACCTCCCTGAGAAAAGATACTTACAGGGATAAAAGCATTTCTGCTGAAAAGAGGCCTGATGTGTTCTGCTTATGCAGAAGTTGAGGTTTCTTTCCATTCTGTTACAAAATGCAACAACCCCAGGAGTTTCATGTTCTGATGCCACATCGCTCTGCTTTCAGATCTTGCTTTTGTTCCTGCTCACATTTCCGACATGGGAACAAAGCCACAGGCTTGTGCAAACAAATGTCCCTGGATTAGAGTGTCCTGCTCAAGCCAGTTGTATTAAGATGGCAATACTGGTATTAATTTCAGTCTCTTGAAAGTCAATGAATCCTCCCTTCAATCATTGCTGTTGGAACATTCAGGCATATTTCATCCCAACTAATAAATACAGGTGATGTTTAAAGACAATGAAAATTGTTGGAAGAAGCTAGGGGGAAGAGAATAATCTACAGCCCAGAGGAAACCATGTTTGAACTGATAGCTTCAATCTCATAAACTCTCTGGATTGGAAGAGGTCTTAAAAGATTGTCTAGCTGTAAAAGACAAAATATTTATGTCTTCCTAAAATTCATGTTTTGCAGTCCTAAACCCCAAAGTGATACTAAAGGTAGGGCCTTTGGAAGGTAATTAGTTTAGATGAGGTCATGAGAGTGAGGCCCCTATGATGGGATTAGCATCCTTATGGAAGGAAAGTTATGACCAATCTAGATAACATATTGAAAAGCAGAGATATTACTTTGCCAACAAAGGTCCATCTAGTCAAGGCTATGGGTATTCCAGTGGTCATGTATGAATGTGAGAGTTGGACTGTGAAGAAAGCTGAGCACTGAAGAATTGATGCTTTTGAACTGTGGTGTTGGAGAAGACTCTTGAGAGTCCCTTGGACTGCAAGGAGATCAAACCAGTCCATCCTAAAGGAGATCAGTCCTGGGTGTTCATTGGAAGGACTGATGATGAAGCTGAAGCTCCAATACTTTGGCCATCTCATGCGAAGAGTTGACTCATTGGGGATTGCGGGCAGGAGGAGAAGGGGACGATAGAGGATGAGATGGCTCGATGGCATCACCGGCTCGACAGACATGAGTTTAAGTTAACTCTGGGAGATGGTGATAGACAGGGAGGCCTGGTGTGCTGTGATTCATGGGGTTGCAAAGAGTCGGACACGATTGAGCGACTGAACTGACTGAACTGCACTGAAGAAGAGGAAGTGAGACCAGAGTTTTCTCTTCAACATGTGATGCATCCGAGAGAGAAGCTCTGCAAGACTATGTACCTATGGGTCGGAAAGAGAGCTCTCACTCAGAGCTGGATCTGCCAGTACCTTGATCTTGGCTTCTCAGCCTCCAGACTGAGAGAAATAAATGTTTACTGTTAAAGCCTCCCAGTCTCAAGATGTTGTTATAGCAGCCCACAATGACTAAAAAGCCAGCGCATCCACGATCTGAATATTGAGCGTCCTCTCCACCACTTCTGCTTGAATATGTTTGTGATGGTACCCCCCCCCCACCCCTCTGCCAGAATCAAAATGGCAGACCATCAGTGGTAATTTGTTTCCTCTAAGTCTGACCTCATGTTCTTGGTTCCCTCCCTTGGATTACATTTCCCTTCCATGAAACAGCCCCACGACCAAGCTATGTGTTCCTAACTCTCACCCCCATTGCCACATCCCCATAACTATACCAGCTTTCTCTTTTCTAGGCCCAACAAGCTAATATTTCCTGATCATTCTTTATATGACATGGTTCCAAAATTTGTTTTTCCACTGAAGCTTTCAACGTTAGAAAATAAGCAGCCGATATGGTAAATGCCCACTTCATTTCCCTGCCCTGACTCCTCCCCAGGAGTGAGGAAATGAGCTGCAAGTAAATCAAAGGCTTACTGGGTAAGTTACAATGTGGATCATGAAGAGCTGCTTTCAGTTTAGACCCAAAAGGTTGTCTAGTTAAAATGGCATAAAGAATGGATTTTCCTGGTGTCAATCATGGAGAAAAGGGACAAGACCATAGGAAGGAAATGGGAAACCAAATGGGCCATTACAGGTTTTGGGCCCCTGTGCCAAACTTCAAAGAATGTAAGTGTATTTGAAAGCACTTTTAAATATAAGGAAAAGAAACAACAGCCCTTGCCATGCAGAGATGGCTAGAGACTGGGCATCCCTGCGGGCAGTCAGGAGAATGAGTCTACCTCTCGATGCAGATTGTCTGGTGCGATGGTTGGCCTAATCTGACTTGTTGCTTATTTTTATGAATAACAGAGTCATACCTGTGATTTACCTATTAACTATGGTTGCTTTTGTGCTACAATAACTGAGCCTAGTAGTTGTGACAGAGACTAAGGCTCACTGAGCCTAAAATATTTATTAGTCCTTCACAGAAAAAGGGCTTTCCTGGTGACTCAGTCCCTTGGACTGCAAGGAGATCCAACCAATCCATTCTGAAGGAGATCAACCCTGGGATTTCTTTGGAAGGAATGATGCTAAAACTGAAACTCCAGTACTTTGGCCACCTCATGCGAAGAGTTGACTCATTGGAAAAGACTCTGATGCTGGGAGGGATTGGGGGCACCAGGAGAAGGGGACAACCAAGGATGAGATGGCTGGATGGCATCACGGACTCGATGGAGGTGAGTCTGAGTGAACTCCGGGAGATGGTGATGGACAGGAAGGCCTGGCGTGCTGCGATTCATGGGGTCGCAAAGAGTCGGACACGACTGAGCAACTGAACTGAACTGAACTGAACAGATGGTAAAGAATCTACGTGCAATGCAGGAGACCTGGGTTCATTCCCTGAGTCAGGACGATCTCCTGGAGAAGGGAATGGCGATCCATCCCAGTATTCTTGCCTGGAAAATCCCATGGACAGAGAGCCTAGTGGGCTATAGTCCATGGGATCACAAAGAGCTGGACATGACTGAGTGCCTAGTAAAAAAAAAAAAAAAAAAAGAAAAAGTCTGCCACCAGTGATACAGTTCAGTATTTCCAGTATTGAATGCCTTACCGCATTAGTCTTGAGTGACTAATGCGGTAAAGCAACAAATCTGGGGGGTAATTCTTCACACTAGGTGCCCCTCTTGAAAATTCATGGTGTTACTAATTGAGTAGAGGCTTCAAGAAGCCCTGCAGCACACATGTCTGTTTAACTTTGTTTAACTCAGCACTCCTCAGACTCACTTGACCCTATCAACATTCCATTGCAGCATAGGAGCACACTCGCAAAATACCAATCTTGTTGCTTATTACTGTTCTTTGAATTGATTTTCTATTTTTTCCCCAAGCCCAGGGATGCACCTTGCTTAGATTTTCCAGTCTAGTGACAGTTATGTTGATGAGATCTGAGGGGAGGGCTGAGGTGTTTCCTCTAGGCCAGAGTGGTACAGTGAGTAATGCTTCTCAGTCCGAGGAAGTGGCAACACTAGAAACTGGGGAGAACCCTCAGTGGCCTGCAGGAGTCCCCCTCCAATGTCATCTTATTTTCCCTCTTTATTGGATTATTTCTATAAGCAAAGAACATAATTTTTTCATTTCAAAAAACAAACCAACCCTCTCTTGAATGCCATCCCTACGCCATTACACCCATGCCTCTGCTGACATTTGCATCCGAATTCCTCTAAAGCATTGTCTATACTCACCCCCTCCAATCCCCTCTTCCTACTCTTTCTTGAATCCACTCTGGTGAGACTTTCTCCACCACTCCCCTAACATGGCTCTTGTCAAGACCACCATGACTTCTGTGAGGCTAAACGCAAGGTCAAGGCTCAGTCACTGTACTCGTAATATTTGCATATTCTATACAGATAATGACTCTTCTCCCCAAACACTCCCTCCTCTAGGCTTCCGGGATCCTGCTCTCCTACGGCTCTCCTTCTACCTCACTGGCCCCTCTTCTCGGCCATTCCCTGGGTCACTAGAATCTCCCTGACCTCCAGATGCTGGAATTCCCCAAGGCCCCCACTAGAATGCCTCTCTCCATCTACATGGTCTCTACATGAGCTCATCCTGTCTCACGGCTTTAAATGCCAATGACTCCCACATTTCTATCTCTATCTTCAGTTTGGAATGTCTGTTACCCCGAAATTTGCTTGGCTCACTTCATGTTTTTGCTAAACTACTACAGTATCCATACAGTGCTCTCTGACCACTCTACAAACATATGTACAAATAACACCCTCATCCCTCACTCCTGCCTGCCAGTGCTCCCTTAGCATATTTTTTTTTCTCCTCAGAACTTATTAATACCAGAAATATTTAGTTATTGGAACATAAGCTTTATGAATGCAGGTACTCTTTTGTTCTCCAAAAGAGTTAATACAAGGGCCTAGATCCCTGGAAGACACATAGTAATGTTGTAGGATGAATGAATAGAGGTGTGAGTTGTCTATGTTGGGATTCTAGGAGTCAACATGATTTCATAGCTGGGGGAGCTAGATTTCATAGCTCAGTTCAGTTCAGTAGCTCAGTCGTGTTCGACTCTTTGCGACCCCATGAATAGCAGCACGCCAGGCCTCCCTGTCCATCACCAGCTCCTAGAGTTCACTCAGACTCACGTCCATCGAGTCAGTGATGCCATCCAGCCATCTCATCCTCTGTTGTCCCCTTCTCCTCCTGCCCCAAATCCCTCCCAGCATCAGAGTCTTTTCCAATGAGTCAACTCTTTGCATGAGGTGGCCAAAGTACTGGAGTTTCAGCTTCAGCATCATTCCCTCCAAAGAAATCCCAGGGCTGATCTCCTCCTGGGGGACCTCAAATCACATAGCTTGTAAGTGGCAAAGCTGATATATGAATCCTGGTCATGTGATTGATGGGGGGTAGACACAGGTTCCATTTCTGCTCTCATGGAGCTTTTCAGTGGTTTTTCAATTTTTCAGAGCTGTTCAGTCTGACTTTGAACAGGCAATGGCAACTCACCCCTTGACCTCTAGGCCAGGTTCTTTCCATTGGCTTCTTGTTATCACTATCAAAATAACCCTTTGAGACCAAGGTCTTTATTCTTAAACAGCCATTACTCCTTCTTAAGGTATAAATCTTACAAGATTCTGATGCATGAAATGAATTTTTACCTCACATTTAAGAGAACTTTTTCATCTCTGTAAACTATGTTACTAAGTGTTGAGTCTCATTTTATGAGGTTTGTGAGGAGTCCCTGTGTCTCCTGGCTCGTCTCTCATATTTGTACTTCTAGTTTTTTAATGTTCATTGGTTATCAAGGTGCATGGTTTTAATGTTGTTACCTTCACCAGAGTCTAGTCCAAAATACTGTGATTTTGCCCTTCCCTTCTATATGGTGGCAAGTGGGAAATGGCAGGGGCTCTGTGAGATCTTTAGTCCAAACTGGTGGCCCACATAAGAAAAATGTTAAGAATTATTGTCTCAAGGTCTTCCTTTACTCATCTTTCCTTTCAAAGTGAATAACATCTTATAATCCAGAATCTTATATCTGGATGGAATCTCAAATGTCATAGTGTCCCAACATTTAGCAACAATCCAGTGACCCCTGAAACATCTGCGACATGAAGGGCACCTCTGCTTGAGCCCCTGTATCAACAAAATATTTTTACTCTCATACAACTTTCCTTAGGTTGAGTCAAAACCAGCCTTCCTAAAGCCTCCACACATTGGTCATGGTTTTTGTCTTTAGACCTAGTTCATATAAACCTCATTTTCATTTTTTTGGCCAGGTTTTCAAATAGGCCTGTGAATATAGAAAAATACATCTGATCCATTTGTGTTGAATGGCTACTAAAATAAATAAAGGTTAATAATCTTTCTATATACCCTCAGGCAGTAAGAGAGTTAAAAGTACTGCCATTACCATGGTGTGGATGGAGAAACCAAGGCATACGGATGGCAGATGACTCACTGTAGGCTCAGTGGACAAATGATTCAGGATTCAAGACTGCTTGTCCTTTGCTCTGACTTGGATTCCCTAATGTAGTACATACTCCAGAGAAAGCTATTATAATAACAACTCCAAGAACATTAGAATTCCTATTACTGAGAAAGATGTACTTTCATTTAAAGGGTTTCATTCTCCTTAGATGAGTTCTACTTTCTGCTCTCCCTTCATTCAAATTCCATGTTTATTATTTCTGCTCCAGTGATGGCCTGCTAAAGCTAAAATTCCACTCACACGAGCCAGCAAACTCAACTCCAGGCAGCAGCAGACAGGGGCACTTGGTCTGTTGGAGACAATGGTTTCTCTCCAGTTTGGTCAGCAAGCCGGATTTAAACTGACAAGATCATAGCTCTACAAAAATAAGATTTATTAATTGTCCTGAGGAAGGAAAAGGTCATTGGGCAAATGGTACCTTGTATCTCATTTTTCAACTGGAGTCTGGGTATCAGCGTCAAATCATTTCTCTGTAACTAGATTCTGCCTCTCAACAATAATTAAAAAAATGACTCAGTGAAATCATGCTGTAGGTCTGCTTGTGTATTTCGTTACGTGAATACATTTCACTTATACCGAAATCAGTCTGGAGTTGCTGACACTGTAGTTTCTTTAGGACCCCACTGAAAAATGTGTTTGAGGGACCATTCATTTCTTCTCCCAGACCCCTGCTGTAGTCCATTTCTCAGGCTTCAGCTCTTAAGGAAGGACAGAAGCTTCCTCCACGTGATCTGGGTCACTAAGAGATGGCTGGGCTGCAGGGGAATGGCAGCAAGACCACCACCATCACAGGTGCAGGCTTGAGGGGCTGGAAGGTGTGCAACGTTGTACAGGGAAAGGAAGTCGCAGAGGGTATTTATTTCTCTAGCTCTCCTGGGCTCTGTTGTGGGCAAATACCCACGATGCCTTGCTTCCCTGGGCTGTGGAAGCACATTTTCAGATTCAACAAACATTTACCGAGTATATACTATGTGCCCATCCAAAAAAAGTAAACATTCTCATAAACAGGTCTTCATTTAATCCTCATTACAACCCTGTGAATGAGACGGAGTTGTAATGTCCTGGTCTGGGGGCGTTTTGCTCTGCTTGTTTGCTATTAAGTGATTTGATTAAATGGCTATGTCAGCCATCCTAAATCTTACCAGGAGGAAGGGTAGATAAACAAGTGAACAAACAGCAGACAGACACAGAAGTTCTCCTCTACAAAATGAATCCTTACCAGAGCAGACCCAGGCAGGATGACTTGCCCAACACATGACCTGGAAGTGACAGGGCTGGGACCTCACACCAGGGCAGGCACCGGGACCCACACTTTCTCTTCTTCCCAGCCCGCCGCCTTACATGTTAATGATCTGTTTAACACCTGGGTACTTAAGAGGTACCCTTGTAATCCCATCTCAGTAGTGTTCTAGCAATGTCTCAATTTTAAATGTGAAGAAAGTAACTTCAAGTTTGCTGTTTGGCTTTGACCACACTGCACAGCTTGTGGGACCTCAGTTTCCTTCGAGGAACTGAACCCTGGTCATGACTGTGCAACCCTGGAATCCTAATCACGTGGCCACCAGGAGCCTTTCCCAAGTCTGTTTTCCATTTTTACCTGATAAGTTTCCTCTCACTCTGCTTTCCTGGTCTCACTCATTTCTGACAGTCATGCCCACGTCTCAGGGTTTCATGCTTAAGACAAATGTAGGAATTTTGCTCCCAACATGGATAACTCCTCTCCTGTCCCCAGAGTTATCATGAGATCAACCAACGCTGAGTCAGCTGAGGAGAGTTCCCTGGAGGTCATTCTCTTTTCAGCCACTTCTCTTCTCACCTCCTCCTTTTCTCTCAGCCTCAAGCCCTGAAGACTGACCTGCTGTGGAGGAATCCAGGGTGGTGACTTCTCCAGGTATTTTAGCTCACCAAAGGGACGGGGTGGGAGTGGCAGGGCCACATGGTGCTTACTGAGGGGTTGGGCTATTAATGTGAAAGTGAAAGTGAAGTCACTCAGTCCTGTCTGACGCTTTGTGACCCCATGGACTGTAGCCCACCAGGCTCTTCCATCCCTGGAATTTTCCAGGCAAGAATTAATGTTAAGGAGGAGGTGAATGTGGGAACAGGCAGTTTTGCTGTCTCCCCTCCTATCTTCTGAAAAAGACTTTCAATCCTCCTACACCTTGACCTTCACTGTCCCTCCTTGTCTTGCCTACATAGCCCACATTTAGTAAGAATCCTGCCAGGTCAGCTTATCCAGATCCTTACCCTTGATCCTTTGACTTCTGATCAAATTATTCATGACTGCTCCCCATCTAGGTGATATCTGGTCACCCCAGCCTGCCTGCAGCTAGAATCTTGTTAAAACCTAATAGGAGTTAACCTACTTTCCTAGCAATTCTCCATTCACCAGACACTCTGTGGCAATAAATGCCCACCTTTCCTTGTCATAGTCAGAACCGAGCCCGGTTCTGTACTGAGGTTTCTTTTATCCTACTGCAATTCTTCCTGAGTAAAATCTGTTTTTACTGCTGTCACCACCATCCAGCTCTGGTTCTCCTTGATGTGTCTACAAATACTCACCTCCCTCAGAATAATGCCAGACCAGTTTGGGAAGAAAGAATTCAAAGCAAACATAAATCTTCGAAGGCATGGCCTCCTCTCACTCTGGGTGTGCTCACATAAGGGGTGGTTGGAGTGCGTATACATGTTAAGGTACATGAATGGAGAGCAAGTTCATGAATTCTAGTTCTATTCACATTTCAATACCCAAATTAAATGTCTAGTCATAAGTGTTCTGCCACAATTGTGGTCATCATCAGTAGCTTTCTGTAAATGAACCTAAAAAACTTTATTAACCCAAATTGTTTTTTGAATGCTTGCACCAAAAGGAAGCCTGGAGCTAAATTTAGTGTTCAACCGCAATCATAAATTTATCCCAGATGCCTGGCATTTCTCATTCTCCTCTCCTTTTAATTAGTTTTGGCTTCCTTTCCATTTTTAATTGTCAAGGTTTATTTGAAATTTAACATAATAAATCGCCTCAATCCCTTTCGCATTTCTACTCAGGAAGTCAAATTAGCTAATATTTTCAGATGTTGACATTTCTTTCAGAGGATAACCCCTTCCTGTAAGAAATCATCTCTGGAAACAGAAGGTAAATGGAAACACAATCCACGGGCTCGCACACTGCTCTTCCCTGCTGTGGATACCAGTAGACACCTGGGCTCCAGTTGGACGACTGTCACATAGGAATACATGCATCTTACACATCCGTATCTCCTCCACCAAAGAAATAAACCCTCTTCTCTATGGAACAGAGGTTTTGAACACCAGCTAGTAGGCCTGATTTCAGTGTTTTTCCATAACAAATAAATAGCATTTTATACCATTAAGTGAACTTGCACTGTCCAGCAGAATGGCTTCGAATACTGCCAAATGTGATTATCAAGACTGATTTACTTCTGCCCTATAGTAACCTAGCTACTTAGCTTTGTGCAGATTCAGCTGGACTTGTTTCTTCTTTGGCTAAGCAGAGACAGGGCCACTTCCAGCAAGTCAAGGAAAAGAGGAGCTCCACAGCATAGGGCCTAATGGGCAACAGAGCAGAGCCAGTGTGCTCCCTGGCTCCATCATCTTGCTTCCAACTATAGCAGATCCGGTCCAGGCAGCTCAGACTGTAAGACACTCACCAGGGATGCCAAGGAGCTTAAAAAGTGAGGAGGAGCCAGGGGAAGGAAGGGTTCCTTCTGCTCCACCATTCCCGTCATTCCTGCCCTAAACCAGTGCCCTCCTCTTCCTGGATCCCTGGGCCCTTGGACACCCGATGGCCTGCTCCATTAGCCTTCTTACCCTCCCCTTGACAGCACCCCCCTGCAGCTAGTTCCAGGGGTGCTGGCACCTGTGGGACTTGGTTTGTCACTCCAGCTCTGCCACTTGTAGCTCTGTAACACTGGACCTCTTGAACTTCAATTTGCTCAACGGTGAGAATAATCCCCACCTCATGATTAAATTTGAATGCATTTCACAATGAAAACAGAATGTCAAAAGGATATCAGCACCTCCAGGTTTGTCGTAGTGCTACTCACAATAGCCAAGATGTGTAAACTCAAGTGCTTGTCAATGGATGGCTGGATAAAGCTGTGGTATGTATGCATGCATGCACATACGTGTGTATACGCATGCATACAATGGAACATTATTCAGCCGTGAGAAAGAAGGAAATCTTGCCATTTTGTGACAACAGAGACGGACCTTGAGGGCATTATGCTGAGTGAAATAAGTCCACGTGAGAAAGACACAGAGACGGACCTTGAGGGCATTATGCTAAGTGAAATAAGTCCACGTGAGAAAGACACAGAGACCGACCTTGAGGGCATTATGCTGAGTGAAATAAGTCCACGTGAGAAAGACACAGAGACGGACCTTGAGGGCATTATGCTAAGTGAAATAAGTCCACGTGAGAAAGACACAGAGACGGACCTTGAGGGCATTATGCTAAGTGAAATAAGTCCACGTGAGAAAGACACAGAGACGGACCTTGAGGGCATTATGCTGAGTGAAATAAGTCCACGTGAGAAAGACAGATACCGTACGATGACATTTATACATGGAAACTAGGCGAGGCAAACTCAGAGGAACTGGGAGTAGAACGGTGGTTGCCAGAGGCTGGGGGACGGGGGAAACGGGGAAATTTTGCTCAAAGGACACAAACTCATACTTATTAGATTAAGAAGTTTGGAAATCTAATGTACAGTGGTGATTGATTTTAGCTAATAACACCGTATCATATAATTGAATGTTTCTAAGAGAGTAGATCTCAGATGCTTTTATCACAAAAAAGAAATGATAACACTGTGACAGGATGGAGGTGGTAACTAAAGCTATTGTGGTAATCATTTTGCAATATATAAGTATATAAAATCAATATATTGTACACTTTAAACATATACAATGTTTCATGTTAATTATATCTCAATAAAGCTGGGATTTTTTTTTTTTTTAATTTAACCTATTTCAAGTGACTGACAAAATGTTGGGGCACTAGTAAAGGGTCAGTTATGGTTAGTTTCCTTCCCTCTCTATCCTCCAGCCCTCACTCCCTGCAGACTCACCTAGCTTGTCTCTCTTCTTGAAGGTTCTCCCCTCTAGACTGACAGTATAATCCATCCACTACAAATGATTCAAAGACTGACACATATTCTCTTCTTGACCAAAATGTAGTCAGGACCTCTGAGTTCAATGAGGCCTCAACCTCTAAGAGCCCAATTTAGCAAGAATTCTGTCAAGATGGTTTATCCAGAATCGTTCATTCTCAATATCTGATCACCCTAGCCTGCCTTCAGCAAGACTCCTGTTATGCCCATTTAGTCAGAATTCCTCATGCTTCCTCATCCTGATAGTTCCTCTTTCTAATTCTCCATACCCACCCCTCCAATCCTTGGCCATAAGCTCCGACTTCTCCTTGTACTCAGGATCGGGCCCAGTCTCTCTCGTACTGTAAACTCTCTATTACAATAGTCTTGGATAAGGCCTGCTCTACCATTCTTTAAAAGTGTCATGAAAAATTCTTTTCTTTAACAAGACCTCGAGTATCTGTGTTCTCACTTGTGACTTTGAGAAAGTCGGCTCCCTGTTCTTGCTTTGCCTAGTTGGGGAAACGATATTCACTTTTATACATGTCAGCTTCCTTGTGCAATTTTCACTGGACAACCCCCACCTCTACTGCCACATCCTGTCTAGTACAGGACTCTGGAACCAGACAGCCTGGAGTCAAATTCCAATTCTACCTTTCTTTAATTTTTGACCTTGGGAAAGTTATTTAACTTGTCTGTACCTCAGATCCCCCATCAATGAAAGTGAAAGTGAAAGTGACGTTGCTCAGTCATGTCCGACTCTTTGCGACCCCATGGACTGTAGCCTATCAGGCTCCTCCATCCATGGGGCTTTCCAGGCAAGAGTGCTGGAGTGGATTGCCATTTCCTTCTCCAGGGGATCTTCTCGACCCAGGAATCAAACCCGGGTCTCCCACATTGCAGGCAGACACCTTACCGTCTGAGCCACCATACTACCCACCACATGGACTGCTGTTGCATTAATTCTATTAAGTGCTTGGATATAGTATTTGGCTCATAGCAAGTGCTCAATAAATTTTACCATTGTTATTATCTCTTCTCATGTTTTATGATGATCATTGTTATTAATACTATCTGCCCTGCCCCACCCTCGATCCTTGACAAGGAAGCTCCTTAATAGCATATGTGGGTCTCACTTATTTTTGCATTTTCCTTCCAGTTTCACATCACCATGGCTCACAATATGTCACTAAGCCCCTGGGCTGACAACAACTGGTTGGATAAAGGATTCATAGCAAGTGTTGATGGGTGGCAAAAATGATCTCTCTGGCAGTTTATTTGTATTTTTTTTCAACACTTTCACTGAGATATCTTTGATATATAAAAACTGTATATTCTTAAGGTATACAACTTGATGTTTTGATATACATTGTGAAAACATCACCACAATTAAGCTAATTAACATACCCATCGCCTCTATATATTTACCACTGTGTATGTGTGTATGTGTGTGTGTGGTGAGGAGATTAAGATCTATCCTCTTCACAGATTTCAAGTATACAATGTGCTGTGCTGTGCTTAGTTGCTCAGCCATGTCTGACTCTTGCGACCCCACAGACTGTAGCCTGCCAGGTTCCTCTGTTCATGGGATTCTGCAGGCAAGTACTGGAGTGGGTTGCCATTTCCTTCTCCAGTCCAACTCTTTAGAACCCCATAGAGTGTAGCCCTCCAGGCTGCTCTGTCCATGGAATTTTCTAGTCAAGATACTGGAGTGGGTTGCCATTCCCTTCTCCAAGTATACAATACACTACTGTTAAATACTATCACCATGCTGTACATTATATCTCTAGAACTTATTCATCTCACATAATTGAAACTTTGTGTCATTTGGCCATTTCCATCTTCTCCTGGTCCCTGGCAAACACCATTCTACTCTCTGTTTCTATAAGTTGGACCATTTAAGATTCCCCTTACAAGTGAGATCATGCAGTATTTATCTTTCTGTGTCTGGCTTATTTCACTTAGTATAATGCCCTCCAGTTCTATCCATGGTGTTGCAAATGTCAGGATTTCCCTCTTTTTTAAAGTTGAAAATATTCCACTGTGTGTGTGTATATACAATTTCCCTTTATTTCTGTATCACATTTTCTTTATCAGTTCATCTGCCAAAATATAGGCTGATTTTTATATCTTGGCTACTGTAAATAATGCTTCAGAGAACACGGGAGTGCAAATACGTCATGATTCTGAGCTCAGCTCCTTTGGATATATATCCAAATGTGGGACCGTTGGCTCATATTGGTCTTGGCAACAATCTTTTGGATGAGACAGGAAAATCACAGGAAACAAAAGCAAACACAATGAGATGACATGAAGCTAAAATGCTTCTGCATAGCAAAGAAAACAAGCAACAAAATGAAAAGGTAACCTATGGAATGGGAAAACATATCTGAAAACTATATATCTGATGAGCGGTTAAAATCTAAAATGCAGAAGTTTATGTGCAGCTTAATAGCAGCCTTCAAACAGTGCCTGCACGACTAGGAACACTTTTCGCAAGTCACCTCAGATGTCAAATTATCTAATATTGAGGAGGACGAGGCAGACACTTTTGAGCCTAACCTCCAAATCTAATTTACTGTATGACTGCATCATCCATGTGAATGCCAGGGCTTGGGCCTCACCTAAATGACTTTTACTCAAAGACAGTTTTGGAGTCAGGGATGGAGGGGTTTGAAGAAGCTGTGAGACAAATGTATTAGGTCATCCCTCCTGTCTGCACTGAACAATCCAAACATGTGTCTTCTCTTTCTACAAACATTTCTGAGGAAGGAGCTGTCCACCCACAATGTGAGGAACCATTATGCGGTGAGAGCTTTGGGCTTGGGTAATCAGAAGACACTGAAATCAAATCTAACATCTGATTGGCTATGGACCATGGGCAATGGATGTGCCTGTTTCCTCTTCCTATTTAATAAGGTGGTCTGATGATTGATATCAAAGGATATAGCCCCATGCCTGGCACTGGGTGCGCACTCAGTACTGACAAAGACTCTCTTTGACCAAACTTTGGTCAGGCTCCCCTGAGTCCACTTCTCCACTCAGCCTCCACCTTGAACCCCTTCCTGTCTACAGCCTGCCAAGCTCAGCTCAAGAATCATGCTAAGTAAGCAAGAATTCCTCTACTCTTGATGTCTCCTCTTAGAACTTTTTATTCACTGAACCCCTCCCCACACCCTGCTCCTTGACTATATGTCTCCCCTTCTCTTTCCCATATTTGGAGTTGAGGCTGATCTTTCTTCCCTATTGCAATAGTCTTGAACAAAGTCTTCTTCACCGTTTTCCACAAGTGTTAGAATCATTCCTCTTTAAAAGTACATGCCAATGATTACTGCCATTATCTTTCCTCCTTTCCAGGGATCAAGAGGTTGTGGAATTTTTCTATCTAGTTCCTAGTTTAAAAAGCAGCACTTCCACAATCATGTGGAAACTCTACCTTCCTGGCATCACTTTTGGACTGGGGAGACCTACCTTGATAAGATAACTACAGGTAGGTGCCTTGGGGTTCAAAGAGAGGGGCAGGTACAGAGCCTGCATCAGCACATTCCTCAATCCCTCTCCTTGGGTTCAGTATGGTACACTTCCTGGGAGGGGCTGGGCCAGTTCTTTAGAAATGCTCCTAGTCTCTGACCACGTTCAACCTAGTTCATTGTAATCAAATCAGCCTTTTTTCAGGGAAAGCCTTCATCTTAGAAAACCAATGTTTCTGATCAAAGGTCAACCTCAAAATCCAATCCAGAAACAATTATAGCAGTGTTTTAAGAATCACAGTTGAGGTTCAAAATTCAACCTTTTTTTTTTTCTTTTTCCTAAAACAAGTTGCCTCCACCCTTTGACAAACAGGGTTGAGTCTCAGGGGACTATAATACAATTCTAATTTAAAGTCTAAAGCTCTGTGCTCCTTTCAAGCTGTCATCAGTTTGCCACACTGCTTTGCTGAAAAAACTCAAGGTGAGTGGGCATGAGCTTTGTCCTCTTCTTTCGCCTCCATTTCAGTGTTGCTCTGTCCCTGAACCCACTAGCCCTCGTTTTGGGGAAAGAAGGTCCCTTCTTTCCAGAGATAACCCCCTCCCTGTGTGCTATCAACCTGTCCACTCTCTCTCTTCCTCCAGGATTTGAAGGTACTGGCCCTGCCCCTGGTGCTCCTCTTCCCATCACCTGCCATCTCCTGGTGCAGAGTTGCCCAAATTTTGAACAAGTGGTTACTACCAGTAATGTCAAGATGATTAAGAATAAACACTTCAAAATAGTTATGCATTTAATTCGAATTTGTATTAAGAAAAAATTATATAACTAGCACATCAAACACAGTTTTGCAGATATTACTGCTTTAAGTGAAGCTAAATATATGTACGTTTTTAAAAAGGCAGATTGACTTATAATAATACCAAGTAAATGACAGTGGGAGTGATATGAGGCTTTGGAAACAATGGGCTGAAGTTTGCAGGTCTGCACAGCAGAGAGCCCTGGGCTGGCAGCCAGGAGTCCCCTCTCTGCCACTCATCCTCCATGTGGCCTCAAACACATACCTTAACCTCTCTGGGCCTCCACTGGGATTGTATGTCATTTCTTGGGGCTGGCTCCTTTCCTGATTTTCAAATGTACTCGGTTTTCCCAGTATGTTTACAAACAGTCTCCCCAAACTGTTCCTAGGGCGTGCTGAACCCTCAAGTTCTAGCTCTCTGGGTTCTCTCCCTCCTGTTTTACTGTGTGAATTCTGAGGTATTGTATTCTTCATCCTTTTCCTTTCTTGAAAGCCCCAAAATCTGCCTGCCAGCCTGACAACTCCACTGAAAGAGCCCTTCAATGTTACTGTGACTTCAAAAGTAGGGCTGCTAGCATGCAGCTTCTGGAACAATACAACTCAAACAAACTTTGTGGACAGGCTTAGGAACCCATCCTAATGCACAATCACTCTATGCCAGGAGGATGATTTCTGAGCTGCCAGCATCTCATTTATAGGAAGACTTTCAGAACCTATCTCCCTTCATTTGCGTTTAATGACCCCTCCTGGATTGTCAAACAACATGCAGCAAGGGTTCCTGGGCTTCTGCCCTCACTTGGCACCGCTGCTGCCTTCTGATGAGGTGAAGGATGTGGGAGGAATGCCAGGAAGCAGTTCCTGGGGCTTATGTGACAGGCTGACTCAGGTGCCTGCACCCACAGTGAGGGCTTCCGAGGGACATCAAGCAAGGGTGGCTACCCAACTGCAGCAGCCCCAAGAGAAGCCTGGGGAGAGTGAGGATAAGCAGATGGGCTTCTGGGTTTGACAGGGCCAAGTGATTCCCTTTCTTCCTGTCTCAATCTCCTAATGTGCTAACCAGCAATAATTAGTATTAAGAGTAGGAAAGTCTTTGTGGGAGTTTTCTAGGGCTGCTATAAAGAAGTACCACAAGCTTAAAAATAGAAAATTATTGTCTAACAATTCTGGAGGCTAGAAGTCCAAAATCAAGATGATGACAAAGTTGATTTCCTCCAAAGCTGTGAGGTAAGGATCCCTTCCAGGCCTTTCTGCTTGGTGTTGAGAAATGAGTTTGTCCGAATTTGTGTCTATGTGTGCTTGTGTCCAGATCTCTCCCTTTTATAAGGACATCAGACAGTTGGATGAGGGTCCCAACCTCCTCCAGAATGACCTCATCTTATCTAATTACAACTGCAGTAACCCTACTTCTAAATCAGACCACATTCTGAGGTACCGTGGAGTGAGGACGTCTATATATGAATATTTGGAGGGGCATACTTCACTCCATTACAGACTTGAAGAACTGAACAAGCAGTCAGGGAAGCTGGATTCTAGAACCAACTTTTCTAAGCAGCTCTGTGGTACAGGGTATGCTGAGTAGGTTCTCTAGGCCTCAGGCTCTTCCTCATCCCCTTAGTCTAAAGATTTAAGACCAGACCGTCTCAAAGGCCCCTCTAGCTCTAACAGCGAATAGCTTCATCATCTAATTGAAACAGATCCAAATGTTAACAAAGCATTTAAAACTTCTCACGTGGAAGATACAGTATAAACACTAAGAAATAATAACCCTGGAGCCTCCATAGAAAAAGTGCAGACAAGTTCAAAGTGGTTTTCAAACATTATTTCATTAATCCTTACAAATCCCCTGTGAAGCAGTATTATTAAAGAGCAAACTGACAATTGTGCTATAATCTGGTCAAGTAAAAGAACAATATCTCAGACAAGATAATAGCAGACTCATCTGCCGCAAGAGAGGGCTGAATATTCAAAGGCCATGCAAGTTGGAAACAAATAGGAGATTTCATCTCAGGTGGCTTCAGAATAGGGGTTGGAAATGAGGCTTTGGCTGCCATCCTGGGGGACTTTCCAAAGGAGGGAGGGGAGATTTACGAGCAGAGTTTCCAGAACACATGCATCATTCATGGCCTCTAATTTTTCATGCATAAAGGTTTGAGCTGATATTTAAGATCTAGGAAATCTTCCGGGAGGGAATTACAATGTTTTCCTGAGTTGTGAAAAACACTGTCCTAGATGATTTTTTTTTTTTTTTTTTGCTTCCTAGAAGGTGGAAAAAAGATGCTATTTTTTTATACAGGGCTAAAAAGGTAGGTGAGGTTGAGACTTGGAAATGTGGCCATTTCACAGATGCCCCCCCCCCCCACCCCAGCTACTGGCCATCATCCTGATTCTGACCAGCTTTCAGAGATAACTGACTGTACCCTCTATCCCAGGACACTGATCCCATATTCCACCTAGAAGGCAAGATGAAGCAGGCAACTGAATGAAGGAAGTCAGCCTTTGGGCATGAGACAAATGGTTATATCCAGGTTTGGACTTGTACAAAGACCCTCTGCTATGCTGGATGATGGAGGGGCTGGGGAGACACAGCTTGTTCAGCCCAACCTTAAATCGTTCCTTCCCTGGCCAGTCTTCTGACCTGATATTCCAACACTAGAGATTTTTTTTTTTGGTTGCAAGAATTTCTATCTCCAAGTGACTCCCTTTAAAATCCTAAATACCTGTATCCAATCTCCTGTAGTTCTTCAAATAAGCCAGCCCCCTCACACCTCTCCTGCACATGCTGTTCTCTTGGTATGGAATCCCCTTCATGGCCCTTGCCACCTGGCTAACCATTATTCTTTATTCAAGACTAAACTCAAGCCCACCCCTTCCAGAAAGTCTTCCCTGATTTCCCAGGCTAGGTGAGGGTCACTTCCCTGCACCCCGTAGCACTTGTAATTGTTAGTTTTCAATTCCTCCTTGAGAGCATAGCCAATGGTCTCCCTCCTGACATCCCTGATGGGAGACCCAGTTCCTAGCACCTAGGAAATGGTGAATAATATTTACTGTGAATGAGCCTTTTTTTTTTCACCTGCCAAATTTGATGATTTTTAAAAAGACAGAACTCAACTCTGCTGAGAATGAGTTGAAGCACTCATCTACTTTGCGGTGGAAATATAAATTGACTCAAGGCCCTTAGAAAGCCATTGGGCAAGACATATCACAAACAATAATAACTTCATAGCATTTGACCCTGACACTCCTCTTCTGAGAACCTCTCTTCAGAAAATAATATAAACTATGAAAAAGCGACCACCATGAAGACATTCAGGGCAGCATTATTTAAAATAGAAAATATCTGGAATGAACTTGCATGCTTGCTAAGTCTCTTCAGTTGTATCTGACTCTTTGCAACTCTATGGACTATAGCCTGACAGCTTCTTCTGTCCATGGGATTCTCAAGGCAAGACTACTCAAGTGGGTTGCCATGCCCTCCTCCAGGGGATCTTCCCAACCCAGGGATGAAACCTGGTCTCTTATGTCTCCGGCACTGGCAGGTGAGTTCTTTACCACTAGCACCACCTGGAAACTTAAACGTCCATTTACTAGAGAAGAGGTTAAACTGCAATCTGATGCAATGTTTTCCATCCACTGAAAGTCATGGAATAACCTAATCACAAAATGGGCAGAAGACCTAAATACACATTTGTCCAATAAGACATACAGATGGTCAACAGTCACATGAAAAGATGCTCAACATTGTTAATTATTAGAGAAATGAAAATCAAAACTATAGTAAGGTACCACCTCACAAAGGTCACAATGACCATCATTAAAAAATCTAGAAATAACAAATGCTGGTGAGGGTATGGAGAAAAGTGAACCCTCCTACACTGGTGGTCAAAATGTAAATTTGTGCAGCCACTATGGCAAACAGTATGGAGGTTCCTCAGAAAACTAAAAATAGAATCACCATATGACTCAACAATCTCACTCCTGGGCTTAAATCCTGACAAAACTCTAATCCAAAAAGATACATGCACCTGAATGTTCACAGCAGCACTTTGAAAATAGTTAAGACCTGGAAGCAACCTAGATGCCCATTGACAGATGAATGGGTGAAGAAGATGTGGTCCATGTATGCAATGGAATACTGCTGCTGCTGCTGCTAAGTTGCTTCAGTCGTGTCCAACTGTGTGCGACCCCATAGACGGCAGCCCACCAGACTTCTCTGCCCCCTGGGATTCTCCAGATAAGAACACTGGAGTGGGTTGCCATTTCCTTCTCCAATGCATGAAAGTGAAAAGTGAAAGTGAAGTCACTCAGTCGTGCCTGACTCTTAGCGACCCCATGGACTGCAGCCTACCAGGCTCCTCTGTCCATGGATTTTCCAGGCAAGAATACTGGAGTGGGGTGCCATTGCCTTCCCTGAATGAAATACTACTCAGCCATAAAAAAGAAAGAAAGAATGCCATTTGCAACAACAAGGATGCAGCTAGAGATTAAGGATGCCTTACCTTCCTTCCAGGTTCATCTGATTTATGGTCTTTTATAAAGGCAACATCAATTCTGCAGAGGTCTTGCACAAAAATATTTCTGGGTAACAAAGAGAGGTTTAATGTCTGTAGATGAGTAACAGCAATTCTAAGGAGAGTGAGGACATGAAGAGAGGGGAAACATAGACATGAAGGGTAGGGAAAGAAGGCCCATCTTCCACTGTGGTGTTCACATCTGCAAGAAAGGTGAACAGATCTTGATTTGGAGGAACTATTCCTATGGACTAGCCTAAGGAGGAACATCAAAGACAGGGTCACTCAACACCTAAGATTCGCTGCTTCTGTGTTCTGCCCCAGGCACTATAAATAAGGACATTTATTTAGCTGATATCTAGGGGGAGGTACTCACTGTGGGCAGAGTCTGGGGCTAGGTGAGCTAGGGTGCCTCATCTCCAGAAGTCTACCAGCCGTTGGGAAAGTAAGATTAAGACCCAGGGGAAAGGTAAGTGGCAATCCCGTGCTGTGTGGGATTCACGATGCCTGAGCAGTGCAGACACTAGTGGTGCCAGGTCAGTGACACTTGGGGCATGACTGGGAAACAGGACGGGCTCTAGACAGTCTGCAGGCACCATGCTGGACGATTCCACTTTTTCATATTGTGTTATCCTCACCAACAGCTTATTTTTATTTTCTTGATTTTACAAATGAGAAAGCTAATTATTAAAGATTACATAGTTAGAAAGGGACTAGAGTTCAACTTCAAAATTAACTGCTTGACTTCCAAATCCATAGGTGGAAGGGAGGAAGAATACCCCTGCATGTATGTGTGTGTGTGTATATGTACATATATATTCCAAAAAAGCCTTTCAAAGGTTTTAAATCAAACAATATTTTACCATTTACAAAGATCTTCTCCTCCAGGAGTTTAATTTGATCCTCTCAATAGCCCAGAAAAGCAGCAATTTTAATTACCTCAATTCAACAGATAAGAAAACTGATAACCAAAGAGTATGAGGAATAAGTAAATTTGGTTAAGTGGCAAAGTAAACATGTAAACCCATTTTTTCTTACTAGTAAACCCATGCTTACTACACTCACTCATTCAGCCACCAAGATTCTCTGACTGCTGCTGGTAGGCCAGGCAGGGCCCGACCCTGGAGACACAGAGAGTTATCTGACTTTCCCTCCCTCTCCCAGACCCCAACTCTCCACACCCCTCACTGTAAGGAGGGTTGCACTTTGTGCTCCAGTGGGGAAGTTAGACCATGTGCTGGGCTGGGGCATGTACTGGCGGGTTTTATGGTCTACCTGGGGAGCTAGGATAAGGCTGGGAAGCACTTCAAGGACTCCTCAATCTGCATCTTAAACATTGGTTTGCCAAGAGAGGCAAGATAGACGAAGCTATTTCCATCAGCGGAAACCTTTACAAAGGCAAAGAAGTGAGAAGCAGCACAGGGCTCTGAACAACAGGTAATGACACGTGTAAGGAGCTGAATATTTGCGTCCCCTCAATTCATATATTGAAGCCCTAACCCCCAATGTGATGGTATTAGAAAATGAGGCTTTTAGGAGGCAATTAGGTTTCGATAAGGTCATGAATGTGGGGCTCCCATGACAAGATTAGTGTCTGTACAAGAAATGGGAGCTCCCTCTTTCTCTACCATGTGAAGACATAGCAAGAAGAAAACCACTGTAAGCCAGGAAACGGGTCCTCAGCAAAAACCTGACCATGCCGGCACCCTGATAATGGACTTCATGGACTCCAAATTAGTGAGAAATAAATTTTTAGCCGCCCTGTCTAAGGCATTTTGTTATAGCAGCTCGAGAAGACCGTGACAGTATGCTGTTTTCACTGTACTTTCCTGTTTCGACCACAGTTGCCTCTAGTAAGACAGGCCTCTATCTCTGCAAAGAGGATGATGGAGGCCCAAGGAGTAGGAGAGACTTGCAGTGCAAAGAAACCTCTGCTTATTCCTTCCCCAGGGCCTCCCCTAAACCACCCACAATCTACCCACTGCAGTTATTAGACCTGCTTCTTAGGAGCCTGGCTGCCATTTCCAAAAGAGAAAGATACCCGTGTCAGGCAATCGTGCTCATCATCCCCTAATGATGCTTAATGCCAGGCGCCAAGGTGGCTCTGAGGCCCAGCTGACGCAAGGAGGCTCGACTGTGCGCAACACACTCCGGAAGGCTAACAGCAGGCTTTTCCAGACCACCACAGCCCTGTATCATAAAAGATTTCTCTCTAGCCCAATTATAACAGAAAATTCTCTTCTGTTCTCCGGCCCCAGCTGCCCTCTACACAGAACCCGGAGAGAATAACACATCATTTCAAGCATTCTAAAGCAGGGCTGTTTGCAAGGAAGAACACTTGCCTGCTCTCCACTCCCCCTTCTCCCCAAACACTGCTCACTGTTGATGCTGCAAATTTCTCCGTTACATGGCAGGTAGCCCATTTCCGTTCCCTAATTTAGCAAATGAAGATGATTATTGCATTTAGGTTGTGTGAACTGCAGTGGGCCAGGGAACTGTGAAGCATTTGATTCATCCAACTTAAGTCGCGTTTCTTGCAAACGTGTCTCTGGCTGGTTTACTGCTAAGACCCCAGCAGGAGAGAGGAAGGAGAAGGCATGAGTCACGTCTTGTTTGTTACAACACGAAAATGTCCCAGGACCTTTTGAAGTAGGAAAGAGGGTGGAATGATGAATACTTCAACTATGAATCAAATATGAATTGAACTGTAATCAGGGCTTAAAGTAGATGGCTGCATAATAAGTGCTAAACAATTCATCTTTCTGTCAGGTGGCAGAAAGTAATTTATTCATTACCATTTAAGCAAAAAGAGAGCTTATATGTTTAAAGACAGAAAAGTTTAGTGTGCTCCATTTTTGATGGCACTGCAAAGGGCCCAAGTTGAAAGAAAGTGCTGAAAAAGGGAAAAGGAGTGAAGTAATCTTCAGAGTATCAAACTTTGATTTGGCTTGGGAAATATCATTAATTCTCTTTCAGCATTCAGTGGAGAAATCAACAGGGCTTAGTTTAAGATTCTTCAACTGAAGAATTAGTAAATTCAGTGAAGCTTCATCTTACTTTATGCATCTCAGGCAGTCCCCAAACATCCATGTGTAAAGTTAAAAAGTATGTATTAAGCTATATTCTTTTCCCTTTGACTTCCATTATGATTTCAGAGATATGTTTCCTTGAGACCCCAAAATACAATAAAAGCATCATTTAGTCCTCTTATGATTCACTGCAAGCATTCTACCTTTGTCAACATGCAATCTATGAGCATTAAATTGTCCTACAAAACCGTAAGAAAAACATATGCTTTTCTATATAATCTTAGTACATTCAGGATGAATCACATGTATTCCCCATTAAAGCATGTTATATAACTAATTTTCACTTCATTGCAATTTTTCATGACTCCATGGGACTTAAGTGTATAAACAGCCATAGTTACCAGGAGAATGCTTCAGGATTTCAGCCAAACTTATGAGCTAGAGGAACCATATGGCAGAATTTTCTTGGCCAGAATTCAGTTGTACCACTCCACAAGTATTGTACTATATTTATTTGCTATTGCATAGCAAATACTTACTATGTTGTTATAAAGAAGCTGGTGTACAGTCTGACTTAAGACAGTATGGTACTGGCACAAAGACAGAAATATAGATCAAAGGAACAAAATAGAAAACCCAGAGAGAAATCCAAGCACCTATGGACACCTTATCTTTGACAAAGGAGGCAAGAATATGCAATGGAGAAAAGACAATCTCTTTAACAAGTGGTGCTGGGAAAATTGGTCAACCACTTGTAAAAGAATGAAACTAGATCACTTTCTAACACCATACACAAAAATAAACTCAAAATGGATTAAAGATCTAAACATAAGACCAGAAACTATAAAACTCCTAGAGGAGAACATAGGCAAAACACTCTCTGACATAAATTACAGCAGGATCCTCTATGACCTGCCTTCCAGAATATTGGAAATAAAAGCAAAAATAAACAAATGGGGCCTAATTAAAATTAAAAGCTTCTGCACAACAAAGGAAACTATAAGCAAGGTGAAAAGACAGCCTTCAGAATGGGAGAAAATAATAGCAAATGAAGCAACTGACAAAGAATTAATCTCAAAAATATACAAGCAACTCCTGCAGCTCAATTTCAGAAAAATAAATGACCCAATCAAAAAATGGGCCAAAGAACTCAACAGACATTTCTCCAAACAAGACATATAGATGGCTAACAAACAGATGAAAAGATGCTCAACATCACTCATTATCAGAGAAATGCAAATCAAAACCACAATGAGGTACCGTTTCATGCCAGTCAGAATGGCTGCGATCCAAAAGTCTACAAGCAATAAATACTGGAGAGGTTGTAGAGAAAAGGGAACCCTCTTACACTGTTGGTGGGAATGCAAACTAGTTCAGCCACTATGGAGAACAGTGTGGAGATTCCTTAAGAAACTGGAAATAGAACTGCCATATGACCTAGTAATCCCACTGCTGGGCATACACACCAAGGAAACCAGAATTGAAAGAGACACGTGTGCCCCAATGTTCATCGCAGCACTGCTTATAATAGCCAGGACATGGAAGCAACCTAGATGTCCATCAGCAGATGAATGGATAAGAAAGCAGTGGTACATATACACAATGGAGTATTACTTAGCCATCAAAAAGAATACATTTGAATCAGTTCTAATGAGGTGGATGAAACTGGAGCCTATTATACAGAGTAAAGTAAGCCAGAAAGAGAAAAATACCAATACAGTATACGAATGCATTTTTATGGAATTTAGAAAGATGGTAACGATAACCCTGTATGCGAGACAGGAAAAGAGACACAGATGTATAGAACAGTCTTTTGGACTCTGTGGGAGAGGGAGAGGGTGGGATGATTTGGGAGAATGGCATTGAAACATGTATAATATTATATGATATCATATAATATCATATGAATTACCAGTCCAGTCTCGATGCATGATACAGTATGCTTAGGGTTGGTGCACTGGGATGACCCAAAGGGATGGTATGGGAAGGGAGGTGGGAGGGGGGTTCAGGATGGGGAACACATGTACACCTGTGGCAGATTCATGTCAATGTATGGCAAAACCAATACAATATTGTAAAGTAATTAGCCTCCAATTAAAATAAATGTATATTTAAAAAAAAACTTTGTAGAATTCTGTTTAAAGTGCTTGAGCCTGAAAAATATATCTGGCTACCTTAATAACTAAAACCAAACCTTTGGCAGAGACCAGGATGCAAAACCTGTTTGCTGAATAGTTCTTGTATAATCCCAAGCAATTCAATACAAACAATTTTTAAATTAAGGAAGCTTTGAAGAAGCTATCCATATAAAAAAAATTGTAAGAAAAAAAAAGACCATAATAAAAGACTTACATAATACAGCTTAAGTATGTTCAAGACTCTATGATTTGCCTCTCCACAGATGCTGGAGTGCACCGCCAGAGAATGACCCCATACACAGGGATGTCATTCTCTCTAATGAAGATTCAAGGAACCAGCTTAAAAATTGGGATGACACCTGCCATGACAGCATTCAGAAGGCAAAGCTACATGCTTTCTATTATAAGCGGCAAATTGTTATGTAAACTTGGCGCACAGAGCTTGCCCAGTTATATGTGTGCTATAGCAATGGGATCTGATCTAGACCTGGGCACCGTGAGAGAATCTCCCTCCCACCCCTGTTTCTGAGTGCTTAAGAAGCCTCACATTCAAAGTCAACCCACAAGACTACTGCCTATTAACTATGGTTAAAATATCTGTCATTATATTTAACAAAGTAACCATATGCAAATGCTAGAAAGTTCAAGAGTCTAAGGAAAGAATGGAACAAGCGGAAATTGCTTTCTAACCAGTTATCACAGAAAATTGCTATCTATGATAATGAACAGATATACAATGGCCTACAACAGGAGTTTTATTTGTTTGAATCTTTCTTTAAGTGGAGTATTGAATTGCCTTATATAGTAGTCAGAGTTTTCTTTTAGGATGTTTAAAGCTAAGGTATTGCATACAGGAGAATCTTAAATTGAATAATCTTAAATTGTTCTTGTAATTCTTTCTGTTACATCAAGCAGAGATTACAAGAAATCACAGTCCAAGGTATTGTTGTCCACTTAATAACCACTATCTATCTCTCAACAGCAACATTTAACATTATGGAGTTGCCAGGCCCTGTGCAGTCCTTTACATATGTGATTTCTGTTAATCCTGATAGCCACCCTCTGAAGTGAGTGCTGCGATTATTCCCATTTTATAGATGGAGTCTTAGAGCAATAAGTCACACTGCAGCAGGTTATGGGACAGGAACTGAATGCAGGTCAGCCTGACCCCACACCCATAGTTTTAACCATTAAGCTAACTGAAAACAAGCTGACTCTGAAGAGGTCATTTCGTATTTCTAAATCTATAAAATGATGGGCCCTAGAGGCAGTAGTGTACCCAACAAATGCAGCTCCCATTCAGTGCTCCACCAGTACCTATGAAAGTTCTTTAATAATAAATAGTAAAACATTATTTTTTAGGTACTTTATGTCAGTTGACTTCCCCATGCACCACAGCTACAATTCAGAGTCTAGACAGAAACCTGATTAAATGTTAATAGCCACATGTACCTTAGAGTGCCAGCAACACCACAGAAGAGGGTGAGATGGAAGGCTCTTGGTAGAACAGTAGCTGTGGACGCACAGGAAGGTACCCTAAGTGGATCATAGATATTCCTCCTCCTCCGGCTTCTATCAAAGCCAGTGGGGAGAAAATGAAAGCATCTCTTCTCAAAGAGGGAGGAAAATAAAACAGTAGCTAAAAGGGGATGTTAGGGATTTTCTAGTAATAGAGCCATCACAGATAAAGAGTTTTACTTAATTTTTTTGAAAGTGATATTACCTAAGCACAGGGTCTCTAATTTCAAACACTGGGGAGTTATATAGTAGCTCAGGGACTCTGACACTCAAACTACCATAAATGAGAAGAAAATGCTTTCACTGAAAGCAGAGAAGGAAAAGAGGGGTGGAATTAAGGTTGTCATTATTGAGTACCTGAGTGTACTAGGTATTTACAATTTTAATATAATTTTTAAAATGTTATTCTTAAGGGTATCACAGTGTTATAGTATGCAGTCATCCTAGATTAATGCTTTGCTATCTTAGTAAACACATAGAGGAGGAAATATATACAATAGTTATCGTAGGTGATCTTTTGAAATTTGGTTTCTTTAGGAAACTTGAGCATTCACCCCACACGACTCATAGCCTAGTTACACACTGATAATCTATTTTTTCCTGTGGGCTAACTTTTCAAGCCGCAGAATCACACTGGCCAAAGTGTGATTTGTGTAGTGCATGCCACTTTAGGTTCTTTATGAAAGATGAGGATATAAAAATGAACAGTTTCAAGTTAGCCAAATAAAGTCAACTCAGTGGGTCTATAGATAAAATGATCAAAGTGAAACTGTACTAAATATATGCAAACTACATAAAAGAATATCAAGCTCTTACAGCTATATAGAGAGCTTTAAGATTTATAAAGCACTGATGCAATCTCTGCATCACAAATGTTTATTAAGATTCATTTAAGAAAATTTTTCATTAATAGCTGTCATTGAACAAGTGATGATTTTGGCCCCTGGGCCATATCTCATGATGAGGGTGATAAAGACTAAGTCTAAAACTCTAAAACAAATCAAAGTAAACCTAGCCTTTATCATCATTCCAGGTAGAAGTCTAAGCTGTTCATACATTCAAGTGAATTGAGATCAGTTAGGGAAATCTTGGTAACAAGGATTAGCCTCTACTTTTGGCTCTGCTAATAAATGTGAATCTCTGAGAATGATAATGGGCTTTAATTCCAGATCCCACGCAGGGACTGGTTGTGCATTTCTACGGTAGCTGGCAGGACAACAGACAAACGACTAGAAGAGGAATCCGAAATCCCAGCTCTGCCAATGTGACACCTTGACAAATTAGTTAACTTCTCTGAATTTTTTTTTTAATGACTAAAACTGAGAAAATAGTATCTGCTCTGCACATTTCAAAGGATCATTTGTACATCAAATGAAAATGGATGTCTGAAGATCTTCTGAAAGTTGTAAAACAAGCACTGAACCCCACAGTAAAGCTGCTTAAAGAATAAAACTTAGATCTTGCAACACAGCCTCCAATGCCCTACGCCATCCAGTCCCATCCCACGCACCCTGCCTCAGTTTCCTCGCCACTGAAGAACATACCCTCAAAAATCTCCATTTTCACCCAGTGGCAACTTTGCAAAGTATTTAATTCTGTTTCCCATGCATGATCAGCCTAATGGTTTGAGGCAGATAAAATAGGGATTGTCTCTAATTAGCAGATAAGGTCTCACGCCACTAGTAAGCGGTGGAGTCATGAGGTGAGTCTGTCTCTTTGAGCTGCCTGCAGTAGAGAATTTCTGCAAGTCTCTTCCTGGAGTAGGTAGTAAATCCCTAAAGGCTGAACTCCTCCTTCTCCACCTCTGTGCTGTCTAGTGCAGAACTTTGCATAAAATTAACAAAAAAGTGAAAATGAGTAATGCTGACCTGAACCTGTGACAGCTGAGAGCACAGGTTGTCTCCAGGGTGTGGGGCTGGTGGGAACGGAGGGGTCACGCACTTATGTCACTCACCCCAAATTCATATGTTGAAATCCCACCCACCCCCACCCCAGTGCGTATATATGGAGATACAGCTTTAAAGGGGTAATTAAGGTTAAATTCAAGTAATTTAGGAGATAAATAAGGTTAACATTAGAAAGCAATTAAGGTCAAATTTAGGTGATTGAGGAAGTAATTAATGCTAAATAATAAAGTTTCAATTAAGGATGAATAGGGTTAAGATAGAGAAGACCAAGGAAGCTTAAATAAGTAAGGTTTAAAAGGGTAATGAAGGGTTGGGCCTCAATCCAATAGAGTTGGTGGTCTTTTTAAGAGGAAGAATCTCTCTGTTGTGTGAGGACACTGTGAAAAGATGACCATTGAGAAGCCTGGGAGAGGGCTCTCAGCAGAAACCAACCATGCTAACACTCTGACCTTGTACTTTCAACCTGCAAAACTAGGAGAAAATGAATTTCCATGGTTTAAGGCCCCCCTGTCAATGATGCATTGTTATGGCATCCTTAGCAGAAAACAGCAGGAGTACATACATACATACCTTGGGCTGGAGGTGAACTGAGTCTACGATGACCTACTTCATGAGTTTAATGGGCTTCATTTCTTACTTCTTTCTCTGGTAGAATCTGTTTCATCATAGTCATGACAATGATCATGTCAAAAATTATCTTTCAAACATGAAGAGGCTCCATTTTGAATATGTGATCAGAAGGTGTGGGGTAGCTTTATCATGTCAAAAACTACCAGGGGAGTCAAAAAATTATTCTCAAAGGAAGCCTAAAAATATGTTGAACTGAGCAAAAATGAAGGACAAAATAACAAAAATAACATATCAAAATTTGTGGGACACAGATAAAGCCAATATATTTGAAAGGAAATTATATATCACCAAATGCTTGGATTAGAAAAGAATAAAATTCTCAAATCAATTATCTTCAATCCTAAGTCAAGAAACCAAAAAAAGAAATTAAAAAGAAAAAAACAAAAACAAGCACAATAAAGGGCATAATAAATCTAAGAGCAGAAATCAATAAAATTGGAAACAGAAAAAAAAATAGAATAATCAATAAAACAAAAAGCTAGTTCTTTGAAAAGATCAATGAAAGTGACAGACTTCCAGTAGAAAAACAGGGAAAAAAGGCGAGATGCAGATCATCAATATGAGGACCAAATCAAAAGATCCTATAGATTCCACAGACATCAAAAGAATAATAAGATTATATTACAAACAATTCCACATATATCAGTTTAACAATGTAGATAAAATGGACCAATATCAAAATCACAAACTATCATAACTTACTCAATATGAAACAATTTGAACAGCTCTATAACTATTCAGATAATTGAATTTACCATCTAAAAACTTCCCCCAAAGAAATCTCCAGGCCCAGATGGTTTCATTGGAGAATTCTACCAAACATTTAAAGAATTACTACCAGCTCTACACAATCTCTTCTAGAAAATAGAAGAGGTTCGCTTCCCAATTCATTTTATAAACCCAAAACTACCCTGATACAAAAACTGACAGAGTCAGTACAAAAAAGGAAAACTGAGGACCAAAGTCCCTCCTGCATATATGCATATATATGTACATATGTGCAAAAATCCTTAACAAAAATATCAGCAAAAAAATCAGTATATAAAAATAACTATGCACCATGACCAAGTGGGAATTATTCCAGAGATACAAAGCTGATTCAGCACTGAAAAGGCAATCAATTTAACTCATCATATTGGCAGGTTAAAAATGAAAAATCACATAATCTTATCGGTTGATGTAGAAAAAGCAGTAGATAAACTGAACATCCATTCATGACAAAAACTCTCAGGAAACTAAGAACAGAGGGGACCTCCTTTAACTTGATAAAAGAAGTCTACAAAAATCCCATAGCTAATACCATATTTAATGGTTAAAAAAGAATGCTGAATGCTTTACAAGTTAAGAACAGGCAAGATGTCCGCTTTAACAACTGCTAACTAATACAGTACTGAAAGCTACAGCAAGGACAATAAAGCACAAAAAAGTAGGGGTGGGTAGAATCGAATACATATCAACGAGGAAGAAATACAGTTGTTCATATTGTTCTTATTTTTATAATGGAACTTTTATTAAAAAGTGTAGTTGATTTGGGCCTCCCTGGTGGCTCAGCAGTAAAGAATCCCCCTGTTAATGCAGGAGATACAAGAGAGGTGGGTTTGATTCCTGGATCAGGAAGATCCTCTAGAGAAGGAAATGGCAACTCACTCCAGTATTCTTGCCTGGGAAATTCCGTGGACAGAGGAGCCTGGCGTGCTGCGGTTCATGGGGTCACAAAGAGTTAGACACAACTTAGCAACTAAACAACAAAAACAATACTTGATTTACAATATTTTATTAGTTTCAACTGTATAGGATAGTGATTCAGTATTTTTGCAGATTATATACCTCATTGCAAGTTATTATAACAACTATGCTATGTTATTACATAGCTATATATACATAATATAGTTATTATAACACTTTTCTATGTTATGCAGTATATCTAGCTATTTATTTTATACATAGTAGTTTGTAACTATTAATTCCACACCTCTAATTTGTCTTTCTCCTCTTATCTATCCCCTTTGGTAACCACTAGTTTGCTTTCTATAAATGTGAGTCTTTATATTTTGCAAATACATTCAATTGTATTATATTTTAGATTCCACATATCATTGATATCTTGCAGTACTTGTCTTTCTTTGACTTCTTTCAAATTTCAGTAAGCATAATATTCTCTAGGTCCATCCATGTTGCTGTAAATGGCAGAATTTCATTCTTTTTTATGGCTGAGCAATATTACATTGTCACATCCACATCATCATTATCAATTCATGTGTTGATGGGCATTAGGATTGCTTTCATATCTTGGCTACTGTAAATAGTGTTGCTATGAACATTGGGATACATACATCTTTTTTAATTAATTCAGTTCAGTTCAGTCACTCAGTCATGTCCGACTCTTTGCGACTCCATGAACTGCAGCACGCCAGGCCTCCCTGTCCATCACCAACTCCCAGAGGTTACCCAAACTCATGTCCATTGAGTCGGTGATACCATCCAACCGTCTCATCCTCCGTCATTACCTTCTTCTCCTGCCCTCAATCTTTCCCAGCATCAGGGTCTTTTCAAATGAGTCAGCTCTTCGCATCATGTGGCCAAAGTATTGGAGCTTCAGCTTCAACATCAGTCCTTCCAATGAACACCCAGGGCTGATCTCTTTTAGGATGAACTGGTTGGATCTCCTTGCAGTCCAAGGGACTCTCAAGAGTCTTCTCCAACACCACAGTTCAAAAGCATCAATTCTTCAGTGCTCAGCTTTCTTTATAGTCCAACTCTCACATCCATACATGACCACTGGAAAAACCATAGCCTTGACTAGATGGAAGTTTTTAATTAATGTTTTCATTTTTTCCCGATTTATACTGAGGAGTGGAATTGCTGGTGAAGGTGAAGTTGCTCAGTCGTGTCCGACTCTTTGCGATGCCATGGACTGTAACCTACTAGGCTTCTCCGTCCATGGGATTCTCCAGGCAAGAATACTGAAGTGGATTGCCATTTCCTTCTCCAGAGGATCTTCCCGACCCAGGGATCGAACCCGGGTCTCCCACATTGGAGGCAGACGCTTTAACCTCTGTCTTAGCAACTAAACAACAATAACAAATGTGGGTTCTTGGTTCCCCAACCAGGGATCAAATCCACATCCCATGCATTGGGCCACCAGGGAAGTCCATATGTAGTATTCTTGAAATTATAAAATTATATAAATGGAGAAGAGAATAGTGGTTGCCAGAGTAAAGGAAAAAACGGGGATGGAAGGGAAGTGCTGTGGCTATAAAAGGACAGTTATAAAACATCTTTGTAATGTTGAAACTGTTCTGTCTTAACTTTATCAATCTCATCATCCTTATTGTGATATTACACTTCAGTGTTACAAGATATTACCATTGGTGGAAACTGGGTAAAAGGCAAATGGAATCTTCTACATTATTTCTTACAACTGCATGTGAATCTATAATTATCTCAAAATTAAAAGTTTAATTAAAAATATATAGTTGCTATTAAAACTCAATATGCATGTCAATGAAGTGAGCGGAGAGAACTTATATTCAAATCAGAGCTTTACGGAGGTCTGTGAAATTCATTCCTCTTTACTGACTCCATTTTCCCTAACGGGGTACCTCATCCTTAATACTTAGAGAACTCTCCTGATCATAGCTAGCATCTCAGCAATGATGGAAAGTGAAGGCAGGAAACTGGGGCATCAGTTTCTTTGCTTATAGCATGACCATGGACAACCTCTGTAACCATGTAACGTGTAATGTTGTAACCATGTAACCATGTACATGATTACAATCTCACCTGCAATGCAGAGATAATAATGTCTACCATGCTAGGTTTTCGTAAAGCTTAAATGAGATACGACCTCTAAAGGATCCAGAACATGACAGTACCTCAATACATAGCAACTTTTGCCAGTATCAAGAGTCAGTGATTAGTATTCACCTTCAAAATGCATCTCCTACCCAGAAGAATGCTGTGGATATATCTATGTGTTTATATCTATTTCTATCTAATTTCTAAGAGGCAAGAATGCTTACAGCCAGGATAGCCTAGAGTATCGGGGAACTTGTTTGCAGCAATAGCAGTATACCAAAGGTGACAGAATGGAGGAAGGAGATGGAAGCGGGTTTGGGCTGGAGCACTGTCTTGAGGTCAGGGTCTCAGCATGTTCTCTTTTCTGCCTGCCTCTGAGTCCTCAGATCTATGTGTGACTCACCCACTGAGCAGTCTTTTTTTCTGCCCTAAACATATTCTGCTTTCATGTGATCTTCCCAGTAGACTGTAGAAGGTCAGCCTTGTTGGGCTCAGAAGGTATGACTATAATCCTGGCACCATCTTCCATTATCCAGGTGACACTGGCCAAGTCGCTCCAAGCCTTGTTTTATCCACATACAAAAAGCAGATAATGAGCCTAGTGCACAGGGTGGATACAAGAGTTAAAATAGCTCATATGAGGTACATACATAGTATCCGGCATACAGCACACATGGAACATATGCTCATTCCTGGTTCCCTTCCTATAAGAAATGGATTCTTATAGAAAATGTTGGACACTTAAGTAGAATTGGAAAGTAGGTGAAATTACAGTCTTGCCTACAAAAGTATTCTAATTCTGACTTCATAATAGAAGACTTATGCCAATGAAAATCTAGCTCTCATATAGAATTTCAGAACAGATTACAAGGCTCACTCTATTTAGCCACTCTCCCCAAAAGGATTCAGACTCCAAGGGGAGGACAGGGCCACTCACACTTCTGGGTCATTTGAGGATAGCTTTGGCAAGAGATCAGAAGCAAAATCACCTCAATAAGCTGTTTCAAAAGGGTTCCCTCTCCCAGAAGCTCTGCCATGTCTTTGCATGGCAAGGAACACCCTTACCTGCAGGACTCTCGCTATTCATGGCTCCTGCCAATACCACCTGTAGAAAGGAACCCTCTGGACTTTAAAGGGAATGTATCTCAGAGCCTCATGAATTTCTTTCTTTCATATATCTCCCTGCCTCATTCCACTAAGGATTTGAGGAACCTTAGAAGACTTCATACTTTAAAATAGAAAGCTATAAATATTTAATAAATCAAGAGCAGAGAAAATATATTTAGAATAGAAAATCAACCCCAGGGCAAAGTTATACTGAAAGTACATGCGCCCGCAACCACGCATGCTCAACTGTGTCCACTCTTTGTGACCCCATAGACTTCCACACTTAATAAAAGCTGAGCTGAGAGTGTGACTTTGAGCTTCTTGGCAGAGAGAAAAACGTGGTACAGAAATCCAGTGGACATAAGGAAAACACTCATCAGTTTCCCAAGGATGCAAAGCTCTTCCTGATATTACATCTAAATGAGCCATTTCTTGAGTAGGTCTTTCCATAGGGGACACAGAGTGCTGTAGCTAATGGCATCCACCACAATATCTCCACAAAAGTCCAGTTCTGGGCTCTGCAAAGCTTCACTCACAGATCCTCTGAGAGTGACCCTGTGGCACAGGCTCTAGTAAGTGAAATCCAACATGCTGGACTTGATGTTCAATTTACGAACAAAATATTCTACTCACTTAGAGCATTCAAAAATGTACTGAGAGGGGCAGGGTAGATATGAATCTGGGAAAGGGAGGGCAGTCCTTCACTCAGAGAATTAGACAGGAGGAGGCCCAGTGCCTTTGTTTCCCCTTAGATCTCCAGGATTCTGCATGGTCAGTTCAAGCGCCTGGTGATTTCTTTCTTTCTTTCTTTTTTTTTTTTTTTTTTTTTTTGCCATGCTGCACAGTATGTGGGTTCTTAATTCTCCAACCAGGGATCGGAACTGTGTCCCCTTCATTGTGAGGTGGATTCTTAACCACTGGACCACTAGGGAAGTCCTATGCCTGGTGATTCTTACACTCATTCCTCCAACAACTATTAAACCAGGTAAGTGTTGAACAATGAGGAATTAGCTTTGAAAGGACAGCCATGTCCTTTTGGGGTTTATCATGAGTGAGGGAAGATAGATACTGAACAAGTGATTACTGGTATAATCACTATTGCCAACGGAGAAGCATCAGGTGTTAAGGGAGAGAATGACTGTGGGTGTTAATTTTGTCAGAGGATTAGGGAAGGCTCCCTGAGCTACAGAAATTTAAGCTGAGAGCTGAAGGATGAGGACAGTGTAGCTGGGTAAAATCTTGCAAACGGAGAGAAGAGCATGTATAGAGTTCCTAGACGAGAGATGTTAAAAGCTTCCAAAAACTGGAGATGTTAGAATCTCCCAGAAGCCCAAAACAGTGTGGCAAGAGGGAGAGGAAGACTGGCTGGTAATCAGGCCGCTGAAAGGAAGTGGGACAGTTTATTAAGGGTCTGGGAAGAATTGCCAAAGATTTTTATTTTATCCTAGAAGAAACAGGCAACAATTGGCAAGTTTTAAGCAAGGGGATTATAATGTTGGTTCAGATTCCGAGGGTCACTACTTGCAGTGTGAGAGAAAGAAAGGATGGGAGAACAACAAAGGTGAATACAAGGAGACCAGGGGCTTCCTAAGATTAGGTTACTTGTGGGTGGAGGAAGCAAGAATCTTGAGTGAACAACAGGTCAGCACCAGGAAAGAAAAGATGACCACACTGGATTCTGAAAACTAATCCAGTAGTTTACAAGTTGAGCACTGCAAGAACGTACATGGTCAATCAGTCTGCTGAATGCAATAGCCCCTGGGAAAGGCAGGGGCCCTGAGACAGACACTAATAACGATGCAAAGTCATTCACGCTTTTATTGTTCGATTGTAATGAGCCCACTCATCAGGGTAATAATAATAATGATGTGTTTGAATTTCATAATTGCTTAATGGCCATTCCTTACCACCACCCACCACCACCCCCTACCATTAGGATGAAACTAAAATAATCTAGAGTATTTATCACTCTAAAAATGATTGAAAACATTGGTTTTCTATGTTAGTAGCATCTAAGAAATAAATTATATACAGGATCCAGTTATTTCTGTGGCTTTAAAGGGGAGCAGTAACAAAATGCATAGGAGTAACTATTTTCAGGAATGTTACTGTTCAGACGCTAAGTTGTATCCAACTCTGTGACCCTGTAGAATGCAGCATACCAGGCTGCAGGTTTTCAGGAAAACCCCTTTCAAATGAACAAAATCTTTCTTCATGGAATTCAAACAGTCTTTGGTCCTCAGTTTTGCCATCCCTATGGGTAATGTAGGTCAGACAATATTTGTAGTTCTCAAACCTAGCTATAGTTCTCAAACCTAGCTTTACATCAGAATGAGCTGGGAGCTTATTAAAAACTCAGCTGTTTGGGCCCCATAGAAGCCTCTGGCTGGAAAGCCTGCTGAGAGAGTCAATTCCTAGGCAGGTTGATAAGAAGTCTGGGGTCCCCAAGGAGGAGAAAAGGATTTGGGTCTCTCAAGGAGAAGATAGGGGCCTGGAATTCTCAAGGAGGAGAAAAGGACAAATGTCTTATTTTTTCTCTATGTTCCTTACTTAATCACAAAAAACATTTTTTTCTTTAAGCCCAGAACTGATAATTACACAATAAACAACTCAGTTTCAACTCTGTTCTAAGGATTATAGAACAACATTGTATCCTGCTTAAGGACAGTTTTTCCCTCCTGAAAACCTTCTGACTAATCCTGTTATCTTAAAATGTAAATTATGGGAGTGGGTCTAGTAAGATCTTTACAACCTTGAGACATTCTTTTGATTTATTGTAATAACTAATTTAAAAAGTATATAACCCCCTTGCTTAGACTAGTGAGGGGGCATTCCCCGTACCCCTTCTGATGTCTGTGTCAGAAGCTTTCTCTGTCCCTTTTCTTACTTGAATAAAACTCTGCTACACAAAAGCTCTTGAGTGATCAAGCCTGGTCCCTGGTCCCAAAGCTAAAATCTTCTTTGGAGATCACGAATCTGACATCATTCACTGGAAGCTATCACTGGTATCTGTATTCTTAGACGCTCCTCAGATTATCTCTGAGGATGACTTGGGGCTGTGAACGACTGGCTTGGCTGATCTCTAGGGTTTCTCCTGTATTCAAAAGGACCTTGTTATTAAGTGTGGTCCATCTGTGAGTTTGTTAGACATAAAAGTCTCAGGCCCCAGCCCAGACCTACTGAAACAAGACTTTTTAAACAAGTATCCTAGAGACTGAATGCATATTAAATTTTGAGATCTCTGGTCTAGGACTCTAGATTAGAGTGATCTAGATTTGCTATAGATTTGCTATAATGTGGTCCTCATTTGCTATAGTTCAGAAAACTTGGCAGCTAGGTAAGAAAGCAACTTTCCAAGAGTTGTACGGCAACTAGGCAGCTAAGCCTAGAATACAGTTCAGTTGTCCTTTATCAGCAAGGACACAATGCCTCTCTCACAGCCATAAATAAGTTCAGAGAAAAGAAGCCGAATCAGCAAAGGTAAATCAAGTCCAGGATTTGTGCTGACTCATGCATATATAGGGAGACCAACAAAGCAGCACTAAAATCTGGGGTACATTTTTTTAAAAATATATAAATAGTAGATAATCGGAGGTTGACTCCAAATCTGGGTCTGCATAAATTTCTTCTCAGGGGTACCGTATATCCTTTCCCCTTTCAGCTTCCTTTTTCACTAGACCCTTCTCATCCTGGGCTATGTTCTGCAGTTTCCCTGACTCAGACCTGGATCTCACCTGTTCATCTACTTTTAAAAAATAAAGCAGCAGCAGCAACCATAAAAACCTGTGTAATTCTCACCATCAACAGAATTGAAGATACCCCAAATCTTTTTCCATTCCTACCTCTCTACTTCATTCTAATCCAATTTGCCTGTTGTCTTCAGAAATTTACTTATTAGCATTCACTTAGTCATTCACTCAATTAACATTTATTGAGCACCTACTTAGCATGATACCCTAAGTATTTTACTAGGTAAGATTAAGTTAAACCCATCACTACCCTCTGGGGGTTTATAATTTAGTAGGAATTTAAACTTCAGGAATAGTAATAGCTAACAGAAAGTGAAAAGTAAAGATTTCTAAAGAGCAAAAGAGATAAAATGGTGAGAAAGCCAAGGAAGAGAATCCTTTTGTCTAGGGGAAGAATAATAAAAAAATTTTTAAGAGTTACAGTGGGTTTGAAACATATATTCAAGAGTGAAAATAACAATAATATGGGTACATATTTAATGTTCCGGGCTGGCACTAGAAAGAAAGACATCACCAGCAAAGAGAACAGCATATGGCAAAGGTTTAACACATATATGGGGTTAACTGAATCTAGCAAAGTCAACGTCAGTGTAAAGTAATGGGAAAATATGCTGAAACAATGACACTGAGGGTTTCTCAATAGACAGTGACACGACCAAGTCAGATTCTGGAGTAAAATCCTGATAAAAGAGTATCAGACATTGAAAGTCCAGAGGAAGGGCATCATCAGAGTCCTGGTACAGCCAACGAAGGCATGAGCTAAGAGCAGGCAGAGAAGGAGGGGCAGCAACAAGAGATGCAGTGATGGTGGCGTCTAAGAAAGGTGGATGTTAGTCGCTCAGTCATGCCCAACTCTTTGGGACCCCATGGACTGTAACCCACTAGGTTCCCCTTTTCCATGGAATTCTCCAGGCAAGAACACTGGAGTGAGATCTTCCCAGGGGATCTTCTCAACCCACAGATCAAACCCAGGTCTCCTGCATTATAGATCGATTCTTCACCATCTGAGCCACTAAGGAAGCCCTGATGGCATCTAACTAGATTGCAGTTTATTGGGATTTTCAAGGAAGAGAAAGGAGTAAAAATAATGTTAAAAGTTCAGATCTGGATGTCTGGGAGGAGAATGGTACTAATTAGGGAACCAAGACAGATGTTTTGAAGGAAAGGTGATAAATTCATATTGAGCATCTTCAGTCTAAGATCCTACTGGGAATCCAGGAGGAAATGTCCAACAAGCAATTGGAAATATGGAACTGGAGACTGGAAGAGACTGAATGAAGTGATTTGGGAATCATTTATCTTAAAGATGGGAGTTGAGGCCACAGGATTGAACAAGATTGGAGAAAGAGAAAAAAGAGGAAGGTACCAAGGGTGTTTAGTTGGATATTCTAAAATCAATATGATAACAAAGCTAAAGAGCCCTTCCTACCCTCCCTCTACCCTTCACAGCAGCTTTCCTTGTCCATCTCCACCAAAGTTCCTCATTCAGAAACATCCCTTAAGGTTTAAACTTCACAGAGGGCTTAAAGATGTCACTGAAGCACTGGTCTTGGTTCTGCTCTAATTCCCTTGAGGCTTGAGTAGATAATTCTACTTCTCTGATCTTGACTTTGCATCTAAAATATAGAGGAATAAACCAGAAGATCCACAGTCTATGAATCTTTCCACTGTGACATGAAGGAGTTTATGAAGACCAGATGTTTCACTCTCTGTGATATCACTCGTATATACCACATTTTCTCCTTTCCAATGCCAAGTCACTGATCATTTGACACTTCTATCACTAAATTTATTTGGCCTGCCCACTGCTTCAACTAAGATCATTTCAGGTTTCCTATGACTTATTTCTTATTTATATCAAACTATAAAATTTGATTTGTAGTATGTAGTAGGTCTGTTAATAATGACCCATCATTAGTTGAGTCGTCCCTGTTTCCTCCCATTTTCTACCATGATATCAAGTAGCACAATTTTAAAATTTATGCTATACATTCTGAAGGAAAGTTACACGGCTCAAAATAGCCTGGAGTTAAAACTCCCCTCTGGGTCCTCCCCACCATTCTATGCAAAACAAAGAACTCTCTCACCCGAAGGAAAAAAATGGACATTAGGTTGATTATGTCCAGCTCGCAGCCGGTCCAGCCTCTGGCCAGTCTCCAGAATTCCTTGCCCCAGCCATTTAAGAGATAACTACTCTGAACAACCTTGCAGAAGAACAGGCCCCCTTAAGACAGTAGCTTTCCACAACATGCCTATATATACTTACTCTTTTCTTGGGTAAGCGAAGCTGCTCACTAATCTGACTACTGCCCCTTCTCGCCTCATTAAAGGTGATCTGTTCCTGTAAAGTGCCGATCTCGTTCTTACTCTGAACCTCGCCTTCTCTAACTCCCTTACTCTACACATTCATGCAGAACTATTTCAAGAAATAAACATCCACATAAAGTTATCCTTTCAAGTGATCTTAAATTCATATGATATTTAATTTTGCTTTATTTACAGAAACTCCAGCATTTTTATCTTACTCATTTGATTGGTTATTGAATCCTAGGGTTGTTCAGGAGCAATATAGACTTCTTCTGGGAGAATCTATCTTCTCGGTGTCACCCACAACTCTGGCATCCTCTGTCTTATAACTCAGACTCTCTTCTCTGAGTTGACTCAGAAAAATCAGGGGAGGAGCGGCAGTGAGGTTCGATAGTGATAGAAATCCTGCAGTCCCCTGTTATCTTTTTTACTCCTTGCTTAAAGTTGCTCTCCGCTTTCCCTGCAGTTTCATAGACTCAGAGATTATAGCCACATTGGGTGTGTCCTTGTACTAGCAGAATAAAAGCCAGTAACTATTTTTTCAAATTAAAGGGTTTTGTTGTTATTGTTTTGTTTTGCTTTGTTTTTGACTCTCCAGGGATAGCAGAATCTTTTCCATTCATGCAGGAATCCAGTTGTTAGCTATTATGTTTACTGATAATTTAAAGAAGTTTATATCCTTTAGCAACCAGGTATGCTCACAGTTTGTCTCTGACATGAATGGAAGACCTTAAATATACAAAACTCAACTTCCATTAAAAACAGTTTTCTAAGAGTACTTCTTCAAAAAGGTAATTTTAAAAACAATGCTTGAATAGATAAGTTCTTAAATAGGGAGTTGAAGTGGTTTCAGAAAACCAGGATTAATTTTGAAGGCCTTCACTTACTCAGTTCATTTCCTCAGGAATACTCTTGATTCTTCAACATGTCTAGGTTTCACTGGCTTTGGATATAAGGAACCCACACCAAGTCCCAGGTGTCAGGTCTCCATAGGGTCATGCAGATTCCCACAGCCTTGAGGGCCTTTAAGACCTCATGAAGTCAATACTGCCTGGAAAGACCGAGGACCAGTCCTTGGGAGCAGTGAAATAAGAAAGACTCTGCTTTTCCTCTTTTCCTTTATTTTGTAATATTTTTGCTACCACCAGGTGGTAGTAGGTAAGTGCATCCATGGCAAAGGTGGAGCTATCAGATGCTCTCTTTCAGGAAATTACCAAAACAAGCTCTGTTTAATGAGAGTCTGAAAATCTTAATTAAATAGGATCAATATTACACACAGAACAAAAACAAACACACAAATGCAAATGAGGTGTCTCTCCTTGCGGGAAAAGTCAGAAAACGTGTGCGTGCAGGTGTGTTCCATTATCTTGAAATAAACTACGAATTAACTTGGCTTCTATTACATTAGACCCAATGGTCAGTTTGCTGAATGTCTTGAATTTCCACACACATTTTCTTTACTCTGAGGAAAGAGAAGCCTCATATGTAAGTTTCAGATTCCAAATACTTTTGGGGTATCAGTTTTATGAAAGAATAACCTGTTTCATTGGAGTCATCACAAATCTTTTTAATTTTAGAGTGATAAGAGGCTTTAGAGATCTTCAGACACCCTCACTTGACAAATGAGAGAACTGATTCCAGAGAAGTTGCATGATTCATCCAAAGTCATCCAGCACGTTGATTCTAACCAGAGCTCAGCAACTATGATTCCAATCAGGCTTTTGTCCCCACCTGCCACTAAGATGCTCCTGTCAAGGTCACTGGTCACCTCCCTGTTATTAAACCCAGTGGTCAGTCCTCAGCCTCAGATGTTCCTCCTGGACCATCAGAAGCATTACCGTGACTGATCACTCCCATTCCCACACTTTCTTCCTGTGACTTCCAGGACACAGGACCTTTTTTGGTGTCTTCCTGACTCACTGTCCTCTCTACAGTCTCTTTTGCCAGTTGCTCCTTATCTCCCCAACTTGTTCAGTTCAGTTCAGTCCAGTTGCTCAGTCGTGTCCGACTCTTTGCAACCCCATGAAACGCAGCACGCCAGGCCTCCCTGTCCATCACCAACTCCCAGAGTTCACTCAAACTCACATCCATCGAGTCGATGATGTCATCCAGCCATCTCATCCTCTGCTGCTGCTGCTGCTAAGTCACTTAAGTCGTGTCCAACTCTGTGTGACCCCATAGACAGCAGCCCACCAGGCTCCGCCGTCCCTGGGATTCTCCAGGCAAGAACGCTGGATCCTCTATCGTCCCCTTTTCCTCCTGCCCCCAATCCCTCCCAGCATCAAAGTCTTTTCCAATGAGTCAACTCTTCGCATGAGGTGGCCAAAGTACTGGAGTTTCAGCTTTAGCATCATTCCTTCCAAAGAAATCCCAGGGCTGATCTCCTTTAGGATGGACTGGTTGAATCTCCTTGCAGTCCAAGGGACTCTCAAGAGTCTACTCCAACACCACCAACTTGTTGGAGTTCACCAAAACTCAGCCTTTGGATCCTCTTGTTGGAGTTCTTTTCTTGCTACCTGTATTCTTGGATAATACCATCTCCCTACTAAAGACTCCAAGTTGTATCTTCAGCCCAAACCACTTCCCTGAATTCCAGGTCCATTTATCTCTCTGCCTTCTTAAGATCACCACTTGAATATCTAACAGAGGTTTCAAATTTCTAATGTACTCATACCATGAATTCAGTTTTGTCATTAAAAATTTATTGTCTTCTAACACATTGTATGTTTTACTAACTTATTTTTTCTGTTTCTTTCTACAAGAATATAAGTACCAGGAAGCAGGAACTGATGTCAGTTCTGTTCACTGCTAGCTCTCCAGTTTATAGAACAGTTCCTCACATATACGTATTGAATAAACAGCTGTGGTATGGATGGATGGACAGAGTGAATGAATAAGTGAAGCAGTGAATGAATGAACAGCTCCAAGTCTAGTCTGCTGTTATAGCATATGGTTCCTCTTCTACGTTCATATTCTTTTGGGCTTGGAAAAATCAGTTTCTAATACCACCGCTCCTAATACTGTAATTAATATTGGAAGATTCAAAAAAAAGCAATAAACTTCTTCTATAACTTCTTTATTTGGGAAGATAAAGTCTGTTCTCTAAGAACTATGCATTTCTTCGTAAGTGTATACTTGCAATTCAGATGGCATGCTACCAGGTAGAACGCTGGGCCTGCAGTCAGGAGCTCTACCTCTCTAATCTATCTCCTCTCCCTACACACTATCTTAGACCAGGCCATAGTCTCCTCTTGGGTCACTTGCAGAGGCTGCTGTTTGTCTTCCTCTTCTTCAGGCTTTCTTCTTTAATCCTCTCCCTGCCCCACCTCCAACCAGAATGATCTATTTCAGTGGTCTTCAATCTTCTATTTTTTAATGGCAACTCTTTTGTTTTTTACTCACAGAAAGGCTTCAAGAACAAAGAGTTGTTATTTGAAGCTCTAACTTTCACCTTAGGACCACCTCTGAAGATGTCTCTAGGTCCTAAAGAGCTGTAAAAGGCAGTTCATATTCCCTGAATTGATATGGGACTCAAAACTCAGTCTGGACACGCTGCCTCATTCAAATAATCAAGGGTTGTCTATCACTTCAAAAAGTGTTTCCTCTACTTTGATCACCCACGCGTCACCTTCATGATTTTTTGCCACAACTGTGTGTCTCTTATTATTAACATTAACATTTTTCTTAAAACCAACTCATATTTATAAAATTAATTTAGTTTCGGGAAGCTGTATCACTGTTATCACCACCGTCAACTAACAGTTAATGTCATTTGTTATGAATGGAAGGTACTTTAAAAGTAAATATGTAACTATTCAAATGACAAAGATCATCAGGTAAGTGCGCATGACCCTGTGGAAACATTGCCCTGGAAAATAAAGCCGCAGTTCCTCCCCATGGCCTCTTCAACACCCTCCAGGAAGACACGACTTCCTGTGGTTCTTCCCATGCTGTCTCATGCCTTCTTGACTTTGTTCATGCAGTTCCCTTTGCCTAGAAACCCTACTGCCTTAATACTTGCGTGTGTGCTCAGCTGCTAAGTCATGTCTGACTTTTTGCAACCCTATGGACTGTAGCCCACCAGGCTCCTTTGTCCATGGGATTTTGCAGGCAAGAGTACTGGAGTGGTTTTAGTTAAAACATTTTTTATTAACTTATTACACACCCATATAACAGAAAGCAGTTTTCCCCTCCTTCTAATTCCCACTATTCAGAACAAACACTTTCAATTATTTTTAAACTGTGGTAAAATATACACAACATAAAATTGACCATTTTAACTATTTTTAAGTGTAGAGTTCAGTGGCACAATGTTGTGTAACCATCACTAGGATCTATCTCCTGAACTGTTTTCTTTTTATCGCGAACGGAAGCTCCATATCCATCCAACAGTAACTCCCCATTTCCCCATCCTCCTAGTTCTTACCAGGCACCGCTCTACTTGCTGTCTCTATGAGTTTATTAATCAAAGTACCTTATAGAACTGGAATCATACAGTATTTGTCTTTTTTGAGCCTGAGTTATTTCACTTAGCATACTGACTTTGAGGTTCATCTGTGTTGTAACATGCTACAGTTGCAATTCACCCTGGGTATTCCCCCAAGCCAGGCTTTAGCAGTAAGTGAAACGTGAACTGCCAGATGTTCAAGCTGCATTTAGAAAAGGCAGAGGAACCAGAGATCAAATTGCCAACATCTGTTGGATCATCAAAAGACCAAGAGAGTTCCAGAAAAACATCTATTTCTGCTTTATTGACTGTGCCAAAGCCTTTGTGTGGATCACAATAAACTGTGGAAAATTCTGAAAGAGATGGGAATACCAGACCACCTGACCTGCCTCTTGAGAAACCTGTACGCAGGTCAGGAAGCAACAGTTAGAACTGGACATGGAACAGCAGACTGGTTCCAAATAGGAAAAGGAGTACGTCAAGGCTGTATATTGTCACCCTGCTTATTTAACTTCTATGCTGAGTACATCATGAGATATGCTGGGCTGGAAGAAGCATAAGCTAGAATCAAGATTGCTGGGAGAAATATCAATAACCTCAGATATGCAGATGACACCACCCTTATGGCAGAAAGTGAGGAAGAACTAAAGAGCCTCTTGATGAAAGTGAAAGTGGAGAGTGAAAAAGTTGGCTTAAAGCTCAACATTCAGAAAACTAAGATCGTGGCATCCAGTCCCATAACTTCATGGTAAACAGATGGGGAAACAGTGACAGACTTTATTTTGGGGGCTTCAAAATCACTGCCAATGGTGACTGCATCCATGAAATTAAAAAATGTGTACTCCTTGGAAGGAAAGTCATGATCAACCTAGACAGCATATTAAAAAGCAGAGACATTACTTTACCAACAAAGGTCCATCTAGTCAAGGCTATGGTTTTTCCAGTGGTCATGTATGGATGTGAGAGTTGGACTATAAAGAAACCTGAGCACTGAAGAATTGATGCCTTTGAGCTGTGGTATTGGAGAAGACTCTTGAGAGTCCCTTGGACTGCAAGGAGATCCAACCAGTCCATCCTAAAGGAGATCAGTCCTGGGTGTTTATTGGAAGGACTGATGTTGAAGCTGAAGCTCCAATACTTTGGCCACCTGATGTGAAGAGCTGACTCATTGGAAAAAGACTCTGATGATGGGAAGGATTGAGGGCAGGAGGAGAAGGGGAGGACAGAGGATGAGATGGTTGGATGGCATCACCAACTCAATGGACATGAGTTTGGGTAACCTCTGGGAGTTGGTGATGGACAGGGAGGCCTGGCGTGTTGCGGTTCATGGAGTCGCAAAGAGTCAGACATGACTGAGGGACTGAACTGAACTGAACTGAACTGAACTGACTGGGTATGAAAATTTAGGTCGAAAATTATTTTCCCCTGGGATTTTGGTTGCATTTATCAATTGACTCCTTGATATTGTGAAGTCCAATTGCAGATGTTAAGGTAGATACTATTCTGATTTCTTATTATTTATATACGATCTATATTTTTTCTTCTGAAAGATATACAATCTTTCCTTATTCTTTAGTTTTTTAAAATTTCACAATTGTGTGCTATTATGTATACCTTTTATATCTTGGAGCTAACTGTCCTGGATACTATCTACAGTTATCATTTGTGTGTGTGTGTGTGTGTGTGTGTGTGTGTGTGTGTGTGTGTGTTTAAGTTTTATTCCTGCTCTCCACATTGATTCTGACAATCCTCTCCCCCTCTTTATTTTGCTTCTTGGTTTTGGCTTTGGTCTCTACTTTTTCTTTTAGAACTCTATCACCAAAAGTCTTTTGGTCTTTGGCTGTCCTATCTAACTTAAGATTGAGGGAAATTTAAAGCCAATTGGAATCTCTGTGTGCATAGATGGGGGCCACTGCCTTGTGAACTTCACAGGATTGTGTAAACAATCCTCCTGTCACCTTCTGCTTTCTTGCCTGGCTAAGAAGCCATAAGGCTGACTCCCACTCTTCTTAAATCTTACCATTCTAGGATACAGAATAAGCTAGGGAATCTCACCACTCAGGATACAGACTCTCCTTTAATCCTCTAGTAGGTGGTATGGTGTAAATCCATGACCTCACCTCTGCCTGTCTCCTGGACTCTCCTTAGATTCTGTTTCGGGTCCCTCTGTTCTTTCCCTCATGTCACCCATTTCCACCCTTCAGCTTTTACATATGGCTCCCCCATGGCCTGTTTTCCTCCCCTGCCAGCCTTCAGTTCAGATGGAATATCCCCTGATATCTTTTAATAAACCCCCAATTTTTATCTTTCACATAAAAATAGAGCCTATGTGTAGACCCCTAAATCTAGGCAGGGGATGAAGATTCTTTGGAGTCAAACTCAAAATACTTGGAATAACAAGGAAGGGAAGGAAGAAAGGAAAATACCCAATTCATTTCTTTCAGAGTTTCAGATCCCCGACTCTAAGATACCAAACAACAAGAGACTGAAGATGATCATTAGGAAATATTTAGACTGAAGCAAGTCTTCAAGTGACGATGCACATAGTAGATGGTCTATGGAAACATATTAAGGTGAATTTAACACATGTAGGGTGGTAGGTATATGGTAGCTTCTTACCAAAACTAAGATTTGGGGTCTTCAGATGTCTTGGTGCCTCATCAACAATTGGCTTCCTTTTTCGATGATGCACTGCCTCTCCTTTAACAGAGCCTTTATTTCTAACCTAATCTTATTTGTCATGATTCTCTGAGACATGCCAAATAAAGCTTTCAGGTCTCTATGTATTTTGGTATCTGGATATGTCTGACTCACTTAAGGGCTTTCATCCAGTGACAGTAACCATACCCAATGAGGTCTCCATGCTAACAGGGCTTAAATGTTTTCTACCCCTCAGGCTCTTTGGGTGATGATTCAACCAAAGAGAAAATGGGAAATGAAAGTTTGTACCCCCTCCTTTTCTGACTCCAGTGCACTGCAATAGGGCTACTTTTAATATGCTTAGCAACAATTAGCTCTTGAAGCTGCAACAGCTGCACAATGCTGATGCTCTCCAGATGCAGCCAACGAATTAAATCATGTGATAATTCAATTGGAAAATTGGGTGTAATTATGGAGAATGCAGAGTCTGCTAGTGACTTGGAGCTTTCGAAACAACAGTGGTATGGGCTGTTCAGAGAGTGTGTGGCCTGCACAGAAATTGATATGGGTGTTCGTAGGAATCTAGGTCTTCTCTCTGACAAAGACAGCATTACTCAGTCCTGTGCTCAGTTAAGAGTAAGCTGAGTGCCACTAAAATAAATCTTTTTAACTTCAAAACTTTTCACAGACCACCCTTCATGACATAATCATGTCTATACTTTGAGTATCTTCTGGTTGAAAACTTGTAAAGCAAGTAAAGGCTAGAGTCCCCAAGGACTAGCAGTTCATATATTAATCCCAAAAGGCAGCTTAGTCAGAGAATTGTAAAACAGGATACCATAAACATTCTGTTTTAACTAGAAAACATGTACAGATTTTCATATACTGATCTTAATGTAGGGCCAATGCCAAAATTTTGGGTCCTCCATGTCATCTTTCTTACAATCACCACATCCATAACTTATTGCTTATAATTTCCCACTTAGGTTTATATAAAGAAGAACAGGAACCTAAAAGGATTTGCAGAAAATTTTGAATGCAGACTTCTTAAAGATACTCATGCTCTTCCTTCAAACTTTTATAGTCTTCTTACTCCCAATGCAAAGGCTCTGTGCACTGCCTTGCTGTTGTGCCCTATGCAATCTGAGGGGGTGTCATTCAGAATGTTCCTCAGAACTGTACTGTGACAACCCACAGAGCCTTTCTCAGTGGCCTTGCATCATTTGACAGCAACTTCTTTTTTAGTGGCTTGCCTTTATTGACTCTTTTCAACTGAATTTTTACAGAAACAATAGCTCTCTTCTAGCATTGTAATTGAATTTTGTAATTACCATAAATATCTTTGAGAACAAATACAACAGGGGACTCTTGGGAAGCTAACATCTTAACTGATGGCCACAAGGAAATGCAGGTATGCTAGAGAGCAGCCTGTTGACCTCGAGTATTCAGGACACTGTGTGCATCAAGCAGGATGTTTTACAGAGGAAGCCATTCGTATAGTGGGTTGGTAAAAGTGAAAGTTAATTAAGAGAGCGTCTACTGTCCTGTGAATTTAGGGATGCTCTTAAATGAATTTATATTTTGTTCTTTACTTTTCCTTTTACATATTTTTGAAAAATACCATCTACAGGGGTGAGACATTTTACCTCTTTACTCTACAAATGGATTTTGGGATTCCTTATCATAGCTCCTCAGCAGAACAGTCCTCAGGTTGGGACCGCCTTCCCTGGCTGAGAGTTTCCTGCCCATAGTAAAGAATGACTGAGGCTGGTTAATAAAGTGGTAAGAAATTCTCTGTGTCTAACAGTGATTTAAAGTCATGGGGAGAAGGACAAAAGTATTCTACCATGAGCCACCCTTTACCATAATAAGTTTTCTGAACAGTTTGAAGATCACAAGAAACATGGATCTCTAAAGAGGAAGAAAGTCATCAGTTTATCCATCTGAGACATTCTCCAATTCCTGTTCTTTTGGCTCAGCCTTTGAGTACACCATGTCTTTTAATCAGATCAGACCAGGAAATAGCAACTTATTCATACCTGAGAAACACTCTGTTAAAGAAAAGTGCCCTAGAATCAGACAGTCTTCTGTACAAATCATGACTCTACCACTTGCTTACCCAAGTTAACCTAATTTGAACATCAGTCTGTAAAAGGTCATGGCAATAAGTACTCCACCAAGGTAATGTGAGGATTAAATGCTTCAATGTATGCCAAGGGACCAGAAATGTGTAGATGCTAAGTAACTATTAGGCAAGAGCAAAAGGTAACCAACATTTTATTGGAAAGTAAAGGAAGTGGGAAAGATGTAAGGTATAAGAAACCAAAGATTCAAAATAAAGAGAGAAAGAACATGAGAAGGAGTGGTAGAAATAATATATAAAATTTTACAGTTATAGAGCATATTTATGCACGCTGTATAGGCATCTTCCTTGGCTCAGCAGTAAAAGAATTCACCTGTCAATGCAAGGGATGCAAGTTCCAACCCTAGGTTGGGAAGATTTCCTGGAGAAGGAAATGGCAAACCACTCCAGTTTTCTTGCCTGGGAAATCCCATGGACAGAGGAACCTGTCCCATGGCTACAGTCCGTGGGATTGCAAGTGAGACATGCCTTAGTGACTAAACCACCACCACCATCAGTGGCATATCCCAACAACCCTGTGAGACAGGAAAGGCATTAGTACTCATTTTACAGATGAGGAAGCTACAGTCCCAAAGAGTATGAGTTGACTAAGTCAGAAAAGAGTTGGAACTAGACCCAATGTCTCCTTATTCCCAGCCTAATACTTTGCTCATGAGTCCACACAGTCTCCAAATTTTTGTCTTTACCACACCACCTTGGGGATTTTGTGATGACTCCCATACTCCAGATGGCCTACTTCCGGTTTAAGGACAACACATATGAGCAGAATTGGGAGTCGAGGAAACTGCTTTGGGTTTTCCAAATCTAGCATGGCTTCAGAGAATTATTTCAAGAGACACAAAGATGAAGAGAACCTATGAAGAAGAAAAGCTTTGGCCATGAGGTTGTTTGCAGGGGAACACCGAATATGAAAATTGAAACTGGAGATCACTTGATATTAAGAGCCAGATAAAAGTGATGTTATAGGTCCTGAGTTGTTATATTAGTGGTTAGAAAATTATAGGAAGTGATATGTTTTGAGGATGAAAAATTTAAAGGTCTAATATAACTCTCCAGGCATATTAAAAGACATTATTTCCATATTCTTCTTGGATAATCAATCATGCCATAGCAAATTAAGAGTTCTTATTTTTAGCCCTATTAGCTACACAATGATAATGAAAATTGATTACAGTCACATTCTACTCCTTAAGACATTGTCAGTAAATGAACTGAAATGCCCTAGAATCAATCCATTTCAAAAAATATACCAGAGATTGAAAAAAGTTCTCATCAATTACTCTGATGTCTGTTAATAAAGAAAAGATGATAAACCGGCTGTTTCTGTCATTGGTAACTTACTGTAGGCCAATAAAACAAGTTCTTTTGTTCTACCAACTAGAGACATTTTCAAGGAGCTAAATGGATCAGAGCTGCTGAAGATCAGATATTGATTTCCAGAAAAAAAAATTCAGAGAACTATCCAAAAACACTATTTGGAATATGCAAAAACCAAAGAGAACGAGTCATGTTTTTCTCTGATTTATCGTCCTTCAAAATCTAAGAAAGTTCTGTGTGTCTGGACTGGAGAAAAGTGATCTCAAGATATTCCTGCTGGTGGAAAGGTGGCAAGTTTGGAATATTGTAGAAATGTTGGTAGAGACTGAATATGGTGGGAAACACCCTATGTTGGTGTTTTTCCAAGCCAATCTTCTGGGTGCTTGGAAAGATACTGAAAACAGTATCTTAGGAGATGTATGTGTGTGTATGCTAAGTCTTTTCAGTTGTGTCCAACTCTTTACGATCCTGTAGACTGGAGCCCACCAGACTCCTCTGTTCATGGGATTCTCCAGGCAAGAATACTGGAGTAGGTTGCCATGCCCTCCTCCAGGGTATCTTCCTGACCCAGTGATTGAACCCAGATCTCTTCCATCTCCTGCACTGGCAGGTGGGTTCTTTACCACTAGCACCACCTGGGAAACCTGTAGGAGATGTACACTAACACTGAAATCTCAGTAAAAACAGATTCCATGAGAAACTCTTCAAGTTCTCCCTCTGATTATTCTGAGCTATGTCCAGGGAGGCCTAGAAGGGCTCAGAAATGAACAAATTGGGCAGAAAGATAACCCTTCAGTTTCTAGTCTATGGATTTCTGGACTCTACCATCTTCACCTTGTGTTGTAAAGTCTCAGTTAGTGCCAGAGGTCAAGTTTCTTAGTGATAGGGCTAAAGGTGGGAGGAGGGGAATGTAAAAATCTGGACCATAAAGATAACAGAGGCAAACAAGGGACCAAGGGATAGCTATGGTAGGTTAGAAAGAACACTTGACTTGGAGTCAAAAGTTTTGGTCTTTATACCAGCTGCATCTCTCTATAGAAGTATAATTCTGGATATTTTACCTCCATGAACCTCAATGACCTCATCTGTAAAATGGGGATAGCACATAAGGTCTTTTTTTTTTTTCATTTTTTTTTTTTTTTTAAAATTTTAAAATCTTTAATTCTTACATGCATTCCCAAACATGAACCCCCCTCCCACCTGGTTTTGTGAAGACTAAAGATGTCTTTGAAATTGATGTGAACATTGTAAATCACGTAGCAAATCTGAATTAAAATAGCAGAGCACCAACCCAAGGTGGCTGGATAAAGCGGCCAGGGGAGTCGGAAGTATGGCCACGGATCAGCCAGAATTACCGTCTTTCCAACACATGCCTGGGTTAACAGACACAAGAAAGCTCTGCTGTCAAGAGAAACAACAACAACAACTATAAGAAGATATATTTGAAAGTCATTTCTGAAAGAGACCTTGAATAAAGGATGGAGGATGTTGGGGGTGGAGAGAAACTCCTCCCAGCAAGACAAGGAAAGATGACAAGTTAGGTCACGGTGGTTGAGGAGGAGACAGTGATTTGTTGTCTATCTCCCAGCCACGATGGGACTGTAACTAATGAGGTTATTCTGATTACAAAGGAAGCATTCAGCCCCCTAATGAAGAAATCTTTGGTAACTGGTGTTAGGGAAAGAGAAAACAAACCAGCAGCTTATTAGTTCCACAGCAAGTTAATTAATTTTTGCCAGTCACTTCAGGTCACTTGCCGGCCAGAGCATCTGTCTCACTCAACTAAACAGCTGGAGGGATGGCAGGCGTGTCTCCAAGACATGCATTTGTCCTGGTTCTGGGAGTAGGAGGTGTGGCCAAACACAAGGCTGAAAAAACAAGAGCTTCTGGGGTTCTTCCTGCTCCCAGCCCCAGCCACTGCCCACCGCTCCGTGGCTCCACGATCCACTCAAGGCGAGTCAAGACTGCAGTAATTCCACGAGAAGCAAAAGAAACAAAAATACTTAGAATGAGGTTATTCCTGCCTCAATACATCATTTAAATGTGGAACAGAGTGCTAGCAGAAGCTCTAGTCCAGACTACAGGCCCTCCTCTCCCACCAAAGAGCTTTAGAGCCAGGATAAGGTTGCTTAACTTCTCCAGGCCTCCCTTAGCTCACCTGAACTGCCCAGCTGCATGCAGAGATGTTCATTTTGGCATCTCTTCTAGTGTTAGGAAATTTGAGTTAATAAACACATCCTTTCTCAAAGAAATGTCAAGCCTTTGGGAGATATTGCTGAATACCCTTTCAGAAAGACAACGGCTTGGTAGAGCCCCTCTTCGGAGATGGGCAAACGAGGGTGAAGAAAGTGCTCGAATAAAATAACCACGTATTTGTACAGAAGTTGACCTGGCCTCAAAAAATACTAACAATTTTTTATTTAAAGATGTGATATGCAAATACAATGGAAGCTATTTTGTTGAGCATGCATATTCATGCTAGTATATTTACTTTCTAGGGTGGATTAAGTTATACAAATTTTCTTAATTATATGCTTTGCATAATATATAATATACATATAAAATATTTATTGTACACTCACCCCCAGAATAGACCAAGATAAAGAGGCTCATAAACTACACTGAAGCAGGGCCCATAAGTTTAGTCCCCTCCTTAGGCCAGAAGCTACTGTTCAGCTTCTGTGGTTTTTAAATCTCTTATATTTTAAGATTATAAAGTTTTCACTAAAAAAAAAAAAAAAAAATCAAACCGAGGAGGGGCTAATTATCTCAAGTCCTCACATACATTTTACCAAGCTCTGAAGTTAAAGCCAAAGTTTTTGTTTTGTTTTAAGTTTTTTGCGTCATTGTTTATTTGACAAATAATGGTATCTTTTTATAAATAAAGACCAAGTTTTAATGTCTATCTAGGTGCTCAGGAACTGTGGAGTCCCCCTCCTGCCATCTCCCAGCATGCACATTCACTGTTAAGCCTACTGCAAGTAGTTAATAGGAATGCTTGGGATCTTCTAAACCCACTGTTGGAAAAGACCCTGATGCTGGTAAAGATTGAAGGCAGAAGGAGAAGAAGGTGAAAGAGGATAAGATGGTTGGATGGCATCACCAACATGAACTTGGCAAACTCCAGGAGACAGTGAGGGCCAGGGAAGCCTGGCATGCTGCAGTCCGTGGGGTTGCAAGAGTTGGACACAACCTGGTGACTGAACAAGAATAACAAACCCATTCAAACAAAAGAAATAGTGGCTGATAAGGAAATCTGCAATTTCATCAGGAACAATGATACTTAAGAAAGAAGCATTGCATTTACAGAGAGCACTTCATGCCCCGTGGCAAATTAGCTGGTGAGGGTCCCAGGTAGGTAGTGCATAAGATTAACATCACTGCAACTGGGAGCAGGTTCCTCTGCCTTGGGCAACTGGGCTGAAGAGATGGGATGGAGTCTCCTCTATGAGTTGCCACTGATGTCTACTGCGACTTAGTACGTCATAGTACCTGGACTACTCAAAAGCTTGCCAGACACTTTATATGAGCAGGAAGATGAAACATTCAAGTTGTGTTCTACATCAGGAGACTGAAAGTTAAGGGAAATAAAGCAAATTACCTAGTCTCTCAGGTCTGAGACTAGACTCAATATATTAAAAAAGCAAGCAAACAAACTGCACAAATCTTCCAGGCAAACAGATGCCAAAATAAAAGCAAACCCATCTTCACATTTATAATATTTGTCATCAGGGACCAGGAACTTCTAACAATTCACTCTAACTCAATATTTACCTGGAAAGTGAGTATAGTTTTAAAAAATTAAATCCATGTATTTATGTATGTATGCATGAATGGGTGCATCTATTTTTATTTGGGAGTCTTGGTGTTCATAACAAATTTTATGTGAGTAATTTAACCAGTCTCTTAGGAATATGCTTTTCCCTTCCATTCTCTTCCTATCTGCACTCTCTATATTCTTTCCCATCTTCTCACTTGGTCTCATCTCTCCTATCTTCTGCCCTATTCTTTGCCCTAATGTGGCCCTTTCTTATATATCCTCATTTTCTGTATTATTAGCGAATATATCTTTTGAAAAGATCAACACACCCTTCCCAGGACATCATAAAATAAACAACCCTTTAATATTAATATATTGGAAGGAAGCCTTGACCTTAGTAAGCAAGTCCCTGGTGTAAGGTGGAAAATGGAGGTGAGATGGGTCCCTTTGAGGCCAAGGCCCAGACAGGGCTCTGCACTCATAGACTCTCAGACGTGCTGGCTGACTGGTTATGTGATTAAACTCTGGTCCAGGATATGCTGTGCCAGCTGAATGAGGAAAGCACATGGACTAACTGTGAACACAGACCAAAGAACACTTTAAAACTTGAGTCCTCTGTGTTCAACGTGTTCAGAGGAGTAGGGAACAAATAGTCCAAGAAAAGTGGCCAAGGTGGGTCTGAGCCGTTCCCCTGAAGGTCACTCTCATCTGGAAGCCACCTATGAGGCTGGGGCCACCCTGGATGCCAGCTACCAAGCTGTCAACCCTCATACCAGTGCTTAATGCTGGCCCCTCTTTCCAATAGATGGTGTGTGATGAGGCAGGGAACAAGGAAAGATGTAGAGGAGGAAGTGAGGGCAAAAGGGGTAAAGAAAATCAGGAGAAAACTGGGAAGAAGAAAAAGAGGAGAAATAGAGATAAGGCCAAGGGGGAAGGGAGAAAGAGGACAAAGAGGGCTGGTAAGAAGTATGGATAGCGACAGCTGCAGAAAGTCAGGAAGGCTGGAACTTTCCTTCTAGCCAAGAGTGTGCACAGCTGCTCCAAAGTGCACTGCTCTTCTCTTTGAGAGCTTCATTTCCATTATTTTCTGCATTTCTTGTCTCCTCCTAAATATGATTACACAGTGTTCCCCCCGGCCCCAACCTGGAAGTACTGCTTTGACCATAAAGGCACAGAAGAATTAGACTGCACATTGCCCTGACTAAAACCATGGTGCTCACCCTACTCATTCATTTGGTTGACTTCTCCCATGAACCCCTCATGGTAGGCATCTTCCTATGTGATCAAATGCACTCATTTCCCCTCGATCTTCTTTATCTCCTGGTAACACAGTTATGGAAAGAAGGGAAGACATCAATATGCACTGGGATTAATCACTGGGCTAGGGATTTTATATTTTAAAATACATATTTTATATGTTATATAGATATATAGATATACATCTATATATCTATATAATATATATTATATTTTAAAATATATATTATATATAATATAGATCTATATCTTTATTATATATATAATATATATTTTGACTCTGAAATCTCATCATAGTCCTACAAGTAGGTATTATTATTATTAGTCCTATTTTACAGATGATAAATTAATTTTATCAGTTCAGTCACTCAGTCATGTCTGACTCTTTGCGACCCCATGAATTGCAGCACGCCAGGCCTCTCTGTCCATCACCAACTCCCGGAGTTCACTCAAACTCACATCCATTGAGTTAGTGATGCCATCCAGCCATCTCATCCTCTGTCATCCCCTTCTCCTCCTGCCCCCAATCCCTCCCAGCATCAGAGTCTTTTCCAATGAGTCAACTCTTTGCATGAGGTGGCCAAAGTACTGGAGTTTCAGCTTTAGTGTCATTCCTTCCAAAGAACACCCAGGACTGATCTCCTTTAGAATGGACTGGTTGGATCTCCTTGCAATCCAAGGGACTCTCAAGAGTCTTCCCCAACACTACAGTTCAAAAGCATCAATTCTTCGGCACTCAGCTTTCTTCACAGTCCAACTCTCACATCCATATATGATCACTGGAAAAACCATAGCCTTGACTAGACAGACCTTTGTTGGCAAAGGAATGTCTCTGCTTTTGAATATGCTATCTAGGTTGGTCATAACTTTCCTTCCAAAGAGTAAGTGTCTTTTGATTTCCTGGTTGCAATCACCATCTGCAGTGATTCTGGAGCCCCCAAAAATAAAGTCTGACACTGTTTCCACTCTTTCCCCATCTATTTCCCATGAAGTGATGGGACCAGATGCCATGATCTTAGTTTTCTGAATGTTGAGCTTTAAGCCAACTTTTTCACTCTCCTCTTTCACTTTCATTAAGAGCCTTTTTAGTTCCTCTTTACTTTCTGCCATAAGGGTGGTCTCATCTGCGTATCTGAGGTTATTGATATTTCTCCTGGCAATCTTGAGTCCAGCTTGTGCTTCTTTCAGCCTAGTGTTTCTCATGACCTACAAGACCTTTTAGAACTAACACCCCAAAAAGACGTCCTTTTCATTATAGGGGAATGGAATGCAAAAGCAGAAGTCAAGGAACACCTGGAGTAGCAGGCAAATTTGGCCTTGGAGTACAGAATGAAGCAGGGCAAAGGCTAACAGAGTTTTGACAAGAGAACACACTGGTCATAGCAAACACCCTCTTCCAACAACACAAGAGAAGACTCTACACATGGACATCACCAGATGGTCAACACCAAAATCAGATTGATTATATTCTTTGCAGCCAAAGATGGAGAAGCTATATACAGTCAGCAAAAACAGTTTTATCAACTAATAAATAAATTAACAAACTAATGTTTCCATTTCTATGATTGAGATAAGAAAAGTTTATGGCAATGTTGTGAGAACACGTGAATATGAAATCCCTCTGAACTCTAACAACAGAAAGAACAATGCTTGTTTAGGACTTACAGGTGTTATTCTAAGGCCTTGCCATGTAACAACCATTTAATCCTCACAATAACCTTGTAAGGGAGACTCTTTATTTGCATTGTGCATATAAAAAATAAAGTGACCTTCCCAAGGTCATACAGCTAATAAATATGGAGCCAAGACATGAACTCAAGTAGTTTGACTCCATGGTCCCTGTATCCACTCTGTATTTACACACTTACTGAAATAGCTGTTCTACATCATTTAGACTCTGCGTAACAGAAAACAGGCCTTTGCTTTAACAGAGGACAATGTAAGAAAAGACCTTATCTGTTAAGCTCTTATTTATGCAGCAGGTTTCATACGATGTCTTTTATAGCTGCCTTTTCAATGCACATACCATAAAAAAGTCAACTAGGGCCATCTTTCCCATCCTTTGAGGTTTGGGGAAGATGAGATTAAACTTTCAATTCCACACCTTGTGGAAGTTTAAAATTTTCAAATTCTCATTAAGATTTCCAAAATTCCCAGGTGCTCATGACCATTTCTGGTTTCAAATTGGATTGTCCATTTGTGCCAATGCCATGCCTGCTTTGTAACAAGTTGTCGCCAAGGTGAAACTTGATCCCTTCCTTGAAATCTATCAAAAGGTTACTTATACACTAATTTCCCAGTAGATATCTATTTTAAACATGGTAATGTATATATTTCGATGCTATATAACATACGGAGCTCATCTTGGTGCTCTGTGATGACCCAGAGGGGTGGGATGGGAGAAGTGGGAGGGAGGCTCAAGAGGGAGGAGATATATGTATACTTGTAGCTGGTTCACATTGTTGGATGGCAGAAACCAACACAACATTCTAAAGCAATTATCCTCCAATTTAAAAAAAAAGATAGGGCAATGTGTGTATTTACTATAAAACTAGTTTTGCTGGCAAGGACAACAATAACTTCGGAGAAAGCATTACGTCAGAGGAACATGAATAAGCTCAAAATGAACATCAGCAATGCCAGCCCCACAGTCCTTCAAGCACTCCTTCAGTAGAAACTATCAAAGGCGGTTTCACCGATCCTCGCCCCTCTCTCTCCTTTCAGGAAATGTCTCCTCATTATTTTCATCAGGACACACAGACATCCATGACTTTGTATAAATTGCTTGAGGGGTCTGCTGCTTACCTGTCAAGCAATTTATATGAAGATATTTCTTTTTCCAAATAAAGAGAGCTTCTTCCCCAAAGGAAACTGTGTGCCAACTTTTACAATACACTGGAATCCTTGCCATGAGTTCGTGACATCACTCTCATCAAAGTATGAGCTCCTTGGAGAAAGTTACATGCCTTTACATACCTTGTTGCTATGGATTTCCCACCAGGACTAGAACAGTGTTTAGTAGATACCAAGTGCTTAAGAACTGTCTGATGATTGACAAGAAAACCGAGATTCACATATTCAAAGAAATGTGGACTCACAAAAAGTTTGACTGTTAGTTTGACTAATATGCACTTCACATTCTCTGAACAACACTGACTTTCCATAAACCCATGTTCAGCTATCACTGTATTTCCTTAAAGGGCAATTCATAAATCAGAGCAGACTAAACTGTGTGCCTAACTTCTCCCCTTGAAACTCATAATATTCATCTTCCTAAGAAACCATAAAACATGATTCTAAAATGACCTAGTGGTCATGTCTTAAGGACACTGAAAAAACTTTAAGCACAAATGTCTTGATTACGCTGACACAAAATTCTTTCATGAAGCCATGCTCTTATTAATCACTTCAGGTGAGTTAAAGTAAACATAATCAGTCAAGGCTTTAAGAGAAGAAATTGGAAGAAAATTCTTGGTCCCAAAATGATTGCTCTCCCTCTCTTTCTCCTTCTCATCATCTTCCTTCATTCCCTCCCCCGTTCTCGCAGCAACTTTTACCCAAAGAAGAGCACAGACCGTGATGACAGCTGTGCTGGAGCAATTTCCCTTCACGGAGGTAAACCTCGTGCGGTCCATCTGCAGAGGACTGGATTATATTTTGGGTGACTCACAGACGTGTCACGTGTCTAAGGCATATTGAATATCTTCTCACAACAGGGTTCAATGAATCAGGCAATCTCTTCTGCTAGTTTTCATCCTCTTCTGTTTAATGTTTAAAGGAAAGCATAGGACAAAATCTAACACTGGATTTCACCTCGTGGGCTGTGAAAGTTTAGACTTGGTTCCATAGGTAACAATGCAGAGAAATTACAGCAAATAGACCTAGTCTATATATAACCTTACATGTTTCAGGTCAGGATATAATGTTTCTCTCTTTTGTTTGCCTATGTGTCAAATGGAGAAACAATGAAATGTTTGGCTCTATGCTAAAAACACCCTGAGAGGGACTTTTGAAAATGTTTTTTTGTTATGTTGAAACAAAAAAATTAGAGGGGGAAAAAAGAGAGAAGGTTAATATCTCTGGGAACTCCTTTGTTTTCTTAGTTCCTCATTTATTTCCTCTTGATTAGTATAGTTTTTCCAATTCTTCCCGAGGTAAAACCTCCTGAGATGTTTCTCTTATAACACCACCCCAATTGTCAAATACTGAGACCTGGGAGAGATAGCTCAGTGTCAGCCTATTAAAATCTCACTTCTATAAGAAAGGTTGTAATGATGGAAAGGCATTCTCACCACAGTTCTGAGACACAATTTGCATAAGTCCACAGAAACTTTCCATGGGATGACAGAAAATCAAATTCATGATCCACTCTTTCCATTTCTAAGCTCCATTTTTCAGATAATGGCATTACAAAATATCTAGTTGCTGAAATCATATGATCAAGTTAATATTGATTCTCTTTCATTCAGTTATTAAGACAGACCTCAGATTCACAGCCTTTTACCAGCTCCCAATGGAACTGCCCCAGTTTGGGTCTTCATTTGTACTTGAGTAAGTAGCCTCTTACCTGGCCTTGTTTTGGCCACTCTTTCCTTATATTCTTCTTCCATCACTATCAGACTGATCTTGGTAAAACAAGTTCTGGCCAAGTTGCCTCCTCTGTTTATAAGCCCATCAATGTCCTCCTATTGTCTACCTTATGAAGTCTGGATTCCTTAATGTGACTTTCAAGATCCTTCTTTACAAGTTGATTCTAAACTTGTCTTTCCATCCTTGTGTCCTGCCGAACCCCACCCTTAACCATCAGCAGCAGCATAATACTTCCAACTGTTGAACCTCTATTCTGTGCTCTGCACAGTGCTATGCTCTATACAGACCTCTCACTTTATCCTCCCCACAACACTTAGGGCTGAAATGATTACTGTTAGAATTACACAGATCAGTTACGGAGGCTGGGTAACTTGTCTCTATCTTCAGCCTGCATTTCCCTTTCCTTCCCCATCTTACATATTTTTTAAGACTCTGGTCAAATAGCACGTCCTTTTAGAAGTGGGCCTCAACAACCTTTTGGCTCTCCCTAGTTTCCCTTCTCCTCCATCTAACGTTACTCTTAGACTTCTCTATTTTTCCATAGAATGTTCTTTACATTTGATTACTGCAGTGATTATTATCAGTATAATGTGTCTGTCACCTACTGTAAACCATGAACTATCCTTTCTGTCTTTTGCATTTATGACATTCTTTATCCTTTATATCTACCATGGTCCTGGCAAACAGTAGGTACTGAGGGTTGATTTTAGAGTTAAATGCTGGGCTCCAAGATATTAGGGGGTTCCCAGGTATTTAGGGGTTGAGAGGAAGCCTATGTAGGATAAGGGCATGGTGACAAAGATAGGTAGGGCTCTTGGCTAAGACTGTTATGTTTAATTCATCATTCAGAATTAGAAGGGCTTCCCTGGTGGCTCAGATGGTAAAGCATCTGCCTGCAGTGTGGGAGACCTGGGTTCAGTCCCTGGGTTGGGAAGATCCCCTGGAGAAGGAAATGGTACTCCTGCTTGGAAAATCCCACAGACAGAGGAGCCTGGTAGGTTACAGTCCATGGGGGTCACAAAGAGTAGGACTGACTGAGTGGCTTCACTTTCACTTTTCAGAATTAGAACTAAATTTCATTACGGGACTACACTGTATGGTATTGCTTGCATACAAAAGGCTTCTTCTGGGATCCAGACCAAGGCTATACCTGGGAATGGAAACCAGGTAAACTTGCTAGCTTTCAATGGATCTTTTTCATGAAAGCACAGAGATAAGATATAATATAAATTTCACTCACGTAAGAGCTGCCTCCCCTTCTTCCTGAGAAGTAATGAAATAATTAAATAGAACTGACCCCTAACCTGGACCTCCCCGCCCCACGTCTCCCCACTATGATACATCGCCGTTTCTCATTCCCTTCTGCTGTCCTGCTACCACTCTGAAGTTCACGCAACAGTGCTCATCTCTAGGCCATTTTCAATTAATTTCCTGAGTAAAATTTCATGAGACACTATCAAACCTTTTGCTAAAATCAAGATATATTACATCTACTCTATCCCCTTAGTCAACTAATCAAAAAAGCAATCAACTTTGTCTGGCATGATTTGTTCTTTTAAAACCCATAATGCTTATTGCTCATAATTCCATTATCTTAGATAATATTTTTTTCCTCTTAATATTTGTTCCACTATTTTAACAGGGATTGAATTACTAGATGGCCATTTCTAGGATTGCTACCTTGCTATTTTGAAAGTTTGCTACCTAATTTGATACAATCAGCATAAGGGTATTTCCTTATTCTGTTATATCACAAAAGAATAAGAAAGGGCCTTTCAGAAGTCATTTGGTCAATGCATACACACACAGGCTCTCATCACCTTCCTGAACCATTCCAGAACACTATACATTTTTTAGCATTTCCCAAATAGGAGAATTTGAGATCTCTATTGGTACCTGAATCAGTGATTCACAACTTTATGCTTAGGAAGCACTTCCAAATTTCTCATCCAATATCCTTCTAAAGGAGGAAGTTATGGTGAAGAAGGCATAGATCTGATACTGAGTTCAAATCCTGAATGTGCAATTTACTAGCTGTGTGACTTTAAGTAACTTTCTCTTTTTAAATGAGACAAAAATGAGAATTTTAAAATAAAAACATTTTTAAATATTATATTTCTTTAATTACAAAATAAATATATGAGAAATTCTAATGACACAGAAGTGTATTATCCCCTTGGCTCTACAATCAAGATCTTACTCTGTAAAAGTAACCAGTGATAATGGTTCTATATGCATGTTTCCAGCCTTCCCAGGTGATGCTACAGGTAAAGAACCTGCCTGCTAATACAGGCAACATAAGAGATGTGGGTTCGATCCCTGGGTTGGGAAGATCCCCTGGAGGATGGCATGGTGACTCACTCCAGTATTCTTGCTGAGAATTCCATGGACAGAGGAGCCTGGCAGGCTACAGTCTATGGGGTCGCAGAGACTTGGACACGACTGAAGAGACTTAGCAAGCACACACACACATACATGCTTCTAGGATATTTTCTATAAAAAATAAATGCATATAAATCAAAATAAGGCCATAATATTCAGAATGCTTTACATTTTTTATTTAACTATATATCAAATATATTTCTATGACAGTACACACACCTATCCAAATTTTTTTCACAATAAGTATCTATTAGGTTTGTAATTAAATTTGTTATGGTTAAATCATAGTTAATTTGGCCAGTCCTTACTAACAGACATTTAAAGTAGCTTCCAAAGTTTTCTCTATTCCAAATGCTAATGATAATAAACTACAATAATGTCTAAACAATTCATGAGAATTGAGGGAATGAGTGAGAACTGTGAAACCATGAGGGCTGCCCACTAAAGGCAAGCTGCTTCTTCCTCTTCCTCTCCCCACAAGCTTCCCTAATAGCAGAACTGATGGAACAGGGATACTGGAGGTGGAGCATCCCTGGTCACCATGAATGATGGGATGGTACAAAGGAACACCTTTTAATCACCTAATGTGAAGCTCACTCTGAAAGTTTCTAAATTCTCCTGGGTACTGCCAGGTAGAACCTGGTTCATGCTGTTGCTTATACCCTGAGTGTCCTAGGGCAAGTTCTTTACCATCTCTGGAGTTCAACTTGCTTATTTATGAAATAGTGATAACTTTTCTAATCATAACTATCACTGCCATATATTATTCACTATATGCCAAATACTGTACCAAAAGAGAGCTTCAGTGCATAACTTGTTTAATTTTCACTAAATCCCTTTGAAGTAGATTATATGACTCTCATTTTAACTGGATTTTCAGGCTTATTATTGAATTGTATTGTTATACATACCTTTTATGTAATATATAATTTGCAAATATTTTCAACCAGTCTGGGGCTTATTTCATTTTTCTTAATGGTGTCTTTTAAACACAAAAGTTTTAAAGTTTGATGAGGTACAATATGTCAATTTTTAAAAATTGATTGTGATGTTAGTGTCACAGGGAAAATCTATTCTCTCAATCTAGAAACTGTACAGTTGTAGTTCTCATACTTTGGTCTATATTTGTTTTGAGTTAATTTTTGTATATGGTATGAGGCTGGGGTCTAAGTTTTTTTTTTTTTTTTTCAGTATGGATATCCAATTATCCCAGCACTGTTTGTTAAAAGGACTACCTTTCCTTCATTGAGTTGCCTAGGAACCTTTGTAAAAAATCAACTGCTCATAAACATTAGGACTCTCCAATCTGTTCTGTTGATATATATCCCTCTCGCCCCAATATCACACTGTCTTTACAAAAAGTTTTGCAAGAAGATAATGTAAATCCTCCACTCTTTTCTTCTTAAAAAAAAAACTGTTTTATATATCCTAGGTCCTTTGCATCTTCATATAGATTTTTAGTAAAGGAAGGAAGGAAAGGAAAGGGGGGAAGAAAGCCTGCTGGGGTTTTTGAAGAGATCAGGATTGCACTGAATTTACAGAGCAATTTATAGAGTAATGCTATCTTACACTATTGAGTTTTCCAATGCATGAAAATATGTCTCTTTTTTTATTTATATTATCCCTTAATTTCTTTCAGCAATGCTCTGTAATTTTCAGTGTGCAAGGCTTATATTTTTGTTAAATCCATTCCTAAGAATTTTGTTTTTCTGACACTTTTATCATTTGAATTGATTCCTTAATTCCCTTTGGGGAATTGTTTTTGGTTAGAACATAGAAATAAGAAATATAATTAATTTTTGTATATCAATTTATATCTTGTGATCTTCCCAAATTCTTTTTTTTTTTTTTTTTTGTTCTTTTAGTTTTTGCTTTCTCATGTGAATTCTCTTGGGTTTTTCTAAATAAAGGATCATGTCACCTGGTAATACTAAAATTTCTTTTTTCCCTTTTCAATCTGTTTGTCTTTAATTTCTCCCTTCTCTCCATCCCTTTCTTCCTTCCCTCCTTCTTTCATCTTTCTTTCATGTCCTTATTAAACTGGTAAGGTTCAATGTTGAACAGAAATGATGAAAGCAGACATTCTTGCCTTTTCCACAATTTTGGGAGAAAGCTTTGAGTCTTTCATCAGGTATGTTGTTAGGTGTGGGTTTTTTCATAGATGCTGTTTACCAAATTTAGGAAATTTCCTACTACTACCATTCTGTAGAGAGATTTTATCATAAATGGATGTTGGATTTTCTCAAATTCCTTTTCTGTTTCTATTTAGATAGTCATGTCCTTTATCCTATTAATACATTATATTGATTTCTTTGTGAATGTTAAGTTTTATATTCTTGGATAATTTCCAGTTGATCACAGCGTCATCCTTTTCATATGTTGCTAAATTTGCTTGCTTATTTTGTGAAGGCTTTTTTCTATCTATGTCTATGAGGGATAGTGGGGTTTTGTTTTTGTTTTCTCCTTGTGATGCCTCTTTCTAGGTTTAGTATCAGGGAAAAGCCCAAACCTAGATGTCTTCACTGGTAAATTCTATCAAATATTTAGAGAGCAAGTATTGTTAGTTTTTCATATACTCTTTCAGAAAATAGAGGAATGAACATTTCAACTCACACTATGAGACCACTCACTTTTTCCTGATTGTTGTTGTTCAGTCACTCAGTCGTGTCCTATTCTTTGAGATCCCATGTACTGCAGCCTCAGGCTCCCCCATCCATGGGATTTTCCAGGCAAAAATACTGGAGTGGGTTGCCATTTCCTTCTCCAGGGGATCTTCCTGACTCAGGGACTGAACCTGGGTCTCTTGCATTGCAGGCAGACTCTTTACTGTGTGAGCCACCAGGGAAGCCCTGTTTTCCAGCTTAAAAGTTACTTTTGAGGGAGAAAATTTGCAAGTAGTGAGTGACTCAGAGAGTAGAGAAGCTGCCTGCAATGCAGGAGATCCAAGTTCAATCCCCGGGTTGGGAAGATCTCCTGGATCTTCTTTCCTTCTCCTGGAGGAGGAAATGGCAACCCATTCCAGTATTCTTGCCTGGGAAATCTCAATAGACAGAGGAGCCTGGGGTTATAGTCCATGGGGTCACAAAGAGTCAGACAAGACTGAGCAACTAACTCTTTTTTTCATTTGGTCATAGCTGGAAATCCCGCCTCACATTATTTCTTTGAATTTTATTTTATTAGTCTGAAAGATGGATATTCATCTTTCTAAAACTATTTTATGGAGCTATTTTGAGAATCATATAAAGCATAGTATAAGGCTATCCACCCTAGTATTCTTGCCTGGAGAATCCCATGGACAGAGGAGCCTGGCAGGGTACAGTTCATGGGTCACAAAGAGTCAGACATAACTGAGTGACTAACACTTTCACTCTTTTCATGATAAGTGCTTGGCATAAAGTAAGTTCTTGGTAAACACTGATAGAACTATTGTATGCAGTTGGGTGGATTGTGCCCCGTACAGATGTGTTAAGCGAAGGGGCGAAATGAGGCTGAGCGTCAGTTCATGTTCTGCTTGCCAAGCTACACGTTCCAGCACTGGCTGCACCCAGCCAGAAGAGGCATCTTTTCCCAGTTCCTTCACCCAGAGGAGGTAATGCTTTCAGACTCACACAGAGGTGCCATATAGTCTAGTTGGTCTCAGGGTCGTCATATTCCCTCTCGTCAATCCTAGTCCTTCACGATGCAGGCTAAGTCCTTTTTCTTGAGCTGGCTCAACATGTTCACAGGAAAGCTCCTTATCAATCTCATGCCTTTTGGTTGTTTCTCCCCTATTTTCACTTTATTTTCCCTTTTCCTTTTTCAGGGTAAAAGGTTTGAATGACTTTACTCATGCATTTATGGAAACATGAATTTTTAAAAAGTTGTGGGCTGCTCCTGCTGCTGAGAGGTGTTGGGAAAAGTACTGCTAATTACATTTCCTGCAGAAACTTAATCTCTAAATCCTTCTGAAAGACAGGAGTCGTTAGGAATCAGTCTTCCACTCCATCTAAGCACCTGGTTGCCTTTTGAAGAAAGCTGACTTTCCATCTTGACTTTGACCTCAGTAAAGAAGCCAATTGACTCAGCTTACTCTTTTCTTACATGAGGTTTCAATTATAATCATTTCCTCATGGAGCACAAGACTTCCAGAATTTGCTAAACTTTCTTGTTTCTCTAGCAAGCAATATTTCTTAAATTTATGTTTGTTCATGTGTCACAGGAAAGACAATAAGTCTGAATTAATCTTTATTGGCAGGGGAAGCCCACTTCCAGTCTGTGTGCTGGCTCTTCGTGCCTATTCTGTGTCCAGAGTTATAGATGGGAAGGATGCATTTGCTTTTAAGGAGAAAATAGAGGTTGAGGAGGGAAGAGGGCCACTAAAACAAGACAGAAGACAGAGGGAAAAGCAAAGACAGAAAAAATAAGAGAAGGGAATGAAGCACTTGTGTGAGGGCTCGACAACTGCACTGGAGGGTTGCCGATCCCATAGAACTGAAACTCTTACCTTCTGTCAGTTCTTCATTTTGAAAGCACTAATTATTTAGGTTACACTATTTTTTAATATGCTCAATGTTTCTGATATAATTTACAGTCAAGGAATGAATAGGGAAGAATCAGTGTTAAAAGCTTGGATGAAGGAGCAGCAGCAGCAAATGCGCTGACTCCTCCCACACTCGGCAGCTCCCTGAATATACACCACTGATGGGATGGATTCTTTTGGGGTATAAACACAGTGTCTTAGTCAATGAAAAAGAATCATTCTTAGGCGAAGCAGAGTATATGATCTGAGGAATGATACTCGAACAATATTTTCTATTTGTGTAGCACAAGCAATATTGAAGGTGAAGATATTAAACAGGAGCATTCTATGCCATTGCTACAAAAGTGAATTTAATTTCTATCTACTTCAGAATAAACAGGCCACTCTTATTTGAGACATTCTCATTGTAGACCATTCTTGTTTTATTTACGAGGAATAAATAAATAATTCCTTATTGCCAGCATAATATCTGTTATTACTTTGTCCGATGCTTCCTGGTGAAGGCATACCAACATATCAGAGAGAAGACAGTTGCTGAAGAGAATACAAGTTCAGGTCAGAGTACCACAGCAAAGACACAAGGAGCTTCCACACCATGTATGCAGCCAGTTTCATTAAAAGTAAGCCTAGTAAATCGAGTAAATCCAGCATACTTCCAAATAATAACAGCTTCCATAAAAATTAACTAAGACCTGATATCCAATAATGTGTTTTTATTAAGTATGACTAGCAAATAGTACTAAGAATTATAAAGCAAGAATTGGAAAGAGTCAAAATTGATCATAATGCTTTAGGTAAGAAAAACTAGACTACCACGATAGCACCAGGTAAAAGGTCCAACGGGAGAGCTGGACCCTGGATCTGAACCCCCATGCAATTTCTAGAACCTGATGTATTTCCACATGTAAATGTGCTCAATTCTTCTCAGGAAATTCTTTTGTCATATCCCAAAAGTCCTAAATATGTTATGCATGGATACCTGGGCCAAGTAAGCCTCCTGTCTTTTAGGGTCAAGACTGCTTATTTTTGAAGTTTTTTAAAAAAATATTTATTTTTAAATAGTTGTGTATTTGGTCGCACAGGGTCTTAGTTGTGACACATGGGATTTTTGTTCTTCCTTGTGGGATGCAGGATCTTTTGTTGTGGCATGCTAACCCTTAGTTGAGGCAAGTGGGATCTAGTTCCCTGACAAGGGATTAAACCAGGGCCTCTGCCTTCAGAGCGCAGAGTCTCAATCACTGGACCACTAGGGAAGTCCCAGAGGGTCAGGATTCTTAAATGAAGCCAGAGCAGCAGCCCCTGCTTCAGACGGCTATGGCTGGGAAGTCCACCATCAGGCTGGGCCTCGTGTTACTCTACTACGCCGTTTCCCTGTTTACAGAGTGGCCTCTTGTGCACTATTTCCACTCATTTTTATAACAAGTCAGGAAAAAAAAAAACCACAGAAGTAAAATGACCCCCAGATCTCTCTTCAACTTATATCAGACCAGTCTTTCTCCATCTTAAATGAGTAAAGATTATCTTTCCACTCTAAGGAGAATTACACTGTACTTATCTCCACTCAAGAGAATTTTATTTTATTCCTCTTTGCAAGGTCCTGGCTTTCCCTCAATGCTCTTCAAACATAAATTCTGAGCGGTTCATAGCTTTTCTTAAACAGAACCCATATTTCTTTAAGATGTGTCTTATCTGAACCATTTGATATATAGAAATCAGTGAGGCTAAAAAATCCAGATAACAGTAATAAAAGGTATTAATAAGAGGAAGTAGGAAATCAGAAAGACAACTTCACATACTCTTGGAGCCCATCTGGTCCCTATCCACTCAATTTACCAACTGAAAAACTGAGGCCTGGGCTCACATGGGCACCACTCCCGACTCTCAGAACAGTGCTCCCTATATTTTTAGAAGGGCGATCCGAGTCTCAATAACCTGACTCCACACCAACCGCCTTACTATGTAGCCCAGATGGCAAGCTTCATGCTGTGGCTGCCTTAGGAAGCACTCCTTGACCTTGCCATCTGCCGAGAAGACATGGGTGAGAGTAGGCTTCCCAGGCTCCATCTGAAGACATTGCCCTTCACAGATGCCAGGGGATCTTCCCGACCCAGGGTTTGAACCCAGGTCTCTGGCTTTTTCTGCATTACAGGCAGATTCTTTCCCATCTCAGCCACCAGGGAAGCCCCACAGGTACCACAGTGGATATAATTCGGTTGTGTTATCGAACAGAAGGAGTCCCCCAGCACTACTGGTGTGAGGACGATGCCCTGAATTTCTGAATACTGCCAGACATCTAATGAGTCTTATGTAGGAGAAGCCTGGGAAACACTGTGTTTCACGAGTTTGATGTAATGGAAAGAACATAAAATTTGTTATTCAAAAACTAGAATTCAAGATTTGACTCTCACATTCCAGCTTTGTAGACTCTATAGATGAGTAACTTACTTCATCTCTCTAAGCTTCCATCTGTGGGTCAATAAATATTTAGTGAATGTCTATTTTATACTGGGCATTGGGCCAGGCTTCTGGGACATCACAATGCAAGATCAGTCTCCTCTGAGTAAACGTGGGACATCATAATGAATGAGAAAGACCCAGCTTCCTCTTTTCAAAGCCTACTGGTTAGCCTTAGTTTACCAACCTACACATTAGGTACACTAACACTATCTGTCTGTTGTTTTATGAGAATCAAAGGTGATCATGAATAGAAAAACACTTCACAGACTATAGCTCTTTCCAGTTTGACTTGCTGGGCCTGACAGGCAGCCACTCACCACAGGCCCTGTACGTGTACTTTCACTGCATCATCCAGCCACCTTTGACAAGAACTTCATAGATACTGTCCTGGGCAGCATCACAGCTTCCTTCCACAGGTGACGTCGCCTCACCCAAGCTCCCCCATTTTGAGCAATGATCCTCTCCAGACCGCCCTGTTGGGTGCTTTCTGTCCTCCTTATCCACAGGAGCCAGACCCTCAGATGCAGCTGCATACTTCTAGCTTCAGTTCCTACTGCTGCTCTTTCTGTTCTATTTCTGGTCCTGTTTGCCTGTTCCCCGTGCAGGAGGAAATCTACAGACTGCCCTCCTAGCAATAAGTCAAAGGACACCTACAGTAACTATAAGGAAGTGTGTCTCTGAGGCCTAGTCAGTCCTCTGAGCCCTGCCCTTTCTAGAAAAGGGCCTTAAAGAGCATCAGTTTTCCTCCAGACTTGCTCAGGACTAGCAGTATTAGTGTCTTATGGCTACTCTTACAAATTATCAGAAACTTAATGGTTTAAAGGTCTTCTCAGGTGGTGCTAGTGGTAAAGAACCAGCTTGCCAATGCAGGAGATGTTAAGAGATGAGGGTTCGGTCCCTGGGGAGGGAAGATCCCTTAGAGAAGGAAACAGCAACCCACTCCACTATTCTTGCGTGGAGAATCCCCATGGACAGAAGAGCCTGGAGGGCTACAGTCTATAGGATTACAAAAAGTTGGACATGACTGAAGCGACTTAGCAAGCATGCAATGGCTTAAAACAACATAGATTCATTATTGAACAGTTCAGGAGGTCAGAAGCCTAAAATGAGTTGGGGCCTGTATTCCTTCTTGATGAAAGTTGAGGAAGAATCCTTTTTCTTGCCCCTTCTGGCTTCTGGAAGTGGCCTGCATTCCTTCTCTCACAGCCTCTTCCTACATCTTCAACACCATCAGCTGCCATGCTGCCACTTTACACGGAACTGTGGCCACCGCCATGATTTCGGATGTTCTCTTGACTTAGATTTCAGTCTACAGTGCATTGCATTGTAGATTACAATAGGGAATTACCAATTATTGATTTAGTGAAGAAATACACAATTCAAAGAATAAATGGAATTTTATTTATTTTTATTTTTTAAATTTTTATTTTTACTTTACTTTACAATACTGTATTGGTTTTGCCATACATTGACATGAATCCGCCACAGGTGTACATGAGTTCCCAATCCTGAACCCCCCTCCCACCTCCCACCCCATATCATCTCTCTGGATCATCCCCGTGCACCAGCCCCAAGCATCCTGTATCTGCATCGAACATAGACTGGCAATTCGTTTCTTACGTGATACTATACATGTTTCAATGCCATTCTCCCACATCATCCCACCCTCTCCCTCTCCCTCAGAGTCCAAAAGTCCGTTCTATACATCTGTGTCTCTTTTGCTGTCTCACATACAGGGTTATCATTACCATGTTTCTAAATTCCATTTATATGTGTTAGTATACTGTATTGGTGTTTTTCTTTCTGGCTTACTTCACTCTGTATAATCAGCTCCAGTTTCATCCACCTCATTAGAACTGATTCAAATGTATCCTTTTTAATGGCTAAGTAATACTCCCTTGTGTATATGTACCATAGCTTTCTTATCCATTCATCTGCTGATGGGCATCTAGGTTGTTTCCATGTCCTGGCTATTATAAACAGTGCTGTGATGATACAAATAGCATGTAATTAACTGATCTTCAATCTGTTTCTCTCTGATTCATCTGGAGTCATCATCACATTTCCTCTGACTCTGGCTCTCCTGTCTCCCTCTTTCAGTCACTGGGATCCTTGTGATTCCATTAGATGTATCTGGAAAACCCAGGATTATCTCACCTGTGAAGTCCCTTTTACCATGTCAGTTCAGTTCAGTTCAGTTCAGTTCAGCCGCTCAGTCATGTCCAACTCTTTGTGACCCCATGAATCGCAGCACACCATTCCTCCCTGTCCATAACCAACTCCCAGAGTTTACTCAAACTCATGTTCATTCAGTCAGCATTGCCATCCAACTATCCCATCATCTGTTGTCCCCTTCTCCTCCTGCCTCCAATCTTTCCCAGCATCAGGGTCTTTTCCAATGAGTCAGTTCTTCACATCAGGTGGCCAAAGTATTGGAGTTTCACCTTCAGCATCAGTCCTTCCAATGAATATTCAGGACTGATTTCCTTTAGGATTGGCTGATTGGATCTCCTTGCAGTCCAAGGGACTCTCAAGAGTCTTCTCCAACATCACAGTTCAAAAGCATCAATTCTTTGGCACTCAGCTTTCTTTATATTCCAACTCTCACATCCATACAAGACTACTGGAAAAACCATAGCTTTGACTAGACAGACCTTTGCTGGCAAAGTAATGTCTCTGCTTTTTAATATGCTGTCTAGTTAATTAGTTCGTTCAGTCACTCAGTCGTGTCCAACTCTTTGCAACCCCATGAATCGCAGCACACCAGGCCTCCCTGTCTATCACCAACTCCTGGAGTTGACTCAGACTCACGTCCATCAAGTCAGTGATGCCATCCAGCCATCTCATCCTCTGTCGCCCCCTTCTCCTCCTGTCCCCAATCCCTCCCAGCATCAGAGTCTTTTCCAGTGAGTCAACTCTTCACATGAGGTGGCCAAAGTACTGGAGTTTCAGCTTTAGCATCATTCCTTCCAAAGAAAACCCAGGGCTGATCTCCTTCAGAATGGACTGGTTGGATCTCCTTGCAGTCCAAGGGACTCTCAAGAGTCTTCTCTAACACCACAGTTCAAAAGCATCAATTCTTCAGTGCTCAGGCTTCTTCACAGTCCAACTCTCACATCCATACATGACCACTGGAAAAACCATAGCCTTGACTAGACGGACCTTAGTTGGCAAAGTAATGTCTCTGCTTTTGAATATGCTATCTAGGTTGGTCATAACTTTTCTTCCAAGAAGTAAGCATCTTTTTATTTCATGGCTGCAGTCACCATCTGCAGTGATTTTGGAGCCCAAAAACATAAAGTCTGACACTGTTTCTACTGTTTCTCCATCTATTTCCCATGAAGGGATGGGACCAGGTGCCATGATCTTCATTTTCTGAATGTTGAGCTTTAAGCCAACTTTTTTACTCTCCTCTTTCACTTTCATCAAGAGGCTTTTTAGCTCCTCTTCACTTTCTGCCATAAGGGTGGTGTCATCTGCGTATCTTAGGTTATTGATATTTCTCCTGGCAATCTTGATTCCAGCTTGTGTTTCTTCCAGTCCAGCGTTTCTCATGATGTACTCTGCATATAAGTTAAATAAGCAGGGTGACAATATACAGCCTTGACGTATTCCTTTTCCTATTTGGAACCAGTCTGTTGTTCCATGTCCAGTTCTAACTGTTGCTTCCTGACCTGCATACAGAGTTCTCAAGAGGCAGGTCAGGTGGTCTGGTATTCCCATCTCTTTCAGAATTTTCCACAGTTTATTGTGATCCACACAGTCAAAGGCTTTGGCACAGTCAATTAAGCAGAAATAGATGTTTTTCTGGAACTCTCTTGCTTTTTCCATGATCCACTGAATGTGGCAATATGATCTCTGGTTCCTCTGCCTTTTCTAAAACCAGCTTGAACATCTGGAAGTTCACAGTTCACGTACTGCTGAAGCCTGGCTTGGAGAATTTTGAGCATTACTTTACTAGCATGTGGTTGGTCATAACTTTTCTTCCAAGGAGCAAGTGTCTTTTAATTTCATGGCTGCAGTCACCATCGGCAGTGATTTTGGAGCTCTAAAAAATAAAGTCAGTCACTCTTTCCACTGTTTCCCCATCTATTTGCCATGAAGTGAGGCGACCAGATGCCATGATCTTGGTTTTCTGATGTTGAGTTTTGCCATGTAAGGCAACATATTCACAAATTCTGGGGGTTAGGACTTTTTTTGGTGGCCTCCATTTTATCTGCCACACCAACCCATAGGCTTCCTAGCCTCTCAAGGAGCTCTTCTTTCATCCATCCAGGGTGCCATATAGGTTTCCAGAGGCAGTGCCCCATCTTGATGCTGTGGTCTGAAGAGTGACTTGAGCCGTGAAACGGTCCAGATTCCAGAAGTCATGGCTAAATCTTGGGGAGTGGGTATATCTGTTGAGGCTGATAAGGATTTCTGTGGCTCACAGATTCTGTGTCAGGTACATGGCTGTCCTTCGTGTCGGATATGCCTACACACAGTCATGTATCAGAGTGGGAACGAGCCTTAGTGGTAATCTAGTGTAAGACATTGACCTTACAAATGAGGAACCTACAGCCCAGAGAGGTAAAGTGACATCCCTTATGGCAGAGTTGCGATGAGAGTCCAGGTCCCTTTTCCCTCCAATTCTTGTCCTCCTTTCTTACTCCACGTGCTCCATGGGCAGGACTGTTAGATTCAGCTAAGGAAGGGCATAATCATCACCAGACAACCACAATTCATCCCTTGCCACTGAAGGCTTCCCATAGATGGCAGAAGAAACACCCTGGAAGAGGCTTATACTGATGAGGAGGCAAGAAATACTTCACTAGATACCCTGAAAGCATGCCAACTCATTAAGGCAAGTTCTTCTCTGGAGCTCAAGTTCCAGCTGCCAGGCTGGCACCAGAATCTCATTAGGATGAAATAATCACAAGTCACAGCTCGGTGACCTCACTTCTCGGGAGACGAGGGTTACATTTCTGTAGGCAGAATCAGGGAACCAATGTGGCCTCTCATGGTGAGTTCCAGGGGAAGGGCAGGGGTAAGAGGCCACAAACAACACCACTGACTTTAGTATGATGAGAAGTGTGTTCAAATGTAACACATGAGAATTCTCTGATAGTCCCATGGACAGGAGTCTGCCAGCCAGTGTAGAGGACATGGGTTCAATCCCTGGTCCAGGAAGGTTCCACATACTGTAGGGCAACCAAGCCTGTATGCCACAACTACTGAACTGTGTACTCTAGAGCCATGCATCACAACAAGAGAAATTTGCATACTGCAACTAAAGAGTATCCCCCATTCACTGCAATAAGAGAAAGCCCACACACAGCAATGAAGGCCCAGCACAGATAAAAACAAATAAATAAATTAATTAAAAGTAAAGTTTAAAATCCCATTAAAAAAAAATGAAAGGAATCCGCTGCACTGTTCTCCACAGTGGGTGTATCAATTTACATTGCGACAGGTTTCCCTCTTCTCCATCGATGGCAGTAGTCAACACAACATTGTAAAGCAATTATTCTTCAATTAAAAAAACAACAAACACACACACACACACACAAACGGCACAACCACCCAAAATCCTTCTGATACATCTGAACGGGCAAAGATTGAATTGAAATACGAATGTGAATTGAATTGAAATGTGTTGACGTCATTCATACTTACGTGCTGCCCTTAGTCCCTGGGTGGATTCCTGAACCTTATGCACAAGTGATTACCTTTTGTAACCCTCCAAGCATAAATCAAGCACAAATAGGGTCCAGCAGGGGTGCTCTGGATTTGTGAGCTGAAGTGAAGTGTTGGTGCCCTGTACCATACCCAGGAAGGCACGCTTGCCCATTTGTTTCTCACTCCAGCCAGTACCACAGGCTTTTTTCGTGGTTGTTGTGGCAGAAAATACCTAATATGTTCCCTTCCCCAGGAAAGTCTAAAATAATTCAATAAGACATACCTTCAAATGAGAATTTTTATCCCCTTATATTAAAAAATAATGATGCTTTATCTTATTATAAAAGTAATACATAATAATGGACTCAAATTTGAAAATACTAAGAGTACACAGAAGAAAATAAAAATCACTGAAAACTGAGTCATCTAGAATAATTTCTGCTACCATGTTAGTATATTTCCTTATAGACTTTTTTTACATACATATACATTTTTCTCTTTTACAAAACAATTTAAGTAACATACATTGTTTAATCTTTTGAAAAAATCTAGTAATAGGCCTTAAATACTTCCCCATGTTATTGTCTTTACATGGCATACATATAATGGCTGTATATTTAAGTATACTGCCTGCAATGCAGGAGACTCAGGTTTGACCCCTGGATTGGGAAGAGCCCTTGGAGAAGGAACTAGCAACCCATTCCAATATTCTTGCCTGGGAAATCTCATGGACAGAGGAGTCTGGAAAGCTACAGTCCATGTGGTTGTGAGAGTCAGATATGACTTAGCAATTAAAAAACAATAATATTTTATTTAACTAAATCCTTATTGTGTGAGCACTTAAATGAATTCTAGTTTTTCACTGCCAAGATACCTTTTTAGATAAGCTGGTAGAAAATATTTGGTTGCAACCCTGTCCCTCAGGTCTGTCAGGTAATCTTAGAGAAAAATATTTTTTTATTCTTGAGGGTGAGTTAGTATGTTAATAGTATTTAGACAGGAAGTGATTTCTTCCTCCTCAAACCATATTAATTCTGAAAAAAGAGACTAAATGGTCTTTGAAACTCAGAGAGACCACAAGAGCTAACCCTATCTGTAAGGCCTTCTTGATGGAGAGTACCCAGGCAGCATAGCTCAGGAGATGGGAAGTGAACAGACAGGGAGAAATCTGCCCAGGCAACTTCCTAAAGGACTGGAAAGGGACAGATTCATCAGTGACTCTGGGGCTGGGTGACACGTCTTAGCAAATCCTGAAGTTCAGTTCCATTTATAGAGGACACATGTCCTGCAGAGGCTCCAAAGTATGTGCATGATTACATTTATTTTAAAGAAGTAAGAACCAGTCAGAATGGCTGTGATCCAAAAGTCTATAAGCAATAAATGCTGGAGAGGGTGCAGAGAAAAGGGAACCCTCTTACACTGAAGGTGGGAATGCAAACTAGTACAGCCACTATGGAGAACAGTGTGGAGATTCCTTTAAAAAATGGAAATAGAACTGCCTTATGACCCAGCAATCCCACTGCTGGGCATACACACCAAGGAAACCAGAATTGAAAGAGACATGTGTACCCCAATGTTCATCACAGCACTGCTTATAATAGCCAGGACATGGAAGCAACCTAGATGCACATCAGCAGATGAATGGATAAGAAAGCTGTGGTACATATACACAAGGGAGTATTACTCAGCCATTAAAAAGAATACATTGGAATCAGTTCTAATGAGGTGGATAAAACTGGAGCCTATTATACAGAGTGAAGTAAGCCAGAAAGAAAAACACCAATACAGTATACTAACACACATATATGGAATTTAGAAAGATGGTAATGATAACCCTGTATGTGAGATAGCAAAAGAGACACAGATGTATAGAACAGTCTTTTGGACTCTGTGGGAGAGGGAGAGGGTGGGATGATTTGGGAGAATGGCATTGAAACATATATAATATCATGTAAGAAACGAATCGTCAGTCTAGGTTCAATGCAGGATACAGGATGCTTGGGGCTGGTGCACTGGGATGACCCAGAGAGATGGTATGGGGAGGGAGGTAGGAGGGGGCTCAGGATGGGGAACACATGTACACCCGTGGCGGATTCATGTATGGCAAAAACAATACAGTATTGTAAAGTAAAATAAAAAAAATAAAGAAGTAAGAAGCAAAATAAGCTTTACCAATAATATTATATAGCTAGAAAAAATATATATGCATATAATTGATAAATACACACATAGCAAGAGTGCTCAGAAATATTTTACTAGTGAGGAATACAATAAAATGAAGTTTAGGAACCACTGCCTTGAAACAGAAGCTCCATAGTAGACAAAGGGAACAGAACAGGTAGGGAGATTCTGGGAACCACTTGACATAGACAGTCCCAGTTTGGACCACCCCATTTGACACACGTGAAAAGAAACATCGTTCTGTTCTGGAGTGTATGTGTGTGATTCCAATTACATTCTTCTTCTATTCCAGTTTGCCTATCTCTCTTGACTATTCTCCCAGCTTCAACAAACTGCTAAAACCAGAGGTCTTTGCTAAAGACTGCTATACAGATGAAGTGAGGGGAGCAATTACTGATCACAAGAAGCTAGGAAAGAGGCATGGGAGGGATTCTCCTGCAGAGCCTCCAGAAGGTGTCAACCATGCCATCACTTTGATTTCAGACTGCTGGCTTCCAGAACTGAGAAAACATTAATTTCTGTTGTTTTATGTCACCCAGTTTGTGTTTACTTGTTGCAACAGCTACAAGAAACTAACACAAAAGGGTAAAACAGGAGTGAACCTAGACTAAATGACCCCACTCTACCACTGTGGTCTCCTATCACCCGTGGCAGCTTCGCTAGGCATTTCAGAGCTCCAGAACAGTATTTCTCAACCTCTTTGAAAACTATTATGCCACCCAGATAAACAGAAAAATCTCAGGAGCAGAGTTTCATTCAGGCCCCCACACAAAACAAAGCAAAAACCTGAGAATCAGTGCCCTGGACGAGAATTCAGTTGATACAGGAAGAATGTTAGCCCCTCCCAGCTGAGTCAACTCCTGGTCTTACTGTGTGTGCATCTGCGTGAAGGGTTGGGGAGGCGTTTGGGAGGGGGACTGCTAATCTGCTTCCCATTTTAAAGCTAGGATTTTGCTAGAGATCAAAATCTTATCTTGCTGAAGAAGAAAAATATGTTCCCTTGACTGCATTCCAAAATACCGGAAGGAGAAGACATTGAACATGCCCCTGGCACTTCTTAAAAAGTCATAGAACGCCTCAACCTGATGATTCCTCAAGATTTTATTAATTTATAATATTATGTTCCATCAAGATCATCACTTTTTATTATCTTGCTGCTCTGCATTGTATCTCCCTTATTATTCTCAGCTACAGGGGCCATAAATTAAAATCATTCAGAATTTATACTCCTACAGTTCATTATCTATGATTGGTATTATCTCACCACCTTCTCTGGCCCCTCTATATTCCCTGACAAGAAATATTGCAATAGAGTCTAAATACCATCCAACCAATAAATGTTGAGTTAAAAAAAAAGGCGGGGGAGGCGGGGAGTGGAAAACCCTCTATTGAAGGGTACTCCATCACCCCTTATCTCCATCAACAGCAATTCTTTCTGTCCAAATGACAGAGAAATAAGCTTCTAAACAGCTGAGAGTTAGGTCCTTGCTCTGCTCCTGTCTGGACTGGACATGTCATTTTCTCTTCCCTTACCTTCTTCTACTCTTTTCCTGAAGGTCAAGGGACTAATGCATCACGAGAAGCAACCCTACTTCAGGGAACAAACAGGCAGCAGTGTAATCGATTGACTTCAAAAACAACAGGTGGTCCATTACTTGAAATTTTGAGCACCTCTCAGTGACCTTCCAGAGGCCAGAGGCAGCCCTGCAAAAGCTGGGAGGCTGGTCTTTTGTTTCTAAGACTGATCAAGACAGAGTACAGATCCCTCTACTAGACCTCAGGAAAAATAAACACAAGTATCTGACAACGGTGAGAGTCCCCCAGATTACATTTGGATGTGTTTGTTCACTAAAAAACTTGATAAAGTAAACTGGTGCATCCACAGAAGCTTTTGTCACGGTTGTTCCATCAGTATCTTCAGAGATGTGAGATCCTACCACACTAGGAAGAGCAATGAAAGAGAGATGAAATTAGAGAGATGAAAGTTGGCAACACTTGCTAAAAAGTGGATATTCAAATCCTGACTGATCCTGAAAGAAAGCTGAATGGCAAAGGATTGATGCTTTTGAGCGGTGGTGTTGGAAAAGACTCTTGAGAGTCCCTTGGACTGCAAGGAGATCCAACCAGTCAATCCTAAAGGAAATCAATCCTGAATATTCATTGGAAGGACTGATGCTGAAGCTGAAGCTCCAATACACTGGCTACTCAATGTGAAGAACTCACTTATTGGAAAAGACCCTGATGCTGGGAAAGACTGAAGGCAGGAGAAGGGGACAGCAGAGGAGCAGATGGTTGGATGGCATCACCGACTCGATGGGCATGAGTTTAGCAAGCTCCAGGAGTTGGTGATGACAGGGAGCCTAGCATGCTGCAGTCCCTGGGTTTGTAGAGTTGGACACGACTGAGCAACTGAACTGGACTGAACTGAGTGATTCATACAATGGGAAAGTTCACATTTAGTGCATGTCCTGGCCTTGGGATCTAGCTTTTTAGAAACATAAAGCCCTCAATATATATCCACTTTCAGGACCACTGCAAAGTCAGTATTTCTTCCTCCCCTCCTCTCCTTCCTTTTTTCCCCCCTTTCACGATACTCAGCATAACATGCAGATGCTAAAAATCATAAGACAGAGCATAGGGGAGGAGAAATAGGTCAGAGTGTGGCAAAACACAATCTATTGGCACTGCTTTAAAACTGTTTAAAAATGTAAAAAGCATTGATTTTCAAAGTTATAAAGTCTGACACCACCATATCTGCGGATAATTGCCACTTGCCCTTCTCTCCTCATCTCAGTCAACTTTGATCATAATTCAACAGTTATCAAATAAAAAACCTATGATCAAAAATGCATGTATACACAGGACTGTTTCAACAGGTTAGGCACTGGGATCCAGAGACATCACTAGCAGTGGCTGAATGTGAGTAAGCTTGAAAAAGGGTCCACATCAATAGTACAAGAAACCTAAGAATCACCTGAGAAACTTATACAATCATAAAATAAGAGCCCCATGGAAATCAAAGTTGCAGTGACATACTGTATTTCATCTGCCAGATGAACAAAAATGACAAAGCCTGGCAAAACCCAATACTGGTAAAGACGTAGAATCCTGGATGTACTAATACATCACTAAAGGGAATATAAGTTGGTGCCACAACTTTGGAAAATACATTGGATCATGTATTGAAATGGAAGGTGAACCATGTGACTCAGAAATTCCACCCCAAGTTCTATGCTCTAGGGAAACCCTTGGACATGCACACACTCCAAGAGGCACGTAGTGGTGCTGTTGGTAATAGCATAAACTCAGAAACAACCCAAATATCTAATAACAGTGGAAGAGACAAACTGTGGTATTTTCATGTTATGGATCCAATACAAAATGAACCACAGCTATATGTATTAAAATGGGCAAATCACAAAACACTATTCCATTTATCCAACAGGTTGCAAATCTAATCAATATGTTGTTTGAGGCTATATACATAAGGGGTAAGGCCATAGAGAAAAGGAAATGCATGATTAAACACAAAGTGTGGCGTAATGGTTACCTCTGGGGAAAAGGAGAGATTTTTTTTTATCTAGGTGGGAGAAGAAAAGGTTGTAAAGGAACTGACCACATTCAAATTCTTACACTTGGTGATGAGAATACAAGTACTGATTATATTGTAATCTTTAATCCACACATATATTTTATGTCTACTTTTTTGTACATGCTTGATTTTACAATAAAGTTTGAAAATCTACAGATTCCTAGGCTCTACTTCACATCTACTGAATCAGAATCTTAGGTTATAGCATTTAGACAGTATTTTTATAAGTTCTCCAGAAGATTTGGATGCACTTTTGGGTAAGAGCCACTCACTTACACACACACACATTACACATCAGTATCCAGGTGAAAGCAGCTTTAAATACAAATCAAAGTCAAGAAATGTCAGAAGTGTCATAAAAATAGAAAAGGTCATCCTGGGAGAGTGTGAATAAAAGAAAGAGGCCTCACAGTTCAGGGCTCCAGGCTGAGGGGGAAGCCTGGGAGCATTAGTTACTAGTTTTCAGTCCTCATGAGCTTCCTTGAGCCCTGTTCCAAAGGGTTGGATTGATCTTGAAATTGAACTTGTAGCCTCCTCTCCCTTGTATAGTCCAAGGCATGGAAAGGCACAGATATTAAAAACAGGTTTCAAAGGAAACAGGATAGAACAGGGATGGAAAATTCACAAATTTCAAACAGAAATAGACATCCCATCCACATCCTGGACCACTCAGGACACTTTGCAGTGTCCTCTATCCTTACCTCTGGGCATTTCCTTGGAATGCTCCGCCTCAGGCCCATCCAACAGGTCCATCTGAGAGGCCTCCTCAGAAGAAACATGGCGCCAGGACCAGCTCTGGTTCCCGAGGTTGTGCAGTGGAGGGGAATACTCCAGCTCACAGGGGAAGTCAAAGCTGCACTCCAGACCTGCAAGGAGCAGTCCACGGTCAGTGGGGCAAACTGTCTCCCAGATGTGACCTTCCAGCCCCACTCCTCCACTCCGGGAAGTTGGCCTCGATCTCATCCACAACCTTCACCTGATCCAGGTGTGAGGAGCTATAAATTTCACAGGCAGCTTAGCTCCATATGGATGAGAAGGAGACTAAGAGAGAGAAATAGTGTGCTTTGTATAACTCAGATTATGAGAGATGTCTTCAGAGAAGGCAAGTAGGAAAAAAGAGCTAAGAGGTTGAACCATGAAAAGATTTGCATCCTGTCAAGTTACTGGGTGACATGAAGAAGGCTTGAGGTCAACTGGTCAGAGCTAGGCTTTGCACCCAGAAAGGTGTGAATCTAAGTCAGGCAAGAAAATTAACCTCTCTGGCTTCAACCATCCTCTCTTGTACATTAGGGATGATCATTTCTACCTCTGGAGATTGTTCTAAGAACCAGCAGGATAACACAACATCTACACACACAACTGGTGCACAACTGATGCTCCCCAAAGATTCTTCTCAGGTTCCTAAATAAGAAGAGAAGGCCAAAGGGAACTTAGGCTTCTCACAGCCCTGTTTGCCAACCATATCATCTATTCTTCAACCACCCTCCAGGGAGGAGCGCCAAGGCTAGGATAGCTAATCTGAGTTCTATTCTCTCTTGGGGAGGGAATAGGGAAGGTCACTGATTAAGGAGAGAGAGAAGAGGCAAGAAGAGGCCGTGCTCTGGGACTTTGTATCATCTTTTCTAGGCTTCTTTGCAAGAATCATCACTGGGTCCAATCCTTTCACATCTGCTACCCTACTTTTAGGATAAACTCACCTTCTATTTCCCTTGCCTTGCTCATTATTTTCTACCCAAAGTGGCTGAAGTGTTTGTACACCTAGAAGGCTCTCAATGCTTGCTCATGGATCAACAGAATATGTGCCAAAAAGCAAATTAGTCATCTACTCTTTACTTCATCATCTCCATCTTCTTTTAGCCCTGGAGATGTGAAGAAAGGGAAAATTTGATATAAAGACCATTGAATGGGACTTTGGGGAATTTTGTTGGTATCCAGGCTTCTCACATTTGGTTGGTATCTTCTTCTCACATGTAGAACTTGGTGCCCTCATTCATAAATAAGAGGTTTAGACTCAATGATTCTAGAAACAATTACCCAGAGAAACCTAGGTTCCAGCTCCAACTTTGCCATTGATTTGCTAGTTACCTTGAATAAGCCACTTTACTTTTCTGGGCCTTAAGTTCCTCAAATACAGAGTGAGACCCACACTAGATGTCTTCTAAAGTTCCTTCTTGATTTGACTTTTTTAAGATTCCAAAGTCCGTAGTCTTAAAGCATTATATCTAATTTATTAAATCAATCTGTTTGGTGGTGCTAATGGGTAGTGTTTAGTCGCTAGGTTGTGTCTGACTCTTGAGACCGCATGGACTGTAGCCTGCCAGGCTCCTCTGTCCATGGCTTTCCCAGGCAAGAATACTGGAGTGGGTTTCCACTTCCTTCTCCAGGGGATCTTGCTGACCCAGAGATCGAACCTGCGTCTCCTTCATTGGCAGGGGGGTTCTTTACCTCTGAGCCACCAGGCAAGCCACTAATGGGTACTAACTCCCAATTATCACTGTGCATTGTAATAGCTGCTTCTGGAGCTACTGTTACCTTGATCTCCAAGACAAGTTCTCTGTTGGGAATTTCAGAAGGCAGAGGAGAAGTAGTGCCAAATCTAGTGCCAGTCACTGGAATGTCCTTTAGTAACACCAGAGAAGCTGGCCCTGCCCTGGATTGGGAGTAAAATAATTCCTATTGACACTGGCCAAACTAAGTTTAGGGGGGAAGGAAAAAAATTCTTCAATTATCCTTCTATTAAGTATCTTTCTACTTCTCAACCAGCAGAGATTTATGTACCAGCTGCTCTCCAGAGCTGCCATCCTCCTGGTCCTAAGGTTAATACCACTCGCCCTTTCATGATTCAAACAATTCACCTTTATAATGTCAAGCTGAAACAGGCAGAGCTCGGCTTGTTTGAGTTGACATGCCACTTGCTGCCTACATATTTTATCAGCCTTGAAGACTTTCTACATGCTTCTGAGGGCTGAGCTACTGCTATGAGCTAGTGTCCATGAATTGTAGGCTGCCTTTATCTTCAAGACTTGCTTGCTAGGTCCCCAGTTTCAATAACAGAATGCAAAGAGAAGAAAAAAACCAACACTTTGTGCTTTGTAGCACAAAATTATCCTTTTAATGAAATGTATCTTATAATGAAAAGTAGAGCCATTAAGCCTGGCTCCTCTGTCGATCAAAAAGACCCAACCACATTAGCGGAAGATCAAGTCAGAAGGTGGCCACCTCCACCCCACATCGACAACTATCGGCGCCTTTCCCAGAGCTTCAACTTCTGAAGCCCATCCTCCATCCTGACTTTTCTTCTCCAATTAAAGTCATCCTGCTTCCACATAGGACAGAAGGGCGGCATGCCAGCTCAGACGCTGCCTAGCAATGCCCTGTGCGCATGATACACAAACAGACAACAGAACGTGCAGTCCCAGCCTCAAGCATCATCAGTCCTTGAATCTTTGACCTCTGGAGAGACTTGACGATCGGTTGTGTATGGATCAGATTCTGCCTAGTAAAACAGGCCAGGCAGATACTCCTATTATCAAATAGGTTCATTTTGAAATTCATACTCTGAGGCAGCTTCTCTTTAGCTGTCAAAGATGTACTTTGTGCTTTATATAGAAATGGAGCCAACATTATTGCTTATTTGGGGTGAAATTAGATTGGGCTTTTCTACATTGATTTAATTTCTTATAAAATTTCAACACAGGTTTCTTCTGACCTAGCTTTAGTGCCTTTTGAGCAATAATATCTGGGACTTGTCTTCCCTAAAAATGGCAGATTAAGGCTCATTTTCCTTAGGCCTTTTCTGAGTTTCTAGATCTAGGGTGTTTCTTAGATCTCTCTCTTTAGCCCTCCTTGACTCTGTCGCCAGGAGATGGGCGCTATAGAGCCCCTCTTACAAATAGGACTCAGAAGAACTAAGGGCTTCAGTGAAGTGTTCAGCCTTAAGCAACCCAAAATGGCTGAACAGACCCATGCCCAAGGGGAGGGGTAGAAACAAACATTCACCAACCCCAGCTGTCCGCCAGGGACTGTGCTAAAGAGATTTCTTATATCACTATATTTAATCTGCTGAACAAATTAACAAGTGAATTGTGTTTTCTCTTTAAAGCTGAGGAAACTGAGACTCAGAAAGTTTACTCTACTTGTACAAAGATGAAAGGACTGCCCTGAGGCAGAGCCAGAATGTGACCCAGGGCCAACTAATGCTGAAGAGCTCACACCTCCACAGCTTCAGAATTTTAATCCAGGGCCAACAGATCAAATTAAATAATATATGAGAAAGCTATGAAGTGCTATGTTTTGGTTATTATTAGATACTGTGTCTGTAACTTTGTCATATCCATAAAGGCTTCTATACTACCCTAAGGGGACAGATCTATATTTCATCTGTGTCAGGTCCAAGACTGTACTTTTCACATATCCGTTTGGAACCAGGAGAATCTAACCACTGAGAAAGAGCAATGAGAAAAAGACTTTCCAGAACCTGCTAATCACATAGTTGAAATCACTGCGACCAACAGAAAGTCACTTCCATCATGGAAGAAAGATAAAGTAATGGAATCTTCTGGAAATAACTGGCCTGCTGAGAGGAGTATCAAATGCTACCAAGGCAAAGGTCTTGGTAGAGCAGTGAGGGTGTCTCCAGGCTCAGTCCTGCACACAGCAGCTGAAGGGCCTCAGCATGTCCACTCCTTTTTCTGCACCTGGCTTTCTGCAATTTGAAAATGATGGTGCGTATCCCCTCTCTGATGCTCTCCATTTCTGAAGTCGGTGATTCTACAGAGCTCACCGTGAGCCAACACAACCAGACTTACAGACTGTTGGTCCCCTCGCTCTGTCTGCCTCTAAATGAGGGCCTGCCGTTATCTCTAGTGGGTTCCCCAGGAAAGGAGGTGCAATGTGCAGCACACTCCACAGGCACTCAGTTTGTGTCAAGATTCTCAGAGAATTAAGAAGGAGAGTTCAGGCAGATTTTACAGATGACTGCCAGGGTGAGCGTGTGTGTGTGTATTCACACATTTTTATCTGTCTGTACCCATATTCTTAAATCTTCCAGGATATGAGTTATATTTCTAAAACTGAATTAACAGCTTCAAGAAATTGTTCTAGTATAAAACACAGCCATTCAGAAGAATTGTTCAGTAACCCATGAGAAAAGCCCTGTGGTGGCCCTTCCCAGAGAGATGCCCAGTTCCCTTGGCTGTGGTGAGCTGGCAGTGACCAAGCACTTTGAGACTGAATCTGGACTCTGGGAAGGTGTGTGACTACCACAGCAATCACACTCAAGGCCGGAGCCTAGGAAGCCAGCCGTGGCTACTCTGGCAAAGGTGGGAATCTTCCCAGCCTGAGCCACAGGAAGGAGACTGCATGGAAGTTTCAGGCACTGTCCAAGCATAACAGGGATAGCAGGTGTACTTTGGACTCTAGAGTCTTCTCTTGGGTGTACTTAGAAAATCCCACAGTCTTCCTTTATATCCAGACTGACCTCAAGCTTCCCCAAATCCCTTAGATCAAGATCCTTTGTACCTCCTTCACCCTAACCCTATAAATGCAGAGACCTCCCACTAGTTTCCTAAGTTTCCTTTAGACAACCCAAATTAAGGGACCAACAGCCTCCTTTAGACTTTAAGACATGTCTTCTGAGGCTGGCTGGTTTTTAGAGGCCACAGGTGGCAGGTGCCAGCCTGGGCAGGTTCATAAGAGCCCATTGGATGATGTTGCCCAGCCTCAACCCAGCACAAAGAGTGAAAGCAAAACCACAGAGTGAAAAGCAGAGTCACAGGAAAAAGAGAGAAACAAGATGTTTATCAACCCCATGATACTTCACCCTTCTTCATTTGTCTCTTATTACAAGTGTCCCAGGAGTCAAGCTTGGACTTATGTTCTCGACTCTGGTAGCAAGGAGTGTATGTTTATAGAAGAGTCCATCTCTCCCTGCGGGAGATGGAGACTAATTCCTCATAATGGATAGCATGTACTGAGAGTTTAACATGGTCAGACACAATGCCAGGCACCCTATATCACTATCTTATTGAATTCCTATGAACTAAATGGGATTCGTATCTCAATTTGATAGAGGAAGACACTGGAGCTTAGAGAAATAAAGTCACATCTGAGGTTACTCACATAGGAAGCGACTGACTTGGTTTCCACCTACCTGCTTCCTCCATGGGACCCCAAGGCCTTGACATCAGTAGCTCACTAACAGGAAATTATGAATTGAAAAGGCAGTAGAAAGACTTCCCCTTGTTCAGAGCCACAGACACCAGTAACAGTCAAGACCTGCAGTGAGGCAAGACAGGAGCTGGGACAGGCAGGGTCAAGATAGAGGCCAGACAGGAACCAAAGCACCTAAGCTGTCCTTGAAGAGTGTCCTGCTCCCCGCTTCACAAAGCCAGCCCTGGGATACCCTAGGCGAGGACCGAGCCAGTGTGTCCATCCCCAAGAGCCAAGTCTTACTCCCAGTGGGCATGACTCAGAAAGTCAAACCTACAGCGGCATTAAAGTCTGGGACTCCATGTTCATGTCTGTTTTTCCTGATATCCTCTGCGGTGTCCTTTGCGTTTCTTGGCCAGGCTAAGGGTCTCCATTAAGGGAACTGAGAGTGGGATGGGCAAGGTTTTTGGATTATCAGGGGCCCATGAGAGAGTTTATTCAGCTGTATACTCAGCCCTGGGATCTGCGTTTGAAAACAGAATTAACAGGCTTGCTACTAGTTTAACATACGGCAACATAATTGTGATTTTTGCCTCGGGGTTATTTTCCTCCCTCTAGTCTTGATCCAGTGCTTAGCTGCCAGGATGCAGAAAGCCTGACATGGGGCCTGAAGTCTCTCATTTCCTGAATGGTGGTCTCTATGGCCCCACCCAGCTCTGCAGTCTTTCCCTATGCATACTTGCCCATGGGTCTTATTAAGCAACTTAACACCTTCAGGACTGTTTCTCGGGGATAGAGCACAAGTCCTGAGATTTGACTCCAGTCCTGCTACTTGTCAGCTGTGCAGTGTGGGGCACTCTCTCCTTCTCTCTGAGTCCTAGCCATCTCAGTGATAAGGCTAGCTTCCCAGGACTGGGAGCAGCACTCAATGAGAATGATGCATGTCTTTGAAATGGAGAAATCCCCAATGCACATTAGCTGGTTCAGAATTTACCCATGCCCTTTTGAACACAGCTTTCTGTTCACCATGAGAAACAGTATTTACATGGGGCAGGCAACCAATAGCACATGACCACTTCCTTAGTATTTTGCTGTACCACAGGAAGGTTGGTGTTTCTGCCTTAAGGTGATATTTGCAGTCAGCTGTTAGAACTTGAAGCAACATTTGAGGTTGTTTTTCCCATTGGACAGGTGAAAACATCAAGACCCAGGCCAGGGAAGATTTACCCAGGATCATATGGCTGGTCAGGGAGTCCTTCACATACAGAGTGGAGGACATCTCTCCTGGCTGTGGAGGCCTTTCCGAATGGCCTCCTCTCCAGGCAGCACCAGGCCTGAGCCAGGTTGAAAATTAGTTACTGAATCACCAGCTCTCACCTCCTCAGGCTTGGCTTATTGGCACATTTAAGCTAAGGCTGTAATGATTCATGGGTGGCATTACAAATGCCAATGTATTCCTGACAAGCTTGATTTGTGTATTCAATAAAGAACCATATGAAGCACCATACACATGTGGCAATTTTCTTGTAGGTGACCTTTAGAGGTCATAAAATAGAGCTTCATATTGGAAACTTCAGTTCATTAGATAAAGCTCCAGGAACCAGCAGTCTTGAAATACTGTCAGGCCTTAAGAATTGAATCCAGCTCAAGAGAACTCCCTTGGCTGCCACCAATCCTGAGGCACAAGGTGGGGTCTCCTTTTCTCAGGAGATTTCCCAGAACTTTCCAAATGTTGACCTCAAGATCATGAAAGACCCTGAGGACCATCTTAGAGGAAGACACTGAATCCAGAGCTATAGAGGAGCTTGCCAAAGGATGCACAGTGGGTGAGTTTAGAATTGTTCTAAATTCCAGTTCCTAACCTGGTAACTTTTACTATTATCACTCAAAGCTGTGAGTGACAAACAAGTTAAATGATACCTTAAAACAATTTTTAAAATTCTAAAAAACCCATACTGCATTTTTCTGGAATAAGCTGGCAAAAGCATACATAGCTAGGTTTCAAATATTCCACAATGATCTAATGGCTAAAATAATCTCCAATAAGGCTTCCTGGCTTCTCTTCTGCCAACAAGCTGCTTTTTGGTGGTTGCTGGAAGCTCCTGCTGGACAGCAAGTCTGTGCGCAGGCCAGAAGCTATGTGAAAACAAAGGGAAGAGAAAAGGGTGGTCTAGGAGTGAAGTAGGAAGATCCTCTTTTGTCCTGTTTTATATGAAAACCTCAGAGGGGCACCAGGGTGTCTGGGGAGTAAACAGAGACATAAGCTCCTAACTGGGGTCTGACTGCTCAAGGTGAAAGCTTGACTCTGTCACTTACTAGCTGTTACCTCAGGGCAAATTATTTAATTTCTGTGTGGCTCGATTTTGTTTTCACTTTAAAGTGGGGATTAAAACAGGGGCCACCTCAGGGAATTATGAGGAAGATTAAATGCAATATACACATCAAGCACCTGGCACTGGGGACTCACACACAGTCTGATTCTTACTAAATGACGGCAAGCCTTGTTCTTGCTCTCCAGTTGGCTCCAGGCTCAGTCCCCACTGAGCAGAAATAAAGGGGCGCATGTTCAGCAATGAAGGCAGAACTATGTAAAACCTTGTTGAAGCTCCTCCTCACTTTGACAGGCTGATGAAGCTTTCCTTTGGAAGTGAAGTCACGCTAAATCTTGACTAAGAAGAGCTAGGTTCAAGCCCTGGCTTGAGATATTACTTCAAGCAAGTCCTTTAACCTCTCTAGGCCTTAGTTTCCTCATCTGAAAAATGAGGTAGTGGAATAAAATGATCCTCAGATCTCATCCATCTCCATCCTCCTAAGACTAATTTCACCTTTTGGGCATGGCTGAAACAAGCTTTCTAATCTGGCGCTAGCCAGCTGGTCAGCAGAATCCCAAGAGTCCTGACTTCCAGCTCAGGCTCCATTCTCCTTTCTCCTCTGGGTTTTCTTCTTAAGGAGCACTTAGCCTACCAGTCATCTTCTATGTTAATCCACCAGCTACCGTCAACATTCTGGTCACACTCTTTATGAGACCTGCCCCCTGCTTGCACTCCCCCACCACTATTCACTTGGAGGGACCCCAGAACTAAAATCATTCACTTCCTCCCCACCAGCATCCTCCCTACAATGTATCTGGGAACCAACCACCCAATTTAAGACATCTGCTTGGCTCACTTATAATCAAGATGCAGCAAAAAAGGGCCAAGTCTCCTTCAATCAATCAATTATATAAACACAGCCTCAGAAGACAGTCTCAGAGGAGGGAGTGTGTGTGCATGCATGCCCACAAGGGTGGGAGATCAGCACAGAAAGCTCAATTCTCATTTCCCTTATCTGTGGCCATAACAATATTACAGATTGAAGAAATGGGACTTGGCTCTTCACTCCAGAACACAAAATTAGAAATAATTTAAATTCTGAAGTTAATAGCCTCTTAATTTTACAGATAGGAAAACTAAGGCTCAGGAAGGTGAAATAACTTGGTCAAAGTGGCATAGCCCAGGTTCTGGAGGAGCAGAAAGCTAAGACTAAAGTCCAAATTGGGCTTCTAGGCCAGTTTTCTGCCTGCAATTTCCAGGAAGCGTTTATGCAGAACATGGTATCTCTAGCAGAATGAGCCCAGATCTAGAGAGCATGGTGAAAACATGTTCTTTGTACACTGCTCAGCATGGCATCCACCCAAATGGGATCATTCCTGAAACTAGATGGTTGGAGGAGATCTCTGAGTAGTGTGGCAGCCCCAACAACCGGAGAAGGCTGAGGGTCCTGGGAAGTCCCGACCTCACGCAAGATGGCCCTCCCCACTCACTCATCTGTATCTGCCGGTGAGGACCTCCTGAGTGTTGGAGGTGATCATGAGGTTCCTCTCCGGTGCCAATCTCAAAACACAGGCTTCCCTAACACAGACTCTGTGACCTTCAGAAACTCCTAATCCGGTGGGAGAGAAAGACTTACTCACACCTGACTTTCACCATAAGCAGACCTGCGGAAGCCATGGGAACTCAGAACGAGAGAGACCTGGCTGGAAGGATCACGGGCTCACGGAAGAGGCAACTTTGGGGCTGCAGTTTGAAGGGTGAAAGGATTTTGGCAGATGATAAAGATTTAGCTAGGAAGTTTAAGAATAGAGGAAGGAATGAGGTTATTCCAGGGAGGGTGAGGAATAGTTTGCTTATTTTCATGCAATCATGTGAATTTTGAAGCTGGACTGCTCAGCATTAAATCCCAGCTCAAAGTGCTCTCAGGTTCCAGAGGAAAAAACTAGGGACTTAAGAGTTTTAAGGAAAAATATTCTAGCAAATAGAATCATGCCACCAAAATGCAGGCTATTGGCCTCTCACTGGAGCAGCTCTCATTCCTCTTCAGAGAGCATTAGGGAAGTACCTATGCTCCAACACATGGAACTCTGTCCCCACAGCTAATCCTGACAGTGATGCTCTCTCTTTTTTTTTTTTTTATCATTTAATTCTTTATTCAACAAATATTTCTGGAGGGTCTACGGCAGCCTAAGCATAAGACAACAGTGAAGAAAAGTGAAAGTGAAGTCGCTCAGTCGCGTCTGACTCTTTGCGACCCCATGGACTGCAGCCTAAGAGGCTCCTCTGTCCATGGGATTTTCCAGGCAAGAATACTGGAGTGGGTTGCCATTTCCTTCTCCATGTGATGCTATCAATTAGGAATCATGACCATTCCCACTCTTCAGATGACAAAGAGAATCAAGGAGAGTGGTTGTCACTGACAGTGAAATCACTCTTAAGAATCAGAGCTGAGAATGAAATTCACATCTCGATCCCAACTGAGCTTCTTCCCCATCATTCAAACAGAGGCTGGAAGATGTCTTGCTTCCATGTCACAGAGGAGATTCTCATTGGCAACTAGGAGGTGAATGAAAGATCTATAGCTTCCAAACCTAATCCTACAGTCCCCACATCCCAGAATCTTGTTTTTCAGCTCTCCAGGGGACTTCCCTAGTGGTTCAGTGACTCAGACTCCACACTCCCAATTCAGGGAGCCTGGGTTCAGTCCCTGGGCAGGGAACTAGCTCCCACATGCCACAACTAAGAGTTTGCAGCTGCAGTTAAAAGACCCTTCATGATGCAATGAAGATCAGAGATCCCACTTGCTGCAACTAAGAGCTGGCACACCCAAATACATAATAAAACAAATATTTTAAAAACTATTTTAAAAAGAAGCTCTCCAGGTGATGGTGAAGCAACTAGACTGAGCTTGTATGTGAGCTTACCCACATCAGGATGGTACTGACCCTACACTGATGTAAGCTTCAGGGCAGCAAGAACCGCCAGGCTGACAGAGACCCACAGAGTTAAAGTGATAATATGAGTAAAGCAATATTTGGGAGTAACATGTGAGGAAATACTTTGCGGCTCAAGTACTGAGAAAATATGAACCACCACCCAGGGGGCAGGAGCAGGGGACAGTTGTAGGGTCTGACAAGCAGGTGGCCTGGGTCTGAATCTCAGCTGTGTTACTAGCCCTGGGCAGATCAATGACCTCTCTGCGCCTAATTTACCCGCTGTAAGATGAGGCTATTTGATGAGACTGCTGTGGGCCCCGAAAGCTCACCATTTCTGTGAATTTTTCACAGACCAAATTATTCTAGTCATCTATTCAAATGGGCTGGTTAAAGTCTTGTTAATCTGAAGTCTGTTCTGTCATGAAGTTCTGCCCCTGAGGTAGCTCTTCCCATAACATTTCACTTTAAGAGGATTTCCTCTCATTTTTCTCACTGTTGATCAGTCATTTTCCTGCATATGTTTTGGACACATGTCTTTATAGACTGGTTAGAAATGCTCTGTATACAATATCTCAGATGTCCCAAAGCTGTCAAAACAAAAATTCCTCAGCTCACTCATGTCTGCTGAATGTGCTTTTTTAGATTGAGATTTTTAAAAAAAAAAAAAAAAAGCCTGCTCAAAGTAGTTAAAGACACAGATTTTATTTCTAAATGAAAATATGTCCAGCCTAGGAACTATTCTCGCCTTACACATGTCTTTCTTGATTAATATGACATTAGGAGTAACAGGGCTTAAGGGAACATCCGTACCTTTTACTAAAATAGAGATCCCCAGGAGCAGAAAAGACTGGGAATTGAGGGACTTGAGTATATTCCTAGTCGACCTCTGGACCATTCAGCATATGTTGAAGTTTCATCCAGTGTATGTTTAAGAATGCAACTAAGTACAAAACACTCAGGATGCAAAGGAAATAAGATGTGGATTACTAACCCCTCAGAACTTCCAGTTTAGGAATCAGGATGGTTCAGGGCCATACATAACTAAGATATGAAGAGAGTGTGGCACAGACATGCAAGTGCTGCAGAAAGACATTATATTACCTTTCTTGCTGAGAAGATGGGAACAGTGAGGTCTACAACTTGGCAGGTTGTCCTGATCTGGGGTTAATTTGGTCACTAGCTGTGGGGTATGAATGCTCACTACATGGTTTTCAAAAAGAAGCGCTACTAAATCTAATAGGCAGACAGTATCTTTGCTAAAGCGGAAAGTCTTATTTCCCAAGTAAACCTTCCTATGGGTTTGACAGTTCATCAGACCCAGGGGTACAGATACAAAACAATCATACAACAAGTGTTTAAGCAGCACCATTCAGACGGATATTTAGAAACACCTTAGACCTGTGACCTATAATAAAAGTGAACTAGGCTAACTGATGAACCTATCTGCAAGGCAGCAGTGGAGACGCACACACAGAGAACAGGCTTGTGGACACAGTGGGGGAAGGAGAGGGTGGGGCCAGTCGAGAGAGCAGCACTGAAGCATGCTGCTGCTGCTGCTAAGTCGCTTCAGTCGTGTCCGACTCTGTGCGACCCCGTAGATGCACAGGCAGCCCACCAGGCTCCCCCATCCCTGGGATTCTCCAGGCAAGAACACTGGAGTGGGTTGCCATTTCCTTCTCCAATGCATTAAAGTGAGAAGTGAAAATGAGGTCGCTCAGTCGTGTCCGACTCTTCACGACCCCATGGACTGTAGCCTACCGGGCTCTTCCGTCCATGGGTTTTCCAGGCAAGAGTATTGGAGTGGGGTGCCATAGCCTTCTCTACATTGAAGCATACACATTACCATTACCATATGTAAACAGATAGCCAGTGGGAATTTGCTGTGTGACACAGAGAGCTCAACCTGGTGCTCTGTGACAACCTAGAGGGGTGGTATAGGCTGGGAGGTGAGAGGGAGGTTCAGGAGTGAGGGGACATATGTATACCTATGACTGATTCATGCCGATGTATGGAAAGAAGTCAACACAGTATTGTAAAGCAATTATCCTTCAATTAAAAATAAATTAATTAAAAAGTAAATAAATAAATTTTAAAAGTAGGCTAGAGTCTCTATGAGGGGCAGGAACAAAGAGCTTGGCAAACTGTAGATACCCACTGTATGAATGAATGTATAATAGATAGATGAAAAGTGACATTTAACATCTCTACCTTGGGCTGAATAAATTAGACCCATCCATGACTGCTTTATCAGGTGACCTAGTTTACACTTGGACCATAAAAAGGATGAAATACAAACTAGGAAAATAATTTGGTTCATAAGAACTATCAGGAAAGCCCCAGGTTTTGTGGAGAGGGTATCATGTGATGGGATTCTTGGAGAATTTGGGATGCTCAGGAAATAACCATTCCCTGTACAAGTCAGATTCTTTTCAGATTTCAAGAGGGGGATGATGCAACCCTAGTATTATCAAACATTTTCATTAACTTTCTCCATAAAAAAAAAAAATTACAGGGAGAAAGAGACATCAGGGTAGCCTGGGTACTCAGAAAAAGGCCTGAGGTAGAAGCAGGGACTGAGCTGGGCTTTGCAAGCTAGAGCAGTGGGATCTAGGGAGACAGGTTCAAGGAAAAGAAAACAAATTAACCAGGGACAAAATGGAATGAGAAAGCAGGAAACACGGGGAAAGGAGGGGGATGTAAAAGAGAAAGGATATTTACCAGAATGGCAGTTCTCTAGGCAGCTTTGACATTGCTGGTGACTCCCGCATGTAAAATTCTTATCCCTTTGGTTTCTCTGGCTGTTCCACCTTCTGGTTCCCCTTCTATCTTTTCAGTTTCTCCATCTGTGACTGTTTGTCATGCTCCTCTTCAATCACAGCATCCGTCATAGTCTGTGCTAACCATTGTCTATCACACCTCTCTCCTCAAAGCCAAGACAGATTTACAATTCTCTACTGACCACCTTTACCTGGGTGTCCTGAAAGCACTTCAAATGTAACTGGTTCAATATAGTCTCTCCATTGTCTCCTCTCTCTCTAGATGTCATAGTCACCAACTCTCCTTGTCAAATATTTCTCCTCCTCTGTACTCTGATGGTGGGATCGTCATCTACTCAATTACTCAAGTTGGATCTCCTACAAGGGCAACCTAGTCATTCTCACCTTATAGCTGGAATCTCTCCCAGGTTCCCCGCCTGCCCTTCCTTTTCCAGCCTATGCTCCACACATAGGATCATAACTGAACACTTAGTATACCCAGAACTAACTGTTTCTCCAGGCTCCTCTCTCCCAGACCATCTTTACCCTGAGTCACTGGGCTTGACCTGCTTCTCATCACCCCTCTGCGCATTCATTCCCTCTGCCTGCAAAGCCCTTCCCAGAGATCTAAGTGGCACCAGGGTCCAGGGCCCAGCTCAACAGTCCCTGTCTCCTGAACGTCTACCCTCCGAAGTCCTTCATAGAACTGGCTCTCCCTCCCTGTGTTTCAGGGAGATTTGGACATGCCTCTGTTACTGCACCTGTCTTACAGCATGCAGGTCTGCCTCATCCTCAAGACTTCTTGTGCTATTGGCATTTAGCATGGCTATGCCTAGAGTAGAACCAGGCATACAGTTAGTGCTCAAAGAGTGTTTATATCCATTATCCCATTCTCTGTGTGTCACAGACACACTAAGGGGGAAATGATGCAGGCAGATAGGTAGGGGTGCAGAAACAGCTCTCAGGAGGATGATGCTCAAGATCAGAGAAAGCTTTGGGGAGCCACCTTCCCAGGCGTGAGAGCTGAGACTACGTTAACAGGAGCACGAATGCATGACCAGGAGACCACACAACACTGAGTGATGCTCTCCACATTGCTTATCCGTCAGTCTGTCCCTGTTCCTCACCCATCTCACTCTTTCCCTTTTGTTAATTTCTCTCCTGCTTTCTCTGTGACAGTCATTTTAAATGGATCTCTTTTGATTTGCCTTTCTTGCTTTTGTGTCAGTTGGTCAATTATTCTTTTATTATCATTTTTTATTTCCTTTTAATCTGACTTGATTCCTTTCCATTTCAGTCTGCCATTAACATAGAGGTAATTCGTTGGTATTTATTGAGTGGATCCATGTGTCTTTATTTTAAAGGCAAGGGATATGATCGAGTAGAGCATTTTAAACAAATCTCTCCTCAAAACATCTAAGCCAACTACTTTCCACTTGACTTCCACAGACTGAGCTCACTGGTTCCCAGCAGGCCACTGGTCCTCATGGTGACAAACGTTGCCTGCTCTTGGTCTTGAATGACTGCTGGTACTGCTGTTCCCCACAGGACTCAGTCTTTCTGGAGACTACATCCAGAGCCTTGGCTTATCATGTAATAGAGAAACATACAGAGGCATGGACAAGGGACGAACTTGGCTTCCTGGCTCAGTGGACCGGTAAGAGAACAGGAAAAGGCCTGGCCTATCAGGGCAGAGGACCTGGTAAGAAAGCATTCAGCTGTGACAAGGGCCCACTAGGACTCCCTTGTGGAGCTGCTTTTCACTGGAAGCGCCAGGCTCTTGAGGGCAGTATGTCAGACCATGGCCAGCCACATCACATGTGTAATTTCAGAAACGTGATCAGACTGACTTCCTGCCGGAGCTATGAAGTATATCCCACAGGGGGCTGGAGGGCTTTTTGTTTACCATTCTTTATTCTGTGAGAGGTTGATTTTTGTTTTGTTTTTTTTTTTTTTTTTGAGAGAGAGAGATTTAAATTACCCAGTCTTTTTAAAGAAATTGATACATTAACAAGACTGGTGATGGTGGTAGCAGCAGCAAGGGAAGTAATTAAAAAGTCTAATCTTTCTTTGTTTCCAAAAACACCAGTACCTAAATTGGATAGGTCCCAATGGGCTTGAAAGTAGACAAAGTTTTAACAGAACTTTTATTTAAAGTCCAACAATGACTTTGTTGTGCTCTGATGTTGAGATGTTGAGAGGAACCTTTCTTTTCCATGATTCGGTTTTCTGGACACTGGAGGACTGGAGGGATGAAGCACTACATTATTTTACCAGGACGGTTATAACAAAATAGTACAAAATGGCTGGTTTCAAATAGCAGAGAATTATTCTCTCACAGTTTTGGAGGCCAGAAGTCTGAAATCAAGGCACCAACAGGGCCATGCTCTGAAGGCTCTAGGAGAGAATCTGTCCAATGACTTCCCTTAGTTCTGGTGGTTGCTGGCAATCCTTGGCATTCCTCGCTTGAAAATGCATCATTCTAATCTCTGCCTCCATTATTACATGATGTTCAGCCTCTGTGTCTGTGTCTGTATCTTTGCTTTCTCTTCTTACAAAGACATCAGTTATATTGGATTAGGACCCACTCTAATCCAGTGCGGACTCAACTGCACCTACAAAGACCCTATTTTAAACTAAGGTTATACTCACAGAGAGTGGGGGTAAAGACTTCCATATACCTTGTTGGTATACTGAACCAGAGTCTATAGTAGGGGAGGCAAGACTGCCCATGCTCCTGGGTTGGGGGCGGTTACATTCACATCTAGGAAGAGGTGAATTACCCTAGCTTCCCTGGAATAGTCTCAATTTGGGGACATCGAGTCTTGGTCTTAGAGCTGCCCAGATCTTGGATATCTGATTGGTCATTTAGTCCAAACTGAGTGGTCAGGCTGTTCAGGAAATGAGAGCCCTTTCTATAGAATGAGGACTTTACCTTTGAATTAACTTTTTGATGTGGTAGAACGAGCACCCAACTTGCAGTCAGAAAATCTGACTTCAGTCTTTTCTAATGCTCACCAGCTCAGTAACTTGGTAACATGGTTAACAAATATCTTGAGCCCTCAGTTTACATTTCTACAGAGTGGGATATAAAATAATTTTCACCCATCACAATTTTTTAACACACTTAAGTGAGAAAGGGGGCTGTGGAAAAGTTTGGCAAAGTATCAAACTTCTTTTCCCAATAAATGAAAATTCTTTTTCTCATTCTCATCTGGGCAGAAACTTTGGTTACTTTGCTCTAAAACATGATCTGATTCTTCCTAAACCCAGAATGGCAAACATGAATTAAAGCTGGGGGAGGGGGGGAATACGATCTGCTTTTGTGGCTCTAGAACTCAAGGTGATCAAAACCCTGTAATCTCTTACTACCTGGAGCTTCCAAACGAAACAGATTTTTATCTGGGTAGGGAGTTGGAGCCCAGTCCTTTAACCAAGCCTATAAATAAGTCCTAAGGCATCAGAGCTGGATGATAAAAGGAAAAAAAAAAAAATTGTTTCTTTATACACCAGCCCCCCTCCTTCTTCAAAGCCTTGAGGGAAGAATGTGCAGCTCTGTTTGTTGATGATGAAATTAGCAGGCTCCCATCATTCAAGACAAGATGAGAAAGAGCTGGAATCTGATACAAAATGCCATTGAAAAGAATATATTTTACACAACATAAAAGGCCCCAATGTAAATTAGAAGAAATATGGGGAGACTTCAAAAAGGTAGGTCAAACATTTTCCTCAAGCAGATAATTACAGGCCGGGGTGAGTAAATCTTATTAGCCTCTATCCACCTCGTCTCTTCTCATAAAACACCAGTGGAGAAGAAAGCCATACTCAATTCAGTCCTGGACAGCTTGCCTGAGAGGGCTGGCCGCCACTGTCTATCATGATGCCTGTGGTTGTGCTGCTGAAGCCTACCACTGCCGCCCTCTCCTACCTCCCCACCAGCCGTTCCCTCCCACCTTCACCCCAGAATGCAGGTGAGGACAGTCAGCCAGCACCAAGCTCCATCACTCAAGGCCCACACTGACTTGCCGAGTCTTAGTTACTTCTTATTGTCTGAAGAACTATCCCTTTGGGCAGCAATTTTCCAGTCAAATTTCTCTACCCAAGTTTGAGGTCTTAAAATTAATGAAGTTGTTAACATTTCTTAAAATGTCTTTCATAGCAGTTGAAAGTTGTGAATTTATGACCAGTGAGCCTGCTGGCCTCTTTGGTTCATAGACACAGGCTGAGCCCTGCAAACATCCTTAAGGCGACAGGAGTCTCAGCCTTCAGTTCTCTCTGCTGTGTGTCTCGGGACTAGTCTTCAACCTCCATGCCCCAGAGGTGCTCTTTGTGGCAGTGGGTTGAACTGCCTGCTGCTGCTGCTAAGTCGCTTCAGTCGTGTCCGACTCTGTGCGACCCCAGAGACGGCAGCCCACAAGGCTCCCCTGTCCCTGGGATTCTCCAGGCAAGAACACTGGAGTGGGTTGCCATTTCCTTCTCCAATGCATGGAAGTGAAAAGTGAAAGTGAAGTTGCTCAGTTGTGTCTGACTCTTAGCGACCCCATGGATTGCGGCCTACCAGGCTTCCTCCATCCATGGGATTTTCCAGGCAAGAGTACTGCAGTGGGGTGCCATTGCCTTCTCCGGGTTGAACTGCCTACAGAACTGTTTCTCTGGCCAGTGAACTCAAAGAGAGGAAGAGTAAGTTTCGCTCGTGTTTGCTTTTGTATCACCTCTAACACGTGGCACGGGACCAAGCTCACACAGGTGGTGGTGGAGACAGCTAAGTTCTATGGTCTCAGCTGAATTAAATACAGGAAGAAGACGAAAAGGCTCTGAAGTTACCACCGCACTCAGTCAAGGAGCCACCAACCAAGAATCATCTCTTCTCACCCTGTGAATCGATAGCAATGATGGTGCTGACTTCGGTACCTCGTTGAGCATTTGGGCAATGTCTGACCGATGGTTTTGGTTCTCTCCTCTGCCAAGAAGGGAAATTCTGAGGATTCCAGGCTCAAGGAACATCTGAAAGGAATCTTGGGAATCGCCCTGATCTATTCTTTTCCCCTCTGGAGCATGCCACCTCACCCTGATTCTATGTATGAGAAAGGGGAGGCCCAGGAAGGGGAAGTAGGTATATTAGAGTCAAGCAGTGGAGCGCCAGCAGTCTAAATAAGCTCCAGTGGTTTTCTTCTTTTAACCTGAAACCTCTTTTTGGATGTTTCAGAGAGAATAAATGCAGTGCTCTGTGTCATGCAAGAGGCAGACCTGACTTTTTTGGACATTACGTTTTATAAAAGTTATGGAAATACTGAGTGACTTTGAGAGCAAATACAAAAACATTATCCAAAGACTGCTTCTATCACAAATCTGGGTTTATGAAGCAATAACAGTACAAAGGACCAGATTTCAATTATTTATAAACACCTTTTCTTATCCTAAGATAACACTCAGTGTCTGGCCTAAATAAAATCAAGAAGTAATTTTTATCTGGAATCTCCCGAAAACTAATGACCTTCCCCTCCTACCAGGGGCGGCTTAGGAGTAGCTGAAAACATCCTAGAAGAGTACCATTCTAAACTGCCCTAGGGGTTTTGATGCATTTCTTTTTTAAGTTTGAACTGAAAGTTACAGTTAATCTGAACCCAGACTTACTGCTTTACAAATGGAAACACTAGCACATGGAAGATCTCTGTTAGGTGCACTTTAAAAAGCTCAAGCCCAGGGGCAGAAACCGAGCGGCAAGAATAGGCAAATATGCCCAGAAGGGAATCTAGAACTCAGTGTTGTACTAGGTTCATAAATATTTAATTGAATCAGGCCTGATGAGTTAATTCCATCCCGGAAGGCCTCTGCATTCATTTATCAGGGACTAGCCTCTATGAGTTTCTTCTTTGTGATAGGTTAAAGGGAGAAGCAAACAGAGCTTTGTGCCTGCCCTCACAGAGTCCACCCTAGAGGAGTTCAAGAGAAGAAAAAAGTGTCTAAGTAGAAATACATTAGTTCTCCTCCAAACCTTCCCTTTCCTCTGCAGAGGCCCAGCTTCTGTGAACTAGCAGGATAAGGACAGAGGATGAGGAATGCTATACCATGTAATTCTGGCCTCAGCCTAACAGAGTGAGTAGGTAGCTCCCTAGAAGAAAAAGTGAAGGGAAGAATTCTGCTTCTGTAGTTAGAAAATCCACTTTGTATGATCTTATGCTCAGTTTCTGCATCTGTAAAAATGAAATGGGACCTGGCCTCCTTACCTCCAAAGTTGTCGCAGAATCAAATGAACTGAAATAATATCTAGGAACATGTCTGGGTACTTTTAAGGAAGTACCTAAATGTCAGGGAATCACTTGAGGGGCCCCAGAAGATCCGTGACCCTCATAATAATCCTCTCTCAAGAGATCACTATAGAGACACTCATGGATTAGAACCATGTATCTAGAAAGCCACAGTCAAAACGCAAACATTACATTTTGATGTAATTAAGTCAAAGCATTACGTCTCATGGTGGGTAAGGGGCAGTCAGGAATACCACACACACATAAAGGGAGCTGGGATAAGACGTGGCAGCCACAAAGCCTTTGGCTTCCTTCGGATACAGAAGACGGCTGACAGTCTAGAGAGGCCAGGCCTGGGGGCAATGGTCCAATGGAGGTGGCTGTCAAGGGAAGACTAAGGGCACAGAAAGACCAGCCATACATCACTAATTGCAACTCACAGCTTCTCTAATTATGAGACGGTGACTATACATTATAAATAACTAACAAAATATACTTACCGTATCGGCTGCGATGAGACAGGAAAGGGAAGGAATCTTTCATTATCCAGGTCAGATTCCATGCAAAAGAATCGGGAGGAACAGAAGGCAGGTTTGTTGGTGACTCCAAGGAGCTCTGACCTGAACATAAAAAAGACAAAGAGAATACTGATCTTTGTGCTTCGGATGTGTCTTTTAGCTGTCACTCATATGGCTTATAAGAGAAAATTCAGAGGAGGCTTTCATGACATCAGTTGGAAAATGAGCGGGAAAAAGACTTGAGCCACTAGTAGACTGAATTGACCTCAGGACCTCAATCCACATTTTCTACCAAGGGCAGTAAGATCTAAGAAGTCTGAATCTTGTGACTAGGCCATGCCAAAAATGTATAGTAGATGAACTAGAAGCCAGGATACTTCCTGGTTTGGTCTAATAGTTCTATCCAAAGTCTGTTCTGCCTATGAGAATTTGAGCAACTTTACAGAGAATTTTAATTCATTGCATTCAAATAATGCCTCCACTCTACTTTATGTTCAGACTTGTAACTTCATCTAATGTTGTTTGCTTGGGTTATTGACTTATCAATAAGAATGTTGAAACCGCACTCAGAAGTTATGAGTTTTGACAATTATGCTCTTTTCGGGGGGAAAATGCTAGGTGATGAGTTTTCCTATAGCTGAGAGTCCAGGGGAGCCACAAAGGATTAATGTTTCTGATTTGCATGAGAGAAAGAAGGATTGAGAGAAAAAGAGTAAAAGCACCATTATTCCTTTGCTTAAAAGTACCTCAAGTGGGTTTCATGTGGTGGAAAGTAATTATAATATATCTACAAATCAAACGAACATAGGCTGCATGCTCTTATGCAGTTCTTCCCAGAAATCCCCAACCCATTGCTATTTGCTAATGTCTTAAGGCAGGTAAAACTTTTTCTATTAAAGCACCAGTTTGACCGGTTTGAGCCTATCTGTTTAGGAGATAGGCTGAGTGTGGGCAGGAGGCAAAGAAGGGAACTAGAATTTCTTCTGCAGCTTCCATGGATGAGGTACCATGCTGGGCTCTTACCTCACATAATTTCACAATGACTCCCTGAGATAACCATTACCATCTCAGTTTTACATATGCAACAACTGAGGCTTAGAGGGCAAATGATGGAATCAGGAACTGAAGCCAGGTTTGCCTGACCTCAAGAAGCCATGCTCTACCATGAGTGGGCTGGCTTGCTACTCAAACAGAAAGTGTTAAACCACCTGGAGTGATTTCACAAAGAGGAAGTAGGGGAAGAAAAGAAAAAAGGAAAGGAAGCAACAGTAGCAGCAGCCTGTTTGCTTTGCAGATTCTTCCACATCACTTCCAGCATGTGCTCCTCCAGGCCCTATTATGCCTTCAGTCCCCTTACAGTACCAGTCCCTCTGCATATGCTTTAAGGAAATCATTGCTCTGAGTGGTCCCAGCAGCCTTTTGTTTCCAGGCTGCTCCACTGTTTCATCTACAGGCGCTGCCCTTTCGTGAAGCCCACTTGTCCCTGTAACTAGAACAGAATGGGCATTCTATACTCTCCTTCCAAAGAAACATTCTTCTTTCTGCCTTCCAAAGACTGGAGTTGGAAGTGCTGGCCTGAGTACCTAGAAAAGACTTTTTGAATTTTCTCTCACACGTGATCTAAACAGAAAAGAGTTGAATTGGTTGGTGCCTAGATACATCTTTTGTAGCATTTCTCCAAAATGGCTCAGAGGAATGCACTGGAAGGAGTCAGATGTTATACTAGTAAGTTTGAGAGAGCAGCCACCTCATTTCACCCTCATATCAACTCTGTTTTTCAGATGGGCAATGGGGCTGAGAGAATTGAGGTCCAAGATCACCCAGGTCTACTTAAGAGCAGGCTTGAGGTTATTAGACTTTTAAAGTATAACGCTAACTGAGCACACATGGACTAGGCATTGTGGTAAGTGCTTTAAATGTGTGATTGCACTCGATTCCTACAACAACCTTGTGAATCAACACTATTATTGGGCCTTATTTTGAGAACAGGGAAACAAAGGCTGAGAGAGGTTAGAGGCCCTGATTGTGGCCACGTGACCCGCAGGCAGGAGACCACAGAGTCAACAGATCAGGCTGGCCTGATGCTATAGCCCTCGCTCCTCATACTGTCCTGCAGGGGCTCCCACAAACTACTCCATGGTGATCAGTTCTCTGTAGGGCCCTTCAGCATCCCCACTGGTCAATGGCCAAGATCAGAGATAAGAGTCTGCTCCAGACTGGGTCAACAGGATGAGGGTTATGAGAAGGCTTTGACAATCAACTCCTTGCAAAGAACCCCATGTGAATAAAAATCGGCACCTCTATGTCTGAGTCATGAGCAGAGCTCAAATTTTAAATAATTCTGAAGCAACAGGAAGATCAAGTCTAGGTGATATTTCCCAGTTTCAGAATTATGTCATTTTTCTTAGCCATACAGTTTGGGAATGGTATTAACTTCTTCCTGGATGTGAAGCACCAAGCGGATGGGGCTAGACATCAGGAGGCACTTATGAATCTGTGCGTGGGCATGGATGGCAGATTAAGTTAATATGGATAAGTTAATATGGATAAGGCTCAGGTTATATACTCAGGGATAAAAAATATCTGAAATAATTCAAAAGGAGGGCTCTGAGGGCTGAGTCATGGCCTAGCAAGGAGCCATGGACCTCACTGTGGGTCACTCCTAAATACGTAAACTTAAACCATTTTACATCCAAAAGTGAAAGTGTGAGTCGCTCAGTCATGCCCTACTCTTTGTGACCCCATAGATTGTAGTCCTCCAGGCTCCTCTGTCCACGGAATTCTCCAGACAAGAAGACTGGAATGGGTAGCCATTCCCTTCTCCAGGGGATCTTCTCGACCCAGGGATCAAGGCTGGGTCTCCCACATTGTGGGCAGATCCTGAGCCACCAAAAATGCCAATAAATAGCTGAGCACTTTCAAAGTTGAATACTGGAGAGAAAGCATGCATTTTTAGCCCACCCTTACAGGAATTCTCAGAATTTCTGCTAGTAGGCCAGGGTCACACATGGTCCCCAGAGGGAAGTGGATAATGATTTGCTGCATGAGACTGGAGGAGCTGATGGAGGTCAACCAAAACGATGGGTCTCCTCACCTGAAAGCATAAAGACTAAGAAAAAGCACAGTCTACAAGAATGAAGTTGTTTGTCAAAATCAGAAGCACTGACACAGAAGTGGGTTCTAGTTAATGTTAATAGAATATGCATAAACGTAGACGAGAAAGAAGAAAGCATTGCATTTAAGTGCAGGGAAGAAGCTCTCTGCTCCCTTTACACTTCATTTCCACCTCCTACCCACCTTAAGCCCTGGTGGGAATGGGGGTTTCCAGCATAGAGAAAAGCTATGCATAAGAAGTAATCCATTTAAGCAAGAAAGAAGCTTAGGTTTTTGGTGCTTTGGGTGAAGGTATGAACTGAGACCCTCTGGTTCAAATGGAGTGTATCTTGGACCCTGAGGGAGAGGGGTAGAAAAGAAAGGAGAGGAGAAAGTAGGAGCAAGGGCTTCCAGGAGTCCAAGTGATAGCCAAAACCACCTGAGGGGAAAAGTAATGTACTCTGGACTGAGGACATTTTTGATTGGCTACAGATAAGATTGTTTTAGGTTTTGGAGGGGATTAGGGGGATCTACTTTCCAGGTACCACAGGTTATCTAGGCACAGCGAAACTCCTAACTTCTTAACTCTACTCTTTTCCGACCATGTGTCCCCTCCCCTTGCATCCTCAACTTAGATTCCAGGATTCATCACAATAATAATTCCACTACAATAATCCCCTTGCAATCCTGTCCTTTCGTTCTTTACAGTTGTCCTGAGCATCTGAATGTGGTAGTAGGAGAGGAGGGGAGGAGTATACCAGATGCTTAAAAGTTTCACTTTAAAATTATGACCACAAACCTGAGGAGGACCCTCAGGACTGCCCAGGAATTCTTCTGAATTCCCTGATGGGCTCAATTCACCCTCGCTCTTCTAGTCTCACTAATTCCAAGGTTTTCTTACCCCTCAAGCCTCCAATGCCTGACCCTCATTCCTCCACTTTCTCAGCTAGTGAACTTGTTTTTTATTTTATTGAAAAAAGAGAAACAAATCTACCAACTCAGAGGTATCAGTAACTTTATATACTACCTTCTCTCCTGCTAAAACAGGCTGACCACACTCTAAGCAGTGGCAGCCTCTCCACCTAGTTGCTAATCTCATCACGTCCCAAGAAATCCACTGGTGCAGTAGTTTGCCCTTTCTTCTGTATCAACAGTCCCCCCCACCCCCAAGTCAATCTCATCTGCAGCAAGTGTATATACATCTTTCAAAAACAACCCGCACACTCTTCTTCAGCCATCCTCCCATTTCCTGCTCTCCTTCACAGCTAAGCGTCTTAAAAAGATCTGTCTGTGCTTCTGTCTCTACTTTTCTCTCTCATTCCTCTTCAGTTAAATTAAATGAGGATCATCTGCACTTGGCTGGGTCAAGGTCACCAAAGACCCCAGGTTACAGTGAATGAGTCTTGGTTCTTCTCTTACTGGACCACTCAGCAGCACTGGATCACGCTGATCTTCACTGCTTCTGAGATTCTTCACGACTCAGTGACACGCAGCCCTTGGCTGCCATAGCCCTTGTCTCCTACCTCAGTGGCAGGTCTTCTCTACTCCTCTTTGCCAGATCTTCCCCATTTTCCAGACTGTACAAAAGGAACATTCTCCATTTCCTAGCAGTAACTGCCCAGGAGATTTCACGGCTGAATATTCAATTTCATCACAGTAGTTTTAACCAGCTGACAATAAACTCTGACCATGAATTTCAAGTGAGCCCAGGACACCAGACCCTTAAACTTCACTAAAATCTCTTGACCCATGAACAAGGGATTTGCTTTAACCAAGCATGTTCAGACTTACGAATCCATTCTCTCCTATCTAAAGTGCTGATTTTCAATTCTGAATTAGCATGACCACCATGTAACTCTTCCTAGGGCTCTAAAAACTCTGAATTTTATTCCTTAGAGAACTGCTCAGTGAATTTCTTGCCTGACATGTAAATAGGCTCAGCTGTTTTTCTTTTTTAAAAACTTGATGGGGGAGGGATTTTCTGTTTTATTATTTTACAGGTATTGAAAGTTGGGTAACTTGGGACATGTCTCATCGCCATCTAAACTCACTCCCCAAAATGATCTCATCCAGTTTTACAGCTTTAAATATCATCTATATATTAACGCCACTAAATTTATATCTCAAGGCCCAAGCGCTCCCCTGAACAGCAGAACATATATCCAACTGCCAGTCTGCAATCTTCATTTTATTCCTGGGTAAGTATCACAAACTTAACACATGCAAAAATAAACATGTGATGTCTCTCCATCTAAACCCCAGGTGTTCTCTATTTCAGGAAGCGGTGGCAATACTCTCCTGCTTCCTTGGGCCAAAACCAAGGAGGAATCCTCGACATTTTCCCCCATGGCCCGCACCAATTCATCAGCCAATCTCAGTGGCTCACCTACGTTATGTCCCTCTCTTCTCTCCCCATATCACCTCTCACTCTGACGACCGCTATGAGCTCCCAGCTGGTCCCTTGGTTCTCCTATTGCTCACCTTCAATACGTTCTCCACACAGCAGTTGGATTGGCACTTCAGCCCTGAAACAGGGTTAACATTTCTTGCCAGGACCTAGTCCTTTAAGGTCCCACATGATCTGGCTCCTGGTCTCTTTCTGACCTCATTTCCAACCACTTTTCCCTTGCTCATAGAGCTCCAGCCTCACAGGCCTCCTTGCTATTCCTAAACTCGACAAGCAGGCTCCCATCTCAGGGCTCTTGCACTGGCGGGTATCAGCCTAAAAATTCCTCTGCCCTACTGGCACGAAATCATCCCATCTTTCCACCCAGGTCTCCGCCCAAATGTCACCTCCTCAGATAGATCTTCCTAGTCATTCTATAGTCGCTCAGTCATGTCTGACTCTTTGCAACCCTAGGAACTGTAGCCTGCAAGGCTTCTCTCTCCATGGAATTCTCCAGGCAAGAATACCAGAGTGGGTAGCCATTTCCTTCTCCACGGGTTCTTCCCAACCTAGGGATCAAACCCAGGTCTCCCCCATTGCAGGCAGATTCTTTTTTTCTTAATGTATTTTTAATTTTAATAGGATTATCAGACGGCCTTCCCCAAAGGCTGTCACAATTTCCAATTCCACTAATAATACATGAGTCCCCTTTCCCCTGTATTCCACGAATAATAGATATTAGGAGCTTTATGGTTTTGCAAGGATGTTTGGTATAAAGGAATATCTATTACTTGATTTTTCATATCCCTGACTATGAGTGAATTTGTACATCTTTTTGTGTGGCCTTCTATTTACTAGGGGAGGGGAATAGTGATATTAATTTGCCGTTCACTAAATTGACTAATATTTTTGCCTATTTTTTGAGTTGTTTTCTCATTGTCAGTTTGAAAGATATCTTTATTGCAATAAAGATATATATTATAGCTATCATGAAAGTTATATATTACATATTGTAGCTATTAAGTTATATTTTTATTACATCTTTTTCCAAAGCTAGTATTTGATTATCAACTTTAAATTTTCTTGCTGTGCATTTTTATTCTTAAATTTTATTTAGAATATTTTTAAAGTGACAGAAAAAGTTGCAAAGATAACTCAGAGGCTTCCCCAATACCCTTTACTTATATATACATATATTTGTGCAGGCAGATTCTTTACCATTTGAGCCATGAGGGAAGCCCACACACTCCATTAACAACTCTATATCACATTGATCTGCATTTATTGTTTCTTATATTTATATTTGCCTGTTTATTGTGTCTCTCCTGCATTAGTCACTGCTATGTCCCCATGCCTGGCACATAATAGGCACTCAGTAAACATTTGTCAAATAATGAAACCAGAGTTTTGGAGCAAATTATTAGCTCTGATACTTATTAGCTGTTTAACTCAGGCCAATCACATACTCAGTAAAATCTCAATGTCCTGAAAAAATGATAAAAACAAGAATAATGGATGCAAACTCTCAGGATTTTGTACAGGCCAGATGAAATGATGTACACATGATGTATCAGTCACACCACTATTGAAATTTTATGCTTTTATTTCTGTTTCAGAATCCAAAATGAATGAGAGTCTTGGTTCCTCTTCTATCTGAAGATCTAGGATACATACAATGTCCAAAAATCAAAAGTGCTCCAAAAGCGCTGTTTCTCTGTTACTCACTAGTTAATTATTAACTCTGCCAACTGTCTACAGTCTCTACTACCCCAATTTCAGCCAACTGGCAATGTCTCTATATTCAGTGTTTATTATTATACGTCTTACTGTGTGTCTATTTATCTCTAAGCCAATGTACATAATACAATGAATATATCATACTTGCATTGGCATAAATAATAAAGAGCTATGTGTGTGTGATGGTTATTTACATGAATGCCCTGGGTTCACTATCAAGCATGTTTTACAAACCTCCATCAATAAAATGTAAAAATGCTTCTCTTCTAAATGCTCTCTGGAACTGCTCCTGCCTTGCCTTACACACGTTTTGCTTATTTATTTTCCTCCCAACAATAAAACAATCAGTGACTGCCTGCTAGTTTTTTTCCCCCTTATTTGAAAACACACTTAATAATGCATTCTTTAACAATGATTTTGTGTCACACGAAACAAAGCTTAATGTGGCCAAATAAATAGCCATCCAGATGTCAAACAGTGGTGAGCAGGCACAGCAAGGCTGGGCACAGGGGAGGGCTCCCGCCTGGGATTGGCAGCCCAGGGAAACCGTTTCCATATTCACAGGATTGAGCCCACACCTGTGCAGCCAAAGAAACCTCAGTGAATTTACATGACTACTAGAGTCAGCAGTGATGTTGGAGCGGTGACAGGCAGTTCATTTAGTCTGAAAAACAGATGTGATTTTCAGACGCAAGAGGGAGAATTAGCAGCTATGCCCTTTGTCCTAAACACACAGACCCCCCCACACCTTCTCCAGGCCTGGAACATGAGGGGGCTGAACTTTTGGTTCAGTCAGCTCCTCTCCAGTTCAGGGAATCAACTCTTCTGCAGTTTGCTTTCACATTTCCTTCCAGTTGGCTCATTCAGAGAGCCGCTATTAGTGTCAGGGCAGAATTTGAATAGAACTAAAAGCCCCCCATTTCACCTTACCTTTCACTAAACTCCACTCCCCCTCTGCCAGGAAGGTCTGTGCTCTTTCTTGGCAGCTCAAGTCCTGAAGCAAAATTATTATTTCTCATAAAGTTCTCTTGTACCATTGAAAGTCATAGTTTCAACACATGTTCCTTGTCTCTCTCCCCAGTGCCCAAAAGGACCTGTGTGTAACTACTAAGTTCATCCAGTGGTGAACCTCATCTGTCAGTCAAATAAAAGCAGGCATTCCTTCCCAAGGCAAGGCATTAAGGAATATCGATGGAACACAAAGGAAATTGTCAGCATGGTCCCAGCTCTTGGGGATTGGTTACTTGCAAGGTATACTAGACCCACACATAAAAGGGAATTACAAAGAGGTTCTGGCAGAAATGGCTGAAATGTGTCAATGTGAAGCCAACAAACACACTTTGGCCACTACTTGCTTTTTCATTCTTATTTTCGAAACAGAATCCTTTCATATTCTATCTCTGTCACACTTAAGTCTCCAAACCTTTGCCCAAGTTGATCTCTACCTAGAATGTCCTTCTTGACCTGCAGCTTTCTTAAATCCTATCCTTTCTTAAAGGGGCAAACCAGATCCCTCCTTCTCCAAGGTTTCCCATCTTTCTGAGCTGCAGTCTCATCAGAGCAGCTGAGCTGGGATTCAGAGTGGCCCAAAGCAAAACGTGACTGGGCCTTCTTAACCACCATGGCTTACTGTCACTTCAGAATGTGCCATTAGACCATTTACCAAACACGTTGTTCAAACTACCTTGGTTGTTCACGACAATGAAGTAAACTAGTTTATTAATTTAATTCACAACTTTCAAGTGCACAGATTTAGAAGAAATTAGCAAAAGCTTTTCATAGGGGCTGCTATTCTGTCTCATGTGGGACATATTGACATGCATTCCAAGGTCAAGGCCAAGGCCAGATCAGGGGCATAGACCCCAGGGATACCACATCTGTGCAGGCCACCAGTAACTCATAAATCAAGCCAAAGCCAGATAATGAAAGTAATAAGACATTCAATGCTGCCCTTTAGAATCTGTGTCCCAAGTTGCTACATTTTGACCTTTCTGGAGATGACCTCAGCATTCCAAGGAAGAGCTCCTGACTGGCCTGTGAGCCCTGCTATATCTACTGCTCTGGAATCTCTGCTCCAGGTGTGCTTGGTTACTGGCCCTACTTACCTAGCCCAGGTGGACTCTCTGGCTTTCAGTAGTGGAGGAAGGCTCATTGGCATTTCTACTAATCCAAGAGTGCAATGAAGAGGATACCACTCTGAGTAGCCTGATGCTTCTCTCTCTGTGTGTGTCACACACACACACACACACACACACACACACACACACACACACCATGTCTGAGCGCTTCCATTAGCAGGGCAACAGGACTCTATGTTCTGGGTCCATTTCTGTGGCTTGCTTGTACTCTACGACACTTACTCCACTGTTATTTCAATCCTATCTTCTTGCCTCAAAGTCTATTGACTAGAATAATAATCAAAAGGAAGACTTTGAACTACCATTAGGCCTTTTATCTTGTGATCTCAGAAAGCTTTACCAGGCACTAAATAATTAACGTACTGCAAGTGACACAAAGCCCAGGCAGCGGAGGGAACCAGTCCCTCAATGAAGGACCTTTCTCTTTCCAAATGAGGGCATGCCTGTGGGAACAGCCACCCACCGGCAGGTCCAGTAGTCTCTGGGTGAGTTGGACAAGAAGCTACAGACTATCCAGAAACAAGTCTTCTCTTGACCTGATATTTCTAGTTAGGAAGTAACAGTTACCAGGGTGACCCCTGGGGAAGGCATGGCCCACTTCTACCAGAAGATGTGGCCTCCAGCATAGAAGAGTAGATCCTAACTATTTACACAATCACTGTGATTTATGACTTACTGATGCCTTTTAGAGTCATTCACTCTCATAATCCTCACAATGGTCCTATGGATTAACCCCTTTTACAGATGAGAAGACTGAAATTCCAAAAGCACAACTGTCCTACCCAAGGTCACACAGGGAGAATCAAGACAGGACATTCAGCTGAAGACCCTGATAAATGGACCAACCGTAAATGCCACTCTTCAGTACAACCTCCTGGAGATGATGTTGACTTCCCTGGAAAATAGTGACATTGTGTTTAATACAGCAGAAAGATTCATCAGATTGCAGGTGCCTGAAGCATTGTCCTGAGGATGATAGAATCCCTTCAGGTCAGCCAGGAAGGTGACCTAGAAACACACAACTTCAGTCAGGGAAGCTGGCTCTCCAGGGCCTCAAGCTCAGCTAGCACTGTTTCCATGACAACCACCAGGTCTGATGCTTGGCCTTGAATTGGGGCCTTGGCTGGTCCAGAGAAACGATGTTTGGGATGGAGAGATGGAGAGGGACAGAACACTTTTTACTAACTTGCATGCCTTTCAACTCATCTTTATCTACTTATCACTCCACTCATTTCAGCAAAAAAGAGTCTATCCTCCAGGAAACCACACTTTAAGTACCATTTGCTCAGCACAAAGACCTCTCACCCATGGCTGGACACATTTCTGGAAACTGGAAGCAGAATGCTCTAACAGGTTGGTATGTTAGACAGAGACCTGGGTTTCTGGGAACCGTGATGTTACTGTGCAACTCTGGGCTAGCTACTTAACATTTTTTGAAGTATTTTTCTCTGCATTTAAAACTGAACTCATCATGCTTTCCCTTCCAACTTTAGGAATGCTCTGAGAATTACTGCAACAGTACCTACAAAGCCTTCAGGCTCTTTTGAAGAAAAATACACTAGCCATCCTGTGCTGTTACCGAGGGGCACTGTCATGATGATATATTTTAAAAACATTCTTCACTTGTATTACTAAAATAAACTCAGTTCACAGTAAACTAGATCGGCCAATAACCTGATTTGCTTCTCTGGCTCTGGTGCTGCATTTCCCTCTTACTCCCACTCATCTTGCACTGTGAACAACAGCGGTCAGTGTCACCCTTGACTCCTATGCAGAGACCCATGGTGAGAGCTGGGAAGGACTGTAAAGACCATTTATCTATGTCTTCCCATCACATATATGAGGCAACTGAAACACAGGGCCAGTGCTTTCCCCAAAGTCATCTCATTAGTGAAAACTCAAGACTCTGATCTTCCGACCCTTCATTCTGTGTCTCACCGAACCATGAAAGAAAGTAATAAAGAGAGGAGGAAGGAAAAGAAATACAGAAACATATATTTTTGTCCTTTAAGCCTTTCAACTACTGCTCTGTGCAATACTCAAGGATGAAAAAGTAAGTAAGGGAAAAACCAATATTTCATGAGTGCCTATTATGCACAGAGGCCCCATATTAGCTATTTATAATTAATTAATTTAATTGGAAGCTAATTACTTTACAATATTGTGGTGGTTTCTGCCATATATCAACACAAATCAGCCATGGGTGCATGTGTGTCCCCTCATCCTGAACTCCCCTCCCACCTCCATCCCCACTCCATCCCTCTGGGTTATCCCAGAGCACTAGCTTTGAGTATCCTGTTTCATGCATCAAACTTGCACTGGTCATCTACTTTACATATGGTAATATACACAGGAGCTGGTGATGGACAGGGAGGCCTGGCGTGCTGCGATTCATGGAGTTGTAAAGAGTTGGACACGACTGAGCAACTGAACTGAACTGAATATACATATTTCAGTGCTGTTCTCTCATATCATCCCACCCTCACCTTCTCCCACAGAGTCCAAAAGTCTTTTCTTTACATCTGTGCCTCTTTTGCTGCCTTGCATATAGGATCGCCATTACCATCTTTCTGATTTTCCTAATATACTGTGTTGGTGTTTCTCTTTCCGACTTACTTCACTCTGTATAACAGGCTCCAGTTTCACCCACCTCATTAGAACTGATTCAAAAGTATTCTTTTTTGTAGCTGAGTAATATTCCATTGTGTATATGTACCACAACTTTCTTATCCATTGGTCTGCCAATGGACATCTAGGTTCCTTTCATGTCCTAGCTATTGTAAACAGTGCTGCAATGAACATTAGGATACATGTGTCTCTTTCAGTTCTGGTTTCTTTGGTGTGTATGCTCAGCAGTGGGATTGCTGGGTCATACAGCAGTTCTATTTTCAGTTTTTTAAGGAATCTCTACACTGTTCTCTATATTGGGTACTTTATAACCACTGTTCCATGTAAATCTCACAATTTTCTCAATGGGGGATTATTATCCCCATTTCTAATGAGAGACCTGAGGCTCAGAGAGAGATTAAGTAAATGGCCCAAGGTCTTGGAGCCAAATGGGATGCAGCTAAGATTCATTTCATTTGATGAATATTTATTGAGTATCTCCTATGTGCCAAGCTCTACCCTTGATAGTTAGGATATATTAGTGAGCAGAATTAAACACCCCTCTTTTAAATCTCACAGGTTAAGGAGCTCGTAAACTGAGTGTGCTGAGGTAGCAGCAGACAACAGTCCAACAACCTCACAAATCCTTATAACAACTCAGTGTTGGTGTGTGTTATAAAGGAGAGATAAATGGCCCTAAGAGAATGTACAGAAGAGAGACTTGACTCATCCTTAAGGCCAGGAGAGGACTCCCTGAGAAACTGACACTTGAGCCAAGGCTCTAAAGTAGATAAGTAGACTTAACTAGTGAAAGCGAGTGAGATGGGGTGGGGAGCCAGAGAGGGCCCCCTAACCTCTTCACTGTCTCTCCTATAAGATCATCTAGGAAGGTCACCTAGAAACATACACCTGTAGTCAGGTATAGGTTATGTCAGCCCTCTCCAAGGCCTCAAGCTCAGATAGCACTCTTTCTATGGACACCAACACCAGGCCTGATGCCTGCCCCTTGAGATAGGGCCTTGCCTGACCCAGGAGGAGGATGCTTAGTGTGAAATCTGTCAGAGGCCTGGCGGTCTGATGGAAGATGCTAAGAAGGAAACACAGTGGAGTAGACCCTCAGAACTCAAACACACCATCATTCACCAAAGGGAAGGGCTGGGACCTGGTGTCTGGATTCCAGGCTCCCTCTCTACAGGAAGGTTGGCTAACAGGTCAAGCAATGGATAAAAGATAGGGGGATGACTAATGGTACAGGGTAGTCCTGCCAAAGGGATGAAGTCATTCTAAGTGTCAATTCTAGGGGACCTCCCTGGGTGGCCTGAAGGAAGTCCTGTCCTCAGTTGGGAGAATGCTGCAGGTGTCTGTGATTTGATCAGTCTTTCTGCTGCACGTAATTCAAGGTCCTTGTTTTCCAGGATAATCAGCATCATCTCCAGGAGATTCTGAGTGGGACTGTAGAATCGCTGGTTGGTCTATACAGTAGGTCCTTTCTTGGTGACAAATAAGGAGCAAATGCTCTGGACTGAGACAGACTTGGCCCCATCGAGACCCCTACCCTCTCTGGCCACCCACCCCATCCCACTCTCTTTAACTAGTTAACTCCCCTCATTCACTTTAGGGCCACAACTGAAACATCAATTTCCCAGGCAATCTTCCCTTGATCTTACGGGTGAAAGCAAATTAAGATGTATTAGTTACAGGTCTGAAAACTGAAAAGTAAAGGGATGAAACTGCTTCTAGAACCAGTCTTGAAGCCATTGACCTCCTAATGATAAACTCATATTTACTCTCCCCTCACCACAACCTGGGCAATACCATCAAATCTTTTTTTTTTTTTCCTCACTACTGTGTTTTATTTTTCTTTAAATATTAAATGAAGAGAGATGAAACAGGGGGACTGGGCTGGTGCAGCAGGAAGAGAGTGAAGAAGAGGGAGGAAGGTAAAGCAAAAGACAGTGAAGAGACAAGGAATAAGGAATGGGCAGAAACAAAAAAGGGAAGAAAGTGGAGAGAGAGAACTCACCTGATATTTTCACTATTTGGAAGTAACCGAGAGAAAGTTATTCAAGGCACCTTTGTGAAAAGGCCATAAAGCACCTTGGGGAAAACATGAAAGTCATGCTGCCACCATACAGATGAGCACCCTGGAATTAGCTGCCAGAGCAATGTCTGAAAAGAGGAAATTCAATGGCCCACATTACTGCCTCCTCCCCCTGCCTCCTGGCTTCCATCGCCTCCAAATCGCCTGGCTCTGAAGACAGAGGCAGTAATTTGGAGCCAGCAAGTGTGAAGGAATGTTGGAGCTGTTATTTGCCTTCATGCAGCACATCTTGAGTGCTTTTAGAAAGATAATTTAAAATACTCTTCCAGTTTCACTATAGAAAATCTGAAAAAAAAAAATCAGGAAGGTCTAAAGAAGAAAATAAATACGACCCATATCCCATATCCAGAAAGCCAGTGTTAACGTTTTATGGTATATTGTTTTGTGACTTGGTTTTCACAGGTTTATCAAGGTAGCGTTTGGCTTAAGTTCTGTTGAGGAGAAGGAGAGTTCCTCCCTCCCTGTGAGATATTTGCTTACAGGACTGAGAGAAGTCATCTCTAGAAGCCCTGTGGACCATCACCAGCCAGCTCACACCCTGGAACACAGATGCTAAAACCACAAAAACTTGAGATGCTCTCTGCCCAGAGCATGGGCCTACAGTCAAGGGCAACACAAGCCAGTCTTTAGTGGGAATGCAGGACCCTGGCCTGGTAGACTCAACAGCAGCTGGGATGTGAATGTCGATAAGTCAGGAGATGCTGTGTAAGCTCACTGGGCAGAGAAGCAAAGAACTTCTGTTCCAGTAGATGCTTCAAAGAAGTCACAAGAACCAAAGATTGTATAAAATGTATTTCAGGGCTTGAACATCAATGATAGATGCACTACTTTAATTTTATAACTTAGAAAAGATCTTTTAAAGGTGGAATTCCATCCTATTCTCAAAGGGACAATCAATGAACTAAAGATACAGTCTTATCTCTCTGTGACCAGTGATATACCCAACAAACATATCGTAGCTCTCAAAGCCTCTTTGTACAGGGCTTCCCAGGTGGCTCGGTGCTAAAGAATCCCCCTGCCAATGCAGGAGACACAGGTTCAATCTTAGGGTCAGGAAGATTCCCCAGAATAGAAAATGGCAACACACTCCAATATTCTGGCCTGGAAAATCCCATGGTCAGAGGAGGCTGGTGGGCCACACAGTCCATGTGGGTCACAAAAGAGTTCGGACACAACTTAGCAACTAAACAACAACACCCCTTCATGTGTGTTCAAGCCTTTGATCTTTACAATGATCTTGTTAAGATAATTTTTAAAATCCCAACTGAGGAAGAAAATGAAAATCAAAGAAGTCAGTGCTTCCTAATATTTTTCTATATCATGACACAGACAAAATGATATTAATAATCTGGGTTAACCAGAAGGCAACTGACTCGGGTAGGGGTTAAGCTTCAGCCATAGCTGGTCCATGTCAGCCTCCCAGAGTGCCTAGGGCCTCAACAGTTTGGTATCTCTGCATGCTGGTGAGCTTCTGTAGCACATACATGACATGGCACACTGCTGGGGAAGAAAAGCTGTGGGCCAATACATATGGCCACAGTCACAGTTGGGAGAAGTGACAGACAGCAGCGTCCTTGGGACGTCTTGAAACAAAATCAGAGATGTTAGCCACAGAGGGATCCAGGGCTTACTCCGCGGGTTGCTGCTGCTGCTGCTGCTGCTGAGTTGCTTCAGTCATGTCCGACTCTGTGCGACCCCATAGACGGCAGCCCACCAGGCTCTGCCGTCCCTGGGATTCTCTGGGCAAGAACACTGGAGTGGGTGCCATTTCCTTCTCCAATGCATGAAAGTGAAAAGTGAAAGTGAAGTCACTCAGTCGTGTCCGACTCTTAGCGACTCCATGGACTACAGCCTACCAGGCTCCTCCATCCATGGGATTTTCCGAGCAAGAGTAGTGGAGTGGGGTGTCATTGCCTTCTCCGACTCCTCAGGCAGAGTCAGGAAAAGAGCAAGTGTGCCCAACACTACATCATCACCTCCATGAAGCAGGTGATTCGGGCGAATGAGGGTCTTAAAGTTGGATCTGACAGGACTGTAGAAAGTTCGCATTCAGCGTTTATAAGTGCTGAGATGCTTCACCAAAGGAAAGGGGCAAAACTTAGCTCCTTTCTGTACCCTGGGAAACTCAGAAAATAATTTCGCAGGATGGTTACTGAATGGCCCAGAAGTAATGATTACAAATGACTGCGTTAACTGCTGTACATGGCCTCATCTGTCATCATACCAGAGTCTTATCAGAAGCCTCGTCAGGATTAGTGGCTCATCACGACTGATGACATTTGCCGACCAAGCTGGCTTGGCTCCCTCCTTTGCCCCTTCAATCAAAGTGGCAGGAAGAGTTTTCTAAAGTTTGAGCATAAACTCTGAGAAATTGCCTTCAGAGAAGGAAATGGCAACCCACTCCAGTATTCTTGCCTGGAGAATCCCATGGATGGAGGAGCCTGGTAGGCTATAGTCCATGGGGTTGCAAAGAGTCGGACACGACTGAGCGACTTCACTTTCACTTTCAATGACTCCAGGAGTGGCTTCTAAGATAATGGACTCTTTTTCTATAAGTGAAACTCTGTCTCCCCAAGACTTCCTGGGTCTTGCTGTCAGTGGAGATGCTGGGCAGCACTGGGACATGATGGCTACCAGCACCATGCAAATGAGAATCTAAACCCTGTGAACAAAATCCTGCTGAATGGGAGGTTATATTCAATAAGAGTGGTTTACACCCAGGCAGCGTCTACACAACATCAAGCTTCTGGACGGGAAATGAAAATACTTCCTCGGTTCCCTGTCTCCAAATGTAAACCAAAGGTTTCTATTCTCATCAGGATAGCGTGCCTTATATTGATCCAACCTGAGAGAGCAGCTGGGATTGAGTATTAAAAGTATTTGGACCAGATGAATGAAACCCAAGCTAAATGGGTAATCTTACTTGTATCACTTATAACTGTGTAAAAAGAGGATGCCTGACTTCTAGCAAGGCGCTGTCCATGACCTGGAAAGGTGTTGTAGGCAGGTGAAGTCAATTCCCTACCAATTGCTCACACAGCAATAGGATTAGCAGTGGGAGGGCAGGAGGCACCACTTTTCCCTGGGCCTTTACACATCACTTTGCACACACGGTAAATATACTCCTGCATTTTGGTGCTGGAGGCATCCAGAGACTTCTAGAATCCCAACATTTGTCAACTAGCACCATATCATTTCCTTCATAAAATGTACTGCCAGAATAAATAGGAAACAACAAATCACACAGGTCTAAATGAGTTATAACCACACTTAGCCTAAGAGTATGAGGCTTTCAAATTCTTACCTCAACAAAATGATTTGTTACATAGAGTGGAATTTGGAGACACTTGCAAACAGTAGAAACTGTGACTTTAAAATCTGCCACTACTAAGAAGTTGCTGTAGTCAGAATATAAAAGTTATGGGGGGAAAAACATGACCAAAAGCTACTTTTCTAGGTACCTTGGGGGTATGCTGGGGTTCCAGACCCTGAAACAAGCAAGGGGAGGCAAGAATTGTTAGCACACAGAACTTCTCTCTGTGGCATTCTCATCGTCCAGATTTGTAGATCTCTGCAGTTTTTTTGTCTAAGACAAGAAGCAATTATATCCACAATAGGGCTAACTCACTCGTGAGGTGAAAAGACTGAAGGAAGGCATGCTTGTGGGTTGCTAATTGTTAGAGAAACCCCTGAAACAAAGACATTGAGCTCCTGACCTTTCAGGGTGGATATAAGTGGAATGTATCAGACCAACAGGAAGAAGCTCTAGAATGTGAAGCAGTCTGCCAGCGAAAGCAAGACAAAAGCTAGGAAGTGAGTGGAAGAAAATCTACTCACAGAACAAATAGGAGAGCATGACAGCAAAGAGAGAGACATACGACTGACTAGGAGGCCCTCACCCTGCTAGTGCAAGGGGGACCTGAAGAAGAATAACCCAGCCAGGCTCCCCAGAAGTCACGTGGAAACCAACAAGCATGATCGGGAGGACAAAAACCTGATGTCACCTTAGGAGAATGAAATGGCACCCAGGGCCTCTCCCAGCTTTGAAACTGTCATTATTTATAGAGATATGTGATAGGAGGTGCAGGTTTATAAAATGGGCTATATACCAGATTAATAAGAGGAGGCTAGATGGGGAATCCCAGATAGTACCGGATCATCTTGGAGTTTAGCGCATGGGCTTAGACATCAGACTGACCAGAAATTAATTCACAGCCTCAGCACTAAACTACCACCAGGGTGACCTCAGGCAACTTATTCAACTTTCCTAAGCTTTGCTTTCCTCACTTGTGATGTGGAAACAATAATAGAGCCAGACTTCTATGCTTGCCTTGAAGATTCCATGAGAAGGTGCTTATGGACCTCTTAGCACAATGCCTTGCCTAGAGTAAGCATACAGTAAATGCTACTTCTAGCACCATAAACAATAATGTATTATTATTAGAATAAATGAAGGAAGTGCTGGACAAAATTTGAGGCCATCCATTAAGTCTGAGTTCTAAACTTTCAGGGAGAGTCCATATGGTGCCTCAGAGGGAGAACATGAGTTTTGAGGGCAGCAGGCAAAGACATGGAATGCATACACAGCCACTTGGATAGGACAGGTTTTCAGAACTGTGTAGGCAGTGACAGGAGGGTTGAAGGGATGGTCTCCGGAAAACATGGCGATGAGAGCTTGGGCCTGCAGATTCTGGCAGGTTATTGACCGTTGTCAGAAAGGCCAAGAGTCGATGGCCTTAATGTAGAGTTCTGATGCTTACAGGGAGTGGAGAGGATCAGACACATTGTCAGTCTGAGAGCCAATAAAGCATAAATTAGGTTACCAAGGTGAGAACTCAGGCATGGAAAACCAAGTTAGGTACCCAATTATGAAGGAGACTTGGAGAATAAGCAGTGTGACAGGGCACAGAACCAACCCTCAACCCAGGTGTCAGCCTCTTTCTGACCCTGTTCCCTGGAGTCGCTGACTGCAACTGAGTCATCTGTGCTCTTTACATTCATTCCCCTCACCCACATTCAGGCCCAGACAAACAGTTCTGCTGCAGACAGTCTCCATAACCATCTGGGAGCTCTGAGCAATCACAGAGATGTCAAATCGTGCTAGAGAATAGGAGACTGGCTAATCTTTTCTGATTTTTTTTTTTTAAATTGAGAAAAAGGAACGGAGTTCAGAGACCATAGACTTAAAAGTTTAACAATGCTCTTCTGGCACAATTCTAAAATGGGTAATTAAACAGATGGCTTGGAAAACTTTAGAAACATATACTCATCATAGGGAAACAAAACTAATTCAGTAGGGATAAACCATGGTCAGACTAAGGATAACATTCTTACTATCCAAAGAACAACACATCTCCTCCTCACAAAAATAAAAAAGAAGTATAAAACTAAGACCCCTGTAAAATAAATAGATCCTGATCTCTTTCCTTCCCTTACTCCCTCCTTCCCTGTGTCGTGTCAGTCTGTCTCCCCGTCCCTCCTCTTCCTACAGTCACACATAGTAACACAAATGGCTAACAAATATTTGACGAAAGTTCCACTCCAACAGTAATGAAAGGAAAGCAAATTAAAACAGTGAAATGCTACCTTTTACTTACTGAAGTAGAAAATATTTAAAGACACCAATAATTTAAATAGTTTGAGTTAAACTAAATTTAAAATAAATTTTACAATAATTATGCTCAACACTGGGCAAGGAGACAGAAAATTTTATACTTTCCTGATAGAAATATATATAAAGAAAGCTGAGCACCGAAGAATTGATGCTTTTGAACTGTAGTGTTGGAGAAGACTCTTGAGAGTCCCTTGAACTGCAAAGAGATCAAACCAGTCAATCCTAAAGGAAATCAGTCCTGAATATTCATTGGAAGGACTAATGCTGAAGCTGAAACTCCAATACTCTGGCTACCTGATGTGAAAAACTGACTCACTGGAAAAGACCCTGATGCTGAGAAAGATTGAAGGCAGGAAGAGAAGGGGACGACAGAGGATGAGATGGTTGGATGGCATCACCGACTTGATGGACATGATTTTGAGCAAGCTCCTGGAGTGGGTGAAGGACAGGGAAGCCTGGTGTGCTGCAGTCCATGTGGTCACAAAGAGTCGGGCACAACTGAGAGACTGAACTGAACTGATAGGAGTATAAATGATAAATTTAATGTTATTTGTAATAATAATTTAATGATGGCTATCACTGAGTATTTACTATATATAAAGTGCTATGTGTGTGTGTTAATCGCTCAGTCGTGTCTGACTCTTTGCAACCCCACGGACTGTGACCCACCAGGCTCCTCTGTTCATGAAATTCTCCAGGCAAGAATACTGGACTGGGTTGCCATTCCCTTCTCCAAAGTCCTATACACATGCATTGCTATTTATTACAACAGCCCTATGAAACAGATACTGATATCCTCATTTTGCATATCAAGAAATGAAAAGGATAAGAGTTTCCAGATGCCCCAGAGATTCTGATTTCACATGTCATCCTACAAAGAAAGGATACAGATGGGTGCAGAGAGGATGAGAGGAGAGATTAAAAAGTCCCACAGGTGATCCTATTTGGACATAACTATCTCTCTGATGAGAATAACAATACTGCATCACACTGTTCAGTTCAGTTCAGTTGCTCAGTCGTGTCCGACAATTTGAGACCCCATGAATCGCAGCATGCCAGGCCTCCCTGTCCATCACCAACTCCCGGAGTTCACTCAGACTCACATCCATCGAGTCAGTGATGCCATCCAGCCATTTCATCCTCTGTCGTCCCCTTCTCCTCCTGCCCTCAATCCTTCCCAGCATCAGAGTCTTTTCCAGTGAGTCAACTCTTCGCATGAGGTGGCCCAAGTACTGGAGTTTCAGCTTTAGCATCAGTCCTTCCAAAGAACACCCAGGACTGATCTCCTTTAGAATGGACTGGTTGGATCTCCTTGCAGTCCAAGGGACTCTCAAGAGTCTTCTCCAACACCACAGTTCAAAAGCATCACACTGTACATAAGCAATTTGGGCAATATTTAGAATCTTAACAGTGTTCCTTACAGTGTTCCTCTCTGAATTTGATTCTATTTTACAAAAACATTCTCAGGTTATAAAAAGGTTTGTGAAGAATTATACTCTACAGTAATTTTATAATAGTAAATGCTATCTCATGGGAAACAAGTTAAATATATAACAATAGGTAGAATGATTAAGTAGCAATAGGAATAATAATAACTTTTATTGTACGCTCATTATGTGCCAGGCGCCTGTTTAAGATTTACTTGAATTGTCTCATGGATTCTCTAAAGAAACTTTAAAAAATAGAGGTACTAATTATCCTCATTTTGCATATAAGGAAACTGAGCCAGAGAAAAGTAACTCCTCAGGATCAGAACTAACCATGGCAGCATCAGACTAGAACCCCTGCAATTTTACTCCAGAGTTTTCACTACTAACTGTCAAATTCTATACATTTATTTCCATGATAAAGTATTACAAACTCATTAAAGATAATGTTTTCAGAGAGTTTTTCATAGCAAGAGGAAATATTTACATTATACGCTTGAAAAATTGCCTATATAGTATGATCTTAGCTATATAAAAAATATACAAAGAAAATGCCTGGAAGGAAATATGCCAATTAACAGTAATTGTCTTTGAATGGTTTGGTTATGAGTCATTTATTTTCTTCTTTATACTTTTATGAATTTTTCTAATTTGCTAAAATAAGCTTGTGCTTTTTATATTTTTATTTTTTTTTAAATCTAGGGTGAAGAAAAAGGAAGTCATATTCATGCCAAATAATTCTTATTTCCATTTGAACAATGTATTTTAGAATTTGACAAAGTAACATATTTAGTGCATTAAGAAAGGGAACAAGCACAACATGAGATATCTTGAATTATTTATTAATGGAACAATACTTCTTATATTAAGTAAATAAAAGAGGATCAAGATTAAAACTTACACACTCTTGAATTTCTACTCCCTTTATTCCAGTATGTAACAGAATGCCTTATATAGTGTTAACTTTTGGCAAATATTTGCCAAGTGAGTGATAGTGTCTTGTTTAATTTTTTTTTTAAAAATCAGTGACAAGGCAGGGAAGAAATGCTTATGAAATTTGTAATGACAACTGACACAACAGAAAGCAGAGTCAAGATCTGAAATTATCTAAGCCAAATGCAAGAGGAAATGCAATACTCGTTTGAAGTTTCCGGTATATCAATCGCTGATGTATCAAAAGTCTTAAAATGATTTAGCCATTGATTTGCTTCTAACTTTAGAAACATCCCAAGAACACAGAGAAGAATATGCACAAAGACTTAGCCTGAGAGATGTCCCTGGTAATACCTGGAAACACCTGGAGATTAGAAACATATATAATAGTGATGATCTGTCGCATATCCTGTGGGCCTCCTTAAAATAGAACACTATTCAATAACAGGATATTGTAGAAATTTAAATTGTTCTTTTAGAAATATTTTCATAATACGTTAAGTAAGAAAGGCAAGTTATTACATAACAAACAGTGTAATTCTAATTTAGTTATAGATAACTATAATAATGTGATAGATACAGTAATATTATTAATATTATTACTAGTAATATATTACTAATATATAATATGTAATAATATTAATATATTATTATATAAGTGATAGATAGCTAGAGATAAATGCAAGAATACACATCAGAAGGTTATACGTTAAAATGTTAGCAGGAAGCTTCATCGCATGGTATAACTATGGGTAATTTATATACTATTTTTTTTCATCTTGCTCTATTGAATGTGAGTTACTTTTAAGTAAAAATATCCTCATACAACTATAGAATGTGTTTTGGGGTGTTGTAGTTGGTGCTGATTTTACAATATTTCATGTAAAAAAAAAAAAAAAGCCTGGATGTATGATTGCCCTAAGCTCTTACACAGCTAGCAAGGCAGCACAGTAGCTAAAAAGACGTTAATTCCAATCTTAACTGACACCACTAGAAGACAAACCTCCAAACTATAGGTAGCAGTCACTCCCTCGGGCTCTGTAGTGAGCAAAGCACATTGATAATAACTGTATTCAGTTCTTACATTGTTTTAGGGAAAAAACCAACAAGCTACGGAGTCCAGAGCAGAAGAAGCAGCTGGCAGGAACATCTGCTGGGAGCAAGGCTTGTGCTGGAAAGAGCAGTCTGTTGAGAGGTGTTAGCTCTGCCACCCTTCCCAGCTTGGTATCTGTTTTGTTTTACATAATCCTCCTTGAGTATCTACCACTAGGAACCATCCTGGGCTGATTCCCAAGCATAACATACTATGTCTTCAAGGAGGTCGGGCAATGGTTGGAATTGAACTTTAGACCCTGGAATTTAGAGCCAGGAGGAACAGAATAATCCTGATGAGAATATCTGAGCTAAACTGAGAAGGAAAAAGATAGGAACAAGAAGGGACAAGAGTAAAAATACAAGCCTGGTGGGGCTAATGAGAGTCCAGAGACCCAAAGCCTGGGGTGAGAAGAGTTGAGAAACAGAAAGAATGCCAGCAAAAAGAAGACAGAAAGATAGCTTGGGCAGCCTCAGATCAGGGAGGAGCTCATGTTTTATTGTAGGATTTGAGTGCTATAGACATAAAACTAAGTTTAAAACCCAAGTGACCCTAGCCCTCATGGAGGTTGGCGAGTGTGTCAATAGTAAAAGAGCAACCAAATGGACTTTGTTGAGAAGTAAATGACACATTACAAATTTACATGTTCTTTTTGCAGAAGAATCATGCTCAAATTCTATGTATCATTACTTTTTATCACAAAATAGGCTTTCATGTTTATGTCCTGACAGCATAATTTAGCATATTAGCCCACAGGGCAAATTCTTTAACTTGCACAGTCATGTATTATTTTGTTGTCACTCCAGAATTACAGGGTGGTGATAATGCAGCTCATGAAGCAGTCCCTGCTCATATTTAGAGGAGGCTGCCCAGGTTTTCAAGACTAAGAAAGTTTTGAGACATGCTCTGGATATACATATCTTAGAACTTTCAACATGGGAAAAGGGTGTCAAATGAAAAATTGAAATGGTCAGACAAGGACTACTGGAGATAGACTCATTTAACCCCGATTGGAACTGATTCATTAAAGAGTAAGCTGACATAAGGATATCATTTGCCCTATCCAATATTTTGAAGCTCTATGAAAAGCTTCATTTGAAACTAAATGTTTACAAGTTAGAACATGGGAGAATAGTTGTTACTGATTACTTAAATATCAACATAGCAAAAAATAATTTCTGTGACATGTGACTTGAAGGGTGCACCGAATAGGGTGGAAAGAACGTGGTTGGATATTTTGCAAAGCCTGATAAACCTGGATTTACATCTTTATCCTACCACTTATTAGGTATGTGATAGAGTCAGATTAACGAACGTATCTGAGTCTCAATTTTGTCATCTGTTAAAAAAACAGAAGGGGGATGAAAATTTCACCTTCTGTCATTACTAAAAGATTTCATGAGATGTGTATTGTGAATACCAAGCATATATTAATGACTGCTTTAATGTCATTAAATCTCCTTCTCACCCTCTATTAGAATCAAAATTGTAGGAGGCCAGCATGGGTTTTGACTGCAGCCACTGATTCACAAGGTAACAATGCAAGGGAGTCTATCATCATATGTGCCTGGCACTCAGGATATAACTAGGAATGTAGATAAAATGTCAAAAACATCTTTCAGTGCATGTAATGAAGTTTTAAAAAATGCATTTGTAATGTCTCTTTTATCATTTTTATTGCATTCAATTCAGCAAACATTTATTGAATGCCTACACCATCCATATTCATTCTCTAGTTTAGTGAACTTCAAAGAGCTATTGCATCTCTCTGTGAGGTCAGAGACTGGTGTTTCACATCTCCTATTCTGACACTGAGAACTTTTCTAGCCCCAGCTCTGCAGGGCCAGTTTATTTGACCATTAAGCTCTACTTTGGGTTCTACCAGCTTCATGAATTAACAAAAAATAATGCTTCCCACATAGTAGATCAAACACTTATTCAATTTTAAAAAAAGGGAAAAAAGGAAAGGATGGAAGAAGGGAAGACATTCTGAAAGAGAGAGGAAGAGGGAAACTTGGTCAGTCACAAACATACAGAAGGCAGTCAGAAAGAGAGATAAAAAGGGCAGTCAGATAGATGGACAGTTGGTTAGACACACAGAGGGACAGTCAACAGACTTACAGACTCTTATTTACCCTCTTGTTCTCTTATCTTTTGATCATGACAGCTCTTAACTATTCCATGGGCTACTGAAACAAACATTTTAAAAATGAGAGAAAGCAGAGGGTCAATATTAAATGTCAAATAAAACAGACAAATCACACTACCATAAGAATGTTTGATTTTTAAAAAATTTCCTATAATCTGAGCACTGAAGCCAATCAATAGTCTCAAAAAATCTAAGAAGAGGTCAAATTCATTCTAAACTTTTTGGTTGAGCTGCTTGGTTAATAAATCTAACCAGCACACGTTTCCCCCAGTGACATTCATCTAGTCACTGGGAAGCTCGCAGGGACAAAGCTCTACTCCCTTGTTAAAATTAGACAGTCATTCTGATGATTCTTTCAAGGCAAAAGCCTCTTTGGCCTCCATTCCCTTACAAACTCCCTGGGGCAAGTTGAAGTAGTCACATATGTAGACTGAATTGGGCTCAAGCTGCATGGGTCCTGCATAGCTATGAGGGACTTTGGTTGGTAAGGCCTGGCAATTACATGACTGGGGTCCAAAGGCAGTTTGGAGGAGGAGCTGTGGTAGGGATGAGAGTCACTCAGCCAAAGTGCTGGCACTCAAGGTCTCAGACACTCATGAAAAACAAGTTAAATATTTTCACCACAAAACTGAAATCTGCCTCCCCTATCAGTGAGCACACTGGTCTCCACACGAACAACTTCACAGCCACAAGGCTCCCCTGGGGCTTGGAGACAGTCAGTCTCTGTCATTTGACATGGCCTGAGCTTTCATTTGGCCTCTCCTCAGGCAGGGCCTGAATGACTACAGATGAACTGGGGAGGGTGCTTCTTTTGCCCGGGTCCCTATTGCTAGAGGAGACTTCAAGGCCAAGTTCATTATGTAAGGTGCCATCTTTAACCCTAAGGTGGGTACTGGTGACAAGTACCTATCAGGCAAGCACTCTAAACTGCTCTTCCCATAGCAGGCATAGGCTACTAGTTCTAACACTTTCTCTGATCACTCTTGTGATCAACGGCCTCTGTTTACAGGTTGCCCAACTTAGACTGATACCTGGGCTGGAGTTGAGAGAAGAGATGGGCAGTCCTGCCTATATTACAGGTTTTGGGAAAATCACTCCCTGGCTGTGAGTCTCAGTTTCTGCATTCATAAGACAAAGAGGCTTGACTAATTGTTTTCCAAAGTCCCTCCTGGCTCTTATTTTACCTACAGCCTTTATATACACATTTTAGATCCTCTACCCAGCTAAGGATCCAGCCCTGGATGTCAGCCCCTTAGTCTAGTGCTCTAACCAACTGAAACCAACGACCGCAGCTCAGGGCCAGAGATGCCCAGGCAGGAGACCTCTGGCATGTCGAACGTGACCTACTCGCCCATTCTAGCCAGGTGAGCAAAGATGCCTTAGGTTTCAATCTCAATTAAGTTGCCAACCCCAAACCTCTTATCCCTCCCTTTCCCTTGCTCTAAGATAGATAAAGCATCCCAGAGTGAGAGTCAGCCTTACATACAGCTGCAACCAGGACAAAGCCCAGCTGAGGAACAGGGTTCTTCGTGTGCCAGCCATCCTCAGTTATGGACTTATAACACCAAGCACTTCTTGCACTTTGGCAACATCTCTGCCAATACTGTAATAATGGTAAAGTTCCAGGCAGTAGAAGGAGAGAAAATCCAACATCCCAGGGATATAATCCAATCTCAGCAGTCTTAAACAGACCAAGAGAAACAAGTCACATTCCTGCTGGGCTCTCAGTATTGATTTTCTGACATTGAGTTTCGTGATCTGCCTATGCATGGTTGGTGGGTTAGATAAACAAATAAATCCATTTTTCCATATTGATATCCCATAGCTATCTGAGATCTCTAAAGCCTTTGCAATCTTTTTTTTGTTTTCTCCAAAGCTTGCCCAGAAGTTCTCTTTAATTAGAAGAGTTTCTCCTGTTTCATTTAGAGGTGTGATATTTGACTTGGAGACCTGGTTTTCAAAGCAACTCCTTTCAGGCAGGCTAAGCTTTTGTTCATCAGAGAAGCCTAGCCAGTGGCAGTTAGTTACATACACAAGACAGAGTGGGAATCACCTCAGTGGTATGAAATTAAAGAATAAATGAAGGAGGCAATAGACTTCAAAAGAAAAGTCAACCCTTCAACACAGGAAGGAGATGAGAACAAGGAGCCTCAGAAGGGCCCAGATCACTTTCACTTTGTTATTAGAGAGTCCCTGAGGACTGATTCCTGTTTGAGCTGGAGCCTGGCGTTTTGACAAAGTCCCCGAACATGACCCCTAAATTGATTTGAAATCTTTTCTCAGAAGAAACTGAAATGATAAAACACATAGCACCCTTTAGAGACCATCTGCCAGAAACCATTCAACAGACGGAGGCTTAAAACTCTGTCAGCCTGTAGCCTGCCAGTCTTTGTTTAAACTTTAAGAAAATTTACAGGTGTTAAACAGGCCCTCCAGGATTGTAAGCCTCTTCAGGGCACAGGTTCCAAAGAGGACTCTGTGAAAATTACTAGACAACCAGATCAAGACAGACCTGCAAGGCTCCAACCATGCCCATTCATGATTCACATGGAGGTCTTGAGACATAAAATCTTCTCAAATCAAAAGTGGTAAGATTATATTTTCTTTAATTGAAAATTCATGACGAAGGCTTTTGGATAACACTGGGTTTCTATACTACAACATGCAAAACCTAGACATACAATCCAAAATGACTAAAGACTGTACCTTTTCCTATTTCCATAGTGGTTTCCTGCATGACCCTGGGACTAGCACATGCCTGAGAGAGTATCTAAGTCTAAAGCCACCACATGCAGGAGGGAACTAAAGCCCACAGAGAAGACGCTACATGCCCAAAACTTGGCAGGGTGTTGGTACAAGAAACAAGATCTCATTACAATACAATGTCCTTCCTAATTATTTCTGCCACTCTGGACCCATGGTCGGTGGAAGGAAAGACACTATGGTAGGGCGTAGGATTGACCAAGAGAGGGAAGACTGATATTTCAGTTCCCTGTTGCTATGGATCAAACCACTACAATACAAAGGGCTTAAAACAATGACAACATTTATTTCGCTCACAAATCTTCAGTTTGAGCAAGGCTTGGCAGCTGCAGCTCATTTCTGCTCCATTCAGGGTCAGTAGGGCCGTGAGAAGGCTGCGAGGGGGCTGGAATTACCTGAAGTCTTACTCAGTCACACGTCTGGGAGTTGATAATTGACTCTTAGCTGGGACCTTATCTAAGGCAGTGGCTGGAGTATCTGTAAGTGGACTTTCCATGTAGATTCCTGACTTCATCACAGCCTGGTGTCTGAGTGCCAAGGGTGGTAGTAGGGAAGCACGCCAAAAGGGACAGAGCCGAGTGGAAGCTAGTATGTTTTCTGATATATCCTCAGAAGTCACTCAGTGTGCCTTCTGCTGCTTTCTGTTAGTTAGGTGTGAGTCACTCAGACAAGTCCACTTTTAAGAAGGGAATTAGAGCCCAGCTTTTGATAAAAGGAGTTGGCAAACATTTTTCAAAGCCACCACATATGCCAAAGACTTTTTTTAACCACATGAGGTAGAAAATAGGGGTAGTTTACACTGTTTTAGAGATTCCCTTGTGGCTAAGCTGGTAAAGAATCCACCTGCAATGCGGGAGACCTGGGTTCGATCCCTGGCTTGGAAAGATCCCCTGCCGAAGGGAAAGGCTATTCACTTCAGTATTCTGGCCTGGAGAATTCCATGGACTAAGTAGTCCATGGGGTCACAAAGAGCTAGACACAAATGAGAGACTTTCATTTGACTTTACACCATTTTAAACAATCCTACAGGAAATTTGGGGGGGGGCTCCAAAATCACTGCAGATGATGACTGCAGCCATGAAATTAAAAGACGCTTACTCCTTGGAAGGAAAGTTATGACTAACCTAGATAGCATATTGAAAAGCAGAGACATTCCTTTGCCAACCAAGGCCCGTCTAGTCAAGGCTATGGTTTTTCCAGTGGTCATGTATAGATGTGAGAGTTGGACTGTGAAGAAAGCTGAGTGCTGAAGAATTGATGCTTTTGAATTGCGGTGTTGGAGAAAACTCTTGAGCGTCCCTTGGACTGCAAGGAGATCCAACCAGTTCATTCTAAAGGAGATCAGTCCTGGGTGTTCTTTGGAAGGAATGATGCTAAAACTGAAACTCCCGTACTTTGGCCACCTCATGTGAAGAGTTGACTCATTGGAAAAGACTCTGACGCTGGGAGGGATTGGGGGCAGGAGGAGAAGGGGACAACAGAGGATGAGATGGCTGGATGGCATCACTGACTCAATGGACATAAGTTTGAGTAAACTCTGGGAGTTGGTGATGGACAGGGAGGCCTGGCGTGCTATGACTCATGGGGTTGCAAAGAGTCGGACACGACTGAGCGACTGAACTGAACTGAACTGAACAGGAAAATTTGCTTTACTCTATGACTAATATATTTAAGGCACTATACTGAGCACTCTATATGCAATATCTCATTTCAATTCTAACAACAAAAGAAGCTATACTCACATTTTACAGATGAGAAAACTAAGACTCAGAGATTAATTTGCTGAAGCTCACTCAGCTAGCAAGTGGCACAAAAAGGCTATATTCTGGTTCTAAATCTCTTTTCACAAGTTACATTTCTTCAGCAGTGGGTAAGAACTGTATCTTGGTGATATGTAATGGGTAATTTTACGAGTCAACTTAACTGGGCCAAGGGATGCCCAGACATCTGGTTATACATTATTTCTGGGTATTCTGTAAAAGTGTTTCCAGAAGAGATTAACACTTGAATTGGTGGGCTAGATAAATCAGATGGCTCTCCCCAATGTGGGTGGGCACCATCCAATCCATTGAGAGTTTGAATGGAACAAAGAGGCAGAGAAAAGTTACTCTGACTAGTTAAGCTGACCATCAGTCTTCTCCTGCCCTTGGACTGGAATTTATACCATCAGCATTATTCCTGGTTCTCAGGCCTGCAGACTTGGACTAGAATTTACACCACCAGCTTTCCTGAGTCTCCAGCTCAGGCAGACGATGGGATATCACAGCCTCCATATTCTTATGACCCAATTCCTTATCATAAATCTCATTTTATATGTATATACATACACATATATCTCGTATTGGTTCTGTTTCTCTGCTGCTGCTGCTAAGTCGCTTCAGTCGTGTCCAACTCTGTGCGACCCCACAGACGGCAGCCCAACAGGCTCCCCCGTCCCTGGGATTCTCCAGGCAAGAACGCTGGAGTGGGTTGCCATTTCCTTCTCCAGTGCATGAAAGTGAAAAGTGAAAGTGAAGTCGCTTAGTCGTGTCCGACTCCTAGCGACCCTATGGACTGCAGCCTACCAGGCTCCTCCGTCCATGGGATTCTCCAGGCAAGAGTACTGGAGTGGGTTGCCATTGCCTTCTCCAAAATGACATGCTAGATAACTTTTAAATATTTCATTCCCCATGAACTTGAAAACAAAAAATTTGATCTATAAAGAGATAATATTCAAAAAAGTTTATAAAAATATTACTATTGACGGAAACAAAGTTATGGACCTAGAAAATCCCTATAAGATGATTTAGTAGAAACCTTTCATTTTATAGATGAAGAAATTAAGCCCTGGAAAATAATCTCAAGGTCACCAGCTTTGAAGGCACATCAGGATTTATACACAATTCTAACCAATCCAAAGTTCGTGTCTTCTCTATACTAGGATATGGGAGAAAGGAAAATGCATTTTTTTCAAATAAGGAGGCAGAATTACAAGAAGTCAGAAAATCTTTCATCTATTAAAAAGCATAATGATGCCTGGAAAACTCTACAAATGCAGTGTTCTCTCTGCAATACAACTCAGAGTAAGGATTCCAAAATTTTCTGATGACACAGGAAAATTTAATCTCCAGTAAACAGTTCAATTAAAATGATGGTTTTATAACGTTTTTAAACAATATGAATAATAGTTAAGCCCTAGAGAACTGCAATATGATTGAACTTTTCATCATATGCAATAAAATTACAAAAACTCTCTTAGATGCTGCAAAGTCCACTTCCTTACAGATCAGAAGAAAGCTGGGACTACCAGCTTGTATCGAGTACTCCTGGTGAAACTCTGTCTACCTTGTGTGCTACTGGAGAGATTAGTAGCTCTTTGTTTGGCTGAATCTTTTTCATCCTTCAGGCTCAGCTTAGACGTCACCTCCTTAAAAAGTCCTCCCCTGATCATCCTATACTGTTATGATCCATCACTGCCCATTATTTGCTTTCTTCACGCTGCTCATCCCAATCTATAATCACATATTTGTTTATCCACTTGCTCACTGTCTGACTCCCCTTCCAGAGTACAAACCCCACTGAGGGCAGGGATAGTATCTATCTTATGCATCTATACCAAGTGCTAGAATAGAATCTAGCAGAGAGTAGGTGCTAAATAAATATTTATTAGAAATGAAAGAAGGAAGGAATCCTAGACTGTGCAAATCTTGAGATCAATTATGACCTCTAGGATTTTAGGACATTAGTCCACATCCTCAGGCCCCACTACGAAACAATCTAGTTTAAGAAAAGTGATCTTAATGAAGTACTTCTTGCTATGAGTCAGACACTCTGCCAGTACTTTGTGAATATTATCTTATTTAGTCCTACAACAGCCCTATGGCATAGATAGTAGAACCATTTCCATTTTTGAGGTGACAAAACTGAGGTCCAGAGAAGATACATAACCTGCCCTCATTTAACACTGCTAAAGAGAATCAAAGATAAGATTCTCACTGAGGTCTGTTTGACTCTATAGCCTGATCCCTTACCTAGTGGGCAACACTGCTAAGAATGTTGCTGTTGTTGTTCAGTTGCTAAGTCATGTCTGACTCTTTACGACCCCATGACTACAGCACACAGGCTCCCCTGTCCTTCTCTACCTTGTGGAGTTTGCTCAGATTCATTTCTGTTGAGTTGGTGATGTTATCTAACCATCTCATCCTTTGCCATCTCCTTCTCCTTTTGCCTTCAATCTTTCCCAGCATCAGGGTCTTTTCCAATAAGTTGGCTCTTTATATCAGGTGACCAAAGTATTGGAGCTTCAGCTTCAGCATCAGTCCTTCCAATGAATATTCAGGGTTGATATTGAATATTGAATATTCAGGTTGACCACTAAGTATGGGTTTATTTAAAGATGTGATTTTTAAAAAGCAGTTGGAAATCAATTTTGAACAATTAAAATCTTTTGTGAAAAATAAGAATTGTGTACAAAACTCTCTGGAAATGCATTCCTGACACAAAGGTAGAATTTGGACTGAGTCTCTGCATGCTGGTGATAGGTACCCAAATTATAGGAGAACCATTTATCTTCAAGCCTGGATCTTTAGAAGACAAATAGAGAGTGATATGACAAGATTTGGCTTTGTTGGGACCCTTTAAATAAGAGGACAACTTGATCCAAATTACACCAAACTCTCAGTTTTCTACTGAGTTGATAAGGTTTTATGCAGAAATCAGCTCCCATGCCAACTCCCTAGTTGGGTCTATAGAGACATACTGAAGTAACTTAGAGACCCATTGGTGAAAGAAGCCTGAAGCGTTCTGGGCTTCTCCACAATTATAGTACTTTAGGCCAATTTAGGAGGAAAATTTCTTATAATTTTTATCAGCTGCCAGTTTTGAGATGTCTATTGCCCTTTATGCTGTTTTTAATTCTAATTCTCTTATGTGTTCTACTCAGTTCATTATATTTGAACCATATTCCCAACGTCATCTCACTTGGGAGAGAAAAATAGAATCTGTCTTGCATTTGCCAGCCCTTCTATTCATCCTGCAGAAACATAATGGAATAAGCCATATACATGTGTTATGCTACAAAAACTACAGCTCTTAAGATGAATCTCATCCAGTCCTGTATTTCTCACAAAATTTCAGGGCCAGAGATACTTGCTGCTGCTAAGTCGCTTCAGTCGTATTCGACTCTGTGTGACCCCATAGACGGCAGCCCACCTGGCTCTCCCGTCCCTAGGATTCTCCAGGCAAGAATACTGGAGTGGGTTGCTTAGGAGGCCACAAAGTACATGTCTCCTCTCAAAGCCCTTAGCAATGATGGCTGACACTTCTGTCTCTCCTCCACCAGTTTCATGTGTGTGTGTGAGTGTGAGTGTGAGTGTGTGTGTGTGTGTGTGTGTGTGTTGGCGGGGGGGTGGTGGTGGTGGTGGTCACTAATCCATGAGTGGCCAATACTGACTGATGGAAAGGTCCTCCTCATTCAGAATTACAATTTGACTGCTCCCAAATTGCCCTTTGGGAAACTGGAGAGAACATAGTTTTTCTTTTCTAATCAGTGCTCTATTCATTATAATATGTTCCAACTAGTCTGAAATTTTTAAAACTTATCTTTGGAAGCAGGTGCTTTTAAAAAAGATTGCTTCTATAATCAAACCCAAGAACAAATCTCAGGAAGAATTACCTACAAGTAGTAGATATTTTTTAAAAATTGCTGAACTAATGAATGAATGAATAAATGAGTTTCTTCACACCCAAAAATGTGGAAATTTTCATTATATTCTCTGGAGATACTACTGGGTCACTCCAGGTATATCCAGTCAGAAGTGAGAGAAGGAGAATATCTCTGTCCCCATCTCCAACCCCAGTCTGGGAGAACAGAAGAAGCATCATTTTCAATTTCCCATCTCCTCAATATCCAGCACAGGGCCCAGCACAGAATGAATGTTCAACAAATACTCCAAAGAATTTCTAAAAAAAGAAAGTGCCCCAAGAGCCTCAGGGACCATTCAACCCAACTACTTCCCTTCTGGAAATACAAAACAGAAACAAATCTTCAGCAATACTCATAGGTTAAGTCTAGGTACTGAACATGACCTTGGAGTTCTTGGAAGGCTCACTATTTGAATGTCCCCTCCTCCAAACATCTTTCCATCTGCTATTGTCACCTAAATGTCCTTGAATAGAAAAGTAGCCAGTTCCAGCACACACTGTCAAGCTTTCCTTTCAAAAGTGTCAAGACCCAAAGAAAAGATGAATTCATCTTAACTCACACTAAGGTGTAAAGAACTGTTGGCAGGCATTTTCCAGAAAGCTATTCAGTACATGAAATCAACTACAAACAAAAGAATGAGTCCAGTGAGTCCTAAATCTTGCCTCTCTGGGCTAGGTCATAATGAGTGAATTGGGATTTCCTCTTTTCTCTGAGGGAAAAACAGTAGCTTGCAAGAATGCTTGAGTGAACTTTCCTTCTTAAAAGATGCAGGACCCACAATCCTATACTCATTAGGTGACCAGCTCTCCAATGGCTTGCAAGGTTATCTATTATCCTGTTAATTACACATCACAGAATGCTCCATGACATCTGAGTCAGGAAACACAAGACGCTGGTAGCGTGAGTCCTTGGTCTACTCTGGAGTGGCACTTCCCACTCAAGACTTTAAGAATCAGCTGCCCACATATAGCAGGTGCTCCAGGCATATGGTCTAAGGCAATGCTTCTCAAATATTAATATGTGTATGAATCACCTGGGTATCATATTAGAAACTCAGGTTTTGTGTTTTTTTGAGATAGAACATATTCTTTAATGAGCTGTAGGTTCTCAGTTATTGGTTCATAATATCTCAATTCATTCTGTTAAAGATAATTCCACCACTGGAAACACTAAATGCTTTAAAATAAGAAATTTTAAATTTTTAAGAAATTAAGAATTTGAAGATATTTTGTACTTATATTTCTCATTTATGGTAAATGTCTCAAATGTTAAGAACATAAATAATGTTGTTAGCAAAAAACTGTCTTTCTCTGAAAATTAGAACCAAAAACACTGAATACAAAATCTCAGGGTTTGGTTAACACAACTCTTAAAAGCACAAAAGAGGCAAGGAAATATATGGGAATTTCATGTGGTATAGGTAATGTCATTCCAACTTCTGAGATGAGGAAACAGAGACTCAAAAAGCAAAGGTAATTACATAAACCTACCACTGTCTAACCCAGGTCTATCTGTCATCAAGACCTTCCTAGTCCTCCATACCCTGCTGCTTCTGCCCTCACTAAGGACACTAACTTGGTAGAATGGTCCTGGAAGGTAGAAAGAAGGAAAAATGGTCTTGTCATCTGACCATCTGAGTGATCTTAAGGCTACTAAATTTCCATTGTAGCTATCACACTGAGGATCACACACAGTGGAATTTACAAAAGCATTTATACTTTACAAATGTCTAGGTCTAAGGAAGAGGATGTTTTTATTTTATTTTCAAAGACGGGTAAATAGTTCAACTCTTTGTCCATTGACAATGTAGAGTTAGATTTTCTATCATAATTCATATCACAGATTCCCTATCATAATTCATATTATATATATGGGCAGAGAGTTCCTAAATCAAGGTTACTGTGTTTCTCAAGAAAATTCAATTACATGCAGTTAATAAACACTTTTCATAAGCAAAAACAAACAAAATTACACCAACACCATAGAATGGCCCTCAAAGGTAGGAAGAAGGAAAAACAGTTTTGTTATTTTATGCCAACCTTGCTCTCCAAGTATTCAAGGGACCCACCTAAGACTGAGCAAGGGGATTCAGAGCGAGAACAAGGACTGTGGCTCATCTGGCTAGATGGCCAACCTTCAGCAGCAGCTAGCTGAGTGTCTGCCAGGGTCTGCAATGAAGCCAACGGAGATACCCTGTGCATTGCACATGTCCAGCTGCCACGGGCATTTGAGGTTAGAGGGAGTGGAGCTGTGCGCGTTCCCACCCTTATGCTCATACCAAATCCAGGATAAGTGCCTGTCTCCTCTGCTAGGCCCATCAGTCTCATTTCTCCTTTTGTCAACATCCTGCTAAGAGTCTGCCAACTCAGACAAGGCTTTTGAAGCTAACATGGTTCTGCCCACAAAGGGAAAGAGAAACAGGTTGAGAACTTCAGAATGTGCAATAAAATGGAAACCCTTCCCATGTTCCCAGCACTGAGGCATTAAAATAAAATCATTTGACAATTATTTGCTTGGATCGAGAAAGTGAAGTCATTTTCAGAGCAGCCACTAATCTTAAAAAAAAAAATAACGAATGTGATTTGATCTGAGCAAGGAACCAGAGCACTGGAAGATTTTGCTGCCGGAGGCTCTACACTTTCATGATGTTATCGACAAAGATTGGAGGGTGAGTTATAGGGGGGGCGGGGTGGGGGAGCGCGACCACCGTGAGCATTTCCAGAAGTGGTAGGAGTCGACTAAGTTAAGATCAATGATTTCCTTGATTATCTTGCTTCCCCCTCTCACAAGCTTGGTCTCCATCTCAATTTCTGTTCTTATCGGCCAGAAAAATAAAGATTGTTTACAGAGCTGAAATAACACCTGCTTGGTTTATCTTATTTTAGAAACAATAAAAGCTAGGGAGTTGGAGGGATTAAGGAGGAAAAAAAATCAATTGTGTTCTTTCATGTTGGAAACATTAAAAAATAACTCACCCTGCTCTCTACTCTAAGGCCCAATTTGGCTCTCCATTACCCAGGGCGATTTCCAATCTCAGACTGCAAATTCCCAAGGTTTAAACTGGACTGCACTATAACGGGGTGCCCTTGAAAGACTCAAAGAAACTTTTTCTGGTCAGTTTTTTATAATCCCAGGCCATGAACGTGATCCTAAACATGCCAAAAGAAAACATTTACTTTTGGCACTAACACCTAAACACAATCAGCAACCTGAATATGGCTGAATTGCTTTAAATGTTTTCAAAGTGTTTTACTTTCTTGTTATCTTATGGCATCTTTGTAGGGAAGGCAAGGGAGAGTTTTACCCACTATTATACAGACATGTGTGTTGAAACCAAAAAGAAAAGAAGGATGAACTGACTGACCCCCAAATCTCAAGGATAAGTGGTTAAGCTGGATTAGAATCCAGGTGGGAATATGAGACCACCTGACCTGCCTCTTGAGAAATCTGTACGCAAGTCAGGAAGCAAGAGTTAGAACCAGACATGGAACAACAAACAGACTGGTTCCGAATAGGAAAAGGAGTACATCAAGGCTGTATATTGTCACCCTGCTTATTTAACTGATACACAGAGTACATCATGAGAAACACTGGGCTGGAAGAATCACAAGCTGGAATCTAGATTGCTGGGAGAAATATCAATAACCTCAGATATGCAGATGACACCACCCTTATGGCAGAAAGTGAAGAAGAACTAAAGAATCTCTTGATGAAAGTCAAAGAGGAGTGAAAAAGTTGGCTTAAAGCTCAACATTCAGAAAATGAAGATCATGGCATATGGTCCCATCACTTCATGGGAAATAGATGGGGAAACAGTGGAAACAGTGTCAGACTTTATTTTGGGGGGTGCCGGGAGCCAGTGTGAGGAATCCCGCCCGTGACAAGGTCATGAGGAAGGAAGCTGACATACGCAAGGCGTGCTCAGACTTCAGGGACCCCTCTGGAAATTCCTAAGCATGTACCCCAACAAAAATCTGCCGGCTTTTGTGCTCTGCTTTTCTACTCTTCTGACATTTTCTGGAAAAAGTCAATTCAGGGCTTTAGTCTTCTGCATTTGAAAGAGTGTTTCAATCCAAAAAACCCTCTGATGGCTTTCTAGCCTGCCTGCAGGACTCCTACAGCTGCGCCTGTGATTGTTTGAGGCTTCCTGACTGCAGGAGGCACAGGAAGCTTAAAACATCCTAGGAATGTAGGAGCTTCTGAGGAGCCAAAATCTTTAAAATAGGACTGATTAAAAGTTTCATTTGTTGAATCAATATTTGCTGCCAAATTTTCACATCCTTTATTGGTAGATATAGTTGGTATACAGAAAAACAAGTAGTAGACCTGGTATTAGCAACATTAGATCTTTGAGTTAAGTACCTTCTTTGTTATATCCCACTGCACCTTTGTTCTATAGAGATGTAACTTTAATGTTAATGCTTTAAGGAGATGTAGATTAAAGAAAAACACTTCAGGGGAAACAAGATTAACATTCATTAAGGAAGAGAGCCAAAAAGTGTTAACAAGCCTCTTGGCCAGAAGATAATGTAAATCACCTGAGACCTTTTGTATACAAAATGATGTATAGAAAGAGCCTGAGCTGCGAACGCTACATAATCTTGTGTTACCCATTGATCTCTGTGTTTTATCAAAAGTATAAAAGGCCTTCTGAACAATAAAGGATGGGGCCAGGGGCCAGGGGCCAGTTTCTGGGGCCAGCTTCTTGGACCAGCTTCTCTAACTAGTCTCCCGGCCTGGTTTCTTGGGGCTCTGGCTCCCCCCGTGTTTCTCTCTCTCTCTTTCTTCTTCTCTCCCTTTCCTTCTCTCTGTTCCTTACTTTAACTTCAGGCTGAATCTCCACCTGGGGCGCGGAGGCTCGCCAGGTCTACTTACTTGCCCTGGCTGTTAAGACCCGCGAGAAAGGGAGCTTAAGGCGAGGCACCCTTAGATATTCAAGCGGGCGCTGGTGGCCCAACGTAGATGGTGCAAATTCCTTGTCTGGAATTTTATTGGTCTTCTGTGTAAACCAAGCTATTCAGCCCTCTTCCTCCACTTAATCTTCTTACTACACTATAGTTTCTTAATCTAATCTTACGTTAATAAATAAACAAGTCTTTCCACGCCGACGCCGTCCACCCTTCGAATTCCCTGGATCCACCGGAGCTGGACCCCGGCAGGGGGGGCTCCAAAATTACTGCAGATGGTGACTGCAGGCATGAAATTAAAAGATGCTTACTCCTTGGGAGAAAAGTTATGACCAACTTCAGTTCAGTCGCTCAGTTGCAACCTCAGTTCAGTCCGACCCTTTGCAACCTCATAAATTGCAGCATGCCAGGCCTCCCTGTCCATCACCAACTCCCGAAGTTCACTCAGACTCATGTCCATTGAGTCAGTGATGCCATCCAGCCATCTCATCCTCTGTCGTCCCCTTCTCCTCCTGCCCCCAATCCCACCCAGCATCAGAGTCTTTTCCAATGAGTCAACTCTTTGCATGAGGTGGCCAAAGTACTGGAGGTTCAGCTTTAGCATCATTCCTTCCAAAGAACACCCAGGACTGATCTCCTTTAGGATGGACTGGTTGGATCTCCTTGCAGTCCAAGGGATGCTCAAGAGTCTTCTCCAACACTGCGGTTCAAAAGCATCAATTCTTCGGCGCTCAGCTTTCTTCACAGTCCAACTCTCACATCCATACATGACTACTGGAAAAACCATAGCTTTGATTAGATGGACCTTTGTTGGCAAAGGAATGTCTCTGCTTTTGAATATGCTATCTAGGTTGGTCATAATTTTCCTTCCAAGGAGTAAGCGTCTTTTAATTTCATGGCTGCAGTCACCATCTGCAGTGATTTTGGAGCCCCCCAAAAATAAAGTTTGACACTGTTTCCACTCTTTCCCCATCTATTTCCCATGAAGTGATGGGACCAGATGCCATGATCTTCATTTTCTGAATGTTGAGCTTTAAGCCAACTTTTTCACTCTCCTCTTTCACTTTTATCAAGAGGCTTTTTAGTTCCTCTTCACTTTCTGCCATAACCTAGACAACCTAGACAGCATATTAAAAAGCAGAGACGTTACTTTGTCAAGAAAGGTCGGTCTAGTCAAGGCTATGGTTTTCCCAGTGGTCATGTACGGATGTGAGAGTTGGACTGTGAAGAAAGCTGAGCACAGAAGAATTGATGCTTTTGAACTGTGGTGTTGGAGAAGACTTTTGAGAGTCCCTTGGACTGCAAGGAGATCCAACCAGTCCATCCTAAAGGAAATCAGCACTGAGTGTTCACTGGAAGGACTGATGTTGAAGCTGAAACGCCAATACTTTGGTCACCTTATGGGAAGAGCTGACACATTTGAAAAGACCCTGATGCTGGGAAAGATTGAAGGCAGGAGGAGAAGGGGACGACAGAGGATGAGATGGTTGGATGGCATCACCGACTCAATGGACACGAGTTTGGGTAAACTCCAGGAGTTGGTGATGGATGGGGAGGCCTGGCATGCTGCAGTCCATGGGGTCTCAAAGAGTCAGACACGGCTGAGGGACTGAACTGAACTGAATGGAATGTAGTCCTCTTTTTGCTCTGCCATGCTCCTTTGCAGGATGCTGCCAGCCCTAACATGGGAGTGGGCTTATCAGATAAGACAGCCAGGCTGTCCAGGGTGATCCTGAGCAGGCGTGGCAGAACGCAGGATATAACATCCTTTCTCCCCCAGACACATCTCTCTGTAGAAGGAGATCTGGAGAAGAACAGGGCAGTTTTAGGAGTGGCCCAGCACTGTCTCTCTCTCACACACACCCCACCCACCTTTATGACTAGGTGGAACACTAGCCACTCCCTGACTCAGTTTCTTCACCTTTGATGAGGGAATACCAGATATTCTAAAGTGATGTTCCAGAACTATATGACAATGAAGATCTATTTTCAGGCTAAACACTTGCCAACCTAGGCATGTTAGTTGTACCTGAGTAGCCACTGATATTATTATTTATCAACAAGAAGAATGATTCTGAGTGAGTTAATATTTTTCTAACTAGTACAGCTTCTAAATTCATTTGAAGAAAAGTAGTATAAAACATGCAGGACAAAATAGCCCCTCAGCCTAAGGCGCTGACAGTAGCCAGCATGGACATGAGATGGGCTCTTTCCCAGAGCTGGTGTGGAGCATGTATGAGTGGGTGATTTTGAGCTCAGTTTCCTATGAAGGAATGGTTATGAAGTTTCTTCTCCATCAGCTTCTCTAACAACACTAACTTCTCTAATTGGCCAAGAAGCCCCAGTGTCAAATATCCAAATATCCTCGGGTCTGTTCTGAGACAAAGCCATTGGTTGATGCTTTGAGAAGGAACCCTGATGTTTGGAGTATGTGTTCTCCAGGGACCAATTTTACTGTGGTATCTATGTCTGCAGACTGTCTCAGGGGACCAAGATTCAAAGCGCACGTGGTGGAAAATGCTAACCTGACATCTTCATTCTCCTCAAATGGATCCTGCCTATAGAACAGGGCTGAGTTTCAGAAGGGAGAAGTAGGAGACGAGAGCTGGCCATGCCTGGGTCCCCTGACTGTGCCCGGCAACAAACTGAGCACATTTCATCCCTTCTCATGTAATTCTCTCATTAACTTTGTGAGGCACAAATTAACACCCATCTCCCCATTTTGTGTATGAGGAAACTGAGGCTCTGAAAGCATAACTAACTTGCACAAGGTCATTAGCTGATCGACAGAAGAACATAGTCATGGCTGGAAGCCTGTGCTCTTCCTAACAGATGTAAGAAAATTTCAATGGAGGGTGTTTGGGGCCCTCACAGGATCTATGCCACATTGTCAACCTATGGATTAATCTTCAGATGTGCCAATTCCTACCTTTCCACCAGTGCTAAAATGACTCAAAAAGAATAATATGCACAAATTTTTTAAAATATTTGCTAGGAGGCTTCTGTTAGCCCGGATTCATCCTTGCAGTGCTGACAGAGCGTGGAGTCAGAACAAAAAGAAATCTGAATGCCACACACAGGGCAGATAGGTTGCTGAACATGAGACACCCAGCCCACATCTGCCAACCTCCTAGCCCACCTCTGTGCTCTGCAAACATGCCTCTAGGCCTCTGTACATGCTGTTCCCTCGGCCACCAGAACTCTTTCCCCACTTTACCTGGCTAACTTCTGGTCTTGTTCAGGACTCAGCTCAGAGGCCTGTCCTGGGAGAAGCCTTCCCTGACGTCCCTGGCAAATGCTCCCAAGGCCTTTAAGACTTTTCCTTGATGGTCCTTCTCAGATTTTCTACTTCATTGTTCCTAAGGGCTTGTGTAATATTTGCCTTCCCAGCCAGGCTGTGAACTCAAAAGGGGACCGAGACCCATCTGTTTATTCCCACCACATAGTAGACCCTTGAAAACATGTGTTGATGGCTTTAGAACTGCCTCAGGACTCTGAACGAAGCATACTTCTCAACGAAGTATGGAAGTATAATCCGTCATTCACTCATTCATTCATTTATTCTTCAGATAAATGCCAGATACTGTACTGGGATTTAGAGGTATCAGTTCAGTTCAGTCGCTCAGTCGTGTCTCTTTGCGATCCCATGAATCGCAGCACGCCAGGCCTCCCTGTCCATCACCAACTTCACAAATAAAAACAGCAAGATCCCACCGCCCAGGAAACTGACATTCTAAGTGAGAGAGCAGATCAGGAGCAAAGAGCACATATGTATAATGTCAGGGTAAGGTAAAAGCTATGACAAAGTAGATCCGAGGTTAAAGAGTGACACGGTGGCCAGGGAAGACCTCCAAGAAGACTGCAGTTGATCAGAATCTTATATGCATGAAGGTCAAAAACAGCAGGTGACATTAAGAAAAAAAAAAAGAGTTCTGCACCAGAGGATGCTACGGTTGCAAAAACTTTAAGGCAGAAGCCTGTGTGACAAGATCCAGGGAAGGCCATGAGGCCACTGTGGCTGAAGTGAAGACTGGGAGGGGAGAGAATTAGGAGGTGAATTCAGAGGGGTGGCCTGGAGCACAATGATACAGCAACAGCAGCTGGTGCCAGACACTGTTCCAGGTACCCTATGAGAACCCATCATCCCCATTTTACAGATGATGAGGCAGAGGTATAGAAAGGTCAACTGCCTGTCCAGTGATATAAGTGGCAGAGTTGAGATTTGAACCCAGGTGATCTGATTCCAGAGGACAGGGTCATCTTATACTATCCCGTTATGCCCTGTACATAGGTAGCCAGATAAAATACAGGATGCCTAGTCACATATGAGTTTCAGATAAACAACAGGCACTTTTTTAGTTTAAGAGTATCTCAGATATTTTGTGGGCATCCTATGTTTGCTGTTGTTGCTACTGGTATTTTGCTTCTGTGTGTGTGTGTGTTTTGTTTTGTTTTGTTTTTTCTTTTCAGGTCTGTCAACACTACCTGGATTTTTTCCTAAATGTTCCAAAATCCTTTAGAGCAGAGGTCAGCAAATTTTTTCTGCAAAGGATCAGAAAGTAAACATTTTGGGCTTTGAAAGCCACATACACCTTCTGTCTCACATTTTTCACTTGCTTTTTTCTTTTTTTGGTTGCTGTTGTTTGTTTTTAACAACCCTTTAAAAATATAAAAAAACATTCTCAGCACATAGGGCATGCCCTCTGCAGTTTCTGATCCTTGATCTAGAAGCTTCTAAGTACCAGACAGACATGATCTTACTTAGGCCTTGGTTCTGTGTGCTCGAGAATCAACCCACACCTTCCTAAGAGAAAGTGTTTACCACCTACCCACAGTACTCTTGTTGGGGGAGCGCGGAAGGGTTGCTAATTTTTGGTTCAGCATTGGCTGGAGGACTGGCTGCCGGGTGGCCTCAGGGCTGGGACTCGATTTGGCATTAGTGTGCAACCATGGCTCCTGCTAATGAGGCACTGGACAAGCCTTTTCTGAGGATCAGGGGTGTCTTGGTTGTGTCTGGGTTGGTGATATGGCCCCAGGGCTTCCATGCCAAGGGTCATGGATCTGTACCTTGTGGACCAGTCTCCTTGGGCTCTTTTCCACTCCCCATCCCTGTGTGTGTGTGTGTGTGTGTGCAAATGGGACCATGGGCTTACCTCAACTTCTTCCCTCCCCATGCTCTGCGTCTGTCTTATTCATCCCCATGGGTGACCTCCTCCAGGCCTCTACTGTTTCTTTCTTTTTCTTCTCCTTATTAAAAAGGTTTCAGTTCAAAATACATTTCCTACTCCATTAGACCTTCAAGTCTCCCATTTCCTGGATTTCAGATTTGCCTGGAAGAGTCTCAAAGCTAAAGTCTTGTTTTCCTTTTGTTCTCACTATGTCCTACCAAGTCCCTTTGTGTGTGTGGAAACCACTGCCTCTTTATATGCTTGGTGTACACTGTCCTACAATTTAACTTCTCCAAGAATTAAAAGCTATCTTTCTCTCTCTTTGCAATCCACACTTCACTTTGTACATAATGAAGGCACTAGATTATTTTCCAAGTGGAATTCTTTCATGTCCCATCCCCTTTCTTTGTGTTTCTAACCTGTCTCCTCACTGCTTGCCAGCCCCATCTCTTTTCTGAAGTTAACCAATTTAAATGCAAGTCTGAAGGATCCTCACACAAGATCTTTTTCTTCATTATTGTACTTTCCTGTTCCGTGAAAACATTCATCATCCCTCATCTAACTTAGGTTTTCCATCTGCCTTTCCATTTATCCAATTTAGTGGGTGATTTAGCTCACTCTATGGGACCTGGTGTACAAGAACTGGTAAGTAATAATGAAATAGCCAAGCAATACTACTGACTGAGCCCTCCACCAGGGACTTAGAAAGTTCTAGAGAAATAAAAGATCCATGGATATGCATGTGTGTGTGAGCATGTGTGTGCATGTATGTATGTGTGCATGCAAGTGCGTATGGAAAGGGATGTCATTTTGATTTAATCTTCTAGGGACAGGATATAGCACAGGAGGTCTTCCCCTGGACATCCTCTCTGGGGAACTTCAGTGTTTGACTATGACCAATCTGACTGTTTTAAATCAGAAACACTCTATGGTGTTTGGACAGGATTTAAAAATAATAAGAAAGATGACCATAATTTCTGTCTCTCTTTTCTATAACTTGGTCCCTCGGGTTACCTCATCCTGTGGAATATGGAGCTGGAGAAACCCATTAGTGATGGGTGCCATGCTGAACAGATCTGAATAACTATTTAACAATAGTGCCGATGAAAACACTAATAAGTCACTGCTTCCAAAGTCAAAAGCCATTGTCACATTAATTCATTTGTGCACAGAAGATGTCCACAGCTCCTAAGAGTGCAAATAATAGCTTTGCCAATATGAAAGCAAAACATAATTACTCAACAATAAACACACTGTACACTAGTAACAGCTGTTATCAACAGCATGTTTGAAGACAAAACAAAGGAAGTATTATAGGATTTTTTTTAACTGCTGCCTATCATTCTCATGGAGGGAAAGCCACAGGAAGTGTGACTAAGCTAGAAGTATTTTACTCAGCTACCATTCTACTCTTGCTTTCAGACCAGGCAAGATGTCTGGCCTCATTCTGTCTAGCCAGAAAGTGGGAGGATGAATTCTAAAGTAGAGTTACTTAGATCTTCAGGACAGCTCTAGTCAGCAGTCATGTATGATTTTTTTTTTCTTGTTGATATTAGAGGACTAGCTTTGATAACTACTTTACTCTGGCTGTGAATTTTATATTGGCCTTCCAGATAAACAGAGGTCCATATAGCAATGACTGATCACCATTTATACTGAGAATCTTGTCTGATATCTGTAACTGTGGGAAAGAAAGGGATGGTAAATACAGTTCATTTCGTGAATATCTATATACATATTTGGTTTTTTCCATCACAGAAATCCCAGCACACTTTAAGACACATGTGAGGCAGGCAAAATCTTCTCCCCTTTCATCACTGCCCCACCCCCAGCCCTGTGCACATGTGTGTGTGCAAGTGCACAGACACTTAGCCTGTCTCCGGAGTTTGAGTGACCAACTGGCATGAGACTCTTGGTTCCCACACTTATTATCTGAATGACCTCAGGCAAGCTAATCAACCCTCCAAGTCTTGGTTTCTTCATTTGAACATGGGGGATAATAATAGTATTTGCATCCTTATTGGGTAAGGATGAAGTAAGAAAATGCATGTCATACTTGTGGCTGCCACACCTGGCACATAGTAAGGGCTTACAAATAGCAGCCAATATTATTATTTTTGGCCAAGCTCCCCCACTGCAGAATCTCAGGGGATATCCCAACACTAGACCTCAAAAACTAAATAGACCTATCAGATTCCATAGAGACCTCGCCTGTGATCTTTGCTAACTAATCTTAACTATGGTCCGGTCCAGGTGAGTGCCATGGATTTCAGAAGTTGCCCTTGTTTGACGGGCATTTGCCTTTTCTGCAACAGACATTATAGACACAAATGTGGGATCCCTGCTAATTTTTGTTTAGTGTGGAAGAAGTGTTTGAGACCCTGGAATGCAAGGAGCTTTGCAGACAACTCACTAATCTACAGACAGAAAGATCAGTGAGCTGTCTTCAGCATGCCTCAGCATGCCCTTATCTCCATCCTGGAACTTTGAAGGTGCCTCTGTTTTCATGCCTACACCCCCGCCCCCCAGAGCCTGATGGTTCCCCCCTCCTTCCCTTGTTGTCTAAGGAAAGAAACAACTGATTGTGGCTACAGGTTTCCCAGAAAGTTCTGGTGAATTATCTCTGCCCCTCTGATTTGCCTTCCAGGGACACAGAGCCCACCAAAGAGAGAACATCCCTCTCTTAGGAACTACTGTTACATTGTAGAATCTGGCAACTGCAGGGTAACATGACTTAGGGGCCTCTTGCCACTAACAGAGAATAAGCTTAGGGGGCAGACATAGGGCTTCACTACTGAAGAACCAAGACACCAGGCCCTGTTTATAACTGTGGGAAGTAGCATAGTAGAGAGGAAGAGTAAGCAGAAGTCTAAGGCAGACAGATGTGGGTAGAACTCCTAGTTTTTCCAGCCACTTCCTGAAGTGGTTTAGAAATCCTTGGAGCCTCAGCCTTCCTGTCTAAATGGAGGCGATGAAAAGGATGAGGACTCCCTACCAAAAAGGCAGGCACTCCTGAGGAGTAGTTCTCTCCTTCTCAGCTGACCTGGAGAGCAGCCTTACTTGGGAGAGTGCAGGTAACACTCTTTTTGGAGAAGTAAATCCTTTAAAGGCACAAGGATGAGCCAGCATTGGCAAACAAGACAGAAATAGATTAGAAATGATTTCTAAAGGAATTTAAGCAAAAACTACAGCACTGCCTTTCCCTGCTGCTGTCTGCTGGGGACTCACTGGGGAGTCCCTAGGTGCCCCCAGTGAAGAAACCACTGAGCTTGTCCTCTGGTTCCACACATCAGGTAGAAGGGAATGTTTGTGAAACAGCTTGCCCTCTGTGGATGAGAGTCACTCTTTCGACAAAAAAACAGACTTCTGGATGGGGTGAGCAGTCTCTTCCCTTGGGTTCCAGTAATGATTTCAGAAGTTTAGAAGGACTTTAAATAGGAGGCAATGAGAATACAATGTATATTTAGTATCTAATTTAGACGGTTCATTTAAAAATCAGAAAGCATTCACCTCTACTCAAAAATGGCCCATTCTAGGTTAAATTCTTAATTATTCTGGAAAATGCAAATGAGAAGCTATAAATATAGAGTCAGGGAATAATCACGGTCTGCACAGTGTAAATTCAAGTCAATCGGTAAAGGGGGAAAGAAAATCATTTGCCTTTGACATTAAATCCAGCTGTTCTTTTAAAGTCGGTTTTCCCTAGCCGAGGATTTTACATTTGCTATGACCAAACCAGCTCCAAAATCTTCTAAGTTTAGACAATACTTAATCTGGACGTCTAATAGTTCATTCTTTTCTAACATCATTGAACACTTCCATTAAACCAAAGTTATTATTATCAACATTATGAGGCCTGACAGAAGCAAGCCCATTGTTCAAACGAATTGACCTCCACTACAATTGACCTTAACATTGCTCAACTGCTTGACAGTCAATTATCTCATGATCTCCCTTCAAATGGGCCTCATTGCTGAAATAACTAATCCATTACAGAGGGAAGGTTATTTTAATAGCTGAGCAGAGGGTTGCTTTTTGCAGTCACCCCTCGAGTATATATTGTGGAGCAACTTGTAGCCCTCGATCTACCCGACAAGAGATGGCACCATGCCAAATCCATGTTGCATGAGAGAGAGTAAAAGACTGGTTAGAACTCAGTTATGACTGAGATGATGTCAGTGCTTAAAATATACCAGCTCTTGCAGACGTACCCTATTGTGTCTCTAAACTGTGAAGCAGAAGAGGACACGGGGATATAGGGAGGCTTAAGCAAATAGCTGAAGGCATCCAGCCACACAAGGAGACTGGGGTGGGGGAGCTCTAAGGCCCTTCCTATGTCCAGGAATCTATGGCAGCGCCTCAACAATGTCTTCTGGAGTCAGGTGACTTGAGTATAGGTTTCTACCACCGCTATCAGGATGTATGACACTGAGCAAGTTGTATACCCTTGCTAAACCTCAGTTTCTTCACCTGTATAACAGGGGTAATGATATCCATTATATAGGGGTGCTCTGAGGACTGGATGACATATAAAGTATCAGTCTAGGATCAGACCCCTAGTAGGCATCAAACTAGTATTATTACATTGATTATAAATGCTATTATCTCTTTCTAGTCATTTTGAAAGTCAGCTTTTCCCCCGGAGGTGTGACCCTTGAGCATTTCTATGTCTGTATGGCAATCCTGGCTTTGATAGCTTTAAGGATAGGTATTTTCCCAGACCATGAAAGAGACCTAATGAAATAGGAGAGTTAATAAAAACGAGTGCTTCATGAACTAGGAAATTAACAGTTTCCCCATCAAACCAAGCTCAGCCCCCACATTTATTGGATGTTGGAGACCCAGCTGCCTCTGGAGGCACTCACAGCACCTCTGCTTCAGGAAACCAGTTGGCCTCGCCTGACAGGTCACAGGCTGTAGCAGAAGGGTCAAGTATCTTGTTTGGAGAATTCCATGGACAGAGGAGCTTGGTGGGTTACAGTCCATGGGGTTGCAAAGAGTTTGACATGACAATGGCACCCCACTCCAGTACTCTTGCCTGGAAAATCCCATGGATGGAGGAGCCTGGTACCTGCAGTCCATGGGGTCGCTAAGAGTCGGACACGACTGAACGACTTTACTTCCACTTTTCACTTTCATGCATTGGAGAAGGAAATGGCAGCCCACTCCAGTGTTCTTGCCTGGAGAATCCCAGGGACGGGGGAGCCTGGCGGGCTGCCGTCTCTGGGGTCGCACAGAGTCGGGCACGACTGAAGCGTCTTAGCAGAGCAACTAACACTAGTACCAGGCTTAGAGCTGGGACTTAATAAGTTATTGTTAAATAGAATACTTTATATACCTAACCTGCAAGACCTCAACTTCACCCTCCTTTTGAATAAGAAGCATGCAAGTGTCCTTGACAAAACTGGAACACCTGTCCAGGGGAAGAGGAAGAGATTTTTACTTCCAGCTTCTGGGTGTAGGTCCTAATTATCCCAGAGTCCAGCTTCCAGAAGGCTTTTCTGGAAGCCACTGTACATCCTCAGACTCCTGGCTCTTAGATGAGGGCAATCCAACTCAAAAAGGGCAGAAGAGACTTCCCTAAATTCAAGGGTTTTTCCAGTAATAATGACATCATTTTAATCTACTTTTGACAGAGGTCTACATGCATTAATAATGACAACCATGGCTAACATATAATAGGGTCTACTTTGTGCCAAACACTGTGATCAGAAATGTTCATATAATTTTCATTTTTCATTTGATTCTCAGAATAATCTATGAGGTATTCACTAGTGTTACTCTAACTGTAGAGATAAGGAAGTAAAATCTAGTTTAAAGGTTAAGTAACCCGATCAAGGTCACCCAACTTAATGTTGCTCTGCTTCCCAATACCTTGGTGATTCTTACTTCAACTTTTTAAAGGCAGAGCAGGGATAGATATCAGGAGACAGTGGCTCAGTCAGATAAATGACATGGCCAAGGCCACATAGCTAGTTTAGGAGACCAACCATTCCAGTGTGCCTAGGACTACTGTAATTTTAAAATGAAGCATCCTGTGTTCTGGGCCAACCATCAGTCCCAGGCAAACTAGCACAGTTGGTCATCCTATGAGAGGGTAGAACCCAGGATCTCTGAGTACTAGTACAGTGCTCTTTCCATCACAAACTGTACTTTCTCTCGTAATAATGAAAGATGAAGTCATTAGGATGCATGTATTCATTTTTTCTGGGCCCTCAGTGAAACAGGCATTTCAGAATCTGTTTATAACATCAATCACTTTAGCTCTCAAGAAGAGACAGACCCCAGCTGGAACTGTTCTTTCTCGTACACTCTAGTGATGAAATGCCCAGTCTCTCCCCTGCCTCCTCCCCTCTGCTCAGCACACCTGGACTCCTGCCACTCATGTGTATAATGCTCCTAGAGCCATCTGGCCCAGCATTTCGTGTCCTGTCAACACGGATGTCAAGCAGGCAAGATGAAAGGACGTAACTCCAAGGAACACTGCTCATCTTCTAGCCCCAGTCTGGGGGAAGTTCTAACGATTACTCATTAGATAGCTACAAAGAGAGAAAAATGACTGGTTACCATCCGGCTGTCAGTTGGTGCCTGGAGCAGCCTTTGCTATTTCTTGTTTAAGCAAGTCTTCTGGAGAGGGTACCAAGACTTTTAAATTAAGGTGGATTATAGACTGGATATCTCCAGGGGCTACCCAGGGAATTTTCATGGTTTAGAGAACTGATGACAGTTGTGGCAATGTCTGTGGTTCTGCCAGCAGCCAGCACATCTTCTCTGTGAAAGTGGCAGAAGGAACAACGGACACATTTAGCAAAGGGAGCCAGAGCCCCATACAGCCTAATTTTCACAACTATCTGAGCCAGCCGGTAGATTCCAAGTAAATGTGAGTCCCATAAATGGTAATTGAGCAACTGCAGGAAAGTCTGATGGCTTTTTGAGAAATAAACCTATTCACGTCCTTTTTCGGACATCTACTCGGAATACTTTCCTAGTATAAAGCAAGTGGAAATTGCATAGAGAGAAAGTCAGCTTTGATTACATAAAAATCTACTAATTGGTATACATCAGAAGGTGTCAAAAGTAAAAACAGAAACAAGAAACCAAAGGAAAAGATACAACAAAAGTTTGATTACATTGACATATAAAGTTCTTGATCATCAATTAAAAATTATAAACCTGAGAACAATAAAATGGGCAAAAGTAAAATAGTGATTTGAAATAGATACTTAGCATAAGTAAATAAGTAACATAAAAAAATAAGAAGGGGAAAGTTTAATATGGAGATACAAACCTAAAAATTGAAATTTGATTCTGAAATACACACACACACACACACACACACACACACACACACAGCGTGAGGGACTATAGAAACAGTCATTTTATCTTTGGGTGGTGGTACTAAGTATGAGAACAACTTTTATGTTTAGCAGCTTGATAATAGGCATTATGGTCTCTAAAAAAATCCATGCTCCATAGCCCAGTAAACCATTTGCATAAATTCTAAACTTATAATTAGAAATGGGTAAAATGATATTGTAAATGATTATCAATTAAAGCATTATTTATCATAGTGAAAAATCTAAGGAGCCTAAATAGTTTAAAATATAAAATACATCTACAAAGTAGAATTTTACAATCATTAAGAATCATGCTTTCAAAGGAAATTTAGTGGTGTGAGAAAAGCTCACAATGTAATACTGAGCATAAAAGCTGTAAATATACTGTAGCCAGTATGACTCTAAATTGTGTGTGTGCATATTTGTATATATGGGGCTTCCCTGGTGGCTCAGTGGTAAAGAGTCCACTTGCCAATGCAGGAGCCATGGGCTCAATACCTGGGTCCAGAAGATCCCCTGGAGAAGGAAATGGCAACCCGTTCCAGTATTCTTGCCTGAAAAATCCCATGGACAGAGAAGACTAGTGGGCTATAGTCCATGGGGTTGCAAAAGAGCTGGGCATGACTCAGTGACTAAACAACAACAGTTATCAAATACGGAATGACCTTGCATTACTGCATAGTCAGAAAATACTCTTTCATATAAAAAAAGGCAAAGAAGAGTATGGAAAGGGGCTGGGGTCTCTTGATTTTCACTCTCACACTAGCCCTTCCTCTCTTTTTTAACCATCTACAGACACTGTGTCTGTTTCTAGGCTCTCTTTCACATCCATCCATGTTTCTTTTCCTATAAGGAGAGAGCAAGGAAAGCTTGTGGTTAGAACCATGACTTCTTTCTTTAGCCACTAAGAGGCCAACAGTCAGAACCAGACCTCCTACGGTTGGAAGGAGGAAAATAGCACTCATCCATAAACTCCTTGAGGGCACAGCCTGGGCCTCAGCAGCTAGGCCTGTGCTGGCCAGGCCACTGAAGTGACCTCAGTGTAGGTACATTTCAGCACATGCTGTCTCTCACTGCTAAATACTGAAGGCTACTGAATATGTGGGATGCATCTCTTCCTTCAAAGGAGCTCTGTCTTCAGAGGAGAGATTAAACAGGTTTACAGTGAACTATAACACACAAAAAGAGGTCCCCTGAAATGAACGTGCACTGAAATGCCATGGCAAGAAAGAGTTGGGGGCATAAATATACAAGGACAAAGAGAATGAGAAAGCGGACAGCAGCAGCAACAACTTGGAAACTGGGCAGCAAATGGGCAACTAGACTAATATTTAACCAGATCTGAGACAGTAGTATCCTCAGCTGACATTATGGGGGCCTAGAAGCAGCCCCATTTTCCCAGTAGAACTCCTCAAAAGAATGAGAAATTGACTCTACTGCCTCTGTAGGTATGGGACAGAAGGGAAGCTAAGCCAGGAAGCTTGGTCAAAGTCCAGGGGCTCTGTATCAACCCAGAGGGGTGGGATGGGGAGGGAAATGGGAGGGAGGTTCAAAAGACAGGGGATATATGTATCCCTATACATATCCTTATGGCTGATACATGTGGAGGTTTGACAGAAAACAAAAAAAATTTTGTAAAGCAATTATCCTTCAATTTAAAAATAAATTAATTAAAATAAAAAAAGAAGCAGTGGTATCCACAGCATGATTGAGAGGTGCATTTGCTCTCCGGATTAGGAGAGGTGGCGACCCACTGGGTCCAGGGGGTACAGGGCAAAACCAGAGGTAGAGAGCAGAGTACTGGACATGCAGGAAAGAGTGAGTGTTTGCATCTTAAATGCTGAGACCTGCAACCTTCTTCCTCACTGGGTTTCCCAAATGTAGCTACCAGGCCTATACCTGTAAGCAGGGGACTGGCAGGGCTTTCCCAGGGGGATATGAACAGGGTAAGAGGAAAGACCTAAAAACACTGACACTGAGTTTCTCCAACAAAACAGCCCAGCCACACTCTTCAGTGAAGCCCACAGGTGACAAGCCTCAATGGCAAGCTCAGAGCCTCCAGACAGCACTTGAGTGCTCTGTTCTTAACAAGAGCAGAAATTAGAGTTCACAGACATGTGAGAAAAACCTCTAATGTGAAAGATGGAAATCAAACAAACACGCAGGCGAAAAGCAACCTAATAGGACTTATTCAAAGAAAACATTTTATATTCAGAATATATTTAATGTCCTACAAGATACAAAAGAAGATACACTGCATTTATGCAAACAAGAAATGGATAATTTAGAAAAAGAGCACTAAGAGAGCAAAAAAAAAAAAGAATTATTGAAATTAAACATATTATGGTAAAAATGGGAAAAGTCAACAGAGGGTTACAAGATAAAGAGACAGAACATAGAACAGAAAAGTGGAGAAAAGTAATGACAAATCCATGTTGGATGCCCAACATGCAAATAATAAGCATTCCTGAAAGGAAGAACACAGAGAGTAAGAGAGAGAAAAAAATCAACCAAAAATAATTCAAGGAAATGTCTCTCAGTTGAGACTTGACTTTCCAGATTAAAGGGTGTCCATACAGCAATGTTAAAATAAACTCAAAAGGCACAGTGTCATGAAATTTTAAAACACAGAGGGCAAAGACACAATCAAATAACTTGCAGAGAGAGAAAAATAAAACAAATCCCATTCCGAAGACTGTGAATTTGAATGGCTTTGAACTTCTAGATAGAAATGCTGGAAGATAGAAAACAGTGGTGTGATGCCTTCAAAAATCTGAAGATAAATGACTTTCAACCTAGAATTCTATACTAGGAGAAACTACCAATCAGATCTGAAGATAAATTAATGGCTCTGTCAGATATACAAGGTCTCAAGTGTTTTACCTTCTGGTACTGTTTCTCAGGATGCTACACGGGGATGCGTTCCATCCGATTCAGCAGCACACTGGCAGAGAAGGGTGGAACACAGGGCAGGCAAAGGGAATTCCTGGGATGAGGCAGAAGGGAGGACCCAGGATGCCAGAGGGTAAGGCCCCCAGTTGAGAGCAGGGGAGAGGGCTCCAGAAGAGATTTCTTAAAGAAGATGTGATTGGCAGGTGAATGAACACATCTGATGTGTGGAAAGACATTTAGACAACTGGCAGAGTTTGGGTTGAAGCAGTGATACATTCAGAGGAAACTAAGGGAATATAAAATGGTATAATGCAATCTAAATGTAAATATAAAATAAAACAAACCCCTAGGGAAAACAAAAGATTGTGCCTGAAAGGAAAAGTAAAGGTTTAGCCATGAATCTAATTTTCATTGCCATATACAATAAACACTGAATATTGACTTGAACAAAATTAAAATGTAACATGATAGGGAGAGTGGAGGGAAAGAAAGGCATGGCTTGGCTTGCCTAGTAAACAAATGAGCAGGGCAGAGGACTGATGTGTTCACTAACAAGTCTTATACACTATTTGCTATTTTAAACTACAGGCAGGCACAAATTTTGATAAAATAATAAAACGTAAGGAAATAGTGAATCCCAGTTCTCCAAGTGCCCTTTCCTCTCCCAGATCATAATCGTGTTTTCCTATCTGTTTTTGTGTTCAAAGCAGAGGACTGGCTTAACAAGCAACATGAGGGCTTTGGGCTAGACATGGGGAAAGGGACTCACATAGCAATGGAATGGATGGACTTCCAACCGATATCTTTGCTGTTTCATGTTTATCTTACTTGTTAACATAAATAAAAATATCAACCAACATTGATGCATGAACTCTGCACATTTGTTAATTACAACCATATGTTGACTACAAATTTTTTCAGTTCAGTTCAGTCGCTCAGTTGTGTCAGACTCTTTGCGACCCCATGAATCGCAGCACGCCAGGCCTCCCTGTCCATCACCATCTCTCGGAGTTCACTCAGACTCACGTCCATCGAGTCTGTGATGCCATCCAGCCATCTCATCCTCTGTCGTCCCCTTCTCCTCCTGCCCCCAATCCCTCCCAGCATCAGAGTCTTTTCCAATGAGTCAACTCTTCGCATGAGGTGGCCAAAGCACTCGAACCTCAGCTTCAGCATCATTCCTTCTAAAGAAATCCCAGGACTGATCTCCTTCAGAATGGACTGGTTGGATCTCCTTGCAGTCCAAGGGACTCTCAAGAGTCTTCTCCAACACCACAGTTCAAAAGCATCAATTCTTTGGCACTCAGCCTTCTCCACAGTCCAACTCTCACATCCATACATGACCACAGGAAAAACCATAGCCTTGACTAGACGGACCTTAGTCGGCAAAGTAATGTCTCTGCTTTTGAATATGCTATCTAGGTTGGTCATAACTTTTCTTCCAAGGAGTAAGCGTCTTTTAATTTCATGGCTGCAGTCACCATCTGCAGTGATTTTGGAGCCCAAAAAAATAAAGTCTGACACTGTTTCTACTGTTTCCCCATCTATTCCCCATGAAGTGATGGGACCAGATGCCATGATCTTCGTTTTCTGAATGTTGAGCTTTAAGCCAACTTTTTCACTCTCCTCTTTCACTTTCATCGAGAGGCTTTTGAGTTCCTCTTCACTTTCTGCCATAAGGGTGGTGTCATCTGCATATCTGAGGTTATTGATATTTCTTCTGGCAATCTTGATTTCAGCTTGTGTTTCTTCCAGTCCAGCGTTTCTCATGATGTACTCTGCACAGAAGTTGAATAAGCAGGGTGACAATATACAGCCTTGACGTACTCCCTTTCCTATTTGGAACCAGTCTGTTGTTCCATGTCCAGTTCTAACTGTTGCTTCCTGACCTGCATACAGAGTTCTCAAGAGGCAGGTCAGGTGGTCTGGTATTCCCATCTCTTTCAGAATTTTCCACAGTTTATTGTGATCCACACAGTCAAAGGCTTTGGCATAGTCAATAAAGCAGAAATAGATGTTTTTCTGGAACTCTCTTGCCTTTTCCATGATCCAGCAGATGTTGGCAATTTGACCTCTGGTTCCTCTGCCTTTTCTAAAACCAGCTTGAACATCTGGAAGTTCATGGTTCACATATTGCTGAAGCCTGGCTTGGAAAATTTTGAGCATTACTTTACTAGCGTGTGAGATGAGTGCAATTGTGTAGTAGCTTGAGAATTCTTTTGCATTGCCTTTCTTTGGGATTGGAATGAAAACTGACCTTTTCCAGTCCTGTGGCCACTGCTGAGTTTTCCAAACGTGCTGGCATATTGAGTGCAGCACTTTCACAGCACCATTTTTCAGGATTTGAAACAGCTCAACTGGAATTCCATCATTTCCACTAGCTTTGTTCGTAGTGATGCTTTCTAAGGTCCACTTGACTTCACATTCCAAGATGTCTGGCTCTAGATTAGTGATCACATCATCATGATTATCTGGGTCGTGAAGATCTTTTTTGTACAGTTCTTCTGTGTATTCTTGCCACCTCTTCTTAATATCTTCTGCTTCTGTTAGGTCCATACCATTTCTGTCCTTTATCGAGCCCATCTTTGCATGAAATGTTCCCTTGGTATCTCTAATTTTCTTGAAGAGATCTCTAGTCTTTCCCATTCTGTTGTTTTCCTCTATTTCTTTGCATTGATCGCTGAAGAAGGTTTTCTTATGTCTTCTTGCTATTCTTTGGAACTCTGCATTCAGATGCTTATATCTTTCCTTTTCTCCTTTGCTTTTCACCTCTCTTCTTTTCACAGCTATTTGTAAGGCCTCCCAATGGATGAAAATCAACAGAAGCATTCTGTGAGAATCAAGTTTAATTTATAAAGAAAAACTATTGATTATTATCTGTAAATTGTGCACTACATATCTTTTTTATCAGTAAAATATATATTAAATGAGTCTGTGCATCTGTATGCATGCATATGTCTATACACACAAGTTTTTCTTTACAGAGTGTCAACAAACATTTATGGGCACACCACTGGACCTACAGCTATTGCTCAGGAATGAGTTAGGAATAAGGAAGTCTGACTAGAGAAATTTAGCCAAATGATCCCTCAGGAGCCTGTACTCTTACAGTGACTTTTACCCTTCCCTCTGTTCTCTACGACTTGGGGGAAAGAAGTCTCTGCCTCTTGCGAGGGTCAGCTCTGACTTCACAGATTAGTAAATACCCTGGTGCTGATGTGCTCAGATGCTCAGTCATGTCCAGCTCTCTGTGATTCTGTGGACTGTCACCAACCAGGCTCCTCTGTCCATGGAATTCTCCAGGCAAGAATACTGAAGCAGGCTGCAATTTCCTGCTCCAGGGGATCTTCCCAACCCAGGGACTAAACCTGTGTCTCATATCTCTTGCCTTGGCAGGCAGATTCTTTACCACTAGCACCACCTATAGATTTCCCCCAAGGGCATTGTCATTGATGCCCACAGAAGGCAAAACTTACTACATAAGGATGGGTTTCTTTGGAATAAAATTAAGAATTATTGATAACTTAAAGATATTATTTTTCAAAGAAAGACAAGTAAAACATTTATCCATTGGAATGGATGAAAGAAATGACAGTTGAACTATTTATTGCATTAAGCACTACATGCATTTTGGGCTGGTTTTGTTTCATGAATTTCCTCATAAAATTATATTATTTTTAAAAAGCATCATAAAAAAAGAACTTAAAGGAGAAAAAAATTAATTTATAATCCTGAAAGGAACAGGAGAAGAAACAGATTCTGTGAAGATACCTTTAATGTGAAGACTTCTTTAAAGAGAAGGTCTTGGAACTACAGTGACATCAGAGTTATAAAAATATTGGGAAAAAAATACAATTTGGCAGGACAATATTCAACTGAAAGCTAATCCTGTTGAGGAAAATGTCTAAAAGATACATGGTGCCTGACAGTGCTCAGAGCCACTGGAAGCAATGAACAGTGGTGGCAGGAGCAACACAACCCTGGTTAACGCCGCCTCCTGAAACGGCGCAGGTACGGTTTCTGTTATACTATTTTCAGTGCTATTTACAAACAGGACATTTAACTAGTGTTCATTAAATTGGTACAAGCGGCTGTCAGCTCATTCTCTCAGTGCTACTTGGCAACACCCTGACTGACACATTACTTACTGAAAGGAATGCTCAGCTCTGAGCCAACTTAATCTCAACCCCTCCCTAACATCCGCAGGCACATGCTCCAGGTAGATAAGAATCAACTGTCAAGTTGAGAGTCTGAGGTTCTCATGCTCTCTGCCTCCACTCCTCCATACTTATCTATTTCATAACCACTCTGTGAACCCAGGGCTTTGGCCTTGTATTTTCCATTCTGTATTACCATTTACTGAGTGCTCTTACATAGATTCCCTATTTTGAGCCTCTCAATAATCCTATGACAAGAGTGGAGCTGGCAGAATGCCCATTTTCCTGGGGGATTCCCAAAGGTTAATGCCTTGACCGAGGTGTCAGGGCAGAATCCAACCTAGGACTCACTCAGTTGTTTTGGCTTCTAGCCCAGTGCTTTTTCCATAAAATGCTGACATTTGGACTCTGAGGTGAACCTAAGACATAAAAATAGAATGCCACATGTCTGATAAATTTCTTCCAATAAAATACAAAAGGTATAGTTCCTTAAGCCAGAAGAGAAATAAAAACTGGAGACAACAATTAAATGACTTTGGTTGTGTGTATATGGCCTCTCTCTGAAAATGGATGGTATTAATTACACTGTCAAGAAAAATCATTACCTGAAACAAGCTTCACCAAAGAGTTGCCAAAAAGATGATTTCAAAATACTGACTTTGGGATGGGTTAATTTAAATTTACATAGTTAATCATTCTATGATTGATATAGGGATTTCTTTCCTCTGGAAATAATCAACCTGGATATTCATGTTAAGCAGACAAATAGGTTCTAAGAAAAGAGCGAGACAAGAAAAGAAAGCCAGACTGAAAATTCAGAAAAAGGCAAAAGAAAAGATTTTTATTTTAATCACTGGAAGTGTCAACAAGCACAAGGCAACCTTTGACTGATTAAAAGATAAACCAAATTACAACATGATGCTTGGTGGAAAGTTATAAAGGGGAATCGTAAATTAGATGGGAATTTGGACAAAAGGGCCTTTAAAATCTCTTCTAACACTCAGGTCTTGATTAACTCTGAGTAAAACCATTCTCTAACTTGGGCGTCAGGGTCATGCTTCACTGAAACTATTTCTGTTACCCAAACACTTCACCTAAAGGAAAGTGACACTGTCTTATTATTTTGCTAACCAAAGAAACTGAACATAGTTACCAGCAGGAGAGAAGGAAACCTCTCCCAAGTAGCTGAATACTGGAAAAATGAGATGGAGGACCAAGATGTCATATCCCAAACCTCTTATTCATAACTGGAAACCACTTCCACCATGTAGGATATGAGTAGTCTCCCCTGCAAAAAAGTCAAAGCAGAGGTGAAAAATCAAAAGAGAAAAAAAGGGGGGCTCCATATACCTTTAACAGATGATAACACAGTGGTTAACGGCTTGGGCTCAACTAGATAAAATTCTCTGTGTTCAGATCTCTGTGTCCCCACCTACTAACTGGGTGACTTTGAGGCATTTATGGGGATAATAATAGTACTGACTCAATTAAATTAATTTAATTAGAGCTGCTTAGCCTCCTGGCTAAAATATAGTAACAATCCAAGGAACATGAGAATGAGCATTTGCTGTAATTGAAAGTTTTGGTGAGAAAGTGTTGCCTTGAAGGAGAACCATAACATTTATGGCAAGAAAAGTCTTGGTATCATGGGGTGCTTCACAAAGTCTTGATCATTTTGAAAAGGTTACACGACTTTTCAAAGAATAGAGAACATCCAGGTCCACTAGAGTAACAGCTGTAAGGCAGCAGAGAAAGACATTTTCTAATTTCCACTTTTGAAGCAGTGAACCATGTGACTGATGGTGTAACAAACCCTTCTCTGAATTAGACATATGTTGATCCTCTTCCTGCCAGGCATGGTGCTAGGCACACACAAAGCTTAATTATACTCAGTGCCTCTTTGAAGAAGCATGTATGCAGATGGATAAATAGATACATAATAGCTTTACTGCTGAAAAAACAAAAACACAATGGAATTCAGGAAAAGAGTTTATTGCTAGTAAGACTTTGTGACAAGTAAGCTGGCCCTTTAAGCATGAACAAGAAGGATGTTCATCAAAACTGACAAGTCACAAGCAGCCACGATTCTTAACCACTTCCACAGTCCTTCCAATCCCAACCTAGAGTCAGTGTTGAGAGAGAAGTGGCTAACTAGAGGTTAAAGATGGCCTTTGGTAGGGCAGCTACCCCTTTCTCTCCTGGCTACATTGACCTGAATGGATCTGGCAGGGAGCTAGTGTGTCCCCCTGATCCTTCTCAAACATAGAGTGAAATGCTGGTTGTTGAATGACTAGTTGCCTTATTTCAAGTCTGAGTCAGTTCTGCTTCTCATCAGCATCCAGATACCAAGTTGTGGCTTAAGTCAAAACAGGTCCTAATTTGTGTCAAGCCCTGGAAACCAACATTATTTTCATGATCCATACAAGTTGCCAGCTGTGCCAAGGTGGACAGGATTATCGGTGACCTGAGTAGAAGCGCCTCAACAAGTGGAGCCCAGAAACTAGGCTCTGGCCCCCCAGTGTACCGGTAAGTGGCTCTGTCACTGGGAGGGAGTCATGGAGCTGAGACTTTAGTTCCTCATCTAGTGTCAGGAATGAGTCTCCTCAAACCATAGCAAGGCCAAGACAAGGGTGCACTGGACAGGGGTCTGACTCCCCAGCCAAGTGCCTGGGGCACCAGCAAAGGTGGGGCTCACACATGAAGCTCCAATTTGCTATTTGAAAGCAAAGATCAAATTATTTATTAATGGGAGAACCAGAACGTCATTAGATTTTTTATACCTGACTTCAGCTTACTGTTATTTTTAGTTCTATGGCAAGAGTTAGGAAATAAGCACACTGTAACACTCTTAGAGACCAAGGTCTCTTAAAATCACCATCTAGCCGAGAAGTGGGCACCCAAGAGGTTAGTTGCAGAGGGTTTATGGGGAGTAAAAAGAGGAGAAAGGGATGTCAGGGAAGTCTGTGTCCACTCAAACCTTCCCACTGTATCCTTTCATGCCACCATCTATCCCTTTGCCTACCTCTGGGTTCTTTGGTTCTTCTGCCACCTAGAGACCCCAGAGTCAGAGATCCATGCTACAGATTTTGGCTGGCTTGCTTCTTTTCCATTCCCCATGTAGACATTTTCTCAATACAATATGTCTCAGAGGGACAGTTATTAGAAATAGCCCATAAGAAGAGGGAGCTGACTGGCCATTTTCTCTTACGTGTCTACAGATCTTTCGGGGCTCCTGTGAAAATATAGATTCTAATTCAGCATGCCTAGGTTGCAGGCTGCGATTCTGCAGACTACCAAGCTCCTGGATGGTGTTCATTTCTCTGATCAGCTTGGTGGCAGAAATTTAGCCTCCCTTAAGCATCATTGTGGACTCACATATGAGGATAAAAGACTGAAAACACTCTCAAACAAATAAAGAATGCCTTTTGTGGTTGGACCAGGATCCCAGGAAGGGCCACGGTCACTGAGAAAACTTCAGCAGGAATGCTAGACTTGGAGAAGATGTCCTGCCACCAGGGTGAGAACAGGCCAGAAGGACAGCACATGGGCATTTCTGGATGGCTTTGAAGATGCAAGGCTGTACGTCTGTGCACGTGTGCCTGCATGCGTGGGTGTACACATGCACTTACATTTGTGTGTGTGTGTCTATTGGGAGGGCAGCAGGGGCAAGGCTGGGAGGAAGAGGTAAACACACTGATCCTTTTTCTGTAAACGGCTGCCATCTCCTTAACATCCTCCTCTTTATTTCCCTAGAAAAGATGACACCAAAACTCTGTCCTTCAAAAATCTATCAAACATGAAGAGGAAATAGAGTGTACTCTTGTGAGATGAGAGGAGAGGTTATGATTATAACATTGACCACCACCACCACCACCCTCCCCCCAAACCCCCCCCCCGCCCCCCCGCCGCCCCGTAACTCCCTGCCTATCCTGTCACAGGTCTTCCTATCTGAAAGGATAGGGAATAAAGGAAAGCCTTGTGGTGGTCGGACTGGGCTCTCAGGAACGAGCAGGTGGAGATGATTGGCCAGCATCCTGAGGCAGGCTAGCTTTCCTTCCGGCACCCACTGAGCTTCTCTGGCTATGACTCATAGACGTGGATAAAAGCACACCTTCAAAGACGTTGAGGAAGCTCTAGAAAATTGGTCTCAGTGGGGATTAAACCAGGTCTCCCAATCCATAATTCAATCAAGGATTTCCCCACACTTGCTGCATGGATGCCTGAGTTGAATCCACACAATTCTTTCCGCAGATTCTTCAGTGGGCATTCATAGTGGCCACTGAAACATTAAACTGTGCAAAAGAAGTTCTTCTTCTCAAGAAGCCAGTTCTTCGTTTAGCAGATAATACATCATGTGCTAAATCACTCAGGCAGTGCCACCCAGTTGTTAGAATAAAGATGGTTTCATTGCTAAATATTGGGCTTTAAAATCCAATCAAGTGTTGAAAGTAACTTTAATTAGACCAAAGAATCAGATAAACAGAGTGTAAAAAGCTTAGTGTTTGAACAGCATGTATCTCACTGTGCTTTTATTCTCTAAAGACACAGAGTCAAAACGGAGATTAGGCCTCTGCTACCCACTCTGAGACAACTAAGAAGTAAAGGGGACAAGTATATTACTTCACTCACACCCAGAAACACTATTTTATTCATGGGGCTTTTGGACAAAACTCCTTGATCTTGGGAATGCTGAGAAACAAATAACCAGCATCAATTATGGATAAAGCATCCCAGCCCTGAAGACAATGGATATTGACTCCTGATCCCCACATACACACTCAAAACCACAGAAGATTATCAATAGAATTGCAGTCAATACTGTCTAAACACTGCTCTATCTTGGAAAAATATATTCAAGACATGTGACGGCCCTCTTTGACTCAGTCATCTCAACAACTTTCAGGATCTTATCTCGTGCCCTCCTGTCTTCCACTGAGCTGAGACTGCCAAGTGACGGAATGCCCACCTTCCTATTCTGTCTTTCACAAAGCTCATTTCCTGAAGCCATGAGAGGTATGGAATCATCTCAATGAGTGCAACATCAGGCTCTCCAGACCCTTACCTACAGGAACAGCTTTGAACTGCTTGCTGCTTGGGCCTCCCACTCACTTGGATATTTTTAGAACTGAACATAGAACAAAAATGAACTTTTCAAACAGGGAAGGAATGCAAAGTGCTTAGGGATGGTTTTCAAAGGGCAAAGCTTACTTTAAATGACTATTGATTGGACCTAACTGCAACATGACAAGCTCACATGGGGTCAGGAGCTTGCAGAGGAAGCCAGGTGTGGAAAGCCAATCTCTGGATACCTAAGGGAGGTCTGAACTCCACTCTTGGCTGAAATGAATGGTTCAGTTAGCACAACACAAGGATTCTAGGGGGAACAGACGCCACAAGCAAGAGTCTACGTTACTTGAAATGTGATGTTGGTGAGAAGTTCTCCAGATACATCCAACATCCTTTCTGTTGTCAAAGCTTTAACCTTATCATCACATGGAAGCCTAAGTTCTAATTTTTAAAGATCTGTTTCTTGCCTACTCAGCAAAATGTTTTTGATGACTTTCTAGACACTTAAGTGTAGTTTGAAGAGGAGGCCAGGTAGGAACTGACTAAAAATACGCCAAGGTAGCCAAGCATCATCTTCAGAAACGACAGAACTACCCCACGCTCTGCTCTCCCCCTTTACGCACTCTTTTAACAAAGTAATTTCTGTGTATCTGCTATGTGTCTGGCAGCTGCCAGGGATGAAGGAGACAGAAGTGATTCTGATACTACCTCAGGGAGTTCAAGGTATAATGAAGGAGAAACATACACACAAACACTTAAAGCATATCCACCCTCTTCTGGGACTGGGCACAAGGGTAGCAGCTTGATCTGGAAAACATAGACCTCGTTTTCCATCCTACTCTCTGCCTTGGCAGGGCCAGCCCCTCAAAGAAATATATCCCATCATGTAAGCTTTTGTGCAAATCCTATGTTCTAGAGACACCTGGAAACCACTCTCTGGGCTTCTTGCATGCTTACCACTAGCCCTAGCACACAGTTTCCCATGGGCCTTCCAGGTCAGAAGCCAGGATCCCCACCTCCAGGAAGGAGAGAGAATGTGACCAAGATCACACAATTGACAGGCTCGGCACATGCTTCAGAAACAGATCATCTGCAAAGTGACATAAAATCATTACAATATACAAAGCAAACAAATAAATTTTCTCATCTATATAAAAATGACACTGACTACTTATTATGATGGGTTCAGTTCAGTTCAGTCACTCAGTCGTGTCCGACTTTGCGACCCCATCAACCGCAGAACACCAGGCCTCCCTGTCCATCACCAACTCCCGGAGTCCACCCAAACCCATGTCCATTCAGTCGGTGATGCCATCCAACCATCTCATCCTCTGTCGTCCCCTTCTCCTTCTGCCTTCAATCTTTCCCAGCATCAGGGTCTTTTCCAATGAGTCAGCTCTTCGCATCACGTGGCCAAAGGATTGGAGTTTCAGCTTCATCATCAGTCCTTCCAATGAACACCCAGGACTGATTTCCTTTAGGATGGACTGGTTGGATCTCCTTGCAGTCCAAGGGACTCTCAACAGTCTTCTCCAACACCATAGTTCAAAAGTATCAATTCTTGGGCGCTCAGCTTTCTTTATAGTCCAACTCTCACATCCATACATGACTACTGGAAAAACCATAGCCTCAACTAGATGGACCTTTGTTGACGAAGTAATGTCTTTGCTTTTTAATATGCTGTCTAGGTTGATCATAACCTTCCTTCCAAGGAGTAAGCGTCTTTTAATTTCATGGCTGCAGTCACCATCTGCAGTGATTTTGGAGCCCCAAAACATAAAGTCTGACACTGTTTCTACTGTTTCCCCATCTATTTCCCATGAAGGGATGGGACCGGATGCCATGATCTTCGTTTTCTGAATGGTGAGCTTTAAGCCAACTTTTTCACTCTCCTCTTTCACTTTCATCAAGAGGCTCTTTAGTTCTTCTTCGCTTTCTGCCATAAGGGTGGTGTCATCTGCATATCTGAAGTTATTGATATTTCTCCTGGCAATCTTGATTCCAGCTTGTGCTTCCTCCAGCCCAGTGTTTCTCATGATGTACTCTGCATAGAAGTTAAATAAGCAGGGTGACAATATACAGCCTTGACGTACTCCTTTTCCTATTTGGAACCAGTCTGTTGTTCCATGTCCAGTTCTAACTGTTGTTTCCTAACCTGCATACATTATGATGGGTAATGAGTTGCATTTTTTCCCTCTCATCTCCCATCATGTGACCAAAATGCTGTAAACCACAGAATATTAGACTCAGCCACGTTTCTCATGGGCCTTTTCCTCTGTACCCTATCTCACTCTACAAAATAGACCATGGCAGGACTTTGGGATGTGTGAGTTGTCCACAGGGAGAATTTCTCCTTGACAAGAAGCTGATGGACCCATGTGCGGGTCCACCGGCTGATCTGGGTACAGGCTTCAAAAGCCCAGGAATAGGGTAATTGTTGAAAGAAACACATAAGAAGTGGAGCAGGTGACAGTTCATGATAATAACTGATGGGTTTTTTATTTCATATATTTCTGCTTACCTATTAACACCTCCCTTCCCCATTTACTGCATCAGGAAAGGAGTAGAAAAACCAAGAAAAACAGCTGAAATCCAAGAGCCAAATCTTGAGCTTTGCAAGAGCCTAGGCTTTACAATAGCCTAAATCTGAAAGGCTGGAGGCTTACACAAGGGATTCAGAAGCTGGCTCACAAGTTACACTCTCACGCCCTGAAATCAAGATTTGGACTCTCTGGAATTGTGCTAAAGATGAATTAGAGAGAGAGAAATAGGCTGGTGGATCAGACATAAGTTTCTTCATGGGACTCAGTCCAACTTTCTGCCCACTGTTCACAAGCTGGTCTGTCTACAGGTTGGCCTCAGAATCCTAGCAACCCTTGCACACTCAGGGGCCAAAGGAGTAAAGCACATTCCTCCCTCCACTGCACTGCCTTTCATCTCCGTGCCCGCCCGTCATGTATTCCCTCCCCATCCCAGCAGTATCTCCCTTGGCCTCAGGACAGCTCTGTACCTGTCGCCCTTCCCAGACTTCAGCAGTCTTCCAGGAAAGGAGACCAATTAGAGGGACTACTTTTAGGAAGCTGAGTGAAAGTCAGGACTTGATTTCTCATCAGCCATCAAGCCGTAACAACTCCAGCAGTTTGGGTTTGAACTGAACCAGTGACCTGCACTGAACTGAAAGGCTCCAAACACCATTATTGCTCCCCAGGGCAGCCTTCCCTGTGCCTTTGCCTCTCACCTCATCCATCTGAGAGCACAGATAAATGAGCCTTCTTGACTTGTTTATGCCAGCTCTCCTCTCCCTCCCCTGTTCTTACTCTCAGACCCCTTTGCAGAGTGCCCTCTGACCGCATTCTAGACGGATGTGCTGTTGTGTAAGCCATTCTCCTCAACATTAACATTACTCAAAACAGCTTTAACAGCATAACTCCTGCTGCCTTTGATGGTGGAGGCATTGGGCTCGACTTCCTGTCTGAGTCCAAGAAATCCGAGCCAATGTAAGACATATGTCATTACTCAAGGACATTGACTTAAAGATAGCTGCTACATTATAGGCTCCCCACTTTTCCTGCTTTTTTTCCTTGGGGATGTGCTTTTCTCTTTTCAGCATCATAATCAATAGTTCATCTCTCCTTTGTAATGGATCCTATCAGGCACCACTATGCTAAACTGTCACCTGACATTTAATGTGGATGCTAGTCTCTCAGAGGGAACACAATTTTCTCCGTCTTCAATGCCTGGAATATTGAAAGGATCTAAGCAACAATGTCCAATTAGGTGTCAAGTCACAGTCTTGCTATAGGACTGAGAAAAGAGAACACAGCCTCAGCTGCTCCCAACTCACCATGGACCAATGAAAAGCAAACTCAATAAGTGTCAACCTGTCTCATAACAAAAGCCGATTTACTACTGAGAAAGCAGACACACACAAAAATTAGATCAAAGGCCCTCTACTTTTCATTCATGATGTACTACCCCTGCTGAGCAACTGTGGATTTTTTTAATGACAAAAAAATTTTTAAATACCCTAAGTTCAACAACAAGAAAATTTCAAGAGAAATCTCAGCTGAGCTTTGCTGCCCCAGGAGATGAGCTGGTTTAGCTGCTTTATCAAAGAACTTTGAAATATAAAATGCTCCTGAGGGGTTAGAAAGGAAAGAAGAAAAACACCATCCTTCAGGGAGACTGAGCTCTGTAATATCCTTGTCCTAGAGAGGCTCCTTGGGGATAGACGCCCCGCACATGTTCACCCCAGAGACAGAGCCATAAGGAAGCAGGGAGGCTGAGAGCCCACTGTGTGCTCCAGGATCCCACTGTCTGGTGATCCTGCGTAAATGTCTCTTCCCTTGGGCTCCAGTTGTCACATCTGACACACAGGAGCTGGATCCAAGAACATCTAAGAGATGATTTAGATTTCAAATTTTATGACCCTTACATGGAAGAGAGAATAGGAATACCTAATATTAGATGTAAGACAGAGGAAGAAATCAGGAAGTTAGGAGACAGGAAATAAAAAACCAAAAGAGTACTATAACAGGAAACAGAAGGGGAGACAAAGTGGGCAGGGGAGGATAAAATAAAGATGAGGTCAAAACAACTTTAATTATTTAGTTCCAGTAAACACTAATGATAGTGGTGGTTTCTATTCATTCAACATCTACCAAGGTATATATACATTTTCTCTAATATTCCCAGCTTTCTGAGGTTGTATTAATATATCCATCTTACAGATAAGGAATCTGAGGTTCAGAGTGGTTTAAAGTTCACACTGCTAATAATTAATTTAATCAGACCATACATAAGTGAACCCAGGAACCCAAGCCAGCCTTTCCACTATGTTACACTACCTCCTAAACCATTCTCTCAATTGTTTAGCAAGGGATCCAGTGCTCTCTTCTGCTTTAGTTCATAAAGCATAGTTCAAGTAGAGGATTCATGAAGAATCCAAGAAGGCAGCATCTGTAACCAAGAGCAGGTCTGAATGCGCCTCTGACAGAGAAAGGGAGGATCAAGGTGAGCGTTCTGGAAATCAACCAGAAGTACTACATTGTGGGATGAATCCTACTATAGGGAGATGGTATAGCAAAGAGAGGGACAAGCGCTTGTTTAGAAATCAGGAGAACAAGGTCTGGATTCTTGCTACAAGTTTCCTGAAGGGCTGTGCATGAGCCCTACCTGCCCTACATACTCCAAGCACTGCAGAACATCTGGGTGTGTGTGCTATTAGATACGAGGGGCTGGATACAAGCAAAGGGGGTAGGTGAGGGGAGAGGGGAGATCAGAGCTCTTTTAGCAGAGTACAGGGAGGTCCTACAAACTGCAGACACCTATTCATTGCTTCAGGAGAGGCAGGCTCACCTTTAAAAAAAAAAAACAAAAAAAAAACTACTTTTCAGTGAAGACAAACTGGTATGTGAGTGGGATTGCTAAAGTCTTTTTCATTTTGTGCAAGACTCAAGCCTGGCTCCTGTTAAATGGAACGTTCCTGAATACATGTGAAAGATGATTAGGTTTACAAAAGTTCCATTTGTCTACAACCTTTCACACAGTCTTGTATTAATAAAGAAGAGCTACACGGGTATGAGTCCATGTGATATGGAAACACGTGTAAAACAAGAAGCAAGGCAAGTGAATTTGTGCAGGCCATGAGGCTAGGACCTAGAAAGAAAGCAGATGAGACTGAAAACAAATACTGTAGCAGGAAAAAGAATTTACTGTGAAGCACAGCCATGAACCTCCGCTGGCCCCTACTCTGATTTCCCCATTAGCTTTTCCTTATGGGTTCTGACTACTTCCATTGCCTTGAGATCAGGAAGCACAGGAAAGATTCAGAGGAATTTTATCTACCTGGGAACATTTTCGAGTAGATAGATTTCTTTTTTACCCTATCTGCAAGGTTGGAACTAAATATCCTTCTTATTCACTGTTCCTGGATAAAGTGGCTTTTAAACGTTATTCACCATTGTCATTTCCACTTGCGCCTTCACTCACACACACAATGAAAATAAAATGAGACTGAGAATGATTGATGCTGCTCTTTTTAATGATGAATGCCACCAATTTTTGTGTCCTTTGGTAAGTTTTTTCATATTCCTTTTCTTTACCTAACTTAGTTTTTCCCCTTCTTCCATCTAATATTTTCTTTCCCTTGAATTATCTGCAACTTCCATAGAGCCCTAAAAGGACAGGTGCGGCTTCCCTGGCCCTCACCATAACCCATGAGCCAACACAAGTGGCAGTTCAAATATTATGAAAATAGAAGCACCTCATTCCGTTTAATTAAACATCAGTACAACCAACAGAGATTCTTTTCTGAGCACAATTCAAAGGCAAGCAAGTTGCACTTGAACAAATAACTTTGCATAGAGAGGCATTCATAATGACTGATGTTAAACCAAAATAAACGTATGTTAGGAGAGATGGTGCTAAAGGGTTTGCTGAAAAATGTAGAGATCACCATGTGATTATTCATTCAATAAATATTTATAAAGCACTGATTGCGTACCAGGCACTAAACTAGGAAATTAGAGTTCAAGGGAAAATAATACACAGTCCCCAGACTGGAGTTTAGGTGGTGGGAGCCCAAAATCAAGGCAAAAAGTAAATGCAAATAAAAAGTTTCCCTCTATTTCTTGAGGTTGCAGAAACAGATGTCCCTAAGATTGCTCTGAAAGCCTTTGAAAGGGGACTGAAACTGACTCAACGGAAAAAGTTTCCTGAAGTCCAGTTTCCTGAAGTCCAGTTTCCTGCATATTCTATGCCAGTTCAATCTAACCCAAACAAACACCATTTTTAGATAGAGCATACTGGCATAACAAGAGCCATTTGGCAACTGTTTATTCATCTGGAAAATATATATTATATATTTGTATGTGCTAGACACAGTGCTAGGTGCTGGGTGAAAGATACAAACATGAATTAATCAGGGCTTCATTCCTTAAGCCACTTACGGATTGATCAAGAAGTAACAGATGGCAATCCAAGGCTCCATGTTTGTTACTTTGCATTCAAATGTATTCACTTGTGCCCAAACAATTATTTCACTCATACTGTACTGTACTGTACTTACATCATGTAAGGTACTCAGACATGGAGAAGGATAGTTCAGGGAAGGCTTTACAAAGGAGCTCATATTAGGGTTGAGGTTTGAAGGATGAGTAAGAATTGCCAGGAAGAGAATGGAAAAAGGACATTCAAGAGTGAGGAAGCAACAAGTGTAAAGATATGGAGCTTTGAGAGAGTAGGGTGAATTCCATAAGGGGAAACATCTCAGTAGTTCTCTGAAGAAGAGAGGGACTTCCCAGATGGCGCTAGTGGTAAAGAACCAACCTGCCAATGCAGGAAATGCAAAAGATGTGGGTTTGATCCCTGGGTCAGGAAGATCCCCTGGAGGAGGAAATGGCAACCCACTCCAGTATTCTTGCCTGGAGAATCCCATGGACAGAAGAGCCTGGTGGGTCACAAAGCGTTGGACAGTCCCTAAGGTCGCAAAGAGTTGGACAGGACCCAAGCAACTTAGCATGCATGCATGCTGAAGAACAGGCAGGAAATGATGCTAATAAGGTGTCTGGGACTACATAACCAACTCTGCCTTACACCAAAGAATGGAATCAAAGTCACCGAAGATCTTTGGTACTCTCCTGCAAACATTAATTCCACTAAAGTGAGACAAGAGTCCATGCCTTTATTGAAAGAACTGGTATGTGAAAATACTGGTTAGCCAAGGCATGTAAGCATAGTTTTAGAAATGGAAACACATCATCAGTTGCTGCAGACATTAAGGACTCTATGAAGGTAAGAGAGTTTCTTGAAAGCAAACAGTGATTACAGTTTATAAGACGTGCTCCAGAGCCTCTGTCTGGCTTTTAGGCTGTGACCTATGTTTATGGACAGCTAGTTCAGTTATTTAGCTCATCCAACCATCTGGCGGTGAAATAGCTGTTTAGTTTAAGGAGCCTAGTGTGATAACTTGCTGAGTGCCTCAGTGATATGGCTCATGACCTGGTCACATAGCCACAGCATCTGCAAAGACAGGTTTTGAGACAAGAAGAGCTAGTGGGTTGTGAGAGGCAGACAGTGAGGGGATGTTCCAGTGGACAAGTGAAATAACACACTTCATCAAGGAAGGAAGGGAGAAGTCTAGCTACTGAAACCAGAGAGGTCTAGACGCTGAAACCAGAGAAGTCTAGACAGATTCCCAACAGCCTGCCTTGGGACCTGAGAACATCAAACACTTTCTTTTCATTTTTGATGCTGTGTGATGCACACGCTGGTGAGACCTGAGGTTGCACAGGGACTCAGGGACTTATAAGAAAGGCAAAAGGAGAGAACTAGACCAGAGATCAGTTTTGGAGTAAGAGAGGAGATAGCACACAGGCAACCTAGTGAGACTCAAATCACTGGGCAGGACTTCAACGAGACTGGCTTGTTGTCAAAGACAATAAAACTGAAAAGGGCATTCAGAACTACAGAGCTGAGGGACAGTGATCCCAGATTCTGGGGTCAAGGGACTTTGGCTTCAGGAGCCAAGGGCTAAGGAGCAGGAGCCACGGGACCCACCAGAGGTGTAACTCACACAAGGCTAAAAAGAACTGCTTTTTCGTATTCAGACAGAGCTTTAGATGTTTGTGTTTCCAGTTCCCCAATCAGTGCCACTTTCTGTGCTGTTACTTTTTCCTGGAGGTAAAAGAATGAATAGATTGTTGTTTCTTCTTCCCACTTTCAACTTTAGCCAAGTTTGCAAAGAGGTAAGTCTAAAAACATGCTCCATACTGTACACTATATATGTATGTACCTGCATTTATTCATTTATTCCTTTACAAGGCTAATGCTGAACCTCTCCAGTGCTCTCCAGAACTGAGCTTATTATAGAAAATAATATAATATATGAATATAGTATCACCACACCTCCCTGTAAAAGGCAAGGTCTAGGAAAATAATGTCTACACTTAGACCACTAACCAGACCATTCTACCTGAAATGGCTAAGTCAACCACCAACTGATTTGACTGATTTTGTCAAAGACTTATCTCTTTAAGTCTTTTAATAACAGTTACTTCAGCATCATGTTGCCACAGCTTTGCAATGCACCTCTGCTGATGAAATGAAGTGAAAAAGCAATGAAATTACTACAAATACTTCCTATTTCAAAGATGCCAGCCTAGATTGTCAAAGCTGAAGAACTTTTGCCAAACACCAACCTGTACGACACAGAATGACAAAGGGACGTCATGGGTAGATCCCTAGGCTGGAATGTACAACACTGCTTCTCTTCCTGGGTTTGCTTTTATCCAACTAAATCTTAACTGGCCACTCATTAGAATCATCTACAAAGCTTTTAAAACCATTCATGGAGGGAGGTCCCAAAGACACTGATTAAACTGATCTGGAGTGGAACCTGGACAAGACTACATGTTTTTAAGGCTTCCCAGGTGATGACATCACCAACTCAATACACACAAGTTCGAGTAAACTTCGGGAGTTGGTGACGGACAGGAGGTCTGGCGTGCTGCAGTCCAGGGGGTCGCAGAGAGTCAGACACGACTGAGTGACGGAACTGAGACTGAGACTGAGGTGATGATAATAAATAGCCATGATTGAGAACCCTGGATTTTAGTGATATGTCCCCTCTGGGCCTCAGTTTCCTATTTATTTAATGAGGATATTAGACCAGGTGATATCTGGGGCCCTCACAATTCTAAGAGTCCTTGTTAATTGTGGTCCCATCCCAGCTGGCAGGCAGCTCTGAAAAGCCCACTTTCTGTCTGCATAATTCAATTCCCAAATGCCGCCAAGATGGTTGACCTACCATAGAGGGCTGGCATGTGGGTTAATGAGATCATATTTGCAAAGCATTTGGGGCTCTAGGGAAGGAATCTCTAATATATGCAGCTAAAGAATGATTACAGCAACATTAATGTCATTTTTTTTTAAGGAAGAGTAAACCACAGTTCACAACCCCGTGTCTGCCATAATTAGACTATCTTGCCTGCATGGAGAGAGGCAGAGTGGAAAGTAGATTAAGAAGGTCTGCTCTTGTTAAGACTAGATGCCATTTCTCCACACCCTCTCCAGCATTTATTGCTTGCAGATTTTTGGATCGCAGCCATTCTGACTGGTGTGAAGTGGTACCTCATTGTGGTTTTGATTTGCATTTCTCTAATAATGAGTGATGTTGAGCATCTTTTCATGTGTTTGTTAGCCATCCGTATGTCTTCTTTGGAGAAATGTCTATTTAGTTCTTTGGCCCATTTTTTGATTGGGTCGTTTATTTTTCTGGAGTTGAGCTGCATAAGTTGCTTGTATATTTTTGAGATTAGTTGTTTGTCAGTTGCTTCATTTGCTATTATTTTCTCCCATTCAGATGGCTGTCTTTTCACCTTGCTTATATTTTCCTTTGTTGTGCAGAAGCTTTTAATTTTAATTAGATCCCATTTGTTTATTTTTGCTTTTATTTCCAGAATTCTGGGAGGTGGATCATAGAGGATCCTGCTGTGATTTATGTCTGAGAGTGTTTTGCCTATGTTCTCCTCTAGGAGTTTTATAGTTTCTGATCTTACATTTAGATCTTTAATCCATTGCAAACTAGTACAGCCACTATGGAGAACAGTGTGGAGATTCCTTAAAAAATTGCAAATAGAACTACCTTATGACCCAGCAATCCCACTTCTGGGCATACACACCGAGGAAACCAGAATTGAAAGAGACACATGTACCCCAATGTTCATTGCAGCACTGTTTATAATAGCCAGGACATGGAAACAACCTAGATGTCCATCAGCAGATGAATGGATAAGAAAGCTGTGGTACATATACACAATGGAGTATTACTCAGCCGTTAAAAAGAATTCATTTGAATCAGTTCTGATGAGATGGATGAAACTGGAGCCGATTATACAGAGTGAAGTAAGCCAGAAAGAAAAACACCAATACAGTATACTAACACATATATATGGAATTTAGGAAGATGGCAATGACGACCCTGTATGCAAGACAGGGAAAGAGACACAGATGTGTATAACGGACTTTTGGACTCAGAGGGAGAGGGAGAGGGTGGGATGATTTGGGAGAATGACATTCTAACATGTATACTATCATGTGAATTGAATCGCCAGTCTATGTCTGACGCAGGATGCAGCATGCTTGGGGCTGGTGCATGGGGATGACCCAGAAAGATGTTCTGGGGAGGGAGGTGGGAGGGGGGTTCATGTTTGGGAATGCATGTAAGAATTAAAGATTTTAAAATTTAAAAAATAAAAAACTAAAAATTAAAAACAAACAAAAAAAAAAAGACTAGATGCCAGGTCAAGACTTCATGAGACATGTCTATGCAATCACAATTGATATGGACTGGACTTTAATCCATGCAAAGTCCTCTGGTCCTCAAGCACATCCCTAGTAGACCTCTTTCTGACCTGCATCTTTGTGGAAATACTTCCATGTAATAAGGACAAAAGATTAATCTTGTGAGTCTTGTCCAAGAATAAATAATCATCAGTGGGACTCTATATCTAAGATGTTATTATCTGCTGTTTTTGACACATTAAAGTTAGAAGAGATGAAGTAATCTTCTTAAAAAACTGATTCATTTGACCTGCTCATGCATACACTACATACGACTGAAAAGACTAGAGACCAAGAGATGTGAATTTATGTTTGGCTCTGCCTCTTACAAACTCCATGATTTCTGGCAAGTCTCTTACGTTCTTCTAGCTTCTTTTCTTCTCTTAGATAACACATGGAAAGCACCTAGAAAAATGCCTAGCATAGCTCAATAAATACTTAGTTTCCAATCTCTGCATCATACATGGGGAACCACTGGTGGATACTATCAGACTTGAAATCAGGGATTTCCAAGTAACAGTCACTCTGCCCAGATGGCACTGAAGGCCTCTGGTAAGCCAGATCTTTTGTTTTTCATAGCTCATCTACAATCTCAAATTCATCCTTGTATTAACTTACATTCAACTAGTTTCTATGTTTTGTCTAATATAGACCCAGACATTGACTTAATCATTAACAATCAATTAATAATTGACATTTTAAGGAATTTGAAACACACCATTTTAGAGTTTTTTTCAAACAATTGGGATGCAGCAAGTGATCTGAAAATTTGTCTTACTGCTTTATTTATGAATCAGTAATTCTGATCATAACATGAACTGATGAAATAAAAATTAACTTGGAATCTTGAAGAAGGCTGGATTCATGCATAGGTTTAATCATTTCAATAAAAACACCAATAGATTTTCTTTGGAACTTGGAAAAATTATTCTAAAATCCCTCTGTTAAAAAAAATAAAATTAAATTTTAAAAAAAAAGGGAAAAAAAAATAAAATCCCTCTGTTACAACAAATAATTTAAAAGGGTTTTAAACTTGTTTGAATAAGAAAATTGAAAAACGTGATGCTGACAACAAAAATAGACCAGTGGAACTGCATGGAGACCCCAGGAACAGACTCAGGTCTATGTAAGAATTAAACACATGAGAAACAGAGTGTCTCAGTTTATTTGGGAGGTCAGGATTAGTTAATAAATAATGCTGGAGCCATTGGTTAACTATTTGGGAAAAAGTTCATTTGGCATCTCAATCCAAATCATTTCACCATAATAAATGGCAAATAGAATGAAATAAGTTTAGAAAATGAATCTATAGCAAAAAAAAAAAAAAATGGAACTACAAAGTAGTATTTTATGGATCTCTAGAAAAGAAAGGATTTTCTAAGATTAAAAGCAATTTAAAAAATTAAAAGAAAAAGGAAAAAACTTTGACAACATGAAATTTTAAAACTGCATAAAAATTATGTAAAAGGCTTTCAAACTGGAAATTTTACAGCAAACAATAGTTACTCCTGACATCCTTCAAATAATTTAGAAAAACACAGACTAGCAGGTTTAAAGTCTGTGGACATTAACAAAAAGCACACATACACACATACAAATTACTAACAAACATGAAAAATTGTTTAAACTTACAAGTAAGTTAAGAATTGCAATTTAAAGTAAGATTGCATTTTTCTTTACCTATTAAATTAAAAATATTTTTAAAGTAATATTCAGTTCTGGCAAGTGTTCAGTGAGATAAGCGTTCTTAATACGCTAGTGGGAGTACAAATTGTTCTGGTAGAGCATTTTTAAAAACTCTTTGAAGGCAAATATAGATAGTCTTACAATGTTCCTACTTTTTGACCCAGTATCTTATTGAAATCCATCCCAAGAAAATGATCTGATGTACACATAAAAGCTTTTTGCATAAGAATATTCATTGCTGCAATCTTTATAGAAAACACAAATCAGAATAATGAGGAAGCAAACTAGCTGCCTAAAATAAGAAATGACAAAGTAAATTATGGACATCCACAAGGTATGCTATTATATAACCTCTAAAAAAGATGTTTATGAAGAGTTTATGCAATGTTAAGTGAAAATATAATCTTTAATAGGTTACATGTAATATATTTTCACTTCTATGTTTAAAATTCACAAAGTAAAGACTGACAGGAAATATTAAGTTGTTAAAATAATTATATTTAGTTGGTAGAATTATGGACTATTATTTTATTCTGTATTTTCCATCATTCAAAAATAATACATATTATTTTTACAAACAGTTTTATAAACATAGATGCACATTCCAATTATTACTTTGCAACACTTAAAAAATGGGATGGGTCTTCAAATTCAGTCGATCTTTCTTTCTACCATTCTCTTGCGTCTTAATCTCTCTCTATTAAGCCCACACACATGGCCCTGAAGGAGGAATAAAATGATTGCTTGTTGCAGGCCTGATTTTTCTTTTATCCCAGCAGCCAAATGGGAAAACTGCCTCTAAACAGGAGGTCTAAGGCATTGTACAGGAAGAAAAATAGATAAACGCTTGACAAAGGCTCTCTCTGCTGGGGAAGAGCTCCTGGAATGACCAGAGGTTTTGTGATAAAGCGTTCAGTCTCCAAGGCTGTCTTCCAAATAAACCAGAAGCACATTTACTATATAACCTGGTAGGTGATGATCAGCAAAACTTACCAAAAAATACAGCATGGATTTCCTCCAAGTGTTAGCAGCCAATTTCACTCTAGGAGGTAAAATTACTGGAACTGATAAGCCAATATTAAGGGACCAAAAAAGCTCCTTAAATATTCCAAAGACCAATTTGAGCCATCAGACTTACATCTGAACAAACAGAAAGATGGCAATCTGGAAATTATAATAAGAATGAATTGATTTTGTACCTCTTCTTCAGTTTCATTATGATCTATGACAGTGGAATGGATTCATTTTATGTCATTTTCTCCTAAGCCTCAGAATACTTTCTTTCAGGTCCTGAGGTATGAGCAGAAAGCACAGATGGCCCTGTCTGCTCCAACCCAGCAGAGACTGCAAACGACTTTGGAGTTGTTTAAACTTGTTCCTTTTCTCCAAGCAACCTGGCTACTGGGCAGCTGTTCATTTCAAGGCTCAAAAAGATGCAGGGGGAGATGAAACTACCCTAAAGGGAAGTTGGGGCTGGTGGGGGTGGGTTGTGAAATGTGCATGACGAATGTCATGGGGTGGGGGCAGCTGAGCTATCTTTTAATAAGTTATTTTTGTTAATATCAAACAATAAGTAAAAATAAAATCCTACTTATTTGGTTTTAGGAGATAGACACAGGGTCATGGTATCTACAACTTTCAGTTCAATGACAGCAATAATAACAAAAAATTATATATAGAGGTACACAAATATGTATTTGTCTCTTCCCCCAGTTCCTGGCACAGAACTCCTAAAACCCTTGTAATTTCCTGATCGATAGGAACTCTACGAGCATCCTTTGTTCTAATGGGGTGACTCTGAGTGGGCTCCTGTATGGCTCCTGAATGGTGGGTGGCTGGTCACCAGAAAGAGCAAGCCATAATTAAAAGTTTAGAATTTACAGCTTCACCATCTCCCTCATTCCTCCAGAGAGAAGAGAGGGGCTGGAAATGAAAGTTATTTACTGTGCCTATGTGACGAAGCCTCTGCATAATTCCAATAGCAGTGGGCCTACGGGGACCTGTGGGTTGGTGAGCACACGGAGGTTTGAGGAGAGTGGCACGCTCACGGAGAGAACGCAAGCGCCCAACTCTTCACACACACCTTGCCGTACGTGTCTCTTCCATGGGCATGTTCATCCATATCCTTTATCATACCCTTATAACAAACTGGCAAGTGTTAGCTAATGTTTCCCTGAGCTCTGCGAGTCACTTTAGCAAACTGATTGAACCCAAGCGGGGAGTCACTGAAACCTGTCTATAGCTGGTGGAACAGAAACTCAGGTGATAACCTGGGCTTGCGACTGGTGGTCTTAACTATGCATGGGGGCGCTGAACGGGCAGGCTTGTGGGACTGAGCCCTTCACGTGTCAGATCTGATGCTGTCTTTGTGTAGATAGAATCATGTTAAATTATGTTGAGGGGGAAATCTTCCACATATATTCTGAGAAGCAAAGTGTTCTCTGTGAAGGTAAAAGAGACACACATGATGACGAAAGGCACAGTAGGTAAGAACTATGTTTTTCCTTACATAGAAAGGGAAAAAGCTGAGTCTTCCTTTTCAAATATATAAGTATATACATATATATACACACATCTTTATACATACACACACACACACACACACACACACAGGATGTAGCAAAATACCAAGAATTGGAAAAATCACATTGGAGAAGGAAATGGCAACCCACTCCAGTGTTCCTGCCTAGAGAATTCCAGGGACAGGGAAGCCTGGTGGGCTGCCATCTATGGGGTCGCAGAGAGTCAGACATGACTGAAGCGACTTAGCAGCAGCAGCAATGGAAATGTATATGGAGGTTTATAATACTACTCTAGCCACTTTTCTTTAGATTTTAATCAGTTTTTAAAGATTTATAAAATAAATTAAATTTATAAGCTATTTGTTATGTAACCCTCTTAATTGGGGGTATGCACTGTATTATAAGGCTCCCCTGTGGCTCAGTGGTAAAGAATCTGCCTGTGAGCAGGAGCTGTGGGTTCAATCCCTGGGTTGGGAAGATCCCCTGGAGAAGGAAATGGCAAGCCATTCCAGTATTCTTGCCTGGTAAATCCCATGGGCAGAGGAGCCTGGCAAGCTACAGTCTATGGGGTCACAGAGTCAGACACAACTTAGCAACTAAACAAAAATAACAACAACTGTATTCTATAACAACAACTGTATTCTAACAAGTCCAGATAACTCTATTTATTGAGCACATTCTTGCTTCCCCACATCCGTGCCTTTGCTCATGCTATCCCCCTCTTCCTGCTATGGTTTACCAATCTTTCATAGATTTTTTTTCTCCCAAACACTCCTTGGTTTCTTTCATTTGAATCTCCCTTAAGACCCAGCTGATTATAATAGCCTTCTTGGCTTGAAGGTCCCAGGGCAGCCCATCCTCCACCCCTATCAAATCACTTATTACTCCTTACTGCCACTGCTTGTTTAATTGTCTCTTTGCCTTTCTGGACTATAGGTTTCCTGAATGCAGGGGCTTTGTCTGCCTCATTTATCAATATATCCAAAATGCTGACACAGGGCCTGGCATAGAAGTACCACCAAATATTCGTTAAATGAACCAACTACTTACGCACTGGTAATTTGTCTACTCTTAGAATTTTAAATCTCCTTAAGATCTTTCTTACTCATGTCCAAACCATGCACAAGGTAGGTATTCAATAAATATTTGTTGAATTGAAGATTTAAAAAGAGAGGGAAATGTGAGGAATTTTTCACTTTCACCAAAGGACTAGACTTGTATATTCATGCAGCTACTGATCCGAGAGCTTGAGTCAAGTAAGCTTAGCCCTGGCCATCCAAAGGACACAAGAGGAAGGCATAAATGAGTGGGTGGATCCATGTGTAAGTGAGAGTGGGTGGTGAACTTTAGATCTCCCTGGTCAGTAAGCAAGTTGGTGGGTGGGAGGGGTGAGACTGCTTGATAAAGACCAAGGGGAGTACTGCATTGGAACTGTCACCAAGCACTCATTTGGGAAGGTGAGAGGAGCACACTGCCAGTATCCTTTACTACATTAGCTAATCAGGAAATGAGCTCAGAAATCTAAATCCAGAAGGGGAATAACTGCCACCATTTTGGTAATTATAAGGCAGCCAAATCCTCCTCTTCTATGTGCATGAAAGTATTTGGGGTATTTTATTATGAAATCAGTACTTTCATCAGATTGTATCCACTTTGATATAGCCAAGTACTCTCATCCATAGGTTCATCCACAGGGAAAAAATTATCCACATTTGTCCCTTGAAAGGAAATCTAAGAAACCAAGAATTATTTTTATTGCAGCTGGAAAATTATGTTTTCAAATGTTTTTGGAATGAGAATCATCAGTCAGAAATTAAAAATAATACCTTATATAGGTTTTGTGTTGGATAGAAAATATATAGAATTTAGTCTTCTCATCGCAAACTACAAACTCCCCGCTCCTAGTGTCTAGGTTTTTTCAGCAAAGGTAGTTTCATGTGCATTTAAGGGATAGTGAAACTCTCAAGAAGTAGAGAGGATTAGTGGTTAAGACTTCACAATTGCAATGCAGGGGGCATGGGTTCCATCCTTGGACAGGGAACTAAGATCCCAGATACCACATGGTGCAATCAAAAAAAGAAAAGAAGCTTGGCCATGTTTTATAAACTGCCACCACATCTAGAACCTGCCATGTCCCCACGAATATCCAAAGGTAGGATGATAATAACCCAAACAATTCTACTCATCCTTCAAATCCCACTTAGGTAGCAAAGATTTTATCCTGCCCCTGAGGCAAATGTGCACAGAAAGTTTGCTCCTAAAGGGGGAGGAATACTGATCTTGCTATAGAATTTTCCTTAAAAAAGGGGGTGGAGGGAGGAGGACAGCACTGGAGAGTACAGTGACTAGAACACTGCATTCCATCATGGGGCCTGGCTCCAGTCATGCCTCTGCGCTCACAAGCATTTCTTGTGACACTGAGCATTTCTGAGCATCTGCTTTACCAGCTTGAAAATGGGAATATCAAGACTTGCTCACCTATATCACAGAGCTATTGCAAGGAATCAGTGAGATGCCATGCCAAAGAAGTTGAAGTTGAATAGCTCTATGAAGACTTACAAGACATTCTAGAACTAACACCCAAAAGAGATGTCCTTTTCATCATAGGGGATTGGAATGCAAAAGTAGGAAGTCAAGAAACACCTGGAATAACAGGCAAGTTTGGCCTTGGAGTACAAAATGAAGCAAGGCAAAAGCTAACACAGTTTTGCCAAGACAATACACTGGTCATATCAAACACCCTCTTCCAACAACACAGGAGATGACTCTACACATGGACATTACCAGATGGTCAATACCATAATCAGATTGATTATATTCTTTGCTGATGAAGATGAAGAAGCTCTACAGAGTCAGCAAAAATAAGACCCAGAACTGACTGTGGCTCAGATCATGAACTCCTTATTGCAAAATTCAGATTTAAATTGAAGAAAGTAGGGAAAACCACTAGACCATTCAGGTATGACTTTAATCTCTTAAGATTATACAGTGGGAGTGGCAAATAGATTCAAGGGATTAGATCTGATAGAGTGCCTGAAGATATAGGGACTGAGGTTCGTGATATTGTACAGGAGGTGGTGATCAAGAATATCCCCAAGAAAAAGAAAGGCAAAAAGGCAAAATGGTTGTCTGAGCAGGCCTTACAAATGGCTGAGAAAAGAAGAGAAGTGAAAGACAAAGGAGAAAAGGAAATATATATCCATCTGAATGTCAGTTCCAAAGAATAACAAGGAGAGATAAGAAAGCCTTCCCAAGTGAACAATGCAAAGCAATAGAGGAAAACAATAGAATGGGAAAGACTAGAGGTCTCTTCATGAAAATTAGAGATACCAAGGGAACATTTCATGCAAAGATGGACACAATAAAGGACAGAAATGGTATGGACATAACAAAAGCAGAAGAGATTAAGAAGAGGTGACAAGAATACACAGAAGAACTATACAAAAAAGATCTTAATGACCCAGATAATCATGATGGTGTGATCACTAGAGCCAGACATCTGGGAGTGAGATGTCAAGTTGGCCTTAGGAAGTATCACTACAAAAAAAGCTAGTGAAGGTGATGGAATTCCAGCTGAGCTATTTGAAGTCCTAAAAGATGATGCTGTTAAAGTGCTACACTCAATGTGTCAGCAAATTTGGAAAACTCAGCAGTGGCCACAGGACTGGAAAAGGTCAGTTTTCATTTCAATCCCAAACAAGGGCAATGCCAAAGAATGTTCAAACTACTGCAAAATTACATTCATTTCACATGCTGGAAAAGTAATGATCAACATTCTCCAAGTCAGGCTTCAACAGTACATGAACCGTGAACATCCAGATGTTCAAGCTGGATTTAGAAAAGGCAGAGGAACCAGAGATCAAATTGCCAACATCTGTTGGATCATAGAAAAAACAAGAGAATTCCAGAAAAAACATCTACTTCTGCTTCATTAACTATGCCAAAGACTTTGACTGTGTGGATGACAACAAACTATGGAAAATTCTTAAGGAGATGGGAATACGACCACCTTACCTGCCTCCTGAGAAATCTGTATGCAGGTCAAGAAGCAGCAGTTAGACCAGACATGGAACAGCAGACTGGTTCCAAATTGGGAAAGGAGTACATCAAGGCTGTTTACTATCACCCTGCTTATTTAACTTCAATGCAGAGTACATCATGCGAAATGCCAGACTGGATGAAGCACAAACTGGAATCAAGGTTGCCAGGAGAAATATCAATAACCTCAGATGTGCAGATGACATCACCCTCATGGCAGAAAATGAAAAGGAACTAAAGAACCTCTTGATGAAAGTGAAAGAGGAGAGCAAAATAGTTGGCTTAAAAGCTCAACATTCAAAAAACAAAGATCCTGGCATCCAGTCCCATCACTTCATGACAAATAGATGGGGAAAAAATGGAAACAGTGAGAGACTTTATTTTCTTGGGCTCCAAAGTCACTGCAGATCGTGACTGCAGCCACAAAATGAAAAGATGGTTGTTCCTTGGAAGAAAAGCTATGACAAACCTAGACAGCATATTAAAAAGCAGAGACATCATTTTGCTGACAAAGGTCTGTATAGTTAAAGCTATGGTTTTTCCATTAGTCATGTATATAGATGTGAGTTGGCTGAATGCTGAAGAATTGGTGCTTTTGAGCTGCAGTGTGGGAGAAGTCTCTTGAGAGTCCTTTGGACTACAAGGAGATCAAAGCAGTCAATTTTAAAGGAAATCAGTCCTGAATATTCATTGGAAGGACTGATGCTGAAGCTGAAGTTCCAATACTTTGGCCATCTGATATGAAAAGCCGACTCATTAGAAAAGACCCTGATGTTGGGAAAGATTGAAGGCAGGAGGAGAAGGGGACAACAGAGGATGAGATGCTTGAACAGCATCACTGACTCAATGGATTTTGAGTTTAAGCAAGCTCCAGGAGATGGTAAAGGACAGGGAAGCCTGGCGTGATGCAGTCCACAGGGTCACAAAGAGTTGGATATGACAGAGCAACTGAACAACAAGTGGGATGTGAGGATGTGAAAATACCTGAAATCTAAAACCCTGGCTGCACCAGCTAGCTTTTTGGTTTTTTCGGCTGTGCTGGGTCTTCACTGCTACATGCAGGCTTTCTCTAGTTGTGGTGCTCAGGCTTCTCGTTGTGGTGGCTTCTCTTCTTGCAGAGCATGGGTTCTAGGGCCCATGGTTCAGTTGCTGCAGTCCTTGGGGGCTCTGGAGCACAGGTTCAGTAACTGTGGCACACAGGCTTAGCTGCCCTGAGGCATGTGGAATCTTCCCTGGTCCAGGGACCAAACCTGTGCTCCCTTCATTAACAGGTGGATTCTTTACCACTGGACCAGCAGGGAAGTCCCAGCTAGTTATTTTTAACATGGCAGTTCTTACCAGATAGATAGCAATAGAATCAATAAAACTTCCAGAGATCTTCTTTCCATTTTTTTTTAACTTCATTTTTATTTTGACCAAAGAAGAAACATTTTCAGAAACCTCTAGTCTAACTTAAAATACAAACAAACAAAAACCCTCCTGAATGATCCACTGAGATCCAGCCAGGGAAGAAAAAAGGATGCTGAGTTGGTTCTGAACGGGGCGTGGGGAAGAAATGGGTTGGAGAGAATAACCAGGTGTCACTTTAGAACCTTAGAATTTTGCGTTTAAAAAAAATTTTATTTTTACTTTATTTTACTTTACAATACTGTATTGGTTTTGCCATACATTGACATGAATCCACCACGGGTGTACATGAGTTCCCAATCCTGAACCCACCCCCCACCTCCCACCCCATATCATCTCTCTGGATCATCCCCGTGCACCAGCCCCAAGCCTCCTGTATCCTGTATCGAACATAGACTGGCGATTCGTTTCTTACATGATAGTATACATGTTTTAATGCCATTCTCCCAAATCATCCCACCCTCACCCTCTCCCTCAGAGTCCAAAAGTCCGTTCTATACAGTTGTGTCTCTTTTGCTGTCTCGTATACATTAGAGAATAATTGGCCCCAAAGAAAAATGGATTAAAAAGTCATGATAAAAGATTTCAAAATGAGAGACATACTATTGTACTATCATTAACAAATCAAATTTGACTGAACAAAGAGTGTGAAAGTGGATCTCCAAAAGGCATGACGTCAACAGTCATATATTCATATATTCAGTCAGTGCATCTGTGTTCAGAATTTTCTCTGTACCAGGCACTGCGCAGCTTTTAGGGTGCAGAGCAGGACAAAAGGCCCTGCCTCCAAATAGAGGAGGCAAATGGCAGAGTAACAACAGTAATTCACTGTGGTATATTAGAAACTTCAAGAATGATGGCCCACAAAAGGGACATCTGTAGTGCTTAGAGGTAAGTGGTGGGGAGAAAAACGGGAGAGGGAAGAAATCACTTGGAGGAGGCGATGCCTGAATTGAGTCTAAAAAGGGAGAAAGGTAGGGTAGGAAATTCACGGCCAAAAGACAGCAGGATCAATCTCTCAGAGAGGAAAGACCTAAGGTAGGTGCAGCCACCACCACGCTGCCAGAGGAAAGGCTACAGGTCAGACCTCAGCGCCAATAAATCCTTGCATGTACCTTCATCATTCCAGGAATTCTGAAGCCATTCTTTAACTTATTTGTTATTTACACCCTGCCTTGTTTTAAAAGCAATCTAACATGGTTATATAAAAGTGAGTTGGAAATAAAAGTTTAGGTCTACACAGAGAATAAATTGCTACGGAATAGGATACCTTTTAGGTGCAGCTGTTCAGTGGGGACAGGTTGCTCACAACCCCTTAAAACAACCGTCCGCCCACGCCAAAAAAAAAAAAAAAAACAACAACATTGAGATTAAGTGCCCTGAAGTGTCTAGCTGGCAACTGGAGATCTTTTAGAAGGGCTTTGGCTCTGAGGCATTCAAATTTCCCCCACATTGGATTTGATAGCCAATTTTTCTCTTTGAGACCCAAGAAAAGTCCTTTGGTGCAAATCTATTCCACTAAGGAATGCAGGCAGAAAGGAAGAACTGACTTCCTTTCCAAGGCTCGGGCCCTCCAGGTCCTAAGCAAAACAATTTGGGGAGCTAACTCACAGGCTAGTCACTTCACAACTCTGAGAGACGATAACAGAACAGAGCCTTCCGGCTGAAGGTATCCATGCTGTTGATTCCTATGTGTGCTCTCTTTCTCTCTCATCTAGATTCCAGTGTGTCCTACTTAGAGAGAAGATCCGCCCTAAAAACAGGCACAGACTACTCCTTCCCCAGAGAGGAACAGATTAGTTGAAGCAGTCAACCCAGGCTCCTAGGAACTCACAGATAGCAAGACATGTACAACATTTAACTTAGGAAAGATCATGGAGCAGAAGGAGACTCCCCCCCACATACCTACTTAATGGAGGAAAAGAAAAACTATATGTAATAACCAGTGGGTGGTGTGAGAAATGTCTACTACCAAGAGAAAGAGAAGAAAACAGGAAACACAGGAAACAAAAACCCATTTGCTTTCCCAATTTGCAGTTCCCCTTCATTGCATCTAATTTGAAAAATGCATAGAATTTTTTAAGCTCAATGACTAGTCATCTATCGCTTGGTTCCAGAGACTGTTTTATTTAAAAAAAGAGAGAGAGAGAACGAGATCATTCTAGTTGCTACCTGTACTGAGCAACACTTCGGTTTTCTCATTTACTTTTAATGATTGTAAATTCAGCTCCAAGACATATAAGTTTTTCCTGCATTGTGTATGCCGTTGCGGTGCTGCCCTCAGCCTTCAAAGATCAGAGAAATGACACAGCTGCTACAGTAGAAACTGGTCTCTATTGTCTGTTTTTGCTTCCTTTTGTCTCCCTTTAATGTTTTCATTTTTGCTTTCTTTCCTTCTTCTCAATCTCTGACTTCTTTCTTTTTCTAGGAGGAACGAAATGTATCTCTCAATTTGCCAGGAGTACACAGACCATTAAAGTTAAAAGAGGCTCTAGAAATCTTCCAGGAACCCATCATTTCATATTGAGGAAATTGAGGCTGAGAAATCACAGCCTGAGTCATAGGCATTGACTGAAGAGTCAGCTCTAGGCTAGGATCCCAGGTTGCTTAACTCCTATGTTAAGATTCTTTCTCCCACAGCACTGCTATGCAGTTTCAGGGCAAGTCAGTTTGGGACATGGTATAATTAACAATTTCTTAACCCCTAGGTCTAGAAGGGCATAAATCATAATGATGACAATAATAATAATAAAGTCCAAATGAAAACCTACCTTTAGTTCTATGAGGTAAACTGTACTATCAAAATAGTCCTGTTTCAAATGTTGACTTGGTTTAAACAACAAAACAAAATGAAATGAAATCTCCTAAACCTAATTAAGTACAAATATGTTTTGCTCAGTCACAAAAGAAACCCATTCATGTCTCCCCAAATAGTCATGCATTTCAGTTCAGTCAAGTATGGAGACTGAATGAGAGGAGAAACTTAACAGCTGACTGCAGTGGGCAAGGCCATGGTCTAGCCTATCACTGAAGGGAAAGGGGGTGGGCCCTCTATAACCAATTCTGCATTCAGGGGCTGGTTATCAAGTCGGCAGATTATTCAGGATCTTTGTTTTTCCCATTACTCTCTGTCAACATGATTTTCAGATCTTTATTCTATTTCCTTGTACCTACACTAGAAAGGGGGAAAGAAACAAAACACTGAAACTAATCTGGTTATCAGTTGGGTTTATAGCAACAATGACAAAAGAGGAGAAGGTTGAAAATCAAAATTAAAGTCCAACACATATTCTAGACAATTATAGCCAACTCCTCTATACTAATCCCTAAACCTGCATTTTGGCTTATGTCCAGTTTCTCTGTTTCCCTTTGAATGTGCAAATAACCTAAATGGGGTGTTTAAAAATAAGTGAATTTTTAAAAGTAGTTAAGATGTATTCAAAGAAATTCTTTCTTAATTATCTGAATGTCTTGAACTATAACACAAGGAAGGAATTGCTTTTATTAAATGCAAAATCTTTTTTTAAAGCAACCTCAATGAGCTGCTCTCAATGAGCTGTGTCGTTGCCAGCAAAACAAAGTGGTAATTTGGGCAAATGTCCACGTAATTCAGATCAAAGAAATATGCCATTGCCACAACTCCATTAACCTGAGATTCTGAACAACTTAGCTCATTAGGCAGGAGACTTGGGGCAGGGAGTGGGCCAGAGATGGTCCAGCTCACTCAAGCTAGTATTGAAGAGCAGCATATGGACAAGCAAACCCTTGTTTATTGAATTCAATTGGCTGTTTAACAATCATTAAATGACTAGCAACTTCATTAACTTTTAAAAATAGCAACTGGTTGTTTGCAAGTGTCTACCACCCTTACTATCGTGTTTAGGGTATCCTTCATAGTCAAGTGTGGAAAACTGAATAGAGAGTTTTAACTGTTTAGAGATAAAAATAACACTGGGCCGTCAGGGTGCTGCTCTTCATCTTCTTAACCATTAATTCAGATGGCTGTATATTTGTTCAGATCCATCTGAAAACTGGAAATTATGTTTTTATCCTACTAAGAAAGATAAACTGGGGGGGAGGGAAAGATGGCAGAGGAATAGGACGGGAAGACCACTTTCTCCCTCACAATTTCCTCAAAAGAGCATTTCAACGCCGAGCAAACTCCACAAAACAACTTCTGTAGGCTGGCAGAGGACATCAGGCAACCAGAAAAGCAGACCATTGTCTTCAAAAACAGGTAGGAAAAAATATAAAAGACGAAAAAAGAGACAAAGGAGGTGGGGAGGGAGCTCCGTCCCGGGAAGGGAAGCCCGTCCCGGGAAGGGAATTTTAAGAAGAGAGGTTTCCAAACACCAGGAAACACTCTCCCTGTCGAGTCTGTGGCGAGCCTTGGAAACACAGAGGGCAACATAACAGGAAGGAAAAATAGATAAATAATTAAAACCAAGAGATTACAAGCCCACCAGTAACTCCCCCAGCGGAAAAGCAGCACAGACGCCTGCATCCGCCATTGGGAAGTGGGGGCAGGGCAGGGACGCGCGGGAGGCGCGGGCTGCAGAGCTTTGTAAGAATCCGGCAGGAACGCCCCACGCGCAACCAGAACGATCTAACTTGGGCTAGCAAACCAGACTGTGGGATAGGGTTAGGGCTACCGCATGAAAAGCTCGAACATAAGACACCGCCAGGACCGAGCACAGAACAAAGGACGGAACGGAAAAAGCCGGCTGCAGACCATTCCCCGCCCGGGACAGGGAGCCAGAGCCGTAAGGACTGGAAAGGGGTAATTGCAGACCCGGAGAGACTTTACTTACCTAACTGCAAGCAGGCTCCTTTGCTAAGACTTCTGGGGGTGCTGGACAGTCACCATCTGCCTCACGGGGTGCGCCAGCAGTCCACCCAGAAAGCTGAGTAGCAGCGGCAGAAAAGGTGACAAGCCGTGGCGATCGCGCTCGCCAAACTCCTGAGCTACTCGGACCTGGGAAGGGCACAAAGCACAGTCCCAGCTGAATTTGTGCCTCTGAGGGCTGCCTGAGCGCCGAACCTGAGCGGCTTGGACCGGGGAAGTGCACGCAGCCTAGGGCTGGCCCCAGACGGTTCCCGGCTGAGCATCGTAGAGCCGGAGCAGTTTGTGCGCCGCGAGAAAGGACAGGTCAAGCGGGGCAGAGATACTGTGTGCACACGACAGTGCTATTTGTTTGCAGCATCCCCCCTCCCCACAGCGAGACTGAACTAGTGAGCCTAAAAAACCAGCAAACAGAAGAAGTTAAACAGAGGGAACCACTTTGGAAGTGATCCCACACAGCCCATAACACCAGAGAAGGGCCAGAAATATTTTTACTATTTTTAAAATCATTCCTTTTTTTTTTTTTGCTTTTTTTCCTTTTTTCTTTTTTTTTCTAACTTTTCTTAAATTGTTAAGTCTTCTATTTCTCCTCTAATTTTTATTTCTATAACCTATTATTACTATTAAAAAAAAAGACTTTTTTTTTTAAGGCAAACACCATATATAGTCTTTGGATGGTTGTTGGTGGGTTTTGTTTGTTTGTTTGTTTTTTAATAATTCTTTTTTTTCTTCCTTTTTCCTTCTGCTTTTCTTTAATATTGTATCTTTGAAAATCCAACCTCTACTCCAGATTTTGAATCTTTGCTCTTAGGTGTTTGTTGTCAATTTTGTACATTTAAAAACCCAAACTTCACTACCCAAGTTTACCTGAGAGCGAGATTACTGGCTTGACCACTCTCTCCTCCTCTGGACTCTCCTTTTTCTCCACCAGGTGGCCTCTGTCTCTTTTCTCCCCCATCTCTTCTCTATCCAACTCTGTGAATCTCTGTGTGTTCCAGACGGTGGAGAACACCTAAGGAACTGGTTACTGGCAGGATTTGTCTCTCTCCTTCTCATTCCTCTCTCTTATCCTCCTGGTCACCTCTGTCTACTTCCTCCCTCTCCTCTGCCCCGTATAACTCTGTAAATACCTCTGAGCGGTCCAGACTATAGAGCGCACATAAGGAAGTGACTACTGGCTAGCTTGCTCTCTCCTCTTTTGATCTCACCACATCTCATTCCAGTTACCTCTAACTACCCCCTCCATCTTCTCTTCTCCTTGTAACTCAGTGAACCTCTCTTAGTGTCCCTCAATGTGGAGAAACTTTTCATCTTTAACCTAGATGTTTTATCATTGGTGCTGTATAGATGGAGAAGTCTAGAGGCTACTGTAAAAATAAAACTGAAGACCAGAAGCAGGAATCTTAAATCCAAAGCCTGCAAACATTAGAGAACTCTGGAATTCAGGGAACATTAAGCAATAGGAGCTCATCAAATGCCTTCATACCTACACCGAAACCAAGCTCCACCCAAGGGCCAACAAGTTCCAAAACAAGACATACCACGCAAATTCTCCAGCAACACAGGAACACTCCCCTGAGCTTCAATATACAGGCAGCTCAAAATTATCCCAAAACCTTTGATGTCTCATAACCCACTACGGGTCACTCCACTGCACTCCAGAGAGAAGAAACCCAGCTCCACCCACCAAAACTCCAACACAAGCCTCCCTAACCAGGAAACCTTGACAAGCCACTGATAGAACCCCACCTAAAGTGAGGAAGCTCCATAATAAAGAGAACTCCACAAATTACCAGAATATAAAAAGGCCACCCCAAACGCAGCAGTATAACCAAGATGAAGAGACAGAAGAATACTCAGCAGGTAAAGGAACAGGAGAGTTGCCCACCAAACCAAACAAAAGAGGAAGAAGTAGGGAATCTACCGGAGAAGGAATTCTGAATATTGATAGTGAAAATGATCCAAAATCTTGAAATCAAAATGGAATCACAGATAAATAGCCTAGAGACAAGGATTCAGAACATGCAAGAAAGGTTTAACAAGGACCTAGAAGAAATAAAAAAGAGTCAAAATATAATGAATAACGCAATAAATGAGATCAGAAACACTCTGGAGGCAACAAATAGTAGAATAACGGAGGCAGAAGATAGGATTAGTGAAATAGAAGATAGAATGGTAGAAATAAATGAATCAGAGAGGAAACAAGAAAAACGAATTAAAAGAAATGAGGACAATCTCAGAGACCTCCAGGACAATATGAAACGTTCCAACATTCGAATTATAGGAGTCCCAGAAGAAGAAGACAGAAAGAAAGATCATGAGAAAATCCTTGAGGAGATAATAGTTGAAAACTTCCCTAAAATGGGGAAGGAAATAATCACCAAAGCCCAAGAAACACAGAGAGTTCCAAATAGGATAAACCCAAGGCGAAACACCCCAAGACACATATTAATCAAATTAACAAAGATCAAACACAAAGAACAAATATTAAAAGCAGCAAGGGAAAAACAACAAATAACACACAAGGGGATTCCCATAAGGATAACAGCTGATCTTTCAACAGAAACTCTTCTGGCCAGGAGAGAATGGCAAGACATACTTAAAGTGATGAAAGACAATAACCTACAGCCCAGATTACTGTACCCAGCAAGGATCTCATTCAAATACGAAGGAGAAATCAAAAGCTTTACAGACAAGCAAAAGCTGAGAGAATTCAGCACCACCAAACCAGCTCTCCAACAAATTCTAAAGGATATTCTCTAGACAGGAAACACGAAAAGGGTGTATAAACCTGAACCCAAAACAATAAAGTAAATGGTAACGGGATCATACTTATCAATAATTACCTTAAACATAAATGGGTTGAAAGCCCCAACCAAAAGACAAAGACTGGCCCGAATGGATACAAAAACAAGACCCCTCTATATGCTGCTTACAAGAGACCCACCTCAAAACAAGGGGCACATACAGACTGAAAGTGAAGGGCTGGAAAAAGATATACCATGCAAATAGAGACCAAAAGAAAGCAGGAGTGGCAATACTCATATCCGATAAAATAGACTTTAAAACAAAGGCTGTGAAAAGAGACAAGGCCACTACATAATGATCAAAGGAACAATCCAAGAAGAAGATACAACAATTATAAATATATATGCACCCAATATAGGAGCACCGCAATATGTAAGACAAATGCTAACAAGTATGAAAGGGGAAATCAACAATAACACAATAATAGTGGGAGACTTTAATACCCCACTCACACCTATGGACAGATCAACTAAACAGAAAATTAACAAAGAAACGCAAACTTTAAATGATACATTAGATCAGTTAGACCTAATTGATATCTATAGGACATTTCACCCCAAAACAATGAATTTCACCTTTTTTTCAAGTGCTCACGGAACCTTCTCCAGGATAGATCACATCCTGGGCCATAAATCTAAACTTGATAAATTCAAAAAAATCGAAATCATTCCAAGCATCTTTTCTGACCATAATGCATTAGGATTAGATCTCAATTACAGGAGAAAAACTATTAAAAATTCCAACATATGGAGGTTGAAAAACACACTTCTGAATAACCAACAAATCACAGAAGAAATCAAAAAAGAAATCAAAATATGCATAGAAACTAATGAAAATGAAAACACAACAACCCAAAACCTGTGGGACACTATAAAAGCAGTGCTAAGAGGAAAGTTCATAGCAATACAGGCATACCTCAAGAAACAAGAAAAAAGTCAAATAAATAACCTAACTCTACACCTAAAGCAACTAGAAAAGGAAGAATTGGAGAACCCCAGAGTTAGTAGAAGGAAAGAAATCTTAAAAATTAGGGCAGAAATAAATGCAAAAGAAACAAAAGAGACCATAGCAAAAATCAACAAAGCCAAAAGCTGGTTCTTTAAAAGGATAAATAAAATTGACAAACCATTAGCCAGACTCATCAAGAAGCAAAGAGAGAAAAATCAAATCAATAAAATTAGAAATGAAAATGGAGAGATCACAACAGACAACACAGAAATACAAAGGATCATAAGAGACTACTATCAGCAGTTGTATGCCAATAAAATGGACAACGTGGAAGAAATGGACAAATTCTTAGAAAAGTACAATTTTCCAAAACTGAACCAGGAAGAAATAGAAAATCTTAACAGACCCATCACAAGCACGGAAATTGAAACTGTAATCAGAAATCTTCCAGCAAGCAAAAGCCCAGGTCCAGATGGCTTCACAGCTGAATTCTACCAAAAATTTAGAGAAGAGCTAACACCTATCCTCCTCAAACTCTTCCAGAAAATTGCAGAGGAAGGTAAACTTCCAAACTCATTCTATGAGGCCACCATCACCCTAATACCAAAACCTGACAAAGATGTCACAAAAAAAAGAAAACTACAGGCCAATATCACTGATGAACATAGATGCAAAAATCCTCAACAAAATTCTAGCAATCAGAATCCAACAACACATTAAAAAGATCATACACCATGACCAAGTGGGCTTTATCCCAGGGATGCAAGGATTCTTCAATATCCACAAATCAATCAATGTAATTCACCACATTAACAAATTGAAAAGTAAAAACCATATGATTCTCTCAACAGATGCAGAGAAGGCCTTTGACAAAATTCAACATCCATTTATGATAAAAACTCTCCAGAAAGCAGGAATAGAAGGAACATACTTCAACATAATAAAAGCTATATATGACAAACCCACAGCAAACATTATCCTCAATGGTGAAAAATTGAAAGCATTTCCCCTAAAGTCAGGAACAAGACAAGGGTGTCCACTTTCACTGCTACTATTCAACATAGTTCTGAAGTTTTGGCCACAGCAATCAGAGCAGAAAAAGAAATAAAAGGAATCCAAATTGGAAAAGAAGAAGTAAAACTCTCACTGTTTGCAGATGACATGATCCTCTACATGGAAAACCCTAAAGACTCCACCAGAAAATTACTAGAGCTAATCAATGAATATAGTAAAGTTGCAGGATATAAAATCAACACACAGAAATCCCTTGCATTCCTATACACGAATAATTAGAAAGTAGAAAAAGAAATTAAGGAAACAATTCCATTCACCATTGCAACGAAAAGAATAAAATACTTAGGAATATATCTACCTAAAGAAACTAAAGACCTATATATAGAAAACTATAAAACACTGATGAAAGAAATCAAAGAGGACACTAATAGATGGAGAAATATACCATGTTCATGGATTGGAAGAATCAATATAGTGAAAATGAGTATACTACCCAAAGCAATTTACAAATTCAATGCAATCCCTATCAAGCTACCAGCCATATTTTTCACAGAACTGGAACAAATAATTTCAAGATTTGTATGGAAATACAAAAAACCTCGAATAGTCAAAGCAATCTTGAGAAAGAAGAATGGAACTGGAGGAATCAACTTGCCTGACTTCAGGCTCTACTACAAAGCCACAGTCATCAAGACAGTATGGTACTGGCACAAAGACAGACACATAGATCAATGGAACAAAGTAGAAAGCCCAGAGATAAATCCACACACATATGGACACCTTATCTTTGACAAAGGAGGCCAGAATATACAATGGAGTAAAGACAATCTCTTTAACAAGTGGTGCTGGGAAAACTGGTCAACCACTTGTAAAAGAATGAAACTAGATCACTTTCTAACACCGCACATGAAAATAAACTCAAAATGGATTAAAGATCTAAATGTAAGATCAGAAACTATAAAACTCCTAGAGGAGAACATAGGCAAAACACTCTCAGACATAAATCACAGCAGGATCCTCTATGATCCACCTCCCAGAATTCTGGAAATAAAAGCAAAAATAAACAAATGGGATCTAATTAAAATTAAAAGCTTCTGCACAACAAAGGAAAATATAAGCAAGGTGAAAAGACAGCCTTCTGAATGGGAGAAAATAATAGCAAATGAAACAACTGAAAAACAACTAATCTCAAAAATATACAAGCAACTTATGCAGCTCAATTCCAGAAAAATAAACGACCCAATCAAAAAATGGGCCAAAGAACTAAATAGACATTTCTCCAAAGAAGACATACGGATGGCTAACAAACACATGAAAAGATGCTCAACATCACTCATTATTAGAGAAATGCAAATCAAAACCACAATGAGGTACCACTTCACACCAGTCAGAATGGCTGCAATCCAAAAATCTGCAAGCAATAAATGCTGGAGAGGGTGTGGAGAAAAGGGAACCCTCCTACACTGTTGGTGGGAATGCAAACTAGTACAGCCACTATGGAGAACAGTGTGGAGATTCCTTAAAAAATTGCAAATAGAACTACCTTATGACCCAGCAATCCCACTGCTGGGCATACACACCGAGGAAACCAGAATTGAAAGAGACACATGTACCCCAATGTTCATCACAGCACTGTTTATAATAGCCAGGACATGGAAACAACCTAGATGTCCATCAGCAGATGAATGGATAAGAAAGCTGAGGTACATATACACAATGGAGTATTACTCAGCTGTTAAAAAGAATTCATTTGAATCAGTTCTGATGAGATGGATGAAACTGGAGCCAATTATACAGAGTGAAGTAAGCCAGAAAGAAAAACACCAATACAGTATACTAACACATATATATGGAATTTAGGAAGATGGCAATGACAACCCTGTATGCAAGACAGGAAAAAAGACACAGATGTGTATAACGGACTTTTGGACTCAGAGGGAGAGGGAGAGGGTGGGATGATTTGGGAGAATGGCATTCTAACATGTATACTATCATATAAGAATTGAATCGCCAGTCTATGTCTGACGCAGGGTGCAGCATGCTTGGGGCTCGTGCATGGGGATGACCCAGAGAGATGTTGTGGGGAGGGAGGTGGGAGGGGGGTTCATGTTTGGGAACGCATGTAAGAATTAAAGATTTTAAAATTTAAAAAATAAAAAACTAAAAAATAAGAAAGATAAACTGACTGCACCAGCATTGACTCATGGAGGAAAAAAACATTGTTTCAGGTTGTCTATAGTGAAACGTAGATTTAAGACAGTTATGCAGATAGGTACAAAGATCCCAAGCTTGGAGGCTGGGCAGGCATGAGGGGAGGGGGCCCAAACCATTGCGTGGATCTGTGCCTCAGTAAATCACACAGCTCTCCATTTCCCTCTCCATCTCCACGGGCTCAGCCTCAGTGTCCCCTGAAGGCAGCATTTTCAGGGAACAAACAACTTAGACTGAGGAAATTAACCTTCCCCAAGCAACAGCGGTAAATAGATAAGGAAGCTGGGAGACATAATATATGTACGCTGAGTATTAGAAGCTGAGTAAGAAACACCAAGTCAATTGTTTTTTAAGACAATTAGACAATACTCAGAGGCAAACCAGGAAAATGAAATCTCTTTTATTTTCTCATTACTGTATTGCAAATGTAAAAGACTGCCTGTGTGTGAAGCTAGCAGTTAGAATATTTTCAGAACAGTAATCTCATCCTGCAAGAGCTAACTACTGTATTTACAGATGAATTTTTTAAATGAACATTAAGCGTGCATGCCTGCCATCCTGGCCCCACAGACAGGCGAGTGAGGGTCACAAGCAGCCAGTGCTGTGGCCCCTTCATGCCATTTCAATCCACCTGGAACTAGTGAGGTTTTAGGAACGAGAGAGGGTCTGGTGGGGTAGGGTATGTATTGATCCTTGAAGCCCCACATTTTGCCCAGCATTCTTTAGGTCACAAAGAACCTTCATACCCTCACCTCATATGCAGCTTGTGACTGTGACTATGAGGTGAGGCAAGTAGAGCCTGGAAGATGGTCTGTATTTGACTGATAAGGCGACAGAAGTTCAGAGAGGTCCTCAAGCTAATAACTTCCTTACCTGGAGGTAGGGCTCATGGCTCCCACCAGACCTCTGGAGCTTTCCACTTTCTGGAGGAAGGCCAGCATTGGGTTTAGGGTGCTCACCAGGAGTCGGGGTGCCATTTTAGTCCTACTTTTGATCTTTCAGAATATGCCTATCCTCTCTGATTCTGAGATCCATTACCTATAAAATAAGTTAATAATTGTGCCAAAATGACTAATTCACGACAACTTTCCCACCACAGAAGGAACATCCAGGCTTGGACAGGGAGCCAGGATGCTTCAGTTGGGTCCGACTCTTTGCAACCCTATGGACTGTAGCCTGCCAGGCTCCTCTGTCCATGGGATTCTCTAGGCAAGAACACTGGAGTGGGTTGCCATGAAGCAAAATGAGGGAATCACAGAGGAAGGTCTCAAGTTAGATGGTGGTAAAAACAACAAGCAGGGGTCTTGAAGTAAAAGATCTTACTTAGGTCCATATTAGATAGTTTTCAGGGAAAACATAAGACACACACACTCCCCTTCATTAAAGAGATCTCAGACAATTCAATCACCTAAAGCACTTTCAGGCTTTAAACTTCACTTGGGAGCAATCCTCAGCAAGGATTACAATGTGTGCAGACTGAAGATGACAATTAAAACATTAATTTTCTTAAAAAACCACAAATAGCACTTTGGGTCTTTGTGGTGAGTTGTCAGGTGCGACAAAGGGCTCATCTCTCTTATCTCTCCCTTGACAACCTAGAAATATCTGTCACTCTCCTCATGCGGTTACAACAGTGATACAATAAGAAACAAGGGAGGAGATGAATCTCTCCCCAGACTCTCCTCTAGGGAAGCGAAAGGAGGTTGAATGAAAAAGAATGGAAGATAACTGGAGCAGTGTGAGTCTAGTGCTATCGATTCTGCATCTGTCTCAAAACATTACTCACTGGAATGGCAGCAGCCCTCGGGAAGGGAACGGAGGCTTCCTTCCGCTAGGGAGGGCTCTGCACTCAAGTGCCTAAGGCATGCTGGGAGCAGGAACAGCGTGCAGGGGGGATTCTCAGGGGCTCCATCCTTGGCCTGCTGCCAGGTTCCAGTAATTTGCTATTTAAGTGTCAATAGTTTTTAATTAGCACGTGGGAGGTTTTTTTGAAGGTGCAAAGTGCTGGGTAGGTGGTTCAAACAAATATCAGTTTAGTACAGCCAGTAAGCAAGTGAAAGTGGAAGTAGAAACAGTTGATTAGGTGACCATTACGGATAATACATGGCAGTAATAAAAATCTGGAGTTGAAAGGGAACTAAAGGTTCCTAGCACAGTTTTCCCCCAAGTATAGGACTCATACCACTGTTAGTATCTTAGGATTTTAGATGGGCCAGAAAATGCTGTAGGTGACACAAGGACAAGTTATTAAATATCATTAAATTACATTGTGAGAAAACTACTCCTGCTTCAGTTCTCTTTATCCTCTGAGTACCTCAGAAACAAAGTCTCAATTGGGTGCTATTATGTCTCTAACACTTACCAAGCTTTTTTTTTTTTTTTTTTAAAGGAGGTTTTATTTATTTGGCTACATTGGGTCTTAGCTGCAGCATGCAGGGTCTTTGATCTTCACTGCATCATGCAGGGTGTTTTTTAGTTGCATCATGCGGGATCTTTTTGCTGTGACATGCAAACCCCTAGCTAGTTCCCTGACCAGGGATCAAATGCAGGCCCCCTGCATTGGGTGTGCAGAGTCCTAGCCACCGGACCACCAGGGAAGCCCTACCATGCTCCCTTTTTAACAAAAAGTGAGCAAGATTCAGGTGTAGAAACTTTGATTTAGTCAAAGCATCTAGGCAGAAATCAATCTCATTGCTTGGTTTTCATTTTATCTATTCTAATATTTTCCATATACTTTACTACAAAGATATAAAGTTTCTTTTTTAAACATAAGTTTATTAAAGTAAAAAATTAGTCCATTAAAAAAATATTAAGTACACGTTACACAGACAGGACATGGATGATGAGGCACTAACGTGACTGGAGCTCAGAGAACAAGGAAGTTGGGCCCAGAGCAGGAATGACTTGCCCACAATGGCATATGTGGCTGATGTCATCCACTCCTGCTGCTCGGCCTCTATGAAGGAGAGAGAAGATGAAAGTCACCTTCGTCCAAAAAGCGTGTGGAGCTCAGAGAAGCCACATGACTTTTCTAAAGCTCTGGGTCCCAGGAGTTGGAGCAGGAGTCAGTCTTTCCTTTTTAGGCATACAACCAACAGTCAACTGATGCACTGGGTGCGTCACAGGGTGGTGACAGAATTAGTCACTTTGCCTCATTTTCTTTTCCTTTTCCATCAGTCTCTTAGATCACTGAGAGATAAAAAGTGAGCTCAAACCAGGATACCTCTCAGATGGAAAAACAGACACAGCATTATCTTACACTCCCTGGCCCATTCTCCAAAACCCCTGCTGTCCTGAATGTGCCACTGCAGGAGGTAGTGGCTGCAAAGAATGGTGTGAGTACAGCATCGTGAGACTCTGGAGAGCTGATCGCCACCGCCTTTCTACGTGGCAGCCCAGTGTGGCCAGAATACAAAGTGGAAAGCAAAAGTCCAGCCTCACGCTGCCTGCCATGCATCACATCCATACACAATTGCACCTTGATGGATGCAGCAAACACAACTTTATATATCTGCCACGGCCCCAGTGACCTTTCAGATCCCTGAGTTAAAGGATCCATTATTCATCTTTATGTACAGCTTCCTATGACAGGTCTGCATGATAAAGCCCAGAGATACTTTGATGAAGTAAATAATTTAGCCCCATCCATAATCACCTGCCATTCTCAAATCCTAAAGCCTTTCCAGGGGTTACTTTACCAAACCAATGAGTCCCTTATTGATGATGCCAGGGGAGCATAAACTTTATGCAGAAGCTTAAGTGCATCCAAGAGCATACGAGTTTTAGAGAAGAATACGGATGAGGGACATGTTCTTATACAAGGATTTGCAAACATAAGCCTAGCACACACATCCATTTCTTAAATAATAGATACTGTTTTCTACTATGTGCCACGTGTTGTACTTGGAACTTTTACACACTATTTTGTTTAATCTTCCAAATAGCCTTGCAAAGTGACTGTTAGTATCTCCATTATACAGAGAGTCAGAAGTCAGTTAAGTATCTTATAAATGTCACCACCCTGGCAAGTAGCAAGGCAGCAAGATCTTTTAAATCTTCCCCGAAACAAGAAAGGATATGAAAGAACGAATGGGTGCATGGCAGAATGTGAACGATACTTGGTCTGACTCTATCCATATTCAGGCTTCATGGGGCTTTCAGTGTGTCTTCTGCTGCCCTGTCCTGAATTCAAATGATTACTTCCCAGAGATATACAAAAGGCCAGAAAATTCCTGAGAGCAACCAGTATTGGCCAGCTGGTTTGTGAAGAGAGCAACAAGGTAACTGCCGGATAGTCCAGCCTGATGGGAAAGGACCAGTCTATCTGCAACCAATTTCTACTACTTGGACTTGGATCTTCCTGGGGCTTTGGAATCCTCCCAAGTCATTGATTGGAAGAGCTTGACAAGCCCATGGATTTCCTGTTCCAATTTACTCATTACAATTGAGTCTAATGAATATAAATAGACAAAACTTGAAAGGTAATACAGACGAAGAAGAGCAATGATGTCAAGATGGTGGTGTTTGGAGTACAGTTTCTCCTTTTACAATTTAAAAAAGATTCATCATTAAAAAATAATGGGCATGCAGTCATATTGTTTGATGGTGTCAAGGAGTTAAAGACTGAGAAAAGACCACTGGGTTTTGTATTGGGGATAAATTGTGTTGAAGGGCTTCAGAGAACAATGGGAAGAGTTAGAAAACAGGTTCTCTCCTTAGTTTTGACACTGACCAGCCTGGCAACCTATGCAAGTCACCTGATAACACTGTGAGCTTTCTGAGCTTCAGATCCTATGCTGATAAAATGGTAGTCACAACGCCTATCCTACTGCTCAGGCCTTATATTAAGGGTCTGTTATGGACTGAATTTTACTCCCCCAGAAGGTATAGGTTGAAGCCCTAATAGGAATTAATGGAACAGGGCCTGTAGGGTGAGTACCATATAGATAATAAAGATGGGGTCAAACTGGTCCTGACTTGAAGATGTTTGCTGTCTTGCCAGGGAAACAAGACATTTTTGTGACAAAAGCAAAGTGTGACACTCTCTTAAGAGGTAAAAAACTTCATGAGATTTTTAGATTGGAAGGCATTATTTCTAATGAAGATGCAACCAGGAAAGACTTCCTAGGGGAGGTGATGGAGGACGGACAAGCATCTCGTAAATGCGGCTGATTCTGAGCAGAGCACATTCATGCCTTCCTCCAGCCAGCATGTGCTGAGCACTGACTACATTTCCACACTTCCAGATGTCAAAGGAGATATACAAAGATGTCTCTTCTGGGGCCCCCCACCCTCTGATGGTGTACTCCTTCTTATATTTAGGTGAAGGTGCCATCATCCCTTTCAGTCTGGCCAGCAAGCTTCAAAAAAGGGCACAGCAGAGATCTCACAAGCTAGAATCTCTGGCACTAAAGACAGAGGTGTAAGAAGAATTAGGGAGTAAATAGAGGAGGAGGAAAGCAGGCTAAGGAAATAAACCTATCAAGGACTCAAGGTTGAATACACATTCTTGTTACATCACAAATGGGAGGAAAGGTCTCCCTCAAGACAGTGTATTGAATTCATTACTTAGATTTTCAAAAAAAAAAAGCATAAAAATCAACCTCCCAAAACTTGCAGAGCTATGGTTTATGTCCCCTCAAAAACTGGGAGGCCCTGTTTAATGCTCCATTGTAGTTTGACAACCTGTTACCTAGACCAGTGCTGAACTCTACAACACACCCTTGAAAGCCACACCTGCCCTGCCAGCCCTGAGCCCCCATCTAAACTACCTGAGCATGTTCTCTCTGCAGAATCCTTTAATCCATAATTGTGTGGCAAATAGCTGTTACCCTGCCAGTCTCATAAACAGCTGCCTGGGAAACCTCCTTCTATAACTCATACCGAGAACTAATAGAACTTTAGTGAACTGAAATTCTATTAAGTCTGTGGCTGTCATGGCTGAAAGGAACTTAAGGAGAGGAAGAAAGGATAAGTTAACGCTTCTGTAACATCTTTTAAGCCTCTCTTCACAAGTCTGAGCTGAATCTCCCCTCCCAGTGGTGCAAGGGAGGAACAGACATGCAGCTGACCTCCTCGGGAGAGGGAGCAAGGTTCTGGGCTATGGAAAAAGAAAATGAAACAACATGGAACACTTCAGTATTTGTCCAGCATGGCTCTGAACACCCTCGACAGGTGAACTGAGCAGCAAAAGAGGTGGGTGTGCTACTATTACCTCATTTTACGGAAGACGCACTCGGGCTTAGTAAGGCTAAGTAATTTGCTCATGTCACACTGTACTTAATGTAAGTGCTGGAGCTGTGGTTCAGTAGTGCTCTTCCCGGGCCCTTGGGAAGTTAGACCACACCCGTTCTCCAACCCTGTACCTCACCTTTGCTCAGGGGTTAAGAGTCAGACATACCTTAGGCCCAATCCTGGGTCTGCTTTATTAACTGTATGAACTTGAGCAGGTTATTCAACTTCTCTGAATCTCAGTTTCCTCCTCTGTGAAATGGGACTGATACCTATGTCATGGACTGGTGTGAGAATTACATGCAATTAAGTGCACATAACAGAGCCTGGCAACTAGTAAGCTGTCAATGCAGGGAAACATTAGTGGCAGTGGTTAGTGGTGGTGGTTATGTCCCGGAACCACAGAATTTCAAGTCTTAGAGACCCTCTGATCCAACCTGGGATGAATGAAAAGATAATACATGAGCAGATCCAGCTGTACTATAACATACTTTCTGGCATGTTACAGGCTATAAGCAGAGAACCATAAAAATCCAGAGTACTTTGTAAACCATGTCTGGAACCAGAGATATTTTTGGCACAGCAGTTCTTTGTCACAATAATTAGGTGACTTTGGATAAGTAACTTAGGCTTCTTTAGCCTTTATTTTCTTCTCTATCAAATGTGGATGATAATAGCCAATCTGCTGTGCCATGAGGATGTCGAACTTTGGACATTATTTAACAGAGTACCTACATTTCTTTATAAAGTCACCACTAAACACCACTTAAGTGTGTACTTTAAAAAAAGAAGTGCATAGTAAAAACTTTCTGACCTCCAAAACATGTTCAAAAGCTTCTCTCCCTCCCAAGGCTAGGGCCTTTGGTATCAGTCACATGAATGTGGTCACCCCATCCAATATCTCAAACTAGTAGTCAAGGTTGCATCCTGCCCCCAAAGTCTTGCTTATCCTACAGTCTTTTGGTCATTTTAATTTGTTTTTATTCACATCACTTGCCAACACTTAACAGCAGAGTCTTCATTTACGGCTCCAGATGCCCATAGGGCAAGAGTCTACCTAAGCCTGATCTCTTTAACTGAAGTCAGCTTGTCCTATTTTATCTGGCTGAGCTTTTTTCATTCTTTCATTGCATAATCACCCACACCTATAGGCACTGAAATTTGTGACCCCATTGGATTCAATTAAAATTTTCTATGTTACTACAGATCTTCCTAATTTATTTAAAAAGGAAGAGGTAGGGGCTGTTCATTCAAGTCTTTGAGTTACCCCAGTACTCTTGGTCCACCATCCATCTAATGTAAACAGACCTCTTTGTGGGGACCACAGAGACGAGGGAGGCACCTGGATGCTGCACTGGCCCCCTCCTGGGCTGGTCGTGCTCTGAGAGAGGAGAGGTTTGCTCTTGGAAGCTTTCTGCTGTTAGACCGTGGAGAGGTCCCTCTTGTGGGATTCAGAGAGGAGGCCGTGCCGACTTGCATAGAATCAACAGCTTTAATGAATAATATTAAGGTGGCAGTGTCATCATTAATTCATGAAACAAGGATGTAATTAAAGACTGAAGGAACAGGGTGTGGGAGTGGGTTAGTCCTGTGCCTCCCTCCCACCTCCTACCCATGCCTCCCCCCCCAACTTTTTCCTGACACAATCCTGAAAGACTATCCAATGACAGCCTCTGAGGCGCCCACACATGCTCTTTCTCCTGGGATTATGCTGAAACAGCTTGTGGAGTCCACAAAAGTTTAGTTGTTAGCCTGATCTTAAAGCATGATCAAAAATTTGAAAGAAGGCAAACAGCTTTAACCACACTGTACAGAAGAATAGAGAGATCACAGATCGGGAAGTACAGAAAGTGGATTAACACTGCACAGCCAACAATATGTGTGTATCTGGACAGACTCTACCTCTTTAGGGATGGAAGCAGCAGTGAAAACTGTTACTTATTTCTTCAACAAACACATATTTTGAGTTTGTTGTGATTACTGTAGACGCTTTGAAAATATAAATAATTCTTAACACATGGCCCAGGCCTACTAGTGAAGGAAACATGACAAATCCACATGAAATGTTAAGTAACAGATTCCTTCATTTGCAAACAGGCAAAGTAGGGCCATTTGCAGACAGACAAGTTCCCCTGTGTTGGCTGGGTGGTTCTGAGCAATCCTATTCCTTTCTTTAAACCTGCTTCCTCTTCTCTGGAGAAGATAAAAATTAATCCCTGCCTCTTAGCATTGTTACATCACGATAGCAACATTATCAGGAAGTACTTTATAAATAACAGTGTCCTCATCCAATTTTTCCAGTAGTCATGTATGGATGTGAGAGTTGGACTATAAAGAAAGCTGAGCACTGAAAAATTGATTCTTTTGAACTATGGTGATAGAGAAGACTCTTGAGAGTCCCTTGCACTGCAAGGAGATCCAACCAGTCCATCCTAAAGGAGATCAGTCCTGAATATTAATTGGAAGGACTGATGCTGAAGCTGAAACTCCAATACTTTGGCCACCTGATACAAAGAACTGACTCACTGGAAAAGACCTTGATGCTGGGAAAGACTGAGGGTGGGAGGAGAAGGGGACGACAGAGGATGAGATGGTTGGATGACATCACTAACTCAATGGACATGAGTTTGAGTAAACTCAGACAGTTGGTGATGGACAGGGAAGCCTGGGGTGCTGCAGTCCATGCAGTCTCAAAGAGTTGGACACGACTAAGCGACCGAACTGAACTGAACTGAATCCAATATACCTTATTCTTATTATTAGTGATACCAACTATGGACCGAAACAACCTGCTTAACACATGAGCATGTAAGATTAAGCAAGAAAGTGTATTCTAAAAGTGATTACTAATCCCATCCTACTAAAAAAGATGTCATAAGAAAACAAGCAAAAGGAAAGACACCAAAATGAAGAGCCCTGAGTTCCAAAGAGGGAGGCTTCCTGGTGTCAGAAGAAAAACCAGGACTGCAGGGTTGGTCCCTGGGGTTCGGGGCTGGTGCTCTACCAGCCAACTCTGAGACCTTGAGCAACTGGCTGAGCCCCTCTGTGCCTCTGATTTCTCATCTGTAAAATGAGGTTATTTGGATTTAATTATCTGCACAGCTCCTCCTAGCTTGACAGGCTGTGATCTATGGTCTATGAGGGGCTGGGCCTTGAAAGCTGAATCGGAATTTAGTAGAGGAGTAGGAGCTCATGAATAAATATTCAGGGACAGAGACAGGAATATACAAGAGAAAGAGAGTTTAAAAAAAAAAAGCTGGTATTTATTGACTGCCTACTCTGTTGCTATTGTTCAGTCGCTAAGTTGGGTCCGACTCTTTGCAATCTCAAGGACTGCAGCATGCCAGGCTTTCCTGTCCTTCACTATTTCCTGGAGTTCACTCAAACTCATGTCCATTGAGTTGGTGCTGTCATCCAACCATCTCATCCTCTGTTGCCCCCTTCTCCCCCTCCCTCAGTCTTTCCCAGCATCAGGGTCTTTTCCAATGAGCTGGCTCTTTGAATCAGGTGGCCAAAGTATTGGAACTTCAGCTTCAGCACCAGTCCTTCCAATGAAAATCCTTTAGGATTGGCTGGTTTGATCTTGCAGTCCAAGGGACTCTCAAGCATCATCTGTGCATGCATGCTAAGTTGCTTTAGTCATGTCCAACTCTGTGCAACCCTATGGACTGTAGCCTAACAGGCTGCTCTGTTCATGGGATTCTCCAAGCAAGAATACTGGAGTGGGTTGCCATGCCCTCCTTCAAGGGATCTTCCTGACCCAGGATCAAACCTACATCTCTTATGTCTCCTACATTGGCAGGTAGGTTCTTTACCACTAGCACAACCTGGGAAGCCCCCAAGAGTCTTCTCCAGTGCCACAATTAAAAAACATCCATTCTTTGGTGCTCAGCCTTCTTTATGATCTAATTCTCACATCCATACATGACTACTGGAAAAACTACAGCCTTGACTGTACAGACCTTTGTCAGCAAAGTAATGTCTCTGTTTTTTAATATGCTATCTAGGTTAGTCATAGCTTTTCTTCCAAGAAACAAATGCCTTAATTTTATGGCTGCAGTCACCATCTACAGTGATTCTGGAGTCTTAAGAAATTAAAGTCTGTCACTGTTTCCATTTTTTCCCATTCCCTGGTGGCTCAGAGGTTAAAGCGTCTGCCTCTAATACGGGAGACCTGGGTTCGAGCCCTGGGTTGGGAAGATCCCCTGGAGAAGGAAATGGCAACCCACTCCAGTATTCTTGCCTGGAGAATCCCATGGACAGAGAAGCCTGGTGGGCTACAGTCCATGGGGTCGCAAAGAGTCGGACACAACTGAGCGACTTAACTTAATTTGCCATGAAGTGATGGGACTGGATGCCATGACCTTTTTTGAATGTTGAGTTTTAAGCCAGCTTTTTTCACTCTCCTCTTTCACCCTCATCAAGAGGTTCTTTAGTTCCTCTTCACTTTTTACTATTAGGGTGGTATCGTCTGCATATCTGAAGTTGCTGATGTTTCTCCTGGAAATCTTGATTCCAGCTTGTGATTCATCCAGCCCAGCATTTTGTATAATGTACTCTGTATATAAGCTAAATAAGCAGGATGACAACATACAGCCTTGACATATCCCCTTCCCAATTTTGAATCAGTCTGCTGTTCCATAGCTGGTTCTAAACTGTTGCTTCTGGTCTTGCGCAGAGGTTTCTCAGGAGGCAGGTAAGGCGGTCTGGTATTCCCACCTCTTTAAGAATTTTCCACAGTTTATTATGATCCACATAGTCAAAGGTTTTAGTGTAGTCAATGAAGCAGATGTTTTTCTGGAATTTTTTTGCTTTTTCTATGATCCAACGGATGTTGGCAATTTGATCTCTGCTTCCTCTGTCTTTTCTGAATCCATCTTGCACATTTGGAAGTTCTCGGTTCATGAATTGCTGATGTTTACCTTGAAGGAGCATCAAGCTCCTTTTGAGCATTACCTTGCTTGTGTGTAAAATGAACACAAATTTATGGGAGTTTGAACATTCTTTGGCATTGCCTTTCTTTGGGATTGGAAGGAAAATGGAATTTTTCCAGTCCTATGGCCACTGCTGAGTTTTCCAAATTTGCTGGCATATTGAGTGAAGCACTTTAACAGCATCATCTTTTAGGATTTGAAATAATTCAGCTGGAGTTCCATCACCTCCACTAGCTTTGTTTGTAGTGAGCTTCCTAAGGCCCACCTGACTTCACACTCCAGGATGTCTGACTCTAGGTGAGGGACCACACCATTGTGGTTATCTGGGTCATTAAGACCTTTTTTGTACAGTTCTGTGTATTCTTTCCACCTCTTCTTAATCTCTTGTCCTTCTGTTAGGTCGTTGCTGTTTCTGTCCTTTATCATGCCCATCTTTATAAGAAAAGTTCCCTTGGTATCTCCAGTTTTCTTGAAGAGATCGCTCGCATTTACCATTCTTTGTTTGCATCATTTTAAGTGCTTTCTGTGTATTAACTCATCGAATCCTCATTAAGAACTTTATAAAACAGAAAAATTATCCTCCCTCTTTTACAGGGAGCAAGATGGAGCCACAGGGAGGTAAGCAGTTATTTGCCAAAGGTCACACAGCTTGGCAGAGTAAGGCCTAGGATTTGAGCCAGGATAAATAAGACACTATTTGAGTGCAGAATTTCAAAGAATAGCAAGGAGAAATAAAGTTTTCCTCAGTAATAAATGCAAACATATAGAGTAAAACAATAGAATGGGAAAGACTAGAGATCACTTCAAGAAAATTGGAGATACCAAGGGAAAATTTCATGAAAAGTTGAGCACAATAAAGGACAGAAATGGTATGGACCTAACAGAACCAAAAGATATTAAGAAGAGGTGGCAAGAATACACAGAAGAACTATGCAAAAAAGATCTTCATGACCCAGATAATCACAATGGTGTGATCACGCACCTAGAGCCAGGTATCTTGGAATGTGAAGTCAAGTGGGCCTTAGGAAGCATCACTCCGAACAAAGCTAGTGGAGGTGACAGAATTCCAGTTGAGCTATTTCAAATCCTAAACAATGATGCTGTTCAGATGTTGCACTCAATATGCCAGCAAATTTGGAAAACTCAGCAGTGGCCACAGGACTGGAAAAAATCAGTTTTCATTCCAATCCCAAAGAAGGGCAATGCCAAAGAATGCTCAAACTACTGCACAATTGCACTCATCTCACACGCTAGTAAAGTAATGCTCAAAATTCTCCAAGCCAGGCTTCAACAGTACATGAACCGCGAACTTACAGATATTCAAGCTGGATTTAGAAAAGGCAGAGGAACCAGAGATCAAATTGCCAACCTCTGTTGGATCATAGAAAAAGCAAGAGAATTACAGAAAAACATATATTTCTGCTTTACTGATTAAGCCAAAGCCTTTGACTGTGTAGACCACAACAAACTGTGGAAAATACTTCAAGAGATGGGAATACCATGCTTCCTGACCTGCCTCCTAAGAAATCTGTATGCAGGTCAAGAAGCAACAGTCAGAACCGGATATGCAACAGAGTGTTTCCAAATTGGGAAAGGAGTACATCGAGGCTGTATACTGTCTCCCTGTTTATTTATCTTATATGCAGAGTACATCATGCAAAATGCCAGGCTGGATGAAACACAAGCTGGAATCAAGATTGCCAGGAGAAATATCAATAACCTCAGATACGCAGATGACACCACCCTTATAGCAGAAAGCAAAGAGGAACTGAAGAACCTCTTGATGAAAGTGAATGAAAAGAGTGAAAAAGTTGTCTTAAAACTCAACATTCAGAAAAGTAAGATCATGGCATCTGGTCCCATCACTTCATGGCAAATAGATGGGGAAACAAAAATGAAAACAGTGAGAGACTTTATTTTCTTGTGCTCCCAAATCACTGCAGATGGTGACTGCAGCCATGAAATTAAAAGACACTTTCTCCTTGGAAGAAAAGCTATGACCAACCTAGACAGCATATTAAAAAGCAGAGACATTATTTTGCAGACAAAGGTCCATCTAGTCAGAGCTATGGTTTTTGCAGTAGTCATGTATGGATGTGAGAGTTGGACTATAAAAAAGCTGTCAAAGAATTGATGCTTTTGAACTGTGGTGTTGGAGAAGACTCTTGAGAGTCCCTTGGACTGCAATCCAAGGGATTCCATCTTAAAGGAAATCATTTCTGAATATTCATTGGAAGGACTGATGCTGAAGCTGAAACTCCATACTTTGGCCACCTGATGTGAAGAACTGACTCATTTGAAAAGACCCTGATGCTGGGAAAGACTGAAGGCAGGAGGAGAAGGGGATAACAGAGGATGAGGTGGTGGTTGGATGGCATCATCGACTCCATGGACATGAGTTTTAGCAAGCTCTGGGAGTTGGTGATGGACAGGGAAGCCTGGTGTGCTGCAGTCCATGGGGTCACAAAGAGTCAGACACTGAACTGAACTGAACTGATGATCCCAGAGCCTACACACTCAACAACAAGCCACTAGAATAAATAATAGGTCACATAGCATGAATCTGGTGAGGGGACGAGCTGTGAGATGAATACACAATGTGACTGCAAGATGGTATGTTTTCTAGGGATCTTTCCTGCTCCTCTTAGTAACAAGGCCAGATCATGCATTCTGCCACTACTCTGTCCAGCCAACCACTCTGTCCCTGCAGAGTGAACTCTGAGGCCAAAAAAAGTAAAGACTTTTAAGTGGAGAGTCAGAAGAAAAAGAGCATTTTGAAGTCATCTGCCCAAACACAGTTCACCTACTGTGGAAGCCTAGCTTGAAGATTTTGAGCATCATCCTGCTAGCATGTGAAATGAGCACAACTGTACTGTAGTTTGAACATTCTTTAACATTACCTTTCTTTGGGATTGGATTGAAAACTGACCTTATTTTACTGACTTGAACAGAGAAGCCCAGGGAGCTTAAATGTGTTTCTCAGGACTTCACTCATTCATTCATACTAAGCATCTAATAAGTGTCTTGTATTGTACAAGGCCATGAAGGTATAGGGCTGAGCTAAACACAGATTAAACAAGAAACAAGTCTCCTAACGGGGAAATGGAGGGGATGTTGAGAACGTGGAGCTAAGGAACTTAACTCAAGAATTTAAGCTGAGCTCTTAAGAGTGAGTTATTTAATTATAGATAGAAAGCAAGAAATGAAACTAGAAACGAGGTGCCCATGGACAGTTCTCCTCAGGCTTTGTGTTAAAAAGATAAGGACTTGTTTCTTCCCAACATCTAGTATTTCTCTGCAGAGAACGAAAGTGCATACAGGCACCCACGTGGCACACCAAACTCCACTATGCAAGAAGCAGGGAGTAAGATTTATTATTCCTCTTATTATCTCCTATTACTGTTTGCTTCCATTTGTCCAGGGCTTTGAATTTGTAAAACAGATAGGAGTTCGGATGTGACCTGGATTATACAAACACCTGCATGGATGTCACCACTCTTTTGTCTCTTCAAGAAAAATTACTGCAAGTGTGTGCATTTGAACCCACTTGGCCATTATACCATTTGAGCTTTCCCCTTTTCCATGGCCTATTTTTAGATTCCTTCTCCCGTTTTCTGAGCCCTATTAGAATAAGGTTTTCATTTTAATCACGCACTCTGGGCAGGCCAAATTTAGGCATAATGAAAACAAAAAGTGTTATGCAAAATGAGGCGTTAGAGAAAGCCCAGCCTGGCACGTGCGCTGCATCCCCAGTGTGTGCTGGCCAGAACAGTGCACAGGCTTTCCAGCCTGGGACCTGCTGTTCTCCCCCAAAGCAAGGCAGCCCATTAGCGCTCTGCTCCAAGAATATTCTGTTGCATAAGAAATGCAGCTCTGAGCCACTCTGTTCCTAACCCCTTCAGCAGCTCCAGAGCAGATAAAGGGTTTAATAATGCCTGGCCCAGCACAGGGCAGCCCTCATCTTAGGGACCCTGTGCCACAGCTTCTGACGAAAAAAAAAAAAGTCTTTTCTTGTCCCAGACTGTAGATTTATCCCCACAGTATTGGTTCTACATCCTAGCTGCACATGACAGTCACCTGGAGTGCTTCTAAAAATATTGTTTCAAAAAAAAAAATAAAAAAAATAAAAAAATAAAAAAAATAAAAAAAAAATAAAAATATTGTTTCCCCAGGAAGACACCCCAGACTAAGTGAATCAGAATCTCTAAAGGTGGAACATGGGCAGAATTGTTTTCATTTCTGTTTTCTTTAGTATCTCCCTCCTCCATCCACTCCACCCCTGTGATTCTAAAGTCCAGATCTGGTGAAGAACCTTTATCCCAAAGGAACTGAGAAAGGGAAGGGACATCTTGTCACTCAAAATGTTCCCACCCTCTTTAGCCCCTATCAGCATCGCCCGGGAATCGGTTAAAAACGCAGAATCTCAGCTCCCAGCTGACTTACTGCATCAGAATCTGCATTTTAACAGATTTCCCAGGACTCTTAAGAGATGCATACTCACATTACAAATCCAGAAACATTGTCTTCTTCCCTTGTTGTTGTTTTCATTCAAGGCTATGTGTAAAACCACTAGGACTTAAAAGTAAGAGCCCAGATTCAGCAACCAAATGCTGTTGGGCTCAAAACCATTCTGCTGCTTACTTGACTTTGGATGTTATATGCCCTCTTTTTGTTTCAGTTTCCTCATCTGTAAATGAATTACAGCATTTATTTTAGAGAATTACTGAGTGAAGAAAATTAGTTAACACTTTAAAACAGTGCCTGGTTCATTTTAATTGTTCTCTTGGAGAAGGCAATGGCACCCCACTCCAGTACTCTTGCCTGGAAAATCCCATGGGCGGAGGAGCCTGGTGGGCTGTAGTCCATGGGGTTGCTAAGAGTCGGACATGACTGAGTGACTTCACTTTCACTTTCATGCATCAGAGAAGGAAATGGCAACCCACTCCAGTATTCTTGCCTGAAGAATCCCAGGGACGGAGGAGCCTAGTGGGCTGCCATCTATGGGGTTGCACAGAGTCGGACACTACTGAAGCGACTTAGCAGCAGCAGCAGCAGAGCATTATCAATTATTACCATGACAGGGATGACTGGGTGAAGTCCTAGACTCCTACCCACCCTGATGTTTTCACATCCCCCTATTGTATACAGAAAAATTCACTGCCATGCCACATTGATGCTACCACTTGATTGGCAGCACTTATGTCAAGGTACTAGGAAAGGGCTAAAACAAGTCAATGCAGCATGAGGATTTATGTACCTTTGTTCTTTTTTAATAATTATTATCATTTTTATTATAGTATAGCTGATTTACAACACTATATCTTTGTTCTCTTTTGCTAAAAGAACATTCACTCTGAGAGGCAGACTCTCCACAGTCAGCCAGGCACAGAAAGATGTTACCAGAAGCGATGGCTTGCTCTACATCATCCACGTCCCTGGTCCATGATGTTAACTCAGTGGGCCACAACACAATGTGTCTTTCTTGGGGTTGGTGAAGAACAAAAAATTCCTTATTGCAGATAAGGAACAGAAAACTCCAATGCCCACATTCATGGGATGAAGATGGAAAACATCTATCCCTAAGATTGAGATGCCTTGCATAACAGGCTGTTCACAAGTTCAATAACACTCCTCTTTTCAAAAGATGGAGTTTAATTCCTCTCTCCTTGAAAGTGAGCAGGAATTAGCAACTCACTTCTTTATTTTCCTTTTTCTTTTTTAGCAACTCATTGTGAATGAATAGAATGTGGTGGAAGTGATAGCATATGACTCTACCATGTCATGAGCTCAGTCGAGTAGCCCTATTCAGAGGTATGCATATGGAGTGACTGAAGCCAAAAATGAGCCATCATGGAAGCAGACCCCCCAGCCCCAGTCAAATTTATGGATAACTGTGGCCTTGACCAACAACCTCAGGAGAGACCCTGAGCCCGAACCATCCAGCCAAGCCATTTCTGGACAACTGACCCACAAAAAAACTGTGATATGATAAGCAGATCATATGTGGCACCAGGTAGAGACCACCTTATGTTTTTCCACCCAGTGGTGCCAGATCATGAGAGTAATGGAAGGTACTCACCCTGGCGCCACCTTCTGCCCTCTCCCACCCTATTTGGTTTTCATTTTCTCTGTTACTGTACCCTTCTACCTAAGAATCTACCTCCTAGGAAGACTGGGAGGACTAGAAGTAATCTGGGTAGGTTTATCTTGCATAGGAGATAAAAGCAAAGAAACTCTGAACTTAGGACCCTGGGGCTTCTCAATAAGAAATTCTGATCCCTGAATTTCCTCAGTCCTCTTTCCCTGAAAGGGCCAAGACTAGCCCCTACAAATGAGAATGAAAAGGAAGTAATCATCACCCCCAGTCTTGGCCACCCAATCCTGATCAGGTACATCTGGAGGAGTCCTGGGGAGTTAAGTTGCTCCAGACCACTCAGGTCTTGACATCGTCACAGCACTGATGGGAAGACCTCTGGAATGCATCTCACAAACTGAGCTGTCCTGACCTCCCTCTGTCGTTACCATTCCTCAGACCTTGGGGAACAGAGGAAAACTCAGTCTCCTGTTGCCGGCCAGATTAAGTTCTAGCAAAGGAAAATCAATCTTGTCTGAACTGCCCCCGCCCCAAAGATGAGCACAGGCAGGGAATGTGAAGGCTAATGGGTCACTCCAAAGTGACTATTCTCCATGTTCTCCTGACATTCCTCATGGTCTATTAGTAAGCAAAAGAATCTCAGAAAGCTTCTCAGTCCCTATTTGCTAAGCTTATAAACCTTACATTGCATCTTCTTTACACTGTCTTTTCCCCTAATAAGCCCAAAGGTTCTTATGCACATTTTCATAGTAATCCAGTAAAGTCACCTCCCAGACCCTGGATGCCTCCTGATTCAGTCAAGGGAGGAATCAAAGCACAGGAAGATGAGTGGTTACAAGGCTCCCCACTGCCCAAGAAGTAGATTCGGAATTCCACCTGAATTCTGAGTTCTGAATTCTGAAATCCACCAGAATTCTGAACCACTACCCAGAATCTGTTGGCAATTTACAGGACCTGCCAAGAGTACTACAGTGCCATAACAGTTAGGCAAAGGGAAGACAAAGGCAGAACCAGCTCTCAGCTAGGGGAGGGCAGAGGAAATGAGAAACCAGCATAGCTGAATCTTAACTCTATTTGCTAGGGGTACCATCCTTGCCTAATGAGTAGTCAAAAGTCATGTGCTGTTGGCTCAAGAACTGGCTCATTTCTTCTTGACTGGTGTCCAGCCTGTTCTCTAGGACTTGTGCAATTTGCAAAAACTGGCCTGGAAGAAGTCTCTTTACCTCTCTGATCCTCAGCAATGTTCCTCACTCATAAAATGACAAAGAAATTCCTCCCAGCTCTAAAGTTCTAAGAGTTGACAAATATGAACATTTTAGAGATATATCAAGGGATATAGGATTATCAGAACAGGTAGCAAAAGACCTTGATTCTAGTCTCGGCCCACTAGCGGTTGTCTGATGTTGAGTGAATCATCTGACTTGGTCTCCTTACCTATATAGTGAGATGGTTAGCTATATTCGCCCTGAGGTTCCTTCCAGTTTGGCATCTATCTCTAAATTCAGTGACTGTATGTGGAAGGAGCTATAGCAGAGAAGGTTTTCTCCAGACAGTGACTCTCCTTTGATTCATCTCTTCATCTGTCCATCCATTAATTCGTCACATATGTACTGAGTGACTGTCATGTGGCCACGTTCTCTGTTAGTCACTGGTAACAACAATGAGAACGATGCACACGGCTCAGTCCACGTGCTAATTACATTTGAGAAGGAGAAGCAGAGAACCAAATATCACAATGTGTGTACCAAGAGCCAGAGGAATAAGGGACCTTGGTACTTCAAGGAATGTAAAGCAATAGGATTTTACAATGAAGTGCAAGGTAGGGAATGGTGGCAGTTGAAGCTAAAGAGCTGGCAGGAGCCAGATCTGAAGGACCATATACTTCAGCTTCAAGATCATTTTTGTGTAAAGGAATTCTAGTAGAGATCACTGGGTGATTTTAATCATGATTATAATGGAAATAGGTTTTTATCTTGAAAAGATAATTTTATGTTTAAATTTTTTAAGATCACTATTGTGTACCAGGGATTGACTAGATGAAAATGAGGCCAATGAATGGTTCAGGCAGGAGATGATTTGAACTTGGACTAGGAAGGAGATGAAGAAACATGGAAGCATCCGACAAATAGTTACAAGCTAGAAAAATCAAAACAACAAAAAAGAGCAGTTAGATGTGGAGGTGGTGGAGCTTGAAAGACAGTGATTAAAAGGAAGATGTTCAGGAGGCTGAGAAATCATTTCTAAGGATGCCTGGTGATCCATGGCTTGCTTTTGTGACTCAGTGAATGCTAAATCAAACAAAATAGGTTTTCCTCACACAGCTGCCCTCCCTGAGGCCCTTTCAGGTGACAGATACCCACCTGCGACTGGCCTGCCCTGTGCTGCCTTATCACATCCTCCCCAGAAGCTCTGTCATGGCCCTATAATTTTGTAGGGAGGACAAACACACCACAGTTTCACCATCTATATGAAGCCTTCTTCTGAAATTCAACTATAAACCTCCAAACTCTTGAAGGAAAAGGAAGACAGAGTGGTTGGGATTTTATAAGATCTTTTTTGGGTGTGAAAAAAATCAACCAAAAACAGAAACATTTTTAGTTTGTGACATTTGGGGCTTGATTTATCATGGGCTTCAATATATCACCATACCAAATTCTACAATAAGAATCATCAAAACCTTCTGAGTAACTACAGACCGTCTCTCCAGTTGATAAAAAAGGCAATCTTAAGTCTTTACCAGGCTCACTCTCTCTTTCTCTCTCTCTCTTTCTCTGTCTCTTTATGTGTCAGGGTTTAACATTCACATACTCAGTCAGTCTTATACAAGCCTCATGCAATATTAAAATGTTTATGCAACCCTTTCTGTGCTTGAAGCAGCAGCAAATGTTCCTGGTGTGCAAGGAATGAGGAGAATAATGTTCTCACACTCTTGAGAGAAAACTCAACACCAGAGCAATGCCTGCCTTGCCCTCCATGATTAATCAGTGCAATAAGTCAGATCTCGTTCTCCCCGGCTACCTGCCACCTCTTGGGGACCCCAAGCATTGACTGAACACTGAGGAGAGGGCACTGACTGGTTACTTTGTTGTAAGAAACAGAGAACTGGGCTGCCAGTCAGAATGCTTTTAACTAAGTTCACAGCTTCAAGTCTTCAGGCACATGCTATGCTGGTATTAATCAGATGTCAAACTTTAAACCATCTAAGGGGTCATGTTAATGGTGTGACATTTCAGAAAGGTTTGCCTTCAGCTGCTATTTTCTTACAGAGATTGATTTCCAAATAAATGAACTCAAATCCAAGTGCTGGAGACTAACAGAGAAATTGGTCTCAATCCAGTATCTTTCAACCAATGAGCATGAGATATATGATGGGGGAAATACTGCTAGAAGGAAAACAGGGACTTAGAGATGTCAGGTAACAGTCTCAGGAGTGTATACAGTTCAGAAGCAGCTTTTATTTTATAGTTTTTGTCCAGCACAGGAAAATTAAAATATCAGAGCTGAAAAAGTAGGCTTCTAAGATTATTTTATATGTAAAGAGTCAAGATCCAGAGAGGCTAAGGAATTTGTTCAAAATCCCTAATTTGTGATTCACTGTCTAAAGCAAAACACACTGACCTTCTAAGAAGGAGCAAGCCAAACATTTCCAATAGAAAACACACTTTCTCCACAGAGTTCGCTGCAATGATGTGATGTTCTCTGATGTATAGGTCTTCTCTGCCTATGAACTGCTATCAAATGATGAGTGCTTTGCAGAATTTATATATTAGAGATGTTTTTAGATATTATTTCCAGTCTAATTTGTTTAGTGAGCTCTCTTGGCTGAGGGCAGGGTCAGGGACTTAATTGCCAGCCCCGAATTCCATCTGAGATGACTCAATATCCCTTCTAAGAAGCTAGCTCCACAGAAAGAAGAAGCCTGAGAAAGCTTCCCACCACTGACTTTGCAAAGAGCCCTGGGATGAAGGGTGTATGTGGCTAAACTAACCCGCTCTATCCTTAGTGCCTGTTGGAGCTGAGCTTGTAAATTCTGGTGTTCCTCGCAAGACCAGAGAGCTAGATAAGAAGCAGACCAGATGTCTGCTTATAAGATCAGAGAGCAAGAACACCCCTACCCTCAGTCTTACTGTATAGAGCCTGAGATCATTACCAAGCAAGGCTGTACGTGCCTGAGGCTGGTTGTTCTGGGTACAGTTTATTTAAAATCAGATTACAGATCTACATTTCTGTGAAGAAGGTGAGTCCACTATTAAGATCATTTCCACCTACAGAAGGAAATATATTATTCATTAGATTAATTCTCAGTGAACAGTGGATCCATCCTACTACTTACTACTGAGTTCTCATGTTAGGAAAATCCCTGGGTACCAGTGCAAAGCTTATCTAGATTATCTGAAGTCTATTGCTGCAAGCTATGAGTGTATATACCTACTTCTCAGCCTGGTATGGCCCGGATCTGTGAGGCTCTTTCCCATTCCTCAATTTGATCCCTCTTCTCTGTAGCTACAAGTCTCAGAAAATACTCTGGGCTGATGGGGGCATAGAAGCTGTCAGCCTCTGGGTGAAGATTTGAGATTTCCATTAAGTTGATGCCATGATTTGCTGTCTCTCCCAAGGCTCTGCTTTCCAATCTGGGCATCCTTCATCACTTCCTTGGCAAACTGAAGTGGCATGGAGCCACTGGCTGCTGAGAAGTTTAACACTGACTTGGCTCCAATTTGCTGAGACAGAGTGTTTGTATAGCCTATCACCCCCTCTATTCAATGTGTAGTGGATGTCTTAGTGGGGCTTTTGGCTGTAAATACCTTCAGGAAACCTTTTTTTTCAGTCATTTCTTTCAACTCTGTGAACAAACACACACTGTCCTTCACAAAGACACTGACAGCAAAAACTTCTCTCTCCTTTCAACTGAATTAATAACTGCAGGGGGTGGGGGGAAATTCTTCAAACAGTAGGGTTGCTGCTAAGGTAGTCTAAGAGAAAGATCACTAGCCAGTTCCCAGGATGTGGCATAAGCTAATGTGCCCCATTGACAGCCGTTACTTTCCAACCCTAGAACCAGGTCTGGGGCTTTCAACAGGAATCCCACTGGACTTCTTTAAGCAAGGTCTTCTCCAGGCCCAAGCCCAGGGCCTGAGACCCTGGCTATTCAAGGTGATCCAGTAACTGGCAGCATCACCTGGGAGCTCGTTATAAATGCAGAGTCCCAGGCCTCAACAATGACTTCCTGAATCAGAATCTCCATTTTAGCAAGATCCCCAGAGATCAGTTAGACATATTAAACTTTGAGAAGCATGCTTTAGATCTCCTTTCCTCTGTGCCCTTAAGGATGACAACTCCACTGTAAGTTTAACCCTAGTTCCTAATCAGCTCCTTTTCTGTTTTGACCATGTGCACTGTGTCCCAACACTGTTGACCTAAGTCAGTTTACATGTTTGACTTCTCATCCCACACTCACTCTAACTTACAGCTTTTGCAGCACAAGTCTACCAAACACAATGCCTTCCCAAGGTTCAAGACCTAATGGTTAACCTTGGTTTTTTATAAAAATCACTTAACCTGTCTATGTTGTGGCTTCCCCAGATGCTAAATGGCCCTATATATGTGTGTCACTTTCTATGGGATACACATGCCAGGAGGACAAATGGGGTCATTCATATTTAATAGTGCTCATTATTATACAGCAAGTGCAAGATAGTTTGTTTGAGCATCTGTCTGGGTTAATGGCCACTATCTCCTGAAAAAGCTAACCATCTTCATTGCATGCTTAATTCTGAGACTGCTGGAAAAGTTGTGGTTTCACTTGGCTTCTCAACTGGGTAATGTTTTATCATTCAGATACTTCAATGTACTTAACAGGCTATTTGAAGAACCTCTAGCAACAGGAAAGGAACCTTGAGTAAGGGTGAATCTTCACTATTATACTGAGAGGTGAGGTCCTTTGTTTGCCTTGTCATCTCTGCGGAAATAGACAAGCAAGGGACTGTTATGTAAGACACCTTGCTCAACATCATGAAAAGACTGGGTTGGAATTCTGGATGCTCAGAAGTCAATTACATAGGACTCTGGACAAATGACAGCAAAAGAGAGGGCAAAGCAAGATTACGGGGCACTTTCTGGCAGGAGGTTCCACAAGGATGAGCATGTCCAAGAAGCAGAGACAGCGCTCAATGCATCGGAACCAGGGAATGGAGGTGAAGAGAAAGGGGTGGATCTCTCAAAGGGGCACACAACAGAATAACAACCAAGAAACCCAAAACTGGCTGCCTGTGGAGGGGTGGAATATGTAAAATGCACGTGAGAGAGAGGCATGTGGATTCTAGGACCTACACAAATGCCCCAGTCCAGTCAAAAGCACTTTGTAGACTGCAAAAGGCCATGCAAATATTTGATATATTATTAAAAGTGTTCTAATATACACATCAGGAATGTGAGATTCCAAAATGCTAGTAAAATTAGATAATGTGTCCAGTAAGGTCACACATCTGGTAAGGTCAAAACCACTGGCTTCTCAGCTAATGCTGTCTGGGGACAATGTGAGAAGAATGCTTCTTACCAACTGAGAGTTCTAATAATGTGGTATGTCTATGGTCTATATGGTACCCACCCAGTTAGCAAAACAGCGAAAAATTCGGCTGAGTGAGCCAGGTTTTGAGGACTTGACACAATGCCAAATAGTCAGTCTCATCAATTTTCTCAACTCGTTTGATAGGTTGTCTTGATAAATAGGTTGACAGAGCTGAAGGCAGAAAATTCTAGAGTAAGGATCAACTCTAAACAATTAGGGCAACACTAACACTAACATTAGGAATGCCACATTCCTAGAAACTAGACAAAGTGGGAAGGGACAGTAGATATTTACCAAATTTAATTGTGAAGTTGGTTTAGATATCAGCTATAATGCCAACATAATAAACATCCTATCAGGTTAGAGATTAAGATGAAGAACTGAGATTGCAAAAGGAAATATTCTGTCCAGATATGGAAGGGGAGATCACAGAAAAAGGAGGGGAAGAAAAAGAGGGCTATGATTCTATACTCCGGAATTGGCAATTGATCCCAAATCACTTTATTGCACCTAATTGAGAAGTCTTTTCACATCACTCACACCAAAACCACAAAGATCAGAGTTCCTCAATCCACCTTGAGCACTAACTATACCATCAACTACAGCTAAAAAAGCACACAACTTTTTGTGTGCCCTACCTTTCAAAAGAGCAGAAAAAGCATTGTAACTTATTCAACTCTCTTAGTTAAGAAAAATTTCCCCTTAAGACAAGCTCCCCCAAATCATGATCTAAGCCAAATAAAAGGCAGCCATCACTCAGGCTGGGTAGTGAGGGGGTAAATCAAGTGTTGACAAGGAAACAAGCAATTGTGACCATGTCTTTTTGTATAGGAAAAAGGTCTAAGTACCCTGCTGGCAGTCAGCAAATAATAAATAACATGAGCTGAAGGCAAATCTTGAACTCTATTTTATTCTAAATTGATTCAGAAGCTGAGAGAGTAGGAGAAATTAGAAATATTTAGGAGAAAAACTCAGTGACTCTGCTATGGAATATATATTGACAGTCAAAACATACTGACATCAGGAAGAAATGGCCTTTCCATCTGAGAATTCTGCAACCACTAGCATTTCTATCCTCAAGCAGTATTACCATGCGTTTATTCCATGCCACATTCCTAGAAGATAAATTTATGAGTTTTCTTGTACAAAACTGGAAATGAAGGTTCGCAGCCTTTTCTTCCTCCCTTGTGATCACACTATGGACCCCACCAGTGCTGCTTCACCTAGGTACATTTCTACTGAATCCACATGCAGCAGCCTCCCCTCCCCAACTTTGGCTGTGTGTAGGCATAATAAAGCCTAACTCCCTTGCTCTGAGTTGGGAAAACACCAAGACATAACTTAAGTTCAAGGATTCCCCTGTAAAATCAGGCTGCAGTACCATCTGAGGGAACTGTGCCCTAACATTCAGGATAGTTATATCATGAAAACACACAACACCCCAAATTTCAGTAGTTTAAAACAAGGATTATTTCTTGTTCATGCCACCTGTCCGCTGAGAGTTAAGCTGTCTCTGCTCATCTTAATCACTCAAAGACACTGGTTTGCAGAAGAATCATCTTGAACATTGCCAGTTACCATAACATAAGGAAAAGAGAAACTGGGAGACTCAGAAAGCAATGAGTGTTCACTCAGAATTAACACACGTTGCTGCTGCTAACAACTCATTGTCCTGAACTAGTTTCATGGCCCCACCTGACCAAAAGCATCCAGGGATGAACTTTACTAATGACTATGATAGGAAATCAAAGCTTAGAACCCTGATATCTGTTGCCTGTTTATGAAACATGCTTTGGTGTCCATGAGCAGCAATTTATCGCTGTAATCTGCTTACAGATACTTTCTACAAAAGACTTTGTGGTAGGTTTAGGGAAATCCAGAAATGAAAAATGTTGCTATTATTCCAGCTTTCCCTGGTAATATAGTGACAATATAGTAATATAGTGATCTTTGACAATCCATGGTGAGTGTCTTGCAAAAGTGAAAAGTGCAAGTGTTAGTTTCTCAGTTGTGCCCAACATCCCACGGACTGTAGCTTTCCAGGCTCCTCCATGGAATGCTCCAGGCAAGAATACTGGAGTGGGTAGCCATGCCCTCCTCCAGGGGATCTTCCTGACCCAGTGATCAAAGCCAGATCTCCTGCATTGCAGGCAGATTCTTTATTTCTCCATATTCAAAATGAACTACTCTGTGTGGTCTTTTACTTGGTCAGGATAGAATAACTAGTATGGAGCTATATGGTTAATGAAAACATCTACAAAACCAGAAAAATACATATGAAACCACTATTACAGAAATTGGACAGCAAGCAGCAAAAGACTGTGATCCCTGGGAAAAGGACAGCAGATGAGATAGGCCTGCAACAGACTCAGTTTTCTACCTAAAGGCACTTGCCACAGGGAAATTCAAACATGATCCTGCGGAGCCCATGAGACAGATATTGAGGTTCAGGGGTACTGAATTCATTGGAAATCATGGGATATAGTACCAGAAAAGAGGGAACTAGACCAAGAAGGTGATCCACAAATCTGCAGAGAAGTCTCCTTTAGTCTTTGGCTGAACACTACACTGCACATGTGCAGGAAAAGACTTCACAGGGCCAGGAAAATAACATCTACCAGAGAAACAAAAAGTACAAGAGGATAACAAGAGGATAACTATTCCCTTGTATCTTAGAGATTGTATTTCAGTCTAATGAAGGTTGCACAGGACTAAGAGACATTAGAGTCCTCACCAAACACACTGGAAAATCCTGAGTTAATTCAGCATAGACCTCAGAAAGTTCATGCCTTAACAGTGGGCCTAAGCTTGTCTTAGGTTAAAGGTCCTTACTAGGAAAGTTTAAAAATAAGCCTCAAAAAGATTGAACTGATTGACTACCTACCAGAACAAAATAAAACTATCAAGGAAGGCAACAAAAAATCCAGGCAGTCAATGACATAGCAACAATAAGGCCCAGCATAAAATAAAAAATAAATAAATAAATAAGTAGATAAGCAAGAAAATGTGATACATCTTCAGGAGACAAGTCAGTCAGTAGAAACACACTGGAAATGATACAGAAGAATAAGTTAGTAGTCAATGACTCTAAAACAGATATTATAAATTTGTTCAAGGATTAAAAGGAAAAGATAAATTTAATGAGAAAACAAAGAAGAAATCACAATAGAGGAATAGTAAGTGAAAAAAAGAACCAAACGGCAATTCTAGAATAGAGATATACACTATCCAAAATGAAAATTTCACTGGATGGGCTTAATAACAGATGACACTCTGCAAGAGAAAAGATCAGTGAATTTGAAACGAAGCAATAGGAACTAACCAAACTAAAAAGTAGAGAGAAAAAGATGACAAGAAAAAAATGGACACAGTCTCAGTGATCTATGGGAAAATATTAAGTATTATAACATATATGCAACAGGCTTAACAGAAAGAAAGGCTGGATAAGAAAAAAATACATGAAGGAATAATAAAAAAAATTTTACAAGTTTTACGGAAAATATTGACTTATAGACCTAAGAAGTTCAATGAACCCAAAGCAAAATAATCACAGAGACAGCTACACCAGGACACATCATAGTCAAGTTGCTAAAAATTAATGATAGATAAAGGATTTGTATACAAATGTGCATAAGAACTTTATAATAACTCTAAATAACTGAGTTAACTGTAAATAACTCAAATGTCTGTCAACAGGAAAATATATAAATAATTTTTGATATAGTTATATAATGGAATATTACTAATCAAAAGAAATAAACTGATATATATAACTTATGGATTTCACAGATATTATGCTAAATGAAAGAAGCCAGACATAAAAAAAAAAAACACATATTGTATCATTTCACTTATATGAAGTTTTGGAACAGGCAAAATGAGTCTATGTGAAAGAAATATGACTGGTCGCCTATGAAGGAGGGGTTACAGGTAAGGGGAAAGAAGGGTCTTTCTGTGATGATGGTAATGTACATCTTGATAAGCATAAGGGTTCTACAGGTATATGCAATTGTCAAAACGAATTTGTACACTAAAGAAATGTGCATCTCATGGAATATATATTATTTTTCAATACAAATATTAAAAGTAAAAATAAAATAAAAATCTGCATATAAGTGGTCTAGTACCATTATTTATTTATTTTTTTTAAGTATCTGGTACCATTTTTTACCACCCAAAATGACTTCCATTGTGTGCCTATGGATGCCTGAAATTCCAAGTAATTTACTTTGAGGCCCTATGCCTCTTCAAAAATCAAATGGCCTTTAAATGAGAGTCACATTGAAAACCATTTGCACCTATAGTATAAGAACGTGTTTTTGTGGGGATGGCTGAAACAAATACCATGGGGGTTATAAGAGACAGTTTTTCTCTGTGTTTAATTTCTCCTCAATAAACATATTTTATATATAAAGATGAATGAAGTTTTTTTAAATAAATGAAGATCCTAGCTGACTGGGTAGGGTGGGTGGCCCAGCAAGATGGAAAACTGGCAGAGGAAAAAGTAGCTCAGAATTCCAGAAGAAAAATGACATCATCTTCAAGATTTCAAGTAACTGCCTTCCAATTCAGACCAGCAAAACATTAGGATAATTGAGGCAATTTCCTACATAGAGAAACATGACAAGCTATCTTTATGGAAATTTCAAAGTCGGAATGAATACATTAAGTAGATCATAACATGAGCCTTTTGTTCATGGCAAAATGAATGTCTCGCCATTCCCAGAACTTGCCAAGTTCTCTCCTGCTTCCCTACTTTGCTTATATCCCTCTCAAAGGGATGGGCTTTTGCTCCTCTGGAATGACCTTTTGCTTATCTGCCAACGGAAAATCCTTTTATCCTTTACGTGTCCCAAGGGTCATTCCCGAAAAGTCCTTCACTGAACGCTCCCTTCTCTGAACTTCCAAGGTTTCCAGGGTCTGTCTTATGAAATCTAGCATGGCTTGGTATTGTGACTCTCTACAACAACAACAATGATTCCGATAATAACTACTATGTATTGGTAGTTTATTATATGCTACTCACTGTGCTTTACATACATCAGGTCATGCAATTTCTACAACCACTCTTCAAGAGAGACAGCATTAACTTGATTTACACAAGAGGAAACAAAGACTTAGAAAAACCAAATAATTTGCTCAAGGACAAAGTCAGTCTACTAAGCAGATTCAGGGTTACAACCAGGGCTGTCTAACTCCATAGGTTTTGCTCTTAATCACTATATTATCTCCTTGGCATCCATGTCTCATTTAATCCTAAAACAACAAAAACAAAATCTATCTCTATTTCTACATCATTTACTAAGTAACAGACAGAGTATTATGCTTTCCTTGAATGGAGGAATCATGGTTAGGACATCTTTGTATTGCTTCTTGCATCTGACATGGTTTCTGGCAAATAGGCAGATCTCAACATGCTTGAAGGGATGGAAAGGCAGACAAGCCCATTGCAAGATTCTAGCTCTTTCCCTAATTTCAAAAATTGTATTCCTAGAGTGTCAAACAACCAAAATGAATGAATAAATAAATAAATAAACAGATCCCCCCAAATTTTATTTCCTACTTCAATCACAGTCTCAAGATTGGGTATAAATCACATGGTTTTGGTTGGTCTCCTGGCCAGTTCTAAGATCTGCAAATCTAGTTCCTGTTCCTCTGCACTTCAGAAATATTTCCTTCCTAATTCATTTTCTATTGAAAGAATATTACAAAGGAAAACTATGGCAATAGTGTAGTTTGTATGAGATCTTCAGCTCAGGAAAGAAAGGACTCAAGGCTTCCACACATACTATGTCACTAAATTGGAACCATGCACATTACCTAGTAATAAATGGACACTTGTGTGACACTGTAATAGGCAAAGTACTTCTGCTGCACCATCTTATCTGATCTTCACACTTTGGAGTAGGCAAGGAAATTTGTATTAACCCAACTTCAGAGGTGAAGGAACTGAGATTCAGAGAAATAAAGTGATTAGCTACCAAATAAAGTCAACAATCCAGCCATTCCCTTCTCCAGGCGATCTTCCCAACCCTGGGATCAAATCCAGGTCTCTTGCATTGCAGGTGGATTCTTCACCATCTGAGCAACCAGGGAAGCTCTCTTTTGGTTAAAATTAACATCATCTTTCAGTCTCACCACTCACCATATCGTCTCTAGCTCATTACTGCACTCAACTGTTAACCTAAATGTATAATAGGACCATTTCGTTAGGCCTGTTTTGGGGGTCAGCATTAACCCCGTTCCTTTAACAAAACAGCAAGCTATGTTTTGTTGGATTGTTCTTGAATGTGGCTTCCATCAAATATAACAACATTAAGGTTACACCTGCAAAAGTCTTAGAAAGCCAGGCTCTATCTCAGTAGCACCTTATCATTTTCTTGAAGTAAAGCCTAGAGGAATTCAGTGATTTTTTTTCCCCAAGACAACAGTTCACATCTAGCATACTATATGCATTCTGTATACCAGCTAATCTAATCTGAACTCCCTCCAATGTAGCAACCTACTCTATTGCATTCATGACAGGTTCTCCTTCACTTGCACCTCTACCATCTGAATCCAGTTCTAAGCATAATAATTACTGCCCTTATAGACCTCTCTGGGTGATGACTTCCACCCGATTTTGCTCAGTATTCTTGAGAGCCCTCTATTGGCTTTCTGGGGAATAGCAGGCAGCCTCTGTTGGGGACTGTGCTTGATGAGTCTCAGACAGCTTTACTGAGCAACCAGCCCAGTCAGTACAGCCCAACCAGCGCTGCTCATTTCAGCACCATCTGAAACACAAAACACGGGGAAGAAATCTGTGTTTGCCAATTGAAACATACAGACTTGGCAGTGAAATAGACTTCCATTTTCTCAACTTCCAAAAATATCCATCAGAACTAATTTCTCCAAAAATAAAACTCTGCTCTGAATCAAGGGCTTGTCAAGCCTTTCTTCAGCCAGTAACTGTTCTTCACCTTCATCAAACCTCCTCCTCACTCTTGCCCAGCCATGGTGTACAGTACGACGACATGCAGGTTGTAAACGTCACGTGACTCCTAAAACCACTTCCCCCACTTCCTCCCTCCATCCTTCTTTTTCCTTGTCCTCTCTTCTCCCTCTTCTTCCTCTCTTCTCTCTTCTTTCCCTCTCTTCCTCTCTCTACTCCTCTTCTTCTTTCCACCCCTCCATCTCTTTCTCTTTATTCTAACAAATTTGAATCAGAAGCTAGAAAGATGACTATTAATTGAAACCTGCCTCTTGAAGTTTACAGTCTAAAAGGAAAAACATGACAGTTATATTTATGACAAAGAATATATTAAGAATCCTAGGACAGGTTCTGGGGCTTCCCAGGTGGCACAGTGATAAAGAATCTACCTTCCAATGCAGAAGACACAAGGGACAAGGGTTTGATTCCTGGGTTGAGAAGATCCCCTGGTGTTGGAAATGGCAACCCACTCCAGTACTCTGGCCTGGAAAATTCCATGGACAGAGGAGCTTGGTGGGCTGCAGTCCATGGGGTCTCAAAGAGTCGGACATGACTGAACAACAGAATACGCACAGAAAAGGTTCTATCTAGACAGACTCTTGTGGTTGCAATGAGTTACCTCAGGTAACACGGGATTTACCGGAAGGAATGGAAGGAAACTTGAGCATAGGAATTCAAAAGAGCCCTAAAATCACATCTCAGAAAAAGCAGAAACTGGAGGGTGAATTTGAACTGGGCAGGGCTGGGGCGGGGCGGGGGGGTGGTTAGGAGCTCACCACCAGGGTGCACAGGTACATCCTCTGTGTCTGGTTTTTGTTGTTTTTTTTTTTTTCTCACTTAACAATGGATTTTCTCACCCACTACACAATTACCATTCAACTCTCCAAGGATAGACACTCATGCTTCTGGGTTAGGGCAGCTGCAGGTAAGGGGCAGTAAGGACTCCAGACATTTCCAACAGCAGCAGGGCAGGATCTGACTACCACCACCCTCCAGGCCTCCAGAGCATGGACCAGTCACTGGGGAAAGAAGAAGCTGAGGCAATATTGAGTAAGCAGGGCTCATTTTCAAGACAGCAGCTCTGCCAAGTGCCATATTTGACTGGTAGACTCAACAACAACACCAGTGTGCCCTGAGCAGCTGGCGCTATGGAAACATCCCTTTTCACATCTAGTTCCAAGCAAACTCCTCTCTTGCAAGTGGGGAAATAAGTTATATCTGGGGAACTTTGGGCTCAAAATCCATAGATATTTGGGTAGTGGGATGAGGAGGGGAATGGAAACTTTTAGTGAATGTTCTAACATTAAAGGTGGAGAAAATGATAAAAGGGAAATCCTCTGACTTCTCACCTCTTGGGAGGCTAGGTTCACAATCTCTCCTCTGCACTGTGTGAAATACCAAGGACATAGATTGACCAAATGGCCAGTGAAGGGTGAACAGGTAAGGATGACTAAGCTTTAAAGAAAGCAGGACTTGAGACTTGAAATACTGACATTGGGTGGAGAGAAGAGGAATGTGACTGAGGGTGGAGGGCAAGGAACGTGTCCTTGAGAAGGATTTTAGTGCCCCACCATCACACAGAGTTGGTTTCAACTATGAACTGGAATTACTGGTAGTGAAATTGTACCCTACTCTGCACCTACTTCCATTCAAAAGGTACACACAGACACACACAATTTCCTCCAAGAGTTATATGTGTGTACAACTCCCTATCTCCTGAAGGTGGCTATGCAAGTTCTATAAGAAAGGAGAGAGACAGATAGAAAGAAAGAAGAGAGGAAATAAGGAAAGAAAAAGGGTAGGAAGGAAGGAAGGAACAAGCTGCAAATGGGGTTGTGTGGATGGCTGCTGACGGATGCGGTTATCACACTCTTACAGCAAAGAATGGGCAGAGCGAAGTTTAAGTTCTGCCTTTAGATTTAATTATTGACAGAAATTCACATTGTAGAGACCTGGCCAACAGCTTCGTAAAAACTAAAATGCTCACTGATTTACCTAGAGAAGAACAAAACTTCTCATAATTTGTCAATATAATGGACACAAGCAATAGTCATTAACCAAAACCAGAAGTCAACAGAAACCCTGGGACCATGGAATGTGCTGTCTAGAGATATAACGCACACTGGTGACCAAACAGCATTCTCTCATCCCACACACAGTTACCATGAAGCACCAACCGTGTGCCAGGCACATCATTAGGCACCAAACACCCAGTTCCTGCTTTCATGAAGCTTACTATCTAGTGAGGATTCAGACATCAACCAATTAATCTCACAAAGAAAGGTAAAACTCAACTGTGACAAGCACTTTAAAAAAAAAAAATCTGCAAGTGCTATGAGAACACAGAATGGACAATCTAATATATAGGACCTGTAAGGTCAAAGAAACCTTCTAGAGAAACTAACCCCTGAACTGCTATCTGATGGAGAAGGCAATGGCACCCCACTCCAGTACTCTTGCCTGGAAAATCCCTTGGATGGAAGAGCCTGGTAGGCTGGAGTCCATGGGGTTGCAAAGAGTTGGACACGACTGAGCGACTTCACTTTCACTTTTCACTTTCATGCATTGGAGAAGGAAATGGCAACCCACTCCAATGTTCTTGCCTGGAGAATCCCAGGGATGGGGGAGACTGGTGGGCTGTCGTCTATGGGGTCGCACAGAGTAGGACACAAATGAAGCAACTTAGCAGCAGTAGGAGCAGCTATCTGAAGGATAAGAAGGATTTATCAGGGTTTGCATGGGCCTGAGGGATCAGTAGTTCTTCTTCTAGATGGAGAAGAAAGACCATATTAGGTAGTGGGAACAGCATATGCAAAGGCCCTGTAGAAAAACGAAGCGCAGTAAACTTAGCCTCAAAGTATAACAAAGAATACACTCATCTTCACACTGGTTTCTGCCTCCATGTCTGTGTCTCTGTCTATCTGCCTCTCTGACTCTCTCTGTTTCTCACACATACACACACTCACACACATGCTGCCCCTCCCAAGGAAAGGCCTCTCAAAGGCTATAGATATCAACCCCTTCAGAACATTGGCACTGGAGGTTCCCAGGGCTGTTGTCTAAGGCCCAAAAGCATTTTCATAACCAGCTCAGTCACAGCTAGGCTGGTGCATTTGTGTGGTAGTGTGTGTGTGGTGGGGGCGGGGGTTGGGGTGGGGGGGTTGGCAGGGGGGTGGTGGATTATGAATGCATGTCTACTCACTTCCTCTCTCCAGACTCTTCCTTGATCTGCTGCTGCTGCTAAGTTGCTTCAGTCGTGTCTGACTCTGTGTGACCCCATAGACAGCAGCCCACCAGGCTCCCCTGTCCCCGGGATTCTCCAGGCAAGAACACTGGAGTGGGTTGCCATTTCCTTCTCCAATGCATGAAAGTGAAAAGTGAAAGTGAAGTCGCTTAGTCATGTCCAACTCTTCGTGACCCCATGGACTGCAGCCTACCAGGCTCCTCCACCCATTCGATTTTCCAGGCAAGAGTGCTGGAGTGGGGTGCCATTGCCTTCTCCGCTTGATCTACTAACAAAGTGAAATTAACAGCAAGTGGATCAAGGAAGAAAAAGGCACAGTTGACACTCAGTGATCTGAGTCACTGGAGAGGATCATCAGGGTTGGCCATCGTGGGCACAAGTGGTGAATCATCCACCCTGGGATCCCAGGGCTGAAGTTACTGATCATTCCTTCACATGAAAACCTGAGTTTTTATTTCAGGAATGATTCCCAAATAGTGCTCCTTGGTACCTTAATGCTAGGGGATGTTAATAGGAGTTCTGAAAATAAATTCAATTGTGTGGTCAAGTTGAACTGTTCTATGAAGACCTACAGGACCTTCTAGAACTAACACCCAAAAAAGATGTCCTTTATATTATAGGGAACTGGAATGCAAAAGTAGGAAGTCAAGAGATACCTGAAGTAACAGGCAAATTTGGCCTTGGAGTACAAAACGAAGCAGGGCAAAGGCCAACAGAACTTTGCTAAGTGAACGAACTGGTCATAGTAAACACCCTCTTCCAAAAACACAAGTGAAAGTGAAGTCGCTTAAATACCCTCTTCCAAAAGCACAAGAGATGACTCTATATATGGACATCACCAGATATCAATACTGAAATCACACTGATTATATTATTTGCAGCCAAAGACAGAGAAGCTCTATACAGTCAGCAAAAACAAGATTGGGAGCTGACTGTGGCTCAGATCATAAACTCCTTATTGCAAAATTCAGACTTAAATTGAAGAAAACCAATAGATCATTCAAGTATGACCTAAATCAAATCCCTTACGATTATACAGTACAAGTGACAAAGAGATTCAAAGGATTAGATCTGATAGAGTGCCTGAAGAACTATGGACAGAGGTTTGTGACATTGTATAAGGAGGCAGTGATCAAGACCATCCTCCAGAAAAAGGAACTGCAAAAAGGCAAAATGGTTGTCTGAGGAGGCCTAACAAATAGCTGAGAAAAGAAGAGAGTTTGCTAAAGGCAAAGGAGAAAAGGAAAGATAGACCCATTTGAATGCAGAGTTCCAAAGAATAGCAAGGACAGATAAGAAAGTCTTCCTCAGTGATTGTTGCAAAAAAAAAAAAAAAAAAAGGAAAACAATAGAATGGGAAAGGCTAGAGATTTAAGAAAATTAAGAGATACAAGGCAACATTTCATGCAAAGATGGGCACAATAAAGGACAAAATGGTATAGACTTAACAGAAGCAAAAGATATTAAGGAAAGTGGCAAGAATACACAGAACTATACAAAAAAGACCTTCATGACCCAGATAACCACGATCGTGTGATCACTCACCTAGAGCCAAACATCCTGGAATGCGAAGCCAAGTGGGACTTAGGAAGCATCACTACGAACAAAGCTAGTGAAGGTGATGGAATTTCAGTTGAGCTATTCAAATCCTAAAAAATGATGCTGTGAAATTGCTGCACTCAATATGCCAACAAATTTGGAAAACTTGGCAGTGGCCACAGGACTGGAAAAGGTCAGTTTTCATTCCAATCCCAAAGAAGGGCAATGCCCAAGAATGTTACTACTGCACAATTGAACTCATCTCACACACTAGTGAAGTAATGCTCAAAATTCTCCAAGCCAGGCTTCAACAGTATGTGAACTGCAAACTTCCAGATGTTCAAGCTGGATTCAGAAAAGGTAGAAGAACCAGAGATCAAATTGCCAACATCCGTTGGATCATTGAAAAAGCAAGAGAGTTCCAGAAAAACATCTATTTCTGCTTTATTGACTATGCCAACGGCTTTGACTGTGTGGATCACAATAAACTGTGGAAAATTCTGAAAGAGATGGGAATACCAGACCACCTGACCTGCCTCCTGAGAAACCTGTATTCAGGTCAAGAAGCAACAGTTAGAACTGGACATGGAACAACAGACTGGTTCCAAATTGGGAAAGAAGTCTGTCAAAGCTGTATATTGTCACCCTGCTTATTTAACTTATATGCAGAGTACATCATGCAAAATGCTGGGCTGGATGAAGCACAAGCTGGAATCAAGGTTTCCAGGAGAAATATCAATAACCTCAGATACACAGATGACACCACCCTTGTGGCAGAAAGTGAAGAGGAACTAAAAAGCCTCTTGATGAAAGTGAAAGAGGAGAGCGAAAAAGTTGGCTTAAAACTCAACCTTCACAAAATGAAGATCGTGGCATCTGGTCCCATCAGTTCATGGCAAATAGACAGGGAAACAGTGGAAACAGTGAGAGACTTTATTTTGGGGGGCTCCAAAGTGACTGCAGATGGTGACTGCAGCCATGAAATGAAAAGATGCTTGCTTCTTGGAAGAAAAGCTATGACCAACCTAGACAGCATATTAAAAAGCAGAGATATTACTTTGCCAACAAAGGCCCATCTAGTCAAAGCTGCAGTTTTTCCAGTAGTCATGTATGGATGTGGCAGTTGGACTTTAAAGAAAGCTGAGAGCCAAAGAATTGATGCGTTTGAACTGTGGTGTTGGAGCAGACTCTTGAGAGTCCCTTGGACAACAAGCAGATCCAACTAGTCAATCCTAAAGGAAATCAATCCTGAATATTCATTGGAAGGACTGATGCTGAAGTTGAAACTCCAATACTTTGGCCACCTGATGCAAAGAACTGACTCATTGAAAGAGACCCTGATGCTGGTAAATATTGAAGGCAGGAGGAGCAGGGGATGACAGAGGATGAAATGGTTGGATGGCATCAAGGACTCAATGCACATGAGTTTCAGCAAGCTCCAGGAGTTGGTCATGGACGGAAAAGTCTGGCATGCTGCAGTCCAAGGGTTCCAAAGAGTCAGACAGGACTGAGCGACTGAACTAATGGTCAAGTAAGCTTGGGACACTTTGGATTATAAAAAGTGAGACAGGTATCTGTTTTGCAGGAAGTCCCCAGCTGTTCATGGCATCTTTTCAACCCTGGAGAAGGAATTCTAGTTTTAATTTCCTGAAACTGTTAAAATACTTTCCCAGAAGCCTTTGACTGAGAAGCATCTCAAACATGTACTATAAGACAGATTTGGGGAAATTTGGCTCTCCAAATTCTCTTAAAAGACCTTTGCCCTGGCTTTCTTGACCATTTCAGGACTATCTCTAACGCAATGGAGAGCCCCTATTTCCCATTCAAGATTTGTATGAAATGCTACCTCATGAAGAAAACCTTCGCCAATGCTCTAGTCTACATTTAGTGTTTGTATACTGGATCATACATTCTGGGCTATGTTTGTAAGAAATTCAGGACTTGGGAAATGTAATGTCTTATTCTACGGTCTGGTCCTAATAGTCTCTTGTGTTTTATTTTTTCCACAATATTTACTACTATGAAAAATTGCCTTGCACATATATACATATGCTTCTTGGTTGCCTGTCTTCCCCTCTAGAATATATGCTCCATGAAAACAAGAACTTGTCTCATCTGTCACCTACAACCCAGCACATAGTAGGGGTATAAATATTTGTTGAATGAATGAATGATTGCTTTCAATCATCTGTGGCTTATAACTTTTGTCCCATAAGAAGTATTACAATCCTCTTGAAAATGGGGACATATCAGTATGCTACAGCAGAAAGGGATCCAAGGTAAGTGAGAGGAAGCCTGTAATGAATCGTATCCTGCCGCTGTGTCCCCTGAGGGAAGGCTCCTGACCTCTCCGTGCCTCAGTTTCTCCTTCTGCACAGCAATTCACCATTGTACACCTACACCCAAATTAGAGTAAGCATACAGTAGGTCATTGAGTGAATGAATAAGCATTTATCACATCTACTAGATATTTGGTGAGTGTCCAATAAATATTTTTTGAATAAAACAGTAACATAATACATTCTTTGTTTATATGGTAAAGTGAAAGTGAAGTCACTCAGTTGTATCTGACTCTTTGCGACCCCATGGAATGGAGCCTGCAAAGCTCCTCTCTCCATGGAGTTTTCCAGGCAAGAGTACTGGAGTGGGTTGCCATTTCCTTCTCCAGAGGATCTTCCCAACTCAGGGATCAAACTGGGGTATCCCGCATTGCAGGCAGACGCTTTACCGTCTGAGTTTATATTGTAAGGGGGACATAATCCTTTGGCAAAAAGAAATAGGCATTTACTTTAAGTATTAGTGAATTTTACTGACACGTATGTTTGTGTCCAAAAGTTGACATTATTCCATATTTAGACTTTCTCAGTCTCCACAGCCTGTTCTGTTTACCCTGGTGAGTGGCTTCCTTTTCCACTCATGGTCTTCTGAGTGGCCCAACAGCCACCTCCTCTCCCTGGCATTAAAGGACATTCAACACTGCAAGAAAGGGATGCCATGTTCCTCTGAAGACTGCCAAAAGTTGGGCAACCTCTTTTCCAGGCAGAGTATTACTGCTACTACTGGCGGTGGTTGTAGTGATGGAAGTAGTAGTCATTCGTCATGACAGTCACAGACACCGCTTAGTGAGAGTATACTATTACATGCCAGCAACTATGCGATGCTCTTTTTGTATATATCATTTACTCACCACAAGAATTCCAAGAGATTGACTCTATTATTTCCATTTTACAGATGAGGAAGTGAAGTTTGGAAAACACCATTTGCTCTAGGATTTATAAGCAGGTCAACCTACCTCTAGAACTACTCTTGCTGAGCTATAGAATCTATAAACACACATGAAGGGAGTAGGAGCAGAGACAGCTCTGACATCCTTGTCATTTCCCCGGCACAGAACATAGGAAGAGAAGCCAAGTGGAAGAGAAACCAAGAGAAGCCAGTAGCACCGGCTAAGCCACAGGGGAGAACCTCACTCAGGTTGGATGTGGTTCAGGAATTGCCCAGAAAAGTTCTGGTTCCAGGGGTCCCCTCCCACTCTCTCGGGGGGCCTCAGAACTCCCTTATGAATAGTTATCCCTCTTCTGGAGGTGAATAGAGCTGCTCACCACAGCAGGCAATGTACTGCAGCTGGAAGTAGGGGGAATATGTTGACCAGGACCTCTGGATGCCTACTCCTTGCCCCCCTGGAGCTGAAACTTTGCCAGCAGCCCAAGGAGCTGAACAAATGTTCCAGGAGCCCTGGGGTGTTAGGAAACCAACAGGGGATTTTAATTAAAAGCAACTTGCTGATCAGGTACATACTTAATGTTATAATTACCCAGCGATGACAGCCCTATGAAGTACAAGCGAGCAGGAAGTACTGACCAAGCAATTTTAAAAGGTTGGTCTAATGCTCTTCATTTTTCACTGAAGCCTAAATTGAGTTTGTGCTTTCAGGGAATAATGAAAAAGACAGAAAGGTGAATGACAATACAGTTCCAAACATCCCAGACTGAAAAAAAAAGAGTGAACTTTCCTCTGAAGCCAAATAATGACATTCATTCATTCATTTATCAGACTTCATACAATAACTGTTTTGTGCCAGGCACTAGGCTCTATGGTGGAAATATGGACTGCAGGGGGTGGGGGTGTGACGAGAAGGAAGAGGAGAAGGGGGAAAAAAAGGGGTGGAGAAGAAGAAACAGTCTTGCCTTCAGATGAGTGTATTATCTAGTGGGGGAGACAGACTCCTGGCTCCAAAACTGTAGGCTCAGCTCAGGAGCCAACTGGATCTAAATCCCTCCATAAGTGGCAAGAATTTCCAAGTCTCCAAGAAGTGTCCTCTTGGCTGCTGGCAAGACTGGGTATGTAGCTGCCAGGGTCCCTAGGGACTCAGAGACAGAGTGGACTCACACTCAGAGCACGAGTGTGCCTTGGTTCCCCAGGGAGGGGGCAGGAGGAAGCTTTTCTTCCCAGCCAAGTCAGCAATACAGTGGGACTTCAATTCTGAAGCCAGCACAAAAGGTACAAATTGCATTGAGAAAAAACTATACTTGAAAATCCCTTAAATTGTCTATAAAGTGCAGCATACATGCTCTGCTTCATATTTACCACCTGGTTCAGAAAGGCTTTTTTCACAAGATGGTTTAAGAACCACTGAGCTACATATACAGGGAAGAAGGAAAGGATCATCTCTATGCAGATGATGGACTTTCAAACCATATGGTCTTCATGATAATTATTAAATTGCTAGTGGTGAAAAGGGGATGAGCAGAGAATTTTCAAGTGTTTCTGCTAGCCTGCAGGGCTTTCTGCACAGTGCTTTAGTACCCAGCCTCTAAAGTCTCAGTAAGTGTTAATGGATTTGTTTGTTGTCCAGAGGGCTCCCCAGGATGGAGAGAAGGTTAAGCTCTTAGGTCTGTGGGGAGGAAAAGGCTCAGGCAGGTCTAGGCTTTGAGCTGCCTGCAGATGGGATTCTACAACAGGTGCAGGAGGACAAAATGGGGCAGCCTCTCCAAAGGGAGGCCGGTCCTGGGGGTGGTGGGCCGCACCTGAACTCTTAGGAAGGGCACAAGTCAGGGCCACAGAGATTTGGCCACCAGACAGCCAAGTAGTGGCCAAGTGGCAGAGACCTGGGCTGGGCAATATCAGCTCAGGCAGCACTTGGGTGGACTGATCTGCCACAATATCCTCCTAGGGTTTGTATTCTGAGTACAACCAGGATATGCCTACTCTCCCCAGGGTCTCACCTCCTCTGGCAGTCTCCCCACACCCCCATCAGTCCTGCTCCTTGCCCACCCTAGGAGGGCGCTCAGGTTGGTCACCCATATCCCAGAATCAGCTTGCTCTCTTCCACCTGCATAAGTATCATCCCTTCTTCAAGGTCCCACCCAAACTCCACCTCTCCCGCTACAGCCCACCTGGGAATGGCTCCCAGTCTGCCCATCCTTCCACAGCCCTTACCACTGGCTGTGCTCATCTGATGCCAGCCGTGTGGTGGCAAAGAGCACAGATCAGAGCCCGGCCTCCTGGCTTTCCATGTCACCCATGACACATTCATGAATCATGAGCATGGACCTGGAGGTGGCTTGGGCCAGTCATGTCTCAGTTTCCCATCTGCACATGGGGGCAAGAAGAGTGCCTATCTCCACAAGGCTATGAAAGAATTACAGAAGGCAAAGGATGTAAAACACCTTGTAAGTGCCTGGCACAAGACCAAGTTCTCCATAAACATTTTTCTTTTTTTCAAAACTGAAGTATAGTTGATAGCTCTGATATGAGGTATTATTTTGTTGCATTTTAACCTCACAACAGAAACTACCTAAATGTTCATCAACAGTATAATGAATGAATGAACAGCCATGCATTCACGCAACAGATGAGCACACAGCAATGAGAAGGAATAATCTATGACTACAGGCAATGGTCCGGATGGATCTTACAAATATGACATTAGGGAAGCCAGAAACAAAGAGTGCATAAGATACAAAAAGAGGACAGTGATTCTCTAGGACAGAGACACACCTGGAAGGGAAATAATGGGAACAGGGAATTTCAGGGTGCTGCCATGTCCTGCTTTTGATCATGGTGGGTGTTACACAGGTATGTTCATTTGGTAAAATTCTTTATGCTGTTAATTTTTTCTATGACTAATTTGTTGCAATAAAAGAATTTAAAAACAAGTGTGAAGCAGTCAACTATCAAGGATGCCCAAGAGCCTGAGAAAGAAAGAGAGAAAAGACATTCTCAGTGGTGACTGCAGAAAATGGCCATAATTCCCTGCTTGAGGTCTCCCAGCAGGGCCCTTGCCCACAACCCCAAGGACGGCTTCATCTGGGGTCAGGATGGTCTAGAGGCTTCCCCTCTCTGGGCGTGGCAGCAAAATCTGGTCTCAGACTGCTTCCCCAAGCATGTTTCCCAGTCCTTCCCAATGGGAACTGCAAACTCCTGTCAAGGCTGTTTCCTCAGGATACGGAAAGAGTCCTTGCCAATCCCTGACCCTACACTTTCTCCCAATTCCTCCTCCTCTGCCCTGCCACGCATTACACCCACCTTCTCCAGGAAGCTTTGTCTCACTGCCCCAGCACTTCCTTAACTACCTAGTCTCTGGAATCCTGCCACAGCCAACCCAGGCCATCAGCGGTTTAATGTGAAGAGATTCTTCACTAGGAGCTTTGTGTGTGCGTTCATCTGTCTTCTCACCCAGGTTCTCAATCCTTTGAAAGGAGATATCTTTTTCTGCATCCTTTCTGTCGTGTCTAGCACAGTGCCAAACACACAGTTAGAGGTGAATATATTTCCATTTGTTGGCCTGGTAGTTACATTGTGTCTTTTCCTGAATTACAGTGGTAATTCTAATTAAGACAATTGACTGCCTTATTGGATTGTAAGGAAATGTTTTAAAATTACAATAGTACTTACTGACCAGAAAGAGCCCTTCCTTGCTCAAACCCCATTAATGGCTCCCCATTAACCTGAACATAAACTGCAAAATCCTTCCCGAGGTTTACAAGGGCCTTTCCACCTGGCTACTCCGTTCCTGTCCTTCTCCACTTGCTCTTCCTTTGCTTCTACCACACTGCACTGACTTCAGTTTTTTCAAAAAGACCGCATTCTCACTTGTGCCAGGACCTTCCCCTGGAACAGTATTCTTAGCCCCACACTTCCCCCTCCTTTGACCAAATTTAATTCTCTCTCAGGTTTCACTGAGCTCATTTTCTCAGGAAGACCTTCCCTAAATGCCTGGGACCAGTGGTTCTCAGTCCTTGGCAGGGGTCAGAATCTCCTGGAAGGGCTTGCTAAAACACAGGCCCTTAGTCTTTCTGATTTCTTAGGTTCAACATGGAAATCTGCGTGTTTAACCAGTTCCCAGGTGATTCTTGCTCAGATACCACACTTTGAGAACCACCTGTCAAGACGAAGTGCCCCACTCCCATGTTACAGTCTCCAAGGACATCTCTTCTTGCCCTTCTGTCTGTACTTGCTAGTGTTTGTTCAGTGTTTAGCCTCCTCAGCGACTATCACTTCCATGAAGACAAGGAAGTACCTGAATAAATGAAAACAGAACTCGCGTATTTCTGTGGCACTCTAACAAAGCACTTTCACCTGTTGCCTCGTTTGACCTTTAAGGCAGTTCTGGAGAAGGGCAGATCAGGAGGAGATTGCTCCTGTTCCTCAGATGGACCAGCTGAGGTTCAGGATGCTCAGGGCACATGAAGTAAACAGGCAGAGAGGAAATAAGAGGGAGAATATGAATTAAAACCTGCTTTGTCTTGTGTTTCAGACCTGGAGAACTTTTTCACTTTATTACTCTGGTCTGGCCATATCTGCCTGTGGGGGAACACAGAGAACAGAGCAAAAACTATTATCGATTTTTCTCTTTCCTTCACTTAGGTGCTTCTACAGCAGAAAGAACACCAGCCCATTATGTAGTGTTAATCCCATGACCTGTGGCACAAAGCTTGATTCCATGGAGGGGCATATGCTAAGCTAGCTAACATAGTAATGCATTAATAACTCATAAACTTTCTCACCTTTCCTTCAGCATCACAGCTTTCCACCCAGGTGACAATAAGACAGGCAGATGGGGTGTGTCAGAGGCGAGGCTGTGAACCTTCTTTGCAGTGAGATCTACGTGGCCTCCTAACCTCTGGTTGTAAATCAGGCTGTAAATCTGGCTGTAATCAGGTTGGCAGCCTCAATGACCATCACCTAGGTTCACCAAGACTGGCCACCCAAGATGGGTCAAGGAGTGTGACAGTGCCTGTTGATTCATTCTGAAATGTGGAGAAAGTCTCTCACACCATAGGACAGATGTCTCAAATCCAAGCTGTAGGAGTCAGGACTGGAGCAGCGGACTCCCAGCAGAGATTTCCAACAGTTCTGGAACCTTCCTCCATAAATACTCTCCCTGTCCTAAGTCACTCAGTTACAGTTCCTAATGGTACACAATCTAATGGGTATATTTGACAGCTGGAACTGAGAACAAAATAGAGAAAACGCATAAACTTGTGGCTGCTATTATTAAGTGGGAATGTTAAGCAACTTTTACTGATGAAGACTATAAGCACTGTCAATATGGCTGAGGACTTCCAAACTTATACCTCCAATGCTAATGCTTCCACAGTCTGTCTGATCCCTCCACTTAGATACTTCAAAGAAATCCAACATATTCAGACTGAATTTTTTTTCCCCTCACAAACCAGTCTTCCCCATCTTTGTAAATGACACCTTGGTTCTTCCTATTATTTAAACCAGAAATTCAGGCTTCACTCTTAATTCTTTACCTGCTCTCACTGGATGCCCAGTCTATCACAGGTCCTGTTGGTTCTGACTCCAAACAGTATCTCAGAGCCACCCATTCACTCTTTGCACTTGGACCACGCCAGCCCAGCTGCCATCATGTCTCACCTATGCTGGTCCAGCAGCCTCTCAATTGGCTTCCTGGCCACACCCCTACCCACCTCCCCATTCATCCTCCATGCAACCATCTATGCAGTTTTCTTAACATGTATATCAGATTGTGCCATCCTCCCACTTTAAAGCTTTTCAATGGCTTTTCATCTATACTGTGTGGAATAAACTCATTTAAATAACTCAGTCCTACAGCCTGAAGATCAGGCAATATCAGACCCTGCCTGGCTCCCCAGCCTCTTCTGTGTTCCCTTTGCTTGGGGGTCATATTTCAAACTTGTTTGGCTTCTCCCCACCTCTCAGCCTTTGTATATACTGTTCCCTCGACCAGAAAATTCTCCTCTTTTCCCAAGCCCCCACTCAACCTGAACAGGATGGGTCTTTCTCAGCTTTCATATATCAGTTTTCACATCCTCAGAGCCTTCACTACATGCAAAATCTATATTAACACTCCCTGGGTTCTCTTTTATTTCACAAATTAATATCATTTACTTAGTCTTTCCCTTCAATCTTTCCCAGCATCCAGGCCTTTTCCAATGAGAAAGATTGAAAGCAAAAGGAAAAGAGGGTGGCAGAGGATTAGATGGTTAAACAGCATCACTGACTCAATGGACATGAAACTGAGAAAACTTCAAGAGATAGTGGAGGATAGAGAAGCCTGGTGTGTACAGTCCATGAGATCACAAGCAGTCAGACATGACATAGTGACTGAACAACAAATAACAGCAACTTAGTCATCTGCTGTTTAACATTTAGGTTGTTTACAACTTCAGATTAATAACCCTGAGTTAAATATCCTTGCAACTAAATCTTTGCACATCCCATGATTATTTTCTTAGAATAAAGCCCTATATTCATACACATTTATTTTACCTGACACCCACTGATTACCACTTTCTCTGTACCAGGCAATATTTGAAATGTTTTACTAATATGAGCTCCTTCACGAGTGGTATGTGCACACTTTTTTTTATAGTTAAATACACAAGTTTAGAACCCCATGAACAGTATAAAAAGGCAAAAAGAAATGACACTGAAAGATGAACTCCCCAGATCTGTAGGTGTCCAACAGGCTACTGGAGAAGAGTGTAGAAATAACACCAGAAAGAATGAAGAGACAGGACCAAAATGAAAACAATACCCAGTTGTGGATGTGATGGGTGATAGAAGTAAAGTCGGATGCTGTAAAGAACAATATTGCACAGGAACCTGGAACGTTAGGTCCATGAATCAAGGTAAATTGGAAGTGGTCAAACAGGAGATGGCAAGAGTAAACATTGACATTTTTGGAATCAGCGAACTAAAATGGACTGGAATGGGTGAATTTAACTCAGATGACCATGATATCTATTACTGTGGGCAAGAATCCCTTAGAAGAAACGGAGTAGCCCTCATAGTCAACAAGAGTCCAAAATGGAGTACTTGGATGCAATCTCAAAAATGACTGAATGATCTGTTTGTTTCCAAGGCAAACCATTCAGCATCACAGTAATCTAAGACTATGCCCAACCAGTAATGCCAAAGAAGCTGAATCTGAATGGTTCTATGATGACCTACAAGACCTTCTAAATCTAACACCAAAAAAAGGCGTCCTTTTCATTACAGGGGACTGGAATGTAAAGGTAGGAAGCCAAGAGATACCTGGAGTAACAGCCAAGTCTGACCTTGGAGTACAAAATGAAGCAAGGCAAAGGCTAACAGAGTTTTGCCAAGACATCACACTGATTATAGCAAACACCCTATTTCAATAACACAAGAGATGACTCTACACACGGACATCACCAGATGGTCAATACCGAAATCAGACTGATTGGATTCTTTGTAGCCAACGATGGAGAAGCTCTATACAGTCAGCAAAAACAAGATGGGGAGCTGACTATGGCTCAGATCATGAACTTCTTATTGCAAAATTCAGACTTAAATTGAAGAAAGTAGGGAAAACCACTAGACCATTCAGGTATGACCTAAATCAAGTCCTTTATGATTATAAGGTAGAAATGACAAATAGATTTAATAGATTTAATGTTAAAGAATATTCAAACTACCACACAATTGCACTCATCTCACACACTAGCAAAGTAATGCTCAAAATTCTACAAGCAATTCTTCACCAGTATGCAAACTGAAAACTTATAGATGTTCAAGCTGAATTTAGAAAAGGCAGAGATCAAACTGCCAACATCCACTGGATCACAGAAAAAGCAAGAGTTCCAGAAAAACACCTACTTCTGGCTTTATTGACTATGCCAAAGCCTTTGACTGTGTAGATCACAACAAAATGTGGAAATTTCTCAAAGAGATGGGAATACCAGACCACCTGATCTGCCTCCTGAGAAACCAGTATTCAGGTCAAGAAGCAACAGTTAGAACTGGACATGGAACAACAGACTGGTTCCAAATTGGGAAAGGAGTACATCAAGGCTGTATATTGTCACCCATCTTATTTAACTTATATGCAAAGTACATCATGAGAAATGCCAGGCTGGATGAAGCACAAGCTGGAATCAAGATTTCTGGGAGAAATTTCAATAACTTCAGATACACAGATAACACCACCCTTATATCAGAAAGTGAAGAGGAACTACAGAGCCTCTTTGAAAGTGAAAGAGGAGGGTGAAAAAGCTGGCTTAAACTTCAACATTTGAAAAACAAAGCTCATTGCATTCAATAGCATCACTTCACAGCAAGTAGAGGGGAAAGAATGGAAACAGTGAGACTTCATTTTCTTGGGCTCCAAAATCACTGCAGATGGTGACTGCAGCCATGAAATGAAAAGACGCTTGCTCCTTGGAAGAAAAGTTATGATCAACCTAGACAGCATATTAAAGAACAGAGATTACTTTGCCAACAAAGGTCTGTCTAGTCAAAGATATGGTTTTTCCAATAGTCATGTATGGCTGTGAGAGTTGGACCATAGAGAAGGCTGAATGCTGAAGAATTGATGATTTGTGGTGTTGGAAAAGACTCTTGAGAGTCCCTTCGACTGCAAGGAGGTCAAACTGTCAATCCTAAAGGAAATCAGTCCTGAATATTCATTGGAAAGACTGATGCTGAAGCTGAAGCTCCAATACATTGGTTACCTGATGCAAAGAGCTGACTCATTGGAAAAGACCCTGATGCTGGGAAAGATTGAAAGAAGAAGGAGAAGGGGAAAATAGAGGATGAGATGGTTGGATGGCATCACCAACTTGATGGACATGAGTTGAGCAAGTTCGGGAGTTAGTGATGGACAGGGAAGGCTGGCGTGCTGCAGTCCATGGAGTCTCAAAGAGTCAGACGTGACTGAGCGACTGAACTGAACTGACACTAGTTTATATATGTATACATATGTGTACGTATTTATGTACTGACACATATATGTATAGTGACGTATATATGTATAGTGAACTGGCACTAGTTTATATATATACACACATGTATATATATGGGCTCCAAAATCACTGCAGATGGTGACTGCAGCCATGAAATGAAAAGACACTTACTCCTTGGAAGAAAAGTTACGACCAACCTAGATAGCATATTCAAAAGCAGAGACATTACTTTGCCGACTAAGGTCCGTCTAGTCAAGGCTATGGTTTTTCCTGTGGTCATGTATGGATGTGAGAGTTGGACTGTGGAGAAGGCTGAGTGCCAAAGAATTGATGCTTTTGAACTGTGGTGTTGGAGAAGACTCTTGAGAGTCCCTTGGACTGCAAGGAGATCCAACCAGTCCATTCTGAAGGAGATCAGCCCTGGGATTTCTTTGGAAGGAATAATGCTTGGGCTGAAGCTCTAGTACTTTGGCCACCTCATGCGAAGAGTTGACTCATTGGAAAAGACTTTGATGTTGGGAGGGATTGGGGGCAGGAGGAGAAGGGGACAACAGAGGATGAGATGGCTGGAAGGCATCACCGACTCGATGGACATGAGTTTGAGTAAACTCCAGGAGTTGGTGATGGACAGGGATGCTTGGCGTGCTGCAATTCATGGGGTCACAAAGAGTCGGACACGACTGAGCAACTGAACTGAACTGATATCATGTATGTATGTATGTACATATATATGCATATGTATACATATATATATATATATATATATATATATATATCTCCTGGAGAAGGGCACGGCAACCCACTTCAGTATTCTCGCTGGGAGAATCCCCATGGATGGAAGTGCCTGGCAGGCTATATAGTCCATAGGGTTGCAAAGAGTTGGGCACGACTGAGCGACTAAGCATATACATATATATAATTTTACCGTTCTAAGAACACTTAACATGAGCTCTACTCTCTTAACAAAATTTAACAGTCCTGCACAATACATAGGAGAAGGCAATGGCACCCCACTCCAGTATTCTTGCCTGGCAAATCCTATGGATGGAGGAGCCTAGTAGGCTACAGTACCTGGGGTCGCAAAGAGTCGGACACGACTGAGCGACTTCACTTTCCCTTTTCACTTTCATGCATTGGAGAAGGAAATGGCAACCCACTCCAGTGTTCTTGCCTGGAGAATCCCAAGGATGGGGGAGCCTGGTGGGCTGCTGTCTATGGGGTCGCACAGAGTTGGACACGACTGAAGCGACTTAGCAGCAGCAGTAGCACAATACATGATTGCTAACTACTGGTACAGTGCTGTCCAGCAGCTCTCCAGAATTTATCGTCTGTAACTGAAAATTTATACCCATTGAACAACAACTTCCCATTTCCCTTTCCCTCTAGCCCCTGGCATATTCATTTTTATAGTTCTTTTTCTTTTCCATGCCCTTTATCATATTTTGTAATTATTTATTTTATTTGTGACCTTTTTTTGGTCTGTCTTCTTCATTGTACTGGAAGTCCTTGAGAGGACAGGAAAAACCTACCTTATTTTCCCTGTAAACAGTGTAGCTCACTCTAATTCTGGTGCATGTCATGGGCCTGGCATACAAGGGGCTCAATAAATATTTATGAAATGAACCAATGAAGGAGCAGGCACCTTGGCCCTTAACATACATTATGACGTTTATTCTTCACAGTCACCCTATAGTAAGGCTATCATCATTTCCTCTCCACACTTGAACACAGCAAGGCCCACAGTTAAAGAGACTTATGCCTAAGTCAGTCTGAATCTTGGGCTCACGTCGCGCAAGCTGCACTTATATGCCCAAGTGACCCATCTGTTTATGCAGTGCCATCCTCATTTCTTGAGAACAATGGAAGATTTACCCTCTTCTTTCTGCTGTGAAGAGACTGCTGCCTCACGCTGCTGGGAAAAAGGAAATGTAAAGATAAGAATCTTGATTAATTAGGCTCATATATAACCTTTAATTAATTGGTCAATATTCAAGGATCACATCCTTGAACTTTTGAAAAAATTAACAGAAGAGCTCCTAAAAATTAATTAGTAGAAATCAACACACTGACAGAAGTCTCCCTGCTTCCCTTAAATAAGTGGTTGCAGGAGTTTACAAGTTCTGGTTCTCGCTCTAAGTGGACTGGAAAAAATAGAGGCCCCACCTATTTTGCATGTCCATGGCTCTACAGGTCCTAGGCCAATCCTCATCAAAACTGTTTAGCCTTTCCAGCTCTTCAATTATTTAGTTGTTTATTTGCCTGTAATTTTCTATGTGTGTAGAATCATCAAATTTTAAAATCAAAAGTACCCTAAAGATCATGTTTTGTTTCTTTACTGTGTGACCCCATTAATTCAGATGACATTAATTTAAATTCATGATTACACAGACATCAAGTGAGAGGTATTGTGACTCCTTCCAGTTAAAATATGCATATTCTCTTTACTGATATGCCGTCTCATTCCAAGAAAGATGTGAGGAGACTGCCTGATTAATATATTGAACTTCTCTGATGGAGGTAGGGCGAAAACGGATGACATGGAGCTGTAGGTCAGGACTCTTTCCTCTAGCGTCAGGAAAATCTGAGGTTGAATTTTGATTCTACCACCTTCCAGCTATGCGGCCTTGGGTAAGTGACTTAACCCAGCCCCAGATCTCTCATCTGTAAAGTAGGAAATTATAATAGAGCTGGAGAAGACTCTTGAGAGTCCCTTGGACTGCAAGGAGATCAAACCAGTCAATCCTAAAGGAAATCAGTCCTGAATATTCACTGGAAGGACTGATGCTGAAGCTGAAACTCCAATACTTTGGCCCCCTGATGCGAAGAACTGACTTATTAGAAAAGACCCTGATGCTGGTAAATATTGAAGGCTAGAGGAGAAGGGAATGACACAAGATGAGGTGGTTGGATGGCATCACCGACTCGACGGACATGAGTTTGAGCAAGTTCCGGGAGTTGGTGATGGACAGGGAAGCCTGGCATGCTGCAGTCCATGGAGTTGCAGTCGGACACAACTGAGTGACTAAACTGAACTGATCATAAGATTGTTGTGAGGAGTAAAATAAATACTGCATGTAAAGTGTTCGGTACAGCATCTAGCTCATAATAAGTGTTCAGTAAATTACTACAGCTACTGCTAGTAATGTAAGTTGTCATACTGAAAGCATCTACTGTGTGCCAGGCATTTTACATACAGGTCCTCACTTACTTCTCCCCTATCTATTGAGATGGATTTTACATGTGAAGAAGCAGTCTGAGGGTGAGTTAGTAATTTGCTGAAGGTCACCAGCTAGTAGGTACAGGAACAGATATTGAACCCAGATGAATGTTAATCCACCATCAGGCTGCTTTCACCAAATCACACCTCCCATTTAAGTGGGTAAAGAAGGACTGGTGATGTTATCTGTCTCCCTTTGACAGAAGGGAGAGTTCAGTTCAGTCGCTTAGTCGTGTCCGACTCTTTGCGACCCCATGAATCACAGCACGCCAGGCCTCCCTGTTCAACATCACCTCCCGGAGTTCACTCAGACTCATGTCCATCGAGTCCGTGATGCCATCCAGCCATCTCATCCTCTGCCGTCCATTTCTCCTCCTGCCCACAATCCCTCCCAGCATCAGAGTCTTTTCCAATGAGTCAACTCTTCGCATGAGGTGGCCAAAGGACTGGGGTTTCAGCTTTAGCATCATTCCTTCCAAAGAAATCCCAGGGTTGATCTCCTTCAGAATGCACTGGTTGGATCTCCTTGCAGTCCAAGGCACTCTCAAGAGTCTTCTCCAACACCACAGTTCAAAAGCATCAATTCTTTGGTGCTCAGCCTTCATCACAGTCCAACTCTCACATCCATACATGACTATTGGAAAAACCATAGCCTTGACTAGACGGACCTTAGTCAGCAAAGTAATGTCTCTGCTTTTGAATGTGCTATCTAGGTTGGTCATAACTTTTCTTCCAAGGAGTAAGCGTCTTTTAATTTCATGGCTGCAGTCACCATCTGCAGTGATTTTGGAGCCCCCCAAAATAAAGTCTGACACTGTTTCCACTGTTTCCCCATCTATTTCCCATAAAGTGATGGGACCAGATGCCATGATCTTCGTTTTCTGAATGTTGAGCTTTAAGCCAACTTTTTCGCTCTCCTCTTTCACTTTCATCAAGAGGCTTTTTAGCTCCTCTTCACTTTCTGCCACAAGGGTGGTGTCATCTGCATATCTGAGGTTATTGATATTTCTCCCGGCAATCTTAATTCCAGCCTTTGTTTCTTCCAGTCCAGCGTTTCTCATGATGTACTCTGCATAGAAGTTAAATAAGCAGGGTGACAATATACAGCCTTGATGGTGGTTTCAATTTGCAGAGAGGCATCATAGGTAGAAGGACCTGTGTCCCTCCTGAGGGCACACAGCTGAGAACTCAGTATAAGAAAGAATGTCTAACAAGTGAAGTTCATGAGTTAGAAGGAATGCTTAACTGGAAATAAGGTGACCTCACGTCTTTTCTGCCTCTAGGATTCTATAGTAAGTTAGACTGCATTTCTTAGTTTTACCTTTCAGCCAGGTAATCGTAACTGTTCTCATGTAACTGCACATGCTGGGCAGAGAACTGTGTGGATGGTATATAGCAAACTCAGAACCCTGACCTGAGGTAGGAAACATCTAGAAGGTGTGAATGTGCATCTCTGTGGGATTAGAACTGGGTTCAAGATTATTTACTTGTTTATAAATTACCGAAAATATGGATGTGTAATACATGTTCACATACTGCAGATGATACGGTTTTGGGGTATTAAATCAGCAAATGGATGAGAAGAAATCACAGGATCCTCTGAGACTATGTGATTAGGTGGGGAAAGTGGGAGGAGGAGTTTTCTCCCAACTTCAAGAATTCAGAGTTCTCAGTTAAAACCCATGCAATTCATCTTGGGGTCTTTCCTTGATTGGACCCCAAAGGCTTCTATGTAATGTGTTTCTATAGCCAAAAACATAGGAAAGGAAAAAAGGAAAAGGGAAAATAAAAACCAAACAGAAGATCTCATTCTGACTGTACCAAATCATGGTACAAACACCATTGGGCTGTAGCTGAGTGTGATCTGATCCCTGACACTTTAGAAAGCAAAAGATTCACAGGTGGGAAACCAGAGACAAGCAGTTTCAACAGTAAAAGGAACATGGGGGTTACTCTAAATTATTGGGATTCTTCAGTCCATGTGCAAGAGCACTAGGGGAGGTATAAGTGATGTCTACAGAATTATAAATTATAAAAATAAGAACACTGAAGAAACTAAAGGCAGAGGGATATTTTAGAAAGTAAGTGGAAACAATCTTTAATTAAGTGAACAAAACCCCATGAAACCTATTACTCCCACGAGGCAGAACTGGCTGAAAGAATAAATGGTTCAGTTCAACAAATACCATTGAGAATTAGAATTAGGAGTGCTAACATTTTTTTTAATTAAACTTTTTATCTCGAGGTAAATGTAGATTCACATGTAGTTGTTAAGAAATAATGAGTGATCCTGTTGGGTACCTTTTACCCTGTTGCCCTCATGGTAATATCTTGTACAACTAACAACAGTGCAACCAGAATACTGACAATGATACAATCCAGCCGTCTTAGTCAGATTCTGCCAGTTTTACTTGTACTTGTGTGTGCGTACGTGAACATGTATGTGTGGTTAGTTCCATGCAATTTTATCACATCCTGTAGCCACCACCACTAGTCAAGGTACAGAACATTTCCATCCCCACAAGGATCTCTCGTGTTGCCCTTTTATAATAACACCCACCTCTCTTTCACTCCCATCCCCAACACCCAGCATCGCTAATTGGTTCTCCAACTCTATAATTTTTTCATTTTAATAATGTTACATAAGTGGAATCATAGGAGCTCTAACATTTTATGGATAACAGCATATAATTAAAGATGAGGAACATCCCTTGAGGTAATAATTCAAAACCAAAGTTGAACTATCCTTTTCACAAAGTATCTCTTATGTGTTAACAGGGGGTTACATAGAAACAATAGGTCTTATGGAGTTGAACTTTCTGACATTCACAGGAAATGCCCACTTTGTTTTATTTAACAACTTGAGTGGATGGGGCAGGATGCAGAGCATCCATGTCTCACTAGAGGGGCGATGTACTGGAGACAGGACCGCCCTATAGACAGTAACTGGAGTGACAAGAAGATGCAGGGTCTGGAGGGTCCAATGTAGACAACAGGTTGTTCAACAAGTGGTCAAGTCTGGGTAGGATCCAGGCTGGGACTGCAAGAAAGACCGTGGAGATGAAATTGGCCTCTGTTCACTCAAGAGCCAGACCTATGCATTAGAGATGTGTGTAAAGAAGGTTGAAGTTGTTGAAAACAAACCATTTCAAAACCTTTAAATACATGACTTCACTGTATGTATTAAATAAACAACAGATAGTTCCAAATAAATGGAAGAGAGGCAGGGAGCAAAAAGACCAGGGAGGAGGCCACAGTAGTAAGAAGATAATGTGAATTAAGATAATGGCAGAGAAGCTGGCAAGAAGAGAGTAATCACTTGTGAGAAAATAAATAGAAGATTCAAGAGTGACTAGAAATGTAGGGGAAAGGGAGGGGAAAGTCATATATGAGGGGAAAGTCATACATGACTTACCCCAAATTTCAAGCCCAAGTGAACAAGAAGATGGAAGTGACCAAAGTTTCAGCCTGAGTGAACAGGAAATCCAGAAGTGGGAAAAGACTAAGGGGAGGACCAGATGGTTTGGTCATGTTAAGACTGACTTTGTAGGAGGGCTTCTTTTAGAAGAAATGACCATAGGAAGTTGAAAGATGTGATAGGAAGTTGAAAGATGTGATATGAAATTTGGAAGAGATAAAAGAGATTGCTTTTGACAATCATGTTCCCAGTTCAGACACCATGATGAAGTGGGAATTCATTCTAGTGATGCAATGTGGGTTCACCATCCACAAATTAATCAGTATGATACACCACATTAACAAAATGAAAGATAAAATCAAATGGTCATCTCAATAGATGCAGAAAAAGCATTAGACAAAATTCAACATTCTTTTATGATAAAAACTCTCAATAAGTGGGTATACAGGGAAGATACCTCTATACAATAAAGACTATATGTGACAAGCCCACAGCAAACATCATACTCACCAGTTAAAAGTGAAAACTTTTCCTTTGAGATCAGGAATAAAACAAGGATACTCACCCTCACTTTTATTCACCATAGTATTGGAAGTCCTAACCAGAGCAATTAGGCAAGAAAAAGAAATAGAAGGCATCCAAATCAGAAAGGAAAAAGTAAAACTGTAACTAGTTGAAGTCAGGGAAGATTCCTGAGGGAAAGTGTGTTAAGAGAGCCATAACGTTCTTTCGAGAAGGATGAGAAAAAAAAGACAGCAGAGAATAGAGATATGGACTAAAAGATAGGGAGAAGGGTTAACAAAGGACTCAAAACAACATGGACTCATGAAAAGGAAGGTGAGAATTTCAAGCAGAGGTTAAGAAATATTCCAAATAGTGGAAAAGGAAAAAAGAGAGAAAGAATGACAAGGATAAGCCTTCAAAATCTTCCCCTTTGGGAGCCGTGGCCTATCCAAAGGAAGAAATTTTAATGATGGAACTTCTGGTAATGTGAGGGGTTTTTTGTTGCTAAGAAAAGGTAATTTTATTGGAGGGCTTTCCTGGTTGCTCAGTGGTAAAAAAATCCACCTGCCAACGCAGGAGACCTGGGTTCGATCCCTGCATTGGGAAGATCTCCTGGAGAAGGAAATGGCAACCCACTCCAGTATTCTTCCTGGGAAATCCCATGGACAGAGGAGCCCGGTGGGCTACAGTCCATGGGCTTGGAAAAGAGTCAGATAGGACTTAGTGACTAAATAACAACAAACAATTTTATTAGTGTCTCTCAAATCCCACCATATGGCAACTACCGGCTCTCTCTTATTAGGAATGCCTTTGCTCACCCATGAGGATGGATAATGTCCAGAAGTTCTACCCGCTGGCTATGGAAAAGTCAAGGCAGAGGAGAAAAAAAAAATCAAGAAAACAAGATAACAACAGTTATTATTGAGATTTCTTGGTAGTAATAATTTATTAGCAAAATCTACACTTAATTTTAATATCTATTATGCACTAGAGGGTCTACTAAGGCCTATACACTGTTGGCAGCCATGAAAATGCACTGCTCAGATCTCCTGTTACAGGAGTACAGCTGACCAAAAGCCTCACAGCCATTCCTCTGGCTCCATAGCAAGGTCATGCTTCAGCCAGACAATGACTGAGAAAAGCAGTGATATAATAATATTACTATCAGCCCTGTCCTTTGAGGGGTGAGAGTCTACCAACAAGTAGCTTTGGCTCAAGGGCTCCCTTCTGGCCTGGCCAAATCTCTATTGGAATGCCTTCCTTCCACTTGCTTGCCTTTGTAGATGTCAGACCTGCATCAAGATCTGAAAACCAACCACTTTTTCTGGCTTCCTTTACTTTTTCTTTCAAGGCATTTCTCCCAATAAATCTGTTACACATGTAATCTTGTCTTGGCATCTGCTTCTCAGAAGACTTGGACAGAAACAATGCTTTATCCCTTTCCGCAATTATGATAACCCAAGATATACATACTATTGTTCCCATTTTCCGGATAAGAAAACTGATGCACAGAGTAATTAAGTGCTTGCAGAAGATCATTTAGCTAGTTCATCGGCAGAGCTGAGATTCAAACAAAACCATGTGCGCCGGACAAGAGTCTGTGCTCATCTCCCGAGCTACCCACTCTTGCCAGTCTTTCCATCATCTGTCACGCTGCAGCTACACGGGCCATATTTCATGTCTTGAACACACCTGGTTAGTCTGCCTTGGCCTTTGGCCCACACTGTTTCTTCTATCTGAAATGTTCCTCTTCTCTAGAAAACAGGCTCCTTCTTCTCTTTTGGGTTTTGGCAAAGGAGTACTCCCTGACCTCCTGAATTAAGCACTGATCTTTTTTGCCTTTCTCTGCTTCTGCCCCTGGTTTATTTCCTCCACAACACTCACTTCAATATACGATTATTCTCATTGCTTTTCTGCATAGTGTTTTTCTCTGTTTTTGCCCCTAGAATGCAAGTCTCATGATACTAAGTAAAATGTCTTTCTCTTTCTAGTGCATTGATAAATCATAACTCAGAGCTTGGCACACAGTCTATCAATACATATGTGTGCTGAATAAAGCAATATATTTGCACGGCACTTTACCACATATTTTCTCTCACTTTAAAAAGCAAAGAGAACAAAAAGAGAAGAGGTTAAATTCATTGGATTGGGAGAAAAAAATCATGCTTCACATTTCTCTAATGGTCCCAGGTGCCAGGGTGTCTCTAATAATGGGAGAATCTGTAGCTTGAGAGGGCAAGTCCATCTTGGGAGAAATTACAGTGTTTTTCCTGGAAGGAATGTATATAAAGCCAGCAGTTCATGTAAGTCACATTGTGCCAACAAACACCTCCTAATCCTCAACCCTGAAGGACACTGGAGGTCAAGCAGGGCTGATATCCATCAAAAATGTCAGAGATGTCAGCCGAGTCCTCTCAGCCACACTCTGGCTTGATGCTACTAAGTTCAATGGGTTTGCCTGACAGTCCAGGACAGAACTCCGCTGCTGACAATTAAACTGGCAGAGTTGGTGGCTAATTCAATGACATCTACTCAACATGACTGTGACCTCTTTACCACTTTAAAGTGACCTTTTCAGGGCATGTGCACTCAGCGGGCCTGCTACTTAGCCCCCACTCTTACTGAGCAGCTGGCGAGAGCTCTTTCAAGGCAGTGGGGTTAGAGTTAGGGTTGCCAGAGGTAGAAGGAGGAAACACACCCTGCCTTTCCTAGCTGGGAGGGAGACCCTTTCTGTTAGATCTACGACAATAATTCCTGAGACTTTCAAGAGGAAATGCAGCTGCTTCCCTGGAGCAAGCTTCTTCCTCACTGAACTCAAACACCTAGATCAGCTCCTACATCATCCTGGAAGCCACTGGGTCCAGCACCAAATTCTTATCTATTCCACCCAACATCAAGTAATACCAGCATTATTTAACCTCTATTGGTACTATCATCTTACACCTTACAGAGAATTTCACTTGTCTAGATTGTATGACAGTAATCATCACTATCCTCATCACTGCCTTCGTCATGGTCATCCTCATCATCCAATAATCCTATGCATTTCAAACATATCCTTAAAGTGTCTTCAGGCACATGGTATCATTTAACTCTGACAATAATTCTCCTTTCATAAAAAAAAATGCACTATTTAGGACTTTTGTTACAATGGCTAGAGTGCTAGTTCTTACTACCTTCACCCAAAAAGGGAAGATGTTGCTAGGACTCAGGCTATCTCAGAGAGCTCATGAACAGGCAAAGAGCTGGGCACACTGGTACCAGAGCATACTGGTACCTGGGCCTGGGAAACTCCCACAACCCTTCTCACCTTCTTTCATCTCCACCTTTCTGCCAATCTGCTTTATTTCTTTTTCATCGGTGAACTGACTTCCTCTGCTCCTCAGCGACTCCTCAGTTTGATATGTAACAATTCACATATCCAGATACTCATGGATTCATTCACATTCTTTTTTTCTCTCCTGACACAACTCACTCCTACCCCCAGGTGCCAGGATAAGAAACTGTTGGCTCATCTTTGCTCAGATATCCACCCCTAGATCACGACCATGGCCCTGGGAGCGTGAGGGTGGGGACTGTGTGAAGGGAAACCTAGGCTGGCAAAAAGTCTGTCTAATATACAGAAACTGAGGGTTGCAGGGACAAATTCACTTAAATAGATAATGTGTGTGAAATCACCTATTATTCTTCCTAGTATATGCCACTGCTCCAAAATACAAGTTAAATTTGTTATTGACATAGTTATCATTGTCCAAAGTCATATTGCCAGTAAGAGAGAACTCAGAACTTGAAACCAGGTCTCTGGATGATCAAGGTGTCTCTCCCCAGGGCCCAAAGTTCTCTGGGAGCAGGGACCAATCTATTCAGCATTGTATCCTTAGCATCTAGCCTAGTGCTTGGCAGTAAACTAGTTCTTTACTTTTTGAAAAATAAACAATTGTTTCCACTATTGTTGGAAACACAGCAACATCAAAGTTCTTCTCAGGGCATAGAAAGACAAGGATGTGGGGAAAAAATGTAGCCTGACTCTGAGCAGCCTGGAGGCTGTAGGGGTGTTCTCCCACTCCTGCTCTTCAGGAAGTGGAAAGAGGTCACCCGGATTCTCAGGAGATGGGGTCTTCCTCCTCCATGTCATCTCCCATCTCTATCTCAGCTCCAGGAACTGAACTCACTCCAACTCTCTGGTAACTGGAGTGAAAGGAAGGGCAGCAAAACCTGTTCATGTCTACAGAGTGGCTTTTGACAGTGTGATGAGCAACACACTGTGGGTGTGTGGAGCAGGGGGAGCTGGCAGCATCTCCACCTTTCAGAGAGATGCCAGCTCAGTGTGTGGCATGCACAAGGCTTTCACAGCCCACTAGGAGTTGGCAGGTTTAGCGGACCTTGTCTAAGGACCAAAACTACATGGGAGTGGAAGAATTTTTAATTTCTATGGTAATAAGGAGCTTAAACTCCAGTTCTATTTACAGGCTAACTTATGAGCTACATCCCTATACCCCAGGCTGATCACTATGATATGCAGATTTACCAGGGACTAGGGAGAATCTACATGCAGAGGAATTAGTTTGCAGATGAAAAGAACTACTTGATTAAAGCAGTCAACAAAGATGGAAACAAAGAAGGGACTGAAGAAAAAAGTTCTTAAAGACCTATCGAAAATATGCCACGTGGAGTACAAGTCACCTGTCTGAAAATCCGAAACTCTTGCAACAGCTCTGTGGGCAAAACAAGTGTACCAGGCACCCTGGTGTGGTTCCTGGGAGCTCTCTGCTTCTGCTCTCCCTGATCCGTGGTTCATAGGCAGTAGTGTGTAATGGAAACCCAGGGTGCCTGTCACAACTGTGCATTCCTAGGCATGTTTGCCACTTGCAAACAAGCCAGTTTCTACCTTTTGGCAAAAATACATACACTGGCTCAATATCTGAAAGGCAAAATTCATTATCTGGCTGGCACTAAATGACAATTTCCAGGGCAGTAGAAAGATTAATATATTTACATAGAGAGAGCCTGCAGCCCACTCTACATCCTGCAGGACACGCCACTGAACAGCAGCAGAATGATAGGTCGAAGGGGAACCTTCTAGAAAATAGTCCCCATTTCACTGAGGCCCAGAACTCAGATGAGAACATCAAAGAAGGCAAAATAAAGTTATTTTCTTGTGTCCTTACATCCCTTCAAAAAAGTTTAGTCCTTAAAAAAAAAGAGAGAGACTCTAAGGAAATGTTGTCCAGACTGAAGGTAGCTGGAGGAGAAGTACCATCACCAAAAGCGTCATTTGCTTGGTATGTAGCTTCTGTATTAAGTATAGTCAGAATGATATTTCTGCAAGGTGATCTGATCAAATTACAAGGTTCACTTGTCCTAAAGAGGTATTCAACCATTTTGTTGTTCTGCTCATGCTATTCAGCTGATCGATGAATTGCAATAATGCTGTTTCGTCCCTGACAACTTGAGGGCTTACAAATGTCTTATGACTTAGGATGTTTTGTAATTCCCTTTGAAGGTGAAGGAGTGTTAAGATGCTCAATTGTATCCTACTCTTTGCCATCCCATGGACTGAAGCCTGCCAGACTCCTCTGTCCATGGAGTTCTCCAGGCAAGAATACTGGAGTAGGGTAGTCATTCCCTCCTTAAGGGGATTTTCCCGACCCAGGGATCAAACCTGGGTCTCCTGTATTGCAGGCAGATTCTTTACGGGCTGAGCCACCAGGGAAGCCCTAACTGAAACACAAAGAGCCTGAGAAGTGACCCAGAGTCACAGAGTAAAACCATCACCACACCAAAGGGAAGTGGAGGCACAAGGACTCCAGGTGAAAGCATCTGAGCGCTAGCCACTGTTGTTACCTCGGCAAGCTCTTTCACTACACTGGCTCTTCAATTTCCTCATTTACAAATGAAGGCTTCCAAACTTGGCCTTCCCGCCTCCTGGGGTTGTCCTGAGGACAAAGCGTCCTAGGGCTGCTTGAGTGTGGAGTGTGGGGGGAGGAGGTGACACAGTCACAGCTGGTGAGGATGGAGGAACAGGCAGCTACCCAGACAGCAGTGCCTTTAGTTCCCACTGAGGGGTGAGGACAGAGAAGGCATAGGCCCTGAGGGGAAGAGCAAGGGTGGCGGAAGCAGGTAAGAGACCTGGGAGACCCAGATGGAGAGTACTCCTCATGCTTTAGCTGGAACAGACTGAGGACTACTCATTATGGAGGGAGCAGTGAGCAGAACGGTTATAGAGTTACAGCAGGAAGGCGGCAGTATGTATTCCAGGAGCCAGGGAAAGGAAGGAAAACAGATGGGTTGGTTGTTTCCTTTGGCTTCAAAAGGAGCCCCAAGAAGTAAGATGGCCGGAAAAAGGAGGATGAGGAGCCCCTGCCCTTCATTCATCTATTAATTCACTCAATAATTTGGAGCACCTACTAAGTACCAGTCACTATTCTAAGCACTTATGAGACGCCCATAAACATCAACAGATGAATATTCCGCCTTTGTCAAGGCAATATTCTATGCAGAAGAGATAACTAAAAAATAATAACATAATAACTTAGTTAATGAGATTGCATTTAAATAATGATAAGCATTACTGAGGAAAAGATAAATCAAGGAAGGGTAAAAAAGTGTTCCAAGATGTGGGTGAGGTCAAATTTAAATAGAGTGATAAGGAGAGACTTCATTAAGAAAGTGGCTTTGAGCAAATATTTAAAGTTATTGAGGCAATGTACCATGTGGGTATCCGAGAGAAGAGAGTATCAAGCAGGAGAGATACCCTAAGCCTCACATTCTAGCCCAGCCTGTCAAAGTCTCCTGCTATGGCAATGCACCTCATTCATAAATGCCCACAGCAGGATCTCCTATCCCACATGCTCTCTTTACAATGCAACTTTGACACTCTTTCCATCACCTTGAATCTGGACAGGTTTGAGACTATGGCAGAAATGGCAATAACTTCTGAGGCAAAACCATAAAAGGTAGTAAAACATCTGCCCGGTTCTCCAGGGACGCTCACTCCTGAAACTCAGCCACCACAGTGTGAGGAAGTCCACATAGGCACCTGGAGGGACCACAAGTAGGTATTCTAACTGGAAGCTCCAGCTGAGATCCCAGTTGACAGCCATCTTCAATCAGTAGGCAGGTGAGTGAACAAATCACTCAGAATATTCCATCTCCAGCCATCAGTCTCTCCCAGCCTTTGAGTCTTCTAAGCTGAAGCTGAAGCTGAGCTAAAGTCTCCATATCATGGAAGAAAAACAAGACATCCTTGAAGTGCCCTTTCTAATTCCTGAATCATAGAATCCATAGGCATAATAAAGTAGCTATTTCATGCCTCTAAGTTTGAGTGGTTTTTATACAGCAAGAGACAACTGGAGCATCCATATTAGGGTGTAGAGTATATTACCCCAGCCAATAATAAAATATTAATTTGCTTGTCCTCTGTGCCTATACCTTCCTTAGATACCCCACAAGGGAGGAAAAGTGGTTAAGCTAACAGGGAAGATTAATGTGTTTCTTTGTCCCTTGACCTCCTAACTGCATACTGATCCCAACATTACCCCTTAGAGAGATTAGCAATGACAACAAAAACAAATAGGCCAGAAACAAACCTTATTAAAAAGTTCAAAAGAAGTATCACAAATCAGTGGAGAAGATTATTTAAAAATTGATATTGGAAGAACTGGTTAACTACTCAGTGGAAAATCAATTTAGATCCTACACTTAAAGAAATTCAATATGATCAAAGAGCTTAATGTTAAAAATAAAATAATAAAGAAGAAAATCTGGATAAAGCAATACTTTATTTCTTGAGGGTAAAGACTTTCTAAATTTAAAAGCAAAAAATTACAAAGGCAAATACTGTTAGACTGAATTGTATGCCAAAAATTATAATATTAAAAGACAATAAATAAGGAATAATATCTGTAACAGATTATAAGCAAAGAACAAATACCAAGAAACAAACAAATGAAACAAACACACTAAGATCCCAATTGATTAATGGGCAAAGAATGCAAACAGAAAAATTCTAAATGAGAAAATTCAAATGGTAAATACCCAACTTGATGGGTTATCAAAGAATTTCAAATTAAAATAATAATGAGGTAATAATGATCTTCATCTGCAATAATAGCAAAACGACAATAATGGTGTACTGTGAGCTGAGTATTCTCATACACTGCTGGTGGAAGTGTACATTTAAAAAACCTTTGGTGAGGTAAACTGGCAATATGTATACCAGCAAATTAAACAAGAGTGACTTGAAAACAATTCAGGGTAAACATCCACCATTAGAGAAATAGTTAAGCAAATTGTGACATATCTATTTCATAAAATATCATGCATTTATTAAAATCATGTTTATAAAAATATTTTAAAGATGTGGAAAATGTAATCAAATTTAAATAAATAAAAATATGCAAATATATGTATACTTCTGCAAAGAAATAAACCTAAGATGTGCCTCAAACTTATAGTTCTGATTAGCTCTAGGGATTATTAATGAATTTTCTTTATCTATTTCTTAAGTTTCTGTTTTGGTAGAACATTACAGAAAAAAAAAATCAGGGCAAGACTGATTAAGATTTGTTTCCCAATTCCCCTGTAAGAGGAGTTAAGTGCTATAGGTCTGTGATGAAGAGCAACCCTCATTGCTCACAAGAACTACAAGGCTGTGCCAAATCATCGGGCAGGTCACATGACCACTGTTGGAGTAAAGGAGAACAACTATAATGACTCCAGGACTGTCTTGCACCTCAGCCTTCAGTTTTTTGGATAGGTGTATTTCATGTCATTTTTCCAGTCCACTGTGGGAACAGAGAGGTGTGACTAGTCAACACATGTGAACCTTGGTACAGACCTCATTAGGCTTATCTGGTTGCTCAGTGAGTAAAGAGCTCATTGGTTTCACGGAATTTTGTAGAAGCCAAGTGGTGAGGAATAGGAGACCTGACTGCGGATGAGAGATACCAGCGAAACCAAGCCTACAGCCAAACACCCCTGCAGGCTTCCTCTGGTCTAGCAGAAATTTGTATCTAGACTAATCCAGGCTCCTCTGGTGTTAACTCCAAATAGAATGAAGACCATAATATATCCATGCAGCTCTCGTGCACTGACCCCTTAAATTCTACTGGACAGAATGTCCTGGACAGGCTTCATGGGATCAGCCACTACATTCCCTTATGGAGATCCTCCCACTGTTGCCCAGTCAGTCCTCCAAAGACAGAAGTTCAAGACTGGTTGTTTTTTTTTTCCGCTAAGCACATGGCAGTGAGAAGCTTAGGTCCATTAGAAACAGGCAACAAGAAAAGGGAAAAGTAAAATCAGAGTAGGTCTAGCATCTAAGAGCAATAAAACCTCTGATTCTGGAATTAACTCTTAACCAATGGTTCCAGTTACATTCCTGGCCATAAAAAGGCTGTGAGACATGTAGAAATTGAAGATGTGCTTAAAAAGGGTTTGAGATTACTCTACAGTAAATGCTATTGATATTGCATGGGTCATGAAATCATGGACTCCTAAAAATCATGGACCCCTAAACAAACAATTCTCCTTGTTTTGCAGAGGAGAAAAACTGAAGCCCAAAGAGAGAAAGCAACTTGTTCAAGGTCATACAACTTGTTCACAGCACAAAAAGTGAAAGTAAAAAAGTGAAAGTCACTCAGTTGTGTCTGACTCTTTGTGACCTCATGGACTATAACCCACCAAGTTCTTTTGTCTATGGAATTCTCCAGGCAAGAATACTTGAGTGGGTAGCCATTCCCTTCTCCAGGGCATCTTCCAGACCCATGGATCAACCCTGCGTTTCCTGCATTGCCGGTAGATTCTTTACCATCTGCGCCACTAGGGAAGCCCTGGTTCAGACCTAGACCAACCCTGACAGAAGTTTGGAATTCGTTTTAAAGAAAGCAATCACAATATGAGAATCATAATAGTACCCGCCTCAATAGACTGGAGAAAAACCATGCATATCTGGTAGAGAGGCCTGACTTCTAACACTGCCTCCTTGCCAAAGAAATCATGCAGCCTGTTGCCCTCCAAGCCCCAAGTTTTATATCATTACATATAGGGCTGATAACAATCCTATGACCCTCAGGCTCAAGCTTCAGGAAACATGACACTCTCTAGCTGCCTCTCTTGTATATAAAATTCTAGATACTTTCATACAAGAGCCTCTAAAATATTTAAATAATGACAGGAGGTTGACTGAACTGGTCTCTCCAGAACATCCCTAATTCAGAAGACCTGAAGACCTTAAAAGACCAAAGAATTTAAGAACAGAACCAGCCAGGGGAAAAAGCTGACTGGTAAAAAGCTGTATGACACTAAGGACATTCTGTGATCTGTCTGGGCCTGTTTTCTCATCTGGTGAGGAGACAACACAGGTGGACAAACTAGATACTCAGTAAGGTCTCTTATAACTATGTGGTTTTAAATTTTTCTTCATCTTTGCTATAGGTTTGTTCAAAACCAGCACTTCTTCTCACTTTCAAGTTGGCTAGTGTATTTAAATGTCAAAAGTAGGTTGTCTCATGGACTGTAGCCCGCCAGGCTCCTCTGTCCATGGGATTTTCCAGGCAAGAGTGTTGGAATAGGTTGCCATTTCCTTCTCTGGGGATCTTCCCAACACAGGGATTGAACCTGGAGCTCATGCACTGCAGGCAGATTCTTTGCCAACTGAGTACCAGGGAATTCCCTTACATATTTTCAATAGAAAATATAACGTGTGACACAGATGATCCATGTATAAATGGTCAACAATGCAACACACTGAAATTCTACTATTTAATACCAGCAAATATCCACTCTTCAAGACTTTGAATATGATTGAAGATAATAAAGAAATAAAATTATTCTAAATTTTTTTTAAAAGTAAGCCGTTTAAGAGATACACAATATCTCTCCTTGGAAGAGCTCCAGAGGATTTCCAAAGTCTACTTTGGAAGTGACTTAGACTATGTGGGCTCCTCAACTTGCTGTGTCTCCATCCATACACCCTCCAGGAACCTGGGGCATGGCTGGGGTCCACTCTAGGTTGCAGCCCTTGCCACTGACCCTGATGTTTTATCAATACAACAGGCCAGCATATGCCAAGGGAGCAACAAAAGCTGAAGCGCAACCAGAACTCTGACAGTTAATGCATCCAGGCCCTCAGAAAGGAAAACCTAGTGGTGATAATGGGGAGACAGAAATAATAACTGTGTTCACGTGGTGGTTCCAGCTCAGATAGGAAGTAGAGGGGCAACTAAAATCAGTGGAGCAAACCAAGAAGCTAGAAATCTGCCCAGAGGCAGAAACTAGATGATGCCTAGAGCCAAACTCTAGGAAGAGATTTGAGCATCAGGAGTCAGAGCAGCATCTTAATGGAAGCCAGACAGGAAGAAGCAGATGCCTCCCGGGGGCCACGTCTTAAGCAGAGCAGCAGCCAACTGACTAGAGTTGCTCTTCTTGGGTGGCTGTGACATGGAAACATTGCCAGAATAATTCAGAACCCCCACTGTTTCCTCACCATCCAGATCACAGTTGCCTGGGAAGCACTTCCACTCTGCATTGGGCCTCAAAAGCCTGATTCTTTAAATGTTCCCAACAAAGTATGGCCTCTGGCCAATAAAGCAGCTATCTGCTCATGTGTCATGGAAACCTGGTTTGTTCTAGAAGCTCTTTTTCTGCATGGCCCAAATTTAGCAGTAGAGAAACACAAGAACCAAAAAGGGCCATTCCACAATGACCTCCTCAACTGTGAATAGAAATTGCTCTGTCCTCAAAGCACCCACTAACCACTGACCAAATTTATGAGGCAAAGAAATGTATGTACAAATCCTCCTGTCTCCCTGCCCCAAGATTTGGGCATTCAAACACACTTGGTGTGATTGCTTTTGTGGTTTTAAAAAATTGTAAGATTATTTCTTCATCTGGAAACCTCATATGGTTTCTTTCACTGGTCCCCACCCCTATCACCCAGAACAGAGCATCACTTGACATCTGTCAGCTGAAGCCCAGAACAACAAAAACAAAAAATGCTCTGCTGGTATGACAAAGGCTGACATACTTGAAAGAAAACTTGGCAATGACAAGCTGAATCCAAAGGGACTAAGTGAAATATCGGACATATCATATCAGACATTTCCCTCCCTCTTGAGAGGAACTCAAAAACTGATAAGAAAACTCAGATGTGTACAGCAAGGGACACTGCTGGAATGCTTACCTAAAGCAGTTACCACATCATGGTCAGGAACTCATGGCCCACACACATCTGGAGAAAACTGTTTATACTCAAGCAGCTTCAGAGAGTGTGTCTCCAAATTACCAATGTCATTTTTTAACATGCCAGGAAGAGAGAAGGAAAGCAGGCATGACATGCGTTCTTACATGTGGAAGCTGAGACACATGCAGAAATCATTCCAGAAATTTCAACAAGAAGCCAAGGGCAGAAGCCAACAGTGGATTATGGACTTGCATAGCATTATTCTAATATCGGGGGCAACTTCATAAGTGATATTGGAGGTGAGTTTGCCCAGATACAAATACCATGGACTTAACTACCAAGAGCTGCCTTGACTCCTAGTTCTGTCCTTCCCCTTCCAGCAGATGAACCTCCTTAGAAGTCCTCACTTATAATCAGTCTTTATCACTCTTGCTGCACATCAGGATTTCCTGAGGAGCTTTTGAAAAACACACAACAGTTTCTCAAAAAGTTAAACATGGAATTATTATATGATCCAGCAATTTCACTTCTGGCTTTACATCCCCCAAAACTGAAAGTAAGGGCTCAAACAGATACTTGTACACCAATGTGCATAGAAGCCAAATGGTGGAAACAACCCAAATGTCTATCAACGGATTAGTGGACAAAATGTGGTATATGCATACGATGTAATGTTATTCAGCCTTGAAAGTACTGAAATTACAGCACATGCTATAACATGGATGAACCTTGAAAACATTTGCTAAGACATAATATAGACACAAAATGACAAATGTTACATGATTCCATGGATATGAAGCATCTAGATGAAGTGAATCTATTGAGACATAAAATAGAACAGATGTTACCAGGGATGAAGGCAGGGAAGAATGAGGAGCTATTGTTAAATGAGCACAGAATTTGTCTGAGGTAATGAACAACTTCTAAAAATGGAGAGTGGTGTTGGTTACACAATGTTACAAATGCATTAAATGTCAATGTACACTTAAAATTGATTAAAATGTTAAATTTTATGTTATTTATATTTTACCACAATAAGAAATATTTTTTAAAATTGTATCTGTGTTCCAATCTCACCTAATATCAATTGAATTATGATTTCTTAGGTGTGGTTCATGTGTTTTTGGAGAAGGGACTGGCACCCCACTCCAGTACTCTTGCCTGGAAAATCCCATGGATGGACGAGCCTGGTAGGCTGCAGTCCATGGAGTCGCTATGAGTCAGACACGACTGAGCCATTTCACTTTCACTTTTCACTTTCATGCATCAGAGAAGGAAATGGCAACCCACTCCAGTGTTCTTGCCTGGAGAATCCCAGGGATGGGGGAGCCTGGTGGGCTGCTGTCTGTGGGGTCGCACAGAGTCGGACATGACTGAAGCGACTTAGCAGCAGCAGCAGCAGGTGTTTTTAAACATCTGACCACCCATTCAGCCTTCTGTTCACCCAGTCTAGCCTTTTCCCCTAGATAAACGAATGAGCACTAACTGAATGCCTTGCATATGTTGAACAGTATGCTAAGAGCTAAAAATGAGCACTCCAAGGATGGAAAGATAACAACCTGAGGAGGCACCCATGGCTAAAAAGTGGATGTAGTAATTTTTGAAAGTCCACAAACTCGTACACACTCTTTTCTTAGAGTGTGAGTGGGGTCCTAAGGACTGGCCTTCAACTAATAGGATAAAGTGCTGCTGCCTCCAGCTTGCTCTTTCCCTCGAGTCACTCCCGCTGGGGGAAGCTAGCTGCCATTATGAGGTGCAGAGCCAGAGCTTGCCTCGCCCTAGTCTCAACCCTCATCTTGGTCTTTGTTCTGGGAAGGACACTCCAGCAGACCTATGGAGAGGCCCTCACGGTGAGGAACTGAAGGCCCCGCTAACACGAGGGATCCATCTTGGAAGCAGGTCTTCCAGCCCCGCTCCAACTTTGAGGTGGCTTTGGCCCTGACTGGCAGCTGACTACAACCTCAGGGGAGTCTGAGCCACCGCTAAGTCATTTCTAGATTCCTGACCCTTAAAAACTCCGTGAGTTGATAAATGTTTGCTGCTTTAAGCTGCTGCTAAATGTTGATATAATTTGATAAACATCAAAACCTGTATCAAACAAGCCCTGGAGCTGAACTAAATTCTCAGGACTGAGCGTGACCTGAAAGGTCATCAAATCTAACCACCCAGCCCTTTCCTTCCCAAGTGCCTGCTTCATTCTTGAGTTTAGATTTTCTTCCCATCCCTCATCTGTCTTCCTGACTTCAAGGTCATTCAGCAAATATTATTACTGAGTGTCCCTTTACCAGATATGAAGGTTAAAGGGTGGAAGCCAACAAAGATACCACCCCTAGGTACAATGCCTTGATCCCAGATTTTCTCTGCTTTTATAGCCTCCCAGTACCCACAACAAAAAGCAGTCTCTAAACTCCATCTTATAGAAGGAGCAAACCTAATCTAGCGCATTTATCAATACATCATAAGTGAGTAAACTAAGGTACAATGAAATAATTTGCTCAAAGATCAGGGCCTCCTTTGACCCATGTGGGATCATACTTACATGTTGGAAATAAATATGTAATTTTTTGCTTCTTTTAAAGCTGAAGTTAGAGGCTGATATGGACTAAAATACACTCCCACCTCAGACTTTCATGCTTGCTCTTCCTTCTACCTAAAGATCTTTCCTCCAGGCATGCTCAAGGCTCCATCTCTCACGTTGTTCCCATTCCTACTCTAACATCACTGGTCACAGAGCCTGCCCTGCTCATCCTATGTAAATGAGTACTAACACCACTATCCACCCTCTTCCCAGTTTCACTTTCTCCCAAACTTTTACTGCCCCTTGATATGCTATGTATTTCTTGGTCTATTGCCTGCTCTCCCCTCTAGAATATAAACACCATGAGAGCAGGAACTTTTTCCCTTTTTGTTCACCATCGTATTCCTAGTGCCTAGAATGATGTCTCACAGTAGACATTAAATAAATAATTCCTCATTTGTTCATTCATTCTTTAAACTATCCGGTTGATTCCTGAGGCCTTAGTCCACCATTAATTTAATTGGCCAAAAATCTCACAGAACGTAGAGGCAAATTATGGGCACTTCAGCACTCTTTCTACACAGAGGCCACTCCTGTGGTTGCCCCTGGCTCAGTGGTAGGAGGATGTGCCAGACTGCCCTGGAGGCTGCCATTCCCTGAGGCATGACCAGATGGGGCTCCCAGTGAAGCAGAGGCAAGGAAGCCCCTCTTCTTCCTACCCCACACCAGAACATTGGTCTCCTTCCAAGGCCCAGAGGAGAAACATGACCACTGGATCAGAGGGCAGGGGTTGGGGGGCAACCTACTTAATGGTTACTGCAGTCTGTATGGGCAATTATCCCATCCACCTCAACTTGGGAGACAAATTGAGGAGAGTATTGTTTGGTGAGAAGGGTTTTTCTGCTATTGTACAGAATAAAAAGCCATCTCTTTCATTTTGTTGGATTGCAGGATAAATCAAGTACACAGCTTTTTGTTTACCAGGAAACCACCTGTTTACCATTTGTAAAGGAACTTGATTGCCTCTGAGAAATATTAGCATGGAGCTTCAATTTTCTACCCACTGAGGAGTATAGAAGGTACAGAAACTAGAGAGGAAAAACAGAAGAAAGTTGTGAGTCTTTAGGGAAATTAGATCTTTGGGAGGTTGAATGATAATAATGGAAACTGTAATAAGCCAAGCCTGTGTTAAGTGTGTGTTCACTGCATCTATTGTCCTAACATGTCCCTGTGACTGTCCATAGTTTACAGATTAAGAAATTGAGATTTGGTTGTTACATGACTTGACTAAGCTCCAAAAGCTGGTAAGCCATTAACCTCACTCCGGTACTCTTGCCTGGAAAATCCCATGGACGGAGGAGCCTGGTGGGCTGCAGTCCATGGGGTCACTAAGAGTTGGACACTACTGAGAGGCTTCACTTTCACTTTTCACTTTCATGCATTGGAGAAGGACATGGCAACCCACTCCAGTGTTCTTGCCTGGAGAATCCCAGGGACAGGGGCGCCTGGTGGGCGGTCGTCTATGGGATCGCACAGAGTTGGACATGACTGAAGCTTAGCAGCAGCAGCAACAGCATTAACCTCAGATTTAATTCCAAGCCTCAGTTTTGTTCTCTGGCAAGTCTGCTGCACTGTCCTTCTGGGGCAATTTCTAACACAGCTTTGCCCAGTTCACTATCCTGCTGGGGCATTTTGTAACACAACTTTGCCCAGCTCACTGTCCTGCTGGGGCGTTTTCTGACATAATCTTTGCCCAGCTCAGATCTAGATGTTACCCACAGATCCAGGTCTTTAACAGAGGTCTTGGAATTTCCAGTCCACTCCGGAGAATGAAGCAGTTGCTAATAACTATGATGAATGAACTCTTTGGCCATAGGATTAGGGAGTAAAGAGAATTTCAAAGTAGGGGAGCTAAGCCAACACAGGGCACCAAGCCCAGTAGAGAGCTGGGCTGAGAGACTGGGAACCATTACAGTTGGCAAGGGTATGGGGCACCAGGTCACTGGTCGATGAGAAAAGTGGCATCAGGAGACAGCATCAGCCAGGAATCCAGAGTCAAGAAGACAAGGTTGGTAGATGGAGCAGGAAGAGAGGCTAGAGCGAGGAGCTCCACAAGAACACAGCAGGCTGGCTGGGCAGAGCCTAGGCAGAGGGGCTAAGCAGAGAATAGGCAAGAAACAGGACTGATGCTAAGTAGTGTCACCCTAATGGGCCCCAGTGACCCCAAGGAAGGTAATTCTACTCAACATCCTTTGCCAACAACGACTCCAGGACTATGAGGTCCTTTGCACTCAATGATAGGGCACTCAGCTTTCCCATGTATGGTCCTGAAGGGCTACTATTCACAGGTAGCTCAGGCCTGCATGGTAGCAGTAGGACACACAGACCTGACCCAGTGGACAAGAAGCCCTACTCCAATCAGTTCTCCTGGATCCTGAGAGCAACTGGCCTGGCAAACTTCCAACCTCTTGATAAAGCAGTTTGAGGAAATACTTTTACTTTCAATCAGTGCTTCTCAAAATGCCAGTCCATGATGGATTAAGAAGTGTATACCAAGCAAGCAGAAACACATTGCATCCTCCTTTAAGAAGGTCTTGCAATGAAAAATAAAAGTATATATATATATATATATATATATATATATATATATATATATATGTATATATCAGCTGAACTAACCTGCAAACTCAGTGATGAAGGTGATTTATACTCTGCTGCAAGATCCTTACCTCATCAATGACTGGTAATGGTGTGTGACTGGACAGCCTGTTTTAAACTCTTCTGCTCCAGCTCCTTGGTCTAATGCCTTCCCTCCCCTCCCCTCCCAAACCAGGTCCCAGGAGACTGACATAGAAAGTTGGGGTTTCGAGGACAATGGTGTATTCGTTCGGTTCAAAAGATGGGGTGGCTCTAATGTACCAGCTTATTCTGTCCTTTCGCTCTCAAAAGCAACAGAGTTATCATTCCTTGGAAACAAACACAGGCCCACTTATGAATCTAGAGGAGGAAGGAAGATTGCCAGACCAGTCTTAGGGAGAAATTTCTCTTCCCTTTGGTAAGAAACAACCAGTACATTTCCTGTAAATCTGGTAACTAACAAGACTGAAACTTCAAGTTTGAATTTGTCAGGGAAGAAAGCCCACCTGAATCATCTCAAAGGGACAGTTTATTACTTCACAGTTATCTGATGCTAATCAACTCTCTATCACCTGTGATGATTTTCTCTGACCATCAACATGCCATGGTAGATTCAAAGCAGATCCAAGAAACCCAATCCTATAGATGTCTTCAGCGTCTGTTAAAGACTGGGTCTTGTCATAAGAGATTGAGGAGGTGCTGTATTTTCTGCAGACCCACCCTTGCAGAGGTATCTGCCTCATTAATGACAAGGTCACTTAGTCATCTCTCAGAGCCAACTCCCCCCTGGCTGCCTTGGGGAAGAATCTGCTCCTCTCCATTCTGCTCCACACCTTTGTTGCCTGTCAGGTTCTGTCTCAACTGGATTGTGGTCACTTGGAATTAGTTGTGAAGTAGGAGAAACCCACTAGGAAGGCTGATGTGGCCCAGGGCAGGAGGGTGTGCTGATATGATGTAAAAGGGAAGCAGCAGCTTGGATTTTGGGTTTTTTTGTGTGATTTTTTTTTTTTAAGTTGAGGCATGCAAACTCTTAGTAGCAGCATGTGAAATCTAGTTCCCTGATGAGGGACCAAACCTGGAATCCCTACTTTGGGAGTGCAGAGTCTGAGCCACTGGACAATCAGAGAAGTTCCAGCAGCTTGGGTTTTGTCAGAGCCCTTCACTGACTTGCAGAGAAACCTCAAGCAGTAGTTTTTAAATACTGGGGGTCATCAGTCTTACTGAAATCTGATGAAAACTACAGACGTCTCAACAAATCAAAAAAGGCACCCATAAGTGTCATACACACATACACACAAAATGATTCTCCAATCTGCTTGTGAAACACAGCTTAAGAGTCACTGACATAGGGGCTCCCTCCACCATAAGACCTACCTATGCTCCTCCTTTCCTCTATTATAGGTCCTTGGGGATCTATGGAAACATGGATTTGGACTTTCAGCACTGAAACAATAACTTAGGTGGGTTTATTATAAGAGCACATGCTTGACAGGGAGGAGATCTGCATTTTAATTCTTCCTGAATCTAATTGCTTAGATGTAGGAAAGCTGTGGGGCTTCCCCGGTAGCTCAGTGCGAAAAAAATAAATAAAAATCTGCTTGCAATGCAGGAGACACAGGAAATGCACGTTTGATCCCTGTATCAGGAATATTCCCTGGAGGAGGAAATGGCAACCCACTGAAGTATTCTTGCCTGGGAAATCCCATAGATAGAGGAGCCTATGGACTACAGTCTGTGGGGTCACAGAGTCTGACATGACTGAGCACACACACAAACAAAAGAAAGCTGTATTTCCTCTAGGCCCGCAGTTTTAAAAATGAAGGTAATGAACACCTTCTTCAAGGTGTCTTAAATGTTCCATGGAGCAACCAGGGACTATGAGAGCCAAGACAGAAGTGAGGTGAGCAAGGGTTTCTTGGCATTCTTACCCCTCCCCTTCAAGTAGAGCAGCTCTTCTGGTCTTAAGAAATTTGAAAGTCTCTTGATTGGAGGTGCTCTAAGGTCCCTTTCAGGGCTACCTTTCTAGGATGCTCAGTCTGGCCAGGACAGAGAGCTGAGCCAAGAATGGATGATTTAAAAGAAGGCTCACTGGGATCTATATACACTATCTCTTGCCTCTACCCCCCAGAGAATGTAATGTGGGTCTGTCTTCAACCTTGAAGCCTCAGAGGCCACTGACTCAAGTCAGATGCACCTGGCATGAAATGCAAGTAGTGTGGAAGAGAGCAAGGAAGAACGACCTCACTGGGTTAAAGAAAGTTGCAGGCTACTCAGTCTTCTCTTGCAGTCCCTCCAGTTACAGGGAGCTGAACCTTGCAAGTTTCAGGGGCACCGCATGAATGCTGAGAAGAACAGCAGGCTGCTCCCGACCCATTCAGTGTCAAGCTGTGTTACTGGTATTGTTCTGCTAACTTGCTAAATAGCTATAATTAAAACAGGGCTATTATCATTAATTATGATCTTCCAACTTCGGATTGGCAGGTCGGTGCTTTTATCAAGTTTCAAAGAGCAGCATTTCTGTATGTTATAGGAAGCAAGAGAGATACACGGGGCTGAACCGTTCTGACCCTGGAGCAAAGGCCACAGTGCCATTGTTGGGCACAGCAAACTTTTGTATCCATGGGGCGGGGTCCCCTGCCAGCTCATCCAGACACAACAGGCTGCTGGCTGTCTCCCTGACTCCTCCATGTCCTGTTACAAGTTGGGCCAAATTGTAGTCTTTACAAGAGTAACACAATGGAATTGGGAGTGGATAAGATTCCACAGGCAAGGGATAGGGTAAAACTTCTGCTTAACTTCTTAATGCTGAGCTGAAATGTCATTTCTTCCATGAAACTTTTCCTATTTCCTCACCTTCCCTCTTCTCCTTTACCTTCTCCAGGTCAAAATGTATCACTCTCATCATTATCTTCATTGCATGTCCTCCTCCCCTTTCCCTGGTCTCAAACCTCAAATTCTCTACAATTTCTATGCTGTCAAATTGGAGAGAGAAACTAGAGGCTCCTCAGTCCCGTGAGTTCTGGGATAGGGTATGTCCTTTTGTGTTACCTGATCTGAAGCCTGGTGAAGATCCCCCCCCCACCACACCACAGCTCCCACTCTATGTCTCCATCTGCACGCAGGGACACTTTCTGAGGCTGTGTAAATACATAAACATTTCCAGGAAATGCAAAGGACAATGAAGGATTATCAATATGAGAGCCTCGGTGTCCCTCAACAGCAAATCTTAGCTTGAAGGAAAACACCTTCTGAAACTGTCACATTTGAAAGTCTTAAAATAAAGAGAATAAAGGCAGACATAAGGAGACTAAGTGACAGGTTGCAAATAGGTCATTTTTTAAAAAGAAATAAATAATGTATGAAGAAAACAATGTCTTGCTATAAACTATTACACTGGGTTAAACAGAAATTTCTTTTATTTATAAAAATTATATAATTTTTTTTCATTTATTAGAAAAATTAAATTAAACCAAGTAGGTTTCACCTCATTTGTGGAATAGACATGAGGCATCCAAGGGGCTGTTTATGTTTTCCTGATGAAAAGTTGTCTGATACAGAATACTCAATTACATCTGAATTTCAGATAAAGAAATAATACATTTTTAGCATATCTGTATCCCAAATTTGTCCTTGGACTACAAAACGTACTCCACGTTTTGGAGTACAAAAGAAAGCAGGGCAAAGGCTAACAGAGTTTTGCCAAGAGAACACATTGGTCACAGCAAACAGCCTTTTCCAACAACGCAACAGACAACTCTACACATGGACATCACCAGATGGTCAATACCAAAATCAGATTGATTATATTCTTTGAAGCCAAAGATGGAGAAGCTGTATACAGTCAGCAAAAACAAGGCCAGGAGCTGACTGTGGCTCAGATCGTGAACTCTTAATTACAAAATTAAAACCTAAGAAAGTAGGGAAAACCACTAGACCATTCAATTATAACCTAAATCAAATCCCTTACGATTATACAGTGGAAGTGACAAATAGATTCAAGGGATTAGATCTGATAGACAAGAGTGCTTGAAGACATTGTATAGGAAGCAGTGATCAAGACAATTCCCAAGAAAAAGAAATGCAAAAAAGCAAAACGGTTTTCTGAGGAGGACTTACAAATTGCTGAGAAAAAGAGAAGCGAAAGGCAAAGGAGAAAAGGAAAGATATACCCATTTGAATGCAGAGTTCCAAAGAAAAGCAAGGAGAGATAATAAAGCCTTCCTTGGTGATCAATCAGAGAAGGCAATGGCAACCCACTCCAGTACTCTTGCCGGGAAAATCCCACGGACGGAGGAACCTGGTAGGCTGCGGTCCATGGGGTCGCTAAGAGTTGGACACAACTCAGCGACTTCACTTTCACTTTTCACTTTCATGCACTGTAGAAGGAAATGGCAACCCATTCCAGTATTCTTGCCTAGAGAATCCCAGGGACTGGTGGGCTGGGAATCTGGTGGGCTGCTGTCTCTGGGGTCACAGAGTCAGACACGACTGAAACGACTTAGTAGCAGCAGTGATCAATACAAAGAAATAGAGGAAAACAATAGAATGGGAAAGACTAGAGATCTCTTCAAGAAAATTAGAGATACCAAGGGAACATTTCATGCAAACATGGGCACAATAACGGACAGAAATGGTATGGACCTAGCAGAAACAGAAGATATTAAGAAGAGGTGGCAAGAATACACAGAAGAACTATACAAAAAAGATCTTCATGACCCAGCTAACTACGATCATATGATCACTCACCTAGAGCCAGACATCCTGGAGTGTGAAGTCAAGTGGGCCTTAGGAAGCATCACTACAAACAAAGCTAGTGGAGGTGATGGAATTCTAGCTGAGCTATTTCAAGTCCTAAAAGATGATGCTGTGAAAGTGCTGCACTCAATGTGTCAGCAAATTTGGAAAACTCAGCAGTGGCCACAGGACTGGAAAAGGTCAGTTTTCATTCCAATCCCAAAGAAAGGCAATGCCAAAGAATGCTCAAACTACTGCACAATTGCACTAGTAATTGAAAAAGTAAGAGAGTTCCATAAGGACATCTACTTCTGCTTTATTGACTAAGTCAAAGCCCTTGACTGTGTGGATCACAACAAACTGTGAAAAATTCTTAAGGAGATGGGAATACCAGACCACCTTACCTGCCTCTTGAGAAATCTGTATGCAGGCCAAGAAGCAACAGTTACAACTGGACATGGAACAACTGACTGGTTCCAAATTGAGAAAGGAGTACATCAAGGTTGTATATTGTCAGCCTGCTTATTTAACTTCTCTGCAGAGTCCATCATGTGAAATGCCAGGCTGGATGAAAGACAAGCTGGAATTAAGATTTCCAGGAGAAATATCAGTAACCTCAGATATGCAGATGACACAACCCTTATGGCAGAAAGCAAAGAAGAACTAAAGAGCCTCTTGATGAAAGAAGAAAGTGAAAATGCTGGCTTAAAACTAAGCATTCAGAAAACTAAGATCATACCATCTGGTCCCATCATGTTGTGGCAAATAGATGGGGAAACAATGGAAACAGTGACAGATGTTATTTTGGGGGGGCTCCAAAATCACTGCAGATGGGGACTGCAGTCATGAAATTAAAATACGCTTGCTCCTTGGAAGGAAAGTTATGATAGACCTAGACAGCACATTAAAAAGCATAGACATTACTTTGCCAACAAAGATCCATCTAGTCAAAGCTATGGTTTTTCCAGTAGTCATGTATGGACGTGAGAGTTGGACGGTAAAGAAAGCTGAGTGCCAAAGAATTGATGCTTTTGAACTGTGGTGTTGGAGAAGACTCTTGAGAGTCCCTTGGACTACAAGGAGATCCAACCAGTGCATCCTAAAGGAAATCAGTCCTGAATATTCACTGGAAGGACTGATGATGAAGCTGAAACTCCCACACTTTGGCCATGTGATGTGAAGAACTGACTCACTGAAAAAGACCCCGATGCTAGACAAAACTGAAGGCAGGAGGAGGAAATGACAGAGGATGAAATGGTTGGATGGCATCACAGACTCAATGGACATAAGTCTGAGCAAGCTCCGGGAGTTGGTAATGGACAGAAACATTTGGAGTGCGCAGTCCATGGGGTCGCAAAGGGTTGGACATGACTGAGTGACTGAACTGAACTAAACTATCCCAAATATCTTATGGTACACGTTTATCTTAAATTCAAATGTGACTGGGCATCCTGTATTTTTTTATTTGCTGAATCTGGCAGTTCTAGCTAATATCCAAACATTATAAAAAGTTTTAAAGCCTCCCTAATCTCCCTGTTAGGAAGGTCAATAGGATGGGGGTTCCCCGTCCTAGCTGCACCCTCCCCCATCCATATACACAATGCAAAGCTTGAAGCTAACTCTAGCCACTGAAGTCTCTTTGCCATTCCCCAATCCTTTCTGGCCTTTTCCTCATTTGAGGGCTTTGCTGTAAGTATCCCCCTCCTTGGATGCTCTTAATCTCATCTCTGTCTGGTGAAATCTGCAAAGGCCCATCTGAGGCCAACTTCTCTAGAAAACCTTCCTTGCTTTTCCCACACTGTCCATCCTCTGGTCTCTGCCCAGTGATATTCATTAGTGCATAATGAGGAATTCCTGACAAGGGTGTTGAATCTCCTTCATCCCCACAGTGTTACCTCTAACAGTGCCAGAATTCCACCAAGCACAAAGTGGCACTCAATAGAAGATGCTGAACTGAAATACTTTTCTCTCCTAAGAGATGAATACAGAGAAGCTCCAACTCAACAGAGCTAACATCTAGGCTCAGATCTACTTACTTATCGAAGATTAAGATAGAATTTTCTCTTAAGCCAATTAAGTACATTTGAACCTGTTGCCTAAGAACAATTCAACACATTTGCAGCGCCCTAGTCCTATAGGCGCTGTTTCTCTAGTTACCTGCATCTTGGTCTTTATTTAGCCCTTCCATCAGATATTGGATTTTAAAAAAGATAAAACTCAAAACTCAGGCTATTTACAGCCATGTCTGTTTCCTCCCAGGAGGGAAAAAGAGTGCCTTTAGCTCACAGTACATTGTCTGGCCTGAGGGCAAATACATCTCAACCATGGCCATGAAGAGAAAACCATGTACTATCAAGGGAAATTCAAATCAGAGAGACCAACATTTAAATTATGATAGTTTATCTTGAACAAGTTATATAACCTTTTTTGCTTTAGTTCCATCATTTATGACATAGGAATAATTGAACCTCACTCATAGGGTTTCACGAAGAATAGCTGATACAACCCAGTAAAGCACTTAGCTCAATGCATGTCAGTGTAGACACTTAATAGATGTCAGTTTTCAAATTCTTTTTATAAGACTTTCTGTGGTTTACACAGTAAAGACAAGAGAGACTGAAAAAGCAGCATTCCCACTTGAAATCAGGAACATCTTAACCCACCCTAGCATTTGACATGTCTTTTAATGCCTCTCTGAGTGATTAGTTGTTGTCATTTGTCTAGTCTCAAAATTTTATTAGGCATACAGTACATCTGACACAGATACATTTTAGATAACAAATTGCCACAAAAAATGTAGTGGATTAAAACAACCACCATGTTATTACATCTCACAAATTAAATGATTCAGAAATTTAGGCAGGACTTGGCTTAGGTGACTCTTCCAATCCCTATGACACCAACTAGAGTCACCTGGTGGTTTTTCAGCTGGTGGGTGTGTTAGTCTGGAGGGTTCCACGATGGCTTCTCTCATACATCTGGCATTTCGGCAAGGGTGTCTGGAAGACTAGGCTTAGCAGAGACAGATTACCAAAGTGCCTTACTGAATTTCTGAGGGTGCTCAGATTTCTTACATTATCACTAGTTTCTCTCACAGTGAACATCTCAGGAGAAAACTACATGGCCGTTTCTGACCTACTCTCAGAAGATCACACAGGGTCACTTCTGCAAAATTAACTGTTGGTGAAGACAGTCCCAAATCTGCCTGGATTCAAGGAGACAGAACATAGGCTCCTCCTCTCTCAATGAAAGTATCCAAGATTTGGGGCCCAAGCCTTAAACTGCCACTCTGAGAATCTTATAAAAATGCAGATTCTGGTTTAGCAGAGGTGGGGTGGGGCCTAGGATTCCACATTTTAACAATTTCCCAAGTTAGGAGTTACTGCTCTTCATATACTATACTCTTGAGAGGAAATAGTTTTGACAACCATTATGTTGTTTCTCCTGTTATATCCAAATCCTGTTTGTTACTGTTTCTACTGTCTCATTCTTTGGTGCTATCCTGTGCTCAGTTGTGTCTGACTCTTTGTGACCCCTTGGACTGTAGCACACCAGGCTCCTCTGTCCATGGAATTTTCCAGACAAGAATACTGGAATGGGTTGCCATTTCCTATTCTGGCAATCTTTCTGACCCAGGGATTGAACCTGCGTCTCTTGTGTCTCCTACACTGGCAGTCAGATTCTTTACTATGCTCTGGTAGCTTCCTTTAATTTAGAACTCATCCAGCCAATCTTTTCTCAGACTTACTGGAAGGGCAACTATGTTCAAAGACCTTTACCTTAAAAGAAACAAACATCCTTGTGTTTAGATTTCACAGGGAGCTTAAAATGGCTAACAGGAAAACCTCTGGCAAATGAGGATGTCAGGTCAGGTAACCATAAAGAATTTGGGGTATGTTTTTCTCCAGCATTTGAATACAGACACATCCAAAAAGATGACTACGAGAAGAGGACTCACTGGTGGTTTACCACCTCTTGGAGACTCAGACGATATCTGTGACTGAGCTAGTTGCTGACTAAGAAGTATTGATGCCTTGGGTTCTGGTCACACAAGTCAATGTCCCAGTTATCATGGTTATTCCTGGGTGTGAAGGGTTGGGCCTGGAGGCATTGAGCACACAGTTCAATCAATTTTGTTTCTAAGTTAACACAACTATATTAATGTTTTCTTACTTAAGGAATGATAAATTCAAACCAGGGTTCAAAGAAATACAAACCTTTAGATAGAATATGGCAATTTCTGGACTAATTCTCAACTGTTACGAATTAACATCTTATAACACCTATTTTGAAATGGACTTTGCCCTTTGTTCAACCAAATTAAGCACAGATTTTTATCCTGTGCTAGAACTTCCAGGTGCTGCTCTAGTTACTGAACCTGGAGTAATTCAGAACTCAGAAGCACAGGGCTCTGGATGTTTTGAAACAGGTTGCAATTTACACAAAAGGGATCATGAATGCTTATTTCAGTTTGCCATAGTAGCTCTGGAGCACTAATTTCACAGAAGTCAAAGTCAAAACTTCCTATTAATTTCCCAAAAAGGATTTCCTCTTACTATACCCAAAATCTTTACATCTTTTATACTTTCATTTGAAAAGCACTTGGAAAAAATACCAAGTTACATGTCAATTTCTAAAATGGTTTCATTACCATTAGAAAAATCTTAACGCTAACCTCCTGTTCTAGCATTTCCTACTGATTCCTGGGAAACTCACTTATTGGTATAAAAGAGGGGTTTGCATGCAGTCTGTTTGTTGGTACACATTTTGTCAAGTGAAGTCTTAAGATAATCTCAGTGTATAAAACTAATGAAAATCAGTAGCTATAACAGAATCAAAAGAGGGGACATTTCCGTTTCCAGACACAGTTTGAAAACCACTTGGTAAAAGTTAATTTATTTATCTATTTTTAATATAAATTTATTTATTTTGACTGGAGGCTACTTACTTTACAATATTGTATTGGTTTTGCCATACATTGACACGAATCCACCACGGGTGTACACATGTTCCCAATCCTGAATCCCCCTCCCACCTCCCTCCCCATACCATCCCTCTGGGTCATCCCAGCGCACCAGCCCGGGATATCCTGTATCATGCATCGAACCTGGACTGGCGATTTGTTTCATATAAGTTAATATATATGTTTCAATGCCATTCTCCCAAATCATCCCACCCTCACCGTCTCCCCCAGAGTCCAAAACACTGTTCTATACATCTGTGTCTCTTTTCCTGTCTCGCATACAGGGTTATCGTTACCATCTTTCTAAATTCCACATATATGCGTTAGTATACTGTATTGGTGTTTTTCTTTCTGGCTTACTTCACTCTGTATAATAGGCTCCAGTTTCATCCACCTCATTAGAACTGATTCAAATGTATTCTTTTTAATGGCTGAGTAACACTCCATTGTGTATATGTACCACTGCTTTCTTATCCATTTGTCTGCTGATGGACATCTAGGTTGCTTCCATGTCCTGGCTATTATAAACAGTGCTGCAATCAACATTGGGGTACATGTGTCTCTTTCAATTCTGATTTCCTTTGTGTGTATGCCCAGCAGTGGGATTGCTGGGTCGTATGGCAGTTCTATTTCCAGTTTCTTAAGGAATCTCCACACTGTTCTTCATAGTGGCTGTACTAGTTTGCATTCCCACCAACAGTGTAAGAAGGTTCCCTTTTCTCCACACCCTCTCCAGCATTTATTGCTTGCAGACTTTTGGATCACAGCCATTCTGACTGGTGTGAAATGGTACCTCATTCTGGTTTTGATTTGCATTTCTCTGATAATGAGTGATGTTGACCATCTTTTCATGTGTTTGTTAGCCATCTGTATGTCTTCTTTGGAGAAATGTCTGTTGAGTTCTTTAGCCCATTTTTTAATTGGATCGTTTATTTGTCTGGAATTGAGCTGCATAAGTTGCTTGTATATTTTTGAGATTAATTCTTTGTCAGTTGCTTCATTTGCTATTATTTTCTCCCATTCTGAAGGCTGTCTTTTCACCTTGCTTATAGTTTCCTTTGTTGTGCAGAAGCTTTTAATTTTAATTAGATCCCATTTGTTTATTTTTGCTTTTATTTCCAATATTCTGGGAGGTGGGTCATAGAGGATCCTGCTGTGGTTTATGTCCGAGAGTGTTTTGCCTATGTTTTCCTCTAGGACTTTTATAGTTTCTGGACTTATTTTTAGATCTTTAATCCCTTTGGAGTTTATTTTTCTGTATGGTGTTAGAAAGTGATCTAGTTTCATTCTTTTACAAGTGGTTGACCAGTTTTCCCAGAACCACATGTTAAAGAGATTGTCCTTTCTCCACTGTATATTCTTGCCTCTTCTGTCAAATATAAGGTGTCCATAGGTGCGTGGATTTATCTCTGGGCTTTCTATTTTGTTCCATTGATCTATAGTCCTGTCTTTGTGCCATACTGTCTTGATGACTGTGGCTTTGTAGTAGCGCCTGAAGTCAGGCAGGTTGATTCCTCCAATTCCATTCTTCTTTCTCAAGATTGCTTTGGCTACTCGAGGCTTTTTGTATTTCCATACAAATTGTGAAATTATTTGTTCTAGTTCTCTGAAAAATACCGTTGGTAGCCTTGATAGGGATTGCATTGAATCTATAGATTGCTTTGGGTAGTATACTCATTTTCACTATACTGATTCTTCCAATCCATGAACACAGTATATTTCTCCATCTATTAGTGTCCTCTTTGATTTCTTTCATCAGTGTTTTATAGTTTTCTATATATAGGTCTTTTGTTTCTTTAGGTAGATATATTCCTAAGTATTTTATTCTTTTCGTTGCAAAGGTGAATGGAATTGTTTCCTTAATTTCTCTTTCTATTTTCTAATTATTAGTATTTAGGAATGCAAGGGATTTCTGTGTGTTGATTTTATATCCTGCAACTTTACTATATTCATTGATTAGCTCTAGTAAATTTCTGGTGGAGTCTCTAGCATTTTCTATGTAGAGGATCATGTCATCTGCAAACAGTAAGAGTTTTACGTCTTCTTTTCCAATTTGGATCCCTTATATTTCTTTTTCTGCTCTGATTGCTGTGGCCAAAACTTCCAAAACTATGTTGAATAGTAGTGGTGAGAGTGGGCACCCTTGTCTTATTCCTGAGTTTAGGGGAAATGCTTTCAATTTTTCACCATTGAGGATGTTTGCTGTGGGTTTGTCATATATAGCTTTTATTATGTTGAGGTATTTTCCTTTGATTCTGCTTTCTGGAGGGGTTTTATCATAAATGGATGTTGAATTTTGTCAAAGGCTTTCTCTGAATCTATTGAGATAACCATATGGCTTTTATTTTTCAATTTGTTAATGTGATGTATCACATTGATTGATTTCCAGATATTGACAAATCCTTGCATCCCTGGGATAAAGCCCACTTGGTCATAATGTATGATCTTTTTAATGTGTTGTTGGATTCTGATTACTAGTATTTTGTTAAGGATTTTTGCATCTATGTTCAAAAGTTTATTTAAACCAAAAAGTGACTTTGAATAAACAATAATCTGGCAGCCTCTTTTTAAAAAGTTCTATCTTTTTACTTTGTTAACACAAAAAAGCACATTTGAATAGAACGAAAGATTGCAGAGCTGTACAATGGTTTCTCTGTGGAAGGGAGAGCGCAGAGAAAGGAGGAAAGAAAGATCTATCAAGAAAGAGAAAGAATGAAAGAGAGGGAAAGAGGGAACACATTGGGTAGACAGTCAGGCAAGGTAAAGACTCTCCGATGAAAATGGACTCGAGTACTCCTAGACGTAGATGACCAAGCAGTCATTTCACCTCTTTATGATCCAGCTTCTTAAGGGAAAAGAACAACAACCAGCTAATCAGCTCTTACTGTATTCTATTGTGCAAATAAGCTGATAAAAGAAGACAAGAGGGTGCTTTACAAATACTATAGAGCAATGTTTCCAAAAACATATTCATCCTGAGGTTTTTAGTCCTCTAAACAAGTATTTCTAGGCCATTACACTTTGAGGTAGGATACAGAGCACCTACCTAGAGTAGGAGAGAAGCAAGCTCCACCCTCTTTCTTAACAAGACATTCACTCTGGTGACAAACCCAATACCCCATACCATTCTGTATTGTGATTGAACTGTGTTGTGTAAGTGTGCCTTTCCCCATGACCAATCAGACTCTATGTCACTAGAATCAAGAGACCGTGTTATCTGTGGTAAAATCTGTTAATTTCTAGCCTAAGCACTGTTTTGGGATGAAAAAGTGGGAGTTTCCAAGCCAAAAAAGCCTGGGCCTGAATCCCTGAATGCCTTTGGTGAAAATCTGAATTGCTGTGTATTGGATTTTCTACAAGTGAGTTAAAAATTCTACCTTTCATCTCTCAGAAGTAGCTACAGATGTCATACTCCTTCTCTTGCATCCTAGAAACTTCAAAACAAACATTTTGCATGGTTCAGTTCAGTTCAGTAGCTCAGTCGTGTCCAACTCTTTGCGACCCCGTGAACCGCAGCAGGCCTCCCTGTGCATCACCAACTCCCAGAGTTCACTCAGACTCATGTCCATTGAGTCGGTGATGCCATCCAGCCATCTCATCCTCTGTCGTCCCCTTCTCCTCCTGCCCCCAATTTCTCCCAGCATCAGGTTCTTTTCTAATGAGTCAACTCTTCGCATGAGGTGGCCAAAGTACTGGAGTTTCAGCTTCAGCATCAGTCCTTCCAATGAACACCCAGGACTGATCTCCTTTAGGATGGACTGCTTGGATCTCCTTGCAGTTCAAGGGACTCTCAAGAGTCTCCTCCAACACCACAGTTCAAAAGCATCAATTCTTCGGCACTCAGCTTTCTTCGCAGTCCAACTCTCACATCCATACATGACCACAGGAAAAACCATAGCCTTGACTACATGGACCTTAGTCGGCAAAGTAATGTCTCTGCTTTTGAATATGCTATCTAGGTTGGTCATAACTTTCCTTCCAAGGAGTACGCATCTTTTAATTTCATTTCTGCAATCACCATCTGCAGTGATTTTGGAGCCCAAAAAAATAAAGTCTGACACTGTTTCTACTGTTTCCCCATCTATTTCCCACGAAGTGATGGGACCGGATGCCATGATCTTCGTTTTCTGAATGTTGAGCTTTAAGCCAACTTTTTCACTCTCCTCTTTCACTTTTATCAAGAGGCTCTTTAGTAGTTCTTCACTTTCTGCCATAAGGGTGGTGTCATCTGCATATCTGAGGTTATTGATATTTCTTCCAGCAATCTTGATTCCAGCTTGCGCTTCTTCCAGCCCAGCGTTTTTCATGATGTACTCTGCATATAAGTTAAATAAGCAGAGTGACAATATACAGCCTTGATGTACTCCTTTTCCTATTTGGAACCAGTCTGTTGTTCCATGTCCAGTTCTAACTGTTGCTTCCTGACCTGCATATAGGTTTCTCAAGAGGCAGGTCAGGTGTTCTGGGATTCCAATCTCTTTCAGAATTTTCCACAGTTTATTGTGATCCACACAGTCGAAGGCTTTGGCATAGTCAATAAAGCAGAAATAGATGTTTTTCTGGAACTCTCTTGCTTTTTCGATGATACAGCAGATGTTGGCAATTTGATCTCTGGTTCCTCCAGCTTTTCTAAAACCAGCTTGAACATCTGGGAGTTCACGGTTCATGTATTGCTGAAGCCTGGCTTGGAGAATTTGGGGAATTACTTTACTAGCGTGTGAGATGAATGCAACTGTGCGGTAGTTTGAGCATTCTTTGGCATTGCCTTTCTTTGGGATTGGAATGAAAACTGACCTTTTCCAGTCCTGTGGCCACTGCTGAGTTTTCCAAATTTGCTGGCATATTGAGTGCAGCACTTTCACAGCATCATCTTTCAGGATTTGAAATAGCTCAACTGAAATTCCATTATCTCCACTAGCTTTGTTTGTAGTCATGCTTTCTAAGGCCCACTTGACTTTGCACTCCAGGATGTCTGGCTCTAGGTGAGTGATCACACCATTGTGATTATCTGGCTCGTGAAGCTCTTTTTCGTACAATTCTCCTGTGTATTCTTGCCACCTCTTCATAATATCTTCTGTTTCTGTTAGGTCCATACCATTTCTGTCCATTATTGAGCCCATGTTTGCATGAAATGTTCCCTTCGTATCTCTAATTTTCTTGAAGAGGTCTCTAGTCTTTCCCATTCTGTTGTTTTCCTCTATTTCTTTGCATTGATCACTGAGGAAGGCTTTCTTACCTCTCCTTGCTATTCTTTGGAACTCTGCATTCAGATGCTTATATCTTTCCTTTTCTCCTCTGCTTTTTGCTTCTCTCTTTTCACAGTTATTTGTAAGGCCTCCTCAGACAGCTACTGTGCTTTTTTGCATTTCTTTTCCTTGGGGATGGTCTTGATCCCTGTCTCCTCTACAATGTCACAAACCTCCATCCATAGTTCATCAGGCACTCTATCAGATCTAGTCCCTTAAATCTATTTCTCACTTCCACTGTGTAATCATAAGGGACTTGATTTAGGTCATACCTGAATGGTCTAGTGGTTTTCCCTACTTTCTTCAATTTAAGTCTGAATTTGGCAATAAGGAATTCATGATCTGAGCCACAGTCAGCTCCCGGTCTTGTTTTTGCTGACTGTATAGAGCTTCTCCATCTTTGGCTGCAAAGAATATACTCAGTCTGATTTCAGTGTTGACCATCTGGTGATGTCCATGTGCAGAGTCTTCTCTTATATTGTTGGAAGAGGGTGTTTGCTATGACCAGTTTAGGGTAGGATTTCCTTTTCAGGCAGAACCTTCTTTAAGAGGGGAAGTGGTAGTCAGCTTTGTTCTCATTTCCTTCTAAGAAGAACCATCATCAATGCTTATATTTGAATAACATTAAACAGTTTACAAAGTGTATTCACATTTATTATTTCCTCAGACTCTCCCAGAATCTCAGTGGGGTAGGCACAGCTGGTATCATAAATCCTGTTATATAAATGTAACAAATCTAAAGTCACTGAATTAGTAAACTATCAACTGGATTTGAAAACAGAAGTCTCCTAGTAGCTAAATGTTCCCTTGCCTCAATTCTATAGTATCAGAGTTCTGCCTCAGGCCACACAGGCCAGAAGCAGACTCAAGTCTGAGAAAGAGACCCCCAGCTTTAGCTCGGTGTCACATCTCATCAAAACATAATAAAAGGGAATGGAAACGGCAATCAAATAAACCTAAGTTTGCAACCTAGATCTGCCATTCCTGGCTGTATGACTGTGTAAGCTCCTTTCATTGGAACTAGGTTTCTCATCTGTAAGATGGTGATACTTCCTTTAGAAGGTGTTTTTGAGGGTTAAATAAGTGAACATAAATGTAAGCATGGGGCTTGGTGCTCTATAAATATTTATCAAATTAGGGAAAAGAAGAAGAGGGGCTTTCCTTCCCTAGTTCAGTTCAGTTCAGTTCAGTTCAGTTGCTCAGTCGTGTCCGACTCTTTGCGACTCCATGAATTGTAGCACGCCAGGCCTCCCTGTCCATCACCAACTCCCGGAGTTCACTCAGACTCACGTCCATCGAGTCCGTGATGCTATCCAGCCATCTCATCCTCGGTCGTCCCCTTCTCCTCCTGCCCCCAATCCCTCCCAGCATCAGAGTCTTTTCCAATGAGTCAACTCTTCCCATGAGCTGGCCAAAATACTGGAGCTTCAGCTTCAGCATCATTCCTTCCAAAGAAATCTCAGGGTTGATCTCCTTCAGAATGGACTGGTTGGATCTCCTGGCAGTCCAAGGGACTCTCAAGAGTCTTCTCCAACACCACAGTTCAAAAACATCAATTCTTTGGCACTCAGCCTTCTTCACAGTCCAACTCTCACATCCATACATGACTACTGGAAAAACCATAGCCTTGACTAGACGGACCTTAGTCGGCAAAGTAATGTCTCTGCTTTTGAATATACTGTCTAGGTTGGTCATAACTTTTCTTCCAAGGAGTAAGCGTCTTTTCATTTCATGGCTGCAGTCACCATCTGCAGTGATTTTGGAGCCCAAAAATAAAGTCTGACACTGTTTCTACTGTTTCCCCATCTATTTCCCATGAAGTGATGGGACCGGATGCCATGATCTTCATTTTCTGAAAGTTGAGCTTTAGGCCAACTTTTTCACTCTCCTCTTTCATCAAGAGGCTTTATAGCTCCTCTTCACTTTCTGCCACAAGGGTGGTGTCATCTGCATATCTGAGGTTATTGATATTTCTCCTGGCAATCTTGATTCCAGCTTGTGTTTCTTCCAGTCCAGCATTTCTCATGATGTACTATGCATAGAAGTTAAATAAGCAGGGTGACAATATACAGCCTGGATGTACTCCTTTTCCTATTTGGAACCAGTCTGTTGTTCCATGTCCAGTTCTAACTGTTGCTTCCTGGCCTGCATACAGATTTCTCAAGAGGCAGGTTAGGTGGTCTGGTATTCCCATCTCTTTCAGAATTTGCCACAGTTTATTGTGATCCACACAGTCAAAGGCTTTGGCATAGTCAATAAAGCCTAAGTGTCTTCCTTTTCAAGCTTGTCACATCATGGTATTTAAAAGTCATTCCTTGGGAGGTCAAGAGGACATAATGACCAATCATGTACATTTTCATGACACCCTGAAGCCTTTCAGCAGATTTGAAACAGGATGTAAGAGAAACCAGCACCCCAGGGTAGCAGGCAACCTGGGAAGGGTGTTGGGTGACAATTACTCTTTTTATAGTAATGTGAGTAGTATAGCACAGCTTTAGTGAGCATAATGTTGCCATTAACACATCAGTATTAGGAAGTTTCAGATCAAGCATTTCATACATGCCTCCTAAACACTTGTCAAATCATCATGGTCAAAAGCCATAGAAACTAGAAATGGCCTTAGAGATCACTCTGCCATTTCTCATCTTAAGATGACAAGTCTGAGGCCCATAAAGAAGGATATTTTATGATTCTGGGGAAAACTATAAAAAATCACTGGATTCTGATGCTGCCTGGGAACAAGTGTGAACACTTACATCCAACTGCTTAGGAGACACTGATTCACCAACAACTCACACAGACCAGGAACTGCCATCAGAAAGCTGAGAGCTGAAGGGTAAGTTAGGGAAGTCACTGCCATGTCACAGATGGAGCCACAGATGCAGTAAAACCTAAGGGCAATAGTGGTGAGGGTAACCAGGCACAGCCCTCCTGACATCCAGCCTCTCTCCACACAACGCCAAAGCCAAGAGCAAGAGTCCACAAAAGCCCATTCTCTGAATGCACATCCACTGTTTACCTTCTTAGGTAAACAGTGGCTTGACTGAGTTCAATCAGTCTCCTCCTGATCCAGTCAGGTGACTTTAAACACACAGCCATGGTCCCAAGCATACCCCCTGAGGTGGACTCTATTATTGTCCTGCAAATGTTCACTCTCCCTTTCCCATCCACTATGGGAGGATATACTTGCCTGCCATCAGTGTTGGCCTTGGCCTAGTATTTCCTTTGGCAATTGGAATGTATGGAGAAGTGGCGAGGTACCAGATCCAAGCAGAAGGTCTGAGAGTTCTCTTCCATTTGTTTCCTCTGCCATGAGAATATGGAGGGTCAGATAAGAGGTGCCCCTTCATCATGAATGCCAGAATGAGAATATGCATGAAGTAGATCTGAACCTACTGACAGCCTGGAGCAGACAGTAGCCACCCATGGCACCAAGAGGCAGCATGATTGAGAAATACAGCAATCTTGTGAAGCAACAAGACTCTGAGGTTATTTATGCAGCATAACTCAGAGAAAGATTTCTGCTATACTCTTCATTTGTTAATTGTGATTTCTGAATGGAGAGATATGCCTAATTCCCTCTCCAATGATGGCTTCTAGTAATGTACTATGCACTAGACCCTGTATCAAGTGCTTCATAATTCTTAGTTCATTCGATCCTCATGATGAACTAAAATTGAGATATTATTGTCACCATTTTTCAGATGATAAATTTGAGGTTTGGAAAATGAGAGCTGAGAGCTGAAGGGATTGGTTACTGGTGGCCTATCTGGGACTTGGAAAAACACCATCCCTGCCACCAGCACCACTCCAGACTGCTTCTATGGGCACTGATGGAATTCAAACACACATAAGCCTAAATGCTCAGAACCTCTCCTCTGCTCCCACACACGTTATTTCCCAACAGAATATAATCTTTTTATTTTAAATAGGCTCTTTGGTAAGAGAAAAAGTGACTTGTGCATCTTCAGAATAATCTAAGCAACCCCTCAGGTCCATTTTAAAAACTGAGTTGAATTGCAAGCCTTCCCAAGGTTGACACGGTCAATTCCATCTTGCCCCAGAGCCAAGGAGACCCAGCTTTTATAAAGTCCTCCAGCCCATTCCCCATTAAGGCACTGCAGTGCCTTGTGATGGCTGTAACGCTTCTCCTTGATTTATAGCTCCATCTATTCTGGGCCACTCCTGATGGGCCTTCTCATTCCCTGCTGTCTGACAGCTTTAGGGATTCCTCTCAGGCCATAACTTCTGAATGTTTCCACCCCTCCCCTTCCCTGGCTCTGGAATTTCAGCTGCCTTCCATTCAGAAAAAGATTGCTCCATTTATTCTCAGCTTCATGGTCTTTTTACATTTATCTACTGCTCAGCCACCATCCTGATCAGGTATTTAAAGATAAGCCTGTCTACTTCTGACAAGTGACCCTGCTCCTTTTTCTCACTGTTCTGAGTTTCTCTTTGGCAGACTCAATATCATTTTATATATTTGCAGGCTTCCAACTTATTCCATTCTTCCTTTCCTCTTATCAAATGATATAATAGATGCGGAAAGGCCTGGGAACCTATAAGAAGGTGTATAAATATTAGTCCTTTGCTATTGTTGTTGTTGTTTTTATAACTAACAACTTCCCAAATTCAATTCATCATGGTGAAATGTTAACTCTCACTGCGGTAAAGGTTTCCAGATTCATTCTCAGCTTCAAACAAACCAAACCCCACATTTGAGGCTGTTTAGGTCTGAATTCTCTGGTGTACAGTGCTGCCTATAATAAGCAGGCCGTGGTCCAGGCTTCCAGCTTGCTTAGTTATCTAGAATTTTGTTTTCATGGTATCTGTAGTCATAAGAATGCAGCTTATTAAATTTTCAGAACAGTAGCTCAAGAAATTGCTTACATGGGAAAGATCATGGAACTAATAGAGCTGGGTTCAAATTCTGCTGTGCCATTTATAAATGAAATGACCTTGGCCGAAGTGACTTTTCTGAGTCACCATTTCTTCATCCACAGTCTCTCCCTGGACTTTGGTATGAGGACTAAATTCAGTAATCCTATAAAAATCCTTAGCAGAATGTCTGGCACATGATAACCCACCAATAAAAGTACAATGTTATTAATATTAATAAAGGAATGGAAGACTAGAGTCATTGCAAGTAGTTTAAATGCTCAGAAGCTTTCAGGTTAGAAGGGATATCAAGGACCAGAACTCTTTGCTTATGAGAGAAGATCAAGAAACCCAGAGAGAATTTAACTGCCTTGACTGTCTTGATCTGCAAGCTTTGAGAACAGGGGTCACCCCGTCTCCATCCTTTCCCCGTTCCTGGCTCACAGGAGGCACCTGGTGAGTATAGCACTGTGGACGGTGTTGTCAGACTCAAGATAGTAGCACAGCATGGTGGCTGATGGTGGGTGTTGAGGGCCTGAGAGCCCGAGCAAGAGACTAGTTCTACCACTTTGGCAAGTGACTTAACCTCTCTAAGCCTCCGTGAAATGGGAGAAGCATGCACACTTCCCTCATAGGGCTGCTTAGGAGGGTGATATAAGAAATGGAAACAGAACTCAACTCAAAACACAACACACACAAAAAAATGACCAATAAAATGTTAGCACTTAAACTCTCAATACCTTACCTAAGATCACCTAATTAAGTAGTGAGAGACCAGTGAGAACCCAAGTAGCATGACTTCTAGTCAGGATATTTTCTTCTAAAATTTTAAAAAATCAGGTTGCTCTAATGTTATCTAATGTTTCATTCTTATTCCTAAGTGTTTGTTTTAATGCAGTATGTTCTTTGACTTTCAACTTTTTTAAATTCTCAAGTATTTTTCTTTTCCCTTTGGAGGAAGGCAGGGAAAATGCCAGTATCTAAGTGTGACAATATTTCAAACACACACAGACATACACACACCAAAACACACATACCATTTACACACACTCCTCTTAAAATGCACTTTTGAGAAAATATTTTCTATAGAAAGATACAGTATTTGCTTAATAATCAATGGAACCTATAAAAACTAACATTTCTATCAGTGGTGAAACCTCAACATGTCAAATCATATGCCCAGACTCCTTTCTGAAAACTTAATATCCAGGAACCATCATTATCCATAATGCGTTTTTGAATCAGGTCTTAAAACTTAATGTGGCTTTTATGCCTAGAGATAAGGTGGGATTTGGGGTTGGCATGTTACAGTGGCACACATGAGGACTGTTGGTTGATTCTAATTCTCTAGGATGATTTAAAACCTCAATTAGCCCTGAAAGTAATTATTCAGGATAGCCTCCTCATTGCCATCTTGTTCTGTGAGTTAGTGACAACCTGGGGAGGCAGACCACACTGGAGTGAATCAGGGTTCCATTAGGAGATCTTTTTTTCATTCTGAAAGACACAGTGTGAACAAGGGTTAAAAGACAAAGCTTTGCTCTAAAAGAGAATGGGCTAGGAGTTGAAAGTTACACGACTGAAAGTCTTGGCAGAGAGACAAAAACTGAAAATGAAGCTGCAGCTCCAGAAAAGTCTGTGCTGTGGCTGTTAACCTTGCTAAACTGTGGTCCAGCTCCTTTACCATTCCTTTGGAAACCGACTGGGTGACTGATTAAATAACGTGGAAAAGAAATCATGGACTCTGTAAATGAGTATTGCAAGATTGGCCCCAGTTTCTCCTTCTAGATAATATCTACAGCTTAACAGTATTTCCAGAGGCTTAATTCAGTAGGCCCTTCACCATCTCAATTCAATAGTTAATTGTGAGCCTCAATTTGGTTAATTACTAGTTTATCAGTCAAGTTACTGACTCTCCTAGGACTTTCTCTGGGGCTTCCCTGGTGGCTCAAACAGTAGAATCTGCTTCCAATGCAGGAATTCTATTCAGTTCAGTCGCTCAGTCATGTCTGACTCTTTGCAACCCCATGAACCGCAGCCCGCCAGGCATCTCTGTCCATCACCAACTCCCGGAGTCCACCCAAACCCATGTCCATTCAGTCGGTGATGCCATCCAACCATCTCATCCTCTGTCGTCCCCTTCTCCTCCTGCCCTCAACCTTTCCCAGCATCAGGGTCTTTTCAAATAAGTCAGCTCTTTGCATCAGGTGGCCAAAGTATTGGAGTTTCAGCTTCAACATCAGTCCTTCCAATGAATACCCAGGACTGATCTCCTTTAGGGTGGACTGGTTGGATCTCCTTGCAGTCCAAGGGACTCTCAAGAGTCTTCTCCAACACTGCAGTTCAAAAGCATCAATTCTTTGGCGCTCAGCTTTCTTTATAGTCCAACTTTCACATCCAAACATGACCACTGGAAAAACCATAGCCTTGACTAGACGGACCTTTGTTGGCAAAGTAATGTCGCTGCTTTTCAATATACTGCCTAGGTTGTAACTTACAACCTTCCTTTCCAAGGAGTACGCATCTTTTAATTTCATGGCTGCAATCACCATCTTGCAGTGATTTTGGAGCCCCCAAAAATAAAGTCTGACACTGTTTCTACTGTTTCCCCATCTATTTCCCATGAAATGATGGGACCAGATGCCATGATCTTAGTTTTCTGAATGTTGAGCTTCAAGCCAACTTTTTCACTCTCCTCTTTCACTTTCATCACGAGGCTCTTTAGTTCTTCTTCACTTTCTGCCATAAGGGTGGTGTCATCTGCATATCTGAGGTTACTGATATTCTCCCAGCAATCTTGATTCCAGCTTGTGTTTCTTCCAGCCCAGCACTTCTCATGATGTACTCTGCATATAAGTTAAATAAGCAGGGTGACAATATACAGCCTTGACGTACTCCTTTTCCTATTTGGGACCAGTCTGTTGTCCCATGTGGAGTTCTAACTGTTGCTTCCTGACCCGCATATAGGTTTCTCAAGAGGCAGGTCAGGTGGTCTGGGATTCCCATCTCTTTCAGAATTTTCCAGAGTTTATTGCGATCCACACAGTCAAATGTAGGAGACACAGTTTCAATCCCTGGGTCAGGAAGATCCCCTGGAGAAGGGAATGGCAACCCACTCCAATATTCTGGCCTGTAGACTATCATAGACAGAGGAGTCTGGTGGGCTGCATCCTTCGAATCGCTAACAGGTGGACACGACTGAGTGACTAACACACAGGACTTTCTTTATGATCAATGGGTATCTGAGAGGAGGACAGGAGTGAGCCAATGGCTTTCCGGAATTGCTAATGGCAGGAGTGAAAACAGGGGCTAGCTCTAGGTTATGGACCTGTGGCTTTTCCTGGCCTTCCATGCATTTCACAGGCATTGTGTTTGGTGCCAAAAGATTCTGGCATATGTCTCTCCATTCTGAAGACAGGCACATATACTATACTAAATGTCCCAGGGGTCGGGGTTGAGGGGGCACAAACTGTTTCCTGCAATGGGATTATGGGAATGGCAGAGGGGATGCAAGCAGACACTGCCATAGAAATGACCAGGCAAGGCATGCACTCACAGCTCTGAAGTAGTAAATCTCTCTTGAAGGAGGCAGGGAGGGGGCTATAGTCACTACATGTCTTGGAAGAGCTGAAATTTACATAGAGATTTGAGGTATGAAGAGCATTTCCCCAGTAGGAACAGAATGGAAAGGCACCGAAAAGAGGAGATAATTTAACAAAAGCACAGAGCTGTGATGGTGAATTGAGTGTCAACATGAATCGAAATGTGTTGTCCCCAAATTCATATGCTGAAGACTGAAACCCCATATAAAAAGATCTGGAAGAGGGAAGGAAAGTAAGGGAAACGAATAACAAGACCTCATTTCTATGCTGCTGATTCCCAACAACAGACCCATAGAGACACACTCTCTCTTGCACCCTCCCTTGGCCCCAGACACACCCAGAGTTGTCCATCTCCTACTGACACCAGAACTAGAACAGGTCCATTTTATTCAGTGAGCCCATTTTGATTCCTTCTTCCAGGTTTAGGTGTTTTTTTAATATAAATTTATTTATTTTAATTGGAGGTTAATGTTTAAAAGCACAGAGAAAGGCCACATTTCTAACCAAAGATGGAAGAGAAAAGGATTTCTTTGAAACTGATCAAATGCAATTAAGGTAGAATATCCAATTCATACACCTTTGATTAACCTTTATCTGGAGAGAAATGATTGGTGATTAAGAATTAGATGAGGTGAATAATTATATCAGGAATCTGCCTTCGAAGAAATCTCTTTCAGCGCTAGAGAAAAAGCTGATAAAAAACAATCATGGCTGTTAATAGTGTCTTTTAAGGAGAATAATTAACCTGTAATAACAATTTTGGCCTCAACTTAAGCCCTATAAAATAATCCTTTTTCATTAACTTCAAGTTCAATTAGCATCAATAATGAGCATTCATTTAGAAGTAACCACAGCGTCAAGCTCCCTGATGACTGAGCCTGTGACTGCTCAGATACTAGCTGTAAAACCCTCAGCCTTTGCTGCCGCACAGTGCCAAAGTGGGAAGCTTGGAATGGACACATCCAGGACAAGGAACAATTTGGTCCTCTGAAATATAGATGTTTCATATGATGCCGAAGTTTGTAGAGACAAAGAGGAAGATGACAAGGATGAGGAAGAAGGGGAAGAAGAGCAGCCACCACCATCTCCAGGGGTCTGCTAATCTTAATATTTGCTTTCCCAAGAGCTTATGTAACAACCTGACAGTTAATTTTATCCCATGTTCAACTGAGTTGAACTGGTAATTCAGACACTATATGGGATTGTCCTAAATGAAAGGAAAGCCCCCTACAAGATATGACCCAGAGGGAAACAAAAGCTTTATATGAAACCTTCTGCCCTTTCTGTAACTCCAAAAATTAAAAATGATGATTTGACTACCCATCAGGCATTTTTCCCCTTCTTTCTTGCTAACAGGGTCTCAACTCTGATCAGGTTTGGAACACCTATGTACTTCAAGAGCACTATTTTAGACCTGAGACATGACTGCTGAACAGTTTAAGGCAATGGTTATTAAGTAAGGCCCCTACACTAGTACACTAACAGGGGCTTCCCAGGTGGCGCTAGTGCTAAAGAATCTACCTGCCAACGTAGGAGACATGACACAGGTTCAATCACTGGGTCAGGAAGATCCCATGGAGGAAGGCATGGCAACCCACTTCAGTATTCTTGCCTGGAGAATCCCAGGGACAATGAAGCCTGGTGGACTATGGTCCATAGGGTTGCAAAGAATTGGACACGACTGAAGCAACTTAGCCTGCATGCATGCATGCATACATGGTCCACTAACAGAGTACTTCTTAGTAATTCAAGTACACAGGCCCACCCTAGACATACTGACCCAGGAGCTCTGAGGATGCAGGCCAGCAGTGTCTGTTTTAACAAGCCCTCCCAGTGATTCTGACACAAGGTCAAGTTTGAGACTATAGGAATGATGTTATTTCCTCTAGATTTCTTTTTGATTTAGGCACTCTTTGGAAAAGTTTTCCTTTTTCTCGTGAAAGAACAAAAGACAAACGCTTGCCCTTTTTCAGCTTCATGTGAAGGTACCTAGAGCTTCTGCAACCACACACCCTGAGGAAGGCAGAGTGGAAAGACAGAAAGGATCTGGGTCCTTTAGATTATCAAATGCTCCTGAATTAACCAACCCTAGAGACACACCAGCTCTTGAATTCTCATTATATAGGACTGTTCAGCTAGTTTTAGGTGGGTCTTTGTTATTTTCAGACAAAAGTATTTTAGTTGATCTCAATGAGAACAAGCATAATCACAATACAGATAACATCTAGGATGCACTTATCATGTGCCAAGTCTGCCTCATGTGCATCCTCTCAATTCATCGTCACAGCTGGCCTTGCCTCCTCCTTGACCATTAGCAACACTTCTCTGGAAGGCTGTAGTCAACATGCACTGACTAACCTAGGAGTCCTTTGAAGAGCCCTGGCCCAGTCCAATCTCCCTGTCTTGCCCAGATAACAGGTCCTCTGCACCTCCATCTACCCTAAGGATAGGTCAATTCATCCATTGATTCATGTATTAGATTACAGAGGAAAGGGAAAGAGGAAGGGAAGTAAAGCATCTGCATGAAATGCCACCCGAGTGATATCAGTGGAAATGGGCTTCCTAATAGACAGTCATGAACACGTGATAACTGTGGACAAAAAAGTGACTGTGTAGTAGAACCAAGGTAGGTGGCCAGGGCCACACATCAACCTGCCCTTGCCTTCTATCCCAGGAACTTGTTAGCTTCTAAGAAGAACTGCTATCTGCTCCTCTCTCTTCACCACTCCTTTCTCCTTGGGCCATGGTTCTTAATACTCAGTATTTCAGTTCAGTTCAGTTCAGTCACTCAGTCATGTCTGACTCTTTGCAACCCCATGGACTGCAGCAGGCCAGGCTTCCCTGTCCATCACCAATTTCCGGAGTTTGCTCAAACTCAAGTTCATCGAGTTGATGATGCCATGCAACCATCTCATCCTCTGTCGTCCCCTTCTCCTCCTGCCTTCAGTCTTTCCCAGCATCAGGGTCTTTTTCAGTGAGTCAGTTCTTTGCATCAGGTGGCCAAAGGATTGGAGTTTCAGCTTCAACATCAGTCCATTCAATGAGTATTCAGAACTGATTTCCTTTAGGACTGACTGATTTGATCTTGCAGTCCAAGGGACTCTCAAGAGTCTTCTCCAACACCACAGTTCAAAGCATCAATTCTTCAGCACTCAGCTTTCTTTATAGTCCAATTCTCATATCCATACATGATTACTGGAAAAACCATAGCTTTGAGCAGATAGACCTTTGTCGGCGATGTCTCTGCTTTTTAATATGCTATCTAGGTTGGTCATAGTTTTTCTTCCAAGGAGCAAGTGTCTTTTCATTTCATAGCTGCAGCCACCATCTGAAGTGATTTTGGAGCCCAAGAAAATAAACTCTCTCACTTTTTTCAGTGTTTCCTTATCTATGTGCCATGAAGCAATGGGACTGGATGCCATGATCTTAGTTTTCTGAATGCTGAATTTTAAGCCAACTTTTTCACTCTTCTCTTTCAGTTTCATTAAGAGACTCTTTAGTTCTTCCTTGCTTTCTGCCATAAGGGTGGTATCATCTGCATATCTGAAGTTATTGATATTTCTCCCGGCAATCTTGATTCCAGCTTGTGCTTCTTCCAGCCCAGCATTTCTCATGATGTACTCTGCCTAGAAGTTAAATAAGCAGGGTGACAATATACAGCCTTGACATACTCCTTTCCTGATTTGGAACCAGTCTGTTGTTCCATGTCCAGTTCCAACTGTTGCTTCCTAACCTGCATACAGATTTCTCAGGAGGTCTGATATTCCCATCTCTTTAAAAAATTTCCAGTTTGTTGTGATCCACACAGTCAAAGGCTTTGGCATAGTCAATAAAGTAGCACTCTGGTACTCCCTTGCTTTTTCAATGATCCAACAAACGTTGGTAATTTGATCTCTGGTTCCTCTGCCTTTTCTAAATCCAGCTTGAACATCTGGAAGCTCACGGTACATGAACTGTTGATACATGGCTTGGAGAAGTTTGAGCATTGAATACAGGAAGTTTGAAGCCTGGATACAGGAATTTTCAAAAGAGGATGGTACTGTGCATGATGGCTGCTTGGCTTGACAGACAGACCCCTGAGTTGCAAAAGTACAGATGACTCAAGATGGCAGAGCAGAAGGACGTGTGCTCATCTTCTCCTGCGAGAACTCAAAAATTACACCACACTGCTGAACAACCATTGACAGGAGAATGTTTGATCCCACCCAAAAAAGATATCCCATGTCCAAGGGCAAAAGAGAAGCCCCAGCAAGATGGCAGGACTGGCAAAATCATGTTTAGAATCAAACCCCATACCCGCCAAAGGTGCTTGGAGGGTACAAACAAAACCTTGTGCACATCAGGAGACCCCACAGAGACTGTGCCAGACCTGCTTTTGAGCGTCTGAGTGACTCCTGTGGAGCTATGGGTCAGCAGTGGCCTGCCGCAGAAGCAGGGGCTCTGGGTGCAGCAGACTTGGGTATGGCATAAACCCTCTTGGAGGAGGTCGCCATTAACCCCACCACAGAGCTGCCAGAACTTACACACAACTGGGGAAATGGACTCTTGGCGGGCACAAACAAAACCTTGTATGCACCAGGACCCAGGAGGAAAGAGCAGTGACCCCACAAGAGACTGACCCAGATTTGCCTATGAGTGAACAGGAGTCTCTAGCGGAGGCGTGGGTCGGCGGTGGCCTGCTCCAGGGTCGGGGGCACTAAGTGCAGCAATGCATGCATGGGACCTTTTAAAGAAAGTCACCATTATCTTCATTACCTCCACCATAGTTTGGTCTCACAATCAAGTTGGTCAAACAATCAAGTTCCCTCAGGTCATGGGAGGGAACACAGCCCCACCCATCAACAAAAAACTGGACTAAAGATGTACTGAACATGGCCCTGCCCATAAGAACAAAATCCAGTTTCCCCCACATTCAGTCTCTCCCATCAGGAAGCTTCCATAAGCTTCTTATCCTTATCCCTCATAGGGCAGACAGAATGAAAACCACAATCACAGAACACTAATCAAACTGATCACATGGACCACAGCCTGGTCTAATTCAATGAAACTATGAGCCATGCCTTGTAGGGCCACCCAAGATGGACAGGTCATGGTGGAGAGTTCTGACAAAACGTGGCCCACTGTAGAAGGGATCAGCAAACCACTTCAGTATTCTTGCCTTGAGAAACCCATGAACAGTATGAAAAGGCAAAAAGATAGGACACCGAAAGAGGAACTCCCCAGGTCAGTAGGTGCCCAATATGCTACTGGAGAAGAATAGAGAAATAACTCCAGAAAGAAGTAAGTGATGGAGCCAAAGCAAAAACAATGACCAGTTGTGAATGTGACTGGTGATAGAAGTAAAGTCTGATGCTGTAAAGAACAATATTGCATAGGAACCTGAAATGTTAGGTCCATGAATTAAGGTAAATTGGAATGGTCAAACAGGAGATGGCAAGAGTGAACATTGACATTTTAGGAATCAGTGAACTAAAATGGACTAGAATGGGAGAATTTAACTCAGATGATCATTATATCTACTACTATGGGCAAGAATCCCTTAGAAGAAATGGAGTAACCATCATAGTCAACAAAAGAGTTCAAAATGCAGTACTTGGATGCAATCTCAAAAACGACAGAATGATCTCTGTTCGTTTCCAAGGCAAACCATTCAATACCACAGTAATCCAAGTCTATGCCCCAACCAGTAATGCTGAAGAAGCTGAAGTTGAACAGTTCTATGAACACCTACAAGACATTCTAGAACTAACACCCCAAAAAGATGTCTTTTTCATTATAGGGAACTGGAATGCAAAAGTAGAAAGTCAAGAAATACCTGGACTAATAGGCAAGTTTGGCCTTGGAGTACAAAATGAAGCAGGGCAAAGGCTAACCGAGTTTTGCCAAGAGAATGCACTGGTCATAGCAAACACCCTCTTTCAACAACACAAGAGAAGACTCTACACATGGACATCACCAGATGATCAACACCGAAATCAGATTGACTATATTCTTTGCAGCCAAAGATGGAGAAGCTCTATACAGTCAGCAAAAACAAGACCCAGAGCTGACTGTGGCTCAGATCATGAATTCCTTATTGCCAAATTCAGACTTAAATTGAAGAAAGTAGGGAAAACCACTAGACCATTCATTCAGGTATGACCTAAATCAAATCCTTTACAATTCTACAGTGGAAGTGACAAATAGATTCAAGGGATTAGATCTGATTGAGTGCCTTAAGAAATATGATCAAGACTATCCCCAAGAAAAAGATATGCAAAAAGGTAAAATGGTTGTCAGAGGAGGCCTTACAAATAGCTGAAAAGAGAAGAGAAGCAAAAGACAAAGGAGAAAAGGAAGATATACCCATTTGAATGCAGAGTTCCAAAGAATAGCAAGGAGAGATAAGAAAGCCTTCCTCAGTGACCAATGCAAAGATAGAGGAAAACAACACAATGGGAAAGACTACAGAGCTCTTTAAGAAAATTAGAGATACTAAGGGAACATTTCATGCAAAGATGGCCACAATAAAGGACAGAAATGGCATGGACCTAACAGAAACAGAAGATATTAAGAAAAGGTGGCAAGAATACACAGAAGAACTATACAAAAAACATCTTCATGACCCAGATAACCATGATGGCGTGATCACTCACCTAGATCTAGACATCCTGGAATGCAAAGTCAAATGGGCCTTAGAAAGCATCACTATGAACAAAGCTAGTGGAGGTAATGGAATTCCAGTAGAGCTATTTCAAGTCCTAAAAGATGATGCTGTGATAGTGCTACACTCTATATGCCAGCAAATTTGGAAAACTCAGCAGTGGCCACAGGACTAGAAAAGGTCAGTTTTTATTCCAATCCCAAAGAATGCAATACCTAAACACATTTTATTTTAATATTAAGGAAATTTCCATTTAGTCACTTAAAAGTAATTTTCCTAGTACCCACTATGGTACCTTGTATATGGTAGGTATTTCTATCAATGTCTGTCCACAGTCAACATGAAAATCAGAAGCTATAATACAGCCAAACTATAGTAGCCACATGCCTTTGACCAGGCTCCACAGAAGGTTGATGAAAAATATACAGGATACCCTGAGAAATGAAGAACTTGGCGCTGTATTTCCTTACTGTTCTGCTTCATCCTTCAGCCTGTTCATCTCAAGATGGAGAACTATAAGGAGGGAAGAGGGCATCCCATTATGATAGGTGGAGAATAAACAAAAGAGAAGGCAGGAACGTTAGAGGGATAAGCGAATCAAGCAAATTAGCTGAGGAGTATGTGGATCGGAGCACTACTGGATTTTCATCCTACCCTACAGCCCTCTGTAAAATTATAATCAAGTGTTCTTTAAAAAATAATTTTTCCTTGTAATAGGGATAGAAAGGAAGCATAAGCTTGGAACAAGAAAGAAACATTCAGGTTTAGAAACCTAATCCCAGTTCAATTTAGTCTCTCAGTAGTGTCTGACTCTTTGCAACCCCATAGACTGCAGCACCCTAGGCTTCCTTCTCCATCACCAAATTGCCTGAGCTTCCTCAATCTCATGTCCATTGAGTCAGTGATGCCATCCAACCATCTCATCCTCTGTCGTCCCCTTCTCCTCCTGCCTTCAATATTTCCCAGCATCAGGGTCTTTTCCAGTGAGTCAGTTCTTTGCATCAGGTGGCCAAAGTACTGCAGTTTCAGCTTCAGCATCAGTCCTTCCAATGAATATTCAGGACTGATTTCCTTTAGGATGGACTGGTTGGATCTCCTTGCAGTCCAAAGGACTCTCAAGAGTCTTCTCCAACACCACAGTTCAGAGCATCAATTCTTTAGTGCTCAGCCTTTTTTATGGTCCAACTCTCACATCCATACGTGACTACTGGAAAAACCACAGCTTTGACTACACAGAACTTTGTTGGCAAAGTAATGTCTCAGCTTTTTAATATACTGTCTAAGTTGGTCATAGCGTTTCTTCCAAGGAGCAAGCATCTTTTCATTTCATGGCTGCAGTCACCATCTGCAGTGATTTTGGAGCCTGCAAAAATAACATCTGTCACTGTTTCCATTGTTTCCCCATATATTTGCCACGAAGTGATGGGACAGGATGCCATGATCTTCATTTTTTGAATATTGAGTTTTAAGCCAGCTGTTTTACTCTCCTCTTTCACTTTCATCAAGAAGCTCTTTAGTTCTTCTTCACTTTCTGCCATAAGGGGGGTGTCATCTGTGTATCTGAGGTTATTGATATTTCTCCTAGCAATCTTGATTCTGGCTTGTGCTTCATGCAGCCCCGCATTTTGCATGATGTACTCTGCTTCTGCTGCTGCTAAGTCACTTCGGTTGTGTCCGACTCTGTGCGACCCTACAGACGGCAGCCCAACAGGCTCCCCCATCCCTGGGATTCTTCAGGCAAGAACACTGGAGTGGGTTGCCATTTCCTTCTCCAATGCATGAAAGTGAAAAGTGAAAGTGAAGTCACTCAGTCTTGTTCGACTCTTAGCAACCCCATGGACTGCACCCTACCAGGCTCCTCCATCCATGGGATTTTCCAGGCAAGAGTACTGGAGTGGGGTGCCATTGCCTTCTCCGATGTACTCTGAATATAAGTTACATAAGCAGGTGACAATATACAGCCTTCACGCACTCCTTTCCTGATTTGGAGCCAGTCTGTTGTTCCATGTTCAGTTCTAACTTTTGCTTCTTGACCTGCATACAGATTTCTCAGGAGGCAGATAAGGTGGCCTGGTAGTCTCATCTCTTTAACAGTTTTCCACAGTTTGTTGTTACCCACACAGTCAAAGGCTTTGGCGTAGTCAATAAAGCAGAAGTAGATGTTTTTCTGGAATTCTCTTGCTTTTTCTATGATCCAAAGGATGCTGGCAATTGATCTCTGGTTCCTCTGCTTTTTCTAATCCCAGTTACAGGATCCAAATTCCAGTTCAGTCACTTACTAGTTGCATGATTTAGGCAAATTATATAACCTCTCAGAGCCTCATTGTGAAACTGAGGTTAAAATATCCATCCTTTGCAGTCCTGAAGATTAAATGAGAGAATGACTATAAAATGTCTGGCATATAATAAATGTTCAATAAATGTTAGCAACATGTGTTTTATTTCTCCAACTTCTTCCTCCTCAATAACTTTTCTGAAGTCAAGTCTGATACTCTCTGTGTCAGGTAATGTTTGAGAACTTTTAAGCAAATTATTGAAAAAATTTTTTTCTTTGAAGGGGAGGATGATGAGGATAAAGTAAACTCAACTTCTGAGTTCTATACCTGCTATTTGTGCAAAGTTAGTTCAAACCACAGATGAAATCTGGATGCCAGGAGTGGAGTCCCAACTTCAAGTCCATCTACCAGGTCTGAAAACCCTACTTCATCTGATTAAATTGTCTGCCAAGCAGCTCTGTCTCTGCTGAGAATCACTGCTTTACTTATGAAAAGCTGCAAATCAAACAACAGGGCTGTCCAGGGAACTGAAAATTTAGCTATTTAAACATTTCCTCCTATAAATAAATAAAAATGGTTGCTTTCCTCTAGAGAAAATTTGTATCCCTCTGATCTCTGAAGGACTGGAGAAGGTGCCAGGAAGATCGCACATTTTCTGGTGAACATTCCCAATCACCTTAATCTCTTCACTGACAATCTTCTGATCTGATAGAAATAGAGGTTATTGTGCCCCTCAGTTTATAAAGTATTAGGGGGAGGGTTAGTGGATCAGAGAGAAAAACAGAACACAAAAATCATCAGGGAGATGGAGGAACGGGGAGAATTACTTTTAATACAGTTGCATAATCCATAATTCAGCAAGCTTTTCATTTCTCTTATCTTCTAAAAAAAAAAAAAAACATGAAATTAAGTTCTAAGCAAAGTGCATAATTTATAAGTCTCTGTGCTGATTATTCCCAAATCCCCATGCCTAGCCCTGACTTCTTACATGAGTTCTAGTCTCATATTTCCAATTTCCTACAGAATGTTGCTGCCTTGAGTGAGCTCTCATCTCAGCTCCCCATGTGCCAAAAGAACTCAACTCTTCCTTCCAAATTTCTTTTCTTTCCCAATTCTTCTTTCCTATCAAATGAATCATTGTTATTCTAATCTTACTGGCAAAAAGCTCTAAAAACAATAGGATTCCCCCCTCTTGCCTCTGACACCTAAATCTGTTAAGTTTTTCTGGACTCATTCTTTTCTCCACCATCCCACTTTCAAAATATTTCCCCACCCTCCACTCCAGAATACTGACTCTAGTCTTTGCAATACTAATACAGACTGTGAATTCTTACCAGTTTCATTTTCCTAAAATGCTATTCATATCAGACCTATTGATGGCAGCCTATTTCTTGCTATGAGGAAGTTAAACATTCTTGCTTGCTCTCCAGGGCTCTCCTATCATGACTTGATCCCATCTTGTTCTTTCCAACACATCTCTTCTCCAAATGGAAAGGTTCCAGCAGAGCATGACATTCATATTAGGTAATCCAGGAGAACTGGCTGAGTTAACCAAACTGAATTGAGCAGCCCTCACTTCAAGCTCCATATTCTATTCTTCCCACCTAGAATGGTGTCCTTCATTCTGACTATCCAGAACCCACTCATCTCCAGGAGCCATCAAGCCTCAGCTCCATCAAGTCTCAACTCACTAACTCCATACTCACTATTCTTTGCCCCAAGACCCTTTCACAATACATTCAAGCATTGACAATACATTCAAGCACTGAATCTCCAACTTTTGACTCCAAGTCCCATATTTTTGGTTTTTCTTATTAGACTATAAGTTATTTAAAGTCAGGTATCACGTTTTATAATTACTATCTTTTACCCTGTAGAACTTTACAAAGTTTTAAACACACAAGTTTCTATTAATAATTACTGAATGGAGAACAAAGTCAAGGAAAGAGTCAATAAGCCATTAAGAAGTATATACCATGTTAATGGATTGGAAGAATTAATATTGATAAAATGACCACACTACCCAAGGCAATACACCTATCAAAATATCAATGGCATTTTTCACATAGCTAAAAAAATTTTTTTAATGGATGGAAAAATAAAAGAACTCTAATTACTAAAATGATCTTGAGAAAGATCAGAGTTGGAGGTATCATGCTTCCCAACTACAAAGCTACAGTAATCAAAACACTATGGTACTGGCACAAAATAGACACATCAATCAATGGAACAGAATAGAGAACCTAGAAACAAATCCACACATTTAACAGTCAACTAATCTAGGACAAAGGAGGCAAAAATATACAATAAATGAAGTGTTATCTGTAAAAGTTTTGAGTCACTATGTTGTACCCCTTAAATTAGTAAAACATTGTAAATCAACTATACCTCAATTTAAAAAAAAATTAAATGTGAGTGAATAACCTTGTAAGACACACACTGTGTTCATTGGGGTATGGGTAATTAAAGATGGAAAGGATCTGTTTAAGTAGTCCTCTTAATAGCATATTAAATGTACCATACCTCCTGTCCTTCACACTGAGATAGATGAATCAAGTAGTCCCTTATTTCCCAGGTTTGCCTCTAACATTATCCCTATCCAAATAAGGAAGAAGTTCAGCTTTTAATACATGAAGGTAGGTAAATAATAAGTATTGATCAATCTAGTTATCGCTCTATCTGTCTGTCTATCTAGCTTCTTATCTATCACCTCTGTCCACCACAGCTGGTCGCTAATAGAACAGAAAACCAGAACAGAGTATCTTGGATATATTCTGCATATTCAGAAAAGCATCCAAAACACTTGGGTTTTCCTTTGGGGTAGAAATGAAAATAAATTTATTTAATCTTATAGTTTCTAGGCATATTAGTTAGCAGTAAACATCGCTTAATCTGCTAGTTACCAAACACATAAGAATCAAAGAACGTTATCCTTTCCTACCACTGCTCTGTGAAATTCTAATTAAGCCTGCAACTGTTTCTAGAAATAGGATTTTTCCAGTATCACTTCCAAACCAGCCCTGGAAATAGGTTAGAATCACATAATTTTAACAGGAAAGGGATAGTAGAAATTAGAATTAATTTATTTCACATGACTGAAACAAAGACTGAGAAAGTTTAGGTGATTTGCCTAGGTTCAAACAGGACAAGTCAGCATGTCCTAAGATGAAAATCTAATCCCATGACTCCTGGTCTAAAACTCTTCCCGCCTTCTACTGGTTCAACTTACAAAGGTTTTCAAACTTCATAGTTAAGATTTTTTTCTGTTATGAAAGTAAAAGATCTTACAATGAATATCTTAAAGAGTTTAAAAATAATCTTCATGACTTAATTAAAATTATTTGACATTAAACATAAATAAAGAAAAGACTTGCTGGATCCATATGCAACTCTTAGGAAATGCACAATGCGATGGCTCTGATTTTCTGATGACTTTAGTTCTTTGAGCAAACAGACTGCTTTAGTCTACAACATTTCAAGATTTCTTTTGGGTCCTTTGCTTAATTGTATTTTACATAGGATAAACTCTAATTTTGAATATAGCTAAATTTCAGCAAAGATGATATAAAGAAAAACACAAAAATGTTAGGGGATGCTTTTATTAATAAAACAACAATAATACTAAAATAGAAGATAACAAATAATATTTTCAACCTTTTAACCATGTGGCAGGTGCTACACTAAACTTTTTAAAATTATCTCATTTGCCTCCCATGCTGCTGCTGCTAAGTCGCTTCAGTCGTGTCCGACTCTGTACGACCCCATAGATGGCAGCCCACCAGGCTCCCCCATCCCTGGGATTCTCCAGGCAAGAACACTGGAGTGGGTTGCCATCTCCTTCTCCAATGCATGAAAGTGAAGTCACTCCCATAAGAACCCTATAAAGCAAGTGTTATAATCTCTGTTACTTCATAATCTCTATTCTATAGATAAGACTTCCAAGAGCAGAAAAGTAAATTGTTGTCTCATTATTTTAAGAACTTTTATATAATAAGTTCTGGAATTGAGTACCAGACCCAGAATTAAGTTCAGATTCCATTTTCTTAATACACTGAAATACTGTGTCATTTCAGAAGTGAATGGGTTAACTAACATTCTTTAAAAAAAAGAAAAAAAAAAAAAACACCTTTCAGAGCCTACCCTCTGAAAGAGATACTGCTGCTTCTGATGATAATTGAGTATGAGGTGGACTACAGAATGACACTCCAGGCGGAAGGAGTATACTTCTATCAGGAATTACACAGCTGGAGCAAGATAATTCTCCCTGCTTCTGTTTTAACAATAAAAGGTCTTTAGTAAAATGGGGATAAGTGATTCAAGTAAAAATGCATATATATAATACTTTTCATTTAATCAAAGAACAGGCCATGTGGATTGTGGATCTTTCCCTGGCATGCTACCAAACCACACCACACAGATATAAAAAAAACCCAAACACAATTTTGGGTCACAAAATACTTTCTTGATGTTATCAAGCATTCTCATTACCTACCAGGAATCACTTACCACTTCATTCTCTTCTGATTTTTCAGAATGCTTTTTCAAAACATTTTCTGTTTTCTGAAATGTAAACATCACGGCTTATATATTGCTTTCTTAAAAATGTTTATGATTCTCATAGGCCAGAATCTCCATGTAAATTAGACGTAAATCTAAACTATGTTTCTAAATATTTAAGGACATAAAAAATCCCTATCCATCCTGCTGTCATTTTAAGCTATTTGACATTTATTGTTCTGAAGAGAAAGGTCAGATGTATCAAATCTGCATTTGTACTTCTTGACATTTTTCTTCAACTACAGTTTTCCAAACTATGGTATTAAGACTAATACTATGAAAGAAAGAAAAAAAGGAAGGAAGAAAGAAGGAAGGGGGAAGGGAGGGAGGGGAGGGGTAGGGAGAGCTGAAGGAGGGGACTAGAAGGGAAGGAAAGAAAGAGGGAAGGGGGAAAGGGGGAAAAACTTCCCTTGTAGCACATTTCCAACCTTAGCTGCCCACTGTGACACCTGTGTTTTCAGTGCTTTCCTCCTCAGCCGCATTTGTCAAGCAGATACGTGTGGGTACAGAGAGGCTGGAGCATGAAAGGAAAGGCAGGATCTGTGGAATGGAAGGGGACGCATGGTTTCATGATCTATTCGGCATGACCTCTGCTCATACTTCATGGAATGGATTGAGACCATCTGGCCCCACTCCTGGGCTCTCCATCCTTCATCTCTGCATAGCCCTCTGCATATCTGTCTTCTCTCTAGTCACCCTGGCCTGCGGTTCTGCCCATTCCTACCTCTAAGCTGCAGTAACGCAAGGATTCCTAGTTAATTGCTTCAACAATGGTCAGATCACAGCAGAAGTTGTCTTCCTTTGAAGGAGACCCCTTAAAAGGAGAAGATGTCAGGAGTAAATAAGCAAACACAGTGAGCACTCCAGAACCCAGTTTATGAAGAAGGCTGACAAGGGAAGCTAGGATGTATGGTTCCTTCATAGCACTCATCATCATTTCTTATTTTATGCATTTGTTACTCTGCATACTTAAAATGCTTCCCTCTAGTCTACAGACCGCATGAGGCCAGAGCCCTGGTCTGTTTTATTCATTGCTGTCTGTGCAGTACCTAGCACAGTGTTTGATATTCTGAAGCTGCTCAATAATTATTTATTGAATTAACAACTGTTAAAAAAATAAACATAAGGTGAGAAAAAGGAAAAGAAAGAAAAGAAGGAGGAGACAAAGGAAATTATCCAGCATATGTAGGATAACTGACTGATGTAAAGGGCCCTCATACTGGGGAAAGAATAACAGTCATCAAGCAGAATGATGGACAAGAGTTAAACTGGCTAGGACTTAAATACCAGATCCTTCTCTCCTTAGCTATGTGATCTTTGCCAGTACCTTTAATCTCTCTGAGTCTTAGTTATCTGAAAATAGGAATAATAATATAATCAACCTTGTAATAGTGAGGACTAACTATTGTAATCTGTGAAAATTGTTCAATGGTAGCTATTACCATTAGTATTAAGTTACATAGGAGTAGAATTTAGCCATTATTAAATATTTTTTCAACATATCTGCCCAGAAAAAATAGGGCAGCCTCATAAAACAGTGATTCCCCATCTTCCAGAAATATGTTAAAAGATGAGATTGCAGGAACACTATCAAAGAATAGACTGCAGGAGCAGACAAAGCGTGAGTGGAGTGGCATCTGAGGCCTGTATAAGAGGCTGAAATGCCTAGGGTGAGTGGTCTTTAATAATTTTGTAAATTATTCCTTGTTTCTGGTATCTGAAATCTCCTTTCTCTTTAGCTTTTACCCTTATGATTTTCAACATAAAGAAGGTTCATTCATCTTTAATACACTTTTTATTCATTTTCTCAACCTTTTAGCATCACTGATATCTCAGTCTCTCTCTCTTCCCTTTTTCCTTTCACAGATGATAGACTTCTTGAACTACTAAGCACATTGTGCTCTGATTTCTTTAACACTACCCTTAAACTTCCTTGTGCAGATGCCTGCTTTCCAGAAAGCTCTTGGCCAAACCCAATGACCTTTCCAGTCCATCTATGGAACATCCTCCTCCTTCAGTTTCCATCACACCGGTGGATCCAGTAGCCTCTCCTCCTTCTTGTAAGAAGGTTCTCTGGGGTGACATCATTGACTCCATTCCACCTCCTAATTATGAACTTTCTTAAATCTTAGGTGTGACCTTCCTTCCATACAAATAGCTCCCATATCCATATCTTCTGCCTGGACCTCTCACCTGTTCCTGCTTCTACTCTGTATCTTCATGTGCATACAAGATAACCTGATCCTCAGATGGATGCCCACTACAACTATTATCATGCCAGTCACTCTCTCCTAGATCAGATCCTCATTCCAACTGACTGCTTTATCAGCAACACTACCAGTCTGCAGGGTCCCTGGCCCCAAACTGTAGACCTTTGACTTCTTCCTTTTTGTTCCCTTATATCTGGGCACCTCTGAGTCCCCAACTCCTGAGCCAGGGTACAGCCTCTCAGGGCTCAAATCCAACTACTAGCTCTCCCAGTGGTCCAGGCCTGAAATGCATGCCCAAACTACATTTCCTAAAGAATCTGCAGTCAACAGGCAATCAACATGCATCACCCCTACTCACGAATTAAACACTTTCTGACTCTTCAACATCAAATGTAAAGTCCTGACTCAATAAGCCAGCCCCACCTCTAATTCAGAGTATCTGACTCAGCACCCATCCTTTCAACTCCCAATATTCCTTAGAGTTTTCTGTTCTGGCTAGTCCTACTTTCATACACACACACGCACACACACAGAATCAGTCTGTCTCTCTTTCTCTCTCTAACCAGTTGTTTTTCCTCTGGGCATTATTTTCTGTCAGAAAATGAGGAAGGTCCCATCTTCCCAACTTGAAAGTCCTTTGCCATTCTCTTTTCCAAGTCTAATTATTTACTCACTCTGCTGAGTGCTTAGTTGCTAAGTCATGTCTGACTATTTGAGACCCCATGGACTGTAACCTGCCAGGCTCCTCTGTGTGTGGGATTATACTCGCAAGAGTACTGGAGTGGGTTGCCATTTCCTCCTCCAGGGGCTCTACCCAACTCAGGGATCGAACCTACGTCTCCCGCAGCTTTTGCATTAGCAAGCAGATTGTCACTGAGGACTGTATTCACTGGGAAGCCCTGAGAAACCCTGTATTCACTCTAAGATGTCTCAAATCACCTCCTTCTAGACTATTTTCTAACTCACTTCTATTGTAGTCCCAAAAGAAAACCATCATTTTCAGCAGATATCCTTTGCCTTGACTTCCTGCCAAAAGGTAATAAGCTTATTCTTTCTAAAATTTCAGAGATATAATTTCCTGTCTCAGAGGAACTTCACCACTCCCATCATACACTGAGCAACTGGAGCTCATCTGACTTTAAAGGAATGGTTTTTGAGATCTGGAGGTTCAGAATGAACCTGCTCCCAATCACCCCGGCAGGAAGTGACCTCTCCAAGCCTCCAGTGAACCACTACAACCATTTGCATCATTTGTTCACCATTTGAGTGCTACCTTTCACTGGAGTTATTTATTAGCATGCCTTGTCTGCCTTTTCCCCTCAACTCATTGTGAACTCCCCTGGAGAAAGAGATTGTATTTCATTCAACTCGGTAAGTGCTCAATAAAAACCAAACCAATAAATAGCATTTCCTCAGGCAAAAGTCCAAATTTACAGATATCCAAAAAAGAATCCCTCTGTCTTATTTCACTTTGGTGAGCTCTCTCATAAATACATATATGGTGTCTCTAGAGACAAGCCATTATGACTCTGATCTCCAAATCCATCACACAGACTCCCAGCCATGACTGAGTACTAAACAAGCGCTGTTGTCTAGCCTTTCCAGACTAGCCTTTCTATCATAAAAAGCAATAAAATTAGACAAAATATATGAAAAAACTATTTTTCTTGGATACTCAGTAGCAAAGAATTATAATCTTTGAGAGAACGAAAATAAAATGTGGGAGATCTTAGCATTGCCCTGATTTTCTGTCTGGAGGAATTTACTACACTCTGAAACAGGAAGTGAACTGAAGTGTTAGTCATTCAGTCATGTCTGACTCTTTGCAACCTCACAGACTATACCCCACCAGGCTCCTCTGTCCATGGAACTTTCCAGGTAACAATACTAGAATGGGTAGCCATTCCCTTCTCCAGGCGATCTTCCCGACTCAGGGATCGAACTTGGGTCTCCTGCACTGCAGGCAGATTCTTCATCATCTGGGTCACCACGGAAGCCCTTGATACAGGAAGGAAGAATCCAAGTAGAGCATGGTGGTCTCACAGGCCTGAGGTAACAGCAGTTTGGGAAAGCTGATGCAGCTTGAATTATGAGGGAGCAAACCAGAGAAGAGGCATCTAGAGAAAGACATAAAACACTCCATAAAACTGCACAGGAGTCCCCTTGAGTCTCTGGCTGAGCATTAAGTTGCATTCATAGGATGAGATTACACAAAGCTGGGTAAACAATAGCTAAAGGGAAAAGAACATATGAGGGAACTGCAATCTGAACAACTTCTGTAGCTCACACTGAATTAGAAAATGCTTTGTTGTTGTTCAGCCGTATAGTCCTGTCCAACTCTTTGTGACCACATGAACTGTGGTATGCCAGGCTTCCCTGTCCTTCACTATCTCCCAGAGTTTGCTCAAATTCGTGTCCTTTGAGTCTACAATGCTCTCCAATGAGTTCATCTTCTCACCCCCTTCTCCTCCTGCTCCCAGCTCAGGGTCTTTTCCAATGACCAGCTCTTCGCATCAGGTGGTCAAAGTACTTGAGCTTCAGCTTCAGCATCAGTCCTTCCAATGAATATTCAGGACTAGATTTCCTTTAAAACCAACTGGTTTGATCTCCATGCTGTCCAAGGGACTCTCAAGAGTTTTAACCAGCACCACAGTTCAAAAGCATCAATTCTTTTGGCACTCAGCCTTTTTTTGTGGTCCAACTATCACATACATACATGACTGCTGGAAAAACCACAGCTTCACCTTTGTAGGGAAAGTAATGTCCATGCTTTTAAATATGTTATCTAGGCTTTGTCATAGCTTTTCTTCCAAGGAACAACTGTCTTTTCATTTTGTGGTTGCAGTCACCGTCTGCAGTGATTTTGGAGTTCAAGAAAATAAAATCTCTCACTTTCCACTTTTTCCCCATCTATTTGCCATGAAGTGATGGGACCAGATGCCATCATCTTTGTTTTTTGAATGTTGAGTTTTAAGTCATTTTTCACTCTCCTCTTTCACTTTCATCAAGAGGCTCTTTAGTTCCTGTTTGCTTTCTGCCATTAGGGTAGTGTCATCTGCATCTCTGAGGTCATTGATATTTCTCCCAGCAACCTTGATTCCAGCTTGTGCTTCATCCAGCCCAGCATTTCACATGATGTACTCTGCATATAATGTAAACAATCAGGGTGACAATATACAGCCTTGACATCCCTTTCCCAATTTTAAACCAGTTCACTGTTCCATATATGGTTCTAACTGTGGCTTCTTGACCTGCATACAGGTTTCTTGGGACACAGGTAAAGGGGTCTGGTATTCCCATCTCTTAAAGAATTTTCCAGTTTGCTGTGATCCACGCAGTCAAAGGCTTTAGTGTAGTCAATGAGGCAGAAGTAGATGTTTTTCTGGAATTGCTTTGTTTTTTCTATGATCCAGCAGACATTGGCAATTTGATCTCTGGTTCCTCTGCCTTTTCTAAATCCAGCTCATACATCTGGTACATCTGTAAGTTCTTGGTTCACATAGTTTAAAGCCTAGTTTGAAGGGTTTTTAGCATTACCTTGCTAGCATGTGAAATGAGTGCAATTGTGCAGTAGTTTGAACATTCTTTTGCATTGCCTTTCTTTGAGATTGGAATGAAAACTGACCTTTTCCAATCCAGTGGCCACTGCCAAGTTTTTCAAATGTGCTGGCATACTGAATGCAGCACTTTAACAGCATTATATTTTAGGATTTGAAAGCTCAGCTAGAATTCCATCACCTCCACTAGCTTTGTTCATAGTTATGCTTCCTAAGGCCCACTTGACTTCACACTCCAGGATGTCTGGCTCTAAGTGAATAATCACACCATCATGGTTATCCAGGTCATTAAGATCTTTTTTGTACTGTTCTGTGTATTTTTGCCACCTCTTCTTAGCGTCTTCAGCTTCTGTTAGGTCCATACCATTTCTACCCTTTATTGTGCCCATTTTTGCATGAAATGTTCATGAAATGTAACTAATTTTTTGATGAGATCTCTAGTCTTTTCCATTCTATTTCCTCTGCTTCTTTGCATTATTCACCCTAGAAGGTTTTCTTCTCCCTCCTTGCTATTCTTTGGAACTTTGCATTCAGATGGATATGTGTGCACCAAGTCACTTCAGTTGTGTCAGACCCTTTGCGACCCCATGGACTGTAGCCTGCCAGGCTCCTCTGTCCATGGGATTCTCCAGGCAAGAATACTGGAGTGAAATACTGGAGTGAAATTTTGCCATTTCCTATGCAGATGAGTGTATCCTTCCTTTAACCAGAGAGAAGAACCTCACTGTACACTTCAGACTTTCAGTGGAGACCCTAGAAAGATAAACCTTAAAATGAGAACTAACTTAACAAAAGAATAAAGGCTCATCTAAACTCCTTTAGCAAAGCTTGACAATAATCCTTGAAAGTATCAAATTGACGGGCAAGAAAAATTAATTGCCTGGCAAACAAAAGTCAACAGTCTTTAAATGAAGACAACAAAATCTATGCAGTCAACAATGTAATATTTATAATATGCACCATCCAATAAAAAAATTATTAGGTATACCAGATAGAAAGAAAATGTGACATTTAACTAAGAGAAAAACTGATCAATAGAAACAGACACAGAAATGACAAAATAACTTAAGTAACAGAAAGAAACTTTAAAAAATTATAAGAGCCAATGTTTATTGAGTGCTTATTATGTGCAAGGTACTACTGTTTTAACGTTAGGTATTATCTCATTTATTTTCAAAATAGTCCTCTAAGAGAGATAATCTCTTTGTACCATTTTGAGGAAACTAAAGCCCAGTAAGGTTCGTAAGCAACTTGCCTATGATCAATCCAGCTTTCAGATATTAAGGCCAAGATCTGAACTCAGGAAATCTGATTCTAATGGCTATCCTCTTTTCCATAGTACCAGAATGCCTCAGAAAGAAATTTAAAGCAGCTATTATAAATACATTCAAGGACTTTTTAAAAACATAATGAGGAAAAAAACACAAATGGAAGTACATATTCTAGAGCTAAAAAATATAATGTCTAAACTAAAAATATATTAGATGGGCTGGTTTATCATCAAATTAGACATTGTACAAGAAAAGGGAATGAACTCTAAGACAAGCAAAAAAACTATCCAGACAGAAGCAGGGAGAGAAACAGGGCTGGAAAAAAGTGAACAGACCCTTAATTAAATGTGGGAATACATTAATTGTATAACATAATTATAATTAAATTCTTAGGAAGAGGAAACAGAAAAAACTACTTGAAAATTTTCCAAATATGATGAAAAATATAAACCTGCAGAATTGAGAGTCTCTAAGCAAATCTCAAGCAAGAAAAACACAAAGAAACCACAAGATACATACATTATAATCAAACTGTGGAAATTCCTTGATAAACAAAAAATCCTACAGCAACCATGGGATGATGGGAAGGGAAACAAAAAGGGAAATAGAGATAAAAATTTCTCTGACTTCTGATCAGAAACAAGACAAACCATGTAACAACAGAACAATACTAAAGTGCTGTCGACCTAAAAGCATATCCAGTGAAACTCTTCAGAAATAAAAGCAAAATAAAGGTACTTTCAGCAAACAGAATCTGAGCAAATTTAAATACAGAAGAATGGCACAACATTAAATATTAATGGATGAAAGAAAAATACTGTAGATGGAAAGTGATTCAAAAAAGAACAAGGAGCTTCTGCAGCCAAGACAGAATCCTATTACCCTGCGGCTGACAACCAAAAACTCTGGACAAAATACAAAAACAACTATCAAGGGACTCTGAAAAATAAATAAAACCAGGAATATTGAGGAAGCAAGTAAAAGGAAAAACTTGGAAAAGCAACTCCTAAGGATTCTTGGAGAAATCCTTTCTTTCTGGCCAAGAGGCCAGGTAAAGGGCATTGTGATCCAGAGAACATGTATCTTTGGCATTCTTTTTTTTCTCTCTCAATTCATGATAAGTCCTCAGGAGAGTTAGCTTGCCTGGTGATGTCAACAGCCAAACTCTAATAGAAATCCTATAATAATCGTTATCATTCAGACCAGAAGACTGGGTTGGTGGGGGGGCGCTGGGGCTCAAGAAGGGACCCCTTCAGGCCTAAGAGTATGGAGGGAATCCCTGTTTTGTTTATCTTTATTAGCTCTTTGTTTTGCCTGAAGGTAACCTTAGTTAAACGAGTTGTGCTGCAGCAGTACAAGTGGGTAAAATTGTGAGTTTAAGGAAAATCTAAAAGAAGAAAGAGATGGAGAAGGAAATATGCTAATTCTGTAAAGAAACTGGCCACAGGTTCTAGCTCACCTGTGAGCAGCACACATGAGGACAGACTCAACGCAACACAACAATGGCCTTAAGGACAAAACTAAGGTTTAAACCATACTCAAGTCTCAGACCTAAGAACATTTAGTCAAATTTTCCTGAAAACAACCTAAAATTACTCAATATATAAAGAACAACAACCAAAAAAAGGACAAAGTCTTAAGGAGAAAGATCATCAACAGATGCCAATAACAAGATGATAAGATGCTAAAACTATCAAAGACTTTAAAGAAGCTATTATAACTATGTTCCATGAGTTAAACATACATATCTGAAAAATAGATGGAAAGGTAATTGTTAGTAAGTAAACAGAAAAATTTTAATGGAAAATTTAAACTAAAAATATATCTAAAATAAAAAATCATCATAAAATGGAGATAACAGAGTAAAGATTCAGTAAACTTGAAGACAGATCATAGAAACTGTCCAATCTGCAGAACCAGAGGAAAAAAATTGAAAAATGAACTGGGCAGAGCCTCAGGAGCATGTGAGACAGTAGCAAAAGGTCAAATAGTGTTCAATTAGAGTACCAGGGAGGAGAAGAAAGATAATGGTGAAAAGGGAAAAATGAAGAAAGAATGGCTGAAGACTCAAATATCATGAGAGACATAAACTTACAGATCAAGAATCTCAACAAATCACAAAGAGGACAGAATCAAATAAAATTTCATGCACAGATTCATTATGATCAAACTTCTGAAAACCAAAGACCAAAAAAAATCTTTAAAATAGCTACATATAAGGGACAACAATTTAATGACAGAATTCTCAACAGAAACTGCGGAGAGAAGAACATCATTCTTGAAGAGAAAAAAAAAAACTTTCCACCCAGAATTCTGTGCCCAGTAAAAATACTCTTTATAAGATGGAATAAGGACACTCAGATAAGGGAAAAACTAACAGAATTTGTCACCAGAAGACCTGCTCTAAAAGAAATGCAAAAGGGAGCTTTTTAGGTTGACAGAAAATGATAAAATAGGGAAAATTAGAATTTTAATAAAGATGGGAAAACAGAGAAATGCTACATATCTGAGTAAATATGAAGGACGAGTTTTCTCCTCTTATTTAAAATATGAATAACTGCTGAAAGAAAAAATTAAAACTGCTGTCTAGCAAGATTCTAAATTATGTAGATAAAACATATATGACAACTGTAACACTAAGGGGGAGGATAAAAGGACATACATAGTTGTAGAAAGTGAAAGTTGCTCAGTCATATGTGACTCTTTGTGACAGTCCATGAAATTTTCCAGGCCAGAATACTGCAGTGGGTAGCCTTTCCCTTTTCCAGGGGATCTTTCCCACCCAGGGATCGAACCCAGGTTACCCACATTTGCAGGCAGATTCTTTACCAGTTGAGCCACAAGGGAAGCCCAAGAATACTGGAGTGGGTAGCCTATTCCTTCTCCAGCTGATCTTCTCCACCCAGCAATCAAACTGGGGTCTCCTGCATTGCAGGCTGATTTTTTACCAACTGAGCTATCAGGGAAGCCTTACACATAGTTGTAAGCCATCTATATTTTACTTGAAGTATTAAAATGTCAACTCAAAATAAACTGTGAAAGCCCATACATAAATAAAATCCCAAGAGCAAACACTAAAATCATAATATAAAAAGATGTAATGAAGACAAAAATTAAAACAAAAAAACATTCAAACAACTCAAAAGGTGCCAGGAAAGGGATAACAGAAGAACAAAAAACAGAAAGAGAAAATAATAGTAACAAATGGTAGACCAGATCCAACCATATCAAACATAACATTAAATAGATGTGTCTAACACAGCAAGTAAATGATAGACATTGTGAGACTGAATTTTAAAAAGACACATGAAATCCAACAATACGTCTTCTACAAGAAATTCACTTTAAATAAATACATAGATTAAAAGTAAAAGGACAAACATCGCTCATTATTAGAGAAATGCAAATCAAAACTACAATGAGATATCACCTCACACCAGTCATAATGGCCCTCATCAAAAAGTCTACAAACAATAAATGCTGGAAGGGGTGTGGTGAAAAGGGAACACTTGCACTGTTGGTGGGAATGTAGATTGATATAGCCCTATGGAAGACGCTATGGAGATTCCTTTAAAAACTAGGAATAAAACCACCATACGACCTAGCAATTCCACCCCTAGGCATATACCCTGAGGAAACCAAAATTGAAAGAGACACATGTATCCCATTGTTCATTGTAGCACTATTTACAATAAGCTAGAACACAGAAGCAACCTAGATGTCCATCTACAGCTAGGATGAAGAACTTGTAGTATATACACAATGGATGGATAAAGAACTTGAATGGATAAAGAACTTGTAGTATATATACACAATGGAATATTGCCCATAAAAAGGAACACATCTGAGTCAGTTCTACTGAGGCGGATGAACCTAGAACCTATTATACAGAGTGAAGTGAGTCAGGAGGAGAAAGATAAACACCGTATTCTAACACATATATACAGAATCTAGAAAATTGGTACTGAAGAATTTACTGACAGGGCAACAGTGGAGAAACAGACATAGAGAATACACTTATGGACATGGGGAGGGGGAGGAGAGGGTGAGATGTATGGAAAGAGTAACATGGAAACTTAATTACCATATGTAAAATAGATAGCCAGTGGGAATTTGCTGTATGGCTCAGAAACTCCAACAGGGCCTCTGTATCAACCTAGAAGAGTAGGATGGGGAGGGAGATGGGAGGAAGGTTCAAAAGGAAGGGGATATATGTATACCTATGGCTGATTTAAAAAAAAAAAAAAGTAAAAGGACAGAACAGATATACCATGCAAATACTAATCAAAAGAAAGCTGATGGCTATATTAATATCAAAGTAAACTTCAAAATATGAATACCATCAGAGATAAAAAGACATTCCATTCAGTTCAGTCGCTCAGTCAAGTCCGACTCTTTGTGACCCCATGAATCGCAGCACGCCAGGCCTCCCTGTCCATCACCAACTCCCGGAGTTCACTCAGACTCATGTCCATCGAGTCCGTGATGCCATCCAGCCATCTCATCCCCGGTCGTCCCCTTCTCCTCCTGCCCCCAATCCCTCCCAGCATAAGAGTCTTTTCCAATGAGTCAGCTCTTCGCATGAGGTGGCCGAAAGTACTGGAGTTTCAGCTTTAGCATCATTCCTTCCAAAGAAATCCCAGGGCTGATCTCCTTCAGAATGGACTGGTTGGATCTCCTTGCAGTCCAAGGGACTCTCAAGAGTCTTCTCCAATACCACAGTTCAAAAGCATCAATTCTTTGGCACTCAGCTTTCTCCACAGTCCAACTCTCACATCCATACATGACCACTGGAAAAACCATAGCCTTGACTAGACGGACCTTAGTCGGCAAAGTAATGTCTCTGCTTTTGAATATACTGTCTAGGTTGGTCATAACTTTTCTTCCAAGGAGTAAGCGTCTTTTAATTTCATGGCTGCAGTCACCATCTGCAGTGATTTGGGAGCCCCCAAATATAAAGTCTGACACTGTTTCCACTGTTCCCCCATCTATTACATAAAATCAAAGAGTCAAATTATCATGAATATATGCTGCTGCTGCTGCTGCTAAGTCACTTCAGTCGTGTCCAACTCTGTGCGACCCCAGAGATGGCAGCCCACCAGGCTCCTCCATCCCTTGGATTCTCCAGGCAAGAACACTGGAGTGGGCTGCCATTTCTTTCTCCAACGCATGAAAGTGAAAAGTGAAAGTGAAGTCGCTCAGTTGTGTCCAGCTCCTAGCGACCCCATGGACTGCAGCCTACCAGGCTCCTCCGTCCATGGGATTTTCCAGGCAAGAGTACTGGAGTGGGTAGCCATTGCCTTCTCCACCAATCCTAAATATGCAGACACCTAATTAGAGCTTCAGATAGAGAAGCAAAACATAATAGAACTGAAAGGAGAAGGAGGCAAACAAAAACCTGGAGACTTTAGCACTCCTCTATTGGCAATACACATAACAAACAGAGAGACAATCAAGGATATAAAAGACCAAACAACACTATTAACCAAACTGACCTAACTGACATTGATTGAACATTCCACCTAACAATAACAGAAAATGTGTTTTTTGCAAGTATACATGGAATATTCAGCAAGATAGGAGCTATAAAACAAACCTTAAAAAATTTTAAACAATTGAAATCAAACTCAGTATGTTCTCAGACCATTTCAGAATTGAACTAGAAATCAGTGAAAGATATCTTGAAAATCCTCCAAGTATTCAGAAATAAAACCTACTTATACATAACTACAGGTTAAAAAACTAGAAAATATTTTTAACTGAGTGTAAATGACGTTTCATTACAATATAATGAAATTTGTACAAGGCAGCTTAAGTAATTATTAGGGGGTAATTTTAACATTACATGATTATATTTGAAATAGAGGGCAAAAAATATTTAATCAATGATCTTAAGAAACTAGAAACAATTAGAGCAAATTAAACCCAAGGCAAACAAAATGAAAGAAAGACAATAAAATTAAGAGCAGAAATCAGTGAAATTTAAATAAGAAAAATAACAGAAGAAATCAATGCCACAAAGGTCATTTCTTTAAAATTCAATGAAATTGGTAAATTGGTATTCTCTACCCAGAATGATGAAAAAGAAAAGAGAAAGATGATGCAAATTACCAGCATCAAGAGTAAAAGAAAGGGCATCACCACTGAGCGTACAAACATTAAAGATGAATAAACAAGGGAATATTATGAACAACCTAACTTGTATTAATTCAACAAATTAGATGAACCAATTTCTTTAAGGATACAAATGACTAAAGTTCACTAAAAAATAAACAGATAATCTGAATAATCTTCTAATTAGTATTAAATAAATATATTTAGTATTTAAAATCCCTCCAGCAAAGACTATACCAGGCCAAGATGGCATCAGTACCGAATTCTACCAAAAATAATTTCAGAAAGAAAAACCTACAATTCTCTTCCAGGAAAAACGAAGAAGAGGGAGCACTTCCCAACTCATTTTATGATTCCAGGATTACCTAGACCCTAAAGTCTGTCAAAGATAGTAAAAGAAAACTATACCAATAACTTTCATGAACATGAAGAAATTCTCACCAGGTATTAGGAAGCAGATCCAACAATATGTAAAAAGTATGATAAGTCATACCCATGTGGGATTTATCCAGGGAACTTAAAGCAAATTCAACATTTGGAAGTTAAATAGTGCAGTTCACATTTATCAAAGAAGAAAAAGAAAAACCACATGATCATCTCAATAGATGCTCAGTCTGAGGGAAGCCAGACACCAGGACACAAGGATGTTCCAATAGTCCTGTGGAGAGGACCACCTGGTGAAGAACTGAGACCCCACCAATAGCCAGCATCAGATAGCCAGTCATGTGAGTAAAGCACCTAGTAAGTCAGGCTTTAAGATGCCTACAGTTTTGGCTGATAGCTCATGAGAGACTCCACGCAAAAATCACCAAGTCAATTGTTCCCAAATTCCTAACACATAGGAACTATAAAAGATACTTATTTATCATTATTTTGAACCACTAACTTTCGGGGTGATTTCCTATGCAATGTTAGATAACCAATACCTAGAAATGCAAATTAAAACCACAATGAGATGCCACCACACACTAGCAATGCCAAATATTTTGAGGGATGTGGATGGAGCAAGTAGAACTCTCATACATTACTGACGGGAGCAAAATACAATACATATACCTTGGGGAAATGTTTTTTCAATTTCATGCATTCACCACAGAACCCAACAGTTCTATAATGGATTTAAGATCATCTATAGCATATGTCCACAAAGTGAATTATACACGCAATGTTCATAACAGCTTTAGTCATGAGAGACCCAAACGGGAAACAATCTAAATGTCCATGAACAGATGAATGGATAAACAAATTGCTGACCCTTAAACAATGCAGCAGTTAGGGACACCTACCTTCCTTGCAGTTGAAAATTTGCATATAATTTATATTCGGCCCTTCCAATACAGGGTTTAATTCCTCCATACCGGCTGTTCCACATCAGTGGATTCAACCAGCTGTGGACTGTGTAGTATTTGTTGTTGAACAAATCCACACATAAGTGGACCTCCTCTAAGTTCAAACTCATGTTGTTCAAGAATCAACTGTATGTTCATACAATGAGATGAATAAAAAGAAACAAACTACTATTATAATACACACCAACTACACAAAAAAAATCTTAAAAGCATTAGAATTCTAAGTGAAAGAAGTCAGATACAAAAGAATATACTGTATGTTTTCATCCACAGAACAGACAAAACAAATCTACCACAATAGAAATCAAATCAGATATTGCCTAGAGCAGGAAGTATTGGGTTCATTGCAAAAGGTCAAGGAAGACACTCGGGGATTGATAGGAATGTTCTGTATACTAATTAGGAAGGTGGTTACACAGGTGTACACATTTATCAAACAAAACCCCTAAAATAGGTGCATTTTATTGTATGTGAATTCTACTTCAATAAAATGGAAAATAACCATTACATAATGTTGGTCATAAGTTCAGATACCAGGTCAAAAATAATCCTTCCAGGCCAAAAATAATCAAGTGTTCCTTCTCACTTCCTTCCCTCCCCCTACCCCTATTCTCTTTCTGTCACTCTTTTGGTTTCTTTTACTATATCTGTGCATCTCCTAATCCAGAAAATAATCTCTGTCTTCTATTTTCCTGGGTTACCTCTTCTCCACTTTCCTCTCTGTTTTCCCACTTATATCTCTGTCATTCTCATTTTTATCTTTCTTTATATAAATATAGTTGTGTTTCTGCCCACTTTTTTCCGTCCCCTCTAAACTCTTTCTCTCTTCTTTAACTCACTTGAATGTACGACCAAAGAATTTTGAAATTTTGATTTATTACTTGAATATTTTGTTAAATTTAAGACTGAGTGCAAGAAATATTTGTGTTTTATTTAAATTATTTTATTTAAAATTGAATTATTAAGAGTTATTATACAATTTATTACATAGTCTTTGGTTGATACGTTTCCCTCTTTGAGTTAATGACCTCTCTTGTAACAGGGCTCCCTTTCCCTGCTTTAGGAAGCTTTTGAAGCATCCATTCTGGACACCAATGGAAGAAATGCAATCAAGAACTGGGGAAAAAAACTAATACTTGTTGAATACCAACTGTGTGTCAGGACTTACTATATGCCTTATCCTATTCTTACAGTAACTCAGGAGATGGGTATTATTTTTCTCATTTTACAAATAAGGAAAGCCAAAATTCAAAGAAGCCTTGGGCCAATAAATGGTATAGGAGGGCTTCAATCCCAGATCTTTTACTTATTCTACTATGGTTTATCCAAAGTCATGTATGGATGTGAGAGCTGGACCATAAAGAAGGCTGAGTACCAAAGAATTTATTTTTTCGAACTGTGGTCCTAGCAAAGACTTTTGAGAGTCCCTTGCACTGCAAGGAGATCAAATAAGTCAATCCTAAAGGAGATCAACTCTGAATATTTACTGGAAGGACTGATGCTAAGCTGAAGCTCCAATACTTTGGCCACCTGATGCAAAGAGCCAACTCACTGGAAAAGACCTTGGTGCTTGGAAAGATTGAGGGCATGAGGAGAAGGGGATGACAGAGGATGAGATGGTTGGATGGCATCATCAACTCAATGGACGTGAGTTTGAGCAAACTCTGGGAAATAGTGAAGAACAGGGAAGCCTGGTGTGCTGCAGTCCATGGTGTTGCAAAGAGTTGGACACGACTGAGCAACTGAACAACAACAATCCATTATTTAGAATAGGACCTTTTACCTTTGACTTTACAGAAGTCCAATTCCTCATTAAGAAAATATATAAATGAATGGTGTTATATTCATATAAAGGAATACAACACAGCAAATTAAGAAAAAGAAGGACTGAATGTTGGCACACAAAATGACTGATGAATCCCACATAAATCATGCTGAGTAAGAAAAGTCAGACATAAAATAATATATACTATATGATTCCATTTCCATGAAGTTCAAAAATAGGCAAAACTAATTGATATGGATGATAAGGATGGTTATCTTGGTTAGGGGTTGAATACAGACTGCAAGAAGACAGGTGGGAACTTTCTGGGGATGCTAGAAATGTTCCGTATCTTCATCTGGGTGATAATTATGTGGATGCTGTACATGTGAATTATCATCAAGCTGTACACAAGATCAATACACTCAATCCACTTTGTCATCCCTCAATTAAAAAACAAATCATTTTCTGATGCTAAAACACAGGTCCTATGTCCCATTACCAGAGATCCATTTCCAGAAAAGTTTGAAATTGAGCAAACTGATTTCAATGAAACAACCTCACTTTAGGAACCTTGGGGAGGGGCTTTACAAACACTTTTCAATGCTTCTGAGCTGTTAACTGAACCTTATGGCCTGCATCAAATTCTGGGGCGTTACATAGCTGCTCTGAATGCCAAAGGTTGGGGGAACTACGTATGGATGAAGTAGAATCTTAGCACCTGTCATGATTCTTATATATTCATTTTTCTACTGCCTTATATATTTATTTCTGAATAATCTAGAGTAGAGCCTTCCACACAGGTTATCTCATACAATGCAACAGCAACTCTGTGAGGTAGTCAAGACAAGATCTGTGTTATTTCCTTTAGGAAAACAAAACCCAGAGGCTTAAGGTTTTTAAGGGATTGCACAAGATTTCAAATCCAATGAAGACTAATATCATAAAAGGATCTAGGCCTCCTAGCTCCTAATCCAGTGTTCTAGTCACCAAAAAAATATTTATTTTAATTATGTGGGCTAAGAATGTAAAAAAGATCTACAAAGAAGTTCCACCCATGCCCAAGTTCACAAATCCATATTCTGATGAAAACTGAATAAAATATAAATGAGAGAAAAAACCATAACCAATGGTTTAAATTTTCCTTCTGATTTCCTTTGGTTATTTGCCTGATTTCCTTTAAGCTTGCCTAGATTTGCTTTGTTTTACTTTCATACCTACCCTTCAGCCTTTTCCTTACTCAAGGGAATTCAGACTACCTACCTCTTCATGCACCTGCTGTCAGTTAGCCAGAAAGGGATGATTCAAGGAACAAAGTCTCTTAATTAACCATGTGGTTAGGTGTATCTGCCTCAAAGGAGCTCTCTTTCTGACATGTTCTTGGGCTTCCCACTTTCTGGAATGTCTATGTTATATCACCAAATGGATTTGATAAAATTTCCCTGGGAAAGGGCCTAAGCTAAGAACAGTTCTGCTGAATAAATAATCATAATATTTGCTGAAGAAAAAAAAAAACCTATTCTGAGAAATCTGGCTCACCCAAAAATATATGGGGTACCTCCCACCCCCTTACTATCTCACCACCAGGCTAACACTTGCTTTGAACTGCTCCAATCTCACACCTTGACTGTGTGAAATAACCCAGGTAATCACTAGGTTAAGAAGCACTGGGCATACCCTAGATTGGAGGAAAAAGCAAAGGTTCTAAGAAAGAAGGCATTCACAGGGCTCCTTACTAGCTATTTGCTATTCTCTCTACATAACGCCTGGACCTATAACCATCCTCACCAAAACTCACGTTCAACTACTCTCAAGCAGAGATGATATCCATGTGCATCTTTTGGAGGCAGCAGCTCATCTACAGCTCACAAAAAAACACCATCTATAAAATGCAGTGTGGATACTCAACAACTTATTTTAGGTTAAGGTAATTTCCTAAGAAATTAGGAATGTGGTCCACTGGAGAAGGGAATGGCAAACCACTTCAGTATTCTTGCCTTGAGAACCCCATGAACAGTATGAAAAATCAAAATGATATGATACTGAGACAGGAAATCCCCAGGTGGGTAGGTACCCAATATGCTACTGGAGATCAGTGGAGAAATAATTCCAGAAAGAATGAAGGGATGGAGCCAAAGCAAAAACAATACCCAGCTGTGGATGTGACTGGTAATAGAAGCAAGGTCAGATGCTGTAAAGAGCAATATTGCATAGAAACCTGGAATGTTAGGTCCATGAATCAAGGCAAATTGGAAGTGGTCAAACAGGAGATGGTTAAGAGTGAACGTCAACATTCTAGGAATCAGCGAACTAAAATGGACTGGAATGGGTGAATTTAACACAGATGAACATTATATCTACTACTGCGGGCAGGAATCCCTTAGAAGAAATGGAGTAGCCATCATGGTCAACAAAAGAGTCCAAAATGCAGTACTTGGATGCAACCTCAAAAACGACAGAATGATCTCTGTTTGTTTCCAAGGCAAACCATTCACTATCACAGTAATCCAAGTCTATGCCCCAACCAGTAACACTGAAGAAGCTGAAGTTGAATGGTTCTATGAAGACCTACAAGATCTTTTAGAACTTAACACTGAAGAACCTGAACGGTGTTATGAAGACCTACAAGATCTTTTAGAACTAACACCCAAAAAAGATGTCCTTTTCATTATAGGGGACTGGAATGCAAAAGTAGGAAGTCAAGAAACACCTGGAGTAACAGGCAAATTTGGCCTTGGAATACAGAATGAAGCAGGGCAAAGGCTAATAAGAGTTTTGCCAAGAGAACGTACTGGTCCTGGCAAACACCCTCTTCCAACAACACAAGAGAAGACTCTACACATGGACATCACCAGATGGTCAAAACTGAAATCAGACTGATTATATTCTTTGCAGCCAAAGATGGAGAAGCTCTATACAGTCAGCAAAAACAAGACCCAGAGCTGACTGTGGCTCAGATCATGAAATCGTTATTGCCAAATTCAGACTTAAATTGAACAAAGTAGGGAAAACCACTAGACCATTCAGGTATGACCTAAATCAAATCTCTTATGATTATACAGTGGAAGTGAGAAATAGATTTAAGGGGCTAGATCTGATAGATAGAATGCCTGATTAACTATGGAATGAGGTTCGTGACACTGTACAGGAGACAGGGATCAAGACCATCCCCAAGGAAAAGAAATGCAAAAAAGCAAAATGGCTGTCTGAGGAGGCCTTACAAATAGCTGTGAAAAGAAGCAAAGTGAAAAGCAAAGGAGAAAAGGAAAGACATACCCATTTGAATACAGAGTTCCAAAGAATAACAAGAAGAGATAAGAAAGCCTTCCTCAGCGATCAATGCAAAGAAATAGAGGAAAACAACAGAATGGGAAAGACTAGAGATCGCTTCAAGAAAATTAGAGATACCAAGGGAACATTTCATGCAAAGATGGGCTCGATAAAGGACAGAAATGGTATGGACCTAACAGAAGCAGAAGATAGCAAGAAGAGGTGGCAAGAATACACAGAAGAACTATACAAAAAAGATCTTCACCACCCAGATAATCACGATGGTGTGATCACTCACCTAGAACCAGACATCCTGGAATGTGAAGTCAAATGGGCCTTAGAAAGCATCACTACAAACAAAGCTAGCGGAAGTGATGGAATTCCAGTTGAGCTATTTCAAATCCTGAAAGATGGTGCTGTGAAAGTGCTGCACTCAATATGCCAGCAAATCTGGAAAACTCAGCAGTGGCCACAGGACTGGAAAAGGTTAGTTTTCATTCCAATCCCAAAGAAAGGCAATGCCAAAGAATGCTCAAACTACCGCACAATTGCACTCATCTCACACACTAGTAAAGTAATTCCCCAAATTTTCCAAGCCAGGCTTCAGCAATACGTGAACCGTGAACTTCCTGATGTTCAAGCTGGTTTTAGAAAAGGCAGAGGAACCAGAGATCAAATTGCCAACATCCGCTGGATCATCAATAAAGCAAGAGAGTTCCAGAAAAACATCTATTTCTGTTTTATTGACTACGCCAAAGCCTTTGATTGTGTGGATCACAATAAACTGTGGAAAATTCTGAAAGAGCTGGGAATCCCAGACCACCTGACCTGCCTCTTGAGAAACCTATATGCAGGTCAGGAAGCAACAGTTAGAACTCCACATGGGACAACAGACTGGTTCCAAAGAGGAAAGGGAGTATGTCAAGGCTGTATATTGTCACCCTGCTTATTTAACTAATATGCAGAGTACATCATGAGAAACGCTGGGCTGGAAGAAGCACAAGCTGGAATCAAGATTTCCGGGAGAAATATCAATAACCTCAGATATGCAGATGACACCACCCTTATGGCAGGAAGTGAAGAGGAACTAAAAAGCCTCTTAATGAAAGTGAAAGAGGAGAGTGAAAAAGTTACTTAAAGCTCAACATTCAGAAAATGAAGATCATGGCATCTGGTCTCATCATTTCATGGGAAATAGATGGGGAAACAGTAGAAACAGTGTCAGACTTTATTTTTTTGGGCTCCCAAATCACTGCAGATGGTGACTGCAGCCATGAAATGAAAAGACATTTGCTCCTTGGAAGGAAAGTTATGACCAACCTAGATAGCGTATTAAAAAGCAGAGACATTACTTTGCCAACAAAGGTCCTTCTAGTCAAGGCTATGCTTTTTCCAGTGGTCATGTGTGGATATGAAATTTGGACTATAAAGAAAGCTGAGTGCCGAAGAATTGATGCTTTTTAACTGTGGTGTTGGAGAAGAGTCCGTTGGACTGCAAGAAGATCCAACCAGTCCATTCTAAAGGAGATCAGTCTTGGGTGTTCTTTGGAAGGAATGATGCTAAAGCTGAAACTCCAGTACTTTGTCCACCTCATGCAAGGAGTTGACTCACTGGAAAAGGCCCTGATGCTGGGAAGGACTGGGCGCAGGAGGAGAAGGGGACGGCAGAGGATGAGATGGCTGGATGGCATCACTGACTTGATAGACATGAATTTGAATGAACTCCAGGAGCTGGTGATGGACAGGGAGGCCTGGCGTGCTGCAGTTGATGGGGTCACAAAGAGTCGGACGTGACTGAGCGACTGAACTGAACTGAACTGAATTTCCTAAGACAGCCTCCCGTTCAAGTCCTTGGGCTATGTGTCTCCATGGAATTTCAAAGAGTTAACTGCTTTTCATGGGCTCATGTCTATTAACCACTTAGGTTTTTGCATTTCCTCATGGCATCTGGTCCCATCACTTCATGGCAAATAGATGGGGAAACAGTGGAAACAGTGGCATACTTTTTTTTGGGGGGGGGGGCTCCAAAGTCACTGCAGATGGTGACTGCAGCCATGACATTAAAAGATGCTTGCTCCTTGGATGGAAAGTTATGACCAACCTAGACAGTATATTAAAAAGCAGAGACATTACTTTGCCAACAAAGGTCCTTCTAGTCAAGGCTATGGTTTTTCCAGTAGTCATGTATGGATGTGAGAGTTGGATTATAAAGAAAGCTGAGCGCCGAAGAATTGATGCTTTTGAACTGTGGTGTTGGAGAAGACTTTTGAGAGTCCCTTGGACTGCAAGGAGTTCTAACCAATCCATCTTAAAGGAGATTAGTCCTGGGTCTTCTTTGGAGGGACTGATGTTGAAGCTGAAACTCCAATACTTTAGCCACCTGATGTGAAGAGCTGACTCATTTGAAACGACCCTGATGCTGGGAAAGATTGAGGGCAGGAGGAGAAGGGGATGACAGAGGATGAGATGGTTGGACGGCATCACCAACACAGTGGACACAGGTTTGGGTTGACCCCGGGAGTTGGTGATGGACAGGGAGGCCTGGCGTGCTGTGGTTCATGGGTTTGCAAAGAGTCGGACACGACTGACCCACTGAACTGAACTGAACTGCATCTGACAATGGGGGGCTTCCCTGGTGGCTCAGATGGAAAAGAATCCATCTAATGTGGGAGACCTGGGCTTGATCCCTGGGTTGGAAAATCCCCTGGAGGAAGGCAAAGAAACCCACTCCACTATTCCTGCCTGGAGAATCCCCATGGACAGAGGTGCCTGCAGGCCACAGCCCATGGCATCAAAAAGAGTGGGACATGACTGAGCGACTAAGCACAGTACACATCTGACAATGAATGATGAGGCTAGAAATGTACAGGAAGGGCACAGCTCCAGCTAATTACAGTAAAGGAGTTGCCAGAGGTCAGTGGTCCAGCATGTCTATGGCCATGGTAAGGCCTGGACTGCACAGATCACTCTGAGGGAAGATCCACCATCTGAAAACTATTGCTCTTAATGCCTCTATCTTTTTCTTTCTCAGCATTTGTTTCCTTACTTTCACAAAGATAAGACTTTGTTTATTTCTAAACAAACAAAAAAAAGGATTGGATTGTAAATATGCCACTTGATTCTCTGGACTGAATCCAAGGTCAAAAGGCCTATAAGAGGATAATAGTTGATAGGAATAAAGGAAATGCCACCCCTCAACGCCTCTTTTCATCTACATTTCTGGCAAAGACAGGTCTTCCGTGATGGAACAATAGAAACTGTCATCCTGGTCACTCCCCATTTCCTCCGGATCTCACCTCTCATCTCTTAGGAGTTAGAAGTTAGTTGTATGGGGAACACACAGTATCACAATTGCTGCCAGGGCTGCCACGTATTGCCACATACGAGGACTGCACAACTCCAGATGGCACCATTCAAATAGGCTAAAATGTATATAGGACCCTTGTAATTGCAGAGTGCACAACCAGATGCTGGAGTGTTGCTGCTTCTAGGAAAAAATATAATTGCTCATATTGATGGAGCAGTTTATGATGTTTCAGGTTTTGGATTAAGATTTACATGTGCTGTGCTTTGTCGCTCAGTCGTGTCTGACTCTTTGAGGCCCCATGGACTGCAGCCTGCCTGTCCATGGGGATTCTTCAGGCAAGAATACTGGAGTGGGTTGCCATGCCCTCCTCCAGAGGATCTTCCCAATCCAGGGATTGAACCCAGGTCTCCTACACTGCAGGCAGAGTCTTTACCAACTGAGCCATCAGGAAAGCCCTAAGATTTACATACATCACCTAATTTAATATTCGGGACATGATCTTGAGATAGGAACTGTTTACTATAACCATTTTCAAATGATCAAACCAGGCCTTAAAGATTTTAAGAAATGTTTCCAAGTCATGGCTATTGCCCACCAAATATTTATTGTATGACCTTCTGAAAAAGATAATGTAAAGCTTTTTGTCTATTTACATGTCTGGGTTATTTGTAGTATGCACCTTGAAATGATTCCCTTAGTGGAAAGAGCTCTGATTTGAAGGCAGGATATGTGGTCCCAGTCAGTATTGTAACACATCCTTTAGCAAGTCATAACCTTTCAACATATAAATGAAAGTTTCCAGGTCTAAAACTTTCTACCTAAATGACCTTGAAACAATGTTATCAAACTTCTGGATTCCAATTACTCTACTTACAAAATAAAGCAAATATTTGCCCTTCCTACTGTATGATTGGTAAAAATGACAAATGTTGAAATGATTTATAAATTATAAAGTCCCATACAACTGTAATAGGACATTAATAATGATTATTTTAAAAAGCAAAATATCCTTTCCAAATCAGGCTGGGCAAATCTCTATGGAGTGTCGTCAGGCAGTAATCCTGAGAGCGGCAACAGGCTGCAACTTTCGCTCACACAACTCCTTCTTTTCTCCTCCCCACAGGCCAGTCCCTCTATCTTCTGTACACAAACTGCCTTATAGAAGCTTTCATTTTTATTAATGATACTACTCTCCTCCCACATTCCACGTAAAACCTCCCATGAACCTTCTTTTTCTTTTGTAAATTTGTGAAAGGATCAATAGGATTTAGAAGAAGCACATTTTTCAAATAGCTGTATATATTCTCAGCATTTCAAAAGGTTTTCAGTAGCCAGTAAGAGTTCACCAAATCTAGAACTGATCTCATCTTCTCAAGATCCAAGTACCTTTTGTCTGGCCCAGTGACTTGATGCCACACACGTGAATAAATATATCTTTAATGTATAGTGCTGGGTGAGTGTGACTCCCCCTACTGAATATACAAAAACCCCAGAGAACACTTTGTTGAATCTAGGGACAAAGAAGAATAAACTCATTAATTTCAAAATAGTGTTTTCAAGATACCAACAATGTTCTTGCAAGCACTTCCCACAAACTTCAAAGATACATATGCAATTATTTTCTCTTCCCCCTGGCAACATCAAAACCCAGAGGCTCTCCAGAACTGCATCCCAAATAACCCGACTCCTGACACTGTTCTCCATCCCAGCTCTCCTGACTTCTGCAGCTTCGCAACGTTGGAAAATATAGAACTGATTAATTATGAATGCTGTGGCTTGTCTGACCCACATCTCACCTTACTCTTTTGCTCCTTTGGAATTCCAGTCCATAGTCAGAGGAATATCAATTTCAGAAAATAAGGTTTCCCTGATCTCTAACCTGAAGTTTCCCTCTCCAAGTCTCATCCTATTACTTCTGTGGGCCACACTAAGTAACTCTTCCCCTTCACTGCCACTCTCCCTCTCCAGAGATTTGTAGATTGTTACCATGGCTTCCCCTTCATCACCACTTAGACCAGCCATATATATTTAATTTTTTTCATCTTTTGTCATAAATCAGTCCATTCAACTCTTAAATCAGCTCTCTGCTCTTCTCTGGACTAACTCCAACTCTCCCAATTCACCTCCAATAACTGATATCCCTTCTGGGAGCTCCAATTTACTTTCTATCTTCCTTCCCTCTCTTTGCCCTTTCCAGAAATGAAATAGGAAGGGACTAACAGATATGTGAGGTCAAGGGTCAGGAATATTGCATTGTATATACCTACTCTAAACTGCTTAGGCCTCTCCATAGTACATATAAAGTCCCAAGTCATATATCCCCTTTCCTGGAATGAGAAGGCAGGTATTAACAGTGAAACAAGCCCTCTTATCCCACAGATCATTATCCTCTAGGCTTCTGCCTGAAGGACGGCAGAAGCAAGATGTCAAGACATTTACACAAGAGGTTACAAAGTAGAGCTATGGGCAATGTGGTAGCCTCCAGGCAGACATCATTTTTGAGGTTTGGGGTATCCCAAGACAGTTTACACCATTTGTATAGCCCCAGTAACTCTCTGTACCTCTTTTCAATGAATGGGTGTCCTGGGGAACTACTTCAGACTTTTCATATGTTGATCCCATTTATGAATTCACAATAACCCTCAAAGAAACACCATTAACATGGCATGCATTATAAAGTCTCTCAGACATCCTTTTGTTCTCTCAGATAGCCCAAACTGCAAGTGATATGAAGGTATCGTTTTGTTCCAACTAGGTGCTTTTCTATTTCTTACCACATTGCTAGTCATGGTCTGCTCAGGTTTGGTACCCTACCTTTAGTCTGAGACAAATGGGCTACCCCAGGCCCCTCAAAACAAGGGTTGGCAGAAGACCCATCCTCTCCACTTTCTTCCCCACAGACAGCCCCACCAGCAAGACCATCCCCCTCTAGATTAGACCATCAGTTACTCAAGCAGAAACAGGGAGAAATTTACTGAGCTCTGCCTATTCTTCACTTAACTAAAGATCCTATGTCACAGAAGAGTTAAATGCCTTTTCTGTAAGTCAGAGTCTATATAAAAAGAATAAATCCATTTCCTCAAACATGATAAATAGCAAAATTAGTCCAAGTGTGACTAATTGTTCCAAGTATGAGAACCTAAACTTCAATTTTGATACAAGAAAATTTGATACAAGAAAATGAATGAAACCACAATAATATATATTGGCCCAAACATAAAACATGATACAGAAGGGTGTGCCCAGTCCCTCCACAGGAAGCCTGCAGTAGAGACTGTTATCTAAATGAGGCTGGGGAAGCAGTGATAAGGCGAGAAGCTAGTCCTGCATGGCCAGCTGCCTAACTGCAGACAGCATATGTCTCAGAGCAGAAGAGTCCAGTCTGTTCCAAGTGTGATCACCACAAGGCCTGAAGTGCTTTTCAATAAGCTGTCTGTCTCTCTGGAGGTCATGGGGAGCTCATCCAGTTACACTTAGTGTCTTATTTGATCCCATCAATAATCATTTGATCCCAATACTGCTGAAAAATGCTTGGCTAAAATTTCTAGCCTTTTAATGGCAGAATCCTGGCTCTTTCTAAAACTAGCATTGCTAGACGTGTCAAATGATGCATAAGGGCTTCGTCCTGCTGCCAAATGGACTGTGTTGCTGAGGGAGGATTTGGGATGTTCACTGTGCTTCCCTATAGCCAGTAGCAGAGCAGCTCCCAGAGCACACTAATCTCTAGATGAAACTCCCTCACTCAGCAGCTCCAACTCCTCATCTAATGTTTGACTGGAGTATATTCTTCAAAAGCATTAAGTATGTGACTCTCCAGAGGCACCAGTGATAACTTCAAGCAACCTGCTTGTTTATAATAGGTAAGTTCAGAGCTGTAGAAAGGACCCCTTTGCCTGTATCATCAGCATCTAGACTGCTAGGGCCTGCCTATATAACAAGAAATGAGAGGAAAGTTTCAGAGATGCTCAGAGACAGAAAGTGGGAGAAAATCTGCATTCCCAGAGAAGTAATTTTTATATCCATTACACAAACGTTAGGCACTAAAAGAGAATGCCGCATGTATAAACCACGGAAGCCGAGACAACATTAAAGCACAGCTGTTCTTTACAAAAGTATCTGCAGCGAGGCAACAGTATTGGTCTCTACCTCAGTTCACAGAAAGCACTATCAAATTCATCAGATCCTGGCTCTTGCCACAGGCTAGTATAAATTCCAACACTGAACATAAAGGGGTCATTTTAGGTGTCAATACCACTAGTGCTAATGCTGAAATATGCATCCAGACTCAACTCATCCATGTTTTCCATGGGGATCACATATTGGTATATTTTCTCTGCAATGACTGAGAAATCTCAGCTTCAGAATATCCCTTCACAAGACTACTGGGTATATGTGGGAGTGTGTGTGTGTGTGTGTGTGTGTGTGTGTGTGTGTGTGAGTGTGTTGGGATAAGCATGGGGGATACTTGTAGCTCTATATTAGGCTGTTTTTCAATGCTTTCCATCCAATTAATACAGAGACATTAGTAACCAGTGGAGCATGAGAATTTCATTTATTTCTGACAACAGGAATGATAGAAAAGATGCCGGGTTTTACTCAATGAAATTAGTGTAGGCATTTAAAAGGCATGCTTTCTCTTCTATGCTTTCTCATTCATTTACATTTTATATTTTATTCACAAGCCTTTCCCCAATGGTCTTACAAAAGAAACATCCATTCAAAACCACCTGGTTCTCCCAGTCAAAGGATATTATGGGAAGAGTTAGAAGTAAGTGCCTAAATACACAACCCCAACTCAGTGAATATGGGAAGAAAATGAGAGTAAATGAAATATAAACCTCATTTCAGGAGTCTCCAGCAGCGAGATCTGCAGAGAAATGGGCCTTCCAGAAACAGGCATTCAGATTTGCTAACACAGATACTCAAGCTGAGAACTGCAGTGAAGGAACTGGGAGAGGGAGAGAAAGGGAAATCAACTACTGTCCCTGGCTTCAGAGTGACTCCCCCAGAGGAAAATAATCTTGGCTGCTTTGCTCCCTCTCTCCACATCTCCCACCCTTTCCCTGTCGCCTGTCCCTTAGTTCCTCTGGGGCTCTCCCAATACATCTGAGAGGAAGAACAAGAGTCTGTGAGTGGACAGGAACTGGGGTTAGGTGGAGAGCAGAATGAATCAGTGAAGAAGAGGCCATTCCTAGGTAAGACAACATTTGAAGAGGATAGCTGGGTGGGATTCAATAATAAGTAGTTCTATATTCCCTGAGAAAGTGTATCACATTCCCTAAACTTGTGGAGGCCAGGAAGAGTAACAAAGGGAAAAGAAGAAAGGTAACAGTTGAGATCTAGAACTAAGCTCTCAGAATGCAAAAGTAATAGAGGGATTTCAACTGTCCTAGGAGCCCTAAATAAAGGACATCCAATCTTGGCTGCAACCCTGTGTCTGTCAGTAGAAAGAGTCATTCTATCAAGAACAGGAAACTTTTTCCCCCCTGACTTGGTTGCTGAGAAGGAAGGGAGAGTCCCTTGGGGAGTGACTGCGTTCAAGGATTAAATATAGTCTAACTGGTAAAGGCGATTTGAGGGAGAAAAAAGAGCTAAGAACCATGGGCTGAGGTTTTGGAAATCGGGGTTAGTTGACAGTGGCTGTAAATTGATGTGTTAAAACAACAACAAAAACAAAAACAAATCCCGAACCACTCAAGCGGGAGCTGCTCACCGGTCCCAAAGATCTGGAAGAGAAGGCGGGGCTGGGAGGCTCGGATCGCGGCGGACAGTCTTCCCTCTCTACCCACTTCCGACACCTTCTTCTCCGGCATCAGGCGGATCCTCAGCCGCCCTTCGCCGTGTCGAATCCACCAGCTGAACAGATCAGTAAGGTTGAACTGAAGCAGCCCCGCAGTCGCCTCCTCTGGAGGCCCGACGCAGCCCTCTAGGATCGCCTCCTCTCCAAGCTCCAGCACCAGCTGCTTGGCGCGCCGAAGCTTGCGAATTGAGCCTCCCTTCAGCACCCTGGACAGCGTCCGCGCCTGAGCCGGGGTGGGAGAGCTGGAGCCTGCTGTCCACGAGACCCCGGGTGGTGGCCCCACCAGCCTAAGCAGTGGGGCGCAGTCGAGAGCCAGCGAACCGCGCGCCTCCAGCCGGCCAGCCCTCGGCTCCGAGGGGGACAGCGGCGGCAACAGCAGGTCCCGGGCGTAGACGCGAAAAAGCGAGGGCACCACAAAGTCCACCGCCAGGCTCTTCCTCTGCAGACGAGAGTAGCTAAGCGGCTCCCGGGGCTGCAGGGCCGGCCCCATGGCCGGAGAGCCCATGCGCTGGCCGGTCTCGATCCCAGTCCCGGAGCCTGAGGCTGCCGGTGAAAGCAGCAGCAATATCAGCAGCCACAGAAGCCCTATGGCTCCCATCCCGCCAAAGGATGACTGTTTATGCTAGAGCTCCGACTCCCCGGGATCCAGCCTCACCCTCCGCTCCCCCTCAGATGAGAAGGGGTTCCTAACAGTCGTTGGTCCTGACAGGCTCCTTCCACCAGATATCGGGGGACTGTCCGTGCACTAGATTTCCTTTCCTCCAACTGCAAGGAGGAGAGCAGGAATCTCAATAAAACGGGGCTGGAAGCTCAGGGGCGTGTCAAGAGACCCTGAAGCGCGAAGGGCTCAGCAGCTGGGACCCTATGCCTCTCGCGCGCCGCGCAGAATGCCGCGCCCCCGTCCGTTGATCGCCGCGCTTTGGAATGAGAGAGACTACTATGGTTGACGGGAGATGGCAATTAGGTACCGTCCTCTCCTGTCCCTCGCCTGAGCTGTGGTCTGTCCACTCTTGAGCGGCCTCCAACCCTCTGCAACTTTTGTGCCAGGAACGGTGGCTCCGAGCTGGTATTTGGTGTCCCGGCCACCTCCTGAGCTGCTTTCGGCTCTTCTGACCTCCTCTTCCGCGTCTAGCAGGGAAACGAGGGCACCAGCTGTTTTCTCGCGCACCCTCCTCCGACCCTCCGCATCGGGAGGTCTTTGGTCTGCACTACTAGCTGAACTTCTGGACCTGAAACGAGCCGTCGCGCTGCGGAGCAGAGGCTCAGGCCGCCGCCGCGCAAGTTTACACCGTCCTTGCTATCCTCCCGCGTCTGGTCTCAGAGTTCTCGGGCACCAAACCGGCCCCAGCGGCAGAAGGGAGTGAAAGCATTCAGGGACCAAAAGCCCGAAATCTTGCTGCCCCCTCCTCACTCATCGGCAGCTCCTGCGGCTTCAGTGACTGGGCAGAAGGTGGCCGGAAGTCGCCTCTGTGCCCCGCGACCCTCTGGGCTGCGGCAGCCAGGGTGCCAGCTGCTACTGCCGCTGCAGCCCCGGGAGCCGCTCTATCGCATCTGCCTGGTGGCCCGCCACTTGCAGCTGGCGGAGCCGCGAGCGCGCGCCGAGAAGGGGGCCGGGCCGAGGTAGGGGCGGGGTTCGAATACCAACTCCTCACCGCGGCTGGGCCCACGCAGCCCAGCCCCGCCCCGCTCGCCCGCCAGCCAATGGTGCGGCGAGGTCGACTTCTTATGCAAATCTGCACAGGCCCCCCCGCTTTCATTGAGAAAAGCACAGAGCCCGCCCTACCCTCCCTCCACCCCTCTTCCCTCTCTCGCTCCACCTCTGCCAGATTCCCTGCCCTATGTCGCTTCTGTTGTGACCAGGATCGTGTATTAGATAAATAGTAGGACTGGAAGAGGCCTTTGTAATCAAGTATTCTAATTTAGCATTTAAGGCAAGTAAACGAATCCGACTTAGGAAAAGCAGTTCTGGAATAAAACTGAAGGCCAGGGGAGGGGAGAAGGGAGGTGCAGCGTGACACTGCCAACTCTGGGCTTGGATTAGGGCCCTTAGACAGAGTCTTCTCTGACTCTTCCATTATTTGAACGCATTCCTGGGGAACCTGGTGATCCCACCATCCACACAGGACAAAATGGTGCGGAGGTCGGAGGGAGCATTTTTGGGGGGTTAAGGGGGAGGGTGGAAGTGGCTCGCGATCTTGCAGAGTTGCGATTCAGCTACAACAAATATTTCAGACCGCAGTCACTGCGTGTTTTCTCAGAATGGTGCTTAAATATGTGTTACTTCCTTTACTCTCTGCAAGGTAAATATTTTAAACTCTAGTTTTTGAGGAAACTTGAGTCACAGAGATCTTAACTGATTTTCCTAGGATCACAGAGTCCTACGTGCCTCCCGAGCTCTTACTCATGCCTCTTAACCACTGCTCTTAATCATACCCTTCTATGAGTAACAGGCTAAGAAGTCTAGAAGTGACTTAGCTAGAAAGAATGATCTGGCATTCCTGTTCACAGTCCTGGGAGTGACAGACAGTTCAAAACTGCAGGCCATTTCTATAGCCCTGTGAAGTCAGGGCTGTATCTCCAGTCTCTCACTTCATTTCTCTTGAGCAGCTATCACAGAACCTGGATAATGGCTGTGTTTATAACAAGTGGTTCACTGGAATCGCAGACAAACTACAATCTTTGATGCACACAGTGGAGCTGATTCTCCCTCACTGAGCAACAAAGAATGACCTGACTTATCGAAGAAATGATGCTCCTACCTTGGTGGAGCAAGAGAAAGAGGTAGAAAAGGGAAGAGGAAGGGAAGGGTATGAAGGTTAATAGCTTCCTAGTATGTGAGCATATATGTTTTGATCTTCATCATATTTCACTGGCATGCACACTAGTGAGAGAATAATTTTCTATGTGACATATTAAAAAGACTAAAACACCGGTCCTTTCATTCCCCACCCCAGCCCTTCCTTATTTCTCTGTTTAATTCTGTCCAAAGTCAAACTGACTCCAGGCATTTGTTAGTAACTAAGAATCCGCTACAATCAACAGCCACTAGGGGGCTGCAGAGACTTTCAACTTGAGATATCTGCCAGGGTTGAACATTTTCCCAGGTAATCACCAAGATCACTGCCACTTCTGCACCTAGTGAACACAAGGTCTCAATTCTCATGCTTTTATAAATTTTCTCCAATATCCCCAAAAGAAGGACAAGTGCATCTCTGTATAGATTAAATCACAATGAATCCAAAAAATTTTCCCTTGTTAAATAATTTAGAAAAAAGAGGCAGAAGTGAATATTGATAGTCTATCAGTCACATATGAGGCATGTATGTATATGCATATACATATGCATCTGTGTGTGTGTGTGTGTGTGTATCACATCACACAGTGGCCTTTTGAGAAAAGGTATGTATTATTATTTCCATTACAGAGACAAAACAACTAAGGCTCAAAACCACTAAGGCTCAGAGAGGCAAAATAATTTGCCCAAGGTCAAACAGCAAATAAATAAGAGTTGGAATTCAAACCAGTGATTTTTTTTCCCTCCAAAATTAACACATTTCACTGAAATAAATTTGGCCTCTTGCTCATGTATACAGTTATAATTTTGCCACTTCTCCCCTATGTCATTAGCTTCCCCAGTGGCACAGTGGTAAAGAATCCATCTGCCAATGCAGCAGATACAGGAATCATGCGTTCAATTCCTGGGTCAGGAAGATCCCCTGGAGGAGGAAATGGCAAACCATCCCAGTATTCTTACCTGGGAAATCCCATGGACAAAGGAGCCTGGTGGGCTACAGTTTGTGGGTAGCACAGAGCTGGACACAACTGAGCAAGCACATCTATTCTACCTTATATCATTTCCATCTAGAGCACAGCAGATGGAAAAGAGCAATTAAAAACAAGTGGGGGAAAACAGAGATAGAAAGATTTAAAATGTGGCAGCAATGATAACTAACATGGTCTGATGCACGTATTATGGACCAGCATATTTCAAAATATGGGGCTTCCCTTGTGGCTCAGATGGTAAAGCGTCTGCCCTACAATGTGGGAGACCCAGATTCGAGCCCTGGGTTGGGAAGTTCCCCTGGAGAAGGAACTGGCAACCCACTCCAGTATTCTTGCCTGGAAAATCCCATGGACAGAGGAGCCCAGTAGGCTACAGTCCATGGGGTCGCAAAGAGTCAGATACAAATAATTTTCATGTATTATCTCATTTAGGAATCACACTAACACTATGAGGGGAAGTAATAATATCTCTATTTTACAGATTACAAATGGAAGCTCAGAGAGGGTAAATTCCCAACAACAGACTACAAAAGGTAACAAAATTTGTTACAGAATTTGAACCTGGATATCTGACTAACAAGTCCATGGTATCAAATCCTGGATGACCTCACAAGACAGAAGATGGAGTATGGTGGAATAGACTGAGATGGACAGAGGTGAACAAGGAAAAAACTGAAAACTCAACTCAAAAAGAGAGATACAAGGTGTGGGAGTTACAGTGAGAGCGGACAGGAGACAATGGAAGCCATGAAGACATTTGATAAGATGGGCTGCTCTGGGTCACCTTGCTGATAACTTGGGCACTTAAGTTGAGGAGGGAGGAAAGTGAGATCATGAAGGAAGAAAGGAAAGGGCCAAGATGGACACTGAAAGCACCAAGACCCTCCTCTGGAAATTCCCAGTTTCTGGTAATGGTAAAGTAAATAACACTGAAAAGGAGGGGTTTGAGTTCTCTATAAGAAAAGCAGTAATAAAAACAGCATTTCAAATCTAGGCAGTGTGACATAACACCTCAAAACTGGAAAATCTGATTGAGACCTACAGAGTTAAGTCAGGCATTCAGTTGGTCAAAAAGAAGGGGGAAAAAGGAGAAGAGAGGGGGAAGGAAAAGAGCAGGAGGAGCAAGAGAAGGAAAAGAAAGTAGGAGAAAAATTGTAAGTTGAGCTGAAGCTAGTCATTAGAAGATGCTTACTGCTAAGACATTTGGAAACTCACAGCCAGAGTTATCTTACCCTGGGACAAGAGCAGGGAGTGTGATCTAGGAAAAACATTCAAATGAATGTGGATTTGTATTCAGGAAACCAGATTTTAATCACCATCTTGCTTCTCAGAGGCTCTATGAATCTTGGGGAATTCCTTGATTTCTCTTGGCTAATACATCAAACTAGAAGAAGAACCAGGTATAGCTTTAAGACACTGACCACTCTGAATTCTGTGTGAGATTCTCCAAGTGGCCAAAAAGGTCTCATCCAAGACTGAGGACCAGAGCTGAGGTGGCTCAGACGGTAAAGAATTTGTCTGTAATGCAGGAGACCTGGGCTTGATCCTTGTGTTGGGGAGATCCCCTGGAGAAGATAATGGCAATCCACTTCAGTATTCTTACCTGGAGAATCGCCTGGACAGAGGGCCTGGCAGGCTACAGTCCACGGGGTCACAAAGAGTCGGACACAACTGAGCAACTAACACACACAGAGAAAGAGAAAATGAACTTCCAAGGGAACCAAGGAAAGAGTTTGAACCTAATGCTGAAAAGAGGAAAAATAAAGATTTATTTCCAAAAATGTATCTCTACTAGTAAATAGAGTTCAGTTCTGAAACTGTATCTGCAATTACTGACCAGTCATACATGATATTTTCTAATAATCATCATACTAAGAGAAAAGTAGTTAGAAATATTAATTCAATCATTATTTACTAAGCACCTACTATTTGCTTGGCTTTACATGGGGTGCCAAGGAGAGATACTGTGATGAATAAAACAAAGTTCCTATTAGCATGAGGTCTTGATAAAAATTAAGTGAAAAAATCAAGAATGCAAAATTGAATTCATGCCTATGCTATACCTAAGCAAAAATTACAAATATAAAACAAAAAAAGAGGAAAACATAAATAGATTTATTTATAAATAAACTTATTGGGCATGGCAAATTATGGGTGATTTTTTTTCTTTTTACAACTACCTTTTAACAGTTTTGTAAAATAAATAATAATAGAATTTAACTCTCATAAAGAAAATATATCAGTCAGGATAGCTAGGTTATGCTGTTATAACAACAAAAACAACAAAAATCTCACTAATGATGACATATAATCTCATAATCCATATCTATTTCAGGTCAGCAGAGAGCTCTGATTGTCATAATCAGATCCAGGCTATGGAGGAGCTATTATTGTCAACTTGGAGGGTTTTGAACGAAAAAATTTCAACCTGGAAATGTCACATCCTTTTTACTCATGACTCTGGCTGGAAACAACCATATGGACCTCTTCTGTCATGAGAAAGTCCACAAGGTGGAGAGTCAGAAATATCCAGCAAACAACCTCAGTGATGTCCAAGGAAAACCTATTGAAGTGTTGCCTTAGATGACTCAGACCAGGTAGGGTCTAGAAGACTGGTGTTACCCAGAGAAAATATGATCTTAATTTGCTTGAGATCCACAGCCAATGGGAGAGCCCAGCCACATGAGGCCACACGGCCTCTCACTGTGTCCATATGTCATTGTGGAACAACAGAAAAGCTTGGTCTGCTCTCATCCTCACAAGGCATGATATAAGAGGCTGCACAGACGCAATAAAAGCCCTTCTCAAACACCAGAGAGTGACAGCTCTCTCCCAGAAACTATAAACAATCTCACATTTACTGAAAAGAGAAGAAACAACAGGAGAAATCAAAGCAAACAGTTCACCACTATGTATTTCACAGCAATCCCCGTGTTTGCTGAAGCACAGTACATTAGGGAAGAAGGCCATGAGCTATTACTACAACTGCATGTGTTGGTCTTATCACCTGCTGCTGGCCTAATATTTTCTTGTCTTTTTAAATATCCTTTTTGGCCAGGGAAGATGAAAGTAAAACTTTTGGGGTAATTTGATTGTCAATGCAGTCCTTTTAGAAAACCTTTCAGGGGCTCCAAATCAACACAGTATCCATTCCATCTAGTTTTTTCTGACTTTCAGCCAACACAGGTTAGTGTCCTGGCCTGTGACTTTTAGCGACATCAAGAAGCCGCCTTTGGTATCTTAGATCCTAATCACATCTCTGTGACAGATCAGATCAATCATAGGCAGATCAATCTCTGAGCAACAGATTACATCTAGCTGACCTGCCCCAGCTGTCAGTCCTATCTGATTCATCATTTCACATCTGCATTGTCTTGCTTGGTCTTCTCTCCCTGACTTTCTTCCTTATTCAGACCCAGGGGTGACTAAACACCTTTGACTGAGCCCTACCCAGATGGAGAGACAAATTTTGGTTCTACTTAGGAGGAAGGGGGCCACAAAGGATGAGATGGTTGGATGGCACCACCAGCTCAATAGACCTAAGTTTGAGCAAACTCCAGGAGATAGTGAAAGACAGGGAAGCCTGCTGTGCTACAGTCCACAGGTGGCAAAGTGTCTGACAGGACTTAGCGACGGAATAACAACAACAAGAGGAATCTTAATGGCTTAGCTCAGATGGCTTATCATCAATTGCCTTTCATGCTAATCACTTTGAATCCTATTCAAATAACTGCTTCTTTTGTCTTGTCCAGCGACCAAGCCACACCTTATTCCTAATTTCTTAAAGGGCTAAGCTTAGCCTGTTGTTATAGGACTCTCCCCCTAATCAATACCCTCTCTCTGAATTCCTCTCTCCACTGACTGGCTGCTCTGAGCCAGTCTCTTGCCAGCCCAACTGTGTGTATACTAGTTCTCAGTTTTCTCTCCCATGGATGTGAACTAGAGATGCTATCTTCCTCTATTTCCCCCTTCTTCTGATTGGACCCACAACCAAGAGTAAGCATTGCTTATTACTATGGGACACAGGTCATGACCATGGTTGATTAGAAAAGAAGTGAACACCTGACTCCAGAGAGGCCCATCCTCAGGCTGGGTGGAGCCAATCACCTCTCCTCTCCAACTAGGAAGCAGACTATGTGCAACTGACATGTGAATCATTAACAGTGGGGCATCAGAATGCCCCCTAAAAACTGATGGTTTCCAACAGGTCTTAAATGAACATCTCACTTAGAAAATTTGGGATGGACTCTGCTCCTGACAAATCAAACTAAGACAAGCTGGGACACTGCCCTTTCTCTCCCACTAGTGCTTCCTGGCACTAACTCCTTACTGAGATCCTACCTAGACATTGCTCTCTAAGCACAGGTGTACCTGACCCCAACACTACTCACCTTGCTATCCATACCTGACCTAGGTCTGCCCTCTTCCTGTTTCCTCTATTTTCCAGAGCCTGCTTAAGCTGGGCAAGTCTCACCGGCAGCCCACCTGAGTTATGGTCACAGGTAAAGACAAGAAGCCCTGCAGATGGACAGGCTTATCTACACACTGTCTACTGCTCTCACGCACCATGTCAGGGCCACTTTGAAAAGTGGTCTTTGAACACCCAGAAGACCCATAGGCAACTCCTGTGGTTAGAGTCAAAGGTGGTGAGAAGCGACAGCACTACTGAACTGCTTTTAAATTGGTCTTTAAGCAAAAGAGTAAAGCAGCTCAGCCCATTAAGGAACCCTCACTCAGAAGCTGTCCCACTGACATGCTTCCCAGGGCCTTAAGGGACTCCACTAACGAACCTCCAGCAGCTACACCAGTTACTTCCCTGCAAGTCACACCACATCAAGGTGAGTTTGCAGGGACATGAATGCATGCCTGGCCCATTGAGGGAGCCCATCTGGTAAGTTTAGCTTCTATTTTCAGCAGCATGACATAATGAAGGAAGCTCCTTTGAGGGAAGCAAAGCATTTTTCCAACTTGTCTCTCCACTTCTTTACAGCAGTGAGTTTCAAAGCCTGATGAATGCAAGAGGTCTCCCTTCCTTCAGGGAATGATGAGCTGTTCTGTAGACTTTCATCATGACATGGGACTCTGGGGTACTTAGTAACAAACTGAGTTATCGAGGTTATTAAATGTTGGCGTTCATAAACTAAAAATGGCTCATTATTAGAGTTTGCAGGGGAGTTTAATTCAGTATCCACTAAAAAGTGAGTACACTTTGCAAAGCCTGGCCCCATTTCCCAACTCCAGCTAACTATGAGTGCAATGCCTTAGAGGAAATTGTACTCCAATAATCTTCAGGAAGTCAGCTTTCTTATCACCAGGTACTCAGCGCCACTGTGAATTGCACTGAATGCAAACAATACTCCAGGTGATTCTACTAGCATCAAGATTACCACACTGTTGCGAGCTGGTGAGGTTTTCAAGAGCTGCTACTTTTAATTTTTCAAAATATGAATTGTTGCTCATTTAGCTCCATTAATATTGTTATTGTTCTTCAGTCACTAAGTCCTATCCGTCTCTTTTGCAACCCCACATACTGTAGCCCACCAGGCTCCTCTGTCCATGGGATTTCCCAAGCCAAAATACTGGAGCCTTCTCCAGTGGATCTTCCCAACCCAGGGATCAAACCCACATCTCCTGCCTTGCATGCATATTCTTTACCACTGAGCCACCTGGAAAGCTCTTCATTAATATTAGAATATTATCAATTATTCTGTTAACCCTACAGTGTGTAGTGATATATGGTTGCATTAACAGTATTTGGGGCCTATAATTTTTCCAATAATTAAAGTTTAACATTAATCATCCACATCCCTGGGCTAATTTGCTTTTATAAGGACACAGTACGTTATGTGCTGCCTGTGAATTTGCGCCACTGGAATAACTTGAACTTCTGTCAAAGAAAGTGTGATAAAATCACTGAGTTGTTTTAAAATTACAAGGTACTGTTTAAGCATATATAGACTTTATATTCTCACTTTCTTCTTTTATAATGTGAATAATATGTAAGAAGTATTTCTCACTAGCAACAAATTTATCACAATTTGTTCATCTCCAATTCTTTTTTATCCTCTCCAACTTCTATCCATCATCAAAAGAGGGGTTGGGTGGGCCATGGAGTCTTTTGCCTCATACAAGTGGACTATGATGAAAAACACTTAAGGACTATGGAAGTTGGAAGGCCCATGGATGGGAGTCAAGGCCCACCAAAGCACCACCAGCTTGCCTAGAATCTGAGCACACACTGAGTTTCTATGTTTGCAGAAAGAATCCTGCTGCCAAAAAATGTTTGAAATCTCTGCACTACACATTTCTATTTATGCAATACCACAGTCACTTAAAACAATGCTAGAAAAATCCAGAAAGAAAATACTACCTTGTTAGTCATGGGAGTTGCTTTATTTTAAGAAAAGGAACATGTAAATGAATAGTCAAAGCAATGAGAAAAAACAAAGGTGGAACTAGATAAAGAAGGTTTCACTCAGCTCAATTTAACCTAGCAAAGGACTCAGCTGGGTGTTGGGAGAGAATGGAGTGGGAATGCCACCAAGATGAATGAGATAAGATCCTAGATAGTTTTGGTCCAAGAGAACAATGAGAGAAGTTCAAAACTGACTATGATACAGAAAAGAGAGATGCAAAGTGCCTGGGGAGAGGGATCACGGGGAGGGATGAGGGAGGAGGCTTCTCCCCCAACCCTGGGTTGGCAGGACTTAGTCAATCACTCTGCAGAAATTTACCACTGTGAAGGCACTTGGCAAGGCCAAGGAAAGGACACCCACAGCCAGGGATGCCCCTATTCACCTCAACACCAAGGAAAGTGATTTAAGACAAGGCTTCTTAAACTTGATTGTGCATGCAAAGTATAGGTTGGTGGGAGAAGTCTTGTTAAAAAGCAGATTCTGATACAGTAGGTCCAGGACTGGCCTCAGATCCTGCATTTCTAAAAAGCTCCTAAGTGATTCCAATGCTGCTAGTCAGCATTGAGCTGTGGGATCTAAAAATCCACGCCACAGTCAGATGCTAATGACACATTATAAGGCATTAAGTTCTGTGACAAATACTGCTCCTTGCCTACCCAACATCTTCTCCTTTTATTTCACATTGAAAATCCCAGTTTTGTTTGGTAGGCTCATATGCTCAGCTAACTGTTTAGTTCCCCGGTATTCACTGTAGTGGGGAGTTGGAGGAGATGACACAATTTGGACAAAAAAAGTGCAAACAGAACATTCTGGAGAAGGTATCCATTCCTGTTTAAAATGGCAAAACCTCTGATAGAGAAGGTCTTCATTCCTGTCTTGCCTTTCCCTCTCCTTTTTCCTGCCTGAAACACGGACCTAATGCCTGAAGGGGCAGCAGCTCTCTTGCCACCATGACATGGAAAACCACAGTCATGATGATGGAACTGGAGGAAGCAGCCTGGATCCTTCATCCCTTGTGGATTGTGCCTTTCTGCCGTTTCTCGGTGTCTAGGTTTGGGTTTGCCCAGAAGTAGCCCTGAGACAAGAACTGGCCTGCTGTTTATTTAGGAAGTAATCCCATGAAACACCAGTAGGGGGATGGGAAGCGACACAGGGAAGAGAAGGAAGCCAAAAATGGTATGTCATCTATTCAGCGGGGAACTGAATCTTAGTCCCACTGGGGAAGTCCAGGACACCGTGCAGAGCACACCAGAAAGATCCCGCCAAGAGGGTAGAGAGTTAATGCACCCAGGCAGTCCCATCCTCTTGGGGGCAGGGGGAGAATTAAGCCATGTAGGGCATTAATTCTCCAGAACACTGGCCTGCCCTACATACAGGTCAAACATACTCCCACAGCCTGAAAAAGCTCTGCGATCAAGACTGGGGGTATTTTCAGTGGCAGTGAGAAGCATACAGACTGACATGAATGTGGTACCAGCGGGATCTGCTACACCTGGTAAACTCAATCCAGACTCTATTACCCAAACACAATTCAAGCTGAAATCACCTTAGGAGTATTCTGATTTTTTAAAAAAGGTTCTCACCCCATCACAAGAACACAGAGGGCAAAACTATTTAATATTAAAGCATGTATTTATAATGGCAGTGTCCAAGGCAACATATTTAGAGGCAGGAAGCTTTTTCTAGCAAACTTTAAAACACACTATATAGGTAACCACATGCTCTGCCAGTGGGAGCAGGCAGCAGGCTTCTCCACAATGTGGAAATTTTGATAAAACACCCAGAGCTTATAAATATGTTATTCACACAGAATATTTTCCCACTTAGTCTAGATTTTATTTTCTTGCTTCTTTGGCAAATCAAAGAGACTTTCAATGAGTTCAGGAAAAAGCATTCTCCAGGCAGGTAAAGCTCCCATCCTTCTAAATGATTAACATCCTTTTGAATGACCTAGAAGATGAAATAATAAGAAAGTCACTCAGAAAAGCACATGGTAGCAAGCTGAGACAAAGCAGAAATGTGAAGAGAGATGAAAAGAATGAGTTTATAAAGTTCCTGAATGTAGAAACTGGAAGCAAGCGCACTGAGATCATCCTTTATTCTTGCCTCAGCCCTCTGGCTGACCTCCGGGGGAATGAAAGCAGTGTGGTGAGAAGAACCCCAGCCTAGACTTCATTCCACTGCCCATCACCCCACTCTGCACAGCACCTAAGTTAAGGGTTGGCTGCAGCCAAGGCAAGACAGACTAAAGACTAAGCAGGCCTAAAAATTCCAAGGTCAGTGATTTCAAAGAAAAACTCAGTAGAAAAAGCAGCAATCACTAAGGGGTAGAGAGCAGTAGTATCTGCAATCATACTATAAACCCCACTCTGCTGACCCAAGGGATTTGGGCAGGCAGGGCCAGAGTCCCACCAGGGAAAAAACCACCACCACCACCACCAAGCCTAAGGTCATGGAAGAGATGGGGAACTGCTTTCTTTTTTTCTTTTTAAATATTTTTATTTCTTTCTTTATTTGGCTGCATCAGGTCTTACTTGCAACACACAGATCTTCCATCTTTGTTGTGGCATGTGGAATCTTTAGTTGCAGCATGTGGACTCTTACTTAAGACAGGTGGGATCAAGTTCCCTGACTAGGGATTGAATCTGGGCCCCTGGCGTTGGGAGCATGGCATCTTAGCCACTGGTCCACCAGGGAAGTACCTGGAACTGCTTTCTTTTTCTGCTTTCTTTTAAAAGTATTTTAAGAACTTTTCACAGTCTCAGATATTTTCAAATCAGGTTTCAACATAGCCAAAGGACATGCAATTAAGCAACTGCTTTTGCCACATAACAGTGAACACTTTATTTTCTTTGCTGTTGTGCAAATCACAATGATGGAATTGTCCCTGTTGAATCACCAATGCAGTCCCCTGAAGTGATTTCATCATTTCTTTCTGAGGAGATTGTTGGCCTGTCACTTTACCTTTGCGAATCTCAGCTTACAAGCTTATCCATAACATGAGATACATCTACCCTCTCCATGTCTTAGAGTTGTTGCAAAAGTCAAATCAGAAATGGTATCATCTATTTGCAACGGCTTATGAACTAAGAGTAAATGTAAAATACTGTTATTACTCACATAGTGTTGTCCCCTAAGAAGATCTGGATTTTTTGTTTATACAATATTAGTGTGACCTTGGAAAATACAATGTGACTGAGGGTTACATGAGTTCCTATGTATATAGACTTAGCACAGGACCTAGCATACAATGTATGTGCTAGATACTGTAAACTCTGTATATGCTGAATACTGTTATCATTATCATCACCACCACCACCATCAGCATCATTATCAACATGCTGCATTTATTTTAAATTATAAATGCTCCCAGTTAGTGAACATTTTCTTGCTTTGATTCATGAGAATTTGGCTGCTTGAGTTTCCTTTTGAGCCAACCTCTAAACCACCGAACAGCACTAGAAAAGTGATAAGTAAGGCTTCTACTGACACCCTGAGAGGCTTTTCTCTTTCAAAAGACAATGAATGAATGTGAGGTTACTTTGAAAACGAAATAATGTACTCTCCATATTGTTATTGCTTTTGCCCAATTTTTATTTTTGTCAACAGCATTCATACTGGTATTGTCACCATCAAGCCTAGGAAATGTGGAAAAGGAGGATGGACCTTTTCAACCAGTCATGGAGCATATTTTTCATTATCCCTGGAGCTAGTCAAAGGTAGTTTTGCCACCTGTGGACAAATCAGGTCCATCTTACCCATCTCTCTTCCAAAAACCTCACAGCATCATAGAATGTGAATGTTGGAAAAGCCCTCAGCAATCTGGTCAATCTTTTCATTTTATAGATACGGAAACTGGGGCAAAGGAAAAGAAAGGATTTGCACAATACCAAGATAATAAGAGGTGGGAACAGGGCCAGACCCCAGACCCCATGTCTGTTTAACTCTCAATCCAGTGTTCTTTCACTACCCGGTGCAACCTCTTCTTGCGGTCAGATGGCATGGTCAGAGTCTTGGCAGGAAGAGTGGCAGAAAGGAAGCCTGAGCACGTGGGAGAAGCTAGGAGCAGCTGGAAAATAGCTGGCTATACTGAAGATGAAACAAACACAAAACAAGCCCCAGGAACAGATAGAAGCAGGCATGAAACAAGGCAAGAATGGGGCAGACCTATCCAAAGAGTAGGGAGAACAGATGGGAGCCCAAACCCAGCTGGCAGGGACATCGAGCCAAGCTGCTTAGAGGCAATTACCTGGGATCCAGACTCATGGGACTCACTGTATTACAGATTCCAAAACACGTTGGAAGTCCAGCTCTGACCTGGAGTGACCAAGACTGAGGGCTGGACTATCATTTTGAGATATAAAAGGACTGACTTTGACTTCTGATGCTATTTTGATTATGCCTGTTCAAACCTTACCATTCTAAAAGGTCTCAAGTGATAAAAGCTCAGATCAAGGGTGGAAACCACAGGCTGAGAGTAAGAGTTCCCCAAATCTTGAGCATAAAAGCCAGTAAAATGAAGCAGGAATTTCCTCCCAACCCCTGATACTGAGTGCATGCACCGGACTGAGGTTCTGTGACAGCTGATGATTAGGAGAATCAGAAGAAACTGGTACTTAATGAAAGGAAATTTTCATGTGTTTGTCCCATGATTTACATATGACTTTAAAAATATATCTAAAAAGTCAAATGCTTTTATTCTGAGGCAAATATACAGAAGTGTGTGAAGGGTGTGAAGACCACATTTCCTACCTATCAACCTCCCTTGAGTAGAATAATGGTTTACCTCTGTGGAGACAAAGAGGTTATTTTAGACAGAAAATAGTGTGTGCAATGGCACAGAAGCAAGAAACAGCCTTCCATGACCAGAGAACAGCAAGGATGACTGGAAAGTGGGGTCAGACGGCATGCACAGAAAGGACTGGAAAAGCAGACAGAAGACAGAACGTGGAGGGCTTTGCACACTAGATGGGGTCCTTTGGATGTTATCACAATAGATCCTAATGATAAATCTCAAGTACAGTCAGTCATCATTATTTATACATTTGATATTTGCAAACTGTCCTACTTTTTAAAATTTATTTGTAACACCCAAAACAATACTTGCAGGACTTTCTCTGTCACTCACAGACCTGCAGAGCAGCAGATATTTTTATGTACATTTCCAGATGAGGTGAAACAAGAAGATGTTCTTTTGGTTTCAGCTCTCATACTATAAACCAGTGCCCTTTCTGCTATCTATTTAGAGTCACCTTTTTCATGTTTTGTGCTCTGTATTAGTGATTTCACTGTTTAAAACAGTCCCCAAGTGTACTGCTGCAGTGCTGCACAGCAAGAGACAGAGGAAATAAATGTGTTAGATGGGCTGCACTCTGGCATGAGTTACAGTACTACTGTCATGAGTTTAATGTTAATGCATCAACAATATATATTAAATGTTTTGAAATAGAAAAACAAATGACACAAGGTTATGTATTGATATATTAATTAAACTATTGTGGCCAGAGGCTCACAGGAACCTAATTCTGCATTTCCCCTAGGAGTACTAGTTCAGTATTCACTAATTCAGAGTTTGCGGTGACTTTACAGAACATACCACAAATAAAAAGAATCCACTGTACTTGGCACAGTTTTGTTTCATTTCACTTTTAAATTTGCATTTCCCAAATGGTTAACCAAAATGGCTTCCCAGGTGGCTCAGTGGTAAAGAATTCGCCTGCCAATATAGGAGACACGGGCTCAATCCTTGGGTCAGGAAGATCCCCTGGAAGAAGAAATGGCAACACACTCCAGTATTCCTGCCTGGGAAATTACCACGGTCAGAGGAGTCTTGGCTACAGTCTATGGGGCCACAAAGACTTGGACACGCAGGAGCTATTGAGCATGCACGCAGGAATCTAAAGTCTCACAAGGATCCCTTGCCCAAGGCTCATACTTACTAAGTGATAGAGCCAGAACTTGAAGCCAAATGGCGTGGCCCCCAAGTTCCACATATTTCTACTATGAAACACTGCAGATGCTAAAATAACAGAAATGCCAGTGTCCAGCAGGCCAGGTGTTAGAAACGTGCAGTCAGCCATGCCACAAGACTGAAAGACAATTCAGTGCAACTCTGTAAGGATGCCTGGCTGACTCCTGATTGGAGGGACAGCCATGTAAAGTGCTAGAATCTTGTGTGGCTCCACCTGAGCAGGGCTTTACAAAGACTAGGATTATCAGTGGCTTGTTACAGGGTCCACAAGAGATGCTGTATCTTAACATTCCACATGGAGTAGAGCCTGGTGGCCTGGAATCAGATAATAGCAGCCTGGTGTACGTACCCTTAACAGTCCCTGCAGCAACCCCAAAACCTTCCTTCTGCTTCCAAGGCATGATATATTTTTTAAGGAACATCAAACAGATTATTAAGGAAATCAGTGAAGAGCATGGTATTCTGGAGGAGCAAAATATGAAAAGGAGGCCATGGGGTAAAATAGAAGCACAGCTTTCTGCTCAGGCTGTGCTCCTTTTGGGTTCTTAGATGCCTGTTCTATACCCAATTGGTCTGCATGAAAATGTGAATACAACTACTGTGTGTGCTGGGCAAACGGAGTGAGGGAAGAACCAAAACATCAGAAGACAGAAAGAGGAATTTGTTTTCTCATCTGCAATATTAGTAATTGAACATTTCTACAAGATCCCCTTTAAATCTGTCCAAATCATAAGAATATAAAAATTCTTTCCAATGTTCTTTCAAAGAGGAAAAAAAATCAAAACTGAAGTGTCAAAACCTAAACTGCAGCAGCTCCAGGTTAATTGTGGTTTGCCTTCTGAGCCCCAGCTTCTCCTTCCAAGATCTTCTGCCTCCTCTCAGACACTCGGGACCCCATGGTCTCACCTTATGTCTGCCCTCTAAGAAGCATAGGATTTATTGTTAAAAGGGACCCTGCCGGCCAGCTAATCAGGATACACACCTTGGCACTATTAAGGCAGTCTTTCAGCCTCTACTGGAGCACTGGCCTCCCTGAGAGGTTGTAGGGGAAGGGTCAGCAAACTATGGCCCATGGACCCAATCTGACCCGCCATCTGCTTTTGTAAATAGTATGTTATTGTCATACAGTCATGCTTACTATGTATTGTCTATGGCTGCTTTAACACTACAGTTGCAGAGTTGAGTAACTATGACAAAGACTGTATGGCCCATAAAGCCTAGAATATCTATTAATACCGTCTGTCCCTTTACTGAGAAGTTTTCCAAATCCTGCTTTTATTGAAATGGGTGAGTTTTCTTACATTACCCTGAAGTCTGCAATCTGCCCTGTTGGCTGTCATTCTCCCCTGGAGTACCATGGGAGGCTAAGTCCTCCTTCATCAGACAGCTTACCCCTGTCCTCCATCAGACAATCCTTTGGTACGTATAATCAATATTGTGGTTTGCTCTTGGTTCTCTCTTCCCTGAGATGGAAACCCCTGTCTTATTCACTCACTGCTGGTATTTTAGAAGGGAGCCAGTACACACCCCTGCCTGATCAAGCTCTGCATTCTAAGGAAGCTCTGTATTTCTCATGCCTACTCCCACCTCTCAGCTACCTCTGCCCCAGAAATCTTTGGGTTATTAGACTTAAGTACTTAAACACACAGTGTTACATATAATTTGTACTTATTCAGCCATCAGGTCCCTTTACAAAGAGCCTGTCTGGTGAGGTTTGCTTTGTCTATTAGTCAATTTGTAGCCCCCAGCCAAGTGGATAGGGTAACAAGCAAGTGTAGAAGAGAAGGGAAAAAAATGCTTCAGCTCAGTTTGGCTGGATATGAGAGTCAATGACTGCTATAAAAAAAAGGCCTTACAGACCAATTCTTTTCTTTGCAGATGAGTGGGCTGAGGCTCAGATAGCTTATGGAACTTTCCAAGGTCACAAAACTGAGCAGCGGTGGGATTTAGATGAAAACACAGGTGTTATGACTCCACGACCATTCTTGCCACTGCCACTTCTATTTCTGTCTCTCCATATGACTAATTTCCTTAGATCCATAGTAAAAAATGCTTTGGGTATCTCAGTGAACATAACCTGGGAGAGGAGAAGATCTGTTTTAGGCCATATTACCCTATATCCAAAGATTCCCCTTCATCCCACTTTCCCCAAACTCTCTGAGTCAGGTCTGAGACATTCAGAAAAAAAAAAAATCAACATTCACATAATTGATATAATTTACTGAGCACTTATTATGCACCAAGAAGTCTCACAACTTATTTTACACTCATCATCTCATTTAATCCTTACAACAAAAGGAAATTATTATTATTATCCACATTGTATGACTCAGAAAACCGGCTTTTAAAATAACACCTGAGTGGCCATTTGCTGGAACTGGGAGCCCACAATCAGAAAATCTGACTCCAGAGCTGGAGCCCCCCAGCCCCCATACTCCGCTCCTCCTGTTGTCAAAGCGTCACTGGAGCTTGTTTACTGCATGGCACAGAGCCAAGTGTTTCCACAGAGACAGACCTGAGCCTGAGAGGCACTGCTTGATTGTCCTTTCCCTAATACTCTTCTTTACTTTCTCTTCTTCCATTTTCATATACAATCAAGCAATGATTTTTTTGTTTAGTCAGCAAAGATCTATAATGGGCCCATTACAAATCTACATTTCCTCTTCCTGTTTCTCCTCTTATTTTTCTCTCGTTTAATTTTTTCTTCTCCCTTTAATGGCTTACATCTACCTAAAGCACCCAAAGGTATTCTCAGCTCAGACAAAGCTTGAAGGAATAAGTGTTTCCTTTCCTTTGGATCCTACTCTGCTAAAGGCACAGATGATGCTATTGAATCTACCTCCTCCAGCAGGCACCTGACCCTGACTTAGAAAGGGACAAACTTGTACCCTGAATTCAGTTCTGCTCGTATTAAACCTTCCTACATCACACACTGTAAGTGATGCTAGAATGCAAAAAGAAAAATATAGTCCATGCCTTCCTGGAGTTTATTGCCTGGTAGGGTTCAGGGAAAATTCCAGGCAAAGAAAAATGCTTAATCTGAGTAGTTTAGGATCATTAAGACGCATCCAAACCCAAGAAGAGCAAGAAGGTGTGGGTTCATGTAGAAGATCTAATGTGCATGGATGCTTAGTCTGGGATCCACTGAAGACAGAGGAATCCCTTGAGTCTATTCTTAGGGTAAGACTGAGTCCTTTACTCATATAACAGCCATGATTCAACAAGCGCTTGCACTGTATTTTATGCCTTTTAAATGTTATCTCATTAATTCTTTATGACAAACTGTTGCTGCTGCTGCTAAGTCGCTTCAGTCGTGTCCAACTCTGTGCAACCCCACAGACAGCAGCCTACTAGGCTCCCCCGTCCCTGGGATTCTCTAGGCAAGAACACTGGAGTGGGTTGCCATTTCCTTCTCCAATGCATGAAAGTGAAAAGCGAAAGTGAAGTCACTCAGTTGTGCCCGACTCTTAGTGACCCCATGGACTGCAGCCTACCAGGCTCCTCCGTCCATGGGATTTTTTCCAGGCAAGAGAACTGGAGTGGGGTACCATTGCTTTCTCCGACAACAAACTACTAGGTAGGTAGATTTAGCCCCATCGCCAGTATTCTTGCCTGGAAAATCCCATGGAGAGAGGAGCCTGATGGGCTACTGCCCATGGGGTCGCAAAGAGTCATGAGCACACACATGCAGGCATAGATCAGTGGAGCTTAGAGAAACTTAAGTTCCTTGCCCAAGCTTGGGCAGATAATAAGTGACTCAGGTGAAACTGGGAAAGTGCTTATTCTGATGTTCAAGTTCATGCTCCTGATCTCTACATACACTTCTTCTCTTCCTGGAACAGTGTGAGCTTCTCTCTTCCAACCTGAGACATGCTCACCCATCATTCACTGGGAGCTTTTATAAGAGGTAAAGTTGGGGGCTGAATATGCTCAGAAGGGTTACATGAACCCCGGAGGCAAACTGCCAGGAACAGCATGGGCAACTGTGCCTTCCCACTGGCATCTCCCTCCAGAGGTACTTGGTGGCACAGTAAGAAAGGCACATGGTTTTAAAGGGCAAGGTACTGGGTTTGTGTGCTCTCTCTCTGCCACACTTTGCAAAGTTAGCATTTTTGCAGGGCCCCTTAGACTGACTCTTGGGGCCTGTGTCTCTCACCCCACCACTGCTAGGCCCCTGCCTTACACCTCGATGTCTGAATGCTTGCTAACGCAACAGGTAGCTCTGCAGTCTCTCAGAGCTCCTAGGACCCCTGGGCTCTAGACTCCATGAAGACCAGCTCCAGCACAATCTTGGCTTAGAAATTATCAACTGCTTTTGTACTGACATGGGCAGTGATGGATAAAAGTTTTACTGCTTCTTCCAGATTCTTTACTGAACTTTAAGTATCCAGTACTTAAAAAAAAAAAAAAAAAGTCAGCAGGTTTGCAATAATTAAACAAAGCCCTGCAGCTGATGCAAAGCCAATGTCCAGAGCATGGGTAAGCTGCAAGTTGGAGCCTGTGTTTGCACCTTCCTTTAGGGCCAGCTGCTGGAGTCTGGCTGTGTGGGGCTGGGCCCCACAGGTGCAAGATGGGGAAATCAGGCTTCCTTAGAACAGAAGCTAGCTTCTAAGGCTAAGAGAGTCATGTGAGGCCAATAAACACGGGCTTGTTTTCCTCTGAAGGCCCCCAGGGTATTAGTTATAATCAGAACAACATTTTTAAATCAAACTGTTCACCAGTCTTATATATGAGCAGAGTTAAGCTCTAGGAGACAGTTACCTGTGGCAGGTATCCGACACTTGAGAGAGCAGAAGAGTCCAAAGTCAGAAGAACTGGATGAAGTGATGCCTCTGTCACTTACTGGTTGTGGAACCCAGGCACACTTGTAAGGTGAACAAAAGATTCTGAGAATCCACTGAGTTAATCTATAGAGGGGGCAGACAAATAGTAGGCGTTTAATCCCCTTTGGTGAAGACTTATTTGTTTAGTTGTCAGATTCTATGTTCAGAAAACTTCAGAACACATTTATTATATTGTGATTATTACTTCATAACTCCCTTTCCCCATTTGATTTAGAACCACTTAATAAGAAATATTCACCAAATGTTTGCTGAATCTGTGAATAAAAAGATGGAATTTAGAAAGATGGTAATGACAGTCCTACATGCAAGGCAGCAAAAGAGGCACAAAGAACAGACTTTTGGACTATGTGGGAGAAGGCAAGGGTGGAATGATAGAAGAGAAGAGCATTGAAATATGAATGTTACCATATGTAAAACAGATGACCAGCACAAGTTTGATGCATGAAGCAGGGCACTCAAATGCCAGTGCTCTGGGACATCCCAGAAGGACAGGGTGGGGAAGGAGGTAGGAGGGGGAGTTCAAGATGGGGGACACATGTGCACTCATGGATGATTCATGTCGATGTATGGCAAAACCCACAATATTGTAAAGTAATTATCCTCCAATTAAAATCAGTATTTTTTTTAAAAATTGTCTATTACTCCTTCCAATTCTGCCACTTTTAGGTATTTTGGAGCTCTGTTGTACGGTGTTTATAATTGTAATATTTTCCTAATATATTCACCCTTGTATAATTATGAAATTTCCCACACAAGCTTAATTTGTCTGATATTATTCATAGCCACTCCAGTTCTCTTTGGTTATAGTTTGCATGATATATTCTTTACATCTTGTGTTTTTAAATCTAAGGTGGCTCTCTTGTGTCATAGAGTTGAACTTACTCTTTAAATCCAATCTGATATCCTCTGCCTTTTAAGTAGAGTTTTTCATCTAGTTATATATAATGCAATTATTGATACATTTGTATTTATATCTACCACTTTGCTATTTTTATCTTTACATCTTTTGTCTTGTTTCTCTATTCCACATTTAGTGGATTTTATATTAAACAAATAATTTTTGTGTACCAATACTTTTCAGCTATACTTTCTTCAGCTATTTTCTTTGTGGTCACTCTAATGGTAGTATTATATTTCTTTAATTTATCATAATCTAGTTCAAGTTAATACTATCTTAACCCAGGAAAATGTAGCAAGTTTGCTTCAATATAGTTTAATTTTCTCTACTCTTCTTTACACTTTATACACACATTTACCATTTCTGGCACTCTTCATTTCTTCCTATATATTCAATTAACATCAAGTATCATTGTCTTTCAGTCCTAAGAGCTTTCCTCTGAATTCCTTGCAGGAAAGATGTGCTAGCAATAAATTCTCTATTTTTGCTTATCTGGGAAAATCTTCATTTTTGTCTTCATATTGAAAGGATAGTATTGCTGGATAGATTATTCTTGGTTTATACTTATTTCTTCTTTTTGCACTTTTGTGTTATGTCATTATACTTTATGACCTTCATTTTTATGTTAGACATTAATTAGATTATTATGCCCTTGTATATGATGAGCAATTTTTCCCTTATTGCTTACAAGATGGTCTTTGTCTTTGAATTTTGTCATTGATTATGTTGTGTTAAGATATGACTCTCTTTGTGTTTATTCTACTTGGGATTAGTTTGGCCTCTTGGATCCATAAATTCATCACTAAAATCCAATTTGTGAAGTTCTCAATTATTATTTCATAAATGTTTGTTCCACTCTTTCCTCTCTTATTTTGGGAAACCCTTTACAGATAATTTGGTATATTTCATATTGTCACAGAGGTATCTGAGACTCCATTAATTTCTCTTCAGCTTAGATAACTTCATTAAGTGATTTACTTCATCGATCCATTCTTCTATTTCATCTCTGCTCTTGAGCAAACCTAGTGATTTTTAAAATTATTGTACTTTTCAATCCTCAAAATTCCATTTGGTTCTTTTTATTGCTTTCTCTATTTGAAATTTTTACTTGCTGAGTCACTATCATCTTATTTTCCTTTCTTTGAATGTATTTATAATAGGTCTTTAAGATTTTGTTTGCTAAACTAACATTCTGGGCCCACTCAGAATCCATTTCTATCAGCTTCTTCTTTTCTTGAGTATGGATCATCCTTTCCTGTCTCTTTGCATGCCTCATTAAAAAATATGTAGATAGTATTTTATAACAACTCTCAATTCTGATTTTTTTCCCTGAGGAATGATTTTCTTTTGTTTTTAGTGAAAGCAGTTAACATGCCTTGAGTTGAGCTGCAAAATTCCTCTTTGCCATGGTGAACAAACACTAATATCTCTCATCAGTTTTTTATTCCTCATTTTTTAACCTGGCTTTCTATGGCTTATATAGATTGAGGACAACCAACAATTTGAGTACAGGTTGCTCTCAAACACTCTGATCTCTGAAAGTGTCCACCCATCCCTCTGCCAATTTACCTACCTATGGGCTAAGAAGAGTTCAACATTCAGCCAGTTCTCGAGTCTGCCTTGACTTTCACTTTCCACTGGACTCTCCTGAGACTGTCTTTAGTCTGCACCTAGTTTCACAGTGAGTCAAGGGTAGGTGGAGAGGTTACCGAGCCCTTCAAACTGTGGACTCTCATTTCCAGAATTTCCTTCTTAAATATCTGATGATACACCATTTGTTCAGACTCTCTCTGCAACCACAACATACCTAAGTTAGTGGAGTTATAGGTTTCCACAGTTCATTTTATACTGAATTCTGTACTTTTACTGAAAATACCCAGATTTCCTGCCCTCTGCTCCTTATTAAGTTCAATCTCTCTGGCAGCAAAACTGTCTGTTCTTGCTGGCCAACTCTCCAATGGCAAAACCACAATTCTTGCCAACAGATCTATGTGGGGAGGTGGGGATGATGGTGGAAAGATGATAGCGATCCTGGAATACAGGCTGCAGACTCTAATGTTTTCATCCAAATCTCTTGCAGTTTTTCACAAATAAATGCACCTCAATTTCTCTCTGCCTTTGGTCAATCTCTAGATTCCTGACACTATTTTGCTTAAACTTTTTTCCAGTTTTATACTTATTTTGAGGGGAAAAGATATGTTGATTTCTTGATGCTACCATAGCCAGAAGTTCTGCTCTCCCTTTGAACCATCTTTAGTTTATTAATACATACTGTATGAATCTAATTTTATCTTTCACTATATGGCTATCCAACTGCCTCATATTACTCATTAAAATAGCTGTCTTTTCCCAAGTAATTTTAGATGCCACATTTATCATGTATATTAACTTTCTGTACATACTTGGTCTGCTTCTGGATTTTCTATTTTATTCCACTGGTCTATATATGTTCCAGTACTATTCTAATTATAGAGACTTTGTAGTGTGCTTAATATCCAATAAGCCTGGTTCCTTCTCTCTTCTCTTCTCACTACACACACACAGCTATTCTTTCCTGTTTATTTTTTACTTAAACTTTCAGTATCAGCTTGTCTAGCTACAGGAAAAAAAAGTATGTTAGTATTTTTGTTGTAGTTACATCAAATTTATATGTTAACTTAAGGAGAACCAACATAGTATACTGATGATATTGAGATATTTATCCAAGAACAAAGGATGTGTTTCTACTCACTCAAATCTACTTTTTTGTCCCTCAGAAGTGTTTCATGTTTTCTTCATATAACATTTGCACATATCTTTTTAAGCTTATTCCAAAAGAATATATCTTTTTTTTGTTGTCCTAATAACATTTAAAATTCTAATAGCACTGATCTTTAGCCTCAAAACTCATCCATGATGTGATTAAAAAAAAAAATATGGACCTCAGAGTCAGCTAAACTGGAATTCAAATTCTGACCCTTTTTCTTCTTTACCACGTGACCTTAAATAAATCATAACCTTTCTGAGCCTCAGATTCTTTACCTATAAAATGGAGATGATGAAATCTACCCTCTAAAGGATATTGTAAGGGAAAAATAAAACAGTCCATATAAACTGCACATAAACTTGTCACCACCACCCCCCTTTTCTTGGACTTTGAGCTTTCATTTCCTTGTTGCTTATCCTCACAGCAACATCTGCTGGATCTCTTATCGACACTTTATCAATAAATTGGTGGGGTTAGAACTGGTACATAAACAATGAAGCACATGTATTTTTTAATATTTTGTATCAGAAACTATTCAAAGGGTGCAATGTTTGCTTTTCAGTTTTCCTAATAATTATCTAACACCCACTTTAGGATTATTTCATTGGCAATATTTTGAGGAATAAGAAATAAAATTCAGATCCAAAAACATAATCTCCCTCGTCTTAATTTCAAGCTCTAAAAGGAGGTAGGGAAGAAATCCCATCAAATTTCCAACAACATTTCAAGGCGTCCTGTAGCCCAGGATTTATTCATGACTCTCCATTCCCTATTTCATCCCTCAAGCTCTGTTCATTCTTGTCTCTCTTTTCACTCTGCACAGCTGAAGTAATCACACTTAATGCCAGGTGAGGTGCTTTGAGATCCTAAGACAAAAGGCTTGGACCCCCCAAACATGGAGTTTAGGACCTGCTGCTGCTGCTGCTGCTAAGTCGCTTCAGTCGTGTCCAACTCTGTGCGACCCCATAGACGGCAGCCCACCAGGCTCCCCTGTCCCTGGGATCCTCCACGCAAGAACACTGGAGTGGGTTGCCATTTCCTTCTCCAATGCATGAAAGTGAAAAGTGAAAGTGAAGTCGCTCAGTCATGTCCGACTCTTCACAACCTCATGGACTGCAGCCTACCAGGCTCCTCCGTCCATGGGATTTTCCAGGCAAGAGTACTGGAATGGGTTGCCACTGCCTTCTCCAGTTTAGGACCACTTGACAGTATATTATCTCTGAACCTTTATTCAGCTCTGAACATCTCTGTAATCTTGCTCCCTTTCAAAGTGGGGAGCTGGGGTATACTGCCTTAAAGACACCAAATGTCCTATTTTCAGAAAACAGCCTGCTCATTTCTGAGGCAGCCCCTGGCTGCTGCTCTGGATTCCCTGAGCCAAACAGAACCTCCCAGAGCAGCTGGGAGAAGCAGGTGCATCCTGACTCCTCCAGATTCACACCTGGAGTGTGAATATTTGCAGTCCCATTCTTTGAGACCTCCTCTCCCTACTATCAACTGGAAACAACAGCTACTGCCACCTATTCACTATTCACTATTACCTTTGACCCCCAAGCCCTGGAACTGGCAATAAAAGGGGCATGGTTTCCCCTCAGTGATGGTTTTCATATTTTTCTTTTTCTGGCAGTGGAATCCTCGTTTTAAATTCAAATCTTTTCTGATATCCAGGCTACATGACAAATAGTAGTGAAGCAGTTCTAGATATGGCAGAAAGCTAAGAGGAACTAAAGAGCTTCTTGATGAAGGTTAAAGAAAAGAGCGAAAAAGCTGGCTTAAAACTCAACATTCAAAAAACTAAGATCATGGCATTTGGTCCCATCACTTCATAGCAAATAGGTGGGGAAACAGTGACAGACTTTATTTTCTTGGGCTCCAAAATCACTGCAGATGGTGACTGCAGCCATGAAATTAAAAGACAGCTGCTCCTAAACAGTATATTAAAAAGCAGAGACACTACTTTGCCTACAAAGGTCTGTCAGTCAAAGCTATGGTTTTCCAGTAGTCATGTATGGATGTGAGAGTTGGACTGTAAAGAAGGCTGAGTGTCAAAGAATTGATGTTTTTGAACTTTGGTGTTGGAGAAGACTCTTGAGAGTCCCTTGGGCTGCAAGATCAAACAAGTCAATCCTAAAGGAAATCAGTCCTGAATATTCATTGGAAGGACTGATGCTAACCGGAAGCTCCAATACTTTGGCCACCTGCTGAAAAGAACTGACTCATTAGAAAAGACCCTGATGCTGGGAAATATTGAAGGCAGGAGGAGAAGGGGACGACAGAGGATGAGATGGTTGGATGGCATCACTGACTCAGTGAACAAGTTTGAGCAGGTTCTGGGAGATGGTGAAGGACAAGGAGCCCTGGCATACTGCAGTCCATGGGGTCACAAAAAGTCAGACACAACTAAGTGACTGAACAAAAACAACGAAGTTCTAGATAAGAGGGGATTGCAGATGAAGGACTCTGCTGATTTACCACCACTCCCCGCCCCCAGTCCTTTCTATGCTCACATTCCAAGGAGAAGTCACAGTCACAGAACCCTGGGTTTCCTTGCAACATAATATGAAACTAATTGGACAGGAGGAAATATTTACCTCTACAAATGAGATTTAAAAAGAAAAAAGGGAGATTGTAGCACCATTTAGGAATGATGACATTCCTTAAAAAATAGTGAAAAGTAACATTTTAACTTGAGGGATTCTCAGGTGGTGCTAGTGGTAAAGAACCCACTGGCCAATGCAGGAGAGGCAAGAGACATGGGTTTGATCCCTGGGTCAGGAGATTTCCCTGGAGGAGGGCATGGCAACCCACTCCAGTATTCTTGCCTGGAGCAAGAGAATTCCATGGACAGAGGAACCTGGCAGGCTACAGTCCACAGCATCGCAAAGAGTTGGACACAACTGAAGCGACTTATCAAGCACGCACAGCCAGTGCATAAACTGGGAAGTCAGGGCACTTGGGCTACACAATCCCCCTGCTAGTGAATGACAGTGGCAGGTTACTTAAGTTCTTCAGGCTTCAGTTCCTTCTTCAGGTAACGGTTAATGATATTGGTCCATTCCCTTACATCCTTCTAAGCAGTCACTGCAAAAGTCTTTCCTCCTCCAACAGTATTCTATGAGTATTAACAAGTATTCATTTTGATGACAAAATGTCTTTGCTGTTTTAAAACATTTTGTATAAGCCAAAGGTAATCCCAATTATACGTATATTTAAACTAATTATTCACCACCACATAGTTACTCTCCTTTATTGGAGTCTAAACTTGCATTTGCAATTGATTATGGTGTCTGTATTTTATAGCTTTCTATATGATGCATTTATTCCCTCTGCTTTGCAATATATTCCCACTGAAACTTGTTCAAGGTAAGTCTGACATTTTTAAGGCATGATTTTTACGGGGTATTTGTGTGCAAATTTTATTAGCATTTCCAAATTAAATTGTTTTTATTTTAATGCATAGTGTCAAACAGATAAATACCTAATTTGTATTCTTGGGGGTAGAAAGAATGGTATTAAAACTATCAATATAATAGCATGCTTAAAATCTGAAGTTCAAGGAAAGTTATGAATATATGTTGGAGTTTTATCTCATAAAACCATTCTTATCTTAAAGTTAGTCTTGGAATATCTGGATCAAATAAAATAATATCAGCACCCCCCCACACACACAAAGAGTAGACAGCCTATAGTCAGAAGATAGAAGGAAATAAGGAAAGAAAACCAGCCTTATTTTAACATTCTTTCTTCTTATCATGTTTTTTCTCTGTAAGTTTTGCCGACCTGGTTCCTTGACTCCGTGTTATGATATTCATTTTTATGACTGTTTACAATTTACAAAACACTTTTGCACTCATCTCTCAAGCATATCTGGAGGACAGTTCTTTTTGTACCCATTCTTCAGAGGATGAAACAGGCTCCATGGAGTAACTGATTACCCAAGCTGCCGGGCTGCTTTTCTTGCTCCCCAACCAGTCTTCCCAGCACTCATATCGTATCAGGCGCTGACATCCCAGCCTAGCCACCTTCTAGGGTCTCCCTGAGGACCTTCCCCAGGAGCAGATGAGACCTCTGGTGAAGGTGCCTGGAGCAGATGACTCTAAGATGACCCTTAGAAAAAGCACTGATTACAGTCAGAAGACCTAAATTCTGGTTCTAGTCTTGGCCCTTCCTAACTCACTTAGCAACATCAGGCCTTTCACTCATCTTGTCTAGGCCTCAGTTTCCCCATCTATAAATTAGGGATGTAAATGTGCTCTGAGCACCTCATAGGCATATACTATGGAAGTCCACATGATACATATATAACATATATGAAAATTATTTCCAAGGCAGTGGCTTCATTTCACTGTGTCTCACAGGCCCCTGGAGATGCCCTCTTTTAAAGTCTATGTCATGCTTGGGACATGACATCATCCTTCAGTCACTGCAAGCCCCCAAGGGGCCAGCCAGGGGAAAGAAAGTGCATTGCTGGTGCCCTGACCTTCCCCCAGGGGTGGTCAATGAGACTACTCCTGGAGGCTCTTCCTGCCCTGTAGGTACAGCCTTGCCAGTGGCTCCCCAAATACATCATGGATCTGGCCTCCCCTGCACCACGTGCTCCTGCCTCAATCATTGGTGGGGGTGCAGAGGGGAGCTCATGACCTGATTTAATGAGAGCCACAGCCACTACCACTGCTCTGAGGTGCTAGAAGCTGGCCCAGCACATGCCCCCATGGAGCCTGCTAGAGCAGCAAAGACTGAGAGGAGGGGCGGTGTGCAACGAGCACAGATGTGAGGAGCAGCTGTTCCTCCAGTTCCTGTTCCCAGCCCCAAGGGTCTGTTTCCCCCTCTTCCTGACCCCTCTGGATGGAGTCCACTGCATTCTATGCTCATTAAATGTTTATCTGGGTAAAGCTTCAAGCCCTGGATTAGGCAGTTCCTGGCTGGGAAAACCTGCACCACTAACAAGGGACAGCCAAGCAGGGGCTGGGGGTGGGGTGGATTAAGAAGCCATCCTGGATCCAGCATTAGAGCAGCAGCCCTAGGAGAATAAAGAGGAGGCTGAGGATTGTGGACACCCTGAGTTAGGAAATGGGGCAGGAGAGGCTGTCTGCACTTGGTGTAAGTTTTCAAATGTGCTTCTGAGGCTTTATAGAAGTGAGGTTCACCACATCCAGGGAGGGAGAGGCACCTGCTAGGAGGCCCCCTCCATTTTCATAATGGCTAGAAGATCAAGCCCAGAGACAGGAGGCATCTGCAGGGTTCAGTAGGCCTGGTGATAGAGCTGGAGGAGTTGCCAGTCTGCTGTAGGGAGCCCGAGTCTTTGGAAGATTCTCACTGTCATCTGTCTAAAGTGTTTTAATAGGGTAATAATACTGTTGGTGATAGCTGGCATTGATGAATACTAAGCACTGTACTGCTAAACCATGTGCATGCAGTATTTCAATTAATCTTCAAAATGATTCTAGAAAGGAAGGACAGTGAGAAAACTGAGGCTCACCTATGCAAGTTGACACACCCTATCATTATGTGACAACAAAGCTTTAACTAGGGCTGGGGTCTGACTTTAGAGTCTATACTCCTAAGCAGCCTGCTGTTCTGAACTGACTCCCAGACATGAATAGATACTAAATTATATCTGAGGGCTCTTTGAAGGAGAATGACAAAAACGCATCTATTAAGCCCCGACTTTGTGCTAGGCATTTTACATTTATTACCTTGTATTCCTCATGACAGTCCTATGAGGCAGGTACTCTTACCTCCAGTTTACAGATTAGAAAACTGTGACTCATGGATGGTAAATGATTCAGGAAGCTATTCAGGAAGCATCAGGAAGTTATGAAACTGGAATTCAAACCCACATGTGTCTGACTCTAGAGTCTATCCCCTTTCCATGAGGCTCATCTGGATGTTTTTATTTGGGATTCTCACTCAACTTCAGTGGCTCCTCATTAGAAAGAGAAGCCTCTCCTAGAGAAGCTACAGGATTACAGGGGGAAAGGACTGGAAGTTCAGGCTGGGAAGTATCATTCCAGAGAAGTTTCTACAAAACCCCAGATCCTGGGCATTACTGGTGCGCACTTTGAAAATCTGGTTTCAGAGCCATTAATCCAGAGCACACTGAGATATAAAGTCACATATTTTTGAAAAGTCTTTCAGGGGAAAACATCAGGCCAAGAGTCAAAAGAATTTTGCCCAGGTTCTCTCCTGAAGTCTCTGAGGGACTTCCAGTAAGTCAATTATCCTATCTGAGTCTCAGTTTCCTAATAAGACTTCCTAATGATCCTTCCAGCTCTAGTTCCTGATCCTGTAGTCAAATCTATCTTAGTCCATGAAAACGGATCCCAGTAGAAATGAGACAGGAAGAGGGCAGGGCACAACCTTTGAAAGAATGACACAGCCATTGAGGGCATGGCATAAACTGGTTAGAACTAACTAGGTCCACGATGGCAGATGGGTCAACTTCCCCTAGACCTTGAGCCTCAGTATATGCTCACTGTAACACATCAGCAAGCTAAATGACACACCCACAGGTGCCATAACAGTTCCGAGGCCAACTATAAAAGGCCAAAAAGTGGGAGGTGGCCCAATTCCTGGAATTCCCTGCCCCTTTCCCAAAATAATTGGAATAACTTTTCCACTCATTAGCTTATGAAATTAACCACTCCTATAAAAACTGGAAACCCCATACCCTGGGCCTCTTGCCTTCTGAGACAGCCCACACTCTGTCTATGGAGTGTATCTCCCTGAGTAAACCTTCTTTCACTTCACTATGGTTCACTCTTGAATTCTTTCCTACAAGAAGCCAAGAACCCACACTTGGTAGCCTTCACAGGGACTAGATTGAGACCTGGGACATGACCAGGCCTCATACCCCACTTTATTTCCTGTAATAGAAATGTCCTAACATATTAATTGTGAAGCATACTACAAATCAGTTTGTTACTAAGTGTGCCAAATTAGAGACCATCTGTATAACATCACTTTCATTCCACTATGATGAACAAACAGGAAAGAAAGGATGAACTTAAACCAATACTAGTAATGACACAAATGCATCAATATTGGTTAATATAGATAAACGGTTAGAAAATTACAGAGCTGAAGCATCAGGAAGGTGGCACAGAGAGCATGCCATTTACATTGGGTCTTGAAGGACAAGGACTTTTCCAGGGAAGAAGGGCCTTCCACGGAGAGGACATATTAGATTCAGATTGTCTTCCCCAACCATGATGATACTATTCATTCAGAGCATGACAATCCAGCCAGTATCCTCAGGGAGATCTACCCTTGCTAGGGATCAACAATCCATAATGTAAACAAGGCAAGCAGCCTCCCTCCTGCAGGGAGGATGAGTTCTGCGGCTGCAGTTTCTAGAGACCACTGGGAACAGAGGACATTTTCCTCCTTTTAGCAATTCCTTCCAGAGTCTGAGCCCCAGTCCTCTTATATTTTTGTCCCCTGCCCAGACCTGTTCAGTCTTGTTCTGTTCTGCCCAACCCTGTCTGACTCTGCCCTGCTCCATTCAGCTCTAGAAGTCCTGTCCAGGTCTACCCTGAACTGCCTAGCTTAGGCATCCTTGCTCGCACCTGCTGAACACAGCACAGCCAGTACTGCTCAGCACTGTGTGGTCCTGTCCAATCTGTCTTGCCCAGCTAAGCCTTACCCAAACCAGTTCGTGTTTTGCTCAATCCTGCCCAGCCAGCCCTGTTTGGCCTAGCCCTTCCCAGTCCTGCCTTGGTCTCGTTCACCACTATCTGCTGCCACCCACCCCCTTCACCCCCTGACTCAAAGAAGTCTCTTTTCCCCAAAATATCCTCCTTCCTTTCTAAGGCTACGTTTGGGCCATGATGAAATATAACCCTAAGAAACCCACTACTGAATCTATTTTAAGAACTCTGTTGAGGACATTGTTTACTATAGGGATTCTCTTTATGGAAATCCTTGGGAGATGTTTCTCTCCGAATTCCATAACAACAATTGTTCTTCACAGTTGACTGTATTATTTTAACTTCTGGGAACTGTGACCCTGTGACAGTTCCAATTTATAGTGTCCTGCAAGAAAGCAAGAAGCAAATAAATGGCCCGCCCTTGCAAGTGTACGGGATCACAGTGCACATTTCTGCACTAATGTCTTTTTCAGCTTACATTTTTTTCTTTGCCTCTTTTACTTCTCATGATTAACTTATTTTTCTTTGTAAACTATCCTGAATTCTTCCTAGAAAAAAGCTGGACACAAATAATAAGGATCATCTGTTAAACTCCCATTCTGCACAGTGTTGCATGGATGAGGGTCCCCTGCTCTTCCACACACCTGGACCAGGCACATGGAAAAGCCCCCATTTTGTGGTGTTTCACTTCATACAAAGCCCCTCCAGGCAGAAGGAAGAACTCACTCAGCAACATGATTGCTCTCATGCAGGAGAAAAACCTTGCAAATGCTTAAGAACTGGTTGTACTTGCTTTAGGGATTTTAGGAGAATCAGGTTTGAAAAAAAGATCTGAAAAAGATAAGTCATTTCCAGCTTTAGAGCCCTAGAAGCAGAGCTCACAAATGAGTAAACATTGTCAGCTCATTGATTATCTTAAGGCAGAAGGAGGGAGGGGCTGAGTGGATACAGGAAGAAAAGAAACCCCAAGAGATATCAATTTGCAGGCAATGGGCACAATGTACACTGCAATGTCACCTTCGTTAGCATTAAAAAGGACCTGAATTGAGGACTTCTCTGGTGGCCTAGATGGTAAAGAATCCACCTGCAGTGCAGGAGACCGGGGTTCAATCCCTGGGTTGGGAAGATCCCCTGGAGGAAGGCATGGCAACCCGGTCCAGTATTCTTGCCTGGAGAATCCCCATGGATAGAGGAGCCTGGCAGGCTACAGTCCATGGGGTCGCAAAAAGTTGGACACAACTAGGTGACTAAGCACAGCACTGGTGGTCCAGTGGTTAAGAATCCACCTGTGAATGCAGGGCACATGGGTTCCATCCCTGGTTCAGGAAGATCCCACATGCCTCTGGCCAACTAAACCTGTCCATCATAACTGCTGAGCCAGTGCCTTACAGCTCTGGCTCTGCAAGGAGAGAAGCCCATCATCTCACCTAGAGAGTAGTCCTGGCTTGCTGCAACTAGAGAAAACCTGTGCAGCTTTGAAGACCCAGCGCAGCCAAAACAAAGACCAGAATTCATGGAGGCACCACTGTGTAGAGACTCTGAGGATACAGAGAGGAAAAGAGATGTTTTCACCCTCAAAGACCTCACATTCTCAGTATGAGGTCAGAGAGAAGAAAAGAAGTCAAAAGAGAAAAAATACATGGTACAAAGCTGTCTGTATTGAGCGTTCAGCTGATAAAAGGGTGCCATATAGTACCATATAATGCAGAGAATGAATGGAAGCATTCAGGAAGCCGGCTACCCAGGACCCTAACAGCAAACCAGCAGTCCAGAGCACCTGGTGACAGAGGTGGCAGAAAGGAATGATAAATGCCAACATAACCAGAGACAAAATAGAAGGCTGCCTGTGGAGAAGTAGCATTTGGAACTGCTGCCTGCTGGCTGCTGTGACCTTTGAGCTCTGCTGTGGCCTGCTGATAAGCTTACATTCTGAGCTGGGCTAGTTGGTGCTGCACAGGCTGAGTTCTACTAAGACTCTGTTATAAAATTTAACTGACCTACACCAGAAGCTCTGATAATTGGCAGTTAAGTACAGGAATCCCTAAATGGGACTAGTGCTTTCTTCAAAGTTACTCTGGGCGGTATGTCACGGCCCAGATCTATCCTTGTGTCTCAGAGAGAACCACGTGTCTTGATATTACCATAAGCTGAGCCTAACCATGAAATTAAAAGACGCTTACTCCTTGGAAGAAAAGTTATGACCAATTTAGATAGTATATTCAAAAGCAGAGACATTACTTTGCTGACTAAGGTCCGTCTAGTCAAGGATATGGTTTTTCCTGTGGTCATGTATGGATGTGAGAGTTGGACTGTGAAGAAGGCTGAGCACCAAAGAACTGATGCTTTTGAACTGTGGTATTGGAGAAGACTTTTGAGAGTCCCTTGGACTGTAAGGAGATCCAACCAGTCCATTCTGAAGGAGATCAGCCCTGGGATTTCTTTGGAAGGAATGATGCTAAAGCTGAAGCTCCAGTACTTTGGCCACCTCATGCGAAGAGTTGACTCATTGGAAAAGACTCTGATGCTGGGAGTGATTGGGGGCAGGAGGAGAAGGGGACAACCCAGGATGAGATGGCTGGATGGCATCACGGACTCGATGAACGTGAGTCTGAGTGAACTCTGGGAGATGGTAATGGACAGGGAGCCTGGTGTGCTGCGATTCATGGGGTCACAAAGAGTCAGACACGACTGAGCGACTGAACTGAACTGAACTGAACTGAGCCTAACCAACTCTTGGCTCACAGAATGACTATCGAGAGAACACTCAGGGATAAACATACAACTGTGCCATTGGTGGTTACTCATGTAGAAAGAACAAATTAAGTACGTGGCACACTGAGGTACAAGCCCCACAGGGCACCTGGATCACCAGGTCTCTGTGTGGCTGAAAGCACCTCTGTTGCTGCTTTGCTTCTGTCAGAAAAAAGGATCCTGAATCTCAGCACTGGAGAAGGAAAATGAGTGATGCTCTGTGATACTAACGAAAGCATACCAGAGTATGTCATCCCAACTCCCCGAAGGGGCCAGAGGAAACTCTACATTACTAGAAAATTGAAAAAGTGATCACCAAAGACTCTGGGTACCACCATCTTTCAGCATGCTCAGCAACCATTGCAATCCCACCTTGGAGCACAGCCTTGTAAGTCAACAAATCAAGTGGTATTTGTGGGTAAGATTATGTGTGCGGGTGAAATTCCTGACACCAGCTAGAATTCCCCGGATGGAAAAACTTAAAGACAGGACAGGGCAAGACCTCCCCCAAAGAGTTCCGTATAACTACTCAAAGATCTTTTATTCAGGTGGAGGAAAGAGAAACTAAAACAGAAGTCTGTGATTTGTCCTATTGGAAATTCAAAAGTAACTCTGAGAATTTATTCCATGGCAAGATGAAAAGTTGGCTATTGTGCCTCTACAAGACAGTTAATTGTTATATCAAACACAGAATTGATGCTTTTGAACTATGGTGTTGGAGAAGACTCTTGAGAGTCCCTTGAACTACAAGGAGATCTAATCAGTCAATCCTAAAGGAAATCAGTCCTGAATATTCATGGGAAGGACTTAAGCTGAAGCTGAAACTCCAATACTATGGCCACGTGATGCGAAGAACCGACTCACTGGAAAAGACCCTGATGCTGGGAAAGATTGAAGGCAGGAGGACAAGGGGACAACAGAGGATGAGATGGTTGGATGGCATCACCAACTCAATGGACATGAGTTTGAGCAAGTTCCGTTTGTTGGTGATGGACAGGGAAGCCTGGCGTGCTACCAGGGCTCACAAAGAGTCAGACACTACTGAGCGACTGAACTGAGACTGAGACTGAACATAGCTAAGAATTAATGTTAACATTTGCTGAGATTTGTTCATTGGCAGGCATACTTCATGACCCCCAAGTTAATAATTTATTGAGCAACCTACTGATCTACTGAAAAAGGACCATACTATGCATCCTCCCACAGCACAATAGAACTTATCTCCCTGTCTTTCCTCCCATCTACTGGGTCTTCACACCAGGGAAATGACTCCATCCCCCTGCCACCACTGTAAATTCTCTTGCCTTCAATAGCTGGAAAAACTTGAAAGAATAACAATCGTTATTATGGAAAATTGGCACAGTGCCATGTATTTATTATTACTTTGTGAAACATCCCAATTAACCAGAACCACTCACAAGCAGGGCCTCTTGATTCTGTATCAGACATTTTTTTTCAACAGCACCCCCAAAGAATCAAGAAGACCTACTTGTGCCTTTTAACCAGGCTGCCACTATTTTTTATAAAAAGAAAGAAAGCAATAGATGGCCTAGCATTATTTGTTGCCTCACAAAGGACCTCCAGGCAATCAGCCTCCCCCTAAACAACAACCTCATCAAAAGGCCTAATATTAGAGATTCTGAAGTCTAGATCTCCTTAATCATTTAATCTTGGGCACAACCCCTGAGGAGATACAAGTTTCATTATAGCAAACTATGTAAAAGCTACAGGGTATCCAATGCCAGGCCTCACAGATATACAGCAAGTTGCCTCCAGACCTCCATGACTCTCATGCCCCTGACACCCCAAGAGCCCACTGCCCAATGCCTTGATTTTAGGCAGTGGCAACTGCCACAAACCTGCTAGATACTCAGCATCTCCCAGAGGTATAAGCCACCAGCTGGGGACAATTTGCCACTATCTCTCTCTAGTGGTTCATTGGTATCCCCACAATTGGCAAATCTTTATGGCCTTAGTCAACACTGGGCTCAAGTAACAATACCAGGTGTCCCAAGAAATTTAAACAAGGTCTCACCTATGCACTTAGTTACAGGACATTAAAATATAGGGCAAATAGCAATGACTCACCTTAACCATCAGTATTATTTGTCTTACCTAAATTCCCCAAGGTCATAGCACTCATTTTCCTAAAATATCCCATAGTGGGCAAGGACACTTGACTCAATAAGCAATAAGTTTGAATAAAACAGTCTTTGGCACCTGAAGTTGGTCTCACAAAAAAGGATCCCATAGACCTCTCCACACCTCCACTAAACCTGGTTAAAGTGGTTAACATAGAGTAATATATTTTGAAACAAGACCTGCTGCTGTTGCCTCAGTCGTGTCCAACTCTGTGTGACCCCACAGACAGCAGCCCACCAGGCTCCCCTGCCCCTGGGATCCTCCAGGTAAGAATACTGGAGTGGGTTGCCATTTCCTTCTCCAATGCATGAAAGGGAAAAGTGAAAGGGAAGTCACTCAATCGTGTCCGACTCCTAGCAACTCCATGGACTGCAGCCTACCAGGCTCCTCTGTCCATGGGATTTGCCAGGCAAGAGTACTGGAGTGGGTTGCCATTGCCTTCTCCTGAAACAAGACCTACTGGAATCAAAAGCCATTATACAAGACTTACTGAAGGAAGGGGTCATTGTTTCCACTGTCTCCCTCTTTGATAAGCCAAATTGGCCAGTACTCAAACCTGATGAAAACAAATGACACTCAGCAGTGGTTTACCCTAACCTTAATATCATAATTCCTTCAATTAAGGTTCCCATATCTAATATCATTGATATTACTGACTCTACTCAATCAGAAATTGCAAAGTATTATGCTGTTATAGACTTGGCTAATATGTTCTCTTCACTGCTCATTCTGACAGCCTTTCAGTGGAAATATGCCCTCCTCTTTGAAGGAACACAAAATAGTTTTGCTTGCCTCCCCATAGGGTGTTTCTACAGCCCTGCCATCATACTCATTCTTTGTAGGCAAGATCTTAACTGCATTCCATTTTCTCCAGAACTCAAGTATGACACCACACTGACTACTTCCTCCTTTGAAGAGATTCAAAGGACACATTCACACAGGAGATATAAACATACATCACAGACTTTTCCAATTAGGGCTGAGTCATTGTTCTACAAAAGATTCAAAGCTCTACAACTTCAACAACATTTCTGAGCATTATTTGGTCAAGGAATCAACTCCTCACTTATCTGTACCCACTGATTTAAGGCAGACCCAAGAGTTACTGGATCTATTCAAATTTGGAGGCAACATATTGCTCACTTACAAATTTTACTAAATCCCATTTATGTTGTTACTCACAAATCAGCAAAGTCTCTAAAATCTATTCAAATTGCAATGCAACAGGCAATCCTTTTAGTGCCCTCTGGAGACTCCTCCACTATACAGGCATTAGCAACCCCTTCCTGAAGTTTTTGGACCACCCATGATGGCCATAAATTGCTTATGGGCTTCCAGTGGAAGAAACTCTTCAGCTTCATACTATACAATATTAAAAGAGCAACTGTTGGCCACATAATGGATTCCTCTTGGGATGTGTGGAAGCTCTCACAGGCCCTGGGCCCAGATTTTACTCCGCTTTACCAGACCAAGTTTTATCCAGCTGCCCATTATGTCTTGAGTCACCAAAGCAGCATCTTACAGGTTCAGCATAGCCACAGAGGCCTCCTTATTGAGATGGAAATAGTACTTAAAGGTTAGGGCCAAACCTGGGCCCTCTGGAATATCCTACTTACAAGAGGAGATAGTCTCCCCTTTCCTCAATACCTTGCTAGATGCAATGGCACCAAAGGTGATAATCCCTCTCCCACACCCCACAGCCACATGGAGGGTCCCTTGAAATCAACTGAGTGACCAGCAAGGGGAGTCTATACACTTATGGGTGGCAGTGGCACCATCACACATGATAAAGCCTGTATCCCCCATTCAGGACATCCCTAGCCAAAGTCATCCCCAAGGTCAGCACAACTGGCTAACTGTCATGTGGCCACCTTAGCACTAGAGAATGCCCTGGCCGATCATGTGTCCCATCTGCATGTTCGTACAGTGCTGCGACCTCACTCAGTCTGTGCAGGCAAGATCTTAACTGCCACGGCACAATGTCAGGAGCAGGGCTATGGCGGTCACGACAGCCTGGTGGGAACTGGAGCCAGAAGAACAGGAAACAGCCATTTCTGGAGACACCATCTGAGGTGGGGTGGCGGGAGAGTAGAAAGAACTCTGCTGACCCCTCATCCCTCACCAGTGTCTTTGGTAGGCCAAACCGAGGTAAAATCCAGCCAAAACGAGGGCCCTGGAATGCATTCTGTCAGCCCCATTATAATGCAGAGAGGGGAAGGAACAGATCAGAGGGCAAAGAGAAAAAAGACTATCACAGTAAAAGGAAAATTGAAAACAGAAGGTAAGGTCAGATCGCCTATAGTCTTGTAAGTGCTTTATCCTAAACACAATGGGGGGCTATTGAAGGGTTTTAAACAGAAAGCATTTGATTGAATTTGTCTTAAAAGTTTACTAAATCTTTTTTTAAAGTTTTTTAGCTATAGTACCTGAGCATAAAAATAAATAAAGAGGTTTCATTGTAGTAGATGTGAACATAAAACACCTGAAAGTATGATCTCCCCATTTAAAAGCTACAGTGTTACGTTACATGAATCTAAAGACTGGAAACAAGAATAATGAGGCATCTGGGAACCACGTCATCAAAGAGCCAGTTTGAGGGGATCAGTTAATTTCTCCTGGAGAGCTAAGCTCTGACAGAAGACATGACACCTGTCATATTATATGCAGAGCAGCCATGTAGAAGGAGGTGTAGGTTTCTCTGTTGATGTGCCAGAGGGAAGAGTGAGGAGTTAGGGGGGAATAATGGGAAAGTAGATTTCATTTCAATTTTGATAAAAGAGCTTCCCAACACTTAGAAATGTTAGCAATGGAATGGACTCTCTCTGAGACGCTAAATTGTTCCACAAGAGAGTAAGCTCACAGTGAGGAAAAGTGATCAGATGAAACCCTGTATTAGTTGGGGCCAGGTTAGGAGGCAGTTGTAAAACTGAAAAATTCAGCGGTTTAATATGACAAAAGTTTAGTTTCTCGCTCACACTATTCATCCAGTGTGGGGCACAAGGGATCTTTCTTCACTATGGTTCCTCAAGGAGCCAGCGATGGGAACACAGGCACCCTGATCACCACAAAAGTGGGAAGGGAAAGGTCCCCTTAAAACCTCTCCATTGATGACATGATCCTTCCTCAACTTTCACTGGCCAGAGCACGTCACACCAGCACAACTACTTAAAAGAGCTGTGCTCAGAAAACAGAAAGCCACCAACATTTCGAGACTAGCACTAAGTAAGGATAGGCATACACTTCATGTCTCGATTGTACTTGCCCTGCCTACTTTGCAGGATGATTAGAGGACAAAGTCACGTGTGAAAATTCTTCGTAGGGGTAAAGTGCTATGAAAATGAACAGTGTGCTGATGGCCTGCACCTTGTTCACCGTTTCCTCCTCAAGGCCCAGCGCATTAAACAGTAACTATCTGCTGAAAGTAGATAGTTACTATCAGTAACTATCTGCTGAAAGACTATAAGGATCAACAGATATTGTGAGTTGATTTGACTTCTTCCTGGTGAAATACAAGTTGAGTCTAGATGTATTTAGGAAAAGGTGACAAGTCCACTATCATTTATCAGGTTGTTGAAAAAGAGACTCCTTTATCTAGATGGAAGATGAGTTAAATGATCTCAAAAATTCTTTTTAACAACAACAATGGTAACAACAAATGCTACCTGCAGTTTTCCTCTAGAGACATAAAATACAGTAGTTATTCTGAAATAAGGGCCCAGATTTCATGACTTGTGAAAGAGATTTTATTCTTCCTAATAAACCCCTCCTCCACCCACTCTTACCTTTGTGGCTTGGCTTTATTACCTTGACAGCAAAAACACTTTCTGAACTTTATTAACTGTGTCCTCACCATGTGTAGTAGCAACATGAAACAGGAACATAGTTTTGCTCTCTCTGGAAACCCCAAGGTCAAGAGCGCTGGCCACATAGTAGACATCCAGTATTTGTTAAATGGGTGCTGTTAAATAGAGGCCCCAGTCTCCAAACGCCAAGGCAAGGTGTCCTAGACAAGGAATCTTGCTTCTCAAACCCAGCCATTTCAATTGCAAAAGAGAAGAGGAACCTCACTGGTAAACACAACCCTTTTGGGGAAAAAACCCTGGCCCACACAATAGCAGTTTTCTGCCGAGATGGCACTTTTCCCAACACATTATGCTAAAGCCAGTTGGAGAAGATGCTGAGGACTGTTATTTCCTAATTTGATTCTGCCATTTCCAGTAATGGAAAGCTGCACTCCAGCCATCCATCTTAATAAGTGACAGATGCATTTCATTAAAACTTCCTTAAATAATTTCTTGTAGTTTAGGAAGGAGGGAAAAACAAGAAAGAGTGCTAGTTTGTGCTCCCATGCATGCCAATGTTTTGAGAGCCATTAAACAAAGCAAGAGCTTGTCTTCAGTTGAGAATTAAGTGGTCAACTGATGCCAACCCAAGTGTGTTTCTCAAATGCATTTGCCCATTGGACAAAGGCAAGAAAGCCTGTTACAGTGTGTTGGCGAAAGAGTAATAATAGTAATTACACATGATTTGACACTTTGTATTGCACTGTCTGTCCCTAAACACACTGCAGAATGGAGACAGGACATTCTGTAAAGGGACTCTTCTCAACTTTGCAACTTCTGCGGCTAAATAGGTATATAAAAATCCAGTATAGTGAAAGTAACATTACACTGGATTCAGAAGATTTCAATTCAAGTCTTGTTTCTACTGCTTAGCAGCTCTGTGACCTTGACCAAGTCAACAAATTAATCTCTCTTTGTCTCTATCTTTTCCTTTGTATGGTGAAGATATAAAACTTGTCAAAACAACCTCACAGGATTATTATGAGGACTAAATGAGACAATAAAGAGAAAGAACTTGCTAAACTATGAAGAAACTTTCACAAAAAAAAAAAAAAAAACACCTTTATGAGGCTAGGGATTTCCTTCCTTTCTGCATTTCTCCTCCTCTCCCTTTCTCTCCTTCCTTCCTTCCCTCCTTCCTCTCTCTCTACTCTTTGCTTCCATTCTCGCTTTCCATCCTTTCTTCCTCTCACTCTTCTATTCCCATATTCCTAGGGCCCAGAACAACACTTAACATACAGATATTCAATAAATATTTTTGGATTACATGATTGTTACTTTTATATATAACTTGACTGTACAAGGTGCCCAGATATTTGGTCAAACACTATTCTGGGTGTGTCTGTGAGGGTGTTTCTGGATGAGATTAAAATATTTGAAATGATGTATTAAGTAAAACAGGTTGCCTTCCCTAATGTGGGTAGACCTCATCCAACCAGTTGAAGGTCTGAATAGAACAAAAAAGCTAGGAGGGAACTTCAGCCTCCTGCTGGCTTAAATTGAGACATCAGTTTTCTCCTGACCTTGGACTAGAACATAAACCATCAGCAATTCGAGTTCTTTGGCCTTCAGCCTAGATTGGAACTAACACTACCAGCTTTCCTGGGACTTCAGCTTACTTACTGCAGATCTTGGGGCTTTTCAGCATCTGTAATTGTGTTATCCAATTCCTTAATAAATAAATAAACAGAGAGAGAGAGCCCCATGTCTCTACTCCATTCACTGGTTCTGTTAACTAACTTCAATACCTAACTTAAACACAATGGATAAAGCACAATCAGATGGACCATGTTGTTATTAATTAACCATTTGAGTTGACTTGACCTTTTAAGAGGCAGACACAAAAAACTTCGCAATGCTAACTTAAAGACAATGAATAAAGCACAGTAAGATGGACCGTGTTGTTATTAATTAACCATTTGAGTTGACTTGACCTTCTTAGAGGTAGACACAAAAAACTTTAGGTGAGTGAACCTAAGAGAAGTGTGACAAGGAAGTTCAATTATAACTCAGGACATGTCATTGAAACTCAAAATCCCAGGTAGGATCCTTCAAAGTGGTGTAGTTTATATCAGTACTATTATGCTACTTTACTCTGAACTCTTAGTATATGCTTAGTAGTGATATGCATTATCTCATTTAATCCTCACAAGCTTCTTATCCTTACCTATTCTATGTATGACAAATACTGAGTCTCAGAAAATGCAAATAACTCCTCCAGTATCAGAGCTGGTGATGGAGTAGTGGTGGAGCCAGACCCAAATTCCTAACCACCATGCCACTGCCACTCAGCTTCCAACTCTGATGGCAGGATTACAGCTGCATCACTTAGCATGCACTATGTTATAAATATTAATATAAATCCAAATCAAATTGACTTAAGCATGAAGGAAATGTATTGATTCATACAGAGAAGCACAATGTAGAGCTGTCTTCAGGGTCGTCTGATTCAGAATTGTGTTCCATTTCTCAGGTTTCACCCTTATTCACGTACTTGCTTCATCTCTGACGGAAGCAAAGTGATTATGGTCATTCCAATACAATATTCATGTTCTACATCATCCAGAGGGAAAAGACAAGACTTGAAACATTTCTTTCCCAAAACCTGGAGCAGACTAATAATCTTCACTGATTTAGACAAACCTGAAAGAATCAAAGCAGCCAAGGTACATCACACACTGATGATTATCCTGGGTTTTCACCTGGTCTTCCCTGGTAGCTCAGCTGGTAAACAATGTGCCTGCAATGCAGGAGAGCCTGGTTCAATTGCTGGGTCCGGAAGATCCCCTGGAGAAGGGATAGGCTACCCACACCAGTATTCTTGGACCTCCCTTGTGGCTCAGCTGGTAAAGAATCCACCTGCAGTGTGGGAGACCTGGGTTTGATCTCTGGGTTGGAAAGATCCCCTGGAGAAGGCAACAGCTACCCACTCCAGTAGTCTGGCCTGGAGAATTCCACAGACTGTATAGTCCATGGGGTCACAAAGAGTCTGACACAACTGAGCGACTTTCACTTAGATCAACACCCAGGCAAGGAAGATGGGATTAAAGTAACTGGCTGAAGGTGAGGTAATCCCCACCTCAGCACAGAAATAAACTGTGTACTGTCAGAAAGGTGGGGAAGGCAGTAGTATGTGTTACATGAGCAACCAAAGCTCTTTCTCATTCCTCTGAGCAAGCTGTGGGCCTCACCACTCTATATTCACCCTCCCTTATAATAACTCACTAGTCCAATAACATCGGAGAAGGCAATGGCAACCCACTCCAGTACTCTTGCCTGGAAAATCCCATGGACAGAGGAGCCTGGTAGGCTGCGGTCCATGAAGTCGCTAAGAGTCGGACACGACTGAGCAACTTCACTTTCTTTTTTCACTTTCATGCATTGGAGAAGGTAATGGCAACCCACTCCAGCACTCTTGCCTGGAGAATCCCAGGGACGGCAGAGCCTGGTGGGCTGCCGTCTATGAGTTCGCACAGAGTCGGACATGACTGAAGTGACTTAGCAGTCCAACAACATGCAATAAAAACCTTACTCTGTACAAGCACCAGAAGACTGACATTCAAAGACAAACATGATTTTTGTCTTCAGAGGACTTGCAGTCTGGTAAAACTGGAAACTGACCACAACAGGGGCAGAGGAATAGAGAAGGAAATATTTGTGAGTTGGATGAATGAGTATGTGTACAATGGACAGCCAAAGTCTCATTAACCTTTTCTTCTGCACTGGAATCAACCCAAGGTATTTAACCTTCCTTCAAAGCTCATTTTATCATTTTCAGTGCTTTCTTTTGGATCAGTGCCCCCCTCTCTTTCTGGGACATTGAGTCCCATGGCATATGCAGTGTTCAGAGGATACCCTGATTCACACTGAGTCTAATCCTACACCCCTTCTCCCCTTAGTACATTTCTCATTTACGCATGCTGGTCCTGTTTTTCAATCTCCTTTAATCGTAGATCTGGGAAGGAGCTGTGTTTAAGTACTCTTATTCGTAGCCTGTCTAGAGCATGGCTGTGGTTCAGTAGCTGTCTATTAATGAGAGTAACTAGGTTGATAAGAGATTTCAGTTCCTGGAGCTATTCAGCAAATGCTTTTTGACCAATTTTAAATTTGTTTTAGACAACAATATTTACAGTTTTTAGTCACTGGCAAGCTGCTCTGGTTGCTTGTTTTCTACACACTGCAATAGAGATGTTAGAAGCCGAGCCTCCTGTTGATTTTTTTTTAATCATTCTACAGATTTTTCAGTCCAAGGAGCTCAACACATTTACCAAACCTCATGGGGTTGGGAAGAATAGGCTTGACTACTCACATTTTTGACTTCCCTGTTGGCTCAGATGGTTAAGCGTCTGTCTACAATGTGGGAGACCGGGGTTCAATCCCTGGGTTGGGAAGTTCCCTGGAGAAGGAAATGGCAATCCACTCCAGTACTGCTGCCTGGAAAATCCCATGGACAGAGGAGCCTGGTAGGCTACAGTCCATAGGGTCACAAAGAGTCGGACACGACTGAGCAATCTTCACTTCACTCACATTTTTAAGGATGTTAAAAAAAAAATGTACAGAATAAGGCTGCATCTTATCAACAGCAGAACCAAGACTACAATTTCAGTTAACAGTTACGCCTGACCTACTCTCAGGGTTTTCCTCCTCAGGGACAGGGCTGAGGAGTAGCGGAACGCACTGCAGACAGAAAGAAGGGAGGAAGCAGGTATTTACTGAGTTCTTGATATGTATCACATACTTTTCATGTTTACATGTGAACCATATCATTATTCCTCACAACTGTGTTGGAAAGATATTTATCTTATTCTCATTAAACAAAGAAGAGAGTAAGATTCAGAATTATTTACTTGCACACAGCTAATATCTGGTAGAGCTGGGATTCAAACCCCACTATCACCCCAACCTTTGTCTTTTGCTCTGTACCTTATGACCTTCCAAAGTCACAAATGCCTGAATTTCAAAGTGTTTAGAAAATGGCTTCTGAATACTGATGGAGATGAGCAGCTCTCTCAGCCTGACCACACCATCTTGGAATAATGTTCTGTTAATGGTCTAGTGATGGTGCTGAGTACAACTAGGGAAGATGACCGTGTTCTAATTCCATCTCTTTTTTTCTCTTAATTCCATCTCTGCTGCTAACTGGCTGAATAACTGTGAACAATTCTACTTCTCCAAATATGTCCAATAAATATTTTTAAATAGCTAGATGGATGGTTATATTAGTAAATGCTCAAATGAGGGGGTTGTTGGTAACTTTGTTTTTCTCTGCCCCTTGACAATTCTAAAAGACAACTAGAAGTTTGGTCATGACTTAAGAATAAGTTCAGACTTCATCATCTATGCCAGTCCAAACACAATGGTATAAAGGCATAAAATTTAGAGCATCTGCTAGTAATAGTGGAAAGATAAAAAACACACAGCTGCTCTGTGCTGACTTTTCTTGGCAGGTCCCTGACAACACCCCAAACTTACAAGCTTCATATGAAGAACAGGCTGGAAATTAAATCATAGAACAGAGTGGGGAAATAGAAATCCCTTAGGCCACAAAAGGATGAAAAGGGGAAAACAAAAGCAAATGTAAGATTTTGACACATGCAGGGAATCCATCTTCTTAGAAAGAGACCAAGGGGATCCTTGGGCATCAGAGTGTATAGAAGAAAAGCATTAGATTTGGAAACATGAGACAGAATTCAAGGATAGCTCTACAGTGACCCCTGGGTGACCGTAGAGAGGTCATTCACCTTCCCTGCAACTTCCTTTCCCATTTGTAAAATATGGGTAACAGATCCATCCCACCTACTTCACAAAGTTACTCTAGAGTTCACAGAAAAATAAGAACAAGAAGAGCAGGTTTCTGCATCCCACATGGGTTTCAGATTGTACTGCATGTCATTTTAATTATTCTTTCTCCACAGAACAATATAATTTATATGTGAATATGCTTGCTTTTGTACTTCTTTTGGAGCAGGAAGCAATCAACATTTATTGGGAACCTATCACAGGGAGAGTCTGTAGATGGATACAAAAGTGTGTGAAAACACTCTCAACTACCTTAGGGAATGGAAATACCTACCCATCCACCAATTATAAAGCTAGTTTGAAACTTTGGGCCAAGTCTGCCCAAAGGCAGAATAATGGCCCCCAATAATATCTGTTTTGATCCCCAGAAATTATGATATGTAAGTATATAGAGCAAAAGAGAATTAAGGTTGCAGATGGAATTGTTTGCTAATGAGTTGACCTTGAAATGGGAAGATCTTCCTGGATTTTATAGGTGGTGGTGGTGTAGTCGCTAAGTCACGTCCAACTCTTACAACCCCATAGACTGTAGCCCGCCAGGCTTCCCTGACTGTGGGATTCTCCTGGCAAGAATACTGGAGTGGGTTGCCATTTCCTTCTCCAGGGGATCTTCCCAACTCAGGAATCTAACCTGAGGTCTCCTGCATTGTAGGCAGATTCTTTACCAACTGAGGTACAAGGGAAGCCCCGATTTTATGAGTGGTTCCAGTTAAATCACAAGAGCCCTTATAAATGGAGGTGGGAAGCATAAAAGGGAGGCCCAAAGAGACAGCAGCATGTGAAAGACTGGGCCCAATATTGCTGCCTTTGAAGATGGAAAATGTATCCATGCTGAGGAATGTGAGCTGTCTTGGGGAACAAGCAAAAGACAAGAAAATAGATTTTCCTCCAGAGCCTTCAGAAGGCATGCAGCCTTGCTGAGACCTTAATGTTAGCCTACTGAGACTGAGACCCATTTTGAACTTCTGACCTCCAGAGCTCAAGATAATACATTGATGTTGTTCTAAGTTACTAAGTTCTTGATAATTTGTTATGGCAGCCATAGGAAACAAACAGAAAATTTAGTTTGTTATTTTCTTATAATTTGGAGAGACAGTTCTTCTTATCATCTTGTACTTCTCTGCAAATTTCTTCTCTGCAAATGTACTTCTCTGTAAATTTCTTTTCTTAATATTTTTATTTCTGAGTCTTCCTTCATAGCCACCATCTAAGAATTAATGAAATGGTAGCCAGAATACAAGAGATATGATATTCCAGTCATTCATTACAGATTAGTCTACCATTTAATGGTACAAAACAGGCATTTATTATGCTTATGGATTCTGTGGGTCAGCATTTCAGACAAAGCATTGTGGGGATGGTTTTGCCTCTGCTCACAGTATGTGGGTCCCCAGCTATAAGATTAGAAAGCTGAGAATGCCTTGACATCAAGGGGCTAAAATTACCTGAAGAATTACTCATGTGTCCAGTAGTTGATGCTGTCAACTGGGACATTAGCTGGCACTGTTGTCTGGAACACCATCATACAACATCTCCATGGACTTGGGATTGCCTTCCAAATGGTGACTTTGCCAGAATGTTGTACAGTAGGAATCATATGTAGCAATTTCAGACTGGCTTCTTTCACTAAGTAAAATGCATTTAAATTTCTTCCATGTCTTTTCTTGGCCTTCCTGATAGCTCATTTCGTTTTATCACCAAACAATATTTCATTGTACGAATGTACTATGATTTGTTTATCCATTCATCTTCTGAAGTATACCTTGGTTGCTTCCAGTTTGGAGTAATTATGAATAAAGCTGCTATAAATAATCACTTGTAGGTTTTCATGTGAACATAAGATTTCAACTCATTTGGGTCAGTATCTAGGAGCACAAGTGTTGAATCACATGGTAAGACTATGCTTAGCTTTGTAAGAAACTGCCAAACTGCCTTCCAAAGTAGCTGTACTGTACCATTTTGCCTTTTCATTAGCAATAACTGAGAGTTCCTATTAGCCCACATCCTCATCAGTATTCAGTGTTGTCAGGTTTTTGGATTTTATCCATTCTAATAGGTGTGTAGTGATATCTCATTATAGTTTTCATTTGTAACCCTTGATGATATCTGAGGTTGAGCATCTTTTCACATATTTTCCATATACATATCAAGTTGGGAAGAAATGCTATCTTAACAATATTGAGTCACTTTCGGAAAATACAATTTGCCACACTTCATGAAGGCAGGGACATTTTGCCTCTTTTGTATTATATCCCCAAAATATAGACAAGCATTTAATAGGAAATAAGTGCTCAACAGATATTTTTATTCATTAATAAGTCTTTCCTTTTCTTTTTTTTTAAAATATAAATTTATTCATTTTAATTGGAGGTTAATTACTTTACAATATTGTATTGGTTTTGCCATACATCAACTTTAAAATATTTTTTTATTTGGCTGTGCCAGGTCTTAGCTGCAGCACATAGAATCTATCTTTGTTGCAGCACGTGGGATTTGTGGCATGTGGGATCTAGTTTCCTGGCCAGGGATTGAACTCAGGCCCCCTGTGTTCAGAGCATGGAATCTTAGCCACTGAACCACCAGGCACATCCCAATAGAATATCCAACCATTCATTCTACATCTTTTAAATCATCACCCCGCTCTAGGCTCTGGGCCAAACCTGGGTGTGGCGGTCCCTATACTCATCTGGACTTCTCTGGACTCATCTGATGGAACTTGGAGTCTGAGACTATAACCTCTTGCATTAAGGAGTACAGCATGGGGTAGCCTATCATATACATACTCAGCCCACTTCTTGTTAGCAGCCTTATCAAATAAGGTGCAAGCCTCTTCCTCTCTCTGGCACACGTTTTAAGACCCCGTGTGCCCTGGCTGGAAAGACTGCCAGTAAAATCATCCCCAGACATCTGTTCTCTGCCTATCATAACCCTTGGGAGATAGTTTTCTTATTAAGGACTCTGGTGATATCAGTCTCTGATGTCTTTTTATCCTAGAAAGAGATTAAATTTTGTTTTCAAAAATAAAATCAGAGATAGGGCCTTAAATTTCTCCTTCTATGAGTTTCAAATGTCTCTGTATCCTCCAGGAAATTTCAGAGAAATTGTCGGTGTAATTTAACAAAGCTACACTTAGTATTATCTTCCTTCCAAACACTGAATAAGCCACTTTATATCAACCCAAAGGTTTAAAGCATTCTATGGCACCCTTCAAACAGTGTTTCATCACTAGTGAATGGTGTTCCCCAAATCAGCAGTGACTTCTAAGAGTTCACACTCAGAAATGTGAACATCTCTGCTTACCAGTTTTCCAATAGAGAAATGACGATTTCCTCAAAACCAACCGGTCTCACTGCTATGGCAGTAACAGTCTGTGGCACAGATATGTTTTACACTGGGATTCTTAGTAGTCCTAGATGAGGATCCCATGTGTATGAATTTATTCCACAAAATAGAACATAAGAAATTTCACATTACTTTTATCTCCTGAAATAAAACTAATCTTTTCTGAGCCCCCATCCCATTGAGTTGGTAGGAAATTCAACATAGTTTCAACTGTGCCACAGTTTCAAATTCAACTGTGGCACAGTTTCCTCACTCAGGGTTGGCAGAGTTTCTGGGGACCTGGCACAGTGTGCATCATTGAGAAATGTTCTATGGCCCATGGTCTATCACTAACACGCTCATGAAATCTCACAAAGGTGAGCATCTCCTCTTTCCTGGGCTCATGGCCGAGGCTGAGTGTCCAGAGCGCCACATCCTGCCTGTTTGGTGCCCCATGAGCCTCTCTTCTGAGACTCCCCCTCCTCCCTGAAGTACCCTCCAGGGCCATGCACTGGTGCCTACTCTCCTATGAACCCAAGAACTTTCCTTTCTCTCCTGGCCTTCAGGGATATGTAAAAATCTTTTCTCTCCTCTGGCAGTTTCAACATCAAGAGCCTCTTGAGTGCCAAGCACTTGCCTCTACTGTCTTCCCTTCTCTTGAAGCTCAACACATTTCCCTCTGAAGCACAGCTTTTGGCAAAACAAAAGCCAGGAGAATCACTGTCTTCTGAGGGGAGTAGGAAGCTCCTGGGATGAAGAAAAAGAGGCCTTGGTGGGTTACAGAAAATGTCTACTGTATAGCTTTAGCAATAAAGCCCCAATTACCATTGCTGGTACTAATGGTACCAAAAATCATGCTGTCACTATTAAATAAGTGCAATTATAGGAAATAATGTCTGTTCCAACAGTTTTTTAATCACCCGTACATTCCATAGCAAACTTGAAAAGGTCCTCCAGCTACCTATAATCTGAATCATCACATCTTCTTCAGCCATTAGCATGTTGCCTTCCGTCTGTCTTTGATTAAGAATGGTTTTGTCTGGAACTCTCTCTCCTACTAAACTGAGAGTTTCTTAAGAGCAGGGTCTGAGTTTTTGTAACAGGTCCCAAAAGAAAACAGATGGCATGTTGAAACCGGATAATTCAAAGAGGGTTTATTTACCATGATGCAGGAAAGACACAGGAAACCTAAAGGACAGTGTGGAAATCCAGAGCTAGCAGAAACTCAGAGGAAAGAGAGGAGGCCAGGCAAATGGATCCCAGAAGGAAAGAGCGAGAAAGAGTCAGTAGCTGAGCCAAGATAACCACAGAAAAGGAGCCATGGTAGGCCAATACCCTGGCCTCTCTCTCCTCCCACCAACTGGGTTCTCCATTGGTCAAAGCCAACTATAAACCAGACAGCATCAGCACCATTAATGTAATCCATACACCTCAGCCTTGGGGCAGAGAATGAGGTGGTTTCTGTGGGCTCCAAATATAAGTAGTTCTCCCAGGATCAGCTTTAGTCTGTGTCCTCAAGAGTCTTAGAGCCTAGTAATAAAGAAGGAACCCAAACCCACGTCTCTTCATCACAAGTTAAGAGCTTGCTCCACTCCCCTGGATGTAGTGAATTCCCCTGAAGATTCTGAACCCTACAACTACTTAATTCTTAGTCTGAGATATGCAATCCATCTCTTGATTATAAGGTGTTCTGTAATTCACATTGGTTACATTATTACCCCTAACTCGACCGTAAGCTCTTTTGTAAGGAAAAGACTTGTATCCGTACCTTCCTTGTAAATGTTATAGCTCTGAATATGGTATATTATCCTTATTGGCTGCTTGATACTTGTCAAATGAGTGAGCTATTGAAGTGATCTTAGACTCTCCCTATAGATTTTAACTGGAGGTGGACATGGCAACCCACTCCAATATTCTTGCCTGGAGAATCCCTGTGGACAGAGGAGCCTGGCGGGCTAAAGTCCATGGAGTCACAAAGATCGGACGCGACTGAGTGACTAAGCACAGATTTACAGTACAAGAGTAGGGAAGGCACATCTTTTTAATGACAGCCATGCCCAACTCCCATAGAGATTTTCAGGGAAAAAACTACCTAAGAGGACATTGGTATAGCTTCAAACCTCCCTCTTCCCTTGTTCCAGTAATTAAAGCCCCAGAGGTAGTCCCATACATGCCCCAAGAACAGAAACCTAAGACAGGGGCATGGACTCATTCACTAATTTAGTCTTTGAATTAACAAATAGTTACTGAGGCTCTACCAGGTTCCACACACTGAGCTAAGTATTGGGTATACCGTAGCAAATAAGACAAGTATTAGACATATGAACTGACCAATTAATAGAAAATTGAGAAGTGCAATAAGTGTAGTAAATATTTTTTAATGAAAGAAAGGATGGATTAAGAGATTAGCAAAGACATGGCCTAGGTGGTCAGTGCCTTGCCCACATTCCCAGCTTACCCCAGAGGTCACCATACAGTTTTTCCCATGTGGATGGCTTTCTGCATTGTTTCTCTGCTACAAAGCATTTTCTGGCCTCCAGTCTGCTCTGGCAGTTGGTACCCTAGGAACAATCTTTACCAAGTAAGGGCTGAGAGCTGTGGATAAATATGCTGACTTTCTCAGCCTTCGGAGATAATTCTGAGGCACACTGCACACAGGCTTTCTCAGGGTCTGGGAACAGAGCCCCAGGTTCCACAGCAACGACTTACTCATTACCCCACACTTGGTTGGCTTGGTTCCCTTCCCTCTATTGCTTTCTCACTCCCCTACTGGTGCTTCCTGAAGCTCCCCCCCACCAAATAAATAACTTGAATTTATATTTTTATCTCAGAGTTTCCTTTTGGGGGAGGCAAAAGTAAGACCATAGAAAACTCACTTATATTAAGGTCAACATACATAATAGTGAGACAACTCCAAAATGAGGAGTCTGTGACATCAGTTATATACTCCAAAAAAGAGACAAGTCACTGAAATTTTGGAAGAGAAGTGAGTCAAAGGCTGGTGGTCGTTCTTTATGGGGTGGAGAGTGATGAGGAGAGAAGCTTTGTACTGGAAGAGGAGTACGAGGGGAGGTGGATGGAACAGGGAATGATGTCATGACTGCGTAACAGGAGCAGCCGGCAGCCACAGGGAAGAAGGAAAACAATTGTTTCACTCTCATCATAGAAAGACAGAACTCAGTTCCTTTTTCACCACCTTGTGGTGACTTGGATTACACAAAGCTGACATGAGGGCATTAAAATAGCAAGTGATGCCCCACGTGGATTTCTTTTCGAAACTCAAACGACAGAAGAAAGCACTGTGTGAACCACTGATTGAGTTGCTTAGAATTCATGTTTAATAACCCCTCCTCACACAATGTTAGATTTCAAAGAAAATACTACTTATTACTAAGGTCATAATTTCTCTAGTAGCCAAGATAACATCATTAAATCCTTGTCATATAGCACAGAGAAAGAGAAGATGCTTAAAAACATTTGATGGACAAATGAATTGAGTATGGAAGGTGAGTTTGGAGAGAGTATTTCTTCCTTTTTTCTGTGTTTCTTCCTTCTTCCCATTAACACAGCAGTACTGGTTCCTCCTGTCCCATCACTCACTGTGCCCTGGGAGGTATACTGAATGGCCCATCCAATCGCTGCATTTGGAAGACAAACCTGGGTAGGGTAGCCTAGCCCTTTTCTCTCCTCTTTCTCTTCAAAGTGAGGCATCCATGGGTGCATGCATTCTCTCGGTTCCAGTACCTCTAGGACAGGGTGAACAGCTTTGCCTAGTAATGGAGTTCAGCCTCCACCTAAAGGACAATCATCATTTCTAATGTCAATTATGTGATTAATAGCAACATTGTGGTCCCCATCAACTCTTTCATCTGATGTCTTAAAATTCAGTTGGCTCAACACCCAACATTATGGAAAGAGAATCACACAACTTTAATGGAACAAAAGCAGTTCAGTTCAGCCATTCAGTCATGTCCGACTCTGCGACCCCATGGAATGCAGTACACCAGGCTTCCCTGTCCATCACCAACTCCAGGAGTTTACTCAAACTCATGTCCATCAAGTCAGTGATGCCATCCAACCATCTCATCCTCTGTCGTCCCCTTCTCCTCCTGCCTTAATCTTTCCCAGCATCAAGGTCTTTTCCAATGAGTCAGTTCTTCGTATCATGTGGCCAAATTATTGGAGCTTCAGCTTCAGCATCAGTCCTTCCAATGAATATTCAGGACTGATTCCCTTTAGGATTGACAGGTTTGATCTCCTTGTAGTCCAAGGGACTCTTAAGAGTCTTCTCCAACACCACAGTTCAAAAGCATCAATTCTTTGGCGCTCAGATTTCTTTATAATCCAACTCTCACATCCATACATGACTACCGGAAAAACCATAGCTTTAACTAGACAGGGCTTTGTTGGCAAAGTAATGTCTCTGCTTTTTAATATGCTGTCTAGGTTGGCCATAGCTTTTCTTCCAAGGAACAAGCATCTTTTAATTTCATGGCTGCAGTCACCATCTGCAGTAATTTTGGAGCCCAAGAAAATAAAGTCTCTCACTGTTTCCATTGTTTCCCATCAATTTGCCATGAAGTGATAGGACTGGATGCCACGATCTTAGTTTTGTGAATGCTGAGCTTTACACCAGTTTTTTCATTCTCCTCTTTCACTTTCATCAAGAAGCTCTTCAGTTCCTCTTCACTTTCTGCCATAAAGGGGTGTTATCTGCATATCTGCAGTTACTGATATTTCTCCAAGCAATCTTGATTCTAGCTTGTGATTTATCCAGACTGGCATTTTGCATGATACACTCTGCATATAAGTTAAATCAGCAGGGTGACAATATACAGCCTTGACATACTCCTTTCCCAATTTGGAACCAGTCTTTCGTTTCAGGTCTGGTTCTAACTGTTGCTTCTTGATCTGCATACAGATTTCTCAGGAGGCAGGTAAGGTGGTCTGGTATTCCCGTCTCTCTAAGGACTTTTCACAGTTTATTGTGACCTCCACAGTCAAAGGCTTTGGCGTAATCAAGAGTCAAATTTCCAACATCTGTTGGATCATAGAAAAAAACAAGAGAATTCCAGAAGAACATCTACTTCTGGAACAGAATAACGGGGTGAAGAAAAGAAGCCTGAGTTTGGTTGGTCTTCCCCTTACCAGCTTTTATAAACTTGAGGTTTTACTTTACTTCTCTGGGACTCAATTTCTTCACTGTTGCAAGAATTGGACAAGATGAATTTTAAAGTTTCTTTCATGATTCTCATAATGCAGGATTTGTAGGGTCATCTGCCTCTGGGAAGGTTTCCCTGTGCTACCTGCTCTGAGTGAGATATCCCTTCTCTGTGCAGCCCTGGAACCCTGTTCAGTCCTTCATGGCAGCACTTGCTGCTGCTACTGCTAAGTCGCTTCAGTCGTATCCAACTCTGTGTGACCCCAGAGATGGCAGCCCACCAGGCTCCCCCATCCCTGGGATTCTCTAGGCAAGAATACTGGAGTGGGTTGCCATTTCCTTCTCCAATGCATGAAAGTGAAAAGTCAAAGTGAAGTCGTTCAGTCGTGTCCGACTCTTCAAGACCCCAGGGACTGCAGCCTACCAGGCTCCTCCATCCATGGGATTTTCCAGGCAAGAGTACTGGAGTGGGGTCTTACTACCCTGCAATGGCTTGTATCCTGGGCTAGCGGATGAGCACCAAGGAAGGCTTCATGATTGCCTTGTTCCCTGCAGCACCCCCAGCACTTGATACGTTTCATGCTGCCACTGCTTAGTCACCTCAGTCATGTCTGGTTCTTTGCGATCCTGTGGACTGTAGCCTGCCAGGCTCCTCTGTCCATAAGATTCTCCAGTCAAGAATACTGGAATGGGTTGCCTTGTCCTTCTCCAGGGGAATCTTCCCAACCCAGGGATTGAACTTGCATCTCTTACATCGCCTGGGGAGCCCCTTGATACATCTCATGGCAGGTGAGATAAATATTCACTGAATCCATAAATGTGATGTAATCTAAGGGAGCAGAGTGCCCCTGTGACAGGGTGACCCCTGTCAGCTACCTTCTCCTGGGTGAAAGGAAAAGAAAAGCATCATAGTGCTGGATATAGCCACAGCTCTCATGCCACACACCCCCAAAGAACCTGGGAAGTAGACTGAACACTGGAGAGCAAGCTTGGATTTTGTATCTATTCTGAAAAATCTTCTTATATTGTTTTGCAGATAAATCTACTAATGCTGGGGAAACAATATGTCATCTTCAGGGGAGAGGCAACTCTCCCCTATATTCATCCATATTTATGGGCCTCTGCATTGGGGCTATTGTTGCGTGTGCTCAGATTCTCAGTGAGGTTTCAGCCAGTTGGAAAGCACAATAACCTCCTCTCTATTCCCATCTGCATAGGCCAAACTACAAACCTTTCCCTCTACCAGTCCTACCTGACATCATGAGACTTCTCCTCCCAGGGATTGGAGGAAATGAGCAAATCAACCCTGAGCACACTTCAGGTGGCTCTGTGACCTTGCATTCCTCCCGTGACCTTTTCCATGTTACTCTTTGCATGGGCAACTTTAGCCATTACATTAGCAACACACAATTACACCTTCAAGGTAGATTCAAGTTCAGCCTCTGCCAGGACATAAATACCTTAATGAGGTGACAGCCATGCAAAACTTCTGAGTGGTGTAAATCTAGGCTCTGATAGATTGCAAAGATACGCTGGCAGGTTCATGTCCCAGAACAAAGAAAGGAAAAGAGAGGAGAGAAAGGATGGAGGAAGGGAGGGAGGGATGGAAACAGGAAGAGGAGGAGGAAGAGAGCAAAAAGAAGGAAGAAGAATGGGCCTTTCTATGGTCATGCTGGTGGTAGTATGCAGCACAGTGTTTTTAAAAGTGATTTCTACTGTTTTGAATCCACACTTGCACCCTAATCCCTACTGCTTTAATTCCTACTGCTAAAATTCCTGCAGTCATACTCAGGGTTCCACACTCATGTTGAGCACATACTCCCAAAGGACAGAATACTCTTCAGTGCTAGGTTTTTCTTGCCTCTCTTGATATCCTCCCAATACTGCTTGGCCCATGAGGTGCAGTGAACAGACTCCTACCTTCTGTCAGGGGTCCAAGGGAATATAAATCTCTCAACCAGAGGCCGAGTGCATGGGGCCACCAGCCAGCCTCCAACACCAGCCAGGAAAGTAGGAACCAGTGCCGGTGCTCTGGCCATAAAGTGACAGAAGGACCCTCTCATTCCTGAACCTGCTCGTCCATGCTCAGTGTTTGGCTCAGTTCTATATTGACTGCATGGGAAAAAAAAAAAAAGGCTATTATTCAAAATGTTTCTCAAGTCCTCAATCCCAAATATGTGCCAGATCCTGAGAAAGTAAGGAGAGGTAGAAGCCAGGGTCAGAGGTCAAATAAAAGGAAATGACAATGGATCTGTGAAATGCAGCCAGCCTGCAGCTATCCCTGAGACTGCTTTTCCTTTAATGGTACAGTGGCCACTCCACAGGCATGTATTTGCCTATCTTAAAGGCATAACTGTCTGAAGTGGTATGACATTTATTGTCCTGGCTATTTCCCTCACAACAGTCCCATCATGTCCTATGAGTTTTACAGTGGTTGTCCCCATGATAATGAGAATAGAATGAGTAACCATCTTTCCCCAATTTACCCTGGGAATGGGAGGGACCCTGTGCGGTGCTGTTCATAGAAATATAATGTCACTTCAATATACAATTTTAAAGATCATTATTTGAAAAATTAATAATAGCAAGTGTTGGTGAAGATATAGAGAAATTGGAACCCTATACTGCTAGTGGGAAAATAAGATGGTACACAGCTTCTCTGGAAAACAGTTTGGCATGTCCTCAAAGAGTTAAACATCATATGATAAAGCAATTCCACTCCTAGATATATGTGCAACACAAAACTTATATGCAAATATTCATAAGAGTATTATCACAGTACCCCAGAAATGAAAACAAATCAGATATCCATCACTGATGAATGGATAAACAAAATGTGGAGAATCTGTCAATGAATGATTATTCAGCAATAAAGAGAAATAAAGCATGCTACAACAGGGATGAACCTTGAAAGCTTTATGCTAAGTGAAAGAAGTTGATAACAAAGAGGACCACATATCACACGATTCCATTTACATGAAATGTCCACAACAAGCAAATCTATAGAAAGAGAATAGATCAGCAGCTGCCAGGGAATCAGGTGATGGGGGAATAGGTAGTAACTGCTAGCTGGCACAGGTTTATTGCAGGGGTCACTAAAATGTTCTGGAATTAGACAGTGGTGGTGATAGGTGCACAACTGTGAATGGACTAAAAACACTTTTAAAAGGTAAATTTTATGTCAAGTAAATTATATCTCAAGAATAGGAAAGGTTTGGGCCTTACCCAAAGGTAAGGCTTTTGGGCCATGTGCCATTCAGCAACTCATCCTTTTTGTCATAGTCTATTCCTGGCCAACTAGAAATAACTGGCCACATGAGAAAAAATAGTTATCTAGTATTATGTCCTCAACTTTCCAAACTTGCCCCTGCCCTTTCCTACTTCTGTGAAACCAAGCTTAAATGAGTATTTTTCCCAAAGATCTCCCAATCCAATTAAAACTCTTACCCCTCTTAAAAATTTTCTTTCCATTATCATACATAATATGTCCTCCTTTCCAAAGCCAATCTATCCATGGTGTTGGTGTATGGTGGCCATACACCCTCCAGGCTCTAAAGTCTTGCTATATCCCCAAACCTTCTCAGTTTGTATCTCCAACTTCCCTTTCCGGTATATCTCTCTTTCTTGTTATACTGAAAATATGCTCAGATGGCTCAAGTCCTTAAGAGGAAATCTTCCTTGCTACTGGATCCATTTCCATTTACAATCTCATCTTTTCCCTCTCTTTTTAGGTAAACTTCTCAAAGAATGGTCACAGTTATTCTATGAACTTCAACTTCCTCTACTCTCTTTCCCACTCCCATCCTTCCTATACTGAACCAACTCTACGACCACTAGATGACTCACATACCATAGGCAGTTGGGAATTTTTTTCCCCCTGTATGCTACTGCATGTGATATTGATGATCACCCTCTCCATCTTGAAGTCCTATTCCTTGATTTCTAGGAGACCACACACTCCTAGTTCGTCTCCTATCTTTCCAACCATTCTTTCAGGGCCTCTTTTGACAGCTCTTTTAACTCCAGCACAATGCTTCAGTATTGGTATACTCAGGGGTTTTCTCAAACGTGCGACTCTTTGTTCCCCACTTTTCTCCTTAGATAATAATTTTAACTATATGATGATTGCTGAATGTCTCTCTCCAACCCAGACCTCTCTATCAAGCCACAAATTCATATATCCATTTGCCTGATGGATTTATCTATCCAGTCATCCCTCATGTACCTTAAATTTAGCATGTCCAAAACAAAGCTCCAGTACTTTCATGTGAAGAACCAACTCATTGGAAAAGACCCTGATGCTGGGAAAGATTAAGGGCAGGAGGAGAGGGGGCAACAGAGGATGAGATAGTTGGACGGCATCATCAACTCAACAGACATGAGTTTGAGCAAACTCTGGGAGACAGTGAAGGACAGGAAAGCCTGGCATGCTGCCATTCATGGGGTCGCAAAGAGTTGGACATGACTGAGTGAACAACAACAAAGGACAATGCTTGTCCTTCCTCTGTGGTTACCTACAGATTGCTGCAAGCTGCTGCATGCACAATGACCACCAACACCAGGCTGTTGACTGTCTGAGGGGTGGGTCATTACAGACAGCACCAGCAGCAAATGAGACTGTGCCAGGCAAATGTCACAGAGCAGGTAGAGGCTCTGGTTGGGAAACCTTTTGCCTTACAGAGTGTTGAGAATTTATTTGGATTAATGGCTTTCAGGGTTGCAAGATTTCAAATGTAAATCAAATATTTATTGGTGATAGATGGCAAGAAGAAAGAATATAATTTGAAGGTAATCATTTATGTATTTCCTCTCCTCCAGCATTGAATTTTAAACCCATAAACCAGGGACCCAAGTGGTAATAATCATATTTATAATTCCTTGCACTCATACAGTGCTTTAGCACTTGCAGTCTTCCCTTAAGTTATTCATTTTGGCTTTAAGTCATACACCTGTGCAAGTAAGATCTGTTATTCCCATTCTACTGATGAGGAATATGAGACTCCAGGTGTTGAGTGATTTATCTATAGGTCAAGGATCAGAACCCACACTGCCTGATACCAAAGTCACAGCTCTCACCAAAATACCACACTGCCTCCTCACCTCCTTTCCTTGAGAGTCCCCACAAAGCATAGTAACGATATTAGTTGACGGTTTTTCAGGTTGCCACACCCTGTCATACACATACATATTTTATATACATTTTATTTTTACAGCAACCTGTGAGATGGATACTACTATAGTTTTTGATAAGGGCTTCCAGATCAAGAATTGTGACTATGACTAGACTAGAGAGGTGAGTCAGAGATAAAAGGTACTGCTTGACCAGACACTATTTTCCTCAAAATCCTTTGCTGTATCTGGCTTCCCTTGAGAGATCCAGATGAATGCCAGGTCCTGGCTATTTCTGATCATTAATCAAATGCACAGCACAATGGTCACAGAAACTTTCTTCCTTGAGCATTCTCTCAAAATGAATCTATCATCTTAGTTTAAGTCCTCAACCATCATTCTTACAGATAGTTGTCTGTTTGTACAAACCAAACTTCCAACCTTTTAAAATTTTTGTCAGCCTTGCAGATGATGAGCCTTCACTTCCCAGGTGTATCTGATCTTTCTGGACTCTTCAGTGTCAGCCAACAGCTCTTTTTCTCGACCCACTTAAGCTTCCTTTTACATTTGTTTAACCTCACAGAGAATTTGATGAGTTCTCGGTTCCTAATAATGGCAAATCATCTCCTACAATCATGAAATGAAGTACTTCTTTTCACTGTGGCTGCAAGGCTAGGCTAACTCAATGACCTTGGATACACTGCAGCAATAAGGTCAGTTGTGTTGCTACCTGACTCTATCATTCCTGAGTCACCAGCTAACAAGGAAGGCACTTTCTATACTTCATATTATGTGTTCTGTTAAATTTTATATCGCAGAATACTGGGATCATAATCCGACCTTTCCTGTCTTTAGATAAACTAAAATCTTCAAAGTACCTGATATAACATTTGGCTGAAGAGTGTGAACAATTCCTCCTAAGCCAAGCTAACAGACAAGATCCTTCTTCCTTAGTTTCTCTTAGAAAATAAAGTTTAATGATATCTTGATCTATTTTAAACTCTAGATTCCCCTGTTTTGTATATTCTCACACTAATTTCTTCTTTACTGGAGTCATAATCTATTTTAACAAGATACATATTCAGTGATGTTGTCTTCCACATTAATGTGGTAGAAAAAATTCTAGTCCTAGCTCTACCACATCTGACTCTGGGGGTACCAGAAAGCCTCTATGAGTCTCCTCTTTCTGATACATAAAACGAGGTAATACCCCAGTCATCAGGGAGTGCTGCACCATGAGAGCAGCTCGTATGTGTAGGTGGAATACTACTGCTCTCACCACATCCATCACTTCCAGATGACTGCTACAGACTGAGGGAGGAAGACACCATATCTAAGAATTCATTCAGGTCAAATGATTACTTTAAAAGATTATTAAATAATTATTACATCATTATCAAATCACTAATATTATAGTTTGATATTATTATTTAAAAAGAAAATATCCAAGGTCTTTGACCACCTTTCTCTTTAGAGCAATGGACCTGGGATGCATGGAAGGATGAAGAAAGAACAACTGATACAGCACTCTCTGCTCCTGACAGCATAATCTACGCAGGTGATATTGCAGAAAAGATAACGTCATTTTTCCTCTACACCACTGCCTCAGAGAAATGCTGTGTGTCTGTGAGATGTCTGTGTGTGTGTGCATGCACACATGTGTGCATGTTTGAAGACAAGGAATAAAGAAGGGACCTACAGTCGCAACGATGGAGCTCCAGTGGGCATCAGACCTTGCACTGCCAAACTCCACCCTGAAATATCCCATTAAAGTATCTCTTTCCCATCCCATTTACGCTGTTACAGATCAAGTCCCTGATTTGAGGTACAGTGAAACAAGTAGATTCTGGGATGAGATCAATTTCTGTGATACAGCGTATGAGTTCTATGTTTTCAAAAGGTGGAAGTTTTATGTTGGATAACGGAAAAAGTCTTTCAGAAAGGAGTTGAAGAAGAATACTGAAGCACAGGAGGCAAGGCTAGGTATCAGGGGGGTTCCAGTGAAAAGTTTAATTACCTGGTTGAGTTTTCCCCCCTTGGACTATGGAAAAAGTCAAAGCAAGCATTGGTTCATCACCATTTTACCTCTAACTCGGTCAGTTCAGTTCAGTTCAGTCACTCAGTCGTGTCTGACTCTTTGTGACCCCATATATCGCAGCACGCCAGGCCTCCCTGTCCATCATCTCCCAGAGTTTACCTAAACTCATGTCCATCGAGTCAGTGATCCATCCAGCCATCTCATCCTCTGCAGTCCCATTCTCCTCCTGCCCCTAATCCCTCCCAGCATCAGAGTCTTTTCCAATGAGTCAACTCTTCGCATGAGGTGGCCAAAGTATTGGGGTTTCAGCTTCAGCCTCAGTCCTTCCAATGAACACTCAGGACTGATCTCCTTTAGGATGGACTGGCTGGATCTCCTTGCAGTCCAAGGAACTCTCAAGAGTCTTCTCCAACACCACAGTTCAAAAGCATCAATTTTTCGGCACTCAGCTTTCTTCACAGTCCAACTCTCACATCCATACATGACCACTGGAAAAACCATAGCCTAACTACCTTAATTTATTGCTACCAGCCATTCAGCTTTGTATGGAGGTGGGTTGGAGGATGGAAGATGCAGGGAAGTGTGTGGCCTTCCCCCAGTCTCCCTTCTGCTGAGGTCCGCAGGACTGTCCCAGCATCACACTGTGTGCAGTCCTTGAGTTATAGGTGGTGACAGCAGTGAGGTGAAGGGACTAGTGAGGGAACTCTGAGGGATGAAGGCCCTTGCCTCACAGAGAAGTGAATACCAATGTAAAATTCAGTGGCAGCTATGACCCTTAAACGGGTAGAGCTTGACAGGTGACAGGCATGTGACAACTGACTCAACTACTAAGACCACGAAGGTAAGAAAGATTATCAGAGCTGTAAAACTGTCCTCTCTGTGGTTCCTACTCCTCCCCAGGTCTCCTGTGGCACAATCTAATTGTCAGAGAGCAGCCACCTCTCCCAGTTCCCAAACACAGTCCCTGTGTCCAAAGGTTCCAAAGGATGCTCTCCTGGTCCCTGGCAGGAAGGAGGAAACTCAACCTACTGTGATGGCATAGGTCAAAACTTTTCCCGTACCAGTCCCTGGGCATAGCCAGAGAACTTCTGGAAGCTCAGCTTTTGCTATCTCAGATAACCTTGCTGTTTCCCACTGCTTGGAACAAGAGCATGAATGTAGTGAAGTAGCTCCTATTCCTTGGCTCCCCAGTGCCACAAGGCCTTCTCGAGAGCAATAAACTGTATACTGATCTGAGACAATCACTATACTTCCCCTTGATTAACTTCTTTAAAAATCAAGCCACTATCCCAGGGTAGAAAGCCCCTCCTCAGTCATAAGTTGCCTCCAGTGTCTCGCTGTGGTAACATTTGCATCTTTGCAAACCTGAATAAGGTACCCACATTGCCTCAGTAGCCAAACGTGGGGAATTTCCCATCTTGCAGACACACCACCTCTGGGATTTACCTGAGATCACAGAGCTGGTTCTCACCTCATAGGGGAGGTACATCCTTATCTTTCAAAGAAGGGCCCAATAGATTACTTCTGGAGCTCATAAATCAAGTAATGGGAATATATACATTATTAAGAGATATGGAAATAACCTCCAGGAACTCTAAAACCAGAGACAGTCAGGCATGGTTATCTTCAGGGAGTAATATTTGGGAGGATAACAGGTGGAAGCCAGATACTTTTTTCATTGTAAGCACTTATATATTATTCAAAAATTTAATGTATTAATTGAATTTTTAGACTGATTCATACAAAAAGATAAGTAAATAAAGGAAGATTAAAACACATCAAAACACAGACTTCCCTGGTGGCACAGTAGATAACAATCTGCCTGTCAATGCAGGGGACATGGGTTCTATCCTTGGTCTGCAAAGATCCCACAAGCTGTGGAGCAACTAAGCCTGTGTGCCACAACTATGGAGTCTGTGCTCTAGAGCCTAGGAGTCGCAACTACTGAGGTCACATGCCACAGTTACTTAAGCCCACACACCTAGAGCCTGTGCTTGGCAACAAGTGAAGCCATCACAATGAGAAGCCTGCTCACCCCAACAAGAGAGTAGCCCCTGCTTGCCTCAAAAAGAGAAAGCCCATGCAAAGCAATGAAGACCCAGCCTAGCCAAAAATCAACTAATTAATTAACTTAAAAAATCAAAACACAATGTAAAAAATGAGTATTTATGAATTAGAGTCAGAGAATTCTTAGAGCTAGAGAAGAAAAAAAAAAATCTTAAAATTCCCTCTTCTACCCCAGATGGCTCAATTGGTACAGAATCTGCCTGCCAGTGCAAGAGACACAAGAGACATGGGTTCGATCCCTGGGTCAGGAAGATCCCCTGGAGTAGGAAATGGCAACCCCACTCCAGTAATCTTGTCTAGAAAATCCCATGGACAGAGGAGCCTGGCAGGCTACAACAGTCCATGAGGCGGCAAAGAGTCAGACACGACTGAGCATGCATGCACACGCTATGCATTTCACCCTCAATCCTCTACTTATTTTATAAAAGATGAGAAAAACAGGCTCAGAGGAGGAAAAATTACTTTCCTAAGGTCTCACAAGGAATTGACTCCTACAATAATCTTATTTCAACAACACAGTCCTAGAGCAGTAGTTGAAGCAGGGAAGCAGAGGCAGGAAAAATAAGGTCCGAAATCCCATCTGTCATTCCTAAGGGTCATGTGAGTTATATTAGCAGAACCAATTGCAGCTCTTACAATTCCACCTTCTATGGTTATAGGGTTTAAGTGAGTGGTAGGATGATGCCTTGGGACAGTCAGGCTATAGAAGCTGCTGGCCCCACTGGCTGATGAGAGAAGTGCAAGAGGAAGCTTTCTATCTGATTTAAAGACCTGAGTTTGGCGATATGCTGGATCTGTGATCTTGGGGAAGCCACTTATTATCTCTGTGCCTCATTCTCCTGGTCTATAAAATGTAGATAAAGAATACCCACTACAGCAATGTTGCAAGGAATAAATAAGCTAGTGCATGTTAAGTAAGTACACAGCATACATTCAGTTCAGTTCAGTCGCTCAGTCATATCCTACTCTTTGTGACTCCATGGACTGCAGTACACCAGGTTTCCCTGCCCATTACCAACTCCCGGAGCCTACTCGAACTCAAGTCCAAAGAGTTGGTGATGCCATCCAACCATCTCATCCTCTGCCGTCCCCTTCTCCTCCTGCCTTCAATCTTTCCCAGCATCAGGGTCTTTTCAAATGAGTCAGTTATTCGCATCAGGTGGCCAAAGTATTGGAGCTTCAGCTTCAGCATAAGTCCTTCCAATGAATATTCAGGACTGATTTCCTTGAGGAGTGACTGGTTTGATCTCCTTGCAGTCCAAGGGACTCTCAAGAGTCTTCTTCAACACCACAGTTCAAAAGCATCAATTTTTCGTTGCTCAGCTTTCTTTACAGTCCAACTCTCACATTCATACATGACTACTAGAAAAACCATAGCTTTGATTAGGCAGATATTTGTCAGCAAAATAAGTGTCATGTAACTGTTAACTTCCCTATCATTCTATCTTAAACCCCTAAAAGTTTATTTTAATAAATACATCAAACAGAAAAAATCTGGTAAATCTGAAGTTGAGAGGCATACTGGGGGAAAAAAAGTAGAAAGGAAGGCATGTTATAAGCTAATATTCCACAGGGTATCCTAATACTACCTGGGAAGACAATGCAAGACTAACATGGGAAACTGGTGGGTCACCACAACAGCAAGCACAGGAGGCTGTCTTACCTGCCATGCCAATACCTGATGACACCAGCTGAGAGGGCATCTAGATACTTGGAAAGAAATCAGCATGTCCCAGGGTCACAGGGAAGAATGCTCTCACTAAAAATGAATGAGAACCAAGAACTATTAAATATCAGATGAAGGTAAACATAAAAGGTAACTCTCCAATAATGCAAAGAAGTTCCATGTGGGGGAAATATTAGAAAATATTAGAAAAATATTAGAAAAAATTTAAAGGACTTTTCAAAGATGCAGTTAAAATCTTCATAAAAATTAAATATACATGTTTTTCAATAAAATAGGAATTAAAGGTTTTCAAATGAGTAATTTCTTCAAAGAACCAGTAAGAGATTTTGAAATTAAAAATACAGTAAGTGTTTAGCAGTAAAGGAGACATAACTGAAGAGAAAATTAGAGAACTTGAAGATAAATCTGTAACAATATCCAGAATTCAATGAAAGACAAAGAACAGAAAATATAAAAGAGTATGGTAGATGAAAAAGTATGATGAGAAACAGGACAGTATCTCCCCCATGAGAGGAGATAATTAATTAATTACAAATTATACTTAATTATAATTATAATTAATTACAAATTAATAAACTAGTTATTTCTTATTAATTATGAGAGGAAAAGAATGACTTCTCTGTTGGATAATCCTGGCAGGCAGCATCCTAATTATATGGTTGAAGTTAACATTACCAGTGATATGACAAACCAACAACATGTCCCCACATACGATGCACTAAAAAGGGCACATCACCTCCGTGGTATTCTTGACAAAGATGATTAACATCAGTCTACTCAAAAGAAAACATCAGACAAGCCTAAAATGAAATATATTTTACAAAGTAATTGGCATGGATGTTTTAAAAGTGCCAAGGTCATGAAAGGCAAAGAAAATCCAACAAACCATCAGACTGAAGGAGTCAGAGACGTGTGCTAATTCAGTGTGAAATCCTGGATTAGATCCTGGACCAGAAAAAGAACATTAGTGGGAAAACTGATGAAATTCAAATGAGGTCTGTCGATTAGTTATTAGTCTTGCATCAGTGTCAATTTTCTGGTTTTGAGAACTGTGCTATGGTTACAGTAAGATGTCAACATTTACAAAAAGCTTGACGAAGATCGTACTAATATTCTATGTACTATTTTTTGCAACTTTTCTACACACCCAAAATTATATAAACATTAAAAGTTTTTCTTTAATCACTTAGAACAGTGCCTAATACAAAGTAAGCACTCACTATATGGTTGTTGCTATTATGGGTTTTTCTTGGAAGTCACATTTGAGAGCATTTCCGACTCCATGGTTCCTAACTTGTTTTCTGAAAGTCCACTTCAAATACTGTCTTTAAATAGAATATCTCTTCTACTATTATGTACTAATACTTTTCAAAAGTATATAAAGTGCATTTGTGGACTAATAAAAAGCATGCTGATTTTAAAAATAGCAGCTAATACAAGTCAACAGCTGTTTATTATTCTGAAAACTTGTAGCAAATGAAAAATAGATGGTAAAGTTCTTAATTAGGTGAAGACACTTATCAATATCATGTAAGAAAAGAATGTTTACTATCATTGCTATTATTCAACACAGTGCCAAAGAAGAAAAACTGTCAAAGAAAGAAAGTTATTTAAAAATTGTAAATAAAATAAAACTGCTATTATTCACAGATTAGATTATATACCTAGAAAATTGAAGAAAATCAACTGGAAAATAATTGGAATTCATGAGAGTTTAGCAAAGTACTTAGATCACTACACAAAAATCAATGATTTTTCTATAAACTAGGATTTATCAATTTAAAATATTTTAGAAGAAAAATCTTACCCATGACAGAAAAAGCTACCTAAAAATAAACCTAACAAAAATAATGCAAAGCATTTTTTTATTAAAAAAAAAAAAACATAAAACCTTACTGAAAAGTTTTTAAAGCCATGAATAGAGACCAATCCGGAGAAGGCAACAGCACCCCACTCCAGTACTCTTGCCTGGAAAATCCCATGGATGGAGGAGCCTGGTAGGCTGCAATCCATGGGGTCGCAAAGAGTCAGACACGACTGAGCGACTTCACTTTCACTTTTCACCTTCGTGCATTGGAGAAGGAAATGGCAACCCACTCCAGTGTTCTTGCCTGGAGAATCCCAGGGACGGGGGAGCCTGGTGGGCTGCCGCCTATGGGGTCGCACAGAGTCGGACACGACTGAAGCGACTTAGCACCAGCAAAGACCAATCATGTTTATGTAGAGATTTAATATTGTATTTCACTTCTCTCCAAAACAATCTATATGTTCAATTCAATCCCAATCAGAATCTCAAAGTAACTGTATCATTCAGGGTCCCAGTAAGAGACTAAGAGCACACTTGAATTAGGATGATTCTGGGCAGAGGAGGGGGATGTTGATAAAGGGACTATTTACACACCAGCTATTCACACAATATAGATCGGGTCTACGGAAATCACAAAGAAGAATGCCATCCCTATGCCAGAACATGCAACAAGGGGGCCATTACCTCATAGGAAGATAATCCATAATCCAAAATCTAGAAGAAAGGAGTTGTGAGGATGTGCACCCTTCCATAGCACGGGACACAGCCAGCCCAAAGAGCAACCCTGCAGGAAGAGAGCCAGGAGAATGTCCCAACCTCATCTTGCTCACTCCCTCCGTTACTGGAGGCCCTTTATTGGCCAAACCCACCTGGAAGTCCAAGTGTAGTAGTATCTCTTAATATAGTCCATGTACTCCATACAGCTTCCCAGGGCAGTTATGCATGTGCACGCTAAGTCACTTCAGTCGTGTCTGACTCTCTGCAACCCCGTGGGACTGTAGCCCTCAAGGCCCCTCTGTCTGTGGGATTCTCCAGGAAAGAATACTGGAGTGGGTTGCCATTTCCTTCTCCAAAGGATTTTCCAGACCCATGGACAGAACCAGCGTCTCTTACATCTGCTGCACTGGCAGACAGGTTCTCTACCACGAGCACCACCTGGGAAGCAGGGCAATTGGCAGGGTGAAAAAGCGTACGGAATGGATTTGAAGAGGTAAACATTACCCATCTATCATTGTAAGGAATAGATCAATGGAACACATAGAGAATCAGAAACAGACCTTTGTAGGTATGGAAATTTGATAAATTATAGAGCATTTCTAGTAAGTAGAGGAAAGATGGGTTACTGAAAAAGTGGTATTAGAGCAGGAGGCGCCCTCTTTGAGGAGGGAGAACAGTTATATACCTATGTCATATGATAATAAAAATAACTTCTGGATGGAATAAAATGTAAAACAGAAAGCCATAAAAGAAGTAGAAGAAAATATAAGATAATATTTTGATGTCCTTGAGAATAAGGATGCCAAGAGTAAAAATCATAGAGATAAATAAATCTAACTTTTTCAAATGTTATATACTAAAATACAGCACTAAATAATTATTTAAAAACTGCAATAAAGCATTTGTAAATACAAAAAAGGACAAGCATCCAGAGTATTCAAACACCCTGGAGAATCAACAAGAAAAATACAGCCTAGTTAAAAAGTACTGTCTGGGGATATGAGCAAACAGTTCATAGGTGATTTATAAATGAGGAATAAATAAATAGAAAATGAACAATCTTGGTAATAGACATGAAAAGGTAAACTCACAGATGATCTAAACGGTAAGTAGTACAATATCATGTGGGAGAAGAATACAGGGAAACGGGTACTCCGCTGCATCACTAGGAGGAGACACAGATCAACACAACACTGAAGGTCAACTGACAGCGTCTGTTAAAACTAAAAACATGCCTATCTGCTGGCCCTTACTGCATTTGTCTCAGGCATTATTTGTAAATATTTCTTACAAAAACAATCTAACAAAATTCCATTTGTCTCAAGCATTATTTGTTAGACTGTTTTTCTAAGAAACATTTACAAAGTTCTTAGAAAACAGAGGCAAGTACAAAGATGCCCTCACGACATTGGCTGTATAAGCAAAACCTGGAAACAAACAAACCTAACTCTATATACATCTATCAATGGGAGAATGATCAGATGACCAGTAATACATTCATACTGGAATACCATGCTCCTCTTAAAAAGAATGATCTAGGTCTGTATGTGACAACATGGATAGATTCTAATACATATTGGAAGGAATGATGCTAAAGCTGAAACTCCAGTACTTTGGCCACCTCATGCGAAGAGTTGACTCATTGGAAAAGACTCTGACGCTGGGAGGGATTGGGGGCAGGAGGAGAAGGGGTCGACAGAGGATGAGATGGCTGGATGGCATCACTGACTCGATGGACGTGAATCTGAGTGAACTCCGGGAGTTGATGATGGACAGGGAGGCCTGGCGTGCTGCGATTCATGGGGTCACAAAGAGTCAGACACGACTGAGCGACTGAACTGAACTGAAGAAAAAAAAAAGAGCAAGTTACAACATAACAAAAGTAACATCACACAAGAAAAATGTTTGTGGAGAACACAAACCAAAGATGACATACAACACTGTTCGTGCCAGTAAGTGAAAAGCTGAAATCTGCTGGAGAATTCAGAACAAGTTTGCATTTTCGTATATCACTGGCACCATCACTTCCTCTTGACATTTCCCCTTTCCTGAGCTATAAGGAAAGTGGTAAAGTGTAGTTTTCACCTGGGCACACTGCTGCTGTTAGAAGGAATATCAATGTTTCTCAGGTACCTGCAACCCAAATGGCCAAAACATATTCCTCATGTGCCTCCCTTATAATGCTCCTTTCCTATCTATGTTCTCCATCAACACCACACGTCTAACTCTGGGCTTTATCGTTGACTCCTTATCCTCAAATTTCACATAAGAACTTATCATGTCTTTCTAAACACACTTCACATTTATCCACTTCCCTCTGTGCCCTCATGCTCATAATCCTTTTCCTGGACTTCTGCCAGACTTAAGTCTCCTTGCCTCACTAACCTTGTCTTTGCAATTAGTCAGCATGATTTTTCTAAAATGCAAAAGCATATCATGAAATGGTCTTTCATTATCTTTAGGAAAAAAAGTGCCAATTTCTTATCATGGCTTACAAGGCGCTTCAAGTGGCCCCAACTCTCTCTTCAATGTACTTGATTCCACTCTCCCTTTCCTGTTCTTCAGCCATTCTCAAGTTCTTTTCCATTCCTCTAATGAGCAACACTCCTCCTGAATTCAAGATCATCATAGGTTTTTACCCTCTTCCTGGGATACTCCCCATCCAGATTCTCTACGTCAAAAGAGTATTCAGAATATCTTCAGGGCTCAACCTAGAAATACTTCTCTCCAAAGAATCTTCCTTAATTCTCCTCTCCTATGAAAGGACAATAATATTATCAGTCATCTTTGCTACAATAACAACTGCAAAATCTAATGACTTATGACTAACTCTTAACTTTTTTCCCATGACAGTGGCTTCATGCTCTTCCCTGAGTCTTCTCATTTCAAGACCCAGACTGTTGGAGCAGTCCCAATCTATAACATGACATTCTTTTGGAAATATAGAATGATTCTAATAAACTTCTGCTCAGACATGGTACACATGACATTCTGCTAACACTTGTTGACCAAACTATGTCACATAGACAAGTTCACTGTCATTAGACTGAGATGTATACTCCTCCCATGAAGAGACACAGTAAGTGACAAAGAAACAGGAGATGACATTGAATTCTCTTACTCGGAAGTGAGGGGAAAAATTGAGGTTAATTGTATAATTTACTACAATGATACCAATGACAGTCACAGTTATCATTCATTGTTTACTGTGTGCTGGCTTCATGTTAAATGCACTAACATAAAATTTTCACTGTAGCCTCACAACAGTAAGTGTTTATCACTGCCCCCATTGTGCAGATAAGAAACCTGAAGTGAAGGGACTTCATGTCACACAGTGAGTGGTGAAAGCCTAGGTTTGAAACCAATTCCACTTCTGTCTGATCTAAATCCATGCTTTAAGTCACTACACTACACTTCTCCCACAGGTCCTTGTTCCCCACCCCTCAAGCTTAGTACTTACACATTCAATTGTTTACTGGGTATTTCTGAAAGCAGGAGATTCTATCACAGTGCCTGGCCAAGAGCAGGGCTCAATCAATAATTATAGAGTGAATAAATACACTTCTGCACTTCCTTCCCCTATTCTCCATTTAGCTAACTTCTGCTCCAAGTTTCAATTTCAGTGTTAACTCCTTCCAGAAGCTTCCTCTGACCATACAGGCTGAGTTAGGACTCCTCTTCTGTGTTCCCACAGGGACTTATGCATACAGCTATGCTTGTTCTTACCATAATGACTGTAATGAGTTTTGTGACTCTCAAGAGCAGGAATTGTATCCAATTTTTCTTTGTCTCCATAGTGCCTAGGAAAGTGCCAATCACAAGTGCTCAATAAATATTTGATGAAGGAATGAATGACTACAGGAATACAGGAATGAATAAATGATAAGCAGACACCAAGACACCCTGTGGTACTCATACCCAGGCTCAGACCTAGCTAAAAGAGCTGACATGTCATTTTCAAAGCAGAACTTTGCATCCTCAATCTTCTCTTACTCCCTCACAGTCAGAACCTACTGCTTCCTCCTGTGCTGTGTGCTGTGCTTAGTCGCTCAGTCGTGTCCGACTCTGCAACCCCCTGGACTGTAGCCCATGAGGCTCCTCTGCCAACGGAATTTTCCAGCCAAGAATACTGGAGTGGGTTGCCATGCTCTCCTCCAGGATGTCTTCCCAGCCCAGGGAACGAACCCAGGCCTCCCGCATTGCAGGTGGATTCTTTACCATCTGAACCACCCGGGAAGCCCACTGCTTCCTCCTCCTGCTGCTGCTGCTGCTAAGTCGCTTCAGTTGTGTCCAACTCTGTGTGACCCCATAGACGGCAGCCTACCAGGCTCTGCCATCCCTGGGATTCTCCAGGCAAGAACACTGGAGTGGGCTGCCATTTCCTCCTCCAATGTATGAAAGTAAAAAGTGAAAGTGAAGTCGCTCAGTCGTGTCCAACTCTCAGCGACCCCATGGACTGCAGCCTACCAGGCTCCTCCATCCATGGGATTTTCCAGGCAAGAGTACTGGAATGGGGTGCCATTGCCTTCTCCGCTGCTTCCTCCTATTGCTCCTCAAATGCACAATACTAACTTTCATATCTCTTACCCTCTCTGCTGCTCCTGCTGCTAAGTTGCTTCAGTCGCGTCCAACTCTGTGCAACCCCACTAGTTGTTGAGATATGGAACATTTTCTTGGCTGAGTATTCCAGGCACAGGAGAGGCAGAAAGTCAAGTAGAGACAGGAACTGTCTGCCCACTCTGCATGGGCACTTCTCCAGCACAAGCAAGGTCTTCCTTTCTTTAAACTCATTCCAGAAGGCACAGACCTGTGATGGACTAAAATACTGCCACCTCATGTAGGACCACAAGAGAAACCACTGAGATACTCAGGAATAAGAATAAGATCCCCAATAAGAAGGTCTGTGAGATGTTCCCAAGCAGGCTCATGACTAGATCTTGTGCTCCAGGTAAGTTGAGAAACCTGAAGCATACTAACAGGATTTTAAACTGAGGAGACTGATGATATTCCCCAGGCTGCTGCTGCTGCTAAGTCGCTTCAGTCGTGTCCAACTCTGTGTGACCCCAGAGACGGCAGCCCACCAGGCTCCCCCATCCCTGGGATTCTCCAAGCAAGAATACTGCAGTGGGTTGCCACTGCCTTCTCCAATGCATGAAAGTGAAAAGTGAAAGTGAAGTCGCTCAGTCGTGTCTGACTCTTCACGATTCCATGGACTGCAACCTACCAGTCTCCTCCATCCATGGGATTTTCCAGGGAAGAGTACTGGAGTGGGTTGCCATTGCCTTCTCCAATTCCCCAGGGAGAGAGAGCCTAAGAGCAAGCTTTGAGCATGAAGTCAGGAAGAGGAGAAGCTAGTAAAGGGAGCTGAGGAGGGTGGCCAGGGAGGTAAGAAAGATATCAGGAGATTCTGGCACGACACACCAAGGTTAAGAGGTTTTACAAAAGGCTTAATATTTCTGTTCTTGTGATAGCTGAAACAAGAGGTTCTGAATAGATGTTAGTTTTCTTTCTTCCCGAGACTTAGATATTCATACGTTAATAATACTTATATGCTAAACCTTTACATCAAAAGAACTGTTCTCTATTTGTGAGATTTAAATATTAGCCTACATACCAGGTGCTGAGGGGAAGGGGGAATAGTGATAATGCAAGCACATCACATATCAAGACATATATTCTTTGTCCATAAGTAAAAATTTCTGCTGCCAGGAGACTCCTTAGAAATTATCTAGTGCCCTACCTTATACAGTTAAGACCAAATTGGTGACACCAATAATGAGTATCACAGGACAAAGTCACTTAGAAATACTAATAATGTGCCAATCACCAGTCACTCTGGAGGTGAGATCTGGCAGCAGGGCTTTAACAAGCCATCCAGGTGAGTCTGCCACATGCTCCAGTCTGAAAACCACTGTATCACAAGAGCCTGCTGGACTGTTGTTACTCCATTCCCAGCTAATTGGCAATGTAGTAGGCACTCTGGAATAAACAAATCAAAACTGGTGTTGATAATCAGGCACAGCCTGTTATGTCTTGTCAGCCAAAAGTGACAGAACAAAGGGAGTCATCTAGGATTTATCCCAGGGCTTCTGGGGGGACCCTACAGGTAGCAGAGTAGTCAAGGACCCTGACTCGGTTGGACCAAAGCCCCTGGATTATAATCCCTTCTCAAAGATTCTCCATCTCAGTAATGCTGATATGCCAGGGATTATGGTCAAATGAAAATGCATTAAATTGTAAATGATCTTCCCCATCTGAGCCAAGAGAAGCCCTAGAAGAATTCATCAGAGTCTGATGGCACCTGAACCTGTCATTGTTGCACATCTCACTCTAGTTAGGCCACAGAATGCAGATTATTCACCCTGAATATGGCCACTCCATAATGAGCCCCTCCAGGGTTAGCTCCTAGCAGAAAGTAGGAAATAGGGAGGCAGAAACTTACAGCAAAGTGTTTCTAAGAATAGCAAGGATGCTGGCCTGGAGGCCTTGTCCCATCTCTTCCACTAGCTCACTGCATGTCCACGAGCAAACTGCTTCCATTCTGGCCACCATCTCCTCAACTGGGAAATAAACTTTGCTTCCAGTGCTGCTCAAACGTTAGCATGCACAAAAGTCACCTCATGAAGGAACCAACCATCTGGTGTTGCCATGACTGAGGGAGGTCCTGGGACATCGGAGTTTTAGTGCTAAAACCAGGAAAGTTCTAGGCAAACCAGGATGACCTGATCACCTCTACACCTGGAGAGCTTGTTAAAACAGTGCTAGGCCTCACCCTTAGATTTGTGTTTCTAATTAGCTTTCTGCATGCACTGTTACAGACTAGATGGTATGGAGGCTTTTAAATGCCTTTCTATAGACCAGCTACATTAGACAGACATGAGGAGCTTATTAAAAATATATATATTCCAGGGTTCCAACACCAGAGATCCTTATTCAGTGGGGCTGGAGCTACTTATCTTTAAAAAGCTTCCTGAGTGATGCCCAGCAGACTGAACTAGATCATCTTATAGGTCCCTTGCAATACAAACATTCCATTGTATTTTCCCTGTCTATATCCATCCTCATTTAGTAAAAGCTCCCCCATGAATTGAGGGAGCTCCAAGTCACTTTCTCTGTGCTTGGATCAATCATGCCAGGCATCAGGCATTTCCACTTCTGCCATGAGCAAATACATCTGTTAGGAATGGCACAAGGGTCCCTGGGAGATAGGCGCATAAGTTCGGTGTGGGCGAACACAGGCGCTTACTCATGGATGCTGCTCTCACTTGCCCTGGGGAGATCCCAGTGTGCGTCAAGGAGCTCCAGAGAGCTGCCCGGATATGAGCCCATCACCAGGGCCTCAGTGGGGATGAGTGTGCCCTGGTCTGTGTGTGTCATGCCAGGTGAAGTCAGACGCAAGCAGAGAAGGAGCAATCAGTGCTTCCTGTACTCAGGGCCTGGCAGTCTGCTGGCAGTCATGACCCAGGAAACTACAAACAACCTGCAGTGGGACTTAAGTGACGAGTCCAATCAGAAAGCTCTACCGCAGTAACTGCCCAGAACCCAAGGATGCAGCTGAGGCAATGGGCTCTGAACAGGGCAGATGCTGCCACCTCGTGGCCCCTGCTCAGTCTGAGCCAGCCATTGGCAGTCTTTTCTTGGATCTGGAATCTCAAATCACAAATTCTGAAGAGTTTGATCTAAAGGAGACCCCAGAGATTATCCAATCCCTTCTTCCACTATGCAGAAGGGGAAACTAAGCCCCTTAGATGCTGCCAGGCTCCCACACATGCACCCTAATATGTGGCAAAGCCACAGTCAAGTCCAACCTAATGCTTTCCCTAAGCACCTTGCAGGTTTCCAGCTTCTTTAAGCCAAACCACTATATCCAGTAACCCTGACTGCTGCGGCAGGTGAGGTTTGTAGAATGATCTTTGTAAGAAAAGCAGCCTGGCTGCTATTCAGTGCTGTAACCATCTGCCTCCTCCATGCTTAACCTTCTACTGGAGGGAAACAAACACTGGCCAACAAAGAGTGCTTGCTGCTTTCCAGAGGAGAGTAGAGAATGCTCCACAAACGCACATTTTACTCTCCAAAGCAAACAACATCCTATAGAAAAAGGTTCTATCTTCCTGATACCAGACCTTGTTGACTTTACAGTTTCTTTGTTCTTCTCCTTTAAAATTTGTTTGGAGTATGGACAAGATACTGAGCTCACCTCCTCCCAAAGTCACACCAAAATTATAACTATTTACAGAGCAACTATTAATGAGAATAGACCTAGAGACAAGCAAAAAAAATTCCACAACTAATGATATAAAGAAGGAACCACAGTGACATGGGTTGGAGGGGCAGAGACAGTATAGTCAAGACCCACACTCCCAGGTAAGCAACCCACAAAAAGGAAAACAATCACAATTGCAGAGGTTCTCCCTAGCCTGGCAGTCCTGTGCTGGAAGATAACTCCCTCAAAACATGTGGCTTTGAAGTGCACAGGGCTTAAATATAGGACAGTCAAAGGGCTGTAGGAAACACAGACTCTACTCTTAAAGGGTGTACACAAAACCTCACATACTCCAATACCCAGCACAGAGGCAGTGACTTTAAAGAAGCCTAGATCAAACTCACTTGTTGATCTTACAGAGGCTCCCAGAGAGGCGGGAAGCAACTAGGCCTTCTTCGGGAGACATAACCAGGTGCCAGTCACCTGGGAGAGACCATTCTAACACAAGTGTACTACTGCTCACACACACTATTTTGGAGTCCTATCTGTAGCCTAAAAGTACCAAGGATTACCTGCCTACCTGTAAGTAAGCATCAGTCCCAAGATGCCCCAGGTTGATTAGCCAGCCACTTGGGGACCCAGCCCCTACCAGCAGGGATACACCAGCCCAAAGACCCTACATTGGGCCCTATAGCTGGATACCTTAGGACAGGGCCCTCCCACCAGCATGCCTAGGGCCTGACCCACCCACCAGTGGGCCTTCGCCAGTCCCACCCCCTCCCCCAAAGCTCCATATGCAGCCAAACGAGAACCTGGCCCTGCTTAGCAGCAGCCCAGCAACCTGCACATGGGGCAGGTCTAGCAGCTAACTGGGCCAGAGGCCAGCCCCACCTGCCAGTGTACCCACAGTGTCCCCACCAAGACAGAAGGGCCCATGCAGGCCACACACAGGGTGCCCCAGAGCATATGACCCTCCCCAGAAAGGAATACACTGCTTGGCCCCAAAGCACACCTCCTACATAAGGCCCTTTCTCCACAATAGGGAGACATACCTGATCTACCTACCACATAGAAATAAAAACAGCAAGTTGGCAAAATGAGGAAACAGAGGAGTATATTTCAAACAAAGGAACAAGATAAAATCACAAAAGAATTAAACAAAGGGGAGATAATCTACCTAATAAAGAGTTCGTGGTAATAATCATAAAGATATTCAACAAACTCAAAAGAATGGATGAATACAGTGAGAAGTTTAATGAAGAGTTAGAAAATATATAAAGGAACCAAATGAAACTGAAGAATATAATAACTGAAACAAATACATATACTTTTTTTTATTTATAAGGAATCAAGAGTAGATTTGAGGATATAGAAAAATGAATCAGCAAACTGTAAGAAGGTATAATAGAAATCACCTAATCTGAAAAGAAAAAGAAAAAAAAATTTTTAATGAGGATTAGACTTTTGGGACAATATCAAGCATACTAACATTCACACTATAGGTATTCCAGAAAGAGAAAAGGGAAGAGAACTTATTAGAAGACATAATAGGTGAAAACATTCCTAAACTGGAAAGGACTAGACTTACAGATCTAGGAAGCCCAGAGAGTCTCCCAAATAAGATGAACCCAGAGATCCATGCAAAGAAACACTGCGATTACAGTGGCAAAACTTAAAGAGAAAATCTTAAAAGCAGAAGTCAAATGCAACTAGTTATGTATAAGGCAACTCTTGTTAAGACCGCTGGTCAACATTTTACCAGAAACTTTGCAGGCCAGAAGGGAATAGCACAATATATTTAAAGAGATGAAAGGGAAAGACCCTATAACCAAGAGTACTCTGTTGAACCAGACTATCATTCAGATTTGAAGGAGAAATAAAGAGTTTTAAGACAAGCAAAAGCTAAAAGAGCTACGAGCACTAAACTGGCTTTAAATGAAATATTAAAGGGACTTCTCTAAGTGGAAAAGTAAAGACCAAAAACACAAATACAAAATTTATGAAAGGAAAAATCCCACTGGTTAATGCAAATATATAGTACAACTTCCCTTGAAGCTCAGTCAGTAAAGAATCTGCCTGCAGTGCAGGAGACCCAGGTTCGATCCCTGGGTTGGGAAGATCCCCTGGAGAAGAAAATGGCAATCCACTCCAGTATCCTTGCCTGGAAAATCTCATGGACAGAGGAGCCTGGTGGGCTGCAGTCCATGGGGTCACAAAGAGTAGGGCACGACTGAGCAACTAACACTAACAGCAGATCAACCACTTACAAAGTTAACAGAGAGGTTAAAAGACAAAAGTAATAAAATTATCTATATCTATGATATAGTTAAAGGATAGAGTACATCATGAGAAACGCTGGACTGGAAGAAACACAAGCTGGAATCAAGATTGCCAGGAGAAATATCAATAACCTCAGATATGCAGATGACACCACCCTTATGGCAGAAAGTGAAGAGGAGAATGAAACTGAAAGAGGAGAGCGAAAAAGTTGGTTTAAAGCTCAACATTCAGAAAACGAAGATCATGGCATCTGGTCCCATCACTTCATGGGAAATAGATGGGGAAACAGTGGAAACAGTGTCAGACTTTATTTTTGGGGGCTCCAAAATTATTGCAGATTGTGATTGTAGCCATAAGATTAAAAGACGCTTACTCCTTGGAAGAAAAGTTATGACCAACCTAGACAGTATATTCAGAAGCAGAGACATTACTTTGCTGACTAAGGTCCGTTTAGTCAAGGCTATGGTTTTTCCTGTGGTCATGTATGGATGTGAGAGTTGGACTGTGAAGAAGGCTGAGCGCCGAAGAATTGATGCTTTTGAACTGTGGTATTGGAGAAGACTTTTGAGAGTCCCTTGGACTGTAAGGAGATCCAACCAGTCCATTCTGAAGGAGATCAGCCCTGGGATTTCTTTGGAAGGAATGATGCTAAAGCTGAAGCTCCAGTACTTTGGCCACCTCATGCGAAGAGTTGACTCATTGGAAAAGACTCTGATGCTGGGAGTGATTGGGGGCAGGAGGAGAAGGGGACAACCCAGGATGAGATGGCTGGATGGCATCACTGACTCAATGAACGTGAGTCTGAGTGAACTCCAGGAGATGGTGATGGACAGGGAGGCCTGGTGTGCTGCGATTCATGGGGTCGCAAAGAGTCGGACACGACTGAGTGACTGAACTGAACTGAACTGAATAGTGTAAAACACTTAAACATCACTCAGGGGAAGTAAAAATGCAGGGTTGTTAGGATGCATTCACATTTAAGAGATCAATTTAAAATAACCATATAGAGGGCGGTCCTAAGATGGTGGAGGAATAGGACGGGGAGACCACGTTCTCCCTCACAGATTCATCAAAAGAACATTTCAACACCGAGGAAACTTCACAAAACAACTTCTGAATGCTGGCAGAGGACATCAGGCACCCAGAAAAGCGGATCATTGTCTTCAAAAACAGGTAGGAAAAATATAAGAGACGGAAAAAAGAGACAAAGAAGGTAGGGAGGGAGCTCCGTCCTGGGAAGGGAGTCTTAAAAGGAGAGAAGTTTCCAAACACCAGGAAACACTCTTGCGGCCAAGTCTGTGGCAAGCCTTGGAAGCACAGAGGGCAACATAACAGAGAGGAAAAATAAATAAATAATTAAAAGCAACAGATTACGAGCCCAACGGTAACTCCCCCAGTGGAGAAGCAGCGCAGACGCCTGCATCCGCCACTAGCAAGCGGGGGCTGGGCAGGGAGGCGCATGCTACAGTGCTTTTTAAAAATCGGGCTGGAATGCCCCAAGTGTAACCAGAGCGAACTAACTTGGGCTAGCAAACCAGACTGTGGGATAGCTACCACGCGAAATACTCTAACATAAGACACCACCAGGACCGTGCACAGAACAAAGGACAGAACAGAATTAGCCCACTGCAGACCATCCCCCTCCGGTGACAGGCAGCCAGAGCCAGAAAGGCCGGAAGGGGGCAATCGCAGCCCCAGAAAAACTTCCAAACTGCAAGCAAGTTTCTTTGCTAACTAAGACTTCTTGGGGTTCCAGACAGTCACCATCTGCCTAAAAAGAGGCACCAGTGGTACACCCAGAAAACTGAGCAGCAGGGACGGGAAAGGCGATAAGTCGCAGCGACCGCGCTCGCCAAACTCCCAAGCTGCTCAGACCTGGGAAGGGCACAAAACAAGGCCCAACCAGGTCTGCGCCTCTGAGGACTACGTGAGTGCCTGAGTTTGAGCAGCTTAGACCGGGGAGGTGCATGCAGCCCAGGGCTGGCCTCAGACGGTTCCCGGCGGAGCAACCTAGAGCCTGAGCAGTGTGCGCCATGAGCAGGGAACAGGTCCAGCGGGGCTGAGACACTGCGAGCACACGCCAGTGTTATTTGCTTGCAGCACCCCTCCCTCCCAACAGCCCGACTGAACAAGGGAGCCTAAAAAAAAGTGTCCACCACCGCCTCCCTGGTGTCAGGGCAGAAAACAGACACTGAAGAGACCAGCAAACAGAAGAAGCTAAAACAGAGGGAACTGCCTTGGATGTATAGATCTTGAGAAATATAAGCCAGACCAAGGAACTATCCGAAAACGAACTGACCCCACACTGCCCACAACAACACCAGAAAAAGTCCCAGATATACCTTTACTATTTTTACGATCATTCTTTTTTTTGTTTTGATTTTTTTTCTTTTTTTTAATTTTAACATTTTTTAATTTTTAAGTTCTTAAAGCAAATGCCATATATATATATTTTTTGTGGCGGTTGTTGTTGTTTTTTAATAATTCTTGTGACTTGGTTTTTTTTTCTTTCTTCTTCTTCGTCTTTTCTTTAATATTGTATTTTTGAAAATCCAACCTCTACTCTAGATTTTTAATCTTTACTTTTTGGTATTTGTTGTCAATTTTGTACCTTTAAAAACCCAATCTTCAGTATCCATTTTTACTTGAGAGCAAGATTACTGGCCTGACCACTCTCTCCTACTTTGGACTCTCCTTTTTCTCCACCAGGTTGCCTCTGTCTCCTCCCTCCCCCTTCTCTTCTCTACCCAACTCTGTGAATCTCTCTGTGTTCCAGACGGTGGAGAACACCTAAGGAACTGGTTACTGGCTGGATCTGTCTCTATCCTTTTCATTTCCCTCTTTTACCCTACTGGCCACCTCTGTCTCCTTCCTCCCTCTCCTCTTCTCTGTTAACTCCATGAACATCTCTGAGCAGTCCAGACAGTGGAGTGCACATAAGGAAGTGATTACTGGCTAGCTTGCTCTCTCCTCTTCTGATCCCACCTCATCTTATTCCAGTCACCTCTAACTCCCCCCTCCCTCTTCTCTTCTCCATGTAACTCAGTGAACCTCTCTGGTGTCCCTCAATGTGGAGAAACTTTTCATATCTAACCTAGATGTTTTGTCATCGGTGCTGTATAGATGGAGAAGTCTTGAGGCTACTGTAAAAATAAAACTGAAAACCAAAATCAGGAGGCTTAAGTCCAAATCCTGAGAACATCAGAGAACTCCTGACTCCAGGGAACATTAATCAATAGGAGCTCATCAAATGCCTCCATACCTACACTGAAACCAAGCACCACCCAAGGGCCAACAAGTTCCAGAGCAAGACATACCACACAAATTCTCCAGCAACACAGGAACACACCCCTGAGCTTCAATATACAGGCAGCTCAAGTTACTCCAAAACCAATGACATCTCATAACTCATTACTGGATACTTCATTGCACTCCAGAGAGAAGAAATCCAGCTCCAGCCACCAGAACTCCGACACAAGCTTCCCTAACCAAGAAACCTTGACAAGCCACTGATACAACCCCATCTACAGCAAGGAAACTCCATAATAAAGAGAACTCCACAAACTTCCAGAATACAGAAAGGCCACCCCAAACGCAGTAATATAACCAAGATGTAGAGACAGAGGAATACCCAGCAGGTAAAGGAACAGGATAAATGCCCACCAAACCAAACAAAAGAGGAAGAGAGAGGGAATCTACCTGAGAAAGAATTCCGAATAATGACAGTGGAAAATGATCCAAAATCTTGAAATCAAACTGGAATCACAGATAAATAGTCTGGAGACAAGGACTGAGAAGATGCAAGAAAGGTTTAACAAGGACCTAAAAGAAATAAAAGAGTCAATATATAATCAATAATGCAATAAATGAGATCAGAAACACTCTGGAGGCAACAAATAGAATAACAGAGGCAGAAGATAGGATTAGTGAAATAGAAGATAGAATGGTAGAAATAAATGAATCGGAAAGGAAAAAAGAAAAACGAATTAAAAGAAATGAGGACAACCTCAGAGACCTCCAGGACAATATGAAAAGCTCCAAAATTCAAATTATAGGAGTCCCAGAAGATGAAGACAAAAAGAAAGACCATGAGAGAATACTTGAGGAGATAAGAGTTGAAAACTTCACTAAAATGGAGAAGGAAATAATCACCCAAGTCCAAGAAACCCAGAGAGTCCCAAACAGGATAAACCTAAGGTGAAAAACCCCAAGACACATATTTAGCAAATTAACAAAATCAAACATAAAGACCAAATATTAAAAGCAGCAAGGGAAAAACAACAAATAACACACAAGGGGATTCCCATAAGGATAAGAACTGATCTTTCAATGGAAATTCTTCAGGCCAGGAGGGAATGGCAGGCCATACTTAAAGTGATGAAAGAAAATAACCTACAGCCCAGATTACTGTACCCAGCAAGGATCTCATTCAAATATGAAGGAAAAACCAAAAGCTTTACAGACAAGCAAAAGCTGAGAGAATTCAGCACCACCAAACCAGCTCTCCAACAAATGCTAAAGGATCTTCTCTAGACAGGAAAACAAAAAGGGTGTATAAACCCGAACCCAAAATAATAAAGTAAACGGCAATGGGATCATACTTATCAATAATTACCTTAAACGTAAATGGTTTGAATGCCCCAATCAAAAGACAAAGACTGGCTGAATGGATACAAAAACAAGACCCCTATATATACAGTCTACACCTCAAAACAAGGGACACATACAGACTGAAAGTGAAGGGCTGGAAAAAGATATTCCATGCAAATAGAGACGAAAAGAAAGCAGGAGTATCTATACTCATATCAGATAAAATAGACCTTAAAACAAAGGCTGTGAAAAGAGACAAAGAAGGCCACTACATTATGATCAAAGGATCAATCCAAGAAGAAGATATAACAATTATAAATATATATGCACCCAACATAGGAGCACCACAATATGTAAGGCAAATGCTAACAAGTATGAAAGGGGAAAACACAATAATAGTGGGAGACTTTAATACCCCACTCACACCTATGGACAGATCAACTAAACAGAAAATTAACAAAGAAACACAGACTTTAAATGATACAATAGACCAGTTGGACCTAATTGATATCTATAGGACATTTCACCCCCAAACAATGAATTTCACCTTTTTCTCAAGTGCTCACGGAACCTGCTCCAGGATAGATCACATCCTGGGCCATAAATCTAGCCTTGATAAATTCAAAAAAATTGAAATCATTCCAAGCATCTTTTCTGACCATTATGCATTAAGATCAGATCTCAATTACAGGAGAAAAACTATTAAAAATTCCAACATATGGAGGCTGAACAACACGCTTCTGAATAACCAACAAATCACAGAAGAAATCAAAAAAGAAATCCAAATATGCATAGAAATGAATGAAAATTAAAACACAACAACCCAAAACCTGTGGGACACTATAAAAGCAGTGTTAAGGGGAAAGTTCATAGCAATACAGGCATACCTCAAGAAACAAGAAAAAAGTCAAATAAATAACCTAACTCTACACCTAAAGCAACTAGAAAAGGAAGAAATGGAGAACCCCAGGGTTAGTAGAAGGAAAGAAATCTTAAAAATTAGGGCAGAAATAAATGCAAAAGAAACAAAAGAGATCATAGCAAAAATCAACAAAGCCAAAAAGCTGATTCTTTGAAAGGATAAATAAAATTGACAAACCATTAGCCAGACTTATCAAGAAACAAAGGGAGAAAAATAAAATCAATAAAATTAGAAATGAAAATGGAGACGTCACAACAGACAACACAGAAATACAAAGGATCATAAGAGACTACTATTAGCAAGTATATGCCAATAAAATGGACAACGTGGAAGAAATGGACAAATTTTTAGAAAAGTACAACTTTCCAAAACTGAATCAGAAAGAAATAGAAAATCTTAACAGACCCATCACAAGCACGGAAATTGAAACTGTAATCAGAAATCTTCCAGCAAAAAAAAAAGCCCAGGTCCAGATGGCTTCACAGCTCAATTCTACCAAAAATTTCGAGAAGAGCTAACACCTATCCTACGCAAACTCTTCCAGAAAATTGCAGAGTAAGGTAAACTTCCAAACTCATTCTATGAGGCGACCATCACCCTAATACCAAAACCTGACAAAGATGCCACAAAAAAAGAAAACTACAGGTTGATATCACTGATGAACACAGATGCAAAAATCCTTAACAAAATTCTAGCAATCAGAATCCAACAACACATTAAAAAGATCATATACCATGACCAAGTGGGCTTTACCCAGGGATGCAAGGATTCTTCAATATCTGCAAATCAATCAATGTAATTCACCACATTAACAAATTGAAAAATAAAAGCCATATGATTATCTCAATAGATGCAGAGAAAGCCTTTGACAAAATTCAACATCCATTTATGATAAAAACTCTCCAGAAAGCAGGAATAGAAGGAACATACCTCAACATAATAAAAGCTATATATGACAAACCCACAGCAAACGTTATCCTCAATGGTGAAAAATTGAAAGCATTTCCCCTAAAGTCAGGAAAAAGACAAGGGTTCCCACTTTCACCACTACTATTCAACATAGTTCTGGAAGTTTTGGCCACAGCAATCAGCAGAAAAAGAAATAAAAGGAATCCAAATTGGAAAAGAAGTAGTAAAACTCTCACTGTTTGCAGATGACATGATCCTCTACATAGAAAACCCTAAAGACTCCACCAGAAAATTACTAGAGCTAATCAAAATGGATTCAAGATCTAAATGTAAGACCAGTTGCAGGATATAAAATCAACACACAGAAATCCCTTGCATTCCTATACACTAATAATGAGAAAGCAGAAAAAGAAATTAAGGAAACAATTCCATTCAACGTTGCAATGAAAAGAATAAAGTACTTAGGAATATATCTACCTAAAGAAACTAAAGACCTATATATAGAAAACTATAAAACACTGATGAAAGAAATCAAAGAGGACACTAATAGATGGAGAAATATACCATGTTCATGGATCAGAAGAATCAATTTAGTGAAAATGAGTATACTACCCAAAGCAATCTACAGATTCAATGCAATCCCTATCAAGATACCAGCGGTATTTTTCGCAGAGCTAGAACAAATAATTTCACAATTTTTATGGAAATACAAAAAGCCTCGAATTGCCAAAGCAATCATGAGAAAGAAGAATGGAATTGGAGGAATCAACCTGCCTGACTTCAGGCGATACTACAAAGCCACAGTCATCAAGACAGTATGGTACTGGCACAAAGACAGAAATATAGATCAATGGAACAAAATAGAAAGCCCAGAGATAAATCCACACACCTATGGACACCTTATCTTCAACAAAGGAGGCCAGAATATACAATGGAGTAAAGACAATCTCTTTAACAAGTGGTGCTGGGAAAACTGGTCAACCACTTGTAAAAGAATGAAACTAGGACACTTTCTAACACCCTACACAAAAATAAATTCAAAATGGATTAAAGATCTAAATATAAGACCAGAAACTATAAAACTCCTAGAGGAGGACATAGGCAAAACACTCTCCAACATAAATCACAGCAGGATCCTCTATGATCCACCTCCCAGAATACTGGAAATAAAAGCAAAAATAAACAAATGGGACCTAATTAAAATTAAAAGCTTCTGCACAACAAAGGAAACTATAAGCAAGGTGAAAAGACAGCCTTCGGAATGGGGGAAAATAATAGCAAATGAAGCAACTGACAAACAACTAATCTCAAAAATATACAAGCAACTTATGCAGCTCAATTCCAAAAAAAAAAAAAAATGACCCAATCAAAAAATGGGCCAAAGAACTAAATAGACATTTCTCCAAAGAAGACATACAGATGGCTAACAAACACATGAAAAGATGCTCAACATCACTCATTATCAGATAAATGCAAATCAAGACCACAATGAAGTACCATTTCACGCCAGTCAGAATGGCTGTGATCCAAAAGTCTACAAGCAATAAATGCTGGAGAGGGTGTGGAGAAAAGGGAACCTTCTTACGCTGTTGGTGGGAATGCAAACTAGTACAGCCACTATGGAGAACAGTGTGGAGATCCCTTAAAAAACTGGAAATAGAACCGCCGAATGACCCAGCAATCCCACTTCTGGGCATACACACCAAGGAAACCAGAATTGAAAGAGACACGTGTACCCCAATGTTCATCGCAGCACTGTTTATAATAGCCAGGACATGGAAGCAACCTAGATGTCCATCAGCAGACGAATGGATAAGAAAACTGTGGTACATATACACAATGGAGTATTACTCAGCCATTAAAAAGAATACATTTGAATCAGTTCTAATGAGGTGGATGAAACTGGAGCCGATTATACAGAGTGAAGTAAGCCAGAAAGAAAAATACCAATACAGTATATTAACACATATATATGGAATTTAGAAAGATGGTAATAACCCTCTATGCGAGACATCAAAAGAGACACAGATGTAAAGAACAGACTTTCGGACTCTGTGGGAGAGGGAGGGGGTGGGATGATTTGGGAGAATGGCATTGAAACATGTATACTATCATGTAAGAAACGAATCGCTAGTCTAGGTTCGATACAGGATACAGGATGCTTGGGGCTGGTGCACTGGGATGACCCAGAGAGATGATATGGGGAGGGTGGTGGGAGAGGGGTTCAGGGTTGGGAACTCATGTACACACCTGTGGTGGATTGATGTCAATGTATGGCAAAACCAATACAGTATTGTAAAGTAAAAAAATAAAATAAAATAACCGTATAGACAGACAGACAAAATAGACTTTACAACAAAGACTATATAAAGAAACAAAGAGGACATTACAATAATGATAACTAGATCAATCCTACAAGAAGATATAACAATACAGTAAGTCCCTTTATACAAATCTTCAAGTTGCAAACCTTCAAAGATGCAAACACGCATTCATATGTCCAATCATGTGAGTTTACGTGTCTGGCATACATTATCATGTGCATGCATCTTCTAGAAGTGGTTGCGCTTTTGAGTACTTTACTGTACAGTACTATATAGAGTACAACAGTATAGTATCTTTAGGTCAAGTCCAGGACGTCTGCAAGCAAGTGTAAAAGCAGTGGTAATGCAGCTGGTTCTGCTAACAAGCACCAAACAATAATGATAGAAACAAAAGTGAAAATAATTGAGAGAGCGGAGCAAGGCAAAAAGAAGGTAGATATTGCTCATTCTTATAACATGAATTGTCACAACCATGGGCACTAATTCTAAATAATAAGGATAATATCATGTAAAGTGTGAAGTCTGCTGTGCTGATTATGTCAACAATAATATCAAAGGAGCATGGAAAAGTGATAGAGAAAATAGAGAAATTTATCAATTTGTGGATACAGGATCAGCATTAGTGTCAAGTTCTGCTCAGCTTAATGTTGATTCAGTCAGTCGGTTCAGTTTAGTCACTCAGTCATGTCTGACTCTTTGCAACCCCATGAATTGCAGCATGCCAAGCCTTCCTGTCCATCACTAACTCCCAGAGTCCACCCAAACCCATGTCCATTGAGTCAGTGATGCCATCCAACCATCTCATCCTCTGTCATCCGCTTCTCCTCCTGCCTTCCATCGTTCCCAGCATCAAGGTCTTTTCCAATGAGTCACCTCTTTGCATCAGGTGGCCAAAGTATTGGAGTTTCAGCTTCAACCTCAGTTATTCCAATGAACACCCAGGACTGATCTCCTTTAGGATGGACTGGTTGGATCTCCTTGCAGTCCAAGTTCTCTCAAGAGTCTTCTCCAACACCACAGCTCAAATGCATCAATTATTCTTCGGTGCTCAGCTTTCTTCACAGTGCAACTCTCACATCCATACATGACCACTGGAAAAACCATAGCCTTGACTAGACAGACCTTAGTTGGCAAAGTAATGTCTCTGCTTTTGAATATGCTGTCTAGGTTGGTCATAACTTTCCTTCCAAGGAGTAAGCGTCTTTTAATTTCATGGCTGCAATCACCATCTGCAGTGATTATGGAGCCTGGAAAAATGAAGTCAGCCACTGTTTCCACTGTTTCCCCATCTATTTCCCATGAAGTGAGGGGACCGGATGCCATGATCTTAGTTTTCTGAATGTTGAGCTTTAAGCCAACTTTTTCATTCTCCTCTTTCACTTTCATCAAGAGGCTCTTTAATTCTTCTTCACTTTCTGCCATAAGGGTGGTGTCATCTGCATATCTGAGTTTATTGATATTTCTCCTGGCAATCTTGATTCCAGCTTGTGCTTCCTCCAGCCCAGCGTTTCTCGTGATGTACTCTGCATAGAAGTTAAATAAGCAGGGTGACAATATATAGCCTTGATGTACTTTTCCTATTTGGAACCAGTCTGTTCTTCCATGTCCAGTTCTAACTGTTGCTTCCTGACCTGCATACAGAGTTCTCAAGAGGCAGGTCAGGAGGTATGGTATTCCCATCTCTTTCAGAGTTTTCCAGTTTGTTGTGATCCACACAGTCAAAGGCTTTGGCATAGTCAATAAAGCAGAAATAGATGTTTTTCTGGAACTCTCTTGCTTTTTCCATGATCCAGCGGATGTTGGCAATTTGATCTCTGGTTCCTCTGCCTTTTCTAAAACCAGCTTGAACATCAGGAAGTTCATGGTTCATGTATTGCTGAAGCCTGGCTTGGAGAATTTTAACCATCACTTTACCAGTATGTGAGATGAGTGCAATTGTGCGGTAGTTTGAGCATTCTTTGGCATTGCCTTTCTTTGGGATTGGAATGAAAACTGACCTTTTCCAGTCCTGTGGCCACTGCTGAGTTTTCCAAATTTGCTGGCATATTGAGTGCAGCACTTTCACAGCATCATCTTTCAAGATTTGAAATAGCTCAACTAGAATTCCATCAACTCCACTAGCTTTGTATGTAGTAATGCTTTCTAAGACCCACTTGACTTCACATTCCAGGATGTCTGGTTCTAGGTGAGTGATCATACCATCGTGATTATCTGGGTCATGAAGATCTTTTTTGTATAGTTCTTCTGTGTATTCTTGCCACCTCTTCTTAATGTCTTCTGCTTCTGTTAGGTCCCTACCATTTCTGTCCTTCATTGAGTCCATCTTTGCATAAAATGTTCCCTTGGTATCTCTAATTTTCTTGAAGAGATCTCTAGTCTTTCCCATTCTATTGTTTTCCTCTATTTCTTTGCACTGAATGTTGATTCAAGAGAAAGCTAAAAACTTTTATGATGACTTGAAAAAAAAATACAGGGAAGAATCAGAGGGCATTTCTTTTAATGGCAGCCATGGCTAGTTTCATCAGTTCAAGGCTACAGCCAACCTTCACGATACAAAAGCAAGCAGTGAGGCCATGTGTGCAGATACAGTAGCTACTTAGGAATTTCCTAAAATGCTTCAAGAAATTATTGATGAAGGTGTAAGTTTACCCAAGCAGGATTTTAATGTGGATGAGATAGGACTGTACTAGAAGAGGATACCAGACTGAAATTATATCACTAAGGAGGAAAATTTGATGTCAGACCGTGAAACAGCAAAGTATAGGCTAACTCAGCTGTTTGGTGACAATATTTCTTGTGAAATGAAGCTAAGTCTCTTTTAGTTTATCATTCAGAGAACCTAAGAGTCCTTAAAAACAACCAAGGGCTCTCTTCATGTTGTGTGGAAGATTAACCCCAAAGCCTGGGTAACACAGGTCATTTTCTAAGACTGGTTTTTCCACCACTTTATCCTGGAGGTAGAGAGATATTGCTTGGAGAAGGACATCCCATTCAACATTCTTTTCTGAGCCACCCCTATTCATGGACAGCTTTCATCTCATTGTAAAAATAGTACATCTGCTACCACATAACTGTATCACTCATCCAACCTAGGGACCAGGGAGGTATAGCAACTTTCAAGAAATATTACTTATGTCACACTTTTGATCAGGCAGTAAGGGCAGTGATGAATCAGGAACAAACAATCTTGTGACAATTCTGGAAGGACTATAACATCCACAAGGCCATAAAAAAGAACACTGACTTTGCCTGGTGTGAGGTTACAGTCATCACCATGAATGGGGCTTGGAAGGATCTTTGCTGCAGTTTGTTCATGATTTTTGTGGCTCTGAGAAGGTCATTGAGAAGTCTAAAGAGGTCTTCAGCAACTTAGTGACCTTCAGCAAGAAGCTGGAGCTAGATCTGCAAGAGGACAACTTAACTGAACTCCCTGCTGTAAAACACAGGAAGCTTACTAATACAGACCTGATGGAACTGGAGGCCCAGAGAAAGGACGAAAAGAAACAAGAGGAAGAAGAAGGAACTGAAGAACCAAAGAGATTCACAACACAGGAAATGACAAGAGGATGTTCTTTATTTTAGGAGACACTGGTAGTTTTTTAGGAACAAGACCTGAAGGTAAAATGGTACATGAAGGTTAAAGTAGCCATTCAGAATGCAATCCAGTATGACCCTGTCATTTATGATGAGAAAAGAAGAGCCACTACCCAGACACCACTGAATTGATTTTTTAAGAGAGTAGATAGAATCAAATCCATCAAGGAACCAGAAACTGTGCCATCAATGTCAGGTGTGGGTGAGATTGTGGCTTGCCTCCATCTCCTGATTGTTGATGATCCTTCAGCTCTGCCATCTCCCACCTCCTCTCCACCCAGCAGTCAGTAAACTCTTCTTGACTGTTCACTTGATGTCAGACCCTGTAGGCCAGCTGTTGTACAGTACTGTACTTTGCAGGTACCAAACTGTAAAATTAAAGATGTTTTCTGTATTTTTGTGTTTCTATTTATATATGTGTGTGTGTGTGTGTGTGTGTGTGTGAAAAGCATTATAAACCTATTATTGTATAGTACTACATGGGAAATAGATGGAGAAACAGTGGAAACAGTGTCAGACTTTATTTTGGGGCTCCAAAATCACTGCAGATGACTGCAGCCATGAAATTAAAAGATGCTTACTCCTTGGAAGAAAAGTTATGACCAACCTAGATAGCATATTCAAAAGCAGAGACATTACTTTGCCGACTAAGGTCCGTCTAGTCAAGGCCATGGTTTTTCCTGTGGTCATGTATGGATGTGAGAGTTGGACTGTGAAGAAGGCTGAGCGCCGAAGAATGCATGCTTTTGAACTGTGGTGTTGGAGAAGACTCTTGAGAGTGCCTTGGACTGCAAGGAGATCCAACTAGTCCACTCTGAAGGAGATCAACCGTGGGATTTCTTTAGAAGGAATGATGCTGAAGCTGAGGCTCCAGTACTTTGGCCACCTCATGTGAAGAGTTGACTCATTGGAAAAGACTTTGATGCTGGGACGGATTGGGGGCAGGAGGAGAAGGGGACGACCGAGGATGAGATGGCTGGATGGCATCACTCACTCGATGGACGTGAGTCTGAGTGAACTCCGGGAGTTGGTGATGGACAGGGAGGCCTGGGGTGCTGCAATTCATGGGGTCGCAGAGAGTCGGACACGACTGAGCGACTGAACTGAACTGAACATAGCCAATTGTGTTAGCTGGGTGCCTAAGCCAAATCTGTTGGGCTTATGAACAAATTGGACTTACAAATGCACTCTTGGAATAGAAACTGTTCATGTGCAGAAGACCTACTGTAGTAAATGTATATGCACACTCAACAAAGGAGCACCTAAATACATAAACCAAACAAAAACCTAAAGGGAGAAATTAACATAACTAAATAACAGTAAGGGACTTAAATACCCCTTTACATCAAACCCACACATATTAATAAGGAAACACAGACCTTAAAAAGAAGCACATTATACCAGATGGAGTTAAGATAGATGGTTAGATAGAGAACATTCTATTCAAAAACAGCAGAATATTCATTCTTTTCATGTACAGAAAAAAGAAGATCTATTTGTGTCCAAAATAAATCACAAGTATGCCACAAAATAAGTCGCAATAAATTTAAGAAGACTGAAATCATACCAAGCACATCACACCAAGTATCTTTTCTGACCACAATAGCATGAGACTAGAAATCAACTACCAAAAAAACTGCAAAAATCCACAAATATATGGAGACTAAAAAATATGTCACTGAAAAAACTAATAGGTCACTGAAAAAAATCACAGAAATGTTTTAAAAATCTAGAGACAAATGGAAATGGAAACATAACAAACCAAAACTCTCTGAGACACAAGAAAAGCAGTGCTAAAAGGAAAGCTTAGAGCAATACAGCCTACCTCAAGAAAAACGAAAAATCTCAAATAAACCATCTAATCTTACACCTAAAAAACTAGGAAAAAAGAATAAAACCAAAAGTTAGTAGAAGGAAGGAAGTGATGAAGATCATAGCAGAAGTACAGACTCTAAAAACATAGAAAAATGAAACTAAGAGCTAGTTATTTGAAAAGATAAACAAAATTGATAAACCTTTGGCCAGAAAAATGTAAAAAGAGACAGGGACCATATAACGAAAATCAGAAATGAAAGATAAGATATTATAACTGATCTACAGAAATGAAAAACATTAAAGATTATTACCAAAAGAAAGTAACAAACACTGTACATCAATAAATTGGACAACCAAGAGGAAACAGATACATTCTTAGAAACATACAATATTCCAAGGCTGAATAAGGAATAAAAAGAAAATATGAATGGACAGATTACCAGTAACAAAACTGAGTTTGAAAAAAACTCAAACTCGGGTTTGATGCCTAGTCAGAGATTTAAGATACCATATGCTGCAGGGCCTGCAATGCAGGAGACCTGGGCTTGATCCCTGGGTCAGGAAGATCCCCTGAAGAAGGAAATGGCAATCCACTCCAGCATTCTTGCCTGGAGAAGCCCATGGGCAGAGGAGCCTGGCAGGTTACAGTCCATGGGGTCACAAACAGTCAGACATGACTAAGTGACTAACACACACACACACTGCAGGGCAACTACTGAGCCCATGTGCTCCGGAGCCTGTGCATGGACAACTAGAGAGTCCACACACAGCAAAAGATCTGGTGTCCCAAGGCAACCAAATAAATGAATAAAATTTTTTTAAACCCTTAGACCAAAAGTAATAAATTTTAAAATTCCATTTAAAAAAAGTACCACAAACAGTAAGTGCTGGTAAGGATATGGAGAAAAGTAAACATTTACACATGGTAGGTGGAATATAAATTGGTACAGCTACTGTAGAAAACAGTATGGAGATTCCTCAAAAAATTAAAGATATAACTACCATCAGTTCAGTTCAGTCACTCAGTCGTGTCCGACTCTTTGCAACCCCATGAATTGCAGCATGCCAGGCCTCCCTGTCCATGACCAACTCCCGGAGTTCACCCAAACTCATGTCCATCAAGTCGGTGATGCCATCCAGCCATCTCATCCTCTACCGTCCCCTTCTCCTCCTGCCCCTAATCCCTCCCAGCATCAGAGTCTTTTCCAATGAGTCAACTCTTCGCATGAGGTGGCCAAAGTACTGGAGTTTCAGCTTTAGCATCATTCCTTCCAAAGAACACCCAGGACTGATCTCCTTTAGAATGGACTGGTTGGATCTCCTTGCAGTCCAAGGCACTCTCAAGAGTCTTCTCCAACACCACAGTTCAAAAGCATCAGTTCTTCAGCACTCAGCCTTCTTTATGGTCCAACTCTCACATCCATACATGACTACTGGAAAAACCATAGCTTTGACTAGATGGACCTTTGTTGGTAATGTCTCTGCTTTTTAATACACTGTCTAGGCAATGAGTTGGACACAACTGAGCGACTGAACTGAACTGAACTAGGTTGGTCATAGCTTTTCTTCCAAGGAGCCAACTGTCTTTTCATATCATGGCTGCAGTCATCATCTGCAGTGATTTTGGAGCCCAGGAAAATAAAGTCTCTCACTGTTTCCATTGTTTCCTCATCTATTTGCCATGAAGTGATGAGACCAGATGCCATGATCTTCATTTTTTGAATGCTGAATTTTAAGCCAGTGTTTTAACTCTCCTCTTTCACCTTCATCAAGATGCTCTTTAAATCCTCTTCTGTTTATGCCATAAGGATGGTGTCACCTGCGTATCTGAGGTTATTGATATTTCTCTCCTTGCAATCTTGATTCCAGCTTGTGCTTCAGCCAGGCTGGCATTTCTCATGATGTATTCTGTATATAAGTTAAATCAGCAGGTATAAATATACAGCATTGACATACTCCTGTCTCAATTGGGAACAAGTCCATTGTTCCATGTTTGATTCTAACTGTTGCTTTTTTACCTGCATACAGGTTTCAAAGGAGGCAGGTAAGGTGGTCTGGTATTCCCATCTCTTTAAGGATTTTTCACAGTGTTTTGTGACCTACACAGTCAAAGGCTTTGGTGCAGTCAATAAATCAGAAGTAGGTATTTTTCAGGAACTCTCTTGCTTTTTATATGATCCAACAGATGTTGGCAATTTGATCTCTGGTTCCCCTGTCTTTTCTAAATTCAGTTTGAACATCTGGAAGTTCTCAGTTCAGGTACTGTTGAAACCTGGCTTGGAGAATTTTGAGCATTACTTTGCTAGCATGTGAAAAGAGTGCAATTGTGCGGTAGTTTGAACATTCTTTGGCATTGCCTTTCTCTGAGATTAGAATGAAAACTGATCTTTTCCAGTCCTCTAGCCACTGCTGAGTTTTCCAGATTTGCTGGCATATTGAGTGCTGCACTTTAACAGCATCGTCTTTTAGGATCTGAAATAGCTTAGCTGGAATTCCATCACCTACACTAGCTTTGGTCATAGTGATGCTTCCTAAGACCCACTTGACTTCACACTCCAGGATGCCTGGCTCTAGGAGTATTACTAAACCATAAAAAAGAATGAAAACTTTGCCATTTGCAACACCATGGATGGACCTAGAGAATACCATGCTAAATGTAACAAGTCAGAAGGAGAAAGATAAATATCATATGATTTCATTTAGATATAAAATCTAAAAAAACAAATGAACATACATAACAAACAGAAACAGACTCATAGATACAGAAAACAAACAAGTGGTTGTCGGAGGGGATAGTGGAGGAATGAGTAAAATAAGTGAGAAAGATTAAGAAGTACAAACTTCCAGGTACAAATATGAGTCATATGAATGAAATATACATGGGGAATACTTCCAATAATATTTCAGTAACTTCGTATGGTGACAGATGGTAACTAGACTTATCACAGTGATCATTTTGCAATATATAGAAATACTGAATCACTACATTATGTCCCAGGAATTAACACAGTGCTACAGGTCAATTACACTTCAATATTTAAAACTCCAAAAATATATTGTTAGAACCATCAAAAACTCCCCATATAGAAGGAATCACCATTTGGAGAAATCAGGTATGCCCAGCAGAACTATTTAGAGACCAACACTTAGAAGCAGGTGTCACAAAGGAAAAAAAAAAAAGAGAGAGAGAGAGAGAGGAAAAAAAGAAGGTAAAGAAAGAAGAGGGAAAAGTAAGAGTTAAATAGAGAAGGAAGGGAAAGATAGACAGAAGCAACCACTGGGTGCCAGGATGGGCCAAAGACTGCTAACCCTTGCCTCAATAAACCTCTCATTCATTTGTCAAACATTTTAGGAGGACCACTCAGTCCAAGACATCCTGCCTGACCCTAGAGTAGACACAATAAGGAATCACTATACTCCTGCCTTCAAAGAATATATGAGGTAAAGACATACAGGAAAGAAACTGTACCAAGAAACTATAACACAAAGTGGAAGATGATGAGTATTATGGTAAGAAAGATACAATACTGTGGGAGCCCAGAGGAGGAAGAGGCATGTCTAGTTTGAGGAGAGGAATTAAAGAAGGAAATATCATTTCACCAGTGTTCTAAAATCATGAGGAAAATGGCAGTATGCAAAGATGAGATTTGGGGCATTTGGGGAAGAAAAAAAAGACACGAACTAAAAAAGCAGGGAAAGAAGTTATGCAGAAAACAGTGGCTGAAATGCAGGGCACAAAAAGGGAAGTATGGGTGACGTGTGGAAAGGCAGAAGTGGAAAAATCAAGCAGAGAATGGTAAACTTGAGTGCCAAATTCACTCTATGCTAGAGAACCCCTCCAGGTTTTTAAACAAGAGAAGGATGTGACCAGAACTGCACTTGAGGAAAATTAATCAGTAGCAGAGGAATAGAGAATCTTATTGTAAACACAGCAGCCTGAGGGAGGAGAGGGCAGGAGTTCATGGGAAGAGGGGTCTTCCGTCCACCCGGATTTTATTTTGCAATTCAACTGCAAGCGCTGAACAATATGTCCCAGTGTTCATATTGCCAGAATTATATCCGCCAGTTACTACTTCCTATGCATTCATTGCCAGGTTTTCTCTTCTATGAGCTGCCCTAGAGAACAATAATGATATCCATAGCTTCCTATGGCCTCCATTCTGTTCCACTGTCTCAATGAAGCATTAATCTTTGCTCCCAGCTGGATAAGGCCTGTTTCTGAGGGATACTCGCCATCAAAAGGCAAAAGCGAATGTACTGGCACATTTGGGTGCCAGGAGGAAGGCGGTCTAATGGCCACTCCTGCAGAGAGACACCCAGGACTCCCTTGCTCGGATGATATCATTTCACCAGTGCTCTAAAATTATGAGGACAGACATGTTCAAACCTGGAGGAGAGACACGGAGGGCTTCTCTGACTCATCCCTACCCTGGCCCTCATGAAAAAGTGACATCAAACAACTAAAACAATTAAGCGTCTCAGAATGTACAGACAGAAGGTGAAGGAAGCCTGACGATCATGGGGCCCCACCCAGAACAACTGACTGACCAAGACAAACTCACCAAATACCTAAACTTCAATTTTAAATGACTAGGTCCCCTTGTTCACAGCCAGATAATCAAATCCATACATTGGAAACACAGCTCAGTCTTTGTAAGTTGGTTTTTTCCTCAATTTAAATAAATAAGGGCTTTTTTCCACGGCATTTTTTTTTAATTTCCTATACTTCACAGCTTGATTAATGACAGACTCAGCTTCACAAAAAGCCAAGGAAAGGAAAGAAAATTAGTGTGAAAGTCCAGCCATTTCAGGTCTCCTCTGGCCTTCCCAAGGTTCAATACACACTGCTACTCCTAGAGATGACACAGCTTCAGACCTGAGCTGGGCCCTGGGGTCAGGTATAGGATAAACCCACATGTGTGACTTAGCCAATTATCTTTTCTGTTCTAGCCTAAACATTATCTTGAAAAAACAAGCGGAAATCAGCAGTATTCTACAAACTTCCAACCCTTGGGTTTCTGCCAAGTGGGAGTATAGGAAGCGGTGGACTTGAAGTTAAAGGCCCAGTATTTAGACTTAAATATGCTCTTTACCAGTAGTGGGACTTTAGCCAAGTCATTTTCCTCTCCACCTTCAGCTTCCTCTTTTAAAAAGGAGCTAACCTCTTTAAAAAGGGATTACTCACGGGCTTTAATAAAACAAAGTGACTTAAGGTACAACAATATGGTATGAAGGCTAAGTGCACCCTCTTCCTACCTGATGATGGGAGAGGTCATGCAGGTAAAGGACTTTGAAATCCTTATGAGGACCTTAAAAGCAGCATGAAACGGTGAAAACAGCACAGGATTTGAGATCAAGCAACCTTATTTAGGATCGTGGCCCTGTGGTGTTAAGCAATTCACGAACTCATTCCAAGCCTCAGTCTCCTCAAGTGTAAAAGCGGATAATGACGCCCACTTCAAAGGGTTTAAAAGAAGCTGATTCCAAATCTCTTAGGGAGAGATTCCTTTGTACGAAAGCTGCCCTGAGAAGCTCACCTGGGTTATACATAACCTGTAAAGCATGGATATCGCTGGTACCAAGAGCTCAGAGAAGGGAGTGAAACTTCTCTGCATGTGACAAGAAAAAAGATTTCTAAAAGAAAAGGCAAAGAACAGCATGAGGGCGTGACAGGGAAAGCTAGGAAGATGGCCAGTGGCTCTGACAGGAGAACACAACCTCCTGCCCCCCCTTCCTACCCCACTCCATCATGCCTCAAATCTTCAGGAAAATTACCAATAAAAAACCTTGGTACAAGTGAGGGGTGTGAGTATGTCACGAGGCTGCATTTTACATCTGGCCAATCCCGTGCAACTTAGGACCATGAATCTGCATAAACCGAGAGGAGAGGCTTAGGCCTTCCTTGGGCTCCAGAGGCCCCAGGTGACATCACTGTTGCATTATTGTGGTTTCAGTAAGAAAGGGGTATAGCACATCAGGAACATTTCATTCAAATAATTAAACTTCTAAAGAATGGGCTTAAACCAGCTTAAACCAGGCAGAACTTTAATACCTCGCCATTCCACTCTGCACATTTCCTAGGGAACATAGAATGGCTGGAACACCTGACTTGGACATGGAACCACCAGGAGCCTCCTTTCCGTTTTCAACCTACTATGAAAATTTGAGTGGGGAGAGAATGGGGAGTTCTGGTAAAAAGGACAGAGCTTCCAAACAGGAGGGGAAAAAAAAGATTATATTCATTTCAAGAGGAAACAGAACTAAAACTTCGTTGGCAGATTAGTTCTCTGTTGCACCTGTTCTACAGGCCTCCTTCCTTTTGCCTCCATGGAATTTTGCATATTTTATAGACAGTGCCTTGCAACAGTTTAGCTTTTAATAGGTTGCTTTTGGCCATTTCTCCCAACCTAATTAGGGAACTGCCTAGGAAGTGCCACTTTCTCTGGCTGAAGTTCCTTCTAGGATCATAAGCATGCCCAGCATATCCAAGTTCAACACTTACAGTGGACATTGTTTATGTAGCTTGACTAGGAAGGCCCCGATCTTTCATCTTCACCTGGTATCTATAGTCTATTGGACTTCATTTGAAGAACATTATCCATGGTATTACCTGCCAAATTATTCATCCTTCGGGTTACGGTAGTAAACTTGTAAGCAGAGGGGTTTTAGATTTTCCATCCTGTCTCAAAGAAAAATGGACAAGGAACACAAGACACCTACAATCCCTCATCCATCATTGCCCACTGGCAGGTGATCTGCTTCAGTTATTCATACAGCACAAAACTCCTGCATTTCTCTCTTCTATTCTGTTACCAGGGAGAGATGTGAATCAATAACAACTCTGATGTCAGTGATAGCCAGATTTTGGGCCCTCCCTCTTCCTGTGTAGGTTTCATGTTCTGGCCTCTCCAGGTTCCTTACTGATATTTATTCATAAACCCTAGCTCTGGCTTCCATTCACTTTTCTCCTCACGTCCCTAATCCTGGCCTCGTCTTCAAAGCTTCTTAGTGCTCTGCTCTAACAGACCAAAATTACCTTATTTTCATCAGGGTCTATCTATACTGGGTCACTAATTAACTTCTGGCTCTCCAAGTTACAGAGCTCATTTGCTTACTCACAAGAGACTACCAAAGGAAACCCTTCATTAGCATTCCTGAGCTGCTCATTAGCCACTAGGAGAATCACACCATCCAAACTGTCAAATCCACCAGTCTGCAGGAAGGAAAAATGACTGACTCTACTTGGATTAACGGCCCTTTACCTCCACAACAGCTCACTGGGCATCCAGCACTATTGGGAGAGGGCTATCAAATTTGTGCAAGGCAAACCCCTGTTCTCAAAGCAACAGGGACAAGACTCACATTTATGCAACAATTAAAATATAATATACAAGAAAAATATAAGACATCAAGACAAAGGCAGTTTTACTCCAAAAAGTAAAACTGATTTAACATTTTGAAAATGTATCAATAAAATTTTCCAATGTAATAGAAAATAATTTTTAAAAATCAGTTTAACAAGGAAAAAAATCATCTGATGAAAATCAACACATGATTTAAAAGAAAAAACTAACTTAGCCAACAAGGATTAGAAGGGAACTTTCTTCATCCAATAAAGGATGTTGCTCAGTCATGTCCGACTCTTTGCGGCCCCATGGACTATAGCCAACCAGGCTCCTCTGTCCATGGGATTTCCTAGGCAAGAATACTAAAGTGAGTTGCCATTTCCTACTACGAAAGAATGGCTACCAAAAATCCTACAGCAAACGCTGCATTTAACTGAACCATTGAAAATTTTTCCTCTGAGACTAGGAGCAAAACCAAGATGATTACTCTTTTCATTTTATAATTACTGGGTAAACTGGATATTCACCTGGGGAAAAAATTGACCCCCTCTCGCATTACACATAAAAATCAATTCCAGGTGGATTACAGGTGGAAATATAAAAAGCAAAACAATTAAGCTTCTAGACAATAACATAAACCTTAGTGGTAGGCAAAGATTTCTTAAACAAGATACAATAGCACAAAACATAATTTAAAAATTGATAAGTTGATATACATTAAAATTAAGAACTGCTGTGCTTCAAATCACAACATTGATAGAGGAAAATACATTACATATAACTGAAAAAACAAGCTTATCCAAACTATATAAATAGCTTCTGCAAATCAGTTACACAGACAACTCAATTAAAACTGAAGCAAAAGACTTAAACAGGCATTTTACAAAGGAAGTATCCAAATGGCCAATAACCATAAAGGTTTCTTAAACTCATTAGGGATCAAAGAAGTGCACATTAAAACCACAATACAATACCACTACACTTCTTTCAGAATGGTTAAAATTTGGGGAGTTGACTACATGAAGCATTGATGAACATGTGGAATACCTGAGCTTTTCAGATACTGCTGGTGGGGGTAAAAATAGGTCTAATCATTTTAAGAAAGAGATAATATCAACTAAAGTTGAACATTTGTAGACTCTATAAGCAATTCCACTTCTCAGTATATGCTTGATAAAAATGCCTACATATGTGCAGCAAAAGAAATGCACAATAACATTCTGGGCAGCAGCATCCAGAATAGTTCAAAAATAGAATCAACCCAAATGCTCATCAACTGAAGAATGGATAAATACAGTCCACTTGCATGATGAAATATGAACAACAATGGAAATGAACAAACTACCGCAACACACAATATGGGTGAACCTCACAAACATGATACTGGGCAAAAGAAGCCAAACTTGTTTATATGAGATTTAAATATCGGCAAAACAAATCTGCAGTATTACAGGCAAGTCTTCCAGGGCGCTGATGGGTGGTGGTTCATGAGTGTGCTCACTGTGTGATATTTATCAACCTAAAGAGGTATCCCAAGGAAGGGGGACCATGAGGGTGGTCTATCACAGCAAAGATGAGTATTCTATCACTTACATTGTTTAGAACAGCCAACGTACAGTGATAATAAAAAGCAGACTGATTGCTTTTCTCGTTTTCTAATTTTCTGTGGACACGAACCCCTCTTTATCACCTAAAGCTGCAATGAACTGCTCCCACTACCCCCTCCACACTACTATTGACCAAGCTGTACACTTAGAACTCGTACAACTTCTATAACACATTTCGAGAAAATTTTTATTTAGAATTTTAAAGGCAACGATTAAAAGAACATAAACATAATCTATCATTTCTAAATCAGACAACATTAATATAAAATATAAATCCAAATTCATGACAGCGGTTGGCTTTAAGAAGGGAAGAAAATGGAACTTCAATTTTATCTATAGGTGTGCGTGTATAACAAAAAAAAAAAATTCAGATCAAAGGGACACCTACATGAAAGTCATTTCTTTGGGATGAATAAGTGTGGGCAGACACCATCAATCATGCAGTACAGGCCCAAAGGAAAGGATTCATCCAAAAACACACAAGGAAATAGCATCAGTGAAAAATGCCCATGGTGCCCCATTCTTTCATTCTCCCTCAATCCTGAGGACTAGGGCACATGCAGAGGATGAGCTCAGGGAAAGGAATGTGATAAAGCTGCCCCTGTCTAGCAGGGTCTAAACTCATGCAGAAGGCAAAAAGACCTTAGGGCCTGAAACTGTGGAAGGTGTTTCTGGAAATCCCTTAGGACACTCCAAAGGAAAGGGCAACCTGAGGGGTAGGTAGCAGGTACCACAGCAAAAGTGAAACAGAATCAGGGTCTCTGCCAACCTCTAATACAAGCATACCTCATTTTACTGCACTTTGCTTTTTTTGCACTATAAAAATAGTGTGTTTTTTTGTTTGTTTGTTTGTTTTTACAAATTTAAGGTTTATGGCAACTCTGTGTCAAGCAGGTCTATTAATGTTCTATTTTCAACAGCATTTGCTCACTTTGTGTCTCTATGTCACATTTTGGTAATTCTCACAATATCTCGAACTTTTTCATTACTATATTCGTTATGTTGATTTGTGATCAGGGATCTTTGATGTTACTACTGTAATTGTTTTGGGGTACCATAAACCATGCCCATTTAAGGTGATAAACTTAATGATAAACGTGTATGTTCTGACTGCTTCATTGACTGGCTGCCCACTTCCCTCTTCAGGTCTCCCTATTTCTTGAGATAAAACAATATGAAAATAGGCCAATCAATACCCCTATAAAGGCCTCTAATAAGTGTTCAAGTGAAAAGAAGAGTCGTATGTTTCTTATTTTAAATCAAAAGTTAAAAATGGTTAAATTTAGTGAGTAAGGAACACCAAAAGCTGAGACAGGTCAAAAGTTAAGCCGAAAGCTAGGCCTCTTACACCCACGTAGCAAATGCAGAGGGAAAGTTCTTCAGTTAACACACAATGATAAGAAACAACTTTCTTGATGCTACAGAGAAAGTTTTAGTGGTCTGAGCAGATCAAAACAGCCATAACATTCCCTAATCCAGAGCAAGGCCCTAACTCTCCAGTTACATGAAGGCTAAGAGAGGTAAGGAAGCTGCAGAAGAAAAGTTGGAAGCTAGCACAGGTTGGTTCATAAGGTTTAAGGAAAAAAGCTATTTCCACAACACAAATATACAAGGTAAAGCAGCAAGTGCTGATGTAGAAGCTGCAACAAGTTATCCAGAAGATCTAATTAAGGTCACTAAATGAAGATGGCTTTACTGAACAATAGACTTTCAATGTAGACAAAACAGCCTTATATTGGAGAAGATACCATCTAGGACTTTCACAGCTAGAGAGAAGTCAATGCCAGGCTTCAAAGGAGAGGCACGGATTTTCCTGTTAGTGACTTTAAGTTGAAGCTAATGCTAGTTTGCCATTCTGAAAGTTCTAGGGCCCGCAAGAAGAACGCTAAATCTACTTTACCTGTGCTCTCTAAGTGGCACAACAAAGACTGAATGAGAGCACGTCTGGCAATATGGTTTACCAAATATTTTAAGCCCACTGTTGAGACCTGGTGCTCAGGAGAAAGATTCCTTTCAAAATATTACTGCTCACTGGCAATGCACCTGATGACCCTGATGGAGATGTACAATAAGATTAATGTTGTTTTCATGCCTGCTAACACAAACATCCATTCTGCGGCCCATGGATGAAGGAGTAATTTTGACCTCCAAGTCATATTTAAGAAATATATTTTGTAAAGCTATAGATGCCATATACAGTGATTCCCCTGATGAATATGGTCATCAACTTTTAAACTTCCTAGAATCTATTTATCATTCTAGATGCCATTAAGAACATCTATGATTTATGGGAAGAGGTAAAATACCAACATTAATGAAAGTGTGGAAGAATTCCACACTGATTCCAATCCTCATTGATGACTTTGAGGGGTTCAAGTAACTGCAGATGGGGTAGAAACAGCAAAAGAACTAAAATTAGAAGTAGAGCCTGAAGATATAGCTGAATTGCTACAATCTCATGACCAAAGTTTCACAGATGAGGAGTTGCTTATTATGGATGAACAAAGAAAGTGGCTTCTTGAGATGAAATCTACTTCTGGTGAATAAGTTGTGAAGACTGGAAATGTCAATAAAGGATTTAAGAATATTACATAAACTTAGCTGAGAAGCTGAGCAGGATGTAAGAGGATTGACTCCAATTTTAAAAGAAGTTCTGTGAATAAAATGCTATCAAACGGCATTGCATGTCACAGAAGTCATTTGTGAAAGAGTCAACTAATGTGGCAAACTTTAATGTTGTCTTATTTTGAGCAATAAGCTACAGTGGATGGGGTCGCAAAGAGTCGGACACGACTGAGCGACTTCACTTCTTCTTCACTTCATTTCTATTTTGAGCAATAAGCCATCCCAACCTTCAGTAACCATGACCTGGATCAGTTAGTCAATTAGCAGCCATCGACAGCAAGGCAAGACCCTTCACCAGCAAAAATATCACAACCTGCTGAAGTCTCAGATGATGGTGAGCAATTTTTAGCAATAAAGTACTTTTTAATTAAGGTATAATTTTTTTAGACATAATGCTACTTCACACTTAATAGGCTACAATATAGTATAAACATAGCTTTTATATATGCTAAAAAAACCAAAAAATTCATATGACTTGCTTTATGGCAATATTCACTTTATTATAATATTTGCTTTATTGAAATGATATGAAACCAAACCCACAATATTGCTAAGATGTGCCTATAACATCTCCTTGAGTTTTGAGGATCCAAGGGTAAAGGGCCTAGCAAAAAAAGAACCCCTTCAACAAGCGAAGGGAGACCCACTGAATCACAGTGCTTCAAACCCACAAGGGTAACCCTCATGACACTTTATGGTTTTCAAAGTGCATCTAAATACATTTTGTTTCATTTACTGAAAAATTCTGTATAGTTGACAGAGACTATGCTTTTTTCTTTTTTTCTAAACAAAAATAATAAATACTTATTCATGAAATTGGGGAAATACAGGAAAGGAAAAAACTACCCATAGATTTTCATGCTTAACATTTTTTAAAGGTATACCACATTCTAAGAGTTCTGTTGAGTTTTTCATTAACCTTTAATCATAGTAAATACACAAATATGCATATCAGGGATTATCACACCCATTTTGAGGATAAGTAATCTGAGGCTCAAAGCAGTTAAATAATTTGTCCAAAGAGACAGAGCTACTGAGTGAAAAGTCTGGGTCTAGAACTAAAAAATTCAGATACTCTGTTCTAGTTTTTGATGAATTTGAGAAATAAGTTGAATCTCTCACTTGTCAATCTACCACCTCAGGCAAGTCATTTCCTCTTTTATCTGCCTTTGCTGGCAGGAAAAGAAGAGAAAACACAAAGTCTCTATAAAAAAAAAAAAGTTCTGAAGCTGCCACAAGAGAGTTGAGATCCCCTGCAGTTATGGATGGGGAATTAGGGAGGCTGTAGTTGGCTCCCACTATGTGTTTCTTCCTTTGGACAGTACATGAGTCGGGGACCTGGCAGAAAACAGGCAGCTCCTTCTAAAGTGGGTAAGAAAAGCAAGTTTAATAAAGGCACAGTTTACACAAAAGTGTGAAAAGAGCTTAGAGACCACACCACAGAAAAACGATAATCCTGAGTCAAGAAATAATGGGACTGGAAGCTGCAAAGATTTGGGACTATAGGAAAGGAACTATTTCTCCAGTCCACTGCAGCAGAGAGGGAGCTGAGAAACAGGCACCCTGAATCCCCCACCCCCTCCCTTCTCATGCTCTGAATACCTGCCAGTGCTTCTAAGATACTGAAATCAACCAGAGGCAAGAGCGCAAAGGGAGTTGATAAAGCTACCTAGGGTTAGCCTGCTAGGACAGGGGCAGTAGCGACAAGTGAGGAGAGTGCATCTGGAGGGCAAGCAGAAAATAGCCAGGATGGGCTTTCCTACCACAGGAGGCCAAATGTGGCTGTTCCCGAATTAATGACTTACAGGAAAGGCATCAGAATTCAGAACTATTCAATGAGTCTACAGCAGGGATAGGCAAACTATAGCCTACAGACTAAATCCAGTTTAAGTCCTTTTTTTTTTTTTTTTTTTGCAAATAAAATTTTATAGGAACATAGCCACACTCATTTGTTTATATATTGTCTATGGGGCTGCTTTCAGGCTACACAACCAAGTTAAGTCTCTAGGATAGAGACTGTACTGCCTGCAGAGTTTAAAATATTTACTATCTGGTCCTTTGCAGAAAAAGTCTTATTTTCTTTTTCTTTTCTACAAGAATCACATTCATTTAACATTCATTCTGCAAGTATTTATGGAATGATTTTTTTGGTTTGGGGGGTATAGCAGTGAACAAAGCAAACAAAAAACTCTATCCTTGTGGAGCTAGAGGGAGGAGATATATACTAAACAAATAAGTAAATGATGTAGAATCTAAAAATTGATGAGTGCTATGCAAAAAAATGAAGGTGAACAAAGGGCAGGATGTACTGGGGAGCTGGGGAGAGGTTATAGTATAATTCATATCATGCTTTATCTAAATCACTCCACTGAATCACAACATTTATGCAATGATGTAATCTTCTCCCTACTTCCTAATTCAATGAAGCTATGAGCCACGCTACACAAGGCCACCCAAGATAGTGAAGAGTTCTGACAAAACGTGGTCCACCAGAGGAGGGAATGGCAAACCACTCCGATATTCTTGCTGCAAGAACCATGAACAGTGCAAAAAGGAAAAAAGTTATGACACCGCCCACCCCCCATCAAAAGGTGTCCAATATGATACTGTGGAAGAGCAGAGGGAAATTACTAATAGCTCCAGAAATAATGAAGGAGCTGGGCCAAAGCAGAAATAACGCTCAGTTGTGGGTGTGTCTGGTGATTAAAGTCAAGTCCGATGCTGTAAAGAACGATATTGCATAGGAACCTGGAATGCTAGGTCCATGAATCAAGATAAATGGGAGGTAGTCAAGCAGGAAACAGCAAGAGTGAACATTTGTATCTTAGGAATCAGTGAATTTAAATGGACAGGAATGGGCAAATTTAATTCAGATGACCATTATATCAACTACTATGGACAAGAATCCCTTAGAAGAAATGGAGTACCCCCATAGCCAATAAGAGTCCAAAATGCAGTTGCTGCTAAGTTGCTTCAGTCATGTCCAACTCTGTGCAACCCCATAGATGGCAGCCCACAAGGCTCCCCCATCCCTGGGATTCTCCAGGCAAGAACACTGGAATGGGTTGCCATTTAATTCTCCAGTGCATGAAAGTGAAAAGTCAAAGTGAAGTCACTGAGTCGTGTCCAACTCTTCACAACCCCATGGACTGCAGCCCACCAGGCTCCTCTGTCCATGGGATTTTCCAGGCAAGAGTACTGGAGTGGGGTGTCATTGCCTTCTCCACAATCTCAAAAACAATGGAATGATTTTGGTTCGTTTCCAAGGCAAACCATGTAACATCACAGTAATCCAAGTCTATGCCCCAACCACTAATGCCAAAGAAGCTGAAATTGACCAGACCTACAAAATCTTCTAGAACTAACACCACAAAAAGATGTCTTTTTCATCATAGGGGATTGGAATGCAAAGTGAAAGTCAAGAGATACCTGGAGTAACAGGCAAGTTTGGCCTTGGAGTACAAAATGAAGCAGGGCAAAGGCTAACAGAGTTTTTCTAAGAGAATGCACTGGTCATAGCAAACACCCTCTTCCAACAACACAAAAGAGGACCCTACACATCAGTTCAGTTCGGTTCAGTAGTTCGGTTCAGTAGCTCAGTCATGTCCGACTCTTTGCGACCCCATGAACCACAGCACACCAGGCCTCCCTGTCCATCACCAACTCCCGGAGTCTACCCAAACCCATGTCCACCGAGTCAGTGATGCCATCCAACCATCTCATCCTCCATCACCCCCTTCTCCTCCTGCCCTCAATCTTTCCCAGAATCAGGGTCTTTTCAAATAAGTCAGCTCTTCTCATCAGGTGGCCAAAGTATTGGAGTTTCAGCTTCAACATCAGTCCTTCCAAAGAATACCCAGGACTGATCTCCTTTAGGATGAACTGGTTGGATCTCCTCGCAGTCCAAGGGACTCTTAAGAGTCTTCTCCAACACCACAGTTCAAAAGCATCCATTCTTCAGTGCTCAGCTTTCTTTACAGTCCAACTCTCACATTCACACATGACCACTGGAAAAACCATAGCCTTGACTAGATGGACCTTTGTTGGCAAAGTAATGTCTCTGCTTTTTAATATGCTGTCTAGGTTGGGCATAACTTTCGTTCCAAGAAGTAAGCATCTTTTAATTTCATGGCTACAGTCACCATCTGCAGTGATTTTGGAGCCCAGAAAAATAAAGTCAGCCACTGTTTCCCCATCTATTTGCCAGGAAGTGATGGGACCGGATGCCATGATCTTAGTTTTCTGAATGTTGAGCTTCAAGCCAACTTTTTCACTCTCCTCTTTCACTTTCATCAAGAGGTTCTTTAGTTCTTCACTTTCTGCCGTAAGGGCAGATGGTCAACATTGAAATCAGAATGATCATATTCTTTGCAGCAGATGACGAAGAAGCTCTATGCAGTTAGCAAAAACAAGACCTAGAGCTGACAGTGGCTCAGATCATGAGCATCTTAATTCAAAATTCAGGCTTAAATTGAAGAAAGTAAGGAAAACCACAAGGTCATTCAGGTATGATATAAATCAAATTTCTTATGATTATAAAGTAGAGGTGATGAATAGATTCAAGGGATTAGACCTAGTAGACAGAGTGCCTGAAGAACTACGGACAGAGGTTTGTAACACTATACAGGAGTCAGTGACCAAAATTATCCCCAAGAAAAATGCAAGAAGTAAAGTCGTTGTCTGAGGAGGCTTTACAAATAGCTGAGCAAAGAAGAGAAGCAAAAGGCAAGGGATAAAAGGAAAGATACACCCAACTGAATGCAGAGTTTCAGAGAACATAAAGGAAAGATAAGAAGGCCTTCTTAAATAAACAGTGAGGGATGGGATGGGGAGGAGGAGGGAGGGGGTTCCAGGATAGGGAACACATGTACACCCATGGCTGATTCATGTCAATGTATGGCAAAAACCACTACAATAGTATAAAGAAATTAGCCTCCAATTAAAATAAATAAATTTTAAAAAGAAAAGAAATAGAGGAAAACAATAAAGTGGAAAAAACTAGAGATCTCTTCAAGAAAATTGGAGATATCAAAGGAACATATCACCTAAGGATGGACACGATAAAGGACAGAAACAGTAAAGATCTAAAAGAAGCAGAAAAGATTAAGAAGAGATAGCAAGACTATACACGAGATAGAAGAGCTATGCAAGAAAGGTCAACAACCCGAATAACCACGATGGTGCTACCACGATGGCCACACGCCTAAAGCCAGGTATCCCTGAGTGTGAAGTCAAGGGGGCCTTAGGAAGCATCACTATGAACAAAGCTAGTGGAGGTGATGGAATTCCAGCTGAGCTACTTCAAATCCTAAAAGATGATGCTGAGAAAGTGCTGCACTCAATATGCCAGCAAATTTGGAAAACTCAGCAGTGGCCACAAGACTGGGAAAAGTCAGTTTTCATTCCAATCTTGAATAGGGGCAATGCCAAAGAATGTCCAAACTACCATACAATTGTGCTCATTTCATATGTTAGTAAGGTAAGGCTCAATATCCTTCAAGCTAGGCCTGAGAAGTACATGAACTGAGAATTTCCAGATGTGTAAGCTGGATTTAGAAAAGGCGGCAGAATCAGAGATCAAATTACCAACATTCGCTGAATCATAGAGAAAGCAAGGGAATTCCAGACAAACATCTACTTCTGTTTCATTGACTATGCTAAAGTCTTTGACTGTGTGGATCACAACAAACTGGAAAATTCTTAAAGAAATGGAATACCAGACCATCTTACTTGTCTCCTGAGAAACCAGTAAGTGGGTCAAGAAGCAACAGTTAGAACTGTACATGGAACAACAGACAGTTCAAAATTGGGAAAGGAGTATGACAAGACTATATATTGTCACCCTGCTTATTTAACTTTTATGAAGAGTACCTCATGCAAAATACCAGGCCAGATGAATCACAATCTGGAATCAAGCTTGTCAGGAAAAATATCAACAACCTCAGATATGCAGATGATACCACTCTAATGGCAGAAAGTAAAGAGAAACTACACAGCCCCTTGATGAGGGTGAGAGAAGACAGTGAAAAAATCTGGCTTAAAACTTCAAAAAGCTAAAATCATGGCATCTGGTCCCATCACTTCATAGCAAACAGAAGGGGGAAAAGTGGAAGCCATGACAGATTTCATTTTCTTAGACTCCAAAATCACTGTGGATGGTGACTGTAGCCATGAAATTGAAAGACACTTGCTCCTTGGAAGGAAAGTTGTGACAAACCTAGACAGCATATTAAACAGAGACATCACGTTGCCAACAAAGATCCATATAGTTAAAGCCATGATTTTTCCAATAGTTAAGTATGGATGTGAGAGTTGGACCATAAAAAAGGCTGAACACCAAAGAATTGATGCTTTCGAATTGTGGTGTGGTGCTCAAGAAGACTTGTGAGAGTCCCTTGGACTGTAAGGAGATCAAACCAGTCAATCCTAAAGGAAATCAACCTTGAATATTCATTGCAAGGACTGATGTTGAAACTGAAGTTCCAGTACACTGGCCAACTTATGTGAAGAGCTTCCTCACTAGAAAAGACCCTGATTCTGGGAAAGACTAAAGGTAAAAGGAGTAGAGGGCAGCAGAGGATGAGATGGCTAGATAGCATCACCGACTCTGTGGACATGAATTTGAGCAAACTCCAGGATATAGTGAAGGACAGAGACCTGGTCTGCTGTAGTCCATGGAGTCACAAAGAATCAGACAGGACTTAATGACTAAACAACAACAACACCACTTCCAAGATGAAAAAAAAAATGAGACTCACAAGCTGACCCAAGAGGACATGGCTAATCAATGCTTCTGTTGGGATTTGAACCCACATCTTGCTGCTCCAAAGCTCTTGTTTGTAATAACAACTCCTGAAAATGAGCGCACCGGCTCAGAAAAATGAAGTGATTTCCAATAAGTTTTCTCTTTTAATGCCAAGAGAGCCAAAGCTATTTATCTTTAACCTCCTCAGGGGGACTAGCCCAAGCTCACTCTGAGTTACCAGACAAGCAAGACTTAGAATCCATATCGTCTGAAGCCAAACACAGACATTTAATCTACAGCAATCCAACAGAATTCTTAGCAAAAAATGTTTTGAGGAGTTGATGGGAATTGAGAAAAGTTAAAAACAAGTGTGGAACGGACTCAAAGAAAGCAAAAAGCAGTTTTAACACCATAAACTGGGTTGCATGTGTGCTAAGTCACTTCAGCTGTGTCACATTCTAGGCAAGCATACTGAAGCGGGTCGCCATGCTCTCCTCCAGGGGATCATCCAGACTTAGGGATCGAATGGGTGTCTCTTACATCTCCTGCATTGGCAGGCAGGTTCTTTACCACTAGCACCACCTGGGAAGCCCCAAACTGGGTTGCACAGAGATGCAATTAAGCAAGCAAACATAGAATGACAATGCTACTAAACACATACTTACCCAAAGACAGAATGAGGAGTCAAACAACATCATAGCTACTAGCTTGCCAAGGTTAGACATTCCCAAACATCTATAATCAATTGTTTGCCCATTTTCCAAAGGCCAGATGATAATCAGTTTGATATATAGGATGTATACCTGGGTTGTAGAGAAGAGGAATAAATATTTTGGATATCATTGTTTTTGTTCAGTCACCAAGTCGTGTCTGACTCTTCTCTGCAACATGTCAGGCTTCTCTGTCCCTCACCATCTCTTGAGTTTGCCCAAGCTTATGTTCACTGAGTCGGAGATGCCATCCAACCACCTCATCCTCTGTCACCCTCTTCTCTTTCTGCCTTCAATCTTTCCCAGTATCAGGGTCTTTTCCAATGAGTCCAGTGTTTTAATTAAGTGGCCAAAGGATTGGAGCTTCCGCTTCAGCATCAGTCCACCCAATGAGTATTCAGGGTTGATTTCCTTTAGGATTGACTGGTTTTATCTCCTTGCTGTTCAAGGGACTCTCAAGAGTCTTCACCAGCACCACAGTTCAAAAGCATTAATTCTTTGGCACTCTACCTTCTTTATGGTCCAGCTCTCACATCTGTACATGACTACTGGAAAGACCATAACCTTGACTACATGGACCTTTGTCAGCAAAATTATGTCTTTGCTTTTTAAAACATTATCTAGGTTTGTCATAGCTTTCCTGCAAGAAACAATCATCTTCTAATTTCATGGGTGTAGTCACCATCTGCAATGATTTTAGAGTTCAAGAAGAGGAAATCCTGTCACTGCTTCTACCTTTTCCCCTTCTATTTGCCATGAAGTAATGGGATCAGATGACATGAGCTTAGTTTTTTTATTGAGTTTTAAGCCAGCTTTTTTCACTCTCCTCCTTCACCCACATCAAGAGGCTCTTTAGTTACTCTTCAATATAAAACCACAAAAAGAAATTTTTATCTCTCAAACATCCATTCTAAGATGACACAGTTCCTGTTCTTGGATGGAATGGCCTAGGGAGCACTAAGTAGGAAGCCCCGGGTTTTAAAGAGCCTGTCATTGATTTTCCCTCCAGTTAATGAAGTCCCTAGGCTGGTAGAGCTACTAAATTTCAGTGCCAAGTATTAGTACCTTTTCCTGATTGTGGTGATTCAACAGCCCCCAGTGAGGGTGAATCACAGGAAGAGCTAGAGGGCTGAATATGACCCTGGAGTCCACACAGTCATCATGTTCATGGACATCACCTGGCATTAACATCAGCCAAGCAGTTGGGCCTATGGAACATATATCACCAGAGTTAATCCATCTGGTCACTGGGGCTGCTCTTACAACAGATAAAGAAAGGGAAGTTTCCAAGAACCATGTGGAATCATAAAATGTATGCCCCTAAAGGCCCTCCAGATAGTCTAATCAAAGGAGAGACAAAAGCATCAATGAGAAAAAACTGAAGTAAAGATTTAAGTGATAAAGGAAATAACATAAATGATCTCTGAATAACAGGGTTCATAGAGAATAGAAGGGAAGAAAATGGAATCTTTATAATATGGTGTGTCTTGCCAGGACAGAGGAAGTTTCTTAAAAGAGCTGCACAAAACCAGGTGACAGCCACCCTCATTTGGCACTTATACTAGCAATCTCCATAATGGACTTCCTCAAGATTGCCCCATCCACAGGGCAAAAGTAGATACCTGACTCCAGATGCCTCAATTTCTGCCCCTAAATGACCAGCAATACCAAATAAGGACAATCAGAAACTGAGCCAGTCAACCATGAGGAGTCAAGCTGGGCAGTGTTTAGGTTCAGAGGCTCCACTCTGTAGAAGCCAGGATGGACTCTGAGCAAACAGATGTAGAAACAGATGCTCAGAAGGGCAGAGAAAGACTAGGCTGACAACATTAGGTTCCTCTGACTCCATTGAGAAGCCAAGTTCTATTATCAGGAGCGCCCTCTACAATTTTAGTTTGTTTGAATGAGTTTCTCTTCTTTGAAATGGACCAATTCTGGACTAAAGGGTTTTGTCCAGTTAAACTAGCCAGATTAGGCCCAAGATGGAGTCCCTCATGCTAAGCCCCAAGTCAGCAAATCAAAACTTAACCAAATTTCTATGCTTGGCTCTCTCAGAAAAGGCAGGCCTAGTCAAGCAATCAGTGCTTGTCTGATCAGCACAAGTTACCTGACCAGGCTCCAAGATTCCCTTTGCTCCATAAAAGGAAACTGACCCAGCTTTAACCACTCAATGAATGCCCAGTGTAACTTCATTGTTCCCGCTCACTTTGGTCTCACTTTGGTGAGAATCTGTCACCTTGTATAGCTTTTCAGAGTTCCTTTCTATCTGCTAGATTGGATGCTGCCCAATTCATGAATTGCTGAAGAGAAGCCTACTAAATCAGTACACTGCTGTGGAAATTTTTAACAGTCCTCTGCTGTCCTTTGCAGAGCCTTGCAGATAAAGGGGAAGAAATGGCTTCCTTTTAGGGAAAAAGAAGGGAAGTACAGCAGAAGAAACGCTATCCTAGAGTCAGGGGGTCAGAGTTCATAAACAGGTTCTAAACTATTCCACAATGTGATGTTGAGCAAGTCACAACCCTTCTCCTGGTATCAGTTTCCTCATCAATACAAGGAACAATGGTTCCCAGACTGATACCCATGAACTCATCCTAGAGGTCCTTGCAGGTAATAATAGGGTTTCATTATAAATCACCAAAATCCTAGTAAAAAGCAAACACTTTTCCACCAAAGGACTGCAGAGGCCACCCTCTCCTTCCTATGCATAGCTCTGTGTGGCTTTCTATATACACCAGCTCTGTGCACTTGACTATTCCCCTCATCAGACTTGTGAGCTCTTTGAAGGGAGGGGCTGTGTCTAATGCATACCATATGAGGATGGAAAACACTTTGCTAGATAAATTCCCAGGAGAGAGAGAGGTGAATGTTAAAAAGTTATCACACCCATGGCTAATTAGCACATGAAAAGATGTTCAATAATGCTAATTATGAGCAAAATGCAAATCAGAACTATAATGAGGTACCACCTCACACAGGTCAGAATAGTCATCATTAAAAACTCTACAAATAACAAATGCTGGAGAGGATGTGGAATAAACATTCTGTTGGTGGGAAGGTAAATTGGTGTAGACACTATGGAAACAGCATGGAGGTTCCTCAGAAAACTCAGAGTTGCTATCAGTTCAGTTTAGTCGCTCAGTCGTGTCCGACTCTTCACAACCCCATGAATCACAGCACGCCAGGCCTCCCTGTCTATCACCAACTCCCAGAGTTCACTCAGATTCACGTTCATCGAGTCAGTGATGCCATCCAGCCATCTCACCCTCTGTCGTCCCCTTCGCCTCCTGCCCCCAATCCCTCCCAGCATCAGAGTCTTTTCCAATGAGTCAACTCTTCACATGAGGTGGCCAAAGTACTGGAGTTTCAGCTTTAGCATCATTCCTTCCAAAGAAATCCCAGGGTTGATCTCCTTCAGAATGGACTGGTTGGATCTCCTTGCAGTCCAAGGCACTCTCAAGAGTCTTCTCCAACACCACAGTTCAAAAGCATCAATTCTTCAGGGCTCAGCTTTCTTCATAGTCCAACTCTCACATCCATACATGACTACTGGAAAAACCATAGCCTTGACTAGACAGACCTTAGTTGGCAAAGTAATGTCTCTGCTTTTGACTATGCTATCTAGGTTAGTCATAACTTTCCTTCCAAGGAATAAGTGTCTTTTAATTTCATGGCTGCAGTCACCATCTGCAGTGATTTTGTAGCCCAAAAAAATAAAGTCTGACACTGTTTCCACTGTTTCCCCATCTATTTCCCATGAAGTGATGGGACCAGATGCCATGATCTTCATTTTCTGAATGTTGAGCTTTAAGCCAACTTTTTCACTCTCCTCTTTCACTTTCATCAAGAGGCTCTTTAGTTCCTCTTCACTTTCTGCCATAAGGGTGGTGTCATCTGCATATCTGAGGTTATTGATATTTCTCCCAGCAATCTTGACTCCAGCTTGTGTTTCTTCCAGTCCAGCGTTTCTCATGATGTACTCTGCATAGAAGTTAAATAAGCAGGGTGACAATATACAGCCTTGACGTACTCCCTTTCCTATTTGGAACCAGTCTGTTGTTCCATGTCCGGTTCTAACTGCTGCTTCCTGGCCTGCATACAGATTTCTCAAGAGGCAGATCAGGTGGTCTGGTATTCCCATCTCTTTTAGAATTTTCCACAGTTTATTGTGATCCACACAGTCAAAGGCTTTGGCATAGTCAATAAAGCAGAAATAGATGTTTTTCTGGAATTCTCTTGCTTTTTCCATGATCCAGCAGATGTTGGCAATTTCGTCTCTGGTTCCTCTGCCTTTTCTAAAACCAGCTTGAACATCAGGAAGTTCACGGTTCACGTATTGCTGAAGCCTGGCTTGGAGAATTTTGAGCATTACTTTACTAGCGTGTGAGATGAGTGCAATTCTGCGATAGAATCCAGCAATCCTATTCCTGGGCATATACCAGACAAAATTATCCTTCAAAAAGATCCATGCACCCCTATGTTCAGAGAAGCACTATTCACAACAGTTAAGACATGAAACTACTTAAATGTCCAGCAACAGATGAATGGATAAAGATGTGGTGCATACACACATGTAATATTATTTAGCTATTAAAACAAAGTAATGCCATTTGCAGCAATGTGGATGGAACTAGAGATTGTCACACAAAGTGAAGTAAGTCGAGGAATTTCCTGGCAGTCCTGTGGTTAAGACTTCCACTGTTGGGGTCTGGGTTCAATCCTTGGTTGGAGAACTAAGATCCAACATGCCACATGGTACAGTCAATTTTTTTTTATTTTTTTTAAAAATAAGTGAACTAAGTCAGAAAGAGAAAGATAAATACCACATATCACTTATATGTGCAAGCTAAAATATGACATAAATGAACTTACCTACTACAAAACAGAAACAGACTCACAGACACAGAGAACAGACTTGTGGCTGCCACGGGGGAGGGGTGGGGAGGAGTGGATTGAGAATATGGGATTAGCAGATGCAAACTATTATACACAGAATGGATAACAAGGTCCTACTGTATAACACAGGGAATTATATTCAATATCCTGTGATCAACCATAATGGAAAAGAGTATGAAAAAGAATGTGTATACATATGTGTGTATGTGTGTGTGTGTGTGTGTATGTATATATATATACACACACACAGGGACACTATATATATATATGTATACACACACACACACACACACACAGGTATAACTGAATCATTGGCTGTATAGCAACACAACACTATAGTTAACTATACTTCAGTAAAATAAATTGAAAACAAAACTACCGCATCTTAAGTTTGAAGTGACTGCCGGAGGTAACCACAAAGGCCCTCTAAGACACTCACATCAGGTAAACCACTTCAGTTCCACAGGTTTCATTCAGTTCCTTCATTTATTGCTCATGGTCACTTTCTAGCTCTGTGCTTTGCTTTTCTACTGCCATGGAACAAATTTCCACAAACTTAGCAGTTTAAAACAAGACCCACAGTTCTGAAGGTCCAAAGTCCAGGCCAGTATGACTGGATTCTCTGCTCAGGGTATCATAGGCTGAAATCAATGTATCAGCCTGAGAAAGCTCTTGCTTTTAAAATCAGGGCTCACGTGATTAGAGGTGAGACCCACCTAATCTTTTAAAGTAAACTGACTAGCTTTGTTAATTACATATGCAAAATCCCTTCTGCCATGTAAGATATGTTATCACAGGAGTAGCATGAGGAGTGAAGGTTATAGGGACCATCTTAGAATTCTGGCTGTCACACTCTACTACAGTTGTTATTAATCCAATACTTTTTTCTCCTTTCACCATTTCTCATCTATTACATGTGGGTAAGGATACCAGTCTCTCTCACTTCATTTGCCCTTAACATCATTATGGAATAATGTCAGCAGGTTTTAAGCATCAGTGGAGTTAGTTGTTAAATAAGTGTAAAATATCATTACTTGAAGGTGAAGGAGAGAAGAAATAAGTATCTCCAAATTTCATGAAAAAAAAATGGATTTCTACCCTACCAAGCTCCTGAATAACAATAACAACTATGAGAAATACTCTCACTCTTAAGATTTGGGAATTACATCTGTCAAAGCATTTTCTGCAAAACATGAATTGTGCCAGGATCCCCTTAATAAAGAAGCTCCAGTCAAATCAGTTTTTAAAATGCTATATAGAATATTTTCAACCTCTGCCCACCCTACTGCCTCCACCCCTAGTAACTTAGAAATATACAATAGTATATTAATGCATGTGAGAAACTTCAGTTAATATATATGGCCATAAATCCCACTTATCTCCTATTTTTTAACCTGTTCATACTAAATCAACTATAACATAAACCCCATGAGAGTACAGATTTTGTTTGGTTCCCTACTGTAACACCAGTGCCTATAACAGAGCTGGATTTAATAAATGGTTATGAGAAAATGAATGAACCAGTGTCTCGGTGAACAAAGTTTAGGAACTAGAATCATTTTAGGATCTAGAATCATATATAAGAGCCAATAAGTCCAGATGACAAAGGCTGATCTGGTTCAAGGATAGGAGAAATCAGGGTCTTGAACTCCACTGATGTTTCCACTGAGACTGACCTTCCAAACCAGCAAATCGTGCAGTGCAGTTACTCACAAGACTAAGGGCACAAATAAGTTAGTGCAGCTCTCCATGGGCACCCAAAGTCTGATGACCTGTGCAGGCCTTACAGAATCAGGCTAGTGCAAGGCTTCTCAAACTTTACCGTGCATGGGAATTACCTAGGACTTTTGTTAAAATGCAGATTCTGACTCATTAGGTCTGGCGTAGGGTGGGTAGGGCTGAGATTTTTGCATGCCTAACAAAACTCAGGTGTAAGGATGCCGTTAGTCCACAGATATCACTTCAAGAAGCAAGTGTGAGAGCATCTCTGACATCGGGGGCTGCCAGCACTCACAGGTTCATTCTAAAACCATGAAAGGAAATCCCTGCTGCACCACAGTGGGACGTTTTCTCTTCTGTTTCTTACAGAGTTACTGGTCCCACACCAGTCACTGACCTTATGCTTATTAGCAAAATAACATTTACCCATGTAGTAGAATAAATATTCTTCTATAACATGGTTTTTAATGGCTGCATGCTATTCCACTGTATAAAATTACATTCAGTTCAGTTCAGTCTCTCAGTCGTGTCTGACTCCTTGCAACCCCATGAATCACAGCACACCAGGCCTCCCTGTCCAACACCAACTCCCGAAGTTCAACCAGTCTCATGTCCATCGAGTCAGTGATGCCATCCAGCCATCTCACCCTCTGTCGTCCCCTTCTCCTCCTGCCCTCAATCCCTCCCAGCATCAGAGTCTTTTCCAATGAGTCAACTCTTTGCCTGAGGTGGCCAAAGTACTGGAGTTTCAGCTTCAGCATCATTCTTTCCAATGAACACCCAGGACTGAGCTCCTTCAGAATGGACTGGTTGGATCTCCTTGCAGTCCAAGGGACTCTCAAGAGTCTTCTCCAACACCACAGTTCAAAAGCATCAATTCTTTGGCGCTCAGCTTTCTTCACAGTCCAACTCTCACATCCATACATGACCACAGGAAAAACCATAGCCTTGACTAGACAGACCTTTGTTGGCAAAGTAATGTCTCTGCTTTTTAATATGCTATCTAGGTTGGTCATAACTTTCCTTCCAAGGAGTAAGTGTCTTTTAATTTCATGGCTGCAGTCACCATCTGCAATGATTTTGGAGCCCAAAAATATAAAGTCAGCCTCTGTTTCCACTGTTTCCCTATCTATTTCCCATGAAGTGATGGGACCGGATGCCATGATCTTCATTTTCTGAATGTTGAGCTTTAGGCCAACTTTTTCACTCTCCTCTTTCGCTTTCATCAAGAAGTTTTTTAGTTCCACTTCACTTTCTGCCATAAGGGTGGTATCATCTGCATATCTGAGGTTATTGATATTTCTCCCAGCAATCTTGATTCCAGCTTGTGCTTCTTCCATTACATTAGTTTATTTAATAAAATACCTATATGACATTTAGAGTGGTTAACACTAAAAATATTAGATTTGTTTTTCACTATTACATACAAAATGAAATACAACTTAAACTTTGTTCATGTACTTAATTTTTCCTTAGGATAAAATCATGGAAGTGGAAATATTTCATTTAATGTTATGCTTTTGACTTCTATTTTGTCCTCTTCATTTCTAGCTCCAAATGTCACAGCTGTTATAAAGGGATGTGTCTGTGTGTAAAAAAGACAGAAGGGAAGATAGTGAGAGAAAGAAAAGAAGAAAGACACAGAAATCAAGAAATATATTATTTCTCATAAGCATTAATCCAACTCCTATTCTGTTCCAACTTCTATTTGCCCAGCATAGGAAAAGTTTGCTATTTCTTCTCAATGTGGAGCCCTAGACCTCTAGAAGATTCCTTAAAAATAATCATCAACCACAGTAAGCAAAATACTGTCATTCAATAAGGAACATTTACATTCTCCAGAAGCATAAGATGTTGCCATCTGTGGAAACAGATGGAAAAATCATTTTCCTCACCAACACATTAAACAAAGGCAAAGTGGGGAGTGGCAGGGGGTGTGGAGAATGGGGTACTATAGCATCTTTAAAAATGCAAATAAACAAGCATGCAAATTTTTGCTGAAAAGAATGCTAGTCAAAAATTTCAGATAAATTTTTTGTGACCTAAACTAGGGTTGTTTTTCAAGTGTTTTTCAAAATAATCAAATCTGATCTGGATTTAGGCTTTTATCCCACTTTACCTCCAATACTTCCAGGAAAGGTGTGCTCAACTACATCTAAGAGTTCACATGCAGAACTACTCAGAGTCCTGTACTGTAAACTAGCCACAAAAATTCATGCCACCACATACTGCCACCATGAAGGAAGGAAAACAATCACAGCTAAAACAAAACACTTTTTAAAAGTCCTAGAATAAAAGCCAACTACTTGTGTGTTTTCTGCAGAAAACCAGTATTTTTCTATATTTTACTGAAGTATAAATTACTTATAATTCATTTATTTCTTTCTGTTCACTTGGTTTTGTTTTTTTTTTTGGCTGTGAATTACTGTGAGGCATACAGAATCTTAGTTCCCTGACCAGGGATGGAACCCTGGCCCCCGAAGTGGAAGTGCAGGGTCTTAACCACTGGATCGCCAGGGAAGTCCTGTAATTCATCCATTTAGAGGGTGTAGTTTAAAATGTTCCCTTACCTATCTGCAGCCAATGCCTGGCACTGGGGCACTAGGCAATCACTTATCTACTTTCTCCAATGATTGTTTTGCCTTTGCCAGAGTGGAATTAAGTGATATGGAGTCTTCTGTGTCTGACATCTTCAATTTAGCATGATGGCTTTAAGATTCATCCATGTTGTGTGTATCAGTAGTTCTTTCATTTTTATTGCTGAGTTATACTCCATTGTATAGATATTCCATATTTTGGATACTTCATATTTTGTTTTCCCATTCGCCAGCTGATTGACATCGGGTTGTTTCTAATTTTAGACTATTATGAATAATGCCTCTATATATGATCATGTGTTTTTGTTTTTTTTTCTTGGATAGACAGCAAGCAGAATTTCTGGGTCATATGGAAAGTGTATATTTAGCTTGATTAGAAAAAAAACTGCCTAACTTGTTTTGAAGAAGGCTGTATCATTTTTCATTTCCACTAGCAATATGAGAATTCCAGTTGTTCCATGTTATTTTCAATACTTCACTATTGTCAATCTTTTCAGCCACTCTTGGCAATATGAAAAATATCTCATGGAGGTTTTATTTCCAGTTCCCAAATAACTAATGATGTCGAGCATCTTTTCGTGTGCTTGCTAACCATTTCTGTACTTTCTTTTGTAAAATATGTTTTAATCTTTTATTTAAATTGTTTGTCTTCTATTATTGAGTTATATAAAAGTTCCTTGCTCTTTTGCATGTGCCTTATCAAATACATATTTTGCAAATATTTTTTCCCCATGCATGGCTTTTCATTCCCTTTCTTACTAGTTTCTATATGAATAAAAGTTCTACATTTTGATGAAATCTAATTTATAATTTCTTTATGATTTAAGCTTTTTTGTCCTATTAAAGAAATCTTTGCCTAACCTAAGATTTAAAAATTTTTCCTCAGAGTCCAAAAGACTGTTCTATACATTGTAAAGTAATTAATCTCCAATTAAATAAATTTATATTAAAAAATAAAAATTAATAAAAATTAAAAATTTTCCTTTTTTGTTGTGCTTTTTATTTTTATTGAAGTATGGTTGAGGTACAATTCTGTGTTAATTACTGCCGTACACCAAAGTGATTCAGTTATACATACATACATTCTTTTTCAGACTCTTTTCCATTATGGTTTATCACAGGTTATTGAATATACTTCCTGTGCTACACAGTAGAACTTTGTTGTTTATCCATCAGTTCAGTTCAGTTCAGTCGCTCAGTCGTGTCCAACTCTTTGCAACCCCATGAATCGCAGCACGCCAGGCCTCCCTGTCCATCACCATCTCCTGGAGTTCACTCAGACTCCCGCCCATCGAGTCAGTGATGCCATCCAGCCATCTCACCCTCTGTCGTCCCCTTCTCCTTCTGCCCTCAATCCCTCCCAGCATCAGAGTCTTCCAATGACTCAACTCTTCGCATGAGGTGGCCAAAGTACTGGAGTTTCAGCTTCAGCATCATTCCTTCTAAAGAAATCCCAGGGCTGATCTCCTTCAGAATGGACTGGTTGGATCTCCTTACAGTCCAAGGGACTCTCAAGAGTCTTCTCCAACACCACAGTTCAAAAGCATCAATTCTTCGGCGCTCAGCCTTCTTCACAGTCCAACTCTCACATCCATACATGACCACAGGAAAAACCATAGCCTTAACTAGACGGACCTTAGTCGGCAAAGTAATGTCTCTGCTTTTGAATATGCTATCTAGGTTGGTCATAACTTTTCTTCCAAGAAGTAAGCGTCTTTAAATTTCATGGCTGCAATCACCATCTGCAGTGATTTGGGAGCCCCAAAAAATAAAGTCTGACACTGTTTTCACTGTTTATCCATCCTATACATAATAGATTGCATCTGCTAATCCCAAACTCCCACTCCTACTTTCCCATCCTCCTCCCCCTTGGCAGCCGCCAGTCTGTTCTTTATGTCTCTGATTTTGTTTCTGTATCACAGATAGTTTCATTTGTGTCATATGTTATATTACACATAAAAGTGATATCACATGGTATTTTGTCTTTATCTTTCTGACTCAACTTAGTATGATAATTTCTAGCTGCATCCATGTTACTTAAAAGATTTTATGTTTGCTTATAAATTTGTTATTATTTTTACACTTCTTAATTCATTTTTAATTAATATCTGTGTATGGCATGAAGGGTCAAAGTTCATTTTTCCATATAAACAACCATTGTTCCAGCACCACCCACTGATAAAATTATTCTTTCACCACTGAATTATCTTGACACCTTTACTGAAAATCAACTGATCACATAAGAGTGCTATGTCCCAGGACTCTTATTTCTGTGCCAAAGATATACAAGTCTATCTTTATGCCAGTACCATACTGGCTTGATCACTGTAACTTGAGAGTAATTCCTGAAATCAGAAATGTAAATCCTTCAACTTATTTTTAACTATTTTGATTGTTCTGAGTCCTCCGTATTTCCACATAAATTTTAGAATCAGCTTGTCAACTTCATTTAAAAAAAAAAAAAGCTTACAGGAATACTGAATTAGAACACATTGAAATTATAGATCTATTTTGGGAGAGTAGTCATCTTCACAATATTGGGTATTCCAATCAATAAACTTGACATAGCTCTCTACATATTTTGCTGTTCTTTAGTTTCTCTCAACAATGTTTTTATATTTTTTCAGTGTAGAGGTCTTGCAAAGCTTTTGTTAAACTTATTTCTGGGTATTTTGTGTAATGTGTGCATAATTTCTAAAATTTTATTTCTGCCTTGTTATTCGCTAGTATACAAAAATACAGTTAATATTGGCTTATTGATTTTATATCATGCCATCTTACTAAATTCACTTACTTCTAATTTCTTTTTTTTGTAATTCCTTAGAATATTCTATATACGTGCTAACTTTATTATCAAATAACATTTTATTTCTTCCTCTCAAATCTCTATGCTTTTTTTTTTCTTGCCATACTACACTAAGACCTCAATTACAATGTTGAATTGAAGTCATGACAGCAGATTCTTCCTTCATTCTTGATCTTTAGTGGAACACACTCACCATTAAGTGCAAGGTTAGCTGCAGGTTTTTCTCAGATGTCCTTTCTTAAATTAAGGATGTTCCCTTTTAGCCCTAGCTTGCTGACAGTTTTATCATAAATGTTTGCTGAATTTTCTCAAAGGTATTTTCTCCATTTATTTAGATGATTAAATGGTTTTTACCTTTTATCTTAATAACATGGCGCATGCCTTGATTGATTTGGTAATGGTAAACCAAATCTTCAATTCTAGAAAAAATTCCACTTGGTCATGATATACAGACATTTTTACATATTGCTGGATTTAGTCTGTTTATGCTTTGTAAAGATTTTTAAGTCTGTGTCCATGATGGATATTAATCTGTGGTTTTCTTTCTTGATAACTGATCTAGGTTTGGTAATACTGGCCTCATAAAATGAGTCGCATGGTAGTCCTTCCTCCTCAATTTTCTGCAAGAGTTTACATAGGATTGTGATAACTTATTCATTAAACGCTTGAACAAATTCACCAATAAAGTTTTCTCAGCTTGGAAGGTTTGTGGTTTTAATTTGAATTCAATATATTCAAATAGATTTGAGACAATTTCTTTATGAATAAGCTTTGGTAATTTATGTCTTCCAAGAAGTTTATCCATTTTATCTAAGTTGTCAAGTTGACTGGCATAAAGTTTTTCATACTATTACTTCATTATCCTTCAATGCTTGTAAAATCTGTTGTGACATCCATTTCATTTTTGATACTAATAATTTGACTTTCTGTTCTCTCCCTTTCAATGTCTCATTAATCTCCCTCTCCTCTCTCTCTTTCTCTCCCTCTCTGTGCTAAAACAAAAGTTTTATCAACTGCTAATCTTTTCACAGATAAGCTTCTGATTTCATTAATTTTCACAAATACTTGTCCATTAAAAAATTCATTGATTCCTTCTCTGATCTTTGTTCTTCCTTCTACTTTCTTTGGGCTTAATTTGCCCTTTACTTCTTATGGTAGATTAGTTTATTGATTTGAGTCCTTTCTGCTTTGCTAATGCAAGCATTTAAAACTATCAATTTCCCTCTAATCATTTCTTTAGATGCACTTTACAAATTTTTATATATTGTATTTTCATTTTTCATTTAAGTTCAAAATATTCCCTAATTTCCTAAGTAGTTTCTTTTTGATCTACATATGATTTAGAAGTCTATTGTTTAAATGTTCATATATTGGGGAGTTTTTCAAATACGCAAAGTGTTGATTTCTAATTTAATTCCATTGTGGTCCACTAATTTTAAGTTTCTAAGTAGAGAGTCACTTCTCTTATGGAAATCAAGAATAGTTTTATTATATGCAATGAGAAAAGGGAGGAGCGCCAACAAGAATAACCAATTGTTCCCACACCACATATTGAAAAGGCTCTCCTTTTACCACTGAATTGCCTGACACTTTTACTGAACAACAATTGATTATATAAGGATGATCTGTTCCAGGACTGTCAATTCTATGCCAATGATCTACAAGTCTATCTTAATGCCAATTCCATACTGATGGGATCACTGTAACTTTACAATCCAGTGAGTCTTAAGTTTCCAATTAGAGAGTCATTTCTTACATGGAAAACAAGAATATCGTTACAAGGAATAGGACAAGTACTAGCAAGTCCTTTGCTTCCTGTTGCTGCTGCTGCTGCTAAGTCACTTCAGTCGTGTCCGACTCTGTGCGACCCCATAGATGGCAGCCCACCAGGCTCCCCCATCCCTGGGATTCTCCAGGCAAGAACACTGGAGTGGCTTGCCATTTCCTTCTCCAATGCATGAAAGTGAAAAGTGAAAGTGAAGTCACTCAGTCATGTCCGACTCTTCAAGACCCCAGGGACTGCAGCCTACCAGGCTCCTCCATCCATGGGATTTTCCAGGCAAGAGTACTGGAGTGGGGTGCCATCGCCTTCTCTGCCTACAATCATATATTTCTTCTAAAACTCACAAAGGCTTGAGGAGACCCTGCCCATATAAACAATGAAGTGTATTACTTGGTTTAGAAGTCCTTTTCTTGATAAAGCTTTTCCCAAACATCCCAGGCAGAATGACACCCTCTGACTTCTCATCTCTGTTCCAAAGAACTTAGTTCTTATGTTTAGAGTAGTGGCTAAAACCAAGATGGAACTATAGAGGTCAAAATTTTGGCCTTGATTCTCCTCTGCTCTGGGTTTTTTAGTGTGTTACTACAGCTGATACAATTGGAGAAGGAAATGGCAACCCACTCCAGTATTCTTGCCTGGAGGATCCCAGGGACGGGGGAGCCTGGTCTATGGGGTCGCACAGAGTCTGACACGACTGAAGCGACTTGGCAGCAGCAGCACAGCTGATAAAACTGCCTTTATGCCTTTCACTCTTGGACTCAAGACAACTACAGCAGATAAAGGTAAACTACTTTTTATGCCTTCACTTTACTCTCTTCAGTACCTTTTGAATACCTATTCAGTCACTCTGTAGCTAGTATGTGGTTAGAGTCCAAAAGATATCATCATACAAAATACTATTTTTCATTGCAAGGCCTGATAAATTTTTGTTCAAATTGAGTAAAAATATTTTTTCACATCCCAAAAGCCATTTTAAGCTGGCATAAAATGGCCTAAAAAAGTTTCTCCTCAGAACTTTAAACAACTCAAAATGGGAATGAAATAATGGAAATTTCAATCCTAACCACAATCTGATCCTCTGGTATAGTGTTAATTTTTGAACAACAACTATTGTAAATGACTAACTTGTTTGATGTGTCCTTGTATTAATCATGAGTACTTTAATTTAATATATATGTATGTGTGTATATATATATATATATGCATATATACTACTATTAATATGTATTTTTAAGCATGTGGCAAGAAAAGTAAAATCATCTCCCTTCACATTACCTAAATTGTCATTTCCCAGAGGAAACTACTGATTAAAATTCGACTGCAGACTTCCCTGGTGGTCCAGTGGTAAAGAATCCAACTGCCAATATAGGAGACACAGATTCGATCCCTAGTCCAAGAAGATTCCACATGCCACAGGAAAATTACTGAGTCAGAGCTCTACAATCAGAGCTCTATAGCCTGCGAGCTGCAACTACTGAGCCCTCATGCCACAGTTACTGAAGCCCAAGTGTCCTAAAGTCTGTGCTCCACAACAAGAGAAGCCACCGCAATAAGAAGCCCACATACCCAAAGAGAACCCCCTGCTCACTGGAACTAGGGAAAGCCATAAGCAGCAATGAAGACCCAGCACAGCCTAAACAAACAAACAAACAAAAAATTGATTGCTATTTGTAATATTTAAAAATTGTTATTTAGTAGCCTCTTAAAGTCTACTAACAAGTTCAGTTCAATCGCTCAGTCGTGTCCAACTCTTTGTGACCCCATGGACTGCAGCACGCCAGGCTTCCCTGTCTATCATCAACTCCCAGAGCTTGCTTAAAATTCATGTGCATAGAGTAGATGATGCCATACAACCATTTCGTCCTTTGTTGTCCCCTTCTCCTCCTGCCTTCAGTCTTGCCCAGAATCAGGGTCTTTTCCAATCAGGGTCTTTTTCTTCGCATCAGGTGGCCAAAGTTTTGAACCTTCAGCTTCAGCATCAGTCCTTCCAGTGAATATTCAGGACTGATTTCCTTTGGGATGGACTGGTTGGATCTCCTTGCAGTCCAAGGGACTCTCAAGAGCCTTCTCCAACACCACAGTTCAAAAGCATCGGTTCTTTGGCACTCAGCTTTCTTTATGGTGTAACTCTCACAACCATACATGACTACTGGAAAAGCCATAGCTTTGATTAGATGGACCTTGTCGGCAAAGTAATGGCTCTGCTTTTCAACATGCTGTCTAGATTTGTCAGAGCTTTTCTTCCAAGGAGCAAGTGTCTTTTGATTTCATGGCTGCAGTCACCATCTGCAGTGATTTTGGACCCCCAAAAAATGAAGTCTGTCACTGTTTCCACTGTTTCCCCATCTATTTACCATGAAGTGATGGGACCAGATGCCATGATCTTTGCTTTTTGAATGCTGAGTTTTAAGCCAGTTTTCACTCTCCTCTTTCACTTTCATCAAGAGGGTCATCAGTTCCTCTTCACTTTCTGCATATCTGAAGTTATTGACATTTCTCAAGGCAATTTTTATTCCAGCCTGTGCTTCATGCAGCCCAGTATTTCACATGATGTGCTCTTCATGAAAGTTAAATAAGCAGGGTGACGACATACAGCTTTGACATACTCCTTTCCCAGTTTTGAACCAGTCCATTGTTCCATGTCTGGCTCTAACTGTTGCTTCTTGACCTGCATACAGGTTTCTCAGGAGGCAGGTCAGGTGGTCTGATATTCCCATCGCTTGAAGAATTTTCCACAGTTTGTTGTGATCCACATAGTCAAAGGCTTTGGTGCAGTCAATAAATCAGAAGTAGGTATTTTTCTGGAACTCTCTTGCTTTTTCTATGATCCAATGGATATTGGCAATTTTATCTCTGGTTCCTCTGCCTTTTCTAAATCCAGTTTGAACATTTGGAAGTTCTCGGTTCACATACTGATGAAGCCTCGCTTGGAGAATTTTGGGCATGATTTTTCCAGGTAGATGGAGTCCTAGCATTTATTTCTGATTTCATCTCAACCCTCACTAAAATGAATAAAAGGCCACTGGACTAAAGGAATAAAAAGGACAGTGGCCCACAAAGACAAAGAAAACAATATCAACAAACTTCTCTGAAGATGAAAAGCAAGTCAACCAGTGTCTTTAAATCCTAAACTGGATTTCAGATTTGTCTACTTTCCCTAATTGAGAGGTATATCAAATTTGCTTTCTAAGACCTCATTCAACATAAATGATTGGCCAAAAATTTCCAGTCACTTGAGGAAATGAAAGTCAATAGATAACATATAAAACTGAGAACACATTAAGAGCCATAAATTGTATGTTAATATAAACAGAAGAGAAATAGAAGATAATCAAATTAAAGAATTGGAAGTTTTTACCAACAGTGAGAACTCTAAGGTGAGTGGAGTAAACAAAGAACTACAGTTTTTCAACATAAACTTTGCAGTATTCGTTGATTTTTTAAAATTATATATATGTATTAATTTGACAAAAATTAAAATTATGTTTCTAAGAAGCCACTATTTGTTTGTTTAAAAGAACTTTTAATTTCTATTTTACCCAATGTTTTTGCTCTTATTGTAGGAAGACAGCTTCAAGTGGTTAACTAGAAGTTTTACATGTTTGTATCACTCTTTGTACACCTATATATATCACTTGGAGAATTCCCAACTTCATTTCATAAAGTGAAAGTGAAGTCGCTCAGTCGTGTCCGACTCTTTGCAACCCCATGGACTGTAGCCCACTAGGCTCCTCTGTCCATGGGATTTTGCAGGCAAGAATACTGGAGTGGGTTGCCATTTCCTTCTCCAGGGGATCTTCCCAACCCAGGGATTGAACCCAGGTCTCCCACATTGCAGGCAGATGCTTTAACCTCTGAGCTACCAGGGAAGGCAAAAGCGAGGTTCTTCATTTCATAAAGAAATATTTAAATCAGATGAATACCATGTTGTAGTCACACAAAAATATTTATCTATTATAACCTCCCATCCAGCTATAGACATAATGGTACTTATTTTATTGGTTCATAAAGCAAATTATCTAGGCTCACTATTTTTAGATCTTCAGTAGGACCTGACTAACCTGTGTCAAGTGTTCATCATACACCACACTCTGAGCTAAAGCCTTTTCCTATGCGTTATTACACTTAATCCTAACAACTCTATGAGGTAGATGCTGTTACCCTCCATTTTACAGCTAAGGAAACTCAGGCCTTAAGAGGTTAAATACTGCATCCCAAATCATCCAACTAGTAAATGAGGAGGTCAGTTTCGTCAGACTTCAAAATTTATGGTGCTATCCACTACATTATTCTGCTTCTACTTCATAGCAAAATTGTTCTGCTGTGTATGTTTCCTGTTTCAGTGCTTTTGCACCACACTAGGTGGGGTATTGTCAGCAAAGCAATAACTCCTTTCCCCACATATCGTCCATCTATATGCATAAGTGTTCTAAGAGAAAAAGCATCACTGTTTCTCCTTTGCTCCATGCCATTTCCCACTCAGTAAGACTGTGAAGACATTCACTCAAAAAGAGCCTTCAGCAAAAATGAGACAGTCTTCACAATTTAAACACTCCTTCTAAGGATGTTTTTAAGGCTATTCAGTGTAGCATTCAAGAATAGAGAACTCTTGGAACTGCATGACCAAGGTAAATCATCCTATGTACAATGACAACAGAAGTGTAGGAATTTCACTCCCTGGAATATTTGATTTCTTCAGGATTTCAAGGTGACAATACTGGCATCATAAAAGTACTATAGAAAAACATCTAGGTGGAGAACATGGATGAAATTTCTGGCACACGCATCACCACGGTCCACGCATTCATAGCCACAGGACAACCCTCACACACCAATACACTCTTTGTTCTGCTTGTAGTCTTTGGAAAGAAACATTTCCTTGACAGCATTCGCAAGTCAGGTTTTGTTTTTCTCCTCCAGAATAATTTGTACTGCAGAAATTCTTCCATATGTCAAAGTTGGTCTCATCATTTTGGTTGGAGGAAGGAAGGCAGGGAAGAACACTATAGTTACGGAGATAGTTTAACCCAGAGAATATATAAATATTGCAATGCCATCCTCTTGGCATAATGCTCAAGAACTTCCTGTTCCTTATTTCTAAAGTGTAAGTGATTCTGCACTAAACATCAGGTTCTGACATGAAAAATATAGCAGTACAGCTGAAATATAGCTTAATCTTCTGAATTTTGATAATACTAATACCTTAACTGTTATTGTACATTATACTTATGTTAGCTAATGGATTCTCATGACACCATGGGGATGCAGGCAGATGCATTACCCAGTTGTTTAAACTTGCATTGTCCTATAGATGGCTGTGTGCATTATATGTCCTCTTAACCTGATTGTGGGCTCCTTGAAGGGAGGATCTGGAATCCATTAAGGGACATCCATTGAGCAACAGTGATATGGTAATGGGAGATGACATCACATTATGAAATGACAATGGATCCCGCCTTAGCCTTTTTGGGCCTCAGATCTGGAAGATTCCAAGCACAGCAAGTACTTGGATGACCAGTCTCCATTCATGTGCAGAATGCAGAATGGGTTGAGCCACATCTCTGCACTCAGTTCCAGCTCCTTTGCAACTGCTTGAATAAGCAGGATTCCACAAGACACACGTAGCAGCCAACACAGCGGGTCGACCTTTTCTTTTTGTGTACAGTTCCCTGGCAGTCTAGTGGCTAGGATTTCACTGCTGCAGCCTGGGTTCAGTTCCTGGTTAGGGAAGACCTTCTTTCTTCCAGTGTCTGCACTCACAGGAGTCTTCCTCTTCCTGCTCAGATCAGAGGTTTTTTTTTTGATCCCCTGGTGGCTCAGACAGTAAAGAGTCTGCCTGAAATGTGGCAGACCGGGTTTGATCCCTCAGTTGGGAAGACCCCATGGAGAGGGAAATGGCAACCCACTCCAGTATTCTTGCCTGGAAAATCCCACAGATGGAGGAGCCTGGCAGGCTACAGTCCACAGGCTTGCAAAAAGTCGAATACGACTAAGCTACTTCACTTTCACTTTCATAAGACACAGGTCTAGGTTCTGGGATGGAGGCTTTTTCTCCTATTTTCCCTCTAGGAGTCTCCAAACCTCTGCCACCTTGTAGTCTTAAATTCTGGGTTAATTACAATGTACTATTAATCATGTTGAGGATGGGGAGGTGAGAGGGTCAAACACAGAGTTGCACATAAATAATGAAGAGTAAGCAAACAAACAATTTTAATATAACATTCTCTACAATGTCCTCACTTCACTAACACTGTATAAACCTGTACATGCACAATTTTAAATGTTCCTAAGAGATGCTTTTGTAAAGTAAGCCATATCATTAAATGTCAAAAGGCGGCATCCAACAGGGATTCCAGTAGGACAGCAATCTTTGAAGCTGCCTGACCAGCCTGGAAACCTGTGAGGCCTGGGCTTCCTGATCCCTCCTAGATCCATGTTGACTGTTTCTGGTCCGAGGCTGCTGCCACTGCCCTATATGGCTCCAAGGCCTGCAATCTTGTTCAATAAGGCTACCATAATTCCAACAGCTGCTACACCCTTATGTACCTGCACCCTTACACCCCAAATCTTCACTCAATAATTCCATCAATGGCACCACCTGGCTAGAACTATAGCTAACTGACTCCATCTCCTGCATAGTCTTAGCCAGTTACCCCACCAGAGCTCCAAGCTGCTGTAGCATTGTCTGCCAGATAATCATTTTATCCCTCACACCCTACTCTTCCCTTACCTCACTTCCACAAAGCTATCGTGGGCAACTCCACTGCCATCACCGAGACCTTTTCCTGGCTAGTCAGTTGATTGCACACTAATGCTCAAATTCCCACATGTATCATAGTTTACTCATGACACGGTTTATTAACACAGTTTCACAGTTGACCTTCCTCTAGTGGTTCTCAGCCCTGGATACATTAGAATCACTTGGAGAGCTTTGAAAACATATTGATGCTTGGACCTCATGCCCAGAGAGGCTTTAATTGGTCTCAGGTAGGGCCCATGTATGGCTATGCTTTACAAGTGACTCTAATGTGCACCCAGGGTTGCGAACTACTGCTTTATTACCTTTATGTCTCTACCTATATGAGAGGCATGGGTGACGCTTATCAACTTAACAGGCCACATCAAACACAAGTTAATAGGATACTGACTCATCTTAACGGAGTATGTCAGCACATCTTAATATGTTTATAGCATTGAAGAACTGTTCTTATAGTGCTCATAGTCTGAGTGCCCAGGGGATGCAAAGCTGGGTACGTCTTTCAACACTAGTTCCAGAGTCTCTACCGTTCCCAGAACTCTGAGGTCTTAGCAGCTACAATTAAAAATCTATTTACATAGTTTGGGTCAGCATGAAGCAAGAGATAACCCATGCATTCAATAATGCAATAAATTGTCTTCTTTCCATCATGATGATGAAGTGCTCTTTGCAGGCCAACCTATATATTTAAGAATTGTCTTCTACTACCTGTTCTCAATGAATGGGGCATGTCATATGGGGTAGTATAAATAGTCAGAAATGAACTCACAGCACCTCTGTGAGGTTGCCTGACTCTTATCACTGTGATAGCCCCACAATAAGACCTTGGCTGGAATGGAGAGGTGTCATTATACCACGAAGCCAGGACCCCAGAGCAGGTTCACTGATTAACTGTCTTCACTTTCAGTGAAATGGAATGTGGTACCATTTTATGGTAAAGAGCATTGGCCCTGAAGTCTCAGGTAATATGCCTCTGTCAGAATTCCAGCTTCAACACTTTCTGGCTATGTAAACTGGAGATGGTTATAGTAACCTAATTCATAGAGTTCTTTAGAGGATTAAATGAAGTAATGCATGTAAGGCTACTTCAGTTCAGTTCAGTTCAGTCACTCAGTCGTGTCTGACTCTTTGCAACGCCATGGACTGCAGCACGCCAGGCCTCCCTGTCCATCACCAACTCCTGATGTACCCAAACTCAGGTCCATTGAGTTGGTAATGCCATCCAACCATCTCACCTTCTGTCATCCCCTTCTCCTTCCACCTTCAATCTTTCCCAGCATCAAGGTCTTTACAAAGGAGTCACCTCTTTGCATCAGGTGGCCAAAGTATTGAAGTTTCAGCTTCAACATCAGTCCTTCCAATGAACACTCAGGACTGATCTCCTTTAGGATAGACTGGGTGGATCTCCTTGCAGTCCAAGGGACTCTCAAGAGCCTTCTCCAACACCACAGTTCAAAAGCATCAATTCTTCAGCGCTTAGCTTTCTTTATAGTCCAACTTTCACATCCATACATGACTACTGGAAAAACCATAACCTTAACTAGACAGAGCTTTGTTGGTAATGTCTATGCTTTTTAACATGCTCTCTAGGTTGGTCATAGCTTTTATTCCAAGGAGCAAGCGTCTTTTAATTTCCTGGCTGCAGTCACCATCTGCAGTCTGCCACTGTTTCCACTGTTTCCCCATCTATTTGCCACAAAGTGATGGGACCAGATGCCATGATCTTAGTTTTCTGAATGTTGAGCTTTAAGCCAACTTTTTCACTCTCCTCTTTCATCAAGAGGCTCTTTAGTTCTTCTTCACTTTCTGCCATAAGGGTGGTGTCATATGCATGCTGCTGCTGCTAAGTCACTTCAGTCGTGTCCGACTCTGTGCAACACCATAGACGGCAGCCCACCAGGCTCCCCCATCCCTGGGATTCTCCAGGCAAGAACACTGGAGTGGGTTGCCATGTCCTTCTCCAATGCATGAAAGTGAAAAGTGAAAGTGAAGTCACCCAGTCGTGCCTTAGGTTATTGATATTTCTCCCAGCAGTCTTGATTCCAGCTTGGGCTTCATCCAGCCCAGGATTTCTCATGATGTACTCTGCATAGAAGTTAAATAAGCAGGGTGACAATATACAGCCTTGACATACTCTTTTTCATATTTGGAACCAATCTGTTGTTCCATGTCCAGTTCTAACTGTTGCTTCCTGACTTGCATACAGGTTTCTCAAGAGGCAGGTCAGGTGGTCTGGTATTCCCATCTCTTTCAGAATTTTCCACAGTTTATTGTGATCCACTCAGTACTTTGGCCACCTGATACGAAGAGCTGAATCATTTGAAAAGACCCTGATGCTGGGAAAGATTGAGGGCAGGAGGAGAAGGGGACAACAGAGAATGAGATGGTTGGATGGCATCACCGACTCAATGGACATGGGTTTGGATGAACTCCGGGAGTTGGTGATGGACAGGGAGGCCTGGCGTGCTGTGGTTCATGGGGTTGCAAAGAGTCAGACATGACTAAGTGACTGAACTGAACTGAACACAGTTAAATGCTTTGGCATAGTCAATAAAGCAGAAATAGATGTTTTTCTGGAACTCTCTTGCTTTTCTGATGATCCAGCGGATATTGGCAATTTGATCTCTGGTTCCTCTGCCTTTTCTAAAACCAGCTTGAATATCTGGAAGTTCACAGTTCACATCTTGTTGAAGCATGGATTGGAGAATTTTGAGCATTACTTTACTAGCATGTGAGATGAGTACAATTGTGCGGTAGTTTGAACATTCTTTGGCATTGCCTTTCTTAGGGACTGGAATGAAAACTGACCTTTTCCAGTCTTGTGGCCACTGCTGAGTTTTCCAAATTTGCTGGCATACTGAGTGCAGCACTTTCATGGCATCATCTATGTAGCAAAGTGTCTATGTAACTAAGTATGTCAAGGCTGTATATTATCACCCTGCTTATTTAACTTATATGCAGAGTACATAATGTGAAATGCTGGGCTGGATGAAGCACAAGCTGGAATCAAGACTGCCTTGAGAAATATCAATAACCTCAGATATGCAGATGACACCACCCTTATGACAGAAAGAGAAGAGGAACTGAGGAGCCTCTTGATGAAAGTGAAAGAGGAGGGTGAAAAAGTAGGCTTAAAACTCAACATTCAGAAAACTAAGATTATGGCATCTGGTCTCATCACTTCAGGGCAAACAGATGGGGAAACAATGGAAACAGTAACAAACTTTATTTTCTTGGGCTCCAAAATTGCTGCAGATGGTGACTGCAGCCATGAAATCAAAAGATTCTTGCTCCTTGGAAGAAAAGCTATGACCAACCTAGACAGCATATTAAAAAGCAGAGACATTACTTTGCCAACAAAGGTCCATCTAGTCAAAGTTATGGTTTTTCCAGTAGTCATGTATGGATGGGACAGCTGGACCATAAGGAAAGCTGAGTGCTTAAGAACTGATGCTTTTGAACTGTGGTGTTGGAGAAGAGTCTTTAGAGTCCCTTGGATTGCAAGGAAATACAACCAGTCCATGCTAAAGGAAATCAGTCCTGAATATTCACTGGAAGGACTGATGCTGAAGCTGAAGGTTCAAAACTTTGGCCACCTGATGCGAAGAACTGACTCATTGGAAGACCCTGATTCTGGGCAAGATTGAAGGCAGGAGAAGGGGATGACAGAGGATGAGATGGTTGGATGGCATCACTGACTCAATGGACATGAGTTTGAGCAGGTTCTGGGAGTTGGTGATGGACAGGGAACCCTGGCGTGCTGCAGTCCATGGGGTCACAAAGAGTTGGACACAACTGAGTGACTAAACTGAGCTGAACTGATGTAAGTAACTCATTACTGTTTGCTACTAGTGCACATAACAATTTCCACTTTGCATAACTTTAGAAATCATTTAGGAGAACAAAAAACAGAGGACACTCTAAAGACATCCTAAACATGATTTTTTATTATTAATTGTTTAAACAATTTAGAAGTGGAAATACAGAGAGTCCTTGAGAAAGAAAAAACTGAAAGAAAATAATGTTTTCCTGTCCCTCACCCAATGCCTCCTTCTTGTAAATAGTGAAAAAAAACTGTTTCTCCTGGACCCAACAGAAATAAACTCTTCTCATTCTCCCTCCTGATAAAAGACTGGAGGCCAGGGCAGAAAGGAATAACCTGAATCAGACAATTCCCAAAGAATCTGAGCCAAGAGAATGGCCTTTGCTGTCCCACATTATGATCTCAAGGGCTTGGGAAGCTCTGAGACCTCTGCTGAGCACTGCTTACACAGGCCATTGAGTTCTCCCAATGGCTACTGCAGCCAGGGCCATTAAAAAAAGTTGACTTTGCCCTTTAGACAGCAGAGTGAAGTTCTCTTTTGCTCCACAATGCACTTCCCTGAGTATTTATGGGCCAGGGCAGCTAAGTCAGACTATAATGTTTCCAAACTGACTGTACCCAAACCTCCTAACATCCTTTGCTTTACTCACAGCTGAATAACACTAAGGTAAGAGAAATTCACTCTCATCTTTGGTAAATGAAAAAGATAAAAAAATCAATAAAATAATTTCCAATCTGTTCCTTACAATTCAATGCCCCACTAATCAGAATGAGTCAGAAACAAACGTATTAGCTCAAAAAAAAAAAAAAAAAAAGCTTTCAGAAACATGATTTGATCTAGTTGAATAAGCAATCATTATGCTTGAAATTCTCTGTGTCATATTTGCCAGTCAATAGAGCACACGGGATATGGACCATAGGGAAAGCTCCTCTCATACGGCACCAGCTTCCAAATTGCATCTTCAATTGCTATGAAGATCATCAAGCCATCCAGTGACTTCAGGGAGAAGCTTAATTCTCACCAAAACGAAGCAACAACTAGTTTGTAACAAAATAATATCATTCCCTCTGGGACCCAGCTCTTCATTTGAGCGTCTTAAATTGGAAATTTAAGAATTCTTTATTTTACTTAAAGATTTGAATCAAAGTATAGTTCTTGTTAGCCCCTGCCTTACAAAAAAAAAGGGTTACAAGAAGGAAACCTAAACACAACCAGATGGTAGATCTACTTTGATGATATCAAGGTGCAAAAGCAGACTGGTCATGGGTTTATCTATAATTCCAAACAACATGGAAGTTCATGGCTTTTCTTTAACCAAGTGTAACAGAGTTTCTCAAACTGGGGCTTGTAGAGACAGCCTCAGGAATTCAAAGCTCTAAGAATTTTTTTTCCCTTTGTTAGCCCCTGTTCAACAAAGTCTTTAAGGATCAGCCCCACAGAGTCCCCAAGCTAACCCTGACAAAAACAAGGGCATCACCCTCAGTGGACAGGATAGTTATGTTGACACAGGTTTGGGAGGATGCTTGGGCCCTTCATGTCAGAATTTCTCTGTTACCCACCTGACTATAAGAACACCATTTTATAGAGACCCCAATGCTGTCCAACTCACTGGATTAGTGTCTTTTGGATGTCACAGGCTACTCTCCTCCCTAGACTATGCTGTAACTAGTCAATTCCAGTAGGGCCAGTCCAGTCCCAGAGTGTCTCACCACCAAGCCTGTCCTAATTATGAGAAATATTTGGGGGGTGGAGGGGTTTCTGTTGTTGTTGCTATAGCTCCACCCCAAACAATCTCAAAAGAAGCATTTTAACTATAAGCTACATGGCCTTGGGAAAATCACTAAATACCACAGAAGCTAGGCTAAACTTTAAGGAATGCAGGCTGTATCTGCAAAGCACTAGATGTGTGCTCCTAAGCAAGTCAACTTACCAGCTATCAGCAGCAAATCTGCATTTTAAGATTACCTAGTGTCATGTGCCCAGCTCCAGCCCAGCCAGATCATCTTTTCTAGCACATCACCCATGTCCCACTGTTGTGAGTACTGGCTGCTAATGCTCACAGCTGCCCCTCCTCTTTGAAGAACTGTCCTTGGCCCATCTCCACTAGCCACAGAATGGTTGACATGGGGTGCAAAGGAATGGCCCCTTTGCCTCAAGATGGGACCACTTTTGTGGTGCCATTTCTACTCCAGAACATCCCACAGGATCAAGCTGAAGCAGAGCTCTAGCTGAGACCACATCCTTACATTTTTTTTTTCCTCCTATGTCCTGCTTCCCTTATTCTCCTTCTCAAGAGAGCATTCTCTCAATAAAGCTCATACACTAGCATCCTCAAACCCCAGCTCAGGCTTTGCTTCTAGGGAACCTGACACAAATAGGTGAGCTGTGAGGAAAATGGATTGGAGCAGACGAAGAGTGATGACAGGGAAACAAGATAGGAGGCTGCTGCAACAGTCAGTTAATCAATGCTGGTTCTTTTCTGTTCTGTTCAGAAATTCCATTACCCTCTGGGTCGGATCCTGCTGGTAATCATAACAAGCTCATTAACTCTGTTCCATATGTCAGAACAAACATAGGTCAAACTGGCACAGTGAGTTATTTAATCCATTGGGGCTGATAGTCAGAGAAATAACAAACAGAGCAAAACCTGAAACATCTACTTTAACAAGTAACCAGACTAGAAAAACAGATCATCTCCCAGTTCTTCAGTGGAAATTTAAAATAACATCTGCTGGGGATACAATGACAGGTCTCTTGACTTAGTTTGCTACTGATTACTCACAGATTATCTAGGAACAATATGCAACCCTGAGTCATCCACCCTCTGCACTGAGCAGTTTCCCTTGGAGTCAACGTGTTATTGTATAGCACAGGGAATTCTATTCACTATTCTGTAATAATCTATACGGGTAAAGAATCTGAAAAAGAATGGCTATGTGTATAACTGAATCACTTTGCTATGCACGTGAAACTAACACAACAATGTAAATCAACTATGTGCCAATAATTTAAAAAAAAAGGGTTACAAGAACAAAACTTAAACACAACCAGATGGTAGATCTACTTTGATGATATCAAAGTGCAAAAGCAGACTGGTCATGGGTTTATCTATAATTCCAGTCAACACGGACGTTCACGGCTCTTCATTAACAAAGTATAAAAGAGTTTCTCAAACTGGGGCTTGTAGAGACAGCCTCAGGAATTCAAAGCTCTAAGAATTTTTTTTCTATTTCCATTTTTTATGATAACCTTTACATATCAATCTAAGTTTATTCTGTATCTCATGGATGGCCACTGATAACTGAATACTGTCATGAGATTTCAATGTTAGTGTCATAACTGGGTACTGACATACTGATACCATGTGATTACCCAGAACTACAAGTGCTTAACTTTTAGTAAAGGATCTCTCAAAGTGGAAATATGCAGATGTATTCTCAAGAGGCTATGAATTTTCATATTTGAGAAACACTGTAAAATAAATTTCTCTCCAAAGATTCCAACTGCCAACATGATAGCAAGTGGTCAAAATGAGGAGCTGGTGTTCTGACTGCCCTGCCATCAATCACAGAACACAGATGGATAACCTAGCCAGGTGGGGTGAAGGCACACCTGTGAAAACTCAAGTGCCATCAAGTGTTCGTATTCCACAGTTGTGGGTTAGTTACTGTTCCTGTTATTGTTTATCTCTAATTAAAAACCAAACCAATTATTAAAGCAGTGATAGTAAAGTTGTTCCAACCTGAAGACAGGGTCTACTTTTACCTCAGAACCCAACTTCTGGGCTCTTAGGAGATGCTCACTAAACATTTAACAAAAGAATAATTATGCATTAAGCCACAAAAGTGGTCCCTCTATTACAGGCTAATGAAAACATGCCCAGATTATAAATGCTTATTTGACTGATCTAAAAACAGTCTGCATTCATAGATGCTTTAACTAGAAAGAAAAGGAACAAAGTTATTACTGTACCAGTCATGAGAGTGATTACCTCTAGAGGGAGGAAAGAAGGGGGCTGAGACCAGAGTGGAGGACATAAAAAACTTCTGGGATGGTGGGTAATGTTTCTATTGCTAGATGACACATGGGTGTTTTATACTATTCAGTATACTATAAATTTGCATTTCTGCAACAACAGTGAAGCACTATGCTCTCCAAAGAAATGCAAATCAATGCAACCACTGTTATGGGAGAGAAAGAGTACTGGGTCTAAACTCCAAAGCCCTAATTTGAATCTCAGGTTTACAACTTATCAGTTGAGTAACCTTGAAAGTGAAAGTGAAAAGTGAAAGTTGCTCAGTCGTGTCCAACTCTTTTTGATCCCATGGACTGTATAGTCCATGGAATTCTCCAGGCCAAAATACTAGAATGGCTAGCCTTTCCTTTCTCCAGGGGATCTTCCCAACACAGGGTTCAAACCCAGGTCTCCTGCATTGCAGGTGGATTCTTTACCAGTTGAGCCAGAAGGGAAGCCCAAGAATACTGGAGTGGGAGTAACCTTGGTAAATCCTATAACCCTAAGCCTCAGTTTTCCTATATGTAAAATGTAGATATCACAAGGTACAATGATTCTTGAGATAATACATGTGAAAATGCTTTGTTCATTGTAGAGCAATGAACAAATGAACGCATTTTTATAATGAAAGCATTATAAAAGTGTAAACTTGAAGCTCAGTTGGTAAAGAATCCACCTGCAATGAAGGAGACTCCAGTTCAATTCCTGGGTCAGGAAGATCTGCTGGAGAAGGGGTAGGCTACCCACTCCAGTATTCTCAGGCTTTCCCTGTGGCTCAGCTGGTAAAGAGTCACCTACGATGCGGGAGACCTGGGTTCGATCCCTGGGTTGGGAAGATCCGCTGGAGAAGGGAAAGGCTACCCACTCCAGAATTCTGGCCTAGAGAATTCTATGGATTCTATAGTCCATGGGGTCACAAAGAGTCAGACACGACTGAGCGACTTAAAAGAAAAAACACTTGGTTGATATTATTTGGGATTGTGTGAGACATTATCAATTGTGTGAGACATTATCTAAGAAAATGAGTTCATTGGTTTTGTGTCCTGCGAAAAGCACTTCCACGTTCTCACTGGTCCTGGGCCTGCCTCCTCTCTGGCTTCCTCCCTCTGACACAGGCCTTGAGCTCATGCTCTACTATGCCCTTACACTCCCCTCAATTGTGTGCCATGCATTCTCTGAACCCTGTGCCTTCCCATATACTGCTTCTCCTGTATGGAATTCTTTATTCCCCTGGCCCACTCTTTCAGTTTATCACTCAATCCATTCATTCAACAAATATTTACTGAGTACCTACTATGGGGCAGGTACCAAGGATAAGTTGCTACCCTCATGAAGCTTACATTCTGATGATGGCTAACTCCTACTCTCCTCTCTGTGGCTCAATTCAAGTATCACCTCTAGCTCTAGGATTCTTTCCCAAATGTCCTCTACACATCAACTTTCCATAACCACCAGTCAGCAATCCCCACTGAGTTGTTACTATACTTCTTTGCCCTCATAGAAGTCCCTGCATGCAAATACTAATCTGTCTTGCCTATTCATGTAGACCATGATCTCTTGAGTATAGAGAAAAGCACATGATAATAATAAACAGCTGTGCACCAAGTGCTTAATACATGGCTGGCACAATTCTAAGTACTTTTACATATTAATGTATTTAATTCTCGCAAAAACTATATGAGGTGAGCATTATTATTGATTCAGTTTGAAGATGAAGAGACTGAGGCACAAGGAGGTAAAGTTCCTTGCCCAAAGCCACAGAGCTGGTAAGCAGTGGAAGCATAACTAGAATTGCTGACATTCCCACACCTGGTCACTATACTCCTACAGCCTCATAGTTAGGAGACACTATAGATGTCTGGGGGCAGAGGAAGGGCAAAGAGAGGGTAGAAAGGAAAGCCACTCACTCAGCAAACAACAGGGTAAGGAGACCTTTTTTATCAGGTACTTGTAGCTGGAATGAGCCTAAGAGAAGGAGAGGTTTCTCTCTAAATTTCTGCATCTATTCCTATTTCCTCTATCCCTTCGCTCCCTTAAACTTAAGCTACCTTGGGATTATCCAATCAATTAGAATATGCTTTAATTAATGGCATTGTTCAAGCTGGTCTGTGTTCTTTCAAGCCCAAAACTTCATGAACCAGGGGATTGACGACTCAAGGATTGCAGTCCTTCCTGTCAGTCAACCCCAGATCCTCATGGTGTGAAACATGGCTGGGGATGCAATATGAAGACAGGTTTTCAAGGCTGAATTGGGCCCCAGAGATCTCCTGATCCAGCAGCAACAAACTCAAAGGCCTGTGAAGGAGAGCAGCTAAGAGAACTGTGGAAGTAGGCAGGGTATGGGACAGCAGGTGTGAAGTGGCCTGTATAGGAATCAAGCACAACAAACACTGCAAAGTGATTTTGCTTTTTATAACTTTGTGTAGAACTTCTGGTTAAACATAGCACATTGAAACCATGCATTTATCTCTACTTCCTCCTCCAACACTAGTAATATGACAATGAAAGAATTTAAGTGTGAATCTGAAAGGACAAAGAGGGAAAACAGGACGACGGCAGTCAAAAGATATCAGCAAGGCTTCGGAAAATGGAAGTGATAGCTGACTTAATAATAATACACAGAAAGCTGAAATTAAGCAAAGCTGAGAATTAAGCATGAAGAAAGCGAAGTCATTAAGAAGCAAACCAATCTATCCCTCAGAACCACACAAAAGCTCTGAATTTGCAGGAAACAGAAAACTCAAATGACTGGGGCAAGGGATGGGGATGAAAACAAGATTAAGAGCTGCAGAGAGGCCTACTCAAGTACCCAAGTGATTACAATTCTCTACTGTGGTAGAAGACTGGAGGTTTTGCCAGTTCTCTCTTGAGCACATAAGACTTATCAGAAAATAAAAATTAGGTACCTCTGTGAAAACAGTAGCATTAAGTAAAATTATATATACAGAGGAGAGAGACCCAAAATAGAAGTTTTACATATCTTTCTTTAAATTTATTCCTAACACAGGGTGTACTGAAAGTATTTTTTTAATTTCCATTTTCTAATCACTTGTTGCTATTCACCACTGACCTTGTATCCAGTGGCCTTACCAATTTGATCTAACAATTCATATTCCACATCTGTGGGATCTTCTGAACTTTGTGTGTACAATCATATCTTCCTCAAATAATGAGAGTTTTATTTCTTCCTTTCCATTCATTTTGTTTTCCTCCTTATTTCCCTGGCTAGTACTTTCACCACAATGTAAGACAGAAGTGGCATTGGGGACATCACTGTCTCCTGCCTGATCTTTCAGGAAATTTTTCAAAATTTCACATTATGTTTACTATAGCCTTTACTGCAGCAGCAGCAGCAAGGAAGTTTCCCTTCACTCCACATTAGCTAAGAGTTTGGGGGGATTTTTTATCATGAATGAATGCTGAATTTTATCAAATGTACTTCATCTACTGAACTTATCATATGTTTTTCTCCATTATCGTGTCAATTTTGTAAATTGCATTGACTAATTTCTTAATGTCAAACCAACTTTGATTTCCTACATAAATCCAACTTGGTCATGATATATTATCTTTTCTTTATGTTGTTGAACCAGTTTGCTAATATTTTGTCAGAATTTTTGTATCATTATCCAAGAGTGATTTACCTATAATTTTCCTTTCTTGCAATGGACCTTAATAGCTTTGTAAAATGGAGACAACTCACCATAATGTATAGTGTTGTTCTGAGAATTAAATGAGAAACCAATGTGAAATCCTTTAGCCCATATCCTGGTACACAGGAGATATTCAACAAATATTTATTGAAAGACCAGAATAAACTCCAGCTGTAAATACTTAAAACTTGAGAATAAAATGTATACAAAACACTTCAAAAATAAATCAATAAAAATAACAAAGGCTTCATACATAAAACCAGTAAAACCAGTAGGGTTTGATACATAACAATCTAATTTCTAGAGCCTCAACTGATATTCAGACTCTTACTCAAAATCTAGAGCCCAGTGAAGACAAACTCCAAACCAGGAAGAATAGGAGAGAAGGACTAAAATCCCTATCATACCCACTTTTTCACTCTCCAGCAGTAATTTCCAATTCCACTATCTTCATAAAAAATGGACTAAAGAGGGGGGCAGTCCTAAGATGGCAGAAGAATAGGATGGGGAGACCACTTTCTCCCCCCACAAATTCATTGAAAGAACATTTTAAAGCTGAGCAAATTCTACAGAACAACTTCTGAATGCTGGCAGAGGACATCAGGCACCCAGAAAGGCAGCCCATTGTCTTCAAAAGGAGGTAGGACAAAATATAAAAAATAAAAAGAGAGACAAAAGAGGTAGGGATCAGAAGTTTCCAAACACCTGGAAACACTCTCACCGGCGGATCTGTGGCAAGTCTTGGAATCTCAGAGGGCAACATAACTGGGAGGAAAAATAAATAAATAAATAAATAAATAAATAAATAAACCCCATAGATTACGTGCCTAACGGCAACTCCCAGCAGAGAAGCAGCCCAGATGCTTGCATCTGGCACTTGCAAGCAGAGGCTGGACAGGGGGGCGCTGGCTGCATTGCTTAGGATAAGGACTGGGGCCTGAATGCCCCGAGGGCAATCTGAGGGAACTAACTTGAGATAGTAACCTAGACTGTGGGATAGCCAGAGAGAGAGAAAGACAGAGAGAGAACTATCCCGTGAAAAGCCCTAACCTAAGTGCCAGGCCCACTCACAGAACAAAGGACTGAGCAGAGCTAGCTGGCTGCAGACCGGCCCATTCCCCACCAGAGACAGGCAGGTGAGGGAAGCCAGAGTCAGAAGGAGGCAATCACGGCCCCAGAGAGGCATCCTCTACCAAACTGCAAGCAGGCTTCACTCCTAACCAAGACTTCTTGGGATTCTGGACAGTTGACATCCGCCGGGAGGGTTGAAGCCAGAGATCAGCTCCCCAGAACAGACACACAGCACACCTGAGAAGGTGCGCCCACTGTACACCCAGAAAACCAAGCAGCTGGGATGGGGGAGGCGACAAGATGCACCCCCTACCTGGGGGTGACCGCACCTGCCAAACACCTGGTCACCTGAGCTGCTCAGACCTGGGAAGGGCACAAACGCAGGCCCACTGAGTCTGCGCTTTGTGGAATACCCGAGAACCTGAAACTGAGCGGCTTAGACCTGGAAAGTGTGCACAACCCAGGGCCCGCCTCAGACAGTTCCCAGCAGAGCAACCTACAGCCTGAGAAGTGTAGACCATGAAAGCACACACACCGTGAGCGAGGGCAAACCCAGTGCAGCCGAGACACTGCGAGCACTTCGCCAGTGATATTTGTTTGCAGTGTTCCTCCCTCCCCACTGCACGACTGAGCCTAAAAAAGTGACCACCATTGCCCCATTGTGTCAGGGCAGAAATGAGACACTGAAGAGACCAGCAACAGAAGAAGCTAAAATAAACAGAGGGAACTGCTTTGGAAGTGACAGGTGCAACAGATTAAAATGTTGTAGCTAGCACCGACTACATAAGAAGAGGCCTATAGATTTTGAAAAGTATAAGCTGGATCAAGGAACTATCTGAAAATGAACTAACCCCACACTGTCCACAACAGCGCCAGAGAAAATCCTAGATATATTTATACTATTATCATTTTTTTAATTTTTTTATTTTTAAGTCCTCTATTACTCCTTTAATTTTTATTTTTATAGCCCACTATTACCTTGCAAAAGAAAAAAGACCCTATTTTTAAAGCAAACTTCATATATATATATTTTCTAATTTTTGTGACTTTATTTTGTTCTTTTAATATTGTGTTTTTGAGAATCTAACCTCTACTCGAAATTTTTAATCTTTGCTTTTTGGTATTTGTTATCAATTTTGTACCTTTAAGAACCTAATCTTAGTACCCATTTTTACTTGGAAGTGAGATTACTGGCTTGACTGCTCTGTCCCCCTTTTGACTCTCCTTCTTCTCCACCAGGTCACCTCTATCTCCTCCCTCCCCCTTCTCTTCTCTACCCGACTCTGTGAATCTCTGTCTGTGTTCCAAGCTGTGGAGAACACTTAGGGAACTGATTACTGGCTGGATCTCTCTCTCTCCTTTTGATTCCCCCTTTTCTCCTCCTGGCCACCTCTGTCTCCTTCCTCCTTCTTCTCTTCTCTGTGTAACTCCGTGAACATCTCTGAGGGGTCCAGACTGTGGGGAGCACAGAGGGAAGTGATTACTGGCTAGCTTTCTCTCTCCCTTTTTGATTCCCTCTCTTCTCCTCCTGGTCACCTCTATCTCCTTCCTCCCTCTTCTCTTCCTCATGTAACTCTGTGAACCTCTCTGGATGTCCCTCACTGAGGAGAAACTTTTCATCATTAACCTAGATGTTTTATCATCAGCGCTGTATAGATGAAGAAGTCTTGAGGCTACTGTAAGAATAAGACTGAAAACCAGAGGCAGGAGGCTTAAGTCCAAAACCTAAGAACACCAGAGAACTCCTGACTCCAGGGAACATTAATCGATAAGAGCTCATCAAAAGCCTCCATACCTACACTGAAACCAAGCACCACCCAAGAGCCAACAAGTTCCAGAGCAAGACATACCACGCAAATTCTCTAGCAACACAAGAACATAACCCTGAGCTTCAATATACAGGCTGCCCAAAGTCACACCAAACCCACTGACATCTCAAAACTTACTCCAGAGAGAAGAAATCCAGCTCCACCCACCAGAACACCAACACAAGCTTCCCTAACCAGGAAACCTTGACAAGCCACCCATCCAAACAAACCCACAGCAAGGAACCTCCACAATAAAGAGAAACCACAAACTGCCAGAATACGGAAAGGCCACCCCAAACACAGCAATATAAACAAGATGAAAAGGCAGAGAAATACTCAGCAGGTAAAGGAACAGGATAAATGCCCATGAAGCCAAAGAGGAAGAGATAGGGAATCCACCTGATAAAGGATTCAGAATAAAGATAGTGAAAATGATCCAAAATACTGAAAACAAAATGGAGTTACAGATAACTAGCCTGGAGACAAGGATTGAGAAGATGCAAGAAAGGTTTAACAAGAACCTAGAAGAAATAAAAAAGAGTCAATATAAAATGAATAATGCAATAAATGAGATCAAAAACACTCTGGAAGGAACCAACAGTAGAATAACAGAAGCAGAAGATAGGATAAGTGAGGTAGAAGATAGAATGGTAGAAATAAATGAAGCAGAGAGGAAAAAAGAATTAAAAGAAATGAGGACAATCTCAGAGACCTCTAAGACAATGTTAAATGCCCAAACATTCGAATTATACGAGTTCCAGGGGAAGAAGACAAAAAGAAAGACCATGAGAGAATACTTGAGGAGATAAGAGTTGAAAACTTCCCTAAAATGGGGAAGGAAATAGTCATCCAAGTCCAGGAAACCCAAAGAATCCCAAACAGGATAAACCCAAGGCAAAACACCACAAGACACATATTAATCAAATTAACAAAGATCAAACACAAAGACCAAATATTAAAAGCAGCAAGGGAAAAACAACAAATAACATACAAGGGGATTCCCATAAGGATAAGAGCTGATCTTTCAATGGAAACTCTTCAGGCCAAAAGGGAATGGCAGGACATACTTAAAGTGATGAAAGAAAATAACCTACAGCCCAGATTACTAGATTACTGTACCCAGCAAGGATCTCATTCAAATATGAAGGAAAAACCAAAAGCTTTACAGACAAGCAAAAGCTGAGAGAATTCAGCACCACCAAACCAGCTCTCCAACAAATGCTAAAGGATCTTCTCTAGACAAGAAACACAGAAAGGGTGTATAAACTAGAATCCAAAACAACAAAGTAAACGGCAATGGGATCACACTTATCAATAATTACCTTAAATGTAAATGGGATGAATGACCCAACCAAAAGACAAAGACTGGCTGAATGGATACAAAAACAAGACCCCTATATATGTTGTCTACAAGAGACCCACCTCAAAACAAGGGACACATACAGACTGAAAGTGAAGGGCTGGAAAAAGATATTCCATGCAAATAAAGACCAAAAGAAAGCAGGAATAGCAATACTCATATCAGATAAAATAGACTTTAAAACAAAGGCGGTGAAAAGAGACAAAGAAGGACACTACATAATGATCAAAGGATCAATCCAAGAAGAAGATATAACAATTATAAATATATATGCACCCAACATAGGAGCACCACAATATGTAAGGCAAATGCTAACAAGTATGAAAGGGGAAATTAACAATAACACAATAATAGTGGGAGACTTTAATACCCCACCCACACCTATGGATAGATCAACTAAACAGAAAATTAACAAGGAAACACAAACTTTAAATGATACAATAGACCAGTTAGACCTAATTGATATCTATAGGACATTTCACCCCAAAACAACGAATTTCACCTTTTTCTCAAGTGCACATGGAAGCTTATTCAGGATAGATCACATCCTGTGCCATAAATATAGCCTTGGTAAATTAAAAAAAAAAAAAAACTGAAATCATTCCAAGCATCTTTTCTGACCACACTGCAGTAAGACTAGATGTCAATTACAGGAGAAAAACTATTAAACATTTCAACATATGGAGGCTGAACAACACACTGCTAGGTAACCAACAAATCACAGAAGAAATAAAAGAATAAATCAAAATATGCATAGAAATGAATGAAAATGAAACCACAACAACCCAAAACCTATGGGACATTGTAAAAGCAGTGCTAAGGGGAAGGTTCATAGCAATACAGACATACATCAAGAAATAAGAAAAAAAAGTCAAATAAATAACCTAACTCTACACCTAAAGCAACTAGAAAAGGAAGAAATGAAGAACCTCAGGGTTAGTAGAAGGAAAGAAATCTTTAATATTAGGGCAGGAATAAATGCAAAAGAAACAAAAGAGATCATAGCAAAAACCAACAAAGCCAAAAGCTGGTGCTTTGAGAGGATAAATAAAATTGACAAACCATTAGCCAGACTCATCAAGAAACAAAGGAAGAAGAATCAAATCAATGAAATTAGAAATGAAAATGGAGACATCACAACAGACAACACAGAAATACAAAGGATCATAAGAGACTACTATTAGCAACTATACGCCAATAAAATGAACAACTTGGAAGAAATGGACAAATTCTTAGAAAAGTACCACTTTCCAAAACTGAACCAGCAAGAAATAGAAAATAGTAACAGACCCATCACAAGCACAGAAATTGAAACTGTAATCAGAAATCTTCCAGCAAACAAAAGCCCAGGAGCAGACGGCTTCACAGCTCAATTCTACCAAAAATTTAGAGAAGAACTAACACCTATCCTACTCAAACTCTTCCAGATAATTTCAGAGGAAGGTAAACTTCCAAACTCATTCTATGAGGCCACCATCACCCTAATACCAAAACCAGATAAAGATGCCACAAAAAAAGAAAACTACAGGCCAATATCACTGATGAACATAGATGCAAAAATCCTTAACAAAATTCTAGCAATCAGAATCCAACAACATATTAAAAAGATCATACATCATGAGCAAGTGGGCTTTATCCCAGGGATGCAAGGATTCTTCAATATCTGCAAATCAATCAATGTAATATACCACATTAACAAATTGAAAGATAAAAACCATATGATTATCTCAATAGATGCAGAGAAAGCCTTTGACAAAATTCAACATCCATTTATGATAAAAACTCTCCAGAAAGCAGGAATAGAAGGAACATACCTCAACATAATAAAAGCTATATATGGCAAACCCTCAGCAAACATTATCCTCAATGGTGAAAATTTGAAAGCATTTCCCCTAAAGTCAGGAAAAAGACAAGGGTGCCCACTCTCACCACTACTATTCAACATAGTTTTAGAAGTTTTCGCCACAGCACTCAGAGTAGAAAAATAAATAAAATGAATCCAGATTGGAAGAGTAAAACTCTCACTGTTTGTAGATGACATGATCCTCTACATAGAAAACCCTAAAGACTCCACCAGAAAATTAGTAGAGCTAATCAATGAATATAGTTAAGTTGCAGGATATAAAATCAACACACAGAAATCCCCTGCATTCCTATACACTAACAATGAGAAAACAGAAAGAGAAATTAAGGAAACAAATCCATTCACCATTGCAATGAAAAGAATAAAATACTTAGGAATATATCTACCTAAAGAAACAAAAGACCTATATATAGAAAACTATAAAACACTGGTGAAAGAAATCAGAGGACACTAATAGATGGAGAAATATACCATGTTCATGGACTGGAAGAATCAATATAGTGAAAATGAGTATACTACCCAAAGCAATCTATAGATTGAATGCAATCCCTATCAAGCTACCAGTGGTATTTTTCACAGAACTAGAACGAATAATTTCACAATTTTTATGGAAATACAAAAAAACCTCGAATAGCCAAAGTAATCTTGAGTAAGAAGAATGGAACTGGAGGAATCAACCTGCCTGACTTCAGGCGATACTACAAAGCCACAGTCATCAAGACAGTATGGTACCAGCACAAAGACAGACATATAGATCAATGGAACAAAATAGAAAGCCCAGAGATAAATCCACGCACCTATGGACACCCTATATTTGACAAAGGAGGCAAGAATATACAACAGAGAAAAGACAATCTCTTTAACAAGTGGTGCTGGGAAAACTGGTCAACCACTTGTAAAAGAATGAAACTAGAACACTTTCTAACACCACACACAAAAATAAACTCAAAACGGATTAAAGATCTAAATGTTAAGACCAGAAACTATAAAATTCCTAGGGGAAAACATAGGCAAAACATTCTCAGACATAAATCACAGCAGGATCCTCTATGATCCACCTCCCAGAATACTGGAAATAAAAGCAAAAATAAACAAATAGGGCCTAATTAAACTTAAAAGCTTCTGCACAACAAAGGAAACTATAAGCAAGGTGAAAAGACAGCCTTCAGAATGGGAGACAATAATGGCAAATGAAGCAACTGACAAAGAATTAATCTCAAAAATATACAAGCAACTTATGCAGCTCAATTCCAGAAAAATAAATGACCCAATCAAAAAATGGGCCAAAGAACTCAACAGACATTTCTCCAAACAAGACATACAGATGTCTAAAAAACACATGAAAAGATGCTCAACATCACTCATTATCAGAGAAATGCAAATCAAAACCACAATGAGGTATCATTTCACGCCAGTCAGAATGGCTGTGATCCAAGTCTACAAACAAAAAATGCTGGAGAGGGTGTGGAGAAAAGGGAACCCTCTTACACTGTTGGTGGGAATGCAAACTAGTACAGCCACTATGGAGAACAGTGTGGAGATTCCTTAAAACAATGGAAACAGAACCGCCATACGACCCAGCAATCCCACTGCTGGGCATCCACACCAAGGGAACCAGAATTGAAAAAGACATGTGTACACTAATGTTCACCACAGCACTGTTTATGGAAGCAACCTAGAGGTCCACCAGCAGACGAATGGATAAGAAAGCCGTGGTACATATACACAATGGAATATTACTCAGACATTAAAAAGAATACATTTGAATCAGTTCTAATGAGGTGGATGAAACCAGAGCCTATTATACAGAGTGAAGTAAGCCAAAAAGAAAAACACCAATATAGTATACTAACGCATATATATAGAATTTAGAAAGATGGCAATGATAACTCTCTATTGCGAGACAGCAAAAGAGACACAGATGTATAGAACAGTCTTTTGGACTCTGTGGGAGAGGGCGAGGGTGGGATGATTTGGGAGAATGGCATTGAAATATTGAAACATGATATTATCATATGTGAATCAGATCACTAGTCTAGGTTCAATGCATGAGACAGGGTGCTCGGGGCTGGTGCAATGGGATGACCCAGAGGGATGGGATGGGGAGGGGAGGGAGCATTCAGGGTGGGGAACACATGTACACCCATGGCAGACTCATGTCAATGTATGGCAAAACCGCTACAATATTGTAAAGTAATTAGCCTCCAATTAAAATAAATAAATTTATATTTTTTTAAAAATGGATTAAAGAGAAGCAGCCTGAGTTGGCATCCAGGAGACTTGTCCTTTATTAGTACTTTGGAGTTTCACAAATCACCTAACCTCTTTGGACTGCAATTTCCTCCTCTGTCAAGAAAGCAACAACAATCCCCATCCTGCCTACTTCATAGGGTTTTTATAAGAATGAAATAAAAGGGCTTTAAAAAGTTCAAGAATGTTAGGTGCTTTCTACTGGTATCAGTTTATACTTAAATAAGCCTATGAGGTAGGAAGAGATCCTAGGATCAGAAGGACAAAGCACATTGCCCAAGATCTTATAGCTAGTAAGTGTTGCAGCCAAGATTCAAACCCAAGCAGTCTGAGGCCAGAGTCTGTGCTCTCAATCTTTCTATCATGATATAGACTAAGAAAAACACTGATCTTCCACTCAAAACAAAATTTTCATGTTGTAATAATATACAGTATTGAGATTCAACATTATTTAACACAAGAAAAGAAAGTGAAAGTGTTAGTCACTCACTCGTGTCTGACTCTTTGTGACTCCGTGGACTGTAGCCCACCAGCCTTCTCTGTCCATGGGGATTCTCTGGCAAGAATGCTCACATGGGTTGCCACTTCCTTCTCCAGGGGATCTTCCCAACCCAGGGATTGAACCTGGGTCTCCCCCACTGCAGGCAGACTCTTTACCAACTGGTGGCTCAGACAGTAAAGAATTCACCTGCAATGGAGGAGACCTAGGTTCGATCCCTGGGCTGGGAAGACCCCCAGAGGAGGGCATGGCAAACTCTAGTATCCCCATGGACAGAGAAGCCTGGTGGGCTACAGTCCATAGGGTCACAAAGAGTCGGACACGACTGAGCAACTAAGCACAGCACAGCAACACAAGAACATCTATTAAAGAAGGGCAAGAAAAATGCTTCTTTTTATGACTATTATTTTTCTTTTTTGAGAATCATTTATGTCCTCTTTCATGAAAAAAAAAAAAACAGTCATAGGAAATGTTTCATCCCATAAAACCCCAGCTAATCAAAAGTTTCCTTGGCCAATTGCCCCAGCTGGGCAACTAGAAGACATTAAGACTTTAGGGAGCTCATAGTTCTAATATTCAACACAAATCTGATATTAAATTGCTCTAACATTTCACTGACTCAGAGATTGCTCTCTAACTAACAGTAGGTCCTGCCTCTGGGTGTCTCTCTTGTCTCACTGTAGACAAGACAATGGTGTGATCATCATCTTGGAGTGCAAAGTCAAGTGGGCCTTAAGAAGCATCATTATGAACAAAGTTAATGGAAGTAATGGAATTCCAGCTGAGTGATTTTAAATCCTAAAAGATGATGCTGTGAAGTGTTGCACTCAATCTGCCAGCAAATTTGGAAAACTCAGCAGTGGCCACAGGACTGGAAAAGGTCAGTGTTCATTCCAATCCCAAAGAAAGGCAGTGCCAAAGAAAATTCAAACTACCACACAATTGCACTCATTTCACATGCTAGCAAAGTAATGCTCAAAATTCTCCAAGTTAGGCTTTAACAGTAGAGAAACCGAGAACTTCTAGATATTCAAACTGGATTTCAAAAAGGCAGAGAAACCAGAGATCAACATCTGTTGGACCACAGAAAAAGCAAGAGAATTCCAGAAACGCATCTACTTCAGCTTCACTGACTACACCAAAGCCTTTGCCTGTGTGGATCACAACAAATGGTGGAAAATTGTTAAAGAAACAGGAATACCAACCCGCCTTACCTGCCTCCTGAGAAACCTGTTTGTAGGTCAAGAAGCAACAGTCAGAACTGGACACTGAACAACAGACTGGTTCAAATTTGGGAAAGCAGTATGTCAAGGCTGTATATTGTCACGCTGCATATTTAACTTCTATGCAGAGTACATCATGCAAAATGCTGGGCTAGATGAAGCACAAGCTGGAATCAAGATTTCTGGGAGAAATATCAATAACCTCAGATATGCAGATGACATCACCCTTATGGCAGAAAGTGAAGAGAAACTAAAGAGCCTCTTGATGAAGGTGAAATAGCAGAGTGAAAAAGCTGGCTTAAAACTCAACATTCAAAAAATTAAAATCGTGGCATCCAGTCCCATCACTTCATGGCAAATAGATGGGGAAACAGTGACAAACTTTATTTTCTTGGGCTCCAAAATCACTGCAGATGGTGACTGCAGCCATGAAATTAAGAGACATTTGCTCCTTGGAAGAAAAGCTATGACCAACCTAGACAGCATATCAAAAAGCAGAGACATTACTTTACCAACAAAGGTCCATCTAGTCAAAGCTATGGTTTTTCCAGTAATCACATATGGATGTGAGAGTTGGACCAGATAGAAGGCTGAGTGCTGAAGAATTGATGCTTTTGAACTGTGGTGTTGGAGAAGACCCTTGAGAGGCCCTTGGACTGCAAGGAGATCCAACCAGTCAATCCTAAAGGAAATCAATCCTGAATATTCATTGGAAGGACTGATGTGAAGCTGAAACTCCAATACTTTGGCCACCTGATGCGAAGAGCCGACTCATTAGAAAAGACCCTGATGCTGGGAAAGATTGAATGCAGGAGGAGAGGGGGATGACAGAGGACGAGATGGTTGAATGGCATCACCAACTCGATGGATATGAGTTTGAGAAAGCTCCAGGAGGTGGTGAAGGGCAGGGAAGCCTGGCGTGCTGCAGCCATGAGGTCACAAAGAGTCAGACACTGAGCGACTGAACAAGTCAATCAGAATTGCACAGATATCCCCATGAAAAGTGAAAGTGAAGTCGCTCAGTCGTGTTCGACTCTTTGCGACCCCATGGACTGTAGTCTAGCAGGCTCCTCCAACAACAGGATTTTCCAGGCAAGAATACTGGAGTGGGTTGCCATTTCCTTCTCCAGGAGATCTTCCCAACCCAGGGATTGAACTGGGGTCTCCTGCATTGTAGGCAGATCCTTTACCGTCTGAGCCACCTAAAAGTAAAGCCTGAAATATGTGCTGGATGATGGCTTGAAGTGTTGCTGCTAGGAATTTTAAAACCATAAGAACACATACTCAAAATATATGGGATATATAAGATCTGCCATGCTCAATACCCAGAAGCTGATAGGAAGAGAAAAATTTATAGGGTGGGGGATAATACACTGTTTTAAGGCCAAGAGTGACACCCAGTGGTCACGGCAATCACTCCAGGCTCTCGACATTCCCTTTTGTTCAGGGCACAAGAGAGTTTACTCCCAGACATTAAGCTGGGGCTGCCCTCCGGTGACATGTGCATGTAACATGTGCGTGTAAGGCTGAAGGGTGATTAGAATTAGGTGACAGTGGGTAAATTACCTAAACTCTGAAACACACAGACCCTCTGCCATGATGAGAGCTGAAAAGAGAGAGTTTTACAATCTCTAAAGCACTTTCACATTTGTGACCACATCTGATCCTTATTTGAGCTGGTGGCTCAGAGGTTAAAGCATCTGCCTGCAATGTGGGAGACCTGGGTTCAATCCCTGGGTTGGGAAGATCCCCTAGAGAAGGAAATGGCAACCCAACCCAGTATTCTTGCCTGGAGAATCCCATGGACGGAGGAGCCTGGTGGGCTACAGTCCATGGGGTCGCAAAGAGTGGGACACGACTGAGCGCTTTCACTTTCACTTTGATCCTTATTACAAACTCACGAGGCAGGCAGAGCAAGCCATCACAGTCCCATTTTAAGGGAAGACTAAGCCACAGAGAAATTAACATATTTATGTACAAACCCAGGTTTCCTGGTCCTAAGGCAGGTGGTCATTCCTTAACATCACATCATCAGGACTTGGCCAGGGAAATTCCTTAGATGTGGGGGTCGCGATCTACAGTCCCACATCTGGAGCTCTAAATGCTAAGACATATTCTCTGAGTGATACCAAAGTCTTTTAGTAAACAAATACTTCTGGTGCACACACTATGTGCCAGGCACTGTATGTACAAAAACAAAAAACAGTTCTGTCCTAAAGACATTTTTAATCTAGCCAGGGAAGCAGACAAGCACAATGGGAAGGGATGAAATGGGATGGGGCTCAGGGTACAGCAAGAACACAGCTTTACGAGCAGGACTAAAGCCTGGAAGGGTGAACCTCTGTTCCAGACACATAGGAGGCCTTAGCCACCAGCAGCTTAACAAGGGCTCTCTCTGGGGCATCAAACCACCTCTTTCCAAAAAGGATGGAAAATGAAGAAAATCTGCCTTCAACAAAATTAAGAAGAGCCAAAATCCCAAAGCCTAGTGGAGGGGAGTAACTGTTATCCGAGCCAAGCCAAGGGAGGAGAAAGAGAACGCCTTTGGACGGTACACAGTTCTGGTGAAATCTGCAAACATTACAAAAGGCCAAACCATCAACCATTAACTTGAGTGAAGAAGGAGAGGCGTCTCAGAACTCAGCTCAACACCACAAAGGGAGAGGGGAAGCAGGAAACTAGACCAATTCAAAACTCTTCACAAAAACTAGCACTCCGTGGGGCCAGGTAGCAAACAGCTATGCTATTTCTGATTGGAGACAGATGACAAGAATTAAATGCTAAAATGCTATCCAAAAAAGTCCTGTGACGATGCAGGATTTTATGATGAGTAAGCAGCAAACCTGCTTACTCTGAAAACAGGAATACTGGAAATGGAAAACATGAAGCAGAGACACACTCCAGGGCAGGGAACAGGCTGTGGGGGAGAGGAGCTTGTCCTACAAACATGTAAAAGTATGGGATAGGTGTAACAAACATCTTTTGATTGCATAGCTAAGCTCACAGGAAAGTAAGGGGGAAATCACAGGTCTGAAAATGCAAGTATGGGCTTCCCGAGTGGCTCAGTGGTAAAGAATCTGCCTGCCAACATAGGAGATACAGGTTTAATCCCTGGTTCAGGGCAACTAAGCCCTTGAGCCCTACTGACCCTGTGCTCTGGAGCCCAGAAGCCACAACTACCGAGCCCGTACACCTAGAACCTGTGTTTCACAACAGTTTAGAAGCCACCACAATGAGAAGCCCGCACACCGAAGCTCAGAGTAGTGCCCCCACTCTCACAACTAGAGAAAAGTCCACAAGGCAATGAAGACCCAGCACAGCCAAAATGAATAAAATTATCTTTAATAAATAAAAAAAATTTTTTAAATAAATAAATAAAAATGGAAGGCTAACTGAAAACAGATTGATGAGAGAAACCTAGGCTTGCCCTGGATTTTCTACACAGAACTCAGAAGCCCTGTTTGAACAGTCCCATGGAAGATCCAAGACCAGCACTGAGAAACCCAAGATGGAGGGCTGGAAGTGAGACTTCAGTACGTACCCAGGATCTCTGAAGAGCTACACCCTTGCAGAGGGGTAAGCTAGAGGGAAATGTTAATGTGAGAGCTGAAAGGGAAAACTGTCTGTCTCAGGCCATAGCACAGAGTTGGAAAAAAAGGAAGTTTTTTTCCGGGGAATTATAAATTCCCCTGGGAATTTATAAGCAGAAGTCTTCCCTCCCAGAGGAGGAACTTGAAAATATACTATCTATATGCAGGGAACCCCAAAGGGAAAATTAAATTTCAAGTGCTTCTTCGTAAAAAAATCACCCTGGGTGGGTCCCTGACAGGTGCAAATACAAAATTGCTCGAATCTCTCAGGATTCCCACAGTCAGCAAAATATGATCAAATCAAAATGACCAAAAACACAAAAACAAACCACCAGGAAAAAATAAACAAACAAAGCAAAGATTTAGATCCCAAGTGACTCAAATATTTAAATTATCAGAAAGAAAATATAAAATAAGTGAAAATAGAAGACGACATATGTTAACAAAAACACTTACCTAGTGATGTTCATGGCAGTTTTATTAATAATGGTGAAACGTGGAAACAACCCAAATGTTCATCCATAGGAGAATGGATAAACAAACTGTGGTGTACTCATCCAATGAAGTACTACTCAACAAGGAAATGAATTAAAGGAATTAACTACAACATGGATAAATCTCAAAAAGTTATGCTGGGGAAAAGAAGGCAGATGTAAAAGCCACATGTACATACTATACGATTCTACTTACACAAAGTTCAAAAAAGGGCAAAACTAATCTATGGCAGATAAAAATCAGAGGATTTCAGGGAGAAGAGGAAAATTAACTAGAAAGATACACAAGGGAACTTTCTGGAACTATGACAATATTGTACATGTTGACAATATTCTATATGTTGATTAGGATAGAGTAGGAGAGAGGTTAGGATATACAATTGTAAAAATTCACGAAATTATACTGTTAAGATTTATACATTTTATTGTATATTAATTACATTGTGATAAAATATACATAAACATGTAATGAAAAGGGAAATGGGAATCATGTTCCAACCTATGAAAAATGATGTAGAATATTTTATAAAGATTCAGAAAGAAATTAGAAATAAAAATGTAATCACCGAACTAAAAAACTGAACAGGTTCTGCTTAAAGCTGTGGCTTATATCAAACCAAGTGTTCTATCAGGAATATTCAAAAAGCAGGAGAACACATCTGTTATTTAAAAAGATGTTTCCAAACATCAGAGAGCTACCAAAACAGTCAGAACTTGAACCTAGAACTCAGAGAGAAAAGAAGTGTAGAGATGGGAATCAGAAAAACAGATGCTTTTTCCTCCCACACTACTTACTGGAAGTGACAACAAAGAAGCTGAGAAACTAAGCAAAGCTTCTGGTAGTCTTGAGAGTTAGTGAAATCAATAGTAGAGACAGGAACTCTGTAAAGTATTCCCAGGAGGGCACCTAGCAGAGGTATACCCTCAGAGTAAGAGTAACAGCCCTCACAAAGATCAAGTGAATTTCAAAATGGATTAAATCTTCACCTAGCACAATCGCCTGACTGAAGCAAAAGGAAATCACCTCTGGGGGAAGATACTATCCACAGCCTCAAATTATTTTCACTATTTTTCAAATACAATGTCTTTCATTCTTTGAAAAATGGGGCAAAGGTCCCAGAGGGCATCCAAGACAGCTGGCTACCACTTCAATGCCTACTTGGTTCCTCGAGCACCTTCACTGCGCTCAATAAGGTTAGGAAACTTACAATTCAAAAGTAGAAAGGGGGACTCTAAGTATAACAGGAATCATCTCATAAGATGGAAATGTTTTTCAGGAGAGAAAACTTTTCTCAGGAGAGAAATATTTGACCCCTTATTTGGTTTTGTGGTAGTATCTCCAAAAATTCCAGATGACTGGATCAGCTTCATGGACTGGGAGAGTGCCATTCCAGGAAAGAGGGGAAAGAGATTCCACTGAAAAGAGACTTGGTCCAACTACATTTCTCAGGGATAATTTTTCCATTCTCACTACCATAAGATAAATCATTATTTCACACAATGCTCTCCTTCAGGAATAAAGTGTCTGATTATCTTAGAGGGAGGTAGGACTATAGTCCAGCAGTCACAACTAAACATATCATATTAGGAATACAGAAATTGCTAAATGAACCAAATTGTTGTTATTGTTTAGTCGCTAAGCTGTGTCTGACTCTTTATGACCCCATGGACTGTAACCCACCAGGCTCCTCTGTCCATGAGATTTCCCAAGCAAAAATACTGGAGTGGGTTGCCACTTCCTTCTCCAGGGGATCTTCCTGACCCAGGGATCAACCTGCATCTCCTGCAGTGGCAGGAGGATTCTTTAGCACTGAGCCACCATATTCAAGATCAAAATTGTGTAAAAGGTTTAAGAATTCACTGCCAAAACAGTATTTTTTTTTTAAAAAAAGTCTGTGCACAAACCAAGAGTTTTGTACTCTTGTACATATCAACAAATGATATCTTCCTTAAAAAAGGATATTCAAGTAGAAACTTGCCTAGGAAATGTTTGCAAAATCTAATTTTACTATCTGCTGCTGCTACTGCTGCTAAGTCACTTCAGTCGTGTCCAACTCTGTGTGACCCCATAGACGGCAGCCCACAAGGCTCCCCCATCCCTGGGATTCTCCAGGCAAGAACACTGGAGTGGGTTGCCATTTCCTTCTACAATGCATGAAAGTGAAAAGTGAAAGTGAAGTCACTCAGTCGTGTCTGACTCTTCGCGACCCCATGGACTGCAGCCTACCAGGCTCCTCTGTCCATGGGTTTTGCCAGGCAAGAGTACTGGAGTGGAGTGCCATCTAATTTTACTATCTACAACTATTATTAACTTAGCCAAAGGCTTGTATTATGACATGTCTCCATTTTTGTGATTTGTATATATTTCTAAATTTGCTGAATTGCCCTTAATTTTCTCATGCATAGTTCCTCCCTTGAGTTTTTTTAAGTTGCTACAAAAACTTGCCTTTATTTAATACTGATGTCAGTATCTCAACTGCTACAAAATCATGTATTTTTATACTATAAATACTCTAGTACCTGGTTTCCTTTGCTGATTATTCCAGTTATTAAGATAAGCCTTCAATATTTTGCTCTTTGATGCTGCAGCTGAGACTCTGTAAATCACATTTCTGCCTTACCAGCTGGCTTCCTGTTGAGCTCTGCCAATAGGAGGTGCCAGAGGCAGAGTACAAGGATACAGGAGGAAGAAGGGAGTTTCTCCTGTTGGTTTCTTATCTGTTTCCTGTTCCTGTGAGCATCACCTTAGCAACACACCTTCATTCAGGCAGCAGGAGCTCTTTCTCACAGCAGCAGCTGCATTAGGTTTGCAGTTTCTCAGCTGCAGCACAACAAGACTCACTGGATACCCTCAAAAACACCAGCATCAGAGAGGTCTAGATCCAAAACTCATAAGGGCCTACCTCTCTGGTCCACTAGCAGGAGATGAGCAATACCCTCTCTCCAATGGCCTACACTTTAGCTTCAGGAGACCCCTCCTCTAAGTGTGCAAATTTTAGTAATTTTAGCTTCTTACCTTTGCTCCCCCAGCTTTAGGGATGGTGTCTGCACTTGCTACCTCTCGAACAGCCCTCATTTTTGGTTTCTTTTCAGAAAGCTAGGCAACAAATTTATACCTGATTAACAATTCTTCAGTTACAATTCTCCATGTTAAAATAACTGGTATATCTCTCCAATCAATTAGGTCTTTTCTGACTTTCTCTTCACTGTTGTATAATTGAAGGAATGCAACTTTGCACATAATTTGATAGACCTGGACCACATATTTCATTTTGGAGTACTATATTAAATGGTACTTTTATTTTTTATTTTTTTAATGGTACTTTTAAAATGAAATAAGAATTTAAGGATTCATTATTGTTAAGATGTCAGGTCTCCCCAAACTCATCTATAGGTTCAATACAATCCAGACCAAAATCCTAGTAGGTTTTTTTTTCTAGCAAGCTGATCCTAAAATTTATATAGAAAGGCACAAGGAATCAAATTAAACAAAACAATTTTGAAAAGGAAGAACAAAATTGGAGAGCCCACACTACCTGTTTTCAAAACAATATAAAGCTATAGTGATCAAATAGTTTGATATTAGAGAAAAAAAAAGACATACAGATGAGTGGAACAGAACAGGTAAGAGACCCACACATATATGATTAATTGATTTTCAACAAAGTATCAATGCAATTCAACAGAGAAAAGACAATGTTTTCAGCAAATGGTGCTGGAGCAATTAGACAACCATATTAAAAAGTAACACGAAAAAGTCCAACCCGGATCTGACATTATATACAATTTCAGATAAATAAACATTAAGAATTTTTATTATCAACTATTTTCACTAGAAGACTCTCCAAGAATATTTCAAGAGGAAGAAACCATTGCAAAAAAGAAAAAGTGAGAAAAGAAATTGATAAATGTGTGTAAATCTATAAAAATATGCAATATCTGTGTAAAAAGCAGTAATATCTAGTTTTGGGAGTTTTAAAATGATTTTTAAAAAATACTACATAAAACATCTAACATGGGAAAGGGCAATTGGGGTTGAGGTAAAATAATATATCTTTGCATATTTCAGGAAAATCTTTAACATACTTAATCATTTTCAATTTTAAGCTAAATATAATTAAAATATGAAGAGCAACAATTAAAAAAACTAAATGAGTAAAAACAAAAATAAAATTATATAACTTCCAAAACAGTACAGACAAAATTGAATCCAACAAAAAGTAAATAAATCCTAAGATTGCTAAGAAATGCACTGAAAATATGGGCAAACAGCAAGCCCCAAAATTATATATAAATATAGTATAAAAAAATAGTGACTATAAAAAAGAAAAACTGATTACACTCAAACTTAAAAAGACTGTCATTTTGGATAACAAACAAAATCCAACTAGGTGCCACTTATAAGAGATATACCTAAAAGATGACACACAGTAGCTGAAAATAAGACTGAGAAAGATGTACCACGCACACATTAAATGACAGAACTGATAGATAGCTCTCTAGTAATATCAGACAAAATATAATTGCACAGAAAACACTGTTAAAGATAAAGAAGGCCACTATCTAGTGGAAAAGTTCAATTCTCAAGAAGATAGAGCTATTCTACACTTTCATGCAACTAATAACCTATCTACAAAACATATCGAGCAAAAATTGACTGATTATCACAATAAAAATATTTTAATGTACCTTTCTCAGTTACTGAAAAGATCAAAAACTCAAATGCTAATAAAGCTATAGAAGATTTTGAACAATACATTAAGAAGCTTGACCTAATGGACTGTTGTAGAACCCTTCCCCCAACCATTAAAGAATATGCATTTTTCTCAATCTGTTGTTGAACTATTACAAAAAACTGACCATGAATTGACAGTAGGGAGACCACAAAGCATGTCTCTATAAAGTTCAAGGAATATATACAAAATAGTTCACATTTTCTGATCACAATGCAATTAATTCAGAAAAACCAAAAATGAACAAAACCACTTTTATTTGTGCATTAAAATGCACACTACCAAAGAGAGTAGTTGATATTTCCAGTGGTGCTCAAACTTAGAGGCAAAAATAACTAGACACCTGAGAGTTATAACAGCCTCAGAAGAAAGTCAACAAACTGAAGAAACATATACCCATCTGAAATAGAGCAGAGCAGATGAACCAAGGTTTGTTTTTTTAATAAGCATTAAAAGTATAAGTAATAAACAAAGTATTAATAATGCAAAACAGAAATTACTTTTCGAAAACACAGTCGAACTATTAGATTTGGTGACTATAATTGTTGAAATTAAAAAATCACAATAAAGGAATAAATAGAAGGATGGATTCAACTAAAAAAAATGAATTGGTGAATTTGAAAATTAGATTGATAAACTGTCCCAAAATCAAGCATGAAAAAAATTAAATATATAGAAGACTTTTACATATATATATATATATATATATACACATATATCTACCATGGGAATTGTCTGGTGGTCCAGTGGTTAGGACTCTGCGTCCACTGCAGGGGACCAAGGTTTTGATCCCTGGTCAGAGAACTAAGATTCTGCAAGCCTGGTGGCACAGCCCAAAATAAAAAAATAAATTATCTACCAAATAGTGGTAGAAGCCAAACATCAAGAAAGTAGGGGCTCCAGAAGAAAAAAAAAAAAAAGAGAAACTATTTGAAGAAAAAAGCAAAAATAAATTTCCTATAATGAAAGAAAATTAACAAGTTTGAAAGGGTTCAAGGACCAGCAAACATGATAGTGATACATAAGAATATCAAAATAGGGAGAAATAGATAAATTAATATTTGCTACTAGAGATTTTAATATATGCCTCTCAGAAGCTCATAAATCAAGCCAGACAAAAATAAGCAAAGATATTGACGATCAGGACAACACAATTAATAAACCTGGACTATCAATAGAATGACTCTATGCCCCAATTTGTCCCCAGACAGTACTGGTTTAATGCCTATTACCCTGGATAATTATTAATAGTATCTCTCTCCAATTTGTCATAGTTTGGACAACAAATTATAGATCATGCTGGCTATTTAAGGTATTTAGAACTTTACACTCAACAACAGAAAATTTTAGCATACATGTAACATTTACAAAAACAGATTTTGTATTAGGCCATAAAAGAAACCTCTATAAATTCATTCATTTAATCATTCTTTCATTCAAGAAATATTTGTTGAGCACCTAACATGTGTCTTGGCATTTTTCTAGCCCTGGGAATACAGCCACAGGGCTAGCTACATGGCACAAGTTCTCAGGCAACCATTCACATCGTGATCTAACAGAAATACAGCCAGGAATGCCGTATAGAACCACTCCAGTGCTTGGTGATCTATCAGAATGGCTACCTAGGAGTTTTACAATGCACAGACCACGTGCCATAAGTGACAGTCTTGGGTATAACAGTGAACAAAACAAAAATCCTGTCCTACTGGAGCTTATATTCTAATAGAGACAGAAAAAGAACAAAATAGGTAAAGTGTTTAGTATTAAAGAAGGTGTAAGTGATATAAACAAAAATAAAGTAGACAATGAAGATAGGGGTACCAGAAGTCAGGGCTGAGGAAAGAGTAGTAATTTTAAATAGAGTGTTCAGGTCTACTAAGAAGGTGACATTATAGCAAAGATATAAATGAGGAAAAACTGAACCACAGGGATATCTGGGGAAAAGCATATTAGGCAGAGGGAACAGCCACTGCAAAGGCTCAGTCACAGGACCTTTCCTGGCACATTTCAGGGAAAGCAAAGAAGCCAGTGTGGATGAGTTCAGAGAAGAAGGAAAGCTCAGGTGATGAAGGGAGGAAGGTAAAATTGGCCAAATGGTATTGAGTCTTATTGGCCACTGTATGGACACTGGCCTCTACAGTGAAAGAAACTGGAAGACCTCTGCTGCTGCTGCTAAGTCGCATCAGTCGTGTCCGACTCTGTGCGACCCCATAGATGGCAGCCCACAAGGCTCCCCCGTCCCTGGGATTCTCCTGACAAGAACATCGGAGTGAGTTGCCGTTTCCTTCTCCAATGCATGACAGTGAAAAGTGAAAGTGAAGTTGTTCAGTCGTGTCCAACCCTCAGCAACCCCATGGACTGCAGCCTTCCAGGCTCCTCCATCCACGGGATTTTCCAGGCAAAAGTACTGGAGTGGAGTGCCACTGCCTTCTCCAGGAAGACCTCTATAGAATTCTAAATCAAGGAATGACATCATCTGACCCATGTTTTAAAGGATCACTTAGGCTGCTCTGATGAGAACAGATTGTAAGAACACAAGGTTACCCAAAGAGAAACCTGCTCAGAGGCTGTTACAATCATCTAAATGACAGATGAAGAAGGTTTAGATCAGAGTGGTTGCAGTACAGATGGTAAGAATGGTCAAATTCTGAATTTATTTTGAAAGTAGAGCCAATATAATTTCCTGACAGTTAATATGCAATGTGAGAAACAATCAAAGATGATTCCCCCCAAGGACTTTGATCTGGAAACTGAAAGACTGAAGTTGTCTTTAACTATGATGTAGAAGACCGAAAATAAAGCAGTTTTAGGACAGGAGGACTGTTTGGGGCATGTTAAACTTAAAATGTCTGTTAGACATCCAAGTAGGGATATTTCTGACAGCACCTGGATATATAACTATGTAATTAAAGGGACAGCTCTAGGCTGTCGATTAAAACTTGTAAATCACCAGCAAATAGATTTTAATACTTGGGACTGGAAAACCATGAAGATTGAGTCTGGAAAGAGGACTGAGCTGTGGGGTGTACCAACACGGAGACTGATGAGAGAAGACACTGACGAACAGGCTGTGAGGCTGAAGGCAAGTTAGAGTGTGAGGTTCTGGAAACCAAGAGGGGGGAAAATCATTCCAAGGGGAATGCTGATAGCAGATTAAGTAAGATGAGGAAAACTAATCCTGAAATTCAGAAAATAGCTTACACTGTTCTCTTGGTAATTGGTTGAGGGGAGAATGGAATGAAAAATGGAGAAAGTGAGTATAGAAAAATCCTTTCAAGGAGTTTTGCTGTTAAGGGAATCAGAGAAATGGGGCAGTATCAGAAGTGAGAACTGCAATCAAAAGAAGGTTTTTAAAAAGCAGTAAGGAGGGTGGGATGGGAAAGAGCAGGCTGGTAATGCTAATGAGAAGTGGAAAACCCAGTGAAGAGGAAAATGATGATGCAGGAACTGGATTGGAAATGAAGGCGACTGCAGAAGCAATGCCTCCCAGTAGACGCGAGGTGGCCAAATTTAGGAGCCTGAGGATTAAATTGAGAATAACAGGAAGGCAGAGGGAGCAGAAGGGGACAGATACGGTGGAAGGGCGGAGGCAGTGGTGGGTGGGGTTGCAGGTTCTCTCCTAGCGGCTTCCACTGTCTCAGAAAAATAGGCCAGGAGCTCTCAAGGGTCACAGGTCAGAGGGGAGCGCCAAGTAGCCAAGGCCAGGGCCACTGCCAGGCCTTGCGGAGTGGGAGCTGAAGCTTTGGGAAGCTGCTTGTACGTATGACACCACTTATTCAAGAGGAACACTGGTCCATACAAGAGAGAGTTCCGGAGCCCCCACAAACCAGGGTTGCCCCCGCAAACTGCAGAGGCCCACCAGGCCCAAAGCCCCGCGCGGACCGCCTCCCCTCAGACGTGCCTGGCCAGGCACAAAGGAAGATACCCGGGTCCTCTGGCCAGATACAGAGAAGCTACGCGGGCCCGCGCAACAGCTTTGTGTTCTAGAACGTTCCTCTCAAGCAACCTGCACGCCTCAGAAGATGCGGGTTCTCTCTGAGGCAAGCAGGGAAACTCACCTCCACTCAGACCCTGGGATGTTGCAACGTTGTTGGGGATCCATCCGTCACTGGGGGGGCCACATCTCCTCCCCGGGGTCCTGCCCTCAGCTGACCGCCACCCGCCGCCAAGAATCAACGAGACACCCCTCTCCCACTCAAAGACCCATGAGACCCCCAAGACCCGGGAAACCGCTGAGACCCGCGAGACCGGCGCCCACCCCTCCCCCGCCCTGGGATGTAACCTCCGCCTAGTTTCCGCTGAAGGGCCATCCTGGGCGGGCAGCAGGACATCCTGAAAACCCAGGCTTCTGTCTCTTCTGGAAACAGAAAGAGATCCTTCCTCTCTTAGGTACAATGAACCTCACTCCAGTGTCCGCGCTTGAGCCAGCCTGGGCCAGGCTTCCCCGGAACCCTTCGATGCGAACAAGCCAGGGCAGTGTGGGCAGCGGAAGTTATTTCACTGAGCCTCGGGTGGAGAAATGATCAGAAATAGATGGGGGATTGGTCAAATGGGGAGCAAGGAGAGGAGCGGGGAGGAAACCTGCAACTTTAACCTGAATGCACGAGGACTTTGGACCTACATACAATATAGCAGGAAAATGAGAAACCTTAGGAAGTTTGTTTATGTGGACTCGGTAAGGCTGGTTGAGGAGGTCTTAGTGTGAGTGCACACCCTGCCCACCCCTCCCCACCCAACACAGCAGTCCCCTGCACACTCCTTGCTCACTGGCGAAATGGATACATCAGTAGTCACGTGGTGTTTGACGCGCAGGTCCCAAGATACCATGATTTTCATAATGTCTTCCATTTACCCTTTCCTTTTGAAACAATCTCCAGTGTCTTATCAAAATCATGTGAAATTTCCTTTCTAGTGTACCTAGTTTAAGTTGTAGAAAATTCCAGAGGACCTCAGATCCAAGACTTAAGTGTGTTTTGATACTTAAACTGTAAGTCAAGTTTTGTAGCTCCTTGTTCAGATGCAAAAGGAAAACAGAGTCAATATAAAGCAGGCTTTACCTTGGTCAGATTTTTTTTTAATATATATAGTTTTTAAAATTTAAGATTTTACGGACTTCCCTGGTGGTCCAGTGGTTAAGACGTCACCTTTCAGTGCAGGGAACGCAGGTTCTATCCCTCCTCAGGGAGCTAAGATCAGACATGCCTCGAAAAAAACAAGCAATATTGTAACAAATTCAATAAAGGCTTTAAAAAGTGTTTAGTTGAGGTATAATTGACATGTAGTCACATACACCTGTGAAACTAACCCTACAATGGAAAGAGTGAGTATATCCAGCCCTTCTAAAAGTTTTGTTGTGTGCCTTTGTAACACCTCCATTCTGCCCTTTTTGGCTTCCCCCTACCTGTCAGGTGACTGATTTACTTTCTGACACTACAGATTAGCTTTTATTTTCTAGAATTTTCTATAAATAGAACCCTATATTATTTATTATTTTTGTCTGGTTTCTGCCATTCTGCATAATGATTTTAGACTCTTTCATGTCCTTGCATGAACTGTATCAGCAGTTCATTCCTTTTACTGGTGTGTAGTATTTCTTATATGAATGCACCAGCATTTATTTTTTTACTTATTGATGACTATTCTGATGGTTTCCATTTTGGGCTATTACAATAAAGCTATTGTGAATATTCTTTAATAATTATAATAAAAAATATGAGCAAAATATCAGCTGTGAAAGGGAGAGACAGCAAATGGACTATGAGACTATGATAGGACTGGTGAACAGGTGCAAAGGCTCCATTGAAGTTTGTAGTATGAACTTAGAGTAAAGCCAATCAGCATGATTTTGTGTATCTTTCCAGCCATCTTCAGCTGCATGAGTATAGGCATAAAGACAGAGTTACATTTAACCAAGGTTAAAGTTTTTCTCTGAGAATACTTCAAGGCAGAAGGGGGGCAAGATATTTGAGAGTGCATCCAATAGAGGAAGGATGCTGGTTGGCCTTCAAGTTTGGAGAAGGACTTGACTGTGTTTGTGTTCAAGTATATATATATGTGTGTATATATACACACATATATAGATAATTTTGTAACTATAATCTCAGTATGTATGTGTATGTGTATATATATATATGCATGTATATACACACCAAGTGTATATACTTCAATCTTTTTCCGTACCAAACTGTCAGCTTAAGCTCTTAGTTCATGCCAAGAGACATGAAAAAGAGAGAATGGGTGGTTTATTTGTAGGACTCTGGGACATTCCAGAAAGGCTATTCAAACATATTTGAAGGGAATTCAGCAAAGAAATAGGATGGACTCATCCATATCCACCTTTTTCTCTGCCACTCTCTACTGCTCATCCTCAAGCTGTAAGAGGATGGGTTTGTGTGATAATACACACTGCAGGAGGTCTGTTGTGGTCTGAACCACGTTGTGATGGCCTGAACTAAGTATTTTCCACAACAAAAAGTCACAACATACACAAATGTTGACAGAGTTTACATAGAACACTAGAATGAGCACTCGTCCCCTGAGCAAGTAAACCTAGGCTCAGGTTCCGGTGTACTGTACCCTAACAGGCAAGTCTCCTAACCTTGCTGAGCCACTGTTTCCACATCTGGAAAATGGAATCATTCTTGATCTGCCCATCTAACAGAATTATAACGACAATCCTTTGGGAAAGCAGAGGGTATGTATATCTCATTACTTATTTGAACCCTTGTATCTTGGGCAGTGCTGGGCTCATAGTAAACTCAACCAACATTGATGGTTAAATGATAGAGCAAATGATAAATATGAGAGAACATTTTTAAACTAGCAAGTATGACACAAATGTTAAAGAATCTGCATTCATTTTCTGACTTATACATTCTTCTTTCTCCACTCTGGTATTGCTCTAGACAGTGCCCCTGTAACAGGACCACGCTTCAACCTAAAAGTTTTCCCCAGGCCTCCCTGGCCAATTCGATATCTCCAAAATATCCAATCAGCCAACCGATAATCAAGAACAACAATCCCCAGCACAGCTGAGCTCTCCTAGGTCACCTAAGTCACAGTACTCCCAACATCTTGAACATACCAGTCTCCCAGGGCCACCCCTTGCACAGAACCCTCCCCTCTGCAGACCTCCAGGGATATCTAATAAACTTGGTCCACCAAGAGCCCTCCCTAGTCAAACAAATTTCACTCAAGACCTCACCTTCTCCATCTCAGCCTAGCTTCTCGGCCCCCTTTTATCCCCATTTCAGCCCAGGACTCCAGTCTCTTTAAACAACCCTCCTGGCAGCTGGTAGAGGAAGAAGTGGAACCTAGTGGCAGCAACCAAATTATTAGCCCCTTTACCTTTACTTTTTAGCAACTCTAAAAGCTATGTCATGGGTAACCCTAGAGTAATCCAGGACAAATTCAACAGAATACTATCCTTTCCAACACTTCTCAGGTGAATGTGACAAAGGGGAAAAAAAGTTTCAAAAGCTGATGCCACCACTTAGACCACCTATTAGCCAAGTGATATGATGCTTAATGTCTCCAAGCTTCCATTTACCACCTAAAAAGTAAAGATTACAGTATCTTTTGCACAGGATTGTTGGATGGATAACAGAAATCATTTAAGTACCTAACACAGCACCTGGCACTTTATATCTTAGTCAGCGTCAGTTTCTGTCCTCCCCTGACTCAAGACATCCAATTGCAGCCACAACCCAGACCCAGATGGAAAACTTTCCCATGTTTTACTTGTGGACCCTTCTTCCTTCATCACTGCAGGAAGGAAATTAACATTTCCCGGCACTCTCCTCTTACCTGACCCTTCTCAGAATAACCCTGGGATGACTCTCTCTTTCACAGAGGCTCAGAAATGTCAGGTGACTTTCTCAAAGTCACATAGCTCCCGCAAGGCTTAGCTGAGATTCAACCCTGCTTCTCTGGAATTCGAGTCTACTTTTATGCTTTCCACAGCTCTTCCCTTCAAAAGGATGCATATGAATCAGAATCACAAACTGGTTTAAATGATTATACAACATCAAGGAAAGAAACATCATCCAAGAAGGGTAGTTTACTCAAGGGACAGCTTTTTCCTATTTTCGAATATCCGGCTGTCCTTGAATCTCCTTCTCTCATCTGAATTTTCCACTCACTCCACAAGGTGGCAGTATTCAGCAAAGTTAGGTGTAAAGCAATGTATTTACCAGGGATCCTTGAGGGTATCAACCCCTCATCTTTGTCAAGCTCCTGCAAGGAAAAGCGCTTCACTGATAAGTACCCTGGAATATGCTGGGGAGAACAAAGATGAATATCACAACATAAAAGTGTCCTTCAACTCCCCTAACCCCGTGAAAATAAAAAGTGTATTTTCAGGTGCTGACCTGCTGCTTGGTTCCTACATTACAAGTCAAGGCAGAGAAACAAGAAAAAAAGAAATGAAGCAAGGGAGAGAGGGATAGAGGGAGCAAAGAAGGAGGGAAGGAAATGAGATAAGAAGGAAAAGAAAGAAGGGTAAAGACAAAAGAGGCTGGCAAACAATAAAGGAACATGGCCATGGTTAATAGTCAAGGAAAGCAAGAAGGAAAGAGCAGAACGTTTTGATAGTAAGGACCTTACATTTCTAGCAACCCAGGTCAGTACATGTAGGAAATTTGAGAGAGATGATCACTTAGGCAGAGTCATACAGCAGTCGGGGCAGAATCACCATTTGTGCAAAGCTAACTTTCAGGAGTGGAGGCTGCCCGGGCGCAGGAGGGCCTAGAGGAGCCATCCCACGTTGAAGGTCAGGAAGGGTGGTGGGAGGAGATACCCCTCATCCAAGGTAAGGAGCAGCAGCTGTGCTTTGCTGGAGCAGCCGTGAAGAGATACCCCACGCCCAAGGTAAGAGAAACCCATGTAAGATGGTAGGTGTTGCAAGAGGGCATCAGAGGACAGACACACTGAAACCATACTCACAGAAATATAGTCAATCTAATCACACTAGGACCTAACTCAGTGAAACTAAGCCATGCCCGAGGGGCAACCCAAGACGGGCAGGTCATGGTGGAGAGGTCTGACAGAATGTGGTCCACTGGAGAAGGGAATGGCAAGCCACTTCAGTATTCTTGCCTTGAGAACCCCATGAACAGTATGAAAAGGCAAAATGATAGGATACTGAAAGAGGTACTCCCCAGGTCAGTAGGTGCCCAATATGCTACTGGAGGTCAGTGGAGAAATAACTCCAGAAAGAATGAAGGGTTGGAGCCAAAGCAAAAACAATACCCAGCTGGTGATAGAAGCAAGGTCCAATGCTGTAAAGAGCAATATTGCATAGGAACCTGGAATGTCAGGTCCATGAATCAAGGCAAATTGGAAGTGGTCAAATAGGAGATGGCAAGAGTGAACGTCGACATTCTAGGTATCAGCGAACTAAAATGGACTGGAATGGGTGAATTTAACTCAGATGACCATTATATCTACTACTGCACGCAGGAATCCCTCAGAAGAAATGGAGTACCCATCATGGTCAACAAAAGAGTCCGAAATGCAGTACTTGGATGCAATTTCAAAAATGACAGAATGATCTCTGTTCGTTTCCAAGGCAAACCATTCAATATCACAGTAATCCAAGTCTATGCCCCAACCAGTAACATTGAAGAAGCTGAAGTTGAACGATTCTATGAAGACCTGCAAGACCTTTTAGAACTAACACCCCAAAACGATGTCCTTTTCATTATAGGGGACTGGAATGCAAAAGTAGGAAGTCAAGAAACACCTGGAGTAACAGGCAAATTTGGCCTTGAAATACGGAATGAAGCAGGGCAAAGACTAATAGAGTTTTGCCAAGAGAACTCACTGGTCATAGCAAACACCCTCTTCCAACAACACAAGAGAAGACTTTACACATGGACATCACCAGATGGTCAACACCAAAATCAGATTGATTATATTCTTTGTAGCAAAAGAGGGAGAAGCTCTATACAGTCAGCAAAAACAAGGCCAGGAGCTGACTGTAGCTCAGACCATGAACTCCTTATTACCAAATTCAGATTTAAATTGAAGAAAGAAGGGAAAACCGCTAGACCATTCAGGTATGACCTAAATCAAATCCCTTATGATTATACGATGGAAGTGAGAAATAGATTTAAGGGCCTAGATCTGATAGATAGAGTGCCCAATAGCAAGACATCTTGGAATGTGAAGTCAAGTGGGCCTTAGAAAGCATCACTACAAATAAAGCTAGTGGAGGTGATGGAATTCCAGTGGAGCTATTTCAAATCCTGGAAGATGATGCTGTGAAAGTGCTGCACTCAATATGCCAGCAAATTTGGAAAACTCAGCAGTGGCCACAGGACTGGAAAAGGTCAGTTTTCATTCCAATCTCAAAGAAAGGCAATGCCAAAGAATGCTCAAACTACTGCACAATTGCACTCATCTCACATACTAGTAAAGTAATACTCAAAATTCTCCAAGCCAGGCTTCAGCAATACGTGAACTGTGAACTTCCTGATGTTCAAGCTGGTTTTAGAAAAGACAGAGGAACCAGAGATCAAATTGCCAACATCTGCTGGATCATGCAGAAAGCAAGAGAGTTCTAGAAAAACATCTACTTTTGCTTTATTGACTATGCCAAAGCCTTTGACTGTGTGGATCACAATAAACTGTGGAAAATTCTGAAAGAGATGGGAATCCCACACCACCTGACCTGCCTCTTGAGAACTCTGTATGCAGATCAGGAAGCAACAGTTAGAACTGGACATGGAACAACAGACTGGTTCCAAATAGGAAAAGGAGAATGTCAAGGCTATATATTGTAACCCTGCTTATTTAATTTCTATGCATAGTACATCATGAGAAATGCTGCACTGGAAGAAACACAAGCTGGAGTCAAGATTGCTGGGAGAAATATCAATAACCTCAGATATGCAGATGACACCACCCTTATGGCAGAAAGTGAAGAGGAACTAAAAAGCCTCTTGATAAAAGTAAAAGAAGAGAGTGAAAAAGTTGGCTTAAAGCTCAACATTCAGAAAATGAAGATCATGGCATCCGGTCCCATCACTCCATGGGAAATAGATGGAGAAACGGTGGAAACAATGTCAGACTTTATTTTGGGGGACTCCAAAATCACTGCAGATGGTGATTGCAGCCATGAAATTAAAAGACGCTTACTCCTTGGAAGAAAAGTTATGACCAACCTATATAGCATATTCAAAAGCAGAGACATTACTTTACTGACTAAGGTACATCTAGTCAAGGCTATGGTTTTTCCTGTAGTATGGATGGATGTGAGAGTTGGACTGTGAAGAAGGCTGAGCCCTGAAGAATTGATGCTTTTGAACTGTGGTATTGGAGAAGACTCTTGAGAGTCCCTTGGACTGCAAGGAGATCCAACCAGTCCATTCTGAAGGAGATCAGCCCTGGGATTTCTTTGGAAGGAATGATGATAAAGCTGAAACTCCAGTACTTTGGCCACCTCATGTGAAGAGTTGACTCATTGGAAAAGACTCTGATGCTGGGAGGGGTTGGGGGCAGGAGGAGAAGGGGACGACCAAGGATGAGATGGCTAGATGGCATCACTGACTCTATGGACGTGAGTCTTAGTGAACTCCAGGAGTTGGTAATGGACAGGGAGGCTTGGCGTGCTGTGATTCATGGGGTCGCAAAGTGTTGGACACGACTGAGCGAGTGAACTGAACTGATCTGAACTTTCAGCCATGAGGCACCAGTAGGGCACTGAATCCAAGCAAACTCCATAGGGCTCCAGGGTCAAAGACCCATAGATTGCATAGTTAAAACTGACCTAGGGCTACTACTTCCAGAAAAAGGAACAGGCATATTTTTCCCTATGTTTTCTGCTAAGTACAAATAAAACCGTAGACTCAGAAAAGACAAGCAGACTAGAGACCTCATGACACAAGGAGCTACCCAATGGTGAGTTCTCTAAGTTTTGTTTTTTACAAAATCCAGTTTGTGATATTTTCCTTTTTTGTTGTGTTTTTTTTTTTTCTACTTTCTATAATAGACATTTATTTTCTCACAGTTCTGAAGGCTGGAAGTCCAAGATCAGGGTGCCAGCATGGTCTGGTTCTTGTGAGAACTCTCTTCTTGGCCTGCAGACAGCCACCTCCTTGCTGCGTCTTCACATGACACAGAGAGAAATAGATCTTCTTTTTAATATTTTATTATGTATTTATTTGGCTGTGCTGGCAACACACAGGATCTTTGACCTTCGTTTCAGCATGCTGGATCCTTTTGGTTGCAGCATGCAGGATCTTTAGTTGAGCATGTGGAATCTTCAGTTGTGGCACATGGGATCTTTAGTTGCCACGTACAAACTCTTAGTTGTGGCATGTGAGATCTAGTTCCTTGACCAAGCAGAAAACTCAGACCCCCTGCATTGGGAGTGTGAAGCCTTAGCTGCTGGATCACCAGGAAAGTCCCCTTCCTCTTTTATAAGACTACAGTCCTGTTGGTTTAGGGCCCCACCCTTATGACCTCACTTAACCTTAATTCCCTCCTAATGACTATCTCCACATAAAGTCATATTACGGATTAGGGCTTTGACATTTGACTGGTGGGGGGCACAATTCAGCTCCTAGTAGTGGGGGAATTGATGGGTTGGGTTACCTCAGCCTAGTATCATTAAGTATTCAAAGGAGACAACTATTTTTCTGTGTCCAGAGCCCTTGCCCCCCAAGCCACCTTCTAGTATTCTTGCCTTCAGTGATCTTTAAGGAAATGCACTGGTCTCGCCAGCACGAAAACTTAATATACTTCAGTTCAGTTCAGTTCAGTTCAGTTCTGTTCAGTCGCTCAGTCGTGTCCGACTCTTTGTAACCCCATGAATCATAGCAAGCCAGGCCTCCCTGTCTATCACCAACTCCCGGAGTTCACTAAGACTCACGTCCATAGAGTCAGTGATGCCATCCAGCCATCTCATCTTCGGTCGTCCCCTTCTCCTCCTGCCCCCAATCCCTCCCAGCATCAGAGTCTTTTCCAATGAGTCGACTCTTCACATGAGGTGGCCAAAGTACTGGAGTTTCAGCTTTAGCATCATTCCTTCCAAAGAACACCCAGGACTGATCTCCTTTAGAATGGACTGGTTGGATCTCCTTGCAGTCCAAGGCACTCTCAAGAGTCTTCTCCAACACCACAGTTCAAAAGCATCAATTCTTAAGCACTCTGCCGTCTTCATAGTCCAACTCTCACATCCATACATGACTACTGGAAAAACCATAGCCTTGACTAGATGTACCTTAGTCAGCAAAGTAATGTCTCTGCTTTTGAATATGCTATGAAGGTTGGTCATAACTTTTCTTCCAAGGAGTAAGCGTCTTTTAATTTCATGGCTGCAGTCACCATCTGCAGTGATTTTGGAGCCCAAAAAAATAAAGTCTGACACTGTTTCTACTGTTTCCCCATCTATTTCCCATGAAGTGATGGGACCGGATGCCATAATCTTCGTTTTCTGAATGTTGAGCTTTAGGCCAACTTTTTCACTCTCCTCTTTCACTTTCATCAAGAGGATTTTTAGTTCCTTGGTGCACATTTAGTATACTTGGTGCACATTAAATATTATGACATAAGCAGTGTAGGTCAGAATGCTCCAGACTGAAAACTTTTGGCTGCACCTACAAAATGGAAACCCAGATTCTGGACTTTGGTGAATTCATCACAGTACATACAACTGCAAGAGGTTTCCTAATGGTCAGCCAGACTCGCCCAAGAAATATTCTTCTGCACCAACAGCTGCTATCTTGCCTGGCTCATGTAGAAGGAGGAAACAACAAAGAGAAAGGGCTAAGGAGCAGGCCCTTGCAGTCCATGGGCATAAGATTCCCTGGAGTTTTGCAGTGCCCAACCTGTGCAGGGGCCCTGTTTATGGTCACTAAAGCAAAGTTCAAATGCCAATGCTTTTACTTACCTACTATAGGATTCTATGTAAGTCATTAACTTATCTACCTTGGAAAGAGTATGTTGAGAAAAAAAATATACACCTCAGAAAAGTGAATTGAGTGGAAAATGGTATGTGAACCTTTAGCCCAGTACCTTGCATTGGTAGGCAATCAAAAATTATGACTCTCTTTATTTTTAGTGAAGAAAAAAAAGAAGGAATAATAAAAGCCATTGGGGAGGCATTGTGCATTTTGTTTCAACATATGATTTCCACTGCTGCCAACCTAATATTGCAATGAAATGGTTATTCAGAACCATTCCATAAAATCTGCAGGGGCTGTGGGGCATAAGAGAATAGTAGATGGAATAGCCCATGAAATGGCATGGAGTCCACACTTCTGCCCAGAGGGGATCCATTTTCAATTTTGATCATCACTCCCCCATCAGTAAGATACTCTTCCTGCAAAAAGCAGCTAAAAATTCCCCCTAATTGGCATGAGGAAACTTCCAGGAATCATATATAAGTTCATTATCTTGATTCTATATGTATCTATGTCAAAACATCAAATTATATGCTTTAAATAGGCACAATCTATTGTATATCAATTAACACTGATCCAGGTAAAGAATGCCATATATGGGGTGGGGGTACAAGGGGAGGGGGTGGTAGGAGATTAAATGTAGGATAAAATGTGCATAGATTAGAAGGAGTGTCAGAATTTTGAAGGACATGGTAAAAGGAATAAATCTCCTAGGAAAGTGACTGATCAGGACTGCTGTTAAAATAAACCTGGAACTATTTTTATATGGGATTAAAGGCCTTTAAAAGAAAGTGCCATCCCCCCAGAGAATGGGACAGAAATGACTTGAAACACAGCAAATCCTTAAGAGGAGTCGTTTCACAGTCACTTCTAACCCATCCTGTGTACTGCTGTCAGAATCGTTTTTCTCAGAGATCACTTTCACCATGAGCTCTCCCATTTCCTGTGGTCCTGCATGTCGTATGTGGATGAGTACAATACCTGCCTCGCCTGTCCCCAACTTTTCTCCTCTACTATCCAGTCTAACAGGCCCGCTGGCTTTCCCCAGCACGTCCTCAGCAATCCCGAGGTTACACCGTGCCTTTCCACTCCATGGCTGTCCTTCTCCTTTCTCCTTTCGAATCCAAGCTGCCCATCCTTTTAGACCCAACTTGATTTCACATCCTCTGCAAATCCATTCTTGGCTTCACCACTAGATGATAAATTATCTTTCCTTTCATTAAAAACCTATCTATAGAGACTATATTTCTGAACCCAAAATGGGGACATGTGGATGTGGAATTTTCTACTGTTGACAGATGTGAAAGACAGTCTGGGAAATGTTGCTTGAATGCTCAAAAATTGGACTCTGGAGACTGTTTTGATAGTTAATGGGGCCAGCAAACAGAATATTTGAAATGGTGATAGGATAGGGCATTCAGGATGCATGATTGTATTTGTCCTTCAGCTTTTGGTATGAGCTACATACAGTGCATTATTAAATGCTTTTATCCATGTTATTTTTCCCAAACTCAGCTTTAATTTCATTGGGAAGAGTCACTATATCAATACCTAGATTTACTCCGGACACCTAGGTAGAGCTATAGATCAAAAAACTGATAATGAATAAATAACTCCAAATTCATAATTTCTGTGGGAAAATAATTCCCATATAGTATCACCATCATCCACACATACTTATCTATTCTTCTGTGAACACCTTACCCCTAGGATACAGCTCATATAAGTGAGACAGAGGAGAAGTAGAGTCAGGAATTTTTGGGGGGGCTCCAAGAGTAGACACAGGAATCCTGTGTCATTTGTGGGAATTCTCTGGTGGTCCAGTAGTTAGCACTCCATGCTTCCATGGATTCAATCCCTGGTCAGAGAACTAAGACCCCACAAACAACTCTGCATGGGTAAAAACAATAAGAAACAATAAATAAATAAAATCCTGTCATTTGTACCATTCTATAACCCAAACCTACAGTTCAGTTCAGTTCAGTTGCTCAGTCCTGTCCAACTCTTTGTGAACCCATGATTGCCAGGACTCCCTGCCCATCACCAATTCCCAGAGTTTACCCAAACTCATGTCCATTGAGTCAGTGATATCATCCAACCATCTCAACCTCTATTGGCCCCTTCTCCTCCCGCCTTCAATCTTTCCCAGCATCAGGGTCTTTTCCAATGAGTCGGTTCTTCGCATCAGGTGGCCAAAGTATTGGAGTTTCAGCTTCAACATCAGTCCTTCCAATGAACACCCAGGACTGATCTCCTTTAGGGTGGACTGGTTGGATCTCCTTGCAGTCCAAGTGACTTTCAAAAGTCTTCTCCAACACCACAGTTCAAAAGCATCAATTCTTCAGCACTCAACTTTCTTTATAGTCCAACACTCACATCCATACACGACTATTGGAAAAACCATAGCCTTGACTAGACGGACCTTTGTTGGCAGAGTAATGTCTCTGCTTTTTACTATGCTGTCAAGGTTGGTCATAACTTTCCTTCCAAGGAGTAAGCGTCTTTTAATTTCATGGCTGCAATCACCATCTGCAGTGATTTGGGAACCCCCAAAAATAAAATCTGCCACTGTTTCCACTGTTTCCCCATCTATTTGCCACGAAGTGATGGGACTAGATGCCATGATCTTAGTTTTTTGAATGTTGAGCTTCAAGCCAACTTTTTCACTCTCCTCTTTCACTTTCATCAAGAGGCTTTTAGTTCCTCTTCACTTTCTGCCATAAGGGTGGTGTCATCTGCATATCTGAGGTTATTGATATTTCTCCAGCAACCTTGATTCCAGCTTGTGCTTCCTCCAGCCCAGAGTTTCTCATGATGTACTATGCATAGAAGTTAAATAAGCAGGGTGACAATATATGGCCTGGACGTACTCCTTTTCCTATTTGGAACCAGTCTGTTGTTCCATGTCCAGTTCTAACTGTTGCTTCTAATCTGACCTGCATACAGATTTCTCAAGAGACAGGTCAGGTGGTCTGGGATTCCCATCTCTTAAAGAATTTTCCACAGTTTGTTGTGATCCACACAGTCAAAGGTTTTGGCATAGTCAATAAAGCAAAAGTAGATGTTTTTCTGGAACTCTCTTGCTTTTTCCATGATCCAGAGGATGTTGGCAATTTGATCTCTGGTTCCTCTTCCTTTTCTAAAACCAGCTTGAACATCTGGAAGTTCATGATTCACGTATTGCTGAAGCCTGGCTTGGAGAATTTTGAGCATTACTTTACTAGCATGTGAGATGAATGCAATTGTGCGGTAGTTTGAGCATTCTTTGGCATTGCCTTTCTTTGGGATTGGAATGAAAATTGACCTTTCCCAGTCCTGTGGCCACTGCTGTTTTCCAAATTTGCTGGCATATTGAGCGCAGCACTTTCACAGCATCATCTTTTAGGACTTCAAATAGCTCCTCTGGAATTCTATCACCTCCACTAGCTTTATTCGTAGTGATGCTTCTAAGGCCCACCTGACTTCACATTCCAGGATGTCTGACTCTAGGTGAGTGAACACACCATCATGGTTGTCTGGATCATGAAGATCTTTTTTGTATAGTTCTTCTGTGTATTCTCGCCACTTCTTAATACCTTCTGCTTCTGTTAGGTCCATACCATTTCTGTCCTTTATTGAGCCCATCTTTGCATGAAATTTTCCCTTGGTGTTTCTAATTTTCTTGAAGAGTTCTCTAGTCTCTCCCATTCTATTGTTTTCCTCTATTTCTTTGCACTGATCATTGAGGAAGGCTTTCTTATCTCTCCTTGCTATTCTTTGGAACTCTGCATTCAAATGGGTATATCCTTCCTTTTCTCCTTTGTTTTTTGCTTCTCTTCTTTTCACAGCTATTTGTAAGGCCTCCTCAGAGAGCCATTTTGCTTTTTTGCACTTCTTTTTCTTGGGGATGGTTTTGATCCCTGTCTCCTGTACAATGTCATGAACCTCCATCCATAGTTCATCAGGCACTCTGTCATCAGATCTAGTCCATACTTTAGGGAAGGTAAAAAGTAATAATAAAATAAGTCACTGCTAAAATGTAGAGTGAGTTTCTGAAACTTTAATATGGGTAAGAATCCCCTGAAGAGCTCATTAAAATATGATTCCCAGACCCCATCTCCACAGATTCAGTATTGAGATGGTGCCTGGAAATTTGCTTTCCTCACAGTCTCTCAATTGAGGCTGGTGCTGCTGATCTTTGCACCATGCCTTGAGGAGAAATTATGTAGAATATATTACTAAAACCTTTTTGCAGAAGTGGTGGTAGAAATCCAAGTCAGGCCATCTTAAGTAAGAAAATGGATTTGTTGGAAGGATACTGGAATAGGTAATTCACAGCGTGAGTGGAAAAGTTGCAGAAGTGAGTGAAATTCTGACGACCTCGGGGATCCATGTTTCAGTTATTTATTGCTATATTACAAGCCATCCTAAACTTTGTGGCTTAACACAACAATAATTTATTTTGCTCATGAATCCAAAATAATTATTGTTGTCGTTTTAGTCACTAAGTGCATCCAACTCTTTGTGACCCCATGGACTGCAGCCTGCCAGGCTCCTCTGTTTTCTAGGCAAGAATACTGAAGTGGGTTGCAATTTCCTTCTGGGGTTTTTCCCGACCCAGGGATCGAACCCGTGTTTCTGGCATTGGCAAGCAGATTCTTTACCACTGAGCCACCAGGGAAGCCTGTAATAATTATTACTATTACCTACTATTTGGGCAGGGTTCTCATCTTTAGTCTTTGTGGTATCAGCTGGGATTCAAAGACTAGAGGTGACTTGAGAGTTGAGATCTGGAACCATCTAAGGGATCCCTCACCCACTTGTCTGGTGAGATTGATGTTAGCTGCTGATTGAAACCTCATTGAGGCTATCAGCCAGAACACCTATTCATGGTCTCTCTATGTGGCTGCAGGCTTCCTCATAGTATGGTGACTGAGTTCCCAGAGTAAGTGTTCCAAAAGAATCAGAGGGAAAGCACATTATCTTTTATTACATATCCTCAGATATCCAAAAAAAAGTCATTTCTACCATAGTCCTGAGCTTACCTAGATTCAAGAAGCAACATAAACCCCATTTCTCAATAGGAGGAATCAAAAATCACATAGTAAAAAGAGCTACAGTCTGGGAGACATTGTTGTGAGCATTTTGAAAAATACAATCTACCACAGTCCATCCCCTGAGATATCAGATCTTCTCAATTATTGTATGAAAAATCCCAGGGAAGAATTTTGACTGACCTGCCTCGGTCAGTGCTCACTCCATTGACCAGTTATGGTGGCCAGGAGGATGAACTGCAATGAAGAGCCTCGCCTGCTTAATGCTCATTCTGCCTCTGGTTAGGGAAATAGCCAAATGACAGGCGTTCACTATAAAATAGAACTTCCCATGTTTTGGTCATTCTGGACACCAGAGTCTTAGCTATACTAATCAAGAAGGGTTCACTGAACTGACTGAATAATCACAACAAGAAAGACCAGTGAAGGAGGAACTATGACTAGGTGTTCAGTCAGTGAGGAGAGTTCTGACAGACCTGTAAGTCAGGTATGTCAGACCAAGTCCTGGAAGAGGTTACAGGACCAGAAAGAGTCAGCCAAGATGGACAGGGTGGACACACACTTGGGGATGGCAGGCGAGATGCAGAGTCCAGAGAAGCCAGGAAGAGAAAGTTGGTGGGTTCTGTGGGGGAAAAAGCGAGGCCCATGACAAGTGGGCAAGCCCAGCATTCTTCTGCATATATTACCTCATTAATTCTCATAGCAACCCTGTGATACAGATATGACTTCTATTTTCAAATTAGGAGATGGATGTTCTGAGAGACTGAGAAATTCTCCCAAATTCATCCAAGAGGTAAGCAGTAAGGCTGTTTGAATAGAGACAAGTTGAAGTTCCAGGAACAAATGGAAGTCACACCAGTAAGTAAGAGACCTGGGTGAGCATACTCTGGTCCTAGGGCAGCCCTTGACTCCTCTCATTCCAGCACTGCCCACAGTGTGTGGTCCCCAGACCCACATACTAACCCATGGGCCCCACCCCAGACCTCTCTTGGAGTGAAGTCTTTGGGGTTTTCAACAACCTTCCAGGTGGTCTTGAGCACACTCAAGTCTGAGCAGCTCTACTCTCAGTTCAGTTCAGTCCCTGAGTCATGTCCGACTCTGCAACCCCATGGACTTTGGCAGGCCAGTCTTCCCTTCTATCACCAGCTCAGGAGTTTACTTAAACTCATGTCCATCGAGTTGGTGATGCCATCCAACCATCTCATCCTCTGTCATCCCCTTCTCCTTCTGCCTTCAATCTTTCCCAGCATCAGAGTCTTTTCCAAAGAGTCAGTTCTTTGCATCAGGTGGCCAAAGTATTGGAGTTTCAGCTTCAGCATCAGTCCTTCCACTGAATATTCAGGACTGATTTCCTTTAGAATTGACAGGTTGGATCTCCTTGCAGTCCAAGGGCCTCTCAAGAGTCTTCTCCAACACCAAAGTTCAAAAGCATCAATTCTTCAGCGCTCAACTTTCTTTATAGTCCAACTCTCACATCCACACATGACTACTGGAAAAACCATAGCTTTGACCAGACAGATTTTGTTGGCAAAGAAATGTCTCTGCTTTTTAATATGCTGTCTAGGTTGGTCATAGCTTTTCTTCCAAGGAGCAAGCGTCTTTTAATTTCATGGCTGCAGTCACCATCTGCAGTGATTTTGGAGCTCAAAAAAATAAAGTATCTCACTGTTTCCATTGTTTCCCCATCTATCAGCCATGAAGTAGTGGGACCAGATACCATGATCTTAGTTTGTTTAATGTTGAGCTTTAAGACTCTCCTCTTTCACTTTCATCAAGAGGCTCTTTAGTTCTTCTTCACTTTCTGCCATAAGGGTGATGTCATCTGCATATCTGAGGTTACCCATATTTCTCAGGGCAATCTTGATTCCAGCTTGTGCTTCCTCCAGCCAGGCATTTCTCATGATGTACTCTGCATAGAAGTTAAATAAGCAGGGTGACAATATACAGCCTTGATATACTCTTTTTCCTATTGGAACCAGTCTGTTCCATGTCCAGTTTTAACTGTTGCTTCTTGACCTGCATACAGGTTTCTCAAGAGGCAGGTCAGGTGGTCTGGTATTCCCATCTCTTTCAGAATTTTCCACAGTTTGTTGTGACCCACACAGTCAAAGGTTTTGGCATAGTCAATAAAGCAAAAGTAGATGTTTTCCTAGAACTCTTGCTTTTTCCATGATCCAGCGGATGTTGGCAATTTCATCTCTGGTTCCTCTGCCTTTTCTAAAACCAGCTTGAACATCTGGAAGTTCATGGTTCACGTATTGCTGAAGCCTGGCTTGGAGAATTTTGAGCATTACTTTACTAGCGTGTGAGATGAGTGCAATTGTGCGGTAGTTTGAGCATTCTTTGGCATTGCCTTTCTTTGGGATTGGAATGAAAATTGACCTTTTCCAGTCCTGTGGCCACTGCTGAGTTTTCCAGATTTGCTGGCATATTGAGTGCAGCACTTTCACAGCACCATCTTTCAGGATTTGAAATAGCTCCACTGGAATTCCATCACCTCCACTAGCTTTATTTGTAGTGATGCTTCCTAAGGCCCAGTTGACTTCACATTCCAGGATGTCTGGCTCTAGGTGAGTGATCACACCATCATGATTATCTGGGCCTTGAAGATCTTTTCTGCGTAGTTCTTCTGTGTATTCTTGCCACCTCTTCTTACTATCTTCTGCTTCTGTTAGGTCCATACGATTTCTGTCCTTTATTATGCTCATCTTTGCATGAAATGTTCCCTTGGTATCTCCAATTTTCTTGAAGAGATCTCTAGTCTTTCCCATGCTATTGTTTTCCTCTATTTCTTTGCACTGATCATTGAGGAAGGCTTTCTTATCTCTCCTTGCTATTCTTTGGAACTCTGCATTCAAATGGGTATCTCTTTCCTTTTCTCCTTGCCTTTAGCTTTTCTTCTTTTCTCAGCTATTTGTAAGGCCTCCTCAGACAACCATTTTGCATTTTTGAATTTTTTTTCTTGGGGATGGTCTTGATCCCTGCCTTGTATACAATGTCAGGAACCTCTGTCCATAGTTCTTCAGGCATTCTGTCTATTAGATCTAATCCTTTGAATCTACATGTCACTTCCACTGTATAATTGTAAAGTATTTTATTTAGGTCATACCTGAATGGTCTAGTGGTTTTCCCTACTTTATTCAATTTAAGTCTGAATTTGGCAATAAGGAGTTGATAATCTGAGCCACAGTCAGCTCCTGGTCTTGTTTTTGCTGACTATATAGAGCTTCTTCATCTTTGGCTGCAAAGAATATAATCAATCTGATTTCAGTATTGACCATCTGGTGATGTCCATGTGTAGAGTCTTCTCTTGTGTTGTTGGAAGAGGGTGTTTGCTGTGACTGAGAGTCAATTCCTAGGCAGGTTGATAAGAAGTCTGGGGGTCCCCAAGGAGAGAGGGGTCTGGGGTTCTCAAGGAGGAGATAGGGGTCTGGGGTTCTCGAGGAGGAAAGAACAAACTTTTTTTTTTTTCTACATTCCTTAGGATTATATAACAATAATGTATCCTGCTTGAGGACAGTTTCTGTAAAAAAACCTCTGGCTAATCCTGTAATCTTAAAATGTAAATTATTGGAGTGGGTCTAGTAAGGTCTTTACAGCCTCCAGACATTCTTTTGATTCACTGTAATTACTAATAAAAAAGTATATAACTCCATTGCTAACACTAGTGAGGGGGCACTCTTTCTGCCCCTTTCTGATGTCTATGTCAGAAGCTTTCTCTATCTCTTTTATACTTTAATAAAACTATATTACACAAAGGCTCTGAGCAATCAAGCCTCGTTTCTGGCCCTGGATTGAATTCTTCTCCTCCAGAGGCCAAGAATCCTGGCTTCTTTCATGGTTCAGCAACAACCTTTTATGACCAGTGTGTTCTCTTGGCAAATCTCTGTTAGCCTTTGACCTGCTTCATTTTGTACTACAAAGCAAAATTTGCATGTTACTCCAGGTATCTCTTGACTTCCTACTTTTGCATTCCAGTTTCCTATAATGAAGAAGACATCTATTTGGGGTGTTGGTTTTAGAAGGTCTTATAGATCCTCATAGAACTATTCAACTTCAGCTTCTTCAGTGTTACTGGTCAGGGCATAGACTTGGATTACTGTGATACTGAATGGTTTGCCTTGGAACAAATCAAGGTCATTCTGTCATTTTTGAGATTGCATCCAAGTACTGCATTTCAGATTCTTTTGTTGACTATGATGGCTACTCCATTTCTTCTAAGGGATTCTTGCCCACAGTAGTAGCTATAATGGTCATCTGAGTTAAATTCACCCATTCTAGTTCATTTTAGTTCTCTGATTCCTAAGATATCGATGTTCACTCTTACCATTCCTGTTTGACCACTTCCAATTTGCCTTGATTCATGGACGTAACATTCCAGGTTCCTAAGCAATATTTCTCTTTACAGCATCAGAATTTTACTTCCATCAGCAGTCACATCCACAACTGGGTGCTGGTTTTGCTTTGGCTCCATCTCTTCATTCTTTCTGGAGGCTTCAAGATGGTGGAGGAATAGAACAGGGAGACCGCTTTCTCCCTTACAAGTTCATCAAAAGATCATTTGAACGCTGCGCATCTTCCACAGAACAACTTCCAAACACTGGTGGAGGACACCGGAACCCAGAAAGGCAGTCCATTCTCTTCGAAATAGGTAGGACAAAATATAAGAGGCAAAAAGAGGCATGAAAGAGTTAGGGATGGAGACCTGTCCTGGGAAGGGAGTCGTGAAGGAGGAGGAGTTTCCGCACTGTAGGAAACCCTCTCACAGGCAGGTCTGTGGGGTGTTTTGGAATCTCAGAAGGCAACATAACTGGGAGAAAAAAATACCCATAGAATACACACCTAAGCACAACTGCGGAAAAGAGAACTTTGCTGCAAAAGCCTCTAACCTAACAACCTAATGCGCAACCTGGCCTGCTCACAGAACAAAGGATTGAGTGAATACCAGTGGAGAGCTAGCTGGTTGCTTACTGGCTACCTAGCTGCGCACTGGCCCCTCCCCACCCAGAGGCAGAGAGGCAGGCTTGCGACAGCCAGAGCCTGAAGGCAAGGGGCTGCTACAATCTCAGCCCAGAGACTGCATCTTCCACCAAACTGTGAGCAGGCTCCCAGCTGCTAACCACATCTTCCTGAGATCCTGGATGGTTGGCATCCACCAAGAGGGTTGCAGCCTGATATCAGCTCTCCAGAGGAGACATACGGCACACCTGAGACGGTGCTCTCACAGCACACCTGGGAAACCCAGCAGCAGGGACCAGGGAGGTGATAAGATGCATGGCCCACCTGGGACAGTGCGCTTGCCAAGCACCTGGTCACCTGAGCTGCTCTGACCTGGGAAGGGCGCAAAATGCACACCCAACCCACAGAGACCGAGCCAGAACTGTGTCTGAGTGTCTCCCGTGGAGGTGCAGGTCAGCAGCAGCCTGCTGCAGGGGCTCTGGGTGAAGCAGACCTCAGTATGGCATAAGCCCTCTTAGAGGAGGTCGCCATTAACCCCACCATAGAACCACCAGAACTTACACAGAACTGGGGAAACAGATTCTTGGAGGGCACAAAAAAACCTTGTGTACACCAGGACCCAGGAGAAAGGAGCAGTGACCCCACAAGAGACTGACCCAGACATGCCTGTGAGTGTCCAGGAGTCTCCGGTGCAGGCGTGGGTTGATGGTGGCCTGCTGCAGGGCTGGGGGCACTGAGCGCAGCAGTGCGTGCATGGGACCTTCTGAAGGAGGTCGCCATTATCTCCATTACCTCCACCATAGTTTGGCCTCAGGTCAAACAACAGGGAGGGAACACAGCCCCGCCCATCAACAGAAAATTGCATTAAAGATTTACTGAACATGCCCCATCAGAACAAGATCCAGTTTCCCCCTCAGTCAGTCTCTCCCATCAGGAAGCTTCCATAAGCCTCTTATCCTTATCCATTAGAGGGCAGACAAAATGAAAACCACAATCACAGAAAACTAACCAAACTGATCACATGGACCACAGCCTTGTCTAGCTCAATGAAAGTATGACCTATGCTGCGTAGGGCCACCCAAGATGGACGGGTCATGGTGGAGAGTTCTGACAAAATGTAGTCCACTGGAGAAGGGAATGGCAAACCACTTCAGTATTCTTGCCTTGACAACCCCATGAACAGTATGAAAAGGCTCTGTTCTACTCCATCCTATACCCACTGTTTACTCCAAATAGCCTGGGTCCACCCATGTCAACTGTATCCACAACACGAGAGGCCTGCAGGAAACCTGATTAAACAAGGACAAGATGTTTTCGATTACCTATGACTTACCTTATATGGTTGCTTTGAGGGTGACAAGAAGTCAAATATATGGACATATAATTGGCTTCACAAAAACTCTTCCTACCCTGACTCCTTAAAGTTACTACTCCCTTACTCTATGTTCCTCTAAACATATAAAGTTTGGGTTACTTGTTTGTTATATTTTACCAGTTGCCTTTCATGTTGGTGATCTGCTCATGTTTATGTCTTACTTCTCAATTAGGTTGTAAACACTTCGAGGCAGATGCAGGCACAATGCTCTATTAATGTTAACATACCCCTGGTGACTAGGACAGAATCTCAACAGAAGCTCAAAGAGAAGTAGCATTTTTACGCCTGTATTTGTAGGTACTTGATAAACATTTTGCTAAATGTTTTATATGCATTATCTCATTTGATCCCTATAACCACAATCCTATAAGCTGGGTATTACCTTGAGGAAACTGAAATTCAGCCTCACATATATGTGGGAACTGAAACAAACCCAGGCCTTTGTGTGATACCAAAATCCCTGCTCTCAGCTAGTGTGATACAGTGTAGGACATCTACATTCACTGTATCAAAGTGGCACTGCTTCTGACAAGCCCTTCTGTGAGAACTGGCTGTGGCAAGTGTTTAATACAGTAAGTGCTCAAAAACTAACAGCTACTTTCAATATTCAACATTATGTTTTAAAACTCCTGGTCTTGCCATACATTGACATGTATTGTAAAGTAAAATAAAGTAAAAATAAAATTTAAAACTCCTGGTCATATGTAGCATTTGATTTGTTTGTTTCTCAAAACAACCTTTGGGGTATAGAACCCCCATTATTATCTTTAATGTTACAGGTGAAGAAACTGAGGCTTAGGGGTATGAAGGAGCCCGGGCATCTCCTCCTGTTCATCCCTCTTTCCGCTCTGCTACTCCTTCACTTATGTCACACTCCATCCAGTCTGGAACAATCTCAGTTCAGTTCAGTTGCTCAGTCATATCCAACTCTTTGTGACCCCTTTGACTGCAGCACGCCAGGCTTCCCTGTCCATCACTAACTCCCGAAGCTTGCTCAAACTCATGTCCATTGAGTCGGTGATGCCATCCAACCATCTCATCCTCTGTCATCCCCTTCTCCTTCTGCCTTCAATCTTTCCCAGCATCAGGGTCTTTTCCAGTGAGTCAGTTCTTTGCATCAGGTGGCGAAAGTATTGGAGTTTCAGCTTCAGCATCAGTCCTTCCAATGAATATTCAGGACTGATTTCCTTTAGGATGGACTGATTGGATCTCCTTACAGTCCAAACACCACAGTTCAAAAGCATCGATTCTTCAGCCCTACAATTCTGGGCTGTTCCCAACTCATGCCCTACCAGACTCCCACTTCTAAAGCACAAGAGCAAAGACCTTCCTCCAGCTACAAGGAGTCTAAGAAAAAGCAGGTACAACTTCTTCAGGTATCAAATTCCTAATCTTTACAGGACAGAGAGTAGCTCTGGCATCTGAGCTGAGGCACCTTCTCTGATGCCTCTCCAGAACTTTCTCCTCACAACCGTCTCATCTCCAACTTCTCTAACCCCACTCCAGGCTCACACTCTGGAGACTTCTTTTGACTTACTCCCCTGAGTTCAAAGGACTTGGGATCCAGTATGGGAAAAGAGTGCCTTCTGATTGGGCTCTTCCAGGAGCAAACCTGTCCACTTGGGTTTAATCCCCCTGCATGATCAGCTCTAGGGAAAGGCTGCTATTTGAATTCATCATTCTGGGTCTGAAAAATTGATCCACACTCCTCAAACTTTTATTTTTAATAGGATTTTTTTTCCAAGCCAAATTTTTCCAGAGCCCATAATAAAAGAGATAAAAGTGGTAACAGTTTCTTTAGACAGTTTAAAGTTATTCCATGCGCAGAATCAAATGTATCACTTTTTAGGGAAACTGGAGAGCTAGGGCTCTCCAACAGTTTGAAAAGCCCCTAGATCACTGGGCCACTGGGCACCTGCCCAGCACCACCATCCTCTGGGTTAATGAGTATGACTTGTGAAGAGCAGTGTGTTAATGCTTAACTCAAATAAGGTTTTGAAGGCAAGGGGGATGGGCAGTGTCAGTAGCATAATTTATGGGCCTCATGCATTCATTATTAATATTTACTGAGATTTAAAGGGAGGGGGCAGATGCTTAAAGAGAAAACCAGAGTTGCTCATATACTCCTTTCTCCATGAAAGAAAAACAAAATTCCCTGGACTCACAAAACCCTTGTCAAACTTAAAAAAAAAAAAATTTACAACCTAAAAGTTGAGAGTTATGTTTTATTTGGTGGGAATTTTTAGGACTTCAAGCCAGGAGACAGCATCTGAAATAACCCTGAGAGAACTGCTCCAAAAAAAGGGTAGAGGGACAAGTAGCCAGTTTATATAGAAGTTTGCAACAAAGGGCAGGTAGTCTGAACATCAAAAAATTATTGTTAGTTAAAGAAAACCAGACATCTCAAGTTAAGGAATTTAGTGCTTTTGTATGTATGAGAAGATGCAAGAGTCTGGGCTCACTGAAATCATTCCTTTCACATGCATCTCAGTTACCTGGGGCCAGTATCCTGTGTTTTTCTCGTCATGGGCTCCCTTGGAGCTCACCATAGGGAGTGGCTGCAGTCTGGTGGCTGCTAGATCACAGGTATTCTTCTCCTTCCTGAGTGCCCTTAGGGCTCACCAACTCATACTGGAGGGCTGCAATCACTGATAACTGTGACATCCGTGTTACAGGAAGGACTGGCAGGGAAGATTCCATTTCTCCATTTACGTTGTGAATCCGCTTAAATTCAGTTGTAACCCACCCCAAGATGATGCCATTCTCCCCTCCCATCCCTTCCCCTTCTCCCCCCTGCCAGCTTCAGCACTACTGTGTTCTTTTCTCAGAATACAAATTGAGCTTGCAGGAGGATGAGCAAGGCTCATGGCAAGTGTGATCTCTGCAAGTGGGATGAGTCATCAGCCTCCAGAGGGGCCTCTCTCCCCCGGCTTGCCAGCTTGTCTTCAGCCAGTCACCAGGGCCTGCTTACACATACCGGAAGGGATGTCTCCTGTACCATGTGGCTCTCTCACTCAGAGAACCAGTAATTGTAGTTAAATCGACCCAGAAGATGTTCTGTTCCCTGCGTTTATTTTCTCTAACTCCAGTTAGCTTTTTTCCTCCTTTCTGTTCACAGTGGGCATGTTATTCAGATGAGATGGTAAAAGTAGACCCACTCTGCAGTAGAACAGCAAGCCTGTCTTCCCATTCTGAATTCTAAATGCTTGAAGGATTTTGAGCTGAACCTGATTATTTTTGCTTTTTTACCACTTGCCGTTTCACACTGATCTGTTTATTCCAGTCTGTCTTGCAAACAAATATACTTCACTTCTCTTTCTCTCTTAATCCTCTGGCCCTTAGTTTTCCCGCATGGTTTTCCCCCACACTTCCCAAAGGCCTATTAAGTGATAGTCACAGTCTTTCTTCAGACAAGGAGGACAGGCTGCCATCTAGTGTCCAAAAAGGGACATGCGGACATGAAAGAAGTTAGCCAACTTCTGCAAAAGTGCATTGCTCTGCCAATATCTGGGAACAAGGATAAAAGTTTGTCACAGAGACAGGCTGTATTCATTAAGCGCTAAAGAAATGGTATGCATTTGAGAAAAAACATTCTTCTGCCCTCTCCTGTTATAGAGTTACCAAACATCCCAGTTTGCTCAGAGACCTAAGACACAGAACTTTTCGTGCTAAAATCAGGAAAGTCCTGGGCAAACTGACCATCTGGTCACCCTATCTGGAGAGATGAAATGGCCCTTGAGTCAGAAACTGGAAAAAAGAAGAGACTTTGGGCGTTTGACTGAGGAGAGAAGACTCAGCTTGAGAAAGAGAATTTTTGCTTTTATAGAAGAGACTTTGTGGATGTCACAGGGGAGAGGTTCAACCAAAGAGCAGAAAAATTACCTGACGCACTAGCAAGAAATATCTGGGATCAGGAGACTAGACTGAACTCAGGGGATTCTCTGGGGTCCTCCAGACTGAAGAATCTCAGTTAAAATCATCAGTCTCCAACCTGGATAAATGGTGGTGGTTTAGTTGCTAAGTTATGTCTTACCCTTGCAACCCCATGGACAGTAGCCTGCCAGATTCCTCTGTCCATGGGATTCTCCAGGCAAGAATACTGGAGAGGGTTGCCATTTCCTTCTCCAGGGATTAAACCTGGGTCTCCTGCATTGCAGACAGATTCTTAACCAACTGAGCTACAAGGGAAACCTGGACAAAGGTGGATCCTATATTGCCCTTACACACTTGGACTGGAATGGGTGAATTTAACTCAGATGACCATTATATCTACTACTGCGCGCAGGAATCCCTTGGAAGAAATGGAGTAGCCATCATGATCAACAAAAGAGTCCGAAATGCAGTACTTGGATGCAATCTCAAAAACGACAGAATGATCTCTGTTTGTTTCCAAGGCAAACCATTCAATATCACAGTAATCCAAGTCTATGCCCCAACCAGTAACACTGAAGAAGCTGAAGTTGAATGGTTCTATGAAGACCTGCAAGACCTTTTAGAACTAACACCCAAAAAAGATGTCCTTTTCATTATAGGGGACTGGAATGCAAAAGTAGGAAGTCAAGAAACACCTGGAGTAACAGACAAATTTGGTTTTAGAATATGGAATGAAGCAGGTCAAAGGCTAATAGAGTTTTGCCAAGAGAACTCACTGGTCATAGCAAACACCCTCTTCCAACAACACAAGATAGCTACACATGGATATCACCAGATGGTCAACACTGAAATCAGATTGATTATATTCTTTGTAGCAAAAGATGGAGAAGCTCTATACAGTCAGCAAAAACAAGACCAGGAGCTGACTGTGGCTCAGATCATGAACTCCTTATTGCCAAATTCAGACTTAAATTGAAGAAAGTAGGGAAAACCGCTAAACCATTTAGGTATGACCTAAATCAAATCCCTTATGATTATACAGTGGAAGTGAGAAATAGATTTAAGGGCCTAGATTTGATAGATAGAGTGCCTGATGAACTATGGAATGAGGTTCATGACATTGTACAGGAGACAGGGATCAAGACCATCCTCATGGAAAAGAAATGCAAAAAAGCAAAATGGCTGTCCGGGGAGGCCTTACAAATAGCTGTGAAAGGAAGAGAAGTGAAAAGCAAAGGAGAAAAGCATCTGAATGTAGAGTTCCAAAGAATAACAAGAAGAGGTAAGAAAGCCTTCCGGAGTGATCAATGCAAAGAAACAGAGGAAAACAACAGAATGGGAAAGACTAGAGATCTCTTCAAGAAAATTAGAGATACCAAGGGAACATTTCATGCAAAGCTGGGCTCGATAAAGGACAGAAATGGTATGGACCTAACAGAAGCAGAAGATATTAAGAAGAGGTGGCAAGAACACAGAACTGTACAAAAAAGATCTTCACAACCAAGATAATCATGATGGTGTAATCACTCACCTAGAGCCAGACATCCTGGAACGTGAGTCAAGTGGGCCTTAGAAAGCATCACTATGAACAAAGCTAGTGGAGGTGATGGAATTCCAGTGGAGCTATTTCAAATCCTGAAAGATGATGCTGTGAAAATGCTGCACTCAGTATGCCAGCAAATTTGGAAAACTCAGCAATGGCCACAGGACCGGAAAAGGTCAGTGTTCATTCCAATCTCAAAGAAAAGCATTGCCAAAGAATGCTCAAACTACCACACAATTGCACTCATCTCACACGCTAGTAAAGTAATGCTTAAAATTCTCCAAGCCAGGCTTCAGCAATACGTGAACCGTGAACTTCCTAATGTTCAAGCTGGTTTAGAAAAGGCAGAGGAACCAGAGATCAAATTGCCAACATCCACTGGATCATGGCAAATGCAAGAGAGTTCCAGAAAAACATCTATTTCTGCTTTATTGACTATGCCAAAGCCTTTGACTGTGTGGATCACAATAAACTGTGGAAAATTCTGAAAGAGATGGGAATACCAGACAACCTAACCTGCCTCTTGAGAAACCTATATGCAGGTCAGGAAGCAACAGTTAGAACTGGACATGGAACAACAGACTAGTTCCAAATAGGAAAAGGAGTATGTCAAGGCTGTATATTGTCAAGCTGCTTATTTAACTTCTATGCAGAGTACATTATGAGAAATGCTGGACTGGAAGAAACACAAGCTGGAATCAAGATTGCTGGGAGGAATTTGGATATATAACCTCAGATATGCAGATGACACCACCCTTATAGCAGAAAGTGAAGAGGAACTAAAAAGCCTCTTGATGAAAGTAAAAGAGGAGAGTGAAAAAGTTGGCCTAAAGCTCAACATTCAGAAAACGAAGATCATGGCATCCGGTCCCATCACTTCATGGGAAATAGATGGGGAGACAGTGGAAACAGTGTCAGACTTTATTTTTTTGGGCTACAAAATCACTGCAGATGGTGACTGCAGCCATGAAATTAAAAGACGCTTACTCCTTGGAAGGAAAGTTATAACCAACCTAGATAGCATATTGAAAAGCAGAGACATTACTTTGCCAACAAAGGTTCATCTAGTCAAGGCTTATGGTTTTTCCAGTAATGTATGGATGTGAGAGTTGGACTGTGAAGAAGGCTGAGCACCAAAGAATTGATGCTTTTGAACTGTGGTGTTGGAGAAGACTCTTGAGAGTACCTTGGACTGCAAGGAGATCCAACCAGTCCATTCTAAAGGAGATCGGTCCTGGGTGTTCTTTGGAAGGACTGATGCTAAAGCTGAAACTCCAGTACTTTGGCCACCTCATGCGAAGGGTTGACTCATTGGAAAAGACTCTGATGCTGGGAGGGATTGGGGGCAGGAGGAAAAGGGGACAGCAGAGGATGAGATGGCTGGATGGCATCACTGACCTGATAGATGTGAGTTTGAGTGAACTCCAGGAGTTGGTGATGGAGAGAGGCCTGGCGTGCTGCGATTCATGGGGTCTCAAAGAATCAGACATGACTGAGCGACTGAACTGACTGACTGACTGACTTGGAATTGTTGATCTGAGCTGTATATTGTTGGTGTAAATCCCTATATGTGTGTGTGTGTGTGTGTGTGTGTGTTTGTATGCTCAGCTGTGTCTGACTCTTTTGTGATCCCATGGACTGTAGCCCCCCGGGCTCCTCCGTTCAGGGAATTTTCCAGGCAAGAATACTGGAATGGGTTGCCATTTCCTCCTCCAGGGGATCTTCCTGATCCAGGGATCAAACCTGCGTCTCCCACATCTCCTGCATTGGCAGGCAGATTCTTTACCACTGCGCCACCTTGGAAGCCCATAAATTCCTAATATAATTTTAATGCATCAAGTAAATGCATTCAAGTAATTCAAGAAGTAAACCAGAACTGGTGCTTTATTGACCATTTGGGAATCCCTCAGTAAGCATGTGGACTTCAGGATAGTCATGGACCAAATGTTTGCTTCCTCTAAGATTCATATCTGGTTTCATTCTCAATGGGATGGTATTTGGAGGTGAGGCCTTTAGAAGATGATTGTTTCAATGAGATTATGAAAATAGAGTCCCCTTCCTGGCATTAGGGTCCTTAAAGAAAAGAAAGAGATTCTTTTCCACCCCAAAGGAAGAGCTCTCTCTATCCACCCCACCCCCAGGCCATGTGAGGACACAGCAAGAAGACAAGAAGGCAGTTGACTGCAAGCCAGGAAAAAGAACTGTCACCAGAACCTGACCATACTAGCTAGCATCCTGACCTCAAACTTTCCAGCTGCCAGAACTGTGAGAAACAAATGTCTGTTGTTTAAGCCACCCAACCTATGGTATTTTGTTATATCAGCCAGAGGTGACCGAGACAGAAGTCAATCTGGGCTCAAACTATGATTCTGCCATTAACCAGCAGTATGACACTGAGCAGGTGACAACTGTTCTGAAGCTCCTCTCAATGGGCTGTTGTGCAGATTGGATGGAGCATGCACATATCGTACTCAGCCAGCATTTGGTCAGCACTGAGTAAACCTTATTGTCTACCAAGCATCCCAGAGTCACTTCCCAGACCTGAAGCCAGAGTCTGAGGTTTTTTTCCCTTTTTTCCAGCAAACCTCAGATTAAGCCTGCATTTCTTTCTATTTGAAGTTTTCAGCAACTTCTTTACATCTTGATTTTCTTCCCAAATAGTATCTATTCCCCCTCCCCATGACTGGCTGCAGAGTGGAGATAATAATAGCATTTGTGGGGATTAAATGAGATAATTCATAGAAAGAGCCTAGAGCAGAGCCTGAGGCTAAGAGCTTAAAAATACTCCTGTCATTGTTACTGTATCTGGCCTTTCCCCTTCCCAGCCATAGGCCCTGTTCATTTCAGCAATTGCCAGAAATAAAGAAAACAAAGTTTTCTTAGAGATCCCCTAAGTTGCAGCTTCAAAGGCCTTCCTGGTTCAGCTGTTCATCCATTTCACTCAGCAAAGATTTGTGTGTCCTGTGCCAGACAATGGGTGAGGCAGGAAGACCACAGAATAAACACAGCCCCTGCCTTCAGGAAGACTGGTCATTAAAGGCAAATTACTGTGTGATGCAAGAGACAGGGGGACTTGGAAAGAACTTGGAACACATGAACCTGTGTCCCAGGTAGGATCTCCTATGGCAGTGATACTCAAACTGACACGTGAAAGATGAGGATAAGAATGAGAAAAGGGCAGTGGGAAAGGTGAAAAGAATTCCCAGCCTCGAGAGAGAAGTCAGGACGGCTGATATCAGGGCTCAGAGAAGGAGAGAAGACAGAATAGGGTGGTGTGGAGTGACGCTACAGAGAGAAGAGGCAGGAGCTAGAAAGCACAGGACCTTAATAAGGACATTGGACTTCCTTCTGAGGGTGATGGGGAGCCCCAGAAGAGCTGGAAGTAAATGATCAGCTTTTAATTTGGAACATTTGCTTTTATTCCTAAGGATAAAACTGAGCAAACATCATCTACCTCTTCTGTTCACTGAATTTTTCAGAGGCATATAGTCCAGTTCAGTTCAGTCGCTCAGTCGTGTCCAACTCTTTGCAACCCCATGAATCGCAGCACGCCAGGCCTCCCTGTCCATCACCAACTCCCAGAGTTCACTCAGACTCACGTCCATCGAGTCAATGATGCCATCCAGCCATCTCATCCTCTGTTGTCCCCTTCTCCTCCTGCCCCCAATCCCTCCCAGCATCAGAATCTTTTCCAATGAGTCAACTCTTCTCATGAGGTGGCCAAAGTACTGGAGTTTCAGCTTTAGCATCATTCCTGCTAAAGATATCCCAGGGCTGATCTCCTTCAGAATGGACTGGTTGGAACTCCTTGCAGTCCAAGGGACTCTCAAGAGTCTTCTCCAACACCACAGTTCAAAAGCGTCAGTTCTTCAGCGCTCAGCTTTCTTCACAGTCCAACTCTCCATTCCTTACATGACCACAGGAAAAATCATAGCCTTGACTAGACAGACCTTAGTCGGCAAAGTAATGTCTCTGCTTTTGAATATGCTGTCTAGGTTGGTTATAACTTTTCTTCCAAGGAGTAAGCGTCTTTTAATTTCATGGCTGCAGTCACCATCTGCAGTGATTTTGGATCCCCCCAAAATAAAGTCTGACACTGTTTCCACTGTTTCCCCATCTATTTCCCATGAAGTGATGGGACCAGATGCCATGATCTTCGTTTTCTGAATGTTGAGCTTTAAGCCAACTTTTTCACTCTTCTCTTTCACTTTCATCAAGAGGCTTTTTAGTTCCTCTTCACTTTCTGCCATAAGGGTGGTGTCATCTGCATATCTGAGGTTATTAATATTTCTCCCAGAATCTTGACTCCAGCTTGTGTTTCTTCCAGTCCAGCATTTCTCATGATGTACTCTGCATAGAAGTTAAATAAGCAGGGTGACAATATACAGCCTTGATGTACTCCTTTTCCTATTTGGAACCAGTCTGTTGTTCCATGTCCAGTTCTAACTGTTGCTTCCTGACCTGCATACAGAGTTCTCAAGAGGCAGGTCAGATGGTCTGGTATTCCCATCTCTTTCAGAATTTTCCACAGTTTATTGTGATCCACACAGTCAAAGGCTTTGGCATAGTCAATAAAGCAGAAATAGATGTTTTTCTGGAACTCTCTTGCATTTGCCATGATCCAGTGGATGTTGGCAATTTGATCTCTGGTTCCTCTGCCTTTTCTAAAACCAGCTTGAACATCAGGAAGTTCATGGTTCACGTATTGCCGAAGCCTGGCTTGGAGAATTTTAAGCATTACTTTACTAGCATGTGAGATGAGTGCAATTGTGCGGTAGTTTGAGCATTCTTTGGCATTGCCTTGCTTTGGAATTGGAATGAAAACTGACCTTTTCCAGTTCTGTGGCCACTGCTGAGTTTTCCAAATTTTCTGGCATATAGTTAGGGTGGGACCATTGGTAAGAAATACAGACCATTCAGACAAATAAATCTCATCCCAGAAGACTTCCAGACTAGGAAACCAGACTCTCATAGAGCCTATCAGGCAAGGTTGCACATTTCTTCCCAGCAACTCACGAAAGTGAGCAAGAGCATCAATGTGGAGCTCTGCCCCCAAGCCCCAGATGGTGAGGGCTGGTGGGGATGTATCAGTGAGCCAGCTGCAGGGCCTACACATGCCTCCTTTTTCTTTTTATAGCTAATCTTACTGCTAGTTTTTACAGTTACTTGACAAACCCAGCTTATTCTAACCCCTATGTGTTTCTGAAACCCCTACCTTCTGTATCAGTTGATCTGTCATGATTTAACAAAAATAGCCTCAGTGCTTTTGAATGTGGGTGGATGGATGGGGTGGGAGTATAGAGAAGTTGTATATAAAAAGAGAGAGAGAGAGAGAGAGAGAGATCTCTTTTCAGTCTTCACAGAACTTACAATCTTGTTTTGGGACAGAGTCGGGTGAATTCAGTAGGAGAGTAGAACAGTGATAATGATAGGGACAAAGTAGGTGATTAAACAGTTAATCCCACTAAGGAATCATAAGTAAAGAAAACGTATGGGAGATTCCTTAAAGTTAATGGTCACTCAAGAAAGCAGGTTTGCTTAACCACAAAACCAGGCAGGCTTGCTTAGCAACAAAACTGTGCCACAGAAACATGGGACAGACCCCAAGCAATAGTGGAATGAGACCCACATCCTGCCCAGTGGGGTCAGTAAGTTAATGATTCCTAGGACATGTTACTCTGTACACACTTAAAAAAAAAAATATATATATATATATATATATGGAAAAGGTGACATTATACTGAAACGTGAGATGATTTATCATTCTTTAGTACATGTTACCACCTTTTTACTCATTTTCATTTGTCATGACAATCCTAGTTTGACCAAGTAGGGACAAGAAAACTATCCCACTTGATATGGAAGAGGAACTGATGATAGAAGCTTGATGTCTACTCAAGAATGAGGAAGAGAGTAGTCTTCTCCCCCTCTCCACTCTCCCTTTGATTATAAATATAGCCCACTAAGTTCTTGGGGTGGCATCCTCTTGCCCACCTGCTTGTAAATCTCACAAACATCCTATTCTAATAAATCGCTTCTTGGGCCTTCTGTGGAAGTTCAGTGGTTAAGACACCAGACTTATATTGCAGAGGGCATGGGTTTGAGACCTGGTTGGGGCACTACGATCCCACGTGTCTTGCTGCCAGAAAACCAAAACATAAAACAGAAGCAATATTATAACAAATTCAATAAAGACTTTAAAATGGTTCACATCTAAAAAGTCTTCCCAAAAAAAGATTACTGTTAATTAAAGAAAAACCAGACATCTCCAGTTAATGAAGTTAGCGCTTTTCTATGTATTGGAAGATGCAAGAGTCTGGACTCAGAAATCATCCCTTTGATATGCACCTTAACTATCTAGGGCCAGTATCCTGCTTTTCTGCGTCCTGAATCCACTCAGGATACACATTTACAGATGGGAGTGGGGCACCAGTGGCTGATGGCTTGATGACTGCAGCACCCTCTGTTACTGATTTGGCAGGTACCACTTTTCATCCACACTTTACAAAAGGAATTACTACAATATTTACTTATATAAGTACTTTCCCTAAACCACTTAAAATAGGCTTCAACTTGAAAAACATTGATTTAGAATCAACATTTCAGAAACTCATCTAGTACATAAGTGAAATCATTTCTACAAAAGAGGGCAGAGTATATAAATTGTGTCTATTCTTGGAACCTTTTAACACTTTGCCCACTGACAGCTGGCTTCACTTTTGAACAATCTTTTTCTCCTGTTTATTTTCTCTTTTTAAAAGGGCTTTCTCCTATTTACGCCTGTATGTTTTTGCAAAATTTTTTAGAAAATGCTGAAAAGTATAGAAGAAAACAAAATCACCTATACCCCTAGCATTTTGGAGATAACCGAAGTAAATATTTCTAAATATTTTCCTTTAAATTCTTTTTTAAAATTGAAATTGCACTTGACAGTTTCGTTTTGTACAGAGCATTTAGAGTGAATGTGCTACATAATAACAGCTCTATTGAGCTGAATGAGACCCTAGTGAACAGGAGGCAGATGGCACAGAATGGTGGAAAAAGCCCAAGAGTTCGATTCTGACTTTGCTTTCTGGTAACTTGTAGATTTGGGGCAAGTTATTTAGCCATATAATAATTCTTACCACATTGAGTAGTTGTGAGCATTCAATAAAATAAAATATGTAAAATAACAGAAAAGTGGTGATGCTCAATAAATTAGAGTCATATCATTAGTACTATCAGCAATAATGTCTTTACTGGTGGCAGCTCAGTTTTAAAGCAAGAGAGTTTAAATTGAGCAAGCTGGCTGGAGCCAGACACAGTGGGATAGGACAGGGTGAGAACTCTGCGCTTTTTGGTGGAATCTAGCCTTGCGTGTCCAGAGAAGACTTCCCATATTCAATCTTACCCTTGAATACGTTGGTCTAAAAAAGAGAAAATCAACGGGAGCCAACAAACCCTATGTCTAGCCACAAACTTAAGGATAGTGATCAGAGCTCTGTATCACTGGCCCAGTGCAGGAAAGAACATGTAGCAACAGCTGCCATGTGTCACCCAGAGTTCCCTTCGGGATACAGGACTAGTTTCCCAGCTGCTGGAGTGCTGTTAGCAGATCATCCTTAGCTGTCAGCCCTCTCCAGGGGTGACCTCAGTGAAGAAAACTGTCTTGCGAAATCTTTTTGGAATGAGTCTCATCCTGTGACTGATGATATAAGGGTATAAAGTCCTGAGAAAAGCAAAGAAATAGAAGCTGCAAAGAGTAAACAATGGAAATTTTAGAACTGAAAATCATAGTAACTGAATTGAAATAAATCCTAATGATGGGATTACAGCAGAATATAGGAGAACAAAAAAAAAAAAAATCAGTGAACCTGAAGATAGGACAATAGAAATTACTCAGCCCAAACAACAGAGAGATAATATATTGAAAAATAAAAATAAGCAGAGTGTTAGATATTTATGGGACAAAAACAGAATATCTAACATTAGTGTTCTGGAAGAAAAGGAGAAAGAGGACTGAATTAAAAGAGTCTCCTAATATATATTGACTGAAAAGTTGCCCCAAGTTAGTAAAAGACATAAACCTACAGATTTTAAAAGGTGAGCAAACCCCAAAGAGTTAAAAAAGAAATTCACACTAAGGCATGTCATAATCAAACTTCTGAAAAGTAAAGACAAAGAGAAAATCCTAATATGAAATGGCATCCCTTTATAGGAGAAAACAATTTGAAATGACAGCAGATTTCAGAAGATAATACATGGAATCCAAAAGGAAAGTAACATGACATTGTTCAAGTGCTAAAAGAAAAGACTTGTCCTCCCAGAGAAAATGTCCTTCAGCAATGAAGGAGAAATCAAGTTATTTGATTTCTCAGATATTCTCAGATGAAAGAAAACTAAGAGAATTTTTTTGCTCATAGACAGAACTACACTAAAAGAATGGCCAAGAAAATTTTCTAACAGTAAGAAAATGTTTTTTAAAGGAATCTTGGAACATTAGGAAAGAAAACAAGAGCACATAAGCAAAAATATGAATAAATATAATAGTTTTTCCCTCTCTTGAGTTTTCTAAATTGTTTGATTACTAAAGCAAAAATTATAACACCATCTGATATGGCTCTTTATGTAGAGGAAATGTTTAAGACATTTGTATTACAAGTGGGGAGGGCAAAGAATTTAAATTTCTGTATTTCATTTGAAAGGGTAAAATGTTGACAATAATAGATTGTAATGAGTTAGGTATATATAATGTACTACCTAGAGAAACCACTTAAAAAGCTAACCAGGACAAATACTCAAAAGTGCTATAGAAGAAAAGGAATTCTAAAAGAAATATTCATGTAACCCACAGGAATGAAGGGGAGAAAAAACACAAAAAACAAATACAGAGAAAAAAAAGGTAAAACACAGACTTAAGTCCTAACATACCAATGATTACACTAAATGCAAATAATCTAAATACGCCAACTTAAAAATGGAGATTGACAAAGGGAGTTAAGCATATTACCAAACTATATGCTGAAATCAGCTATGTGAAATTTGAAATTGTAAACCTACATCCTAACACAAGATAGCATATCATATTTGCACCATAATTTATTGAACCATTTCCCTACTAATAGACATTTAGATCTTTTCCTGGGTGTTTGTTTTTGTTTTTTCTTTTTCTTCTTTTGGTACTACAAATAGTGCTTGAATGAACTCTCTTTTACATATATTCTTATACCCTTGGATAAGTGTTTTCACAGACTAAGTTCCAAAAGTGGAATTGTTGGTCTAGAGTCTTACCTAAAGTCAAACTTTAAAGAAAGTGTGGGCTGGGAGGATGAGCATAGACTTCAGCTCAGAAGGTCTGTATATGAATCCAGCCTTTGCCATGTGCCTAGCACTCTGTGACATTGAGGGTTTATACATAAGAGATAATGAGCGTGTAAACATCTTCTAGAAAACAAAATTCTGTACAAATGGAAAAATTATTCATCAGGTTGTATGGCATAGCAGAGTTTCCCTGGTAGCTCAGCTGGTAAAGAATTTGCTTGCAAAGCAGGAGACCCTGTTTCGATTCCTGGGTCGAGAAGTCCCCTAGAGAAGGGTAAACTACCCACTCCAGTATTCTCGGGCTTCCCTGGCAGCTCAGATGGATAAGAATCCACCTGCAATGCGGGAGACCTGGGTTGGAAACATTCCCTAGAGAAGAGCATGGCAACCCACTCCAGTATTCTTGCCTGGAGAATCCCAATAGACAAAGGAGCCTGGCGGGCTACAGTTCATGGGGTTGCAAAGAGTCAGACCCAATTGAGTGACTAAGCACAGTACAGCACACAGCATAGTTAAGAGAATGGGATCTGGAGCCAGACTGCCTGAGTGCTCATGTAAGCTCCACTGTTTACTGTATGCCCTGGGAAGATAGCTTAAGCTTGCTATGCCTCAGTATTGTCATATTTTTATAAGATGGGGATAACAATAGTAGCCATCCCGCAGAGTTGTCATGAATATTAAGTAAATTAAAATATGGGTAAAATATCTAGAATATTGAATAACACATACTAAGAGGCAATACCTAAACCGTGAACTTCCAGATGTTCAAGCTGGTTTTAGAAAAGGCAGAGGAACCAGACATCAAATCGCCAGCATCCACTGGATCATGGAAAAGGAAGAGAGTTCCAGAAAAACATCTATTTCTGCTTTATTGACTATGCCAAAGGCTTTGACAGTGTGGATCACAATAAACTGTGGAAAATTCTGAAAGAGATGGGAATCCCACACCACCTGACCTGCCTCTTGAGAAATCTGTATGCAGGTCAGGAAGCAACAGTTAGAACTGGACATGGAAGAACAGACTAGTTCCAAATAGGAAAAGGAGTATATCAAGGCTGTATATTGTCACCCTGCTTATTTAACTTCTATGTAGAGTACATCATGAGAAACGCTGGGCTGGAAGAATCACAAGATGGAATCAAGATTGCCGGGAGAATATCAATAACCTCAGATATGCAGATGACACCACCCTTATGGCAGAAAGTGAAGAGGAACTAAAAAGCCTCTTGATGAAAGTGAAAGAGGAGAGTGAAAAAGTTGGCTTAAAGCTCAACATTCAGAAAACAAAGATCATGCCATCTGGTCCCATCACTTCATGGGAAATAGATGGGGAAACAGTGGAAACAGTGTCAGACTTTATTTTTTGGGGGGCTCCAAAATCATTGCAGATGGTGACTGCAGCCATGAAATTAAAAGACGCTTACTCCTTGGAAGGAAAGTTATGACCAACCTAGATAGCATATTCAAAAGCAGAAACATTACTTTGCCAACAAAGGTCCGTCTAGTCAAGGCTATGGTTTTTCCAGTGGTCATGTATGGATGTGAGAGTTGAACTGTGAAGAAGGCTGAGCGCCAAAGAATTGATGCTTTTGAACTGTGGTGTTGGAGAAGACTCTTGAGAGTGCCTTGGACTGCAAGGAGATCCAACCAGTCCATTCTGAAGTAGATCAGTCCTGGGTGTTCTTTGGAAGGACTGATGCTGAAGCTGAAAATCCAATACTTTGGCTGCCTCATGCAAAGAGTTGATTCATTGGAAAAGATTCTGATGCTGGGAGGGATTGGGGGCAGGAGGAGAAGGGGACGACAGAGGATGAGATGGCTGGATGGCATCACCGACTTGATGGACGTGAGTTTGAGTGAACTCCAGGAGTTGGTGATGAACAGGGAGGCCTGGTGTGCTGCAGTTCATGGGGTCGCAAAGAGTTGGACACAACTGAGCACCTGAACTGAACTGAACTGAAGACAATTTAAATACTATCATTCTTATTATTACTGTGATTTATTGGAGACCATACAAAGCATTACTTCATGAAGAGCAGAGCTAACCAAATACTTCTTGATACTTCTTTTGGTTTAAAAGAAGTCCTCACATCTTCTTAAATTATGAAAATCTCTCTCACCATCTGCTTCCCCTTACTTGAGCTTTCTCACCCTTTATTAAATTTGTTGTCCTTTTCAACTTGTTCATGTGTCATATAGAATACTACATATGACCTACATTCTACATATTTAACTCAAAAACTGGGTTAAAAAAAAAGAAACGCTAATACTTCTCAATGATTTATAGGGGGAAAAATTACAATAACATAATATAGTGCTGCTCTGAGAAAAAAATTTTTTTAATCTGCCAGTGTATTGTATTGCCATCTACCATCACCAAAAGGCACTGATTATTATTCATGGTGTGTTCTTCTTGAAATACAGATGGCACATCCATGAAAGACAAAGCTCAGCCCTGCTTGAAGTCTTTCTGCAGAATTCCCACTGAGCTCAGCTGCAGTAGTGAAACAGAGCCGTCACTGTAGGTACAGTTAACCCTATTTGCCTTGAACATATTAAATGACATGAGGTTTCCCAGGAACACAATGGCCATGGCACTGGGGAAAGACAAGACTATTTATAATCTGATAAACAAGCACTGATTTATGTTTCTATCTACTATGTGTCATTATCTTTTTATCTTTGAAATCTTCTTTCTTTCCAGCACATGCCTCTCTTTTCTTTCCTTTTGTTTTTCCAAGAAGTGATAAGTTTGCCCATTCTCCAAAGTCCATTTTGGAGCCAGGGAACATTTCTGCAGAGGTCAAAAGTGTGCTAGCCTAAGCCACTTCCAAGATTATTGACAAAATTACAACCTTTTTCAAAACAAAAGAACTTCTATGAACTCTGTAGGATGAAATATTTTCCAATTAAAGCTTATTCAGCTGGCACAGGTTAAAGTTCAGAATTTTAGTAAGGATGTAAAGGTATCGTGATCATTAATTTATGTGTCCATTTGACTAGATCATAGGATGTCCAGATATCTGGCTATACATTATTTCTGGATGTGTCTGAGGTGTTTCTGGAAGAGATTAGCATTTGAATCTGTAGACTAAGTAAAGCAGATTGTCCTTCCCAAAGTGGCTGAGCCTCATCCAGTTCACTGAGTGCCTGAATAGAATAAAAAGGCAGAAGAAGACTGGATTCAACCTTTGAGCTGGGAGATCAATCTTCTGCTCTTGGCATTTCTGGATCTCAGGCCTTCAGACTCAGACTGCAATCTATATCATCAGCAATCTGGCTTTCAGACCTTTGAACTACACCACATTCCTAGACATCCACTTGCAGATTGCAAACGTTGTACTTCTCAGCCTCCATAATTGCATGAGCTAATACCTTATGATAAATTAATCTATCTATCTATCTATCCACCTACATTCTATTGGTTCTGATTCTCTGGACTAATGCAGGCTTCTTAACAGAACTCCTTGATAGAATAGTCCTGTCACCAATACATGTTTACTCATTTTCAAATTTGCATATACTATTCCTTTTCCAATGGACTTCCCAGGTAGCACTATTGGTGAAGAACCCATCTGCCAATGTAGGAGACATAAGAGACCTGGGTTCAATCCCTGGGTTGGGAAGTTCCCCTGGAGGAGGGCATGGCAACCCACTCTAGTATTCTTGCCTGGAGAATCCCATGGACAGAGGAGCCTGGCGGGCTACAGTCCATAGGGTCACAAAGAGTTGGACACAACTGAGGTGACTTAGCACACACACACATTCCCTTTCAAATAGTGTGGCTTCTGTTCCTAAAAACCTAGGTTTTGAAAATTTTGAAATTGAGGATATCAAGATCTTATAGACCTTGGGATTAAAAACAAATGTACCTCTAATTATACTCTAAAATAATGTATTGGTCCAGACAAATTTTTTAGGCTGGCTTTTATGGTCTGTTTATTAAATCTATTGTCAGTTTAGGTCTCCAAACTTATACTTGGCTACTGCTCATTACAGATGCTATTCTGTAAAACTGAGTCCCTCCATCTTCCATTTTCCCCAAGAATACTAACACTTTCTATCTCTGAGCCATAGTTTAAGGGCAAATTGATCACCAAGGAACTTTTATAACAGATGCTAGAATGCAACCTGGCAATGTACTCAGCAATAAAAATATGTGGCTCCATCTGCCCAGAACAGGACCACACTTCTTTGGGGAAATGCCATTATTATGGACTGAATGTTTGTGTCCTCCTATTAAAATTCATATGTTGAAGCCCTAATCCCAATGTGATGATATTTGGATATGAGACCTTTGGATGGTAATTAGGTCATGAGGGTGGGTCCTAATGAATGTGATTCATGCCCTTAAAAAAAGAGGCCAGAGAGCTAGCTCACTGTCTTTCTATCATGTGAGGATACCAGATGTTGGCAGGTCTGCAACCTGGAAGAGTGCTGTCACCAGAACCTGACCATGTGCCAGCACCCTAATACGGGACTTCCAACCTCCAGGACTGTGAGGAACAACTTTCTGTTGTTTATAAGCCATCTAATCTATGGGACTTTGTTATGTACTAGAACAGCCATTTCCCCAACTACAACCCCATGGAACTAGGGAGGTATGCTGCTGCTGCTGCTGCTAAGTTGTTACAGTTATGTGTGACCCCATAGATGGCAGCCCACCAAGGTCTCTCGTCCCTGGGATTCTCCAGGCAAGAACACTGGAGTGGGTTGCCATTTCCTTCTCCAATGCATGAATGTGAAAAGTGAAAGTGAAGTCGCTCAGTCATGTCCAACTCTTCACAACCCCATGGACTGCTGCCTACCAGGCTCCTCCGTCCATGGGATTTTCCAGGCAAGTGTACTGGAGTGGGGTGCCATCGCCTTCTCGGAGGGAGGTATCAGTTCAGTTCAGTTCAGTCGCTCAGTCGTGTCCAACTCTTTGAGACCCAATGAATCGCAGCATGCCAGGCCTCCCTGTCCATCACCAACTCCCGGAGTTCACTCAGATTCATGTCCATCGAGTCAGTAATGTCATCCAGCCATCTCATCCTCTGTCGTCCCCTTTTCCTCCTGCCTCCAATCCCTCCCAGCATCAAAGTCTTTTCCAATGAGTCAACTCTTTGCATGAGGTGGCCGAAGTACTGGAGTTTCACCTTTAGCATCATTCCTTCCAAAGAAATCCCAGGGCTAATCTCCTTCAGAATGGACTGGTTGGATCTCCTTGCAGTCCAAGGGAGGGAGGTATAGGAGTTGCCAATCGTAAGACCTCACATATTTGGCTACAGTGACTGGTCCCAAATCTAGGCAGGCTAATCAGAATCCTCTCTAGGACTTTCCTAAATGGAGATTGCAAGGAAAAGACTTTCCTCTCCAGTCAGGAACCCATAATAATGTAGGCATGGAGCACCATGAGGCCATGTCAGGGAAGGGAAAAGAGAAAAGGAAGTAGAGACAGAATTAATCATTCTTGGCCACATCCAAGTTCTCTTAGGCCAGATCAGACCACCCTTCCTGTTCTGTTCTCTGGTGATGTGGGCATTCCCTTTGTATGCCTAAGTTACTTCAGGTTGGATTCCTGGATTACTGGTGTGACCTGGTACTGACAGTTTTGCAGAAGATGTAAATTCTTCACATGATCATTTAAATTCTTCACATGATACAAAAATCAATCCTCAGTAAAAGCTGAGGGCACACTAAACTTAAAAGTGCTTGCGGCAACCAAATTTATCTTTATCAGTTTTCTGGTTGCTAAACATACGTATTATAAAATAAGTTTATGAAAGCTAGTGTACAAAGTGACTATTTCAGATTTTTGTCTGTATGTATATAAATACATATAATAATTGTCTTCCCAAAACTTAGATCAGACTTTGAGTCAATCCTATAGCTTATGTCTTCCACTTAATAATGTATTTTGGATATCATGATACATTAATTTACATAGATCAGCTTGGTGATATTTTTTTTTCCTCTCTCTCTCTCTCTTTTTTCATTTTACTTTACAATACTTTATTGGTTTTGCCATACATTGACATGAATCCACCATGGGTGCACATGAGTTCCCAATCCTGAACCCCCCTCCCACCTCTCTCCCCATATCATCTCTGTGGGTCATCCCAGTCCAGCAGCCCCAGGCATCCTGTATCCTGTATCGAACCTAGACTGGTGATTCATTTCTTACATGATAGTATACGTGTTTCAATGCCATTCTCCCAAATCATCCCACCCTCTCCCTCTCCCACAGAGTCCAATAGTCTGTTCTATACATCTGTGTCTCTATTGCTATCTCGCATACAGGGTTATCATTACCATCTTTCTAAATTCCATTTATATGTGTTAGTATACAGTATTGGTGTTTTTCATTCTGGCTTACTTCACTCTGTATAATCGACTTCCAGTTTCATCCACATCATTAGAACTGATTCAAATGTATCCTTTTTAACGGCTGAGTAATATTCCATTGTGTATATGTACTACAGCTTTCTTATCCAGAATGGGAAAGACTAGAGATCTCTTCAAGAAAATTACAGATTCCAAAGGAACATTTCATGCAAAGATGGGCTCAATAAAGGACAGAAATGGTCTGGACCTAACAAAAGCAGAAGACATTAAGAAGAGGTGGCAAGAATACACAGATGAACTGTACAAAAAAGATCTTCACGACCCAAATAATCACGATGGTGTGATCACTCATCTATAGCCAGACATCCTGGAATGTGAAGTCAAGTGGGCCTTGTAAAGCATCGCTACAAACAAAGCTAGTGGAAGTGATGAAATTCCAGTTGAGCTGTTTCAAATCCTGAAAGATGATGCTGTGAAAATGCTGCACTCAATATGCCAGCAAATTTGGAAAACTCAGCAGTGGCCACAGGACTGGAAAAGGTCAGTGTTCATTCCAAACCCAAAGAAAGGTAATGCCAAAAATGCTCAAATTACCACACAATTGCACTCATCTCACATGCTAGTAAAGTAATGCTCAAATTCTCCAAGCCAGGCTTCAGCAATACGTGAACTGTGAACTTCCTGATGTTCAAGCTGGTTTTAGAAAAGGCAGAGGAGCCAGATATAAAATCGTCAGCATCCACTGGATCATGGAAAAAGCAAGAGAGTTCCAGAAAAGCATTTATTTCTGCTTTATTGACTATGCCAAAGCCTTTGACAGTGTGGATCACAATAAACTGTGGAAAATTCTGAAAGAGATGGGAATACCAGACCACCTGACCTGCCTCTTGAGAAACCTGTATGCAGGTCAGGAAGCAGCAGTTAGAACTGGACATGGAAGAACAGACTGGTTCCAAAAAGGAAAAGGAGTATATCAAAGCTGTATATTGTCACCCTGCTTATTTAACTTCTATGCAGAGTACATCATGAGAAACGCTGGACTGGAAGAAACACCAGCTGGAATCAAGATTGCCGGGAGAAATGTCAATAACCTCAGATATGCAGATGACACCACCCTTATGGCAGAAAGTGAAGAGGAGCTAAAAAGCCTCTTGATGAAAGTGAAAGAGGAGAGTGAAAAACTTGGCCTAAAGCTCAACATTCAGAAAACGAAGATCATGGCATCTGGTCCCATCACTTCATGGGAAATAGATGGGGAAACTGTGGAAACCATGTCAGACTTTATTTTTTTGGGCTCCAAAATCACTGCAGATGGTGACTGCAGCCATGAAATTAAAACACGTTTACCACTTGGAAGAAAAGTTATGACCAACGTAGACAGTATATTCAAAAGCAGAGACATTACTTTGCCGACTAAGGTCTGTCTAGTCAGGGCTATGGTTTTTCCTGTAGTCATGTATGGATGTGAGAGTTGGACTGTGAAGAAGCCTGAGCACCGAAGAATTGATGCTTTTGAACTAAAGCATCATGTGGTGTTGGAGAAGACTCTTGAGAGTGCCTTGGACTGCAAGGAGATCCAACCAGTCCATTCTGAAGGAGATCAGCCCTGGGATTTCTTTGGAAGGACTGATGCTAAAGCTGAAACTCCAGTACTTTGGCCACCTCATGTGAAGAGTTGACTCATTGGAAAAGACTCTGATGCTGGGAGGGATTGGGGGCAGGAGGAGAAGGGGACGACCGAGGATGAGATGGCTGGATGGCACCACTGACTCTATGGACGTGAGTTTGAGTGAACTCCAGGAGTTGGTGATGGACAGGGAGGCCTGGTGTGCTGCAATTCATGGGGTCACAAAGAGTTGAACATGACTGAGCTACTGAACTGAACTGAACTTTCTTATCCATTTGTCTGCTGATGGACATCTAGGTTGCTTCCATGTCCTGGCTATTATAAACAGTGCTGCGATGAACCTTGGGGTACACGTGTCTCTTTCAGTTCTGGTTTCCTCCGTGTGTATGCCCAGCAGTGGGATTGCTGGGTCATAAGGCAGTTCTATTTCCAGTTTTTTAAGGAATCTCCACACTGTTCTCCATAGTGGCTGTACTAGTTTGCATTCCCACCAACAGTGTAAGAGGGTTACCTTTTCTCCATACCCTCTCCAGCATTTACTGCTTGTAGACTTTTGGATCGCAGCCATTCTGACTGGCGTGAAATGGTACTTCATTGTGATCTTGATTTGCATTTATCTGATAATGAGTGATGTTGAGCATCTTTTCATGTGTTTGTTAGCCATCTGTATGTCTTCTTTGGAGAAATGTCTATTTAGTTCTTTGGCCCATTTTTTGATTGGGTCATTTATTTTTCTGGAATTGAGCTGCATAAGTTGCTTGTATATTTTTGAGATTAGTTGTTTTTCAGTTGCTTCATTTGCTATTATTTTCTCCCATTCCGAAGGCTGTCTTTTCACCTTGCTTATAGTTTCCTTTGTTGTGCAGAAGCTTTTAATTTTAATTAGATCCCATTTGTTTATTTTTGCTTTTATTTCCAGTATTCTGGGAGGTGGATCATAGAGGATCCTGCTGTGATTTATGTCTGAGAATGTTTTGCCTATGTTCTTCTCTAGGAGTTTTATAGTTTCTGATCTTACATTTAGATCTTTAATCTATTTTGGGTTTATTTTTGTGTGGGGTGTTAGAAAGTGATCTAGTTTCATTCTTTTACAAGTGGTTGACCAGTTTTCCCAGCACCACTTGTTAAAGAGATTGTCTTTTCTCTGTTGTATATTCTTGCCTCCTTTGTCATAGATAAGGTGTCCATAGGTGTGTGGATTTATCTCTGGGCTTTCTATTTTGTTCCATTGATCTATATTTCTGTCTTTGTGCCAGTACCATACTGTCTTGATGACTGTGGCTTTGTAGTAGAGCCTGAAGTCAGGCAGGTTGGTTCCTCCAATTCCATTCTTCTTTCTCAAGATTACTTTGGCTATTCAAGGTTTTTTGTATTTCCATAAAAATTGTGAAATTATTTGTTCTATCTCTGTGAAAAATACCACTGGTAGCTTGATAGGGATTGCATTGAATCTGTAGATTGCTTTGGGTAGTATCCTCATTTTCACTATATTGATTCTTCCAATCCATGAACGTGGTATATTTCTGCATCTATTAGTGTCCTCTTTGATTTCTTTCACCAGTGTTTTATAGTTTTCTATATATAGGTCTTTTGTTTCTTTAGGTAGATATATTCCTAAGTATTTTATTCTTTTCATTGCAATGGTGAATGGAATTGTTTCCTTAATTTCTTTTTCTACTTTCTCATTATTAGTGTATAGGAATGCAAGCGATTTCTGTGCATTGATTTTATATCCTGCAACTTTACTATGTTCATTGATTAGCTCTAGTAATTTTCTGGTGGAATCTTTAGGGTTTTCTATGTTAGAGGATCAAGGTTCTGCAAACAGTGAGAGTTTTACCTCTTTTCCAATTTAGATCCCTTTTATTTCTTTTTCTGCTCTGATTGCTGTTGCCAAAACTTCCAGAACTATGTTTAATAGTAGTGGTAAAAGTGGGCACCCTTGTCTTTTTCCTGACTTTAGGGGAAATGCTTTCAATTTTTCACCATTGAGAATAATGTTTGCTGTGGGTTTGTCATATATAGCTTTTATTATGTTGAGCTATGTTCCTTCTATTCCTGCTTTCTGGAGAGTTTTTATCATAAATGGACGTTGAATTTTGTCGAAGGTTTTCTCTGCATCTATTGAGATAATCAGATGGCTTTTATTTTTCAATTTGTTAATGTGGTGAATTACATTGATTGATTTGCAGCTATTGAAGAATCCTTGCATCCCTGGGATAAAGCCCACTTGGTCATGGTGTATGATCTTTTTAATGTGTTTCTGGATTCTGATTGCTAGAATTTTGTTAAGGATTTTTGCATCTATGTTCATCAGTGATATTGGTCTGTAGTTTTCTTTTTTTGTGGCATCTTTGTCAGGTTTTGGTATTAGGGTGATGGTGGCCTCATAGAATGAGTTTGGAAGTTTACCTTCCTCTGCAATTTTCTGGAAGAGTTTGAGTAGGATAGGTGTTAGCTCTTCTCTAAATTTTTGGTAGAATTCAGCTGTGAAGCCGTGCTTGGTGGTATTTTAAATGTTTATGTTTGAAATGTGTCCTCCTAAATGACTATCATTGGTAATGGTGGTCACTGAGGGTATGTGCTATTTCACTGATGGAATTCTAAATTAGAGCCAGGAGACCTGTGCAATCGACTTTTTGTGTGCAGACAGGTTTTGCAAGAAGTTGAATGGTTGATTTCTCATTTCCATGTCAGGCTGTTGGCAGTATTTCAAGTACTCTTTTGATTCAGGGTTGAATCATGGGACAAAGCTATAAGACACTTGCCTGGCAATTTGCAAGGTGATCTTATAAGGTGAACAGTACAGGGAAAACAAAACCTGCTCACTCTGGACTCACATTCATAATCAGGAGTTATGAAAATAATAACAACTAACACAACAGCAACTTTTATCAAGTACTTAATAGGTACCAGGGACACTGGCTAAGCACTTGACATCAGATGTATTATTTAATCCTTACAGTAACTCTAAAATTATCACTGCTGCTGCTGCTGCTAAGTCGCTTCAGTTGTGTTTGACTCTGTGCAACCCCATAGATGGCAGCCCACCAGGCTTCTCCGTCCCTGGGATTCTCCAGGCAAGAACAATGGAGTGGGTTGCCATTTCCTTCTCCAAGGCATGAAAGTGAAAAGTGAAAGTGCAGTCGCTCAGTTGTGTCTGACTCTTAGCGACCCCATGGACTGCAGCCCACCAGGCTCCTCCATCCATGGGATTTTCCAGGCAAGAGTACTGGAGTTGCCATTGCCTTCTCCGAAAATTATCAGTATTTTCAGTAATTAATTTGAAGCTTTTGTCTATAGTCAGACAGATCGGAAGTGTCAGCGCTGGTATTTGACCTTGAGCTAAATAACCCTAAAGCCTGTGTTCCTCATCACCAGTTATTCTGCTCTCCAATTTGCTCCCCCGCAGCACCTGACTTGGAATGTTTATCTATTGTTACCTCAAAACTCAGATTTTGAAATGTAAACATTTTTACTGTTAGGAAAGTTTGTGGAAATTTTACTAACGCTTTTGTGCTGAGTTTAAGATAAATTTAGAGGAGGATATTACAATATCCTCTTGGTTAACACAACCTGGTGTAAACAAGGGTTGGAGGTTTATTGGTTGAGGTTCTGTTCCCTGACCACTTCAACTTTTGCTAAGTCAGATTTATGGAAATAATATATGAAGTAAGAAAATTAAAACTAATTATGAATAGCACCATGTAATTTATAAGGAAATCAATACAAAATATGACTTTAGGAAAATCAGATGAAGTATTAGTTTCCTATGGCTGCTGTAACAAATTATCACAAAGCTAGTGGCTTAAAGGGGCTTCCCAGGTGGTGCTAGTTGTAAAGAACATGCCTGCCAATGCCAGTGCAGCAGATGTAAGAGACACAGGTTTGATCCCTGGGTCAGGAAGATTCCCTGGCGAAGGAAATGGCAACCCACTCCAGTATTCTTCCTTGGGAAATCCCATAGACAGAGGAGCCTGGTGGTTTATGGTCCATAGGGTCGCAAAGAGTCAGACACAGCTGAAGCAACTTGGCATGTACAGTGGCTTAAAACAACACACGTGTATTATCTCATTTTTTTTAAATTAATTAATTAAATACTTTTGGGCTGCACTGGGTCTTCATTGCTGTGCACCAGCTTTCCCTAGCTGTGGTGTTCAACCTTCTCTTTGTGGTGACTTCTCTTGTTGCTGAGTGTGGGCTCTAGAGTGCATAGGCTTCATAGTTGGAGCACACAGGCTCCACAGTTGTAACACACAGTGTAACACATAGGCTTAGTTGTCCTGTGGCATGTGGAATCTTCCCAGACCAAGGATCAAACCCATGTCCCCTGCATTGGCAGGCAGATTCTTAACCACTGGACCCCCAGGGAAGTCCAATTATCTCATGTTTTGAAAAATACAAACCCAAAACAGGTCTGACGTGGCTAAAATCAAGGTGTCGGCAGAGTTGTATTCCTTTGGGTGGCTCTAAGGGAGAATCTTTCCTTTGCCTTTTCTTGTTTCTTGACGCTGCATTCATGATTCATGGTTCACCTTCACTCCAATCTTTGCTTCCATCCTCGCATCCCCTTCTCTGACTCTCCTACCTCATCTGTCTTTCTCTTGTTAGAAAGACATTTATTTTTTAAATGTTGGTGAAAAGCACACAACATAAAATTTATCATCTTAACCATTTTTAAAAGTACAGTTTAGTTTTATTAAATATATTCACATTGTTGTGCAGCTGGTTTCCAGAACTTTTTCATCTTGCAAAACTGAAACTCTACTCCACTTCAACAACTCCTCATATCCCCTCCCTGTAACCTTGGCATCCACAATGCTACTTTCTGTTTCTATGAATTTGACTACTCTAGATACCACATATAAATGGACTGATACAATGTTTGTCTTTCTGTGTTTGCTTTATTTCACTTAGCATAATGTCTTGAAGATTCACTCATGTCATAGCATATGTCAAAATGTCTTTCCTCGTTCAAACTCAATAATATTTCACTGTATGGATAGGTCACGTTTTGTTTAAACATTCAGTTGTTGGACACTCAGGTTACTTCCACCTTTTGGCTATTGTGAATAATGCTGCTATGAACACAGGTATACAAACACCTCTTCAAGACTTTGCTTTCAATTCCTTGGGGAATATGTCCAGAAGTAGAATTGTTGGACCATATGGTACTTCTATTTTTTTTATTTTTTGAGGAAACTCCATACTTTTCTCCAAAGCAGCTGTACCATTTTGCATTCCCTAAAACAGAATACCAGGCTTCCAATTTCTCCACATTCTTGGCAACACTTTTTGTTTTCTGTTTTATTTTTAGGAATAGCAATCCTGATGGGTGTGAAGTGACATCTCATTGTTGTTTTGATTTATATTTCTCTAATGATTAGTGATGTTGAGCATCTTTCCATATGCTTGTTGGTCATCCTCCCTTCCTTTTATAAAGACCCTTGTCATTATATTGGGCTCACCAGGATAATCCAGAATAATCTCCCCATTTTAAGATCCTTAACATAATCCCACCTGCAAAATCCCATTTGCTATGTAAGGTAACATACACAGATCCAAGAGATTAGAACATAGACAACTTTGTGGGACAGAAGGTATCATCATTCTACTGCCAAAGCCAAGAGAATAAGAAGTCTGAAGAAGGATGTTTGGCTGATGATTTCAGGTACAAAAAAAAGAATTTTATGATCAGTGACCTTTGAGACAGCTTTTAGTAAAGTGGCAGGATTGTAACTCAAAATGTTATTAATATTTTTATGTTAACTACTAATATGAAATTATATTTTTATATATCTGTTTCTTCCCAGAGGAGCTATTCTGTTTAAATTACCCAGAGTTCTCATAAGTTTGCTGCTGCTACTGCTAAGTCACTTCAGTCCTGTCTGACTCTGTGTGACCCCACAGACGGCAGCCCACCAGGCTCCCCCATCCCTGGGATTCTCCAGGCAAGAACACTGGAGTGGGTTGCCATTTCCTTCTCCAATGCGTGAAAGTGAAAAGTGAAAGTGAAGTCGCTCAGTCGTGTCCAACCCTCAGCAACCCCATGGACTGCAGCCTTCCAGGCTCCTCTGTCCATGGGATTTTCCAGGCAAGAGTACTGGAGTGGGGTGCCATTGAAGTAAAAACTCTGTAATCCCAGGCTAGTCTGGCAGCTCTACTTTATGCAGCATTCAGGATCTGTGTTCATTTCCCTAGGATGGAGTCCTGGTCCTTATGGTTTAGGCACATTCACTTTGTGGGAAGCAGGATGGATGGGGGGAAATGAATGTGATGTCAGTATCAGTTCAGTTCAGTTCAGTCACTCAGTCATGTCCAACTCTTTGCAACCCCATGGACTGCAGCACACCAGAACTCCGTCTATCATCAACTCCTAGAGCCTACTCAAACTCATGTCCGTCGTGTTGGTGATGCCATCCAACCATCTCATCCTCTGTCGTCCCCTTCTCTTTCTGCTTTCAATCTTTCTCAGCATCGGGGTCTTTTCAAATGAGTCGGTTCTTCGCATCAGGTGGCCAAAGTATTGGAGTTTTAGCTTCAGCATCAGTCCTTCCAATGAATATTCAGGACTGATTTCCTTTAGGATTGACAGACTGGATCTCCTTGCAGTCCAAGGGACTCTCAAGAGTCTCCTCCAACACCACAGTTCAAAAGCATCAATTCTTTGGCTCTCAGATATCAATATAAAGCAAGGGGAAAGATAAAAATAGACAACTTTGTGGGACAGAAGGTGTCCCACAAACTATAGTGTTAGATGTGAGGACAAGGCACTTGTATGTATGTATATGAGTCCAATGAATACTTAGAGCAATTGTAGAAGTTGTGCATGTTGGAGGTTGTTGTGGACTGTGGTCCATTAACAGACATGAGAAGGGAGTGACCATCCTAGTCCTAAGCAAATTTTTTTTTGTCTCTGCTCTTGAGAGAGGAAATATGGATTCTATTTAGGACAAGCTGAGATAAAAGTCAAGCTTCAGACTTTTATCCAGGTATAGATGTCCATCAGACTTTAGAAAAGAAGAAAAACTGTTTTCATCCAACACAGAAGAAAGTACCAAGAAAATAGGTGATGTAGGAAGAAACACAGTGGAGAAACTTTGAAGTAGTTCACTTCCAAGTCTTCATCTGACTTATTATGAAGCATAACTATCTGCAGAGAATAAGACAGGTGGGTGGAGGCCCACATGTTTCAAGCTTGTGGAGCAAGGAGGTTTACTAGGTCTTGGGAAGTATGAGGAGGCAATAGGAGACTGCGCATGAAGCACACACTTGAAAAGTGGTCATACCTATAAAGCAGTAGCTCCAGTGTGGTAGCCAGGGAAGTCACAGTAAGGGAAGGCTGCTGCTGCTGCTGCTGCTGCTGCTGCTGCTGCTGCTAAGTCACTTCAGTCGTGTCCAACTCTGTGCGACCCCATAAATGGCAGCCCACCAGGCTCCCCAATCCCTGGGATTCTCCAGGCAAGAATACTGGAGTGGGTTGTCATTTCCTTCTCCAATGCATGAAAGTGAAAAGTGAAAGTGAAGCCACTTAGTTGTGTCCAACTCCTAACAACCCCATGGACTGTAGCCTACCAGGCTCCTCCATCCATGGGATTTTACAGGCAAGAGTACTGGAGTGGGTTGCCATTGTCACATTGGGGCAAAGGAGAGGTCCAAGGAAACAGCAACAGAGGGGAATTCTGAAAGCCTGACCCAGGGTTTGCAGTTATATTGACTCACCCATTTGGGGGAATATCAGACAATTTAGGCCAGAAAGTATAATCAGCAACCAGAATAAAGCACCATGGTATGTTGGTGTATGTTGGAATATTCCTGTTTCTTGTTTTCTGGACTCAAAGAATGTCAGAGTTAGCATATGTCAAGTGATTAATTTTCTTCAAGAAATGTACATTTGGTGTAACGTTGGGTTACAACGCTGGTAATTGTAATATATAAAGAAATATAATAAAGGTGGAAATGTTTATCCCAAAATACAGTAAAAAGGTATTTGATAAAATTACATATCCATCCTTTATTTATTTATTTTTTTTCCAGAACAATGTGTACTTTAATCAAAACTTCCAAGCTACTAGTTTAGCTTAAGGAAAAAAAATCATATAACCTAACCAGCAAAGGCCTTAGCAAACATTTACATATAAATTTTTCAAATATACGTGTACATTTGACCCTTGAACAAAGCACTGGTTAGGGGCACCATCTCTTCAAAAATCCATATATTTTAGAGTTAGCCTTTTGAATCTGTCTGTACTTTCACACTTAAGGTTTCAACCAACTGTGAATCGCGTAGTATTTACTAAAAACAAAACCGCCCCTGCCCCCTGCAGTTAAACCCATGCTGTTAAAGGGTCAACCGTGTATTGCTAGCTGGGAACTCTAATTTCTGAACTCTGAGACAAATGAGCCATTATCACACAGACTACAGCCTTTTCCCAGACTTTTTGCAAAACCCCCCTCGTATGGGACTTCCACAAATTTCTACGAATGCCTGGCATTCAGGGCATTGTCACCCCATAAAGCAATGTACCACAGAAAGATGAAGGCTGGGTGATTAGCTTAGCAGCAGACCAAGGTAGGCATGTAAACTTGACCTGAGGTTAAGGACCTGAATACAGATCCCCTTATGCAAGTTGCGGACGTTTATTAAAGTCTTCATGTTGCCACAAGAGGAATGCACACCTTAGCCTAAGTGACTTCCTGATGCACTCCTCACTCTGCTAGTTTCCTCCCCATTTTAAAGACACCAACTTAAACCATTTGCCAGGCTGAATTAATCAAACACAGATGCCCTAATTCCTCACCCCCACCCCTAAGCTATGCAAACTGGGGAGACCAAATGTACACAACCCCCACTCCATCTGGCAACATATATTCAACATGCTACATAAAGTATAATTTCCATTTTATTGTCTTTTCAGAGACACCAATATTTCTTCAGGCTTTAAGGACTTGGATCCTTACATGGGCTTTGGTGGAGGACGTGGGGCAGCACCCACAGGTCTAAATCGGGGTGGAGGTGTTCGGTCCTTACGGGCTTCCCGAGAGCGATTCCTGACTACCTTGCTGTGAATGGCACAACTCACGCAGTAATGTAGTTTCACATACAGCTTGGGAAGCACGTAGCGGTCGAAAACACTCGCTTCAGAAATGTCCCTGACGGCTGCCGCCTCTACGATGTTCCGAATGACGAACTTCTTAATGGCCTTATCCTTGGGCACGCATCGGGCACAGTTGGTGCAGCGAACAGGCTGCACGTGGCCGCGGCCCTTTTTGGCACGACCGTTGTTCCTTCTTTTCTTGGTCATCTTGGAAGCGCGGAGGCGAGAGAGGACCATCCTTTATTTAAAATAAGAAACTTTACAAAATAGCAATAACTTCTAGGAATTTGTTTGACAGAAATATTCAAATTTCTACACAGAAAATTCAGGAAAAATAAACTACAAAATCATTATCTTTACTATAAAAATAACAAATGACCCATTAGCGTTATAATAGCTAATAGGAGAAGTTTCTATTCACAGTAACCCCCTGTGTTAGATTGCTAGAGCTGGCACAACAAAATACCACAGATTGGGTAGCTTAAATTACAGAAATCAATTTCTCAGGGTTCTGGGGACCGGAAGTCCAAGATCAAGGAGCCAGCAGGTTTGGTTTCTAGTGGAAACCTCTCTCCTTTGTTTGCAAGTGGCCATCTTCTCCCTGTGCCCACACACCCTGGTGTCTCTTTGTATATCCCAATCTCTTTTTTCACATGGATACCAGTCAGACTGTTCTCAGGCCTAATCTAACAACCTCATTTAAATTTAATAAACTCTTTAAAGGCCAAGGCCTTATCTCAATATCCAGTCATATTCTGAGATAGGGATTAGGGCTACAACATAAGAATCAGGGGAGCATAATCCAGTCCATAATATCCCCAGAAATATATACTATATCTAAATTTAAATCTAAGAAGATAAGAACAAGCTAAAGGAAGATAGCTATATCATGACGCGTCACTGGAAGACCTAAAAGAACACTTGAATAAATGGGGAGACATACCATGTTCTTGGTGGGAAAGTTTCAATAGTATGAACTGTCAATTTATTCAAGTTAATAAAGATATAACACAAATCAAACAAGGAAATATCAAATCTCTCAAATTTTCTTTTTATTTCTCTTCCATATTCATTATATTATCTCCAATGGTAAACTCTTTATTTCTAAAGGGCAGGCCACCATCAGTTCAGACCCATCAGGTTTTACCCTAAATCAACTTTCTAAACCTGGGGTTTTCCTGGTGGTTTTTTTGATAAGTGAGCTTTTCATGAGATGAGGAAAATTTAAACTTCTAAAGTTTTTTCTCATTAATTTGTTTTTGCCTTTAATTTTCAGGTTTTTATCTGAACTGAAGGAAAATACTGGTGAGTTTTGGGGCTTGGTGAAGAATCAAATGCTGCTGCTGTTGCTAAGTCGCTTCGGTCGTGTCGACTCTGTGCGACCCCATAGACGGCAGCCCACCAGACTCCCCTGTCCCTGGGATTCTCCAGGCAAGAACACTGGAGTGGGTTGCCATTTCCTTCTCCAATGCATGAAAGTGAAAAGTGAAAGTGAAGACGCTCAGTCGTGTCCGACTCTTCGCGACCCCATGGACTGCAGCCCACCAGGCTCCTCAGCCCATGGGATTTTCCAGGCAAGAGTACTGGAGTGGGGTGCCATTGCCTTCTCGAAGAAAGAACTCAGGTAGTTTTAAATCAAGTTCAGCCATACTTGGGAAAATCCTTTCTTCAGGAGTTTCTGTATGCCCACACTTAAAGGTTTGGGGTTTATAAGTAAAACGTGGCCTACTATAAAGGCAAGAAAGTAAACAATCTCAAAAAAATCAATTACATGGTGCATTTAAGCTATCTGGGTACCTGCTTGGCCTAGAAAAACAGTGTTTTCATTTGTCATCACTAGGCCTCAGGAAACTAGGCCCTAGCCACCACCTGGTGACGCTGATGACGCCGGATGTCGCACAGCTGCCTCTGTTAAAAAGGCTGGGCAGTCTCCTTTAAGAAGCTGACTCACGTGGACGCTATGTTGTGTGCTCTCAGCTGGGAAGCGGGGTGGATCTTAGGTCTCTCCACATTGGCTGCCTCGGGAGAGTGGGCAGAGTTAGCCTCTTTGATTGGCTGTCCGGGTCCTGGGAGTTGGATCAGGGGCGGGGCAATCTTCAGGGAGATTGCCCCAGGTCTTGCGGCTTCTGGGAGGGGTGGGCCTCGACGCAGACTGGAGCGGGAGTGGGGGAGGGTGCGCCAGAGAAGGGGCGGGGCCTAGCGGAAGGGGCAGGATACCCGGGGGGAGGCGGGGCCTAGAAATGAAAGGCGTTCTGGGCCAACCCGGAGAGCCGACTGTTCGAGGGGCGGAGCTACACCGGGTGATTGACGTTGAGGCCAAACCAGGGAGAGGCGGGGCCAAGGCCAGGGCCTGACTAAACCTGAAGACTCTGGTGGCTAAGGGGCTTCATCCCAGCTGAGAAGCGAAAGCCGCAGGCGGCCGCCGACTTCACAGCCGCTCGGGGTGAGTGCGGCGGGCGGGGGGTGGGTTCGGGGCCGGGTAGGGGCTGAGGCTCCTCTCTGGATCGGAGGCTTCGAAACACTCTGGGATCGGCCCAGGGCGGGGGGCCCAGGCAGGAAGTGCCTCTTCCTCGCCGCGCCCCCTCGGGGGTCCTAGCGCGACCGACCCTCGCCCCTCAGGGCGGGCCCTGGTGCCGGGGCTGCGGACGGACGAGCTGGCCTGTTTCCTCTTTGTGAGGCCCAGGCGCGGCGGCCGCCGTCGGCCCGCCCCCGCCGCGCAACCCGGGCGACTGGCGCGATCGCAACAGCCGCGACCCCCAGCTTGGCGCCCGCGCCCTCCAGCCCCGGCGCAGCCTCGGAGGCCCTGCACATCGCGGCCGGGGCCACAGGCCCGCAGTCCGCGGGCAGTTTGGCTGGCGACCCCACAGCCTCGGCTGCCCCGCCCCCATGGCCCGCGTCCCCGCCGCAGCGTCGGGGGCGCGCCCCGGGCTCCGCGTCGCGGAGGTCGCCGCGGGGGCCACGAAGTGAAGTCTAAACTCTGAAATATGCGGCCATAATAACGCCACGGCGTGGGCCGTTCTTCAAAAGGGCCACATCCTCAGTCGGCTGGCACTTGCCACCGGCAGTGTGGCTGTGGTGGCTTTTGTTTGCTGTCCCGCAAAGGCTGGATGCCCGCCACCCTGCCCTCCTGCGCCCCAGGAGACCCCAGGCCGAGGGAGGGGTCCGCGCCCGCTTGACTGGAGGGCGTGGCGCGACTGTTGGGCGGCCGTCGGGCGACCCTGGCCGCGGGGCGGCCCGCTCAGCTGTTTCCGGCCCCTGTTTGTTGTGCGGGAGGAGGCTGGGCCGCGCCGCGCTCGGGCCCCGTCCCCTCCCGATTGGCCCGCGGCGTCACGTGCCGGCAATCAGCTGGGGCCAGCCGGGGCTTCGGGGCCTGGGCGTCTGCGGCTGTTCACACCCGGCGCGGGGATCGCCTGCGGTCCCCACGGCGAGCTACATCCTTCCTCTCCTCGTAGGTAGGGCGGTAGGCACGCTCTGGCTCGTTTATTTTGCACTTGTAGGTAGGACAATGAGTGTTGAGGACAGCGGAAGCTGGAAAACTGAAATACTACAAAGATCTGTTTTATCCCGACATCTATTAGTCTTCTGTTTCAGGGAGGGTCTGGGAAGGCGTACAGCTTATTTTTAAATTTTTTCTGTTTACAGAGCCCTGTTGGTAGTCTGAGGATTTTTATTGCAGATCTCCTTGACAGATGGAAAACAAAGTAATCTTAGGCCGACCTTGTATTTTCGGAAAGTTAGACTTGCTAGTGAAATAACTGAGGATAATAGAGTATTAGCTAACTTTGCGCAGTCGCACATACAGTGTAGATCCTGTGTTCCAACAAAGATGACCCAAAATGTATGCAGTGTATCCAGGGTACATATTTGTGCCAGATGTGAAGTGTCTTGGTGTAATCTTTTTCTAAAAGTTCATTGCATACTTGTACTGTGTGTCAGATGAGAAGGAAATTGAAAAGAAATTGCCAACTTTTCTCTAGAAACTAATGATTTTTAGTAAAAAGCCTTAGGGAAATGAAGGGTAACAGCTAAATATTAGTAATTTATGAAATGAGTGTTATGAGAGTTCAAAAATGGGACAATGAGAAATGAAATAGGAAGCGTTCTATATAAAGTGGATTGGTATTGATTAGACCTAGAAAATGAAGAGGCTTTAGATTGCTATTGGGCAAACAGAGGCTTAGGAGAGAAAAAAAGGCCTGGAGGCTTTACAAATAGTGAGAAGGTGGAGCTAAAGGAATTTGGTACTTTGTACTAGAAAGGGAAAGTCGCTCAGAAGTGTCTGGCTCTTTGCGACCCCATGGACTGTATTTGGAATTCTCCAGGCCGGAATACTGGAGCAGGTAGCCTTTCCCTTTTCCAGGGGATCTTCCCAACTCGGAGATGTAGCCTTTCCCTTCTCCAAGTGATCTTCCCAACTCGGGAATGGAACCCACGTCTCCCTTATTGCGGGCGGATTCTTACCAGCAGAGCTACAAGGGAATCCGGAGAATATTGGAGCCTATCCCTTCTCCAGGGGATCTTCCCAACCCAGGAATCAAACGGGTTTCCTGCATTGTAGGCAGATTTTATCAACTGAGCTATCAGGAAAGGCCACGGACTCCAGTATTCTGGCCTGGAGAATTTCATGGACTGTATAGTCCATGGGATTGTGAAGAGTGGGACACAACTAAGAGACTTTCACTTTTGTACTAGAATACCAAGCAAATGTCATGCTCTTTGGAAGTGACCAGTGTCTTCCTTTAGCACATTCTCACCCAGCTCAAGGCCCAATACAGGCGGGGTGCTTTGGAGGGGGGGGGGGGGCATGTTTTGTTTTAAGTTTATATCTGGCAGCCATCTTATGTATAGGAGAGCATGTTGATGAAATGTGCTTAAGTAAGTTATTTAACTCTATACAGGAACCTAAATTGGATTTTAACAACATACAAAATATATGTTGCTACATCTGAAATATCTGGTTGGATCCTTGAGGACCTTTGCCTAGGTTTAGTTGCCTTTGCTTTATTTAAGTGGTAGGAGAGGATAAAAAAAGGTTTAGAAAATAAAAAAGGAAGGGAAATAAGGCCAAAATTAAGTCTAAATGTGAGATTAAACTAGCTACTACCCTCCAAAAAACAGTCCATGAGACGTGAAGCTAGTCCTAAATATTGAGATGTGAAGATAGTCCTACTGAGTATAATCCTGCTGAGAGTATCATAGTGCCTATAAACCAGTATCAGTTTCTCTGGTAATCCTGTGTAGTAATGGTGCTGGTGTAGGAACTGAACGTTAGTAGTGACATGAAGCTTGCTACCTCGCACGTGAATCAGGAAACCAGACAGTTGAACTACACTCCAGTCCATCCAATTAGAGACTTTTTGACTCATGGTATTGCATCACAACAAAGTAGAGAGATCCTGAGTTTGTCTTGCCAAAAACTGTTTTGGGGAGATTACCAACTCAGATTGTTTAGCTGACTCACCGAGTTACATGACTAGTCTTATTTTCAAGTGATGACTAAACAGAATTGTAGAAACATAATAAACTTGGAAAACGTCTAACAACAAGACATTATTTAGAGAGCAAAAAGAAAAATATAAGTTACTGTCAAATGAAGACCTGATGCCACAACTAGAATGTCATTTGAAACAGCCAACTAAACTGGTCACGTTTTAGAAGAGAACTAGAGGAAAGCATAGCTTGTTTCAACAAAACCTTGGCTTGTTGAATATTTTGTACAAAAGTTGGAGAGTTGGTTTTATGGATCAAACTCAATTTATTATTTTCTCTTGTAGGTTTTCAATAGAACTTATCATAAATCAGTATGAAATAGTTGATGAGATTACAGTAGAGATTAAGTGTTAATTATAGTAATCAGCCAAGGGCTGCCTTTGGGTTTTGTTCCTTTTGTTTTGGAGAGGGAGGAGACTGAAAACTAGATATACCAGCTTGTTTTCACAAGTTTCAGTTTTAGCCAGACTTTTGCAACACACAGCCTCTCCTGGAAGGGCAGATTCCTTTAACCTTTTCTGCACTAGGCTCCTGCACACTCAAGTCCCTGGAGGAGAGAATCTTTGCATCTTGCATTTACCCACCAACTCCTATGGTAGTGGGAAAGCCCGTCTTACCTGTCCAGTGATAGAGTTGGGTGGAGTGGGTGTTCTGTTGTCTGTGGCACTGCCCTGAGGAAATAAGTGGAAAAAAAAACCCATAAAGTCTGTGAACTGGGTGTTTTCCTACCAGAGGGTTCTTAGAGATCCCTCCCTGGTATTTTTAGGGTTGGGAAGTGTGATTCTTCCTTCTGTAAATTCTTCTTGCCAGGATTGAATCTGAACTGGATTATTAGTTACAGGGAGGGTAAGTGCCTATTTTAAGACCTAGAATTATGATACTAAGAATTTGAGATGCTTCAGAAGTTTCTAGCTTTCCTTCTGCATGTCATTTCTGTCACTTGGTCACTTTAGCGTTAACATGGTTAACAAGAAATGAAGCTAGTTAATTAAATTGTTACTGATTTGATTTTCTTTCTGAATCTTGCTTTCTTCATCTGTAATAGAGGGAGGTTAGGGTGGAGAATGTTGAAGATAATCTAGTTTTACTAGATTTACCTTTATTTAGCATTTATTGTGTGCCAGGCACTGTTCTCAGTGTAGTGCTATTTAATTTCCACAACTCAGAGATGAATACAGATACCACGGTTTTATTGATGAAGAAACTGAAGTGAGGATACCTTACCCAAAGTTTACACAACTTTTAAGTGGCAAAGCTAAGATTTGAACCCAGAGTTCCAGTATTTGGGATACATTGTTTAAATCCTGGGGGTGGAGAGAGGAGGAGGCAGCAGTTGGTTATACTATCTGTTTTTATAATCTATGTATTGTTAATCTTCAACATGCTGAACTTGCTACTGAAAGTTGAAGACTTTAGTTAGAAAACCCATGAAGAAAATGGGAGTGGGACTAAATTGATTATGTCAAATATTCCTGTTGATCCTTAAACCTGAATGCCAACCAAGTTTCCTTTTTTTCTAAGATTGCCTGCTTTCTAAATGAAGAGCTCTTTTGCTGTCTGAACAAGTTTTTCAACAAGGGTCAGTGCACTTTCTTTCAAGGGCCAGATGGTGAATATTGTGAACTTTGTAGGCCGTAAGGTTTCAGTAGCAACTATTCAAACTCTGCCATTATACTGAAAGAGCAGCCAAGTATCAACAAATGGGTCTGGCTGTGTTCCAATAAAAATTTATGTATGGTCACTGAAATGTGGATTTCATGTAATTTTCGTGTGTCACAAAAACAGTCTTTTGGTGTCCCCAACCATCTTAAGATATAAAAAGCATTCTTATGTTGCGAGCCATACAAAAACAGGTGGTGAGCTGATTATTGCCTGTAGGCCTTAGTTTTCTGACCCTTGCTTTTAAAGAAAATATTCAGCAATAAGCCAGACTAATGAACAAGGTGTCATATTTGTTAATGTGTATATGTGTGTGTGATGTGTAAATCGGCACCAGTGGTGAACAAGTGAAATTTGAAATTAATGCAGTACAATTTACATTAGCATTCCCCCCAAGATGAAATATTTAGGTATAAATCTAACAATGTGTACAAGATCTATGTGAGGAAGAATATAAAACTAATGAATGAAATCAAGAATAACTAAATAAATGGAAAGAATTTGTGTGTTCATGGAGAGCAGAAGTCCCAGGAGAGGCAACACAATATGGAAAGAGAAGAATTAAGTCAGAAGATTGACACTACCCAACTTAAAGACTTAGTATAGAAAGAAAGTGAAAGTCGCTCAGTTGTGTCTTATTCTTTGCAATCCCACGGATTATACAGTCCATGGAATTATCCAGGCCACAGTACTGGAGTGGGAGCCTTTCCCTTCTCCAGGGGATCTTCCCAACCCAGGAATCAAACCAAGGTCTCTCTCTTCACAGGCAGATTCTTTACCAGCTGAGCCACAGGGAAGCCCAACTTCAAGACTTAGTATCTACAGTAATCAAGACAGTATGGTGTTGGTGAAGGAATAGACAAATAGATCAGTGGAACAGAATAGAGAGCCCAGAAACAGGCCCACATAAATATGGTCAACTGGACTTTAATACAGAACCGAAGATTTGGCAGAATTTTGGTTATAAACTTGAACTTCAACACTGATTCCAAAACAGACATTACTTAAGCACAATAAGTGCTCTCAGAATCAACACAGAGAGCGTTAGTCATCTGTGAAAGCAGCTCATACTTAAGATATTTTACAAATGTGTCCCTGAAAATACTGTTACTCTTTTAAGTCCAAGCAAGGTGATTAGCATACCTGGGAAGTAATTTAGTTTTTTTAAAATTTATTTATTTTTAAACATTTTGTATTGGGGTATAGCCAATTAACAATGCTGTGATTTCAGGTGTACAGTGAAGGAACTCAGCAATACATATACATGTATCTATTCTCCCCCAAACCCATCTTTGATTCAGGCTGGCACATAACACTGAGCAGAGGTCCATGTGCTATATAACAAGTCTTTGTTATCCATTTTGAACACAGCAGTGTGTACATAACCTGGGAAATAATTTGGATGTAAAAACAATTAGAAGGAGATTGATTGTGGAAGGGTTTGTGGGGATTTGGGGAGGTGATGAAAATATTCTAAAAGGCTGGTTTGTGGTGATGGTAGCACAATTTTGTAAATTTACTAAAAATCATTCATTTGTACACAACAGTGGCCAAATTTTATGTCAATTATTCCTTTAAGAAAATTGTTTTTAAAGAATGAGCTATATACTATCCTATCAGGTCAAAAGTTTCTGACAGGATAAGCTCTGTATAAGCTCTTAGAAAGGGGTGTCTGAAGTACATGCCTTTCATAAGTACATAAGGCTGAAGTACCTTACTTTCGTAGCTCTAGAAGTGATGAAAATGTGAACTAAGTTATTGATGAAGAATGGGGAAGAAAGACCTTGAAAAGTGATTTAGGAGGTCTTCTCAATTTTGCAGTTTCTTAAAGAAGTTGCCAGGGTTTCTAGTTTAGGAGAGGGATTAGAGTTGCCACCAGCAAAGTTAGGGAAGGTAGGCGGCTCAGCATGGAGGCAGGAGCGGTGTGTGAGAAAGCTGAGGAAGAAAGACTGAACTTGGCTGTCTCTTCCGGTCACTAGAGAGTAGGTGGGGTTAAAAGAACTGGAGCAGAATTAGTTCAGATCCCAGCTTGGCCAGTTTCATAAAGTTACAGCCTTTATGTCTTCCTCTACAAAAGTAGGGTAATACATACCTACTAAGAAATTGTTAAGGTTGAATGTGATACATGAAGTACTGAATGCAGTATCCCATATGATGTTGATACTAAATATCAAGTCTCAGGCAGAGTTCAATATATTGCCTGCTGCTGCTAAGTCGCTTCAGTCGTGTCCGGCTCTGTGCGACCCCATAGACGGCAGCCTACCAGGCTCCCCCGTCCCTGGGATTCTCCAGGCAAGAACACTGGTTGTCATTTCCTTCTCCAATGCATGAAAGTGAAATATAAAAGTGAAGTCACTCAGTCGTGTCCGACTCTTAGCGACCCCATGGACTGCAGCCTACCAGGGTCCTCCGCCCATGGGATTTGCCAGGCAAGAGTACTGGAGTGCCTAGGTCCAGAGAAACCTAATTCAGGTGTTTTGCCATAGCTTTTAAGTGACCTTCCCCTTCTGTGGTGCAGTGCCAGTGTGCTTGCCGTCAGTCTCCTGAGTACGCACGGGGGAAATGAGCACCAGGTTGCACTCCTGGCCTGGCGAAGTGAAGGCCTAACATATGAAATTCAATGGCCTGCGAAGGTTTTTCTGTGTTCCAGAGACCTTTGACAGTAAGCGGTGTTTTGCTCACTTCTGATAGATTCTCTGGCATTGTAGCTTATCTCTTTTGGCAAATGAGAACTACATTTTACAGTTCTATATACATATATAGAACTCTATACATGGCAACCACAGCTAGGAATAGTGAGTCTGTAGAGATATTTTTGGTCTTATAATGAATCATGTAACTGAATTCAGTAAAAATAGTTGGGTAAAAGTTAAAAATCGTCTGAATTTGAAGCAGGAAAGAGAAAGCATGATGTTAAGTCTATTTACCCCATTTAGAAATAGTTTTCATGTATCCAGTAGTGAGCAAATGGTCACAGCTATTAATACTGAACCAAAGATAGAACAATATAGGCAGAAGGTATAGGGAGAGTTTGTTTTGAAGTTCAGAATATTTTCCTCGGTAGTATTGCATCTACTATCAGTCAAGTCAAAAATATCTGGTTATTCCTGAATTATTGTTGAAGTAACTTAGATGAATATTATATTTAAAAGTTTGAAGAAACATTGGAAGCCCAAGCTGGAGGATAAATGACAGGACAAATACTAATTTTTAGAGAAATAAAGACTGAGGAGTACGTCTTCAGAGGTGTTACCATAAAACCCTGCTGGTGATTCCTTTCTGTAAACGACTGGTAGTAAGAAACATGACCAAAACCAACTACTCACAGGCTCATTGAATGCTTAATTTGGATCAGGAGTCATAAACTCAGATGTCTTACAGGTGAAGTAATTATGTGGCACAAAACAGATAAAAAGCAAACGAAATGGCCTTGTGGGAAGCGTTGAAGGCACCTCTCAACTCTAGCCAGTTGTTGCCGTATGAGAATATATGTCCTGTGTTGCCAGCTCTCCCCATTGTTTAAAAAGAAAGGCTCAGAACAGGCTGTTAATGAAATCTCTCAAATTTTAAATGATTCTCAACTGTTTTTTATTAAAAATTAAAAACCCTGGGCCAAATTGAACACTAATGTTTTGGTGTGGGAAGGGTTGTTTTGTTCACTGCTGTGTTCCTATGCCATCAAATGAATTCAGCCAGCAGGCCTCAGATTTGTACCCTTTGAGCTTTGTGTAACAAATACTGTGTTCTTAGGCATTTGGGAAAAGTAATGCTGTCCTAAAGACTAAAACAATAGGCAGCAAGTCTTTTATTGTTTTGCAGAAATATAATCAAGAAAGCTAAATGTCATTTTCTAAGTCTTATGTTTTTACCCAGGGTTTATTCGTTGACACCCTTGTTTACTAGCTATAAATTGTAGTATATTTACTATTTGTTTTTCATTACTTATTAAACTTTCATATCATAGTATTTAGTAGGAGTCATAATTATCTTGGTGACAGAAATGTCACATTTCTGATGGCATTAAAACTGCCTTATGGCTGAAGTTGACAGATGTTAGAAGAAATGGGATTTTCTTTTTAATTTGTAATGGAATTTCCCCAAGTTTAAGATGACACTGGATTGCACATGGATTCTACATTTTTCTTTTCCGTAGCAGTAGCTGTATCAGCTCTGTATGGCGTTTTAAAGACAAATAATATTAAATATTTGAAACACAGGAGATGATCACTACATGAAGGAATAAATTCTTTTCAAAATGAAAAGCTACAGTGTATTCTTGATTATACCTAGATCTCTAAAAACGTGCTGTTTTGGGAAATTAACTGCAGTGAATTTGAGAAGTTGCATGTATTAACTCAACTTTTAAAATATTGGAATGTGATTATCCTTGTTTCAGAAGTTGGATTCAGAGCTTTTTCCCCAATGTTTCAGCGCTTCTGTGATTTATTGAATCAAAAGACTTTCTTAAATATAGTAAGTTATATAATAACAGTTCATCTTGCTCTTTGTTCTTATTTTTCTAGCCTTATGCCAGCCTAGACCATCTTGTATGTACTTTTCTTAGAGGAGTCAGTGTTAGAGTAACAGAAAAATTTTGGCTTTGACTTGAGTGAGCCATATTCTGATCATGATTTTCTGTACTTGAAAGCTGTGTGACCTTTGATCAGTTAGTAACCTTGAATAATCTATGAACTGGAGGCAACAACCTCACAGAGTTGATGTGGATTTTGAAATAAGTAAAGCTTCTCTGGTGGCTTGGTGATTAAAAAATCTGCCTGCCAATGCAGGAGATGCAGGTTCAATCCCTGGATCAGGAAGATCCTCTGGAGAAGGAAATGACAACCCACTCTAGTGTTCTTGCCTGGGAAATCCCATGGACAGAAGAGCCTGGTGCCCTATAGCCCATGGGGTTACAAAAGAGTCAGACACGACTTAGTGACTAAACCGCAACAGAGTACCTAGTATAGTGCTCCGCAGCCTCAGGCTTACCAGCTTAGTGCCGTCACCCTGCATGGTTGTGGATGCACCGATGACCAGAGAAACCAGGCACCCGTGCTCTCAAGCCAGGTCACACACTCTCGACCCGTAAGTCTTTCTCAAATTTCAGATACTCAGAGTATATACTTGTTAGTTGCTCAGTCGTGTCCAGCTCTTTGCGATCCCATGGACTATAGCCCCCCAGGCTCCTCTGTCCATGGGATTCTCCAGGCAAGAATACTGGATTGGGTTGCCACGTCTCCAGAATGTATACTTAACTCTGTACTAAACCTTTTTTCTCACCTCTCTGCTGGTGTTTCTGATCATTTGGTTTGATATTGTACACTGGCTTCTTGCCTTTTTCATATCAATCAAAAGAGAAGGGATATTCTTTGGCCTTCCTAGTGAGAATATTTACTTTCTTGACTCATTGCTTCTGAAGTGTTCTTAGCTTGAGTTTGCCTATTTGTTTGGTCCATGTGTGAACTTAGGATCCTTTCATTCAGAGTCAGCTATTTCATGTATTAAGTACTATGAAGAGATCATACATGTATTAAGTACTATGAAGAGATCATATATGTGTATATAAATGGTTCTCTGTGACACCACCAAGTAGATCCTAACAAGTTAAAAAATCATAATGCATTTCTTGTCCTTTTTTATCTGTTCCCAGGTTTTTAGAGCTTCAGCTATAAAAATGGGCAGGATTTTCCTTGATCATATTGGTGGTACCCGTCTGTTTTCCTGTGCAAACTGCGATACGATCCTGACCAACCGTTCAGAACTCATCTCCACTCGGTTCACAGGCGCCACTGGCAGAGCATTTCTTTTTAACAAGGTTTGTGGGGAAAACTGGTTTCATTTCCTCACTGGGTTCAGTGGAAATATTTGATAGCAATACCAGAATACCCCTTAGAGCATGGAGATGCCAAGAAGATTCAGAATGAGAGCTGCACTCCATAGAAATTGCCTGCTAGTTTGTCTTTGGGACTTCAGGAAAGCATTACTAGACTGTGATTTTTAGGCTTGAGAGTTTTAAAGATTATGTGATGATAAGGGTGGTCTCCATTGCTTCAGGAGACATTCAGGGTAAGAATGTGGTAGTGACTTCACAGACTATTGAAGAGGCTGAAACACCCCCATAGCACTAATTTACCCTTACAGGGAGATAGCTGCATTAAGCTGTTGTAGTTTGACAGTGCAAGGGAATAAGGATCATCTGTCTAACTTCCTGCTCTAATTTACCAGTCATCTTTCTGATTATGATTTGGCTAATAGGTTTGCTAACCGAAGTGTTTCCTGACTTACAGATTAATGTATAGTCTGCCTCTTTCTCTCATTTCTGGCTTGCTTTCAAATTGGTTGATGTGATTCTGCCTCCTGGAGTCTAATGGGTACTCGCAAAGTTGAATTTCTAGATATTCCAAATATCCTTGAACTACAGAACTAGTCCAAGGTACTGTTCTTAGATATTCAACTTAAACTTCCCCAGAGGACACTCCTCTCTACCATTTAGAAACAAGTGTTTTCTCTGAAAGAATTGATAGTGTATATACATCTTGGTCTTTATTTAGGTATAGAGCAGGGGTTGGCACACCATGGCAGGCTGTTTTTGTAAGTAAAATTTAATGAACCACAACCATGTTTATTCATCTGTGTATTATCTATGGCTGCTTTTGTGCTACCACAGCAGAGCTTAATAGCTATAACAAAGACCAGATAGCCCTTTTCAAAGCCAAAGATATCTGGCTCTTTATAGAAAAATGAAGCATGGAGGATTATTGGAATCCTCCATGTTCAGAGTCATTGGAAATTCTGCCATAGATTCTTTGAACCCACTTGAAAACCGTATATTACAACCTACCCCCAGGCTGTTAGTAGATAAAATTGTTTCAGAAACAGATTTTACAAACGTCTCTTTAAGGAATACCTGTTGTGCACTAGGTTCTTCTGTATTGCTAGCCTTGTCTACACTCAGCATTGAATGGTTAATTATAACAGTGGGACCAAGACCTACATTTTATGACTCCAAGTTAAGGGCTCTTCACTATAACATAGAAGCGTAACTAATGTATATAAATAGGGTGACTTAGAACAATACAATACATGATTGCATTACATATCCGGTTCAGCACAGGTGTTTACCTGTCCCAGCAATTTGTCAAAATAGCTCTTGGAAAGTGTGTTGCAGATTTGACAAACAACTATCTGCTTTTCTGAAGTTGCTGTTCTTTCACCAACAGAAATATTATGTACCATTTTGGGCAGATAACTTACATGCCTTTGCAATTTTGTTTTCATGTGTTTCTTAGGTAGTTAACCTACAGTATAGTGAAGTTCAAGATCGGGTCATGCTCACTGGCCGCCACATGGTTCGAGATGTGAGCTGCAAAAACTGCAATAGCAAACTGGGATGGATCTATGAGTTTGCCACTGAAGACAGCCAGCGTTATAAAGAAGGTCGTGTGATCCTGGAACGCGCTCTAGTTCGAGAAAGTGAGGGCTTTGAGGAGCATGTACCATCTGATAACTCTTGAAGAAAAAGAGAGAAATCCATCTTTTCCCAGGTCTCCTTCACTGAAAACAAAAATCTACTTACATACACTGTCACCTTAGCATCAGAGTCGGATTCATGAACTGCGGAACAAGAGGTTGTGAGAATCTATGATGGAACCTTCCTTTCTTTCCTTTTTTTTTTTAATTTTCTATTTTCCATCCAACAGCAGTGTGTAGAGAGAATATTATGCAGATGCCTTTTTTTTTTCCCCCTGTGTTTACATCTTGAGGCAGAATAGTCTATCTGCAGCTACATGGTGGGCTATGTGAGGAAAAAAATCTGGGCTATTAAGAGTGAAAAGTATTTTATGTAAATTTTGAAAGGAAAATGTGTCAAGAGCATGGTTTTTTAAATTTATTTGGGCTTCATTTTAAGACTTTTTTAAAAAAAACCAGTTATTTCACTTGATTTGCTAGCTTCAGAGAAGAGATCCGAATTTGTGACCAGCGCTAAAGGTTCAGTGTTAGTATTGCTTGTGCTGGCCATTGTGCCATATTCTTGTTGGAGATGAACCGTAGCATCAGAGCCCATTCTTCCTTGTCAGTCTTGACCCAAAGATGTCACCATTCCTAGTTATTTGTCACCACATAATTGGTGTTGATTGGAAACTTTTCCTGATATGGGGCAGAACTGCTTGGTTGTCTTTTCCATGTAACTTAAGCATAGTAATATAAATAAAGTAATAGTTGGATGTTTTTGGTCCTGTGTTGCTTTTAAAATCACCTTTCGAAAGAGCAGAGTATTTGATAAGTAATTGTCATAGTAGTGTTTCTTTTCATCTCTTAAACCAAATTGACTGTATATAAGATACTTCTTCGTTTAAATTAAAGCATACTGTTTAAATCCACAGTATTGTATTTAGAAAACAACTGAACAGAATGTCTGTGCATTCATGCAGAAAGCATTTCTTCTGCATGTGTTTTAAATGGAGGGAAGTGAAGCAGCCTATCTAAAAATACTGCTTTGCAAAGCATTTCAGCATATCCTTTTCAATTTTGCATTGATTTTGACAAGTCTGTAGAGCCTGATAGTTACATCAAAGGATTTAGATCTCCTAGCATTATTTTCTCAGATCTTCCTTCAGAAGTTTAGGTGTTGAAATCGAAACTGTACTTGGTCCCTTCAAGTTGATAGGGATCAAATTTGACTCAGGGGTTATTTGAGCCCAAAATTTACAGCATTAAGAAGTATTAAAGTGTAAATGTTTCTTTATCCAAACCATTTCTAGGTATTTTAGTATTTGTTTCTGGTGGAATAAATGGCATTAAAATTGGCTAAATACTTCAATGAATGAATGAATGGCTGCTTGCTCAATTTCTAGGTTCTATAGCAGTGAATGTTATGATTAAAAATATAGTCTCTGTCTGAAGATGAAATTTGTCCTAAATTAATTGGCAAAATCATCCTGTCATTGATATTAGAAGTGACTTCTGAGTACAGTTAGGATTTTCTCTTATTTGCCTTTGGGCTCTTGGTTAGAGGCATATGTCTCTTGATTTGGTAGGTGTATAATACTGCATTTGAGATATGTGGACACAAATTCTTCTCTTTCCTTCACAATGGACTAAATCTTCGAGCATTAAGAAATAGCACTGATTCCCATTCATTTCCATACTGGCCTTTGATTATATGCAGACTGCTAGTAGCATGCCTTACCTTTAGCACTATGTGCATTTGCTGTCACAATAAAGTATATTTTGTCTTGCATTGGTGCAAAACTGCTACTTATTTTCCACTGACCTTTTTCCTAGTGATCATCTTAATTTTTAATCTATGAACACGTACATCATACCTTTGAGTAGCTATTGCTTTTTTCAGTAGGCAGTGATAAGGTGACATTATGGTTTAGTTAATTCTACCTAATTTACAACTGGAAATATTGAATTTACCAATATTAACTTCTCTGAGATGATTTTTGCCTCAGACACTAGCAACTATAGTTGTAGTGTACATGAACAAATAAAAGTGTCATAGCACCAGGTTAACTTTTAGGTGACTGCACCAGAGCGTGTTTCTCTCTGCCCTTCCTTTTAAAAACTTCCTTTGGCGAAAAAAAAAAAAAAGCAAAAACAAAGAGCAATGTGGAGGATCCAGTCAGATTGGATTGTTTACAGAAAAGTAAGCACACTGTTGACTTGAGATGGGAAACCGCTAATGGGGATGATTTTGTTGTGGGAAGGGGGAAGGTTAACCAGATACAGGTGAGTATACTATATAATGAGTGGCTTACTGAAGTGTGACTACATCCTAAAGTGAGTATTCCAGGTTTAAAAATTTTTAGTAATTATGTAATAATCTAAGTTACAATTGCGAGTGGCTATTTTGATACTGGAGGAGAAAATAGCTATACCATTAACTTTTCTAAATTACATATTCATAAAGGTCATATGGGGTGTTTAAATGCAAAGTCTGGGCCCTAGCCTAGACCTGTATCAGTTCACAGGTAATTTTTGGTCAGGCAGGTTATAAAAGGTACCCGTTGTAAAATATTCAGAGATATTATCATTTTTAGAACAGTTAAAAATACCTCACAGTTGAAACAGATCTAGTAATTAATTGCATGTCTGTCTTTAACACTGGCTTTCCAGGAGCCATATAAAACCAAAACTCTTAATTCTAATCTTAGAAAGATGTGAATTGAGAATAGAGCAAGATTAAACTGAAAGACTCCTGTTAGGGTAGCACATTACAATGATATGAAGGTATCTATTAGAAGCAGAACTAAGAGAAGTTAGCATGGATACTTATTGTAAATTGGATATGAATTGTATGGCTTCTATATTTTAAAATATTTGTATTTCCCAAATTGAAACTTCCATATTAAGGGAAAAAATACATACATTTCAAAGCACTATTAAGGGTTCTGTGATCCTGGGCATCGCTTTACGTATTTGTTTTTTAAAATCATCTGCATTTTGACCTCTTGGGGGCTTGTTAACAGTGAATTATGTCTTCATTCCCTCCCATGAAACTGGATTGGTCTCTGAGCTGGAGCCAAAAAATCTGATATTTTACCAAACCACAAAGATAACCTATCTCCTATTACATGAGAATCACTAATCTCAAAGGGTTATCCAAACAGTGTATAGTTGTGTTACCACTTGGTAAAAGTAGGTGTTTATCACAGGGGGCCCACAGACTTAGAAGTATGACTAATAAAAAACAGATAATTACAGTTTCCACCTGCTTTTTTGAAAACAGTGGCTTTTTAAAACAGTTAAGTACAATAGATAAACATATAAGGAGAGGAAAAGTCTCTGGGAAAGAGTTTCTAGAAAGATCACTGGACTTTAAGGACTGGCCATCAATGCTGTGATTTATTGGCTGTGTGACTTTGGGAAGTATGTGACTTAACCTCTGAACCTTAGTTTTCTCAAGTATGGATTATGAAAACAAGCCCTATCTTAAGTGATTCTGGTTATAAAATAGTGAGATACATGGCCTAAAAACCTGTAAAGTATCATGCAGATGTTTAGAATAACTGCTATATGTTTGTTTTCAATAATCCTGAACAACACTTCCCAACCTTTACCCTAAATTAATGAATGACTGGAATGCTTTCAAAGCTATAACTCCTTCCTGGTCTTGATATGTACTGCTAAACCTTTAAGCAAATTAGGGCATGAAATCTGCTATTTATCAAATGTTACTGTCTTGACCTTTCACCGTAAGAAATCTTTTATAATCTGCTACAATAGACACTTTACTTTGAAAAATCATCAAAGCTATTTTTCTCCCACCATGGAACAGAAGGAAGAAAAGGTAAAAAGTTCATTAAATACAGCCTCAATGATAAAAATTTTAAAACTTCATTTCCCATTTCCACCCCCAACCCCTGTCAGACAACGTTGCTTTTTGAAAAGAGTACTACAAGAATATTCACTAAAATTCCACTAGTTAGTTTTCAAATCCAACTTTCTTTCTCCAGTGTTTGCCTCAGCCTGTCTCTCACTACTGCTATAAGATTGTGAGAAATCGTTCATATACGAAATCATCTTGTTTCAATCCTACTCTGGCAATATGCTCTACAGATGAACAAGTTGTCTCTCATCCCCAGATTTCTAGCAAAATACAAATTTTGTCTAATTTTAAAAACTTGCATCCAGAGCAAAGCCCGGCTTTGAAAAAGGTATTGACCAGAAGTTTTTAGGGATTGGTGCAGTTTGAGAAACTCCACTGGTGTGCCGGTGAGTCAGGAAGTTGGCTTCAGCTGTCCCCAGAATTTCATTCTTCTTCCGTTAACTCTTGAGGAGCCATGGAGTAAGCTGTCAACAACTGGCACATCACCTTCTCAGCTAATCTGCTGACTACCTGTAGCCATCCCAGAAAATGCTGGGCAAGTGGAGGCAACACTATGAAAGCATGAAAATCCATGAGTATTCTATGTCCCTAACTAAACCCCCCTCCCTTCCCCAGCTTCCAAGCCAACTGGAAGGAGCTCAGAGGCATTTCTGAAAGCTGTCAGTATGCCAAAAGGAGTCAAGTATTTCCATCCCCTTCCTAAGTCTTAGGTCCTGTTTCTGAGTAGACTCCTTAGAAAATGAGTTTCAAAGATGGCGGGTGGGGTGGGGTGGGGTATATTTAAGGACTTGAGTAATAAGGTGTAAAGTAGTCCAGTGGTCCCACTGAATAAAAAACGTTAACATAAAATCAGCTGAAATCCATGCTACCAGTAAAGCACCAGTAGGTGGCAGGAGTACACAGGATATTCAGTACTTACGTGCCAGCCTGACCTGCCTTGGAGAAGAGTAACAGGAGGCAGTCTGTTATTGTCGTTAATAATCAGCTGGATTGAAGCAAGAAGAGATTTTACTCTGGTAGAGCTGAATTATTGTGGGAGGGTCAAATCAAATTATATGTGAGAAATACCCTAGAAACTATGAATTACTATACAAAGAGTTGGAGAAGGCGATGGCACCCCACTCCAGTACTCTTGCCTGGAAAATCCCATGGACAGAGGAGCCTGGTAGGCTGCCGTCCATGGGGTCGCGAAGAGTCAGACACGACTAAGTGACTTCCCTTTCACTTTTCACTTTTATGCATTGGAGAAGGAAATGGCAACCCACTCCGATGTTCTTGCCTGGAGAATCCCAGGGACGGGGGAGCCTGGTGGGCTGCTGTCTACGGGGTCACACAGAGTCGGACACGACTGAAGTGACTTAGCAGCAGCATACAAACTAATATTGTTTCCTGTTTTTGTGTTGATAAGTGATTTTTTTTTTCTGCTGTGTTTCTTTTAGTATCCAAAGTTTTAGCTTATACAACTTCGAAATTTTTCCGACAACTAACTTTATAATGGCTTTTATTTTGGTCTTGACAACCTGAGGTCATAGAAACATCACAGTGTGACTTTGAAGTTAGTTAACTTCTTGAAGCTTCATTTCCCCAACTTTAAAATATGGAAACTAATTTCCAGAGAACATGTGTGAAAACTGTAAGCCATGCAGTATTCTAAAAATAAAATATATTCCTATAAACTGAGTGAGGTTCAATGGATTATTTAACTAGTGTAGGCTCCAGTTGCTAGAAAGTATTTGCTCATACATTTTTCCATATTCAGCAATATTTGCCTGTTACATGTGTCAGGCAGTATGCTAGTTGTTAGTCAGCAACACCTGGCACCCACTTGCCAGAAGCCTTATGAAGGATGTTTGCAAAGCCCAGTAAAAAGCCTCAAAGCCACTCTATCAGTACAGGATGTGTTCTGCTGCAGGAACTGAAGGCATTCGACATAGGGACGCACAAGCTCATAAAGCAGAATAAAAGGCCTTCGTTCTTCCAATTGATTAAGTTCTAAGTTTGAAAAAGAGGAAACCTCCCATATTAAATGTGAATAACAGAAATCATCCTTCCATGTGCAACGGATTCTGAAATTGGATTATCCTTACATTCTAAAGCTTCATCTGTCTCCCTTCCAGAAACAAATGTAAATCAGCATTTTCAGGGCACATGGAGAAAAGAAGGAACACCAGCTTACCTCTGACAACCTCTATGCCAAGTAGAGGACTTCCATCACAGTGAAAGGCAGGACCAAGGCTCAGAGCCTTTGCACAAGAAACATCGCAAGTAAACTTAAACTGCTCTTTAAATTGGATTGAGGTAAGAAAGGTGAAAGTGAAAGAATTGTAAACTCATAGGAACTCCGATTTAGGCGTTATCTAATTAGTGAGCTCAAACTCAGATGCCTTTGGATCCCAGATATCTCGTTAAAATAAGGAAAGTGGGCAGGGTATAAGACTACTGAAGGTGGTGGTACTACTGAAGGGAGTGAAGAGCGGGTGCATACCCCACTTACAGACAGATGTTTGGTTTAAGTCACCTTAGAGTAACTGGCCAAACACAGCTTATCCTTTGTACCTTCAGAGCTTCTGCTTACATCCCTCACCTAGTCCATCCTCTCATTTTAAACATTTGGAAACTAGGACCAGGAGAGGAGACGTGACTAAGGCATGTTCTCATTGTAAGTAGCAGAGAGGTTACATTTAAGGTGAGGCATGTCGCACAACAGAGCACTGCAGAATGAGCTAGAGGTCGCGTGTATTATTCATAGGAGGAGCCTTGGGAGGCTGACTGCCTAAGAGCCAGGACTCCATGGCCAGAGGGCCTGTGCCAGAATCCCAGTTCTAACACTTAAGAACTGTGCCCTGAGCAAGTTTCTTAACCTTTCTGTGCCTTGGCTTCTTTGTCTCTAAAAAGGGGATAATGATAGTACTGATTCCATAGGGCTGTGCTGAGGATAAAGTGAGGTAGTATGTGGAAAACGCTTACACCTGTGACTTGTGTATCATCACCTCCATTTGCAGGTAAGGAAATACCTGCTAACAGGTCAAGGTCACACAGCTTTACTAGAGGTCAGAAATCTGCATGCACACTAATTGGCACACATACACACACACACACACACACACACACACACGAAGCTGGCATGGATCTCCCTCTCAGGCATACTGATTTCACAACCTGACCTCCTGAGCCTCACATCTGCAGTGACCGACGAGAAGGAGAACAAGAGGGGCCAGAGCAGAGGCCAGAGCTCAGTGGCCAGTTGGATTGTTCTATTCTCAGGAGTAATGTAGGCTTCCAGAAAAGCAAGCACAGGGATGATGCAGTTAACATACATCAGTGTTTCTCAGACTTCAGCACATGTTAATATTAGAACTAACTGCAGGGTATGTGAACACAGAGCCCTGATACTGTGCACAGCGTTTCTGAGTCAGCAGGTCTGGGATGGAGCCCAAGAATTTGCATTTCTAACAAGTTCCCAGTAATGCTGAAGAAGCTGAAGTTGAATGGTTCTATGAAGATCTATAAGACCTTCTAGAACTGACATCCAAAAAAGATGTCCTTTTCACTATAGGGGACTGGAATGCAAAAGTAGGATGAAGGGAATGGCAAGCCACTTCAGTATTCTTGCCTTGAGAACCCCATGAACAGTATGAAAAGGCAAAATGATAGGATACGAAAAGAGGAACTCCCCAGGTCGTTAGGTGCCCAATATGCTACTGGAGATGTCAAGAGCTACCTGGAGTAATAGGCAAGTTTGGTCTTGGAGTACAAAATGAAGCAGGGCAAAAGCAAACAGAAGCACTGGTAATAGCAAACACCCTCTTCCAACAACACAAGAGAAGACTCTACACATGGACATCACCAGATGGTCAATACAGAAATCAGATTGATTCTATTCTTTGCAGCCAAAGATAAAGAAGCTCTATACAATCAGCAAAACCAAGACCCAGAGCTGACTGTGGCTCAGATCATGAACTTATTGACAAATTCAGACTTAAATTGAAGAAAGTAGGGAAAACCACTTGGAGAAGGAAATGGCAACCCACTCCAGCACTCTTGCCTGGAAAATCCCATGGACAGAGGAGCCTGGTAGGCTACAGTCCATGGGGTCTCAAAGAGTCCAACATGACTGAGTGACTTCACTTTCACTTTTCACTTTCATGCATTAGGGAAGGAAATGGCAACCCACTCCAGTGTTCTTGCCTGGAGAATCCCAGGGACAGAGGAGCCTGGTGGGTTGCCATCTATGGGGTTGCACAGAGTCGGACATGACAGAAACAACTTAGCAGTAGCAGCAGCAGGGAAAACCACTAGACCATTCAGGTATGACCTAAATCAAATCCCTTACAATTGTACAGTGGAAGTGATAAATAGATTCAAGGGATTAGATCTGACAGAGTGCCTGAAGAACTATGGACGGAGGTTTGTGACATTGTACACGAGGCAGGGATCAAGACCATCCCTAAGAAAAAGAAATGCAAAAATGCAAAATCGTTGTCTGAGGAGGCCTTACAAATAGCTGAAAAAGAAGAGAGGCTAAAGGCAAAGGAGAAAAGGAAAGATATAACCATCTGAATGCAGAGTTCCAAAGAACAGCAAGGAGAGATAAAGTCTTCCTCAATGATCAGTGCAAAGAAATAGAGGAAAATAATAGAATGGGAAAGACTGGGGATCTCTTCAAGAAAATCAGAGGAACCAAGGGAATATTTCATGCAAAGATGGACACAATAAAGGACAAAAATGGTATGGGCCTGACAGAAGCAGAAGATATTAAAAAGAGGTGGCAAGAAAACACAGAAGAACTATAGAGAAAAGATCTTCATGACCTAGATAACCACGATGGTGTGATCACTCACCTAGAGCCAGATATCCTGGAATGTTAAGTCAAGTGGTCCTTAAGAAGACTCACTATGAACAAAGCTAGTGGAGGTGATGGAATTCCAGTTGAGTTATTTCAAATCTTAAAAGATGATGCTGTGAAAGTGCTGCACTCAATATGCCAACAAATTTGGAAAACTCCACAGTGGCCACAGGACTGGAAAATGTCAGTGTTCATTCCAATCCCAAAGAAAGGCAATACCAGAGAATGCTCAAACTACCGCACAATTGCACTCATCTCACACGCTAGCAAAGTAATGTTCAAAATTCTCCAAGCCAGATTTCAATAGTACGTGAATCATGAAATTCCAGATATTCAAGCTGGATTTAGACAAGAACAAGGAACCAGAGATCAACTGCCAACATCTGCTGGATCATAGAAAAAGCAAGAGTTTTCCAGAAAAACATCTACTTCAAAGGCCAAAGCCTTTGACTATGTGGATCACAACAAACTGTGGAAAATTCTGAAAGAGATAGGAATACCAGACCACCTGACCTGCCTCCTGAGAAATCTGTATGCAGGTCAAGAAGCAACAGAACCGGACATGCAACAATGAACTGGTTCCAAATTGGGAAAGGAGTACATCAAGGCTGTATATTGTCACCCTGCTTATTTAACTTCTATGCAGAGTACATCATGTGAAATATCAGGCCAGAATAAGGACAAGCTGGAATCAAGATTGCCGGGAGAAATATCAGTAATCTCAGATATGCAGATGGTACCAACGTTATGGCAGAAAGTGAAGAAGAACTAAAGAGCCTCTTGATGAAAGTGAAAGAGGAGAGTGAAAAAGTTGGCTTAAAGCTCAACATTCAGAAAACTAAGATCATGGCATCTGGTCCCATTACTTCATGGCAAATAGATGGGGAAACGATAGAAACAGTGAGAGACTATTTTGGGGGGCTCCAAAATCACTGCAGATGGTGACTACGGCTATGAAATTAAGCAAAATTAAAAGATGCAGTAATTGCAATGCATATGCTCTAGTTGTTATGTATTACTTGCATACACCCTAGCACATGGTGGGTTTCTGTTGTAGCCAGCCTCCAAGATGGCACCAGGGATCCTCACCTTCTGGAATTCATACCCTCATGTCGTTTACTCCCACACTGAATCACAGCGGGTTCATGTGACTATTGTGCAAGTGACAGTGTTTGACTTCCAGGGCCAAGTCATAAAAGCCATCTGAGCTTCCTCTTCAGTTTCTTGAATCACTCGCTCTGGGGGAAGTCAGTCTCCTTGTTGTGAGATCAGGCAAGCAGCTGTGGGGAGGTCCCCTGCCAACAACCAGCACTAGCTTGCCAGGCATGTGAATGTACCACCTCAGAAGTGAGTCCCTGAGTTGCTTGCTGACATCTCATGACAGCCTCTTGGGAGACTCAGAGCTAGAAGTGCCCAGCCAAACAAAATTCCTGACTCATAGAAATAGCATTGTTGTTTTAAACCACTCATTAGTTCTGCAGCAATAGTTACCTAATACAGTGCTTTAAAGAAAAAAAAGAGATTGTCTTTACTCCATTGTATATTCTTGCCTCCTTTGTCAAAGATAAGGTGTCCATCTGTGTGTGGATTTATCTCTGGGCTTTCTATTTTGTTCCATTGATCTATATGTCTGTCTTTGTGCCAGTACCATACTGTCTTGATGACTGTGGCTTTGTAGTAGAGCCTGAAGTCAGGCAAGTTGATTCCTCCAGTTCCATTCTTCTTTCTCAAGATTGCTTTGGCTATTCAAGGTTTTTTGTATTTCCATACAAATCTTGAAATTATTTGTCCTAGTTCTGTGAAAAATGTTGCTGGTAGCTTGATAGGGATTGCATTGAATCTGTAAATTGCTTTGGGTAGTATACTCATTTTCACTATATTGATTCTTCCGATCCATGAACATGGTATATTCCTCCATCTATTAGTGTCCTCTTTGACTTCTTTCATCAGTGTTTTATAGTTTTCTATATGTAGGTCTTTTGTTTCTTTAGGTAGATATATTCCTAAGTATTTTATTCTTTTCGTTGCAATGGTGAGTGGAATTGTTTCCTTAATTTCTTTTTCTACTTTCTCATTATTCATGTATAGGAATGCAAGGGATTTCTGTGTGTTGATTTTATATCCTGCAACTTTACTATATTCATTGATTAGCTCTAGTAATTTTCTGGTGGAGTCTTTAGGGTTTTCCATGTAGAGGATCATGTCATCTGCAAACAGTGAGAGTTTTACTTCTTCTTTTCCAATTTGGATTCCTTTTATTTCTTTTTCTGCTCTGATTGCTGTGGCCAATACTTCCAGAACAATCTCTTTAACAAGTGGTGCTGGGAAAACTGGTCAACCACTTGTAAAAGAATGAAACTAGATCACTTTCTAACACCGCACACAAAAATAAACTCAAAATGGATTAAAGATCTAAATGTAAGATCAGAAACTATAAAACTCCTAGAAGAGAACATAGGCAAAACACTCTCAGACATAAATTACAGCAGGATCCTCTATGATCCACCTCCCAGAATTCTGGAAATAAAAGCAAAAATAAACAAATGGGATCTAATTAAAATTAAAAGCTTCTGCACAACAAAGGAAACTATAAGCAAGGTGAAAAGACAGCCTTCGGAATGGGAGAAAATAATAGCAAATGAAGCAACTGACAAACAACTAATCTCAAAAATATACAAGCAACTTATGCAGCTCAATTCCAGAAAAATAAACGACCCAATCAAAAAATGGGCCAAAGAACTAAATAGACATTTCTCCAAAGAAGACATACGGATGTCTAACAAACACATGAAAAGATGCTCAACATCACTCATTAGTAGAGAAATGCAAATCAAAACCACAATGAGGTACCACTTCACACCAGTCAGAATGGCTGCGATCCAAAAATCTGCAAGCAATAAATGCTGGCGAGGGTGTGGAGAAAAGGGAACCCTCCTACACTGTTGGTGGGAATGCAAACTAGTACAGCCACTATGGAGAACAGTGTGGAGATTCCTTAAAAAATTGCAAATAGAACTACCTTATGACCCAGCAATCCCACTGCTGGGCATACACACCAAGGAAACCAGAATTGAAAGAGACACATGTACCCCAATGTTCATCGCAGCACTGTTTATAATAGCCAGGACATGGAAACAACCTAGATGTCCATCAGCAGATGAATGGATAAGAAAGCTGTGGCACATATACACAATGGAGTATTACTCAGCCGTAAAAAAGACTTCATTTGAATCAGTTCTGATGAGATGGATGAAACTGGAGCCGATTATACAGAGTGAAGTAAGCCAGAAAGAAAAATACCAATACAGTATACTAACACATATATAAGGAATTTAGGAAGATGGCAATGACAACCCTGTATGCAAGACAGGAAAAAAGACACAGATGTGTATAACGGAATTTTGGACTCAGAGGGAGAGGGAGAGGGTGGGATGATTTGGGAGAATGGCATTGAAACATGTATACTATCATGTAAGAATTGAATCGCCAGTCTATGTCTGACGCAGGATACAGCATGCCTGGGGCTGGTGCGTGGGGATGACCCAGAGAGATGTTATGGGGAGGGAGGTGGGAGGGGGGTTCATGTTTGGGAATGCATGTAAGAATTAAAGATTTTAAAATTTAAAAAATAAAATAAAATAAGAAAAGAAAAGAAAAAAAAAGTCAGTCTCCTCTCCCAAGTGAGAAACTCGTTGGTGTTTCTGGCTCAAATCCATGCAGTCTTCCATAGGACCAGCAGGGGACACCATTAGACCATCTTCTTATCTGGCTATGTGGGCATTTTTTTTCCCCCACTCAAGCAGTGGGTACACCAAAGTTGGGCCAGAGGAAATGCCAGACCTCCCAGGAAGCATGCCAGCCATCTCAGGCCCCTGCTTGTGGGATGGAGCTGATGGTGGTCCCTGCGGAACAGCCAGCCCCAAGAATCAGCTCAGAGCAGGGCCCCTGCCCCTGTAGCTAGGAACCCCAGAGAAGAGCTCAGAATCCTGCTCCCTAGCTTTAAAGCAAGTCCTGGGCAGGCTTTAATATAGCTCCCCAGTGGCCAGAGAAGCTCCGGCTCTTGGACTTGAGCAAAGACCCTGATCAGGGTTGCTCTGACCATGAGGCCTCTTTTGGGGAAATGTTTGTAGTCTTATCCAAGTGACTCATTTGCTCCTGAGAAGAAAGGACCAAAGAGAGCCTGTCCTAAGTGATAGGCCTCGCTCCCTCTACTGTGCTGGTGCACCCCAGCGCCCCGCCCTGCCAGTGAGCACCCTTGTGGTGGCCTCATGGTCAGCCAGTGAGAGAGTCCTTCTGCAAGAAGGCAGTCGACACTGTCCTTGTGCCGGAGGCTTTGGGACCCCTCAGCACGTACTAGCAACTAAACCACCGCATCACATACTTGCAGACCCAGGCCCAGCCTCAAGGAGTAAGGAACTGTCAACTGGGTCTGCCCCAGCCATAGAAGAGCTGGGAAGCCAAGGACCACACAGCCAGCTAACCCAAGAGAGAGCCACCCAGCAAGCTGGAGACAGCTAGGGTCAGAATGCAGGTCCCTAGTTCCTTCTGGGTGGTGAGAGGTGGGTGAGACAGTTAAGCCCACCTCCCTGCTCTCTTCTGTCCTCAAGAAAGAGCAGAGAGCCCTGCTGGCCCTCTTCTCCTCTGAGGCTGAAACCCAGAGTATCAAAGGTCTTCCCACATCTTCTGCTATATCTTCCCAGCCCTGGAGAGGCTTTGTGGGGGAGGGTAGAAAGAGCTAGAACATATCCTGGATGCTTCACCTCATTCCTTGTTAGTGTTGGGGTCAAGGTAGGGGCTGGGGATGGGAAGTCATCTATGTGAGGGGGTGAGAGGGTGAAGATTTGTGTACCAGGAGTTGGCTGATCCCTAATACCTACTTCACTTGCCCTTAGAACTGGCTAGGAGGCAGAACCACCCTCCTGGGGGCTTATGAAAATATAGGGAAGGCATTTTTTTTCTTCTGATGTAGTGTGCTTAAGCATCTACACATTGAACTACATACATATAAGTAATATTACATGTTGCTTTTTATTTCTCCTTTTTATTGCAGAGTATTATTTTGAATTCTTTGAAATTATACACATAGATAGGTTTTAGTAATTACGAGTTTCAACACTGTAATGAGGCACATAATCATTTATGTGTCAGCTTGACAGGGCTAAAGGATGTCTAGGATAGCTGATAGTTAGCTGGTTTCTGGTTGTGTCTGTGAGGGTGTTTCTGGAAGAGATTAGCATCTGAAGAAGATCTGCCCTCATCAGTGCAGGCAGGTACCATGCAATCCCTTGTGGGTGTGAATAGATCAAAAAAAAAAGTGAAGGAAGGGCAATTTCCTCTCTCTCCTTGAGCTGGGACATCCATCTTCTCCTGTCCCCAGGCATCAGTGCTCCTGGTTCTCAGGCCTCCAGACCTGGACTGAGTTATCCTACCAGCTGCTCTGACTCTCCAGATCAGCCTCCATAATCACATGAGCCAGTTCCCATAATAAATCTCCTCTTGTATATCTATATATATCCTATTGATTCTGTTTCTCTGGAGAACCTTGACTAATACAGAGCATTAAAATAGTTATTACAAATGGGTATGGTTGAAGCACTGCAGTAAAGGGATTGATTATTGCCTTAGCTCGTCCCTTGACAGTTCGGTTCTATAATAGGCACTCATTTCTTAGGCTCCAAAACGATGCTATCATTTAGCCTTATGAAGTTCTGATTAGAAAAAGTAGAGCTAGGGGACTTCCCTGGAGGCCCAGATAGTTAAGACTTCATGCTTCCAATGAAGGGACCACAGATTCCATCCCTGGTCTGGGAACTAAGATCCGGCATGGTGCAGCCTAATAAATAAATAAAAATAAAACAACAACAAAAAGTCGTATAAGGGGAAGAGCAGAAAATGCAAGTGGATACTTCAATGTTAAAAGAAAGAAAAGGCAGAGATAGTACTTTAACCTTTAACTACATTTTGAGCATAGCCTTGTATCAACTCCGTTGTCAAGACATTGTGAGACATTGTGATAGCTATTCCTTATTAGGTGTCCTCTGGGCTTAGGAGCGCTTCCCTGGTGGCTCCGCGGTGAAGAATGAATCTGCCTGCCAAGCAGGAGATGTAGGTTCGATCCCTGAGTCAGGAGGAACCCCTGGAGAAGGAAATGGCAACCCACTTCAGTATCCTTGCCTGGACAATCCCAGAGACAGAGGAGCCTGGCGGGCTACAATCCATGGCGTCTCAAGAGTGTCGGACATGACTTATCAACTAAACACTAACAACATGTATGGAGAGGTTTCCTTAGTGGCTCAGATGGTTAAAGATCTGCCTGCAGTGCAGAAGACCCAGGTTTGATTCCTGGGTCAGGAAGATCCCCTGGAGGAGGAAATGGCAACCCACTCCAGTATTCTTGCCTGGAGAATCCCACGGACAGGAGCCTGGCAGGCTGCAGTCCATGGGGTCACAAAGTGTTGGACACGACTAAGTGACTAACAAACACACAGGTTTAGGTGCCTTCATTCTGCAGGTCAGAGGAGTGGAAGCTCAGATAGTAAGTGATAAAAGAGATCATCCTGCTTGATCTGAAGGCCATGTTTTCCCAGCATGCCCTGGTGCTTCTAAGAGCAAAGTTGTACTTGACAGGTGCTATAGGCTGCATGGTTGCACCCCTACAAAATTCATATATGAAACCCAATCCCCAATATGATGGTATTGGGGGTGAGGCCTTTGGGGTGAACACAGGTCATGAGAGAGGAGCCCACATGAATGGGATTAGTGTCCTATAAAGGAGACCCCAGAGAGCTCCCTGGCTCCTTCCCCCTTATGAAGACACAGCAAGAAGACAGCCACCTATGAGCCAGAGGCAGGCTCTCAGACACCAAATCTGCTGGCTCCTTGATTTTGGACTTTTCAGGTTCCAGACCTCTGAGAAATAAATTTTTATTGTTTAAGCTACAAACTCTATGATATTCTTATTATAGCAGCCCAAATGGACTAAGACACCAAGTTCCAACTTGTTTGGGGAAGCCCACAGTTGACAAGAAGTCTGATTCTGTAGTTATTGTCACAAAGTGTCCCAAATCTGATCTCCATCCTGTATGTTGCGCTGGGACCCTTGCCCTTCCTAGATCTCAGTCCCAGTGGTGAGAGAAACTCCAGGCCCTGGAATGATCTGTGACTAGATGACTGAAGACACTCTCTGCCCAGTGAGTCACTTTCCCTCTCCAGGTATGCCACATTATTATTGTGCAAGAGCATATGTTTTAATATTTAATAGAGTTAAGCATGTTCATTCCTTTTTTAAAAAGTTTCCTGTCACATAGCTGGCATTCAGTAAATTTTTAAAAATGTTTACTTTATATTGGAATATAGTTGATTTATGATGTGTTAGGTTCAGGTGTACAACAAAGTAATTCAATTATACATATACTTATATCTATTCTCTTTCAGATTCTTGTCGCACATAGGTTATTACAGAATATTGAGCAGAGTTCCCTGTACTATACAATAGGCCCTTGTTCATTATCTCTTTTACATGTAGGAGGAGTGTGTTAATGTTAATCCCAACCTCCTAATTTATCCCTCCATCACAACTTTCTCCTTTGGTAGCCATGAATTTGTTTTCTAAGTCGGTAAATCTGTTTCTGTTTTGTAAAAAGTTAATTTGTATGATTTTTTACATTCCACGTATAAGTGATACCATATGATATTTGTCTTTCTCTAACTTACTTCACTTAGTACAGTAACCCCTATGTCCATCCATGTTGCTGCAAATGGCATTGTTTCATTCTTTTTATGGCTGAATAATATTCCATTATTTATATGTACTACATCTTTATCCATCCATCAGTCAGTGGACATTTAGGTTGCTCTCATGTCCTGGCCTTTGTACATACTGCTGCAATGAGCATAGGGGTGCATGTATCTCTTTTGAATTATGGTTTTCTCTGGGTATATGCCCAGGAGTGGGGTTGTTGGATCATACGGTAATTCTATTTTTAGTTTTTTAAGGAATCTCCACAATATTCTCCATAGTGGCTGCACCAGTTTACATTCTCACCAGTAGTATAGGAGGGCTCCCTTTTCTCCACACCCTCTCTAGCACTTATTGTTTGTAGACTTTTTGATGTTGGCCATTATGTCAGTCAGAATGAATAATAAAAAGAATAATACATAAAAAGAATAATACATCATTATAATTTTTATTTGCATTTCTCTAATAATTAGTGATGTTGAGCATCTTTTCATGTGAATAATTTTATAAATGAATGCTTCAAAGAGCTTATGGTCATGGTGACATGATAAACTAAATAGATAAAAAGAAATGGTGCCATAGGAATATATTCATTCAATAGATGATTAAACAGCTGTTACATGTAAGGCACTGTGCCAAGTGCAGTGGAAGATCCTAGAGTAAATAAACAACAGATATGTACATAAACTACTTGGCCTTACCTCCACTTTGAAGGCACCCAGAATGAAGTGGAGACCTGGGCCGACCAGCTAGATGAGGTCTATAGAAACTGAAGCTCAATACAATTCTAGGTTGTTATTCAAGTAGAAATGCACAGTAGTGTGCAAAATGGATAGTATCCTGAAACCATGGAAAAGTTGAGGTGGCACCTTCTGGCCCAACGGAAAAAGTAGGGAGCTGTGAGAATCAGAGTGGTAGGCTTTGAGGAGAAGCTGAACACATGTTTTTAGGAAAATGATCCAAAAAGGAAACCCTGAAGTTATCTACATCAGGTCGATGACTGCCTTGACTCCAGGGACACTCACCTTTCCAATCCGTAGTTTCATCAGGGTACTCTTACCGGCAATAGGTTAAGAGCAAAGACAATCAGCAGAGGCTCCATCAACCTGTGCTGAAGGGGATCCCCAAAGAAAAATGCTTAGAAAACCATATGTGTCCCTTCTATGTGAACAGTTGAACAGTCTATCAGAAATGCATGCCTCCTTACAAAGAAAAAATCTACTCCCAACAGATCGGCATAGCTTTGTGAACTTCTGTGCAGTTAGGAAATTGATTTTCTGTTCTCTCTTGACTCCCTCTGAACAGTGGAACTCAGTTATTGAACTTTACTTCCTGGTCTCCCAGTAACCCTATTTGGTGACATTAGAATTAGGCGTTTAATTCAATGTAGTACAAAGCCCAATCAGATTAACTTTATGGTTTCAAGACCTCTGCTTGGAAACGGAATCCTACGTTCTCTATTCCTCATCCAAAAATTGCCAAAAAGGTGGCAGGGGTCAGGGGAGGTGGACTAGGGGTAGGTGGAGTCAGGGGATAGAGGGTTGGGTAGGGGTAGGTAGAGTGGGGAGGTGGGGGAACCAGCCTGGGGTGCAGCGTGGCTCTCCTGGGTGATATGCCCCACTATACCCTGAACCTTTGAACCTTTTCAGAGCTAGATAGCTACAAGCCTATTCTGTGAAGCTTGACTGGCACCTGTCTTTCAAAACATAGAGTGACTACTAGATTTCTTTTCCATGGAATATAAAAATAAAGCGACACACTGAGCCAAAAGATAAATAGCTGACATCTTCAGGCACCCAAGTGGAATGCAGTTGACATGCGGCATTTAATACAATCCTTACCCTTGGCTCTCTTCATGGGCATATGACCCACACGGTCCACAGGGCCCCACTCTCAGGAAGGCCGCTGCCCTTGGTTTACTGCTCTGCTGTTGCTGCCATCACAAGAGTCTTACTAACTTTTGAGCAAGGGATTTTCCCTTAGCACAGGACCCCGCAGATTATATAACCAGTTCTATCTTCACCATAACTCAGTTTGGTGGGCATTATTGATCTCAGGGAAACAAATGTTCAGAGTGGGCTCAGTAACTCACCCAACGTCAGGTGGGAAATGGAAGAGTAGGGATTTGAAGTCAGGTCCCTGCTACCAACACCAAATCATTGCTCTGTTGTTTCAGTGATGCTGCCCCTTGGACTTGGTTGTCTAATTCAAGTTGGCTCATCTCTCTGAATTAAGATATTAATTCTGGACCCTACAGGTTAAAGTGCATTATCAGGTGGGTTCCCCCCTTTAATCATCAAGATAATTACTTTAGAACTCTTATTAGTTCTGCACATATAGTGTTTATTTTCTAACAAACTTTTTTCCAGCACAGTGTGACACATTTTGTCTTTGAAGCCTAGGCAGTCTTTTTATCCTCATACACTTTTAAAATGGCATTACAGATGTCGACAGGAAGAACATTTGCTCTATAACAAAATTACATTTCTTTCTAAGATGTAGTGATTTAATAATTAAAACAATATCCATGAAATATAAATACAAGGTATTCATAAATAAATTAAATTAGATTATGGCTGCTAAGAGCCAATTATCATGTGAAATATCTCTGATGGTTGAAATAATAAGAGAGCAGAATATTAATTCTGACAGTCTCTATAGGCCATGGTTATAAATGGCTAGAATGGTCTAATAGCTTATGGAGTTTTATTGAGATTTGAGACAGCCCTTAAAATACTCACTGTGTGTTAGAAATTAGTTGTCTTGATTGATTTTAGTTATAATTCCATTATATGTTTACAGCATGGGAGAAGGAGGAGTGCTGTAGAACTAAGAAAAATCTGTTCTACTTAAGAAATAATAGGAACTAAGACAGTGGTACCATGACTAAGAAGTTCCAACAAACCTCGATTTGAATACATTCTAGCTGTATGACCTTGAACAATTTACTTAAGTTCTCAAATGTCTTCATCTATAGAAAAGGATTGTAATGAGGAGTACATTAGACAATGCATAAAGCACAGAGCCTGGCACTTAGCAAGCCCAGAAGTAAATGTTAGTTTTTGTGATTTCTGTTGCCACGGAGGGAGAACTTGAAGGTTTGGGGAATATAGGCCTTTCTTACCGCACTATGGTCTTAAGGGTCATAAAAATTTCTTCAACAATAACTTGATAAATTAGTGGGATAGCTCAGTGGTGTGCTGGTAAACCTTTACTAACCAGCTCTGGGTGGCCAGGGGAGTCAAGGGGCCCTGATCTGCAGTGCTTCCTGATTTCCATGGTGTAAATACTCCCGCCATGACTGATCTCAGGCTACCAACATGATGTTGCTCAACATGGAGTTGGGAAAAAGACGATGCAGTCATCTCTCAAGAACTGGTGTGACCCGGTTCCAGGCCCACTGGGAAACCGTGGGTTCCAGTTCTGGCCCTGCAGCAATCAAATTGCATGTGTGTGCTAGTCACTCAGTCAAGCCCCATGGACTGAAGCCCACCAGGCTTCTCTGTCCATGGAATTCTCCAGGCAAGAATACTGGAGTGGGTAGCCGTTTTCTTCTCCAGGGGGTCTTCCCAACCCAGGGGTTGAAACCACCTCTCTTACATCTCCTGCATTGCAGGCAGATTCTTGACCAAAAGCCCCTGGGCAATTCCCACCCTCCCTGGCCTCCGCTTCTTCATCTGTAGTAGCACCTATCTGGCATTTCTCATAGGATTGATGTGACAATGAAATAAACAGAGAACATGAAAAACTATTGAGCCTGTGAAACAACAGAGAGTAAATTGGCAGGAGTGTGGATGCACAGACTCCTGCAGTTACAGAGGAGCTTTGTCTGATTTTAAGGTCCCAAGACCCGTGTGTGTTCTTTTGTCTTTTGATCTGCTGCTCAGCTGGGCCCTGGAGCTCTTGGTTTATTTACTCTAGTCTTTTTTTTTTCTCTCTCCAACCATTTAGCTCATAATGATTATCTGCACAATTAACATAATAAAGCAAGTCAGTTAGGCTCTTTCAAGCACTAAGGAAAAATGACCAGCTCCTGTTTCTTGAGGCCTACTTGAATCTGAAAGGGAGTTTGAGAAAGTGCAGAGCTGAGTGCCACTCACCCCTGGAGCACAGGAACAAGGATTCCTCATCCTTTGGGACCTATGTCTGTCCTGGTGGCCTGGTCACCCTTTTTCCCCTCAGACATGGGTGCCCTTAGTTTCTGAGTCTAGTCCCCCCACTTCCCACCAATAGTCACAAAGTTCTCTCTGTGTGTTTTATTATCTACTCTTGATGGCTTGTCACTGTGGCCACTTCTGCTTCAACTACAATAAAAAACTGCACGTCACAGCAGGAACCCGAGTCAGACAGGGGCCCAGATCTCTGCGCCACTGGGGACTTCCGTTGAGCTGGTTATGTAACATTTCTAGGCTTTGGGTCTCTTCAACTGCAGAACGGGGATCACAGTGCCTACCTCATAGGGCTGGTAAGACATTCCAATTGTTGGAACATGTCAAATGTTTAGAAGAGTATCTAGCCCACAATTCCTTGTTGATAGCCGTCCTGCTTCTATACCACTGTCAACTTAAAAAAGTTGCCCGATAGAAGGTTGTGAGTAAAGTTTTATTTGGGGCAAAATGAGGACTGCAGCCTGGGAGACAGCACATCAGATGGCTCTGAGAGTCTGCTCCAAAGAGGTAGGGAGGGAAGATCAATATATGTGATTTTGGTGAAGAGGGAGTTCAATCCAATCAAATGCTTATTTTACAAAAGGTTTTCTGCTAGTCATGAGGAGCTGATGTCACCATGAAGGGATTTAGTGCTTTTCTCAATATGAGAAGATGCCAGGATTGGGATCATGAAATCAGTTCCTGAAAATACCCAGCTATCTAAAGACCTGTTTCACCAGTCTCCCTGGCACACCAAGTGCCTCATTCTCCACCCAGAGCTCCCTTCAGGGCGGGCTGAACGTCACCAGCTGCAGCAGCACAGGAGTCAGTCCCTGCAGAGGCAGATGGCAGATGCCCTTGGCAAGGGCCTGCGGTTGACACCATCTATCTGTGGTCTCCCTGCCAAGCCTGGGCTCTGATTGGGTCTCTCTGTCACAGTCCAGGGCAGCGGTTCTCCTGAATGGAGCGCTCTCACAGGCCTTCCCTCTCGTCTGCCTCTATGTGGCTGCTCTTGGCTGCAAAGCACTACTGCAGGACACAAAAGGGCACACTGCAAGTAAGGAACCCATCTTCAGCCCTGAGGAGGGCTGTGGCTGTGCACACACCATGAGTCTCTCCGCCTTTCTCCTTGACAGCAAGCAGCCCTTTCCGAACATCTAACAGGAAGTGACATCCAGCTATAAGCGTATCCAAGAAGACATATTGCATAACCGGGTAAAGGAAGGTGTTGAGGATTCTAATCAGAGGAAAATACAAGGAAGTTTGGTGGCTTTTTCATCGGTGGATCTTTTAGAACTTTGTCCTTCACTCTCCTTGATTTGAAGTTTTAGTCTTCAGAGGCTGTGCTGGCTGTCAACCTTTTTCAGCCCCAACACCCCGAGTGGCCCACTCCTGTCAATAACAGCCTCTGAGCCTGCCAGTGAATCACAGGCGCGGGTATAATAATCCCTAAGGGCTTGGTGGGTTGATAAGAAACAGTCAGCTTCTTCATTTTCCTCAGAGGGAAAGCATTTAAGAGTGTGTTTCCAAGGTTCAGCTGCTCATCTAATAACAATAATAATTACCTTAATGTTCTTCAATAGGGAATTAGTTAAACAAATTATGGTACATCCATGGTACATGATGCAGCCATTAAATTAAATGGAGTAGAACAATACACTGTATTTCATTAATGGTTACACGGCTCTAAAACTGTACCATGTGGGTGGTTTTGTGAGTGTTGCAACTTGTGGGTGGGGGTTGTTGTTAAGAATTTTGGAATTAAGAAGTAGTCCAGCTGCATCTTGAATTAAAATCAGACCCCTGGATGTGAGCCGACATTGCATTTGCATCCTGGCCTCCCAAAAAGGGAACAAGACAGGACCCGGCATGAACAAGTTTCCTGGAACACCATTGGAAAGCCAAAGGGACATTGTAAAGATGAGCCTGAGACTGGAATTACAATTTCTGGGAGATGGCATAGTTCAGAACTGGGTGTTCCAAGGGGAGAGCGATTATGTGAGTCACTAAATGGAGGAAGTCTCTGAGACTCCCTTGTGGAATCAGCATCAGCTGGTCGAGCTGGTTCAAGGCCAGCAACCTGCTCGCCCACCAGCCACTACCTCGGGGACTGAACATCTGGGAAGCACAGGGTCTAACTTCTTCCCACTGGGAAGATGCACGGGGAGCCCAGTGCTGGGGAGCAAAGGAAATGTTTGAGAAGGGGTTAGAACATGCTACAGAAAGAGGACAAGGATAAACAGACATGGGAGCAGGGAGATGCCACCGCCCACCCGTGGGAACATTTCCAAGGCCCCCAGCCAGAGAAGTGTTGGCAGGAGGGCCTTTCTGGGCAGGCGGGTCACCCTTGCTTCTCGGAAATGGCCATATGGCAGGACACATAGCAACTGGGATGGATACTTCAAATTCAAAACTTAACAGCCAGGGCTTGGGGAATGTTGACATCTCCCCAGACATCTGCAGTGCACTTTCTGCCTGGGTTCCTAGGGCAATGATATGCAGCCAAAAAATGAGCAAACCACAGTGTTTTAGCCCTCATTGTTATTCTGAGGTGCCATTAAATGTGAGTGCCCATGAGCTGAAGAAGAAAGAGAAGCTGCCTTAGCAGCCAGCAAGAAGCAGGACTGAGATGTTCAGGCAGGCCTCCACCAGAGCCAGTCTGAGATGACTCCACCCTTTGAGGACAATCCCTGACATTCCAGGTCTCAAGACGTGTGGACAAGCAGGTTGCCCTGACCAGCGCTCTCAAATACGGAATATAAGTCTTGGATTTGCTTTCCATGTGTCAGAATAAGAAGTGGGAACACTGTACTCCCGTCATTCACCTTCAGATATTTCACCGTGAGCTTGGAAGTGGCTTTGTAATTACTTGTCTATCTCTGTGTAACACTGTGGCCCAATACTTAGTAGCTTAAGACAGTAATGATTTATTATCTCTCATGGGTTCCATGGTTCAGAAATTCAGACTAAGCACTGTGGGGAGAGCTTGAGTCAGCTCCACTCTCTCTGGGGCCTTAGCTGGAAGGAGCCACAGCTGGGACTGGGATGACAAGAAAGGCTCATCAAAAAAAAAAAAGAAAAAAAGAAAGGCTCATCCACTCACGCAGCTGACTCTTGAGGCTGACTAGAGGCTGATACCTTTACTGGGCTATTGCCCATAAAACCAGCATGAACCCTCTTCCGTGCCTTGGGCTTCCTCAGAATATGGCGTCTGGGATCCAAGAACAAGGACCCCAAGAAAGCCAGGCAGACACCGTATCCTCTTTATGTACTAACCTTGGAAGTCACATAGTATCACTTCTGCCACATTTTTGTTGTGGTCAGAATTGAGTCACTAAGTCTCACCTGTATTTAAAGGGAGGATTAGATTCCATCTTCTGACAAGAGGCGGGTCAAGGAATTTGTGGATCTATTTAAAAACCAACCAGAGTTACATGGATTAGGACAAATAGGGACTGAAAAGCAGCTTGCTCCCCACAGCTCCTTTTCCTCACCATAACTAAGGTGTTGAAGCTTGTAGGGAGTAGGAATTGAAAGGTATCATTAAGACTTTTGCTATGGAGATGGTGCCATTCCATCTCCAGCCTAGTATGTGAGGAGGAGGTGAGATAGATTTGCTCAGCTCCAGCCAGCAGTACCCAAAGAATCTCCAGAAAAGAATTAAATATGGTCTGAAGAAGGTTATGATGTAAGAAAGGGAGGTTCTAGCCTGTAAACAGAGGGCATTAATAGGAGGCATCGCTAGACATGGGACATCCCTTTGGGAAAGTCCACAAAGAATCAACAGAAGGGAAGGGGAAATGGACAAAACCTCTTAGCATGTGAGCAGGAATCTTTCTAGTATTATGGTTTTGACCCTGGCCTTTGCAACACAGTAGCTATTTAAATTATAAGTGCCTTAACCTGGCTGCTTGGCTGTTAGGAGCTTTGGTTTCCTCAGCGGTAAAATGTGAATGAGAGCATCACCCAGCTCATAGGGTTTGTGTGAGATTTAAAACCCACAGTGCCTGACACCTCACTGTTGCTTGTTGCTGTCCTCTCGCCAGGCTGGCCCCTCCCATCTCTAAAGAAGACTCAGTTTCTTCCTCTTTCTGAAGCTCTCAGGAGTCTTGTCTGGCCAGGGAGGTTTCTATGTGCTTTTCCTTTGTAAGAGGAAAGAAGGACCATGAAAAAGAGAATAGGAACCAGGACTCAACGCTGAGGGAGAAGTTTTTCATGGAATTTTGAGGAATGAAATTCAGGATAGTTCAGGAGTGTAAACCAAGATATAGGAGAAGAGAGAGAGAAAAAAGGAGGATTTTCTAAGACAAATCCTTCACGTGGTTCAAAAAATACAATTACGAACTAGAGTTCATTTTTAATTAACTTTTGGTTGTTGGGGATATTTTTTGATCAGGACACTGCTCAGAATCTGGACCATGTGGAAACAGTTTAGTGTATGTTACATATTTTTAACTAAAACGAAGGCTCAGAGCTGTTGGTATAGTTTGATTCCATTTGCGTATGCTTTTGCATAGAAAACTTCTGGAGGAAACACAAGCCACTATGAACAGTAGTTTCCTTTGGGCTGAAGGAGAGGTTGTTATTTTGTTCTCTTTGGCTCCATAAATTTTTTTTTAATAAAGGCATATATCACTTTCCGGATCTACTTAAGTTAGGCGTTTGTTTTTGTAAATAAGTTACCTGCACACTGCGATGAAGAGGAGCCACCGCTTGCCCCAGCTTGCCTGTGTGAAGCTACGAAGACCCAGCACCGCCATAAATAAATAAATAAAAAGAAGTAAACAATGGATGTACCTGTGTTCTCCCCCCAAAAAACTATTTACAAAAACAGATGATGCTTTTGTAGTCTGCAACCCTTTCTCTAGACTACTTTCCTTGCAAACAGAAGAAAAACCGGCTCTAATTTGTTGGATATTAAAAAAAAAAAAAAGTTTCAACAGTCAACTGAGAAGCTGCTCTCTTAATGCAGCTAAAGACTTGGGGCACTGGCAGGGACCATCCCCAGGCAGAGTGACATCAGCTCGGAGGGAGGGCCAGCTCCCAGGTCAGGCTCTCCTGCCCCTCCCGGCAAGGACCACCTCCTTCACCTCCTTCCTCAGCTCATTAAGGCCCCTGGAGATTGGCCCTCACACATTTCAGGGCTCCTGATCAAGAGGAGACACTTCTCACTGTGGAAAATTGGTTCTATTTCATTCATGGAACAGCATTTTCTTCCGTTGTCTGATGTATTGATTAGATTTCAGACAGGATAAGTGGGGTTGATGTCATTAAGTAAAAAGTCATCTCCTCTGGAAACAAACCAGAAAGTCTGGATTCCATGTTTAAAAGCCTTGGATCCCGTTAAGATGACATATTGAGAACCACGTGGATTCCAATTCAATAGGAGAAGTGAGAACTCCAAGTACCAGCAGGTTCGTGTGGACAGCTGAGGGGCAGAGACGGGGGAGGGTGGGAAATGAGGGCAGCATAATTTGTCAGTAAGGTCAGAGAATTCTCAGCTACTTTTCCTCAAGAACAAGTGATCAATAAATCAAATACAGCCCATTTGCCAGGGTATGGCTGAATAAATTACAGTACGCCTATAACACTCTTCTTTCTGCCATAGTGTGAAATCTTCAAGCAGAACTGAGAACAAATAACACCCGAGTGAAGCACTTGACATTTTAGTCATGTTTCAGATGAGGCAGCTGATACAATGGGGACAACACGGTGCAATAGGTTGCATTCTGTCCCCTCAAAAGGTATGTTCCAGTCTTAACCTCTGAAATCTATGAATGTGACCTTATTGGGAAACAGAATCTTTGCAGATGTAATCAAGTTAAAATGAGGTGATACAGGATTAGGGTGGTCCCTAAGTCCAAAGTGATTGGTATCCTAGGCTCCTCCCTCCATGGGATTCTCCAGGCAAGAGTACTGGAGTGGGTTGCCATTTCCTTCTCCAGGGGATCTTCCCGACCCAGGGATCGAACCCGGGTCTCCCGCATTCCAGGCAGACACTTTAACCTCTGAGCCAGTGGAGAAGCCCCTTTCACTAAGTCCAAAGTGATTGGTATCCTTATAAGTAGAGGGAGAAGACATAAAGGAAACCTACTACCATTACTGAGTAAAAGAAGTCAATCTGGAAAGGCTACATACTGTATGACATTCTGGAAAAGGCAAAATGATGGAGACAGTAAAAAGATCAGTGGTTGCCAGGGGTTAGAGGGGAGGGAAGGCTGAATAATCTGAGTATAAAGGACTTTTAGGGCAGTGAAAATGCTGTGTGATATCATAATGATGGTTTCATGTCATTATACATTTTTCCAAACCTACAGAGTATACAGAACCAAGAGTGATCCCTAATGCAAACTATGGACTCTGAGTGAACATAAGGTGTCGATGTAGGTTCATTGATTGTAACAAATATATTACACTGGGGGTGGGGGCAGGTAGGCTGATGTGGGGGAATTCTGAGCATATGGGGGCCATAGGGGATATGGGAACTCACTGTACTTTTCGCTCAATTTTGCCGTGAACCTAAAACTGCGCTAAAACATATAGTCTATTTGAAAAAAAGAGAGAGAGAGGGAGAAGCCAGTGCTCATCTCTTGACAAATTGAAAAATGCCTCTCCAAGTTCTGTCTCTAGTCACTAAAGTGTTTCCTGTTAGCAGTGGCCAGTGGGTGGGATAACACTGAGTCCAGGTATAGGAAAAGAAACATGCTGGCTGCCTTCCTCACTTGTTAGCTTGAAAACACAAAGGTGAGGGATTTTCCTGGTTGTCCAGTGGCTAAGACTCCATGCTCCCAATGCAGGGGGCTGGGGTTTGATGCCTGGTCAGGGAACTAGATCCCACATGCCATATCAAAGAGTTAGCCTGCCTCAATTAAAGATCTCACTTGCTGGCACAGTCAAATAAGTATTTTAAGAAAGAAAGAACAGGAAATGTGCTTTGTCTGTGTGTTGTTTGATGAGGGGCCAGCAGGGCGCGCTCTTTAGCAGGCGCACACCCACTGAAATAGGAGCACGATATTTTTAGCAGAGCTGTGTGTGACCTTCACCCTGAAGTGAAAGTGCCTGGATGGTGGCAGAACATCCTGCTGGGGGTTAGGGGGTCAGTCATTCCAGGGCTGTGGCCGTGGGACTGGATGATAAAGCATGACCCAGAGTTGAGGGAGGGGAAATGTCACAGTTTCCATCCCCACCAAAGATACCCCGTGTCTTAAAGGTGGTAAAGCCAGAGGGAGGGAAGCAGCTGTGGCAGAGGCGTGTTGCCTACTCCCCGCCCCCCACCTTTCCTGCCTCCTCCTCATCATTTTGGAGCTGTGCCAAGCATTTCACATGCATTTGTGTGTGTGTGTGTCTTGCTACTTTCTTTTAGTTGATCTACAATGTTGTGTTAATTTCTATTGTACAGCAAACTAATTCAGTTATTTATATAGTGAATACATATGTGTGTGTGTATATATAGCATATATATAAAAATATATATGTATACCATTCTTTTTCATATTCTTTTCCATTGTGATTTATGACAGGATAGTAAATATAGTTCTCTGTGCTCTACAATAGGACCTTGTTTATCCATTCTATATAAAATAGTTTGTATCTGCTAACCCTAAACTCCCTCTAACCCTCTTCCTTCTCCCCTTTGACAACCACAAGTCTGTTCTCAGTGTCTGCTTCACATGCATTTCTTAGTCTAGAGATGACCCCTTTCCCTGTATGTGTAAGTGAAAGGACCCCTGAGCCTATCACTTACACTCTCTGCAGCTCAGTTCCCATGTCTGAAGTGGGGACATTAGCACCTGCCAGGGTTACTGAGGGTGTGGAGTAGTGGAGACAACTCAGGCTCTGAGTGGGGCAGCTCTTGATGTTCTGCTCCCCAGGTCTCTTCCTCTCCTTGCACTCAGAGATAATCATACCTCCTGCATAGGATTTAGGGGAGAATTTAAAGAACTTAATGGAGAGCTGCCATTTGAACAGCCATCATGCCATGGTTCCAACACACAGCCATCTAGCGTAGTGCCCAATGATGGCGTGTGTGAGATTAAGCTGTTCCCATTTCACAGATTAAGACACCAAGGGCAGATGGGTTAAGTCCCAAAACTTGACCCTCAAGCCAAGCTGGAGTGCACTTTTTAGGATAAGCATCCACAGGACAGCAGGCACTCGGAGCCGTTAGTGCCCTGACCCTTAACTCACAGCGCTGACACAAGAATCACATAACGAGACATTTGTAAACAACACAAGGAAAACAGTGCTTTGTAAATATAGGCAGCTTAAAAAAAGAGAACTATTTTTTAATTTGACATTTAAAACCAGGAGAACATCACAAATGTATTCTTGCAAATAACCTTATTTAGACTAAGATTACAAAAAAACGTTCACCAGTGGAAAATATTTTTACAGCTCCCCCAAACTGTTTACTAACAAGCATCCACAGATTAATTTTTATGGTGCTGATGTAGTTTTGAATGTCAAATGACAGTCTGCTGGGACAGAAAATAAAAATAGAGCTTTTTGTTAACAACAACAGGACATCATTTAGCCTGTGTGAAAGCTACTCAGTAAAAAAATACACCTCTTTCCAGCCCGGTGGCTGCCACATGCAGTCTTGTCTCTGCCTCCCTCTCCCGCGTCTGCACTGGCTTCCCTCGGCTTTGCCTCCTCTGTGAGCGTCGGCACTGATTCCCCGCTTCACGTCTTCCATTCCCTCTTCACTGGGCATTGACTGTCGTTAGTGAATAGTTGGGATGGAGCGCTCTAGGACGGAAGTGAGGGCTACAGGCAAGGCCCCCTGCGCAGGGCCAGCGTAATGGACGTGTGGCCTGTGCAGCCACACAGGGTTCCACACTTACAAGGAGGCTTCCCCACCCTTGCTTTAGTGCTCTACAGTTGCTGTCATGAAATTCTTAATAATTCTCTCTCTGCATTTGCATTTTTGAGTGAAGTGTGATGGGACAGTGGATCCTGATTTCATTCATGGTCCTTCCCCTTGCTGCCTCCTAAGAATGCTCTTTTCTGGCCCCTGGGGCCCCAGGCCTTGCCTGCCTGCCCCTCCCCACTCCTGTCTGGCAACCACTGCCATCTTCTGCCCAGGGGGTCTCATTGGAGGAACACCCCTGAGGACTTGATTTCAGGTATGGGGAGGGTCATGGTCAGACACATACTCCCCTCCTGCCCCAGAACATCTCAGGGTGCAGCTGCCACCAGCTGTCCTCCATCAGAGCTGGCATGGGTGGCCTGCCCAGAATCTCTGGAAGGCAGGCAACTTGCCTGGAAGTCCAACCTTCAGATGTCAACCCATTGACCCAATGATGTCAATCATTCCAGGGGAAGGAGCCCAGGTGATGGGAAAAAGCAAGAGATAAGCATGTCCTCCAAAGGGCATTGATGTCAGAGATACAGAACAGATCTGAACAAGTAGTGAGGGGAAAGGCAGGCCAACTCTTCTCTGTTAGGCTTCTTAAACTTTAGGGTGTAGAGGAGACATTTGGGCAGAGTATAAAATTCAGATTTCCAACCTCACACACGAGAGAGTCTGACTCAATAGGTCTGGGGTGGGCCCTGGAATCTGCATTTGTAACTGCCTGCCTGGATTTGGTAGAGAAATCCTGCCTTCTGCAGCCTCCATTGCCTTGGACCCCAATGACTTCAACGGCGGAGTGTAACCATGCACCCCTATTCTCTCATTCCTCGGGATAGTTTCCTGGAAGTGGGGTCATAGAATCTGAAGGTGTTTCTTTTTCTCTTTCTTTTTAAAATACGAATTTATTTAGGTGCTTCGGGTCTTAGTTGCAGCATGCAGGCTCTCTAATTACAGCTTAGTTGCTCCTTGGCATGTGGGATCTTTGTTCCTCAACCACGGATCAAACCTGCATCTTCTGTGTTGAATGGCAGATTCTTAACCACCAGACCACCAGGGAAGATCCCTGAGGATGCTTCTTTACCAGAAACCCTGATCTCATGCCTGCTCTGTGGTTATACACTGGGCAAGAAAATTCCCTTTCCAGCTGGAATGACTCAAGATTTTGGGAGCAAACAGGTCTGCAAGATATTGGATGGGAAAGACTCTCTTTACTGTTGAGCTGAATCTCTGTAGGTCCTGCTTTCTTCAAAGAAAGCATATTCCAGCTCTACCAAGCTAAAACACTTGCAAGTTTTGTGACTGTCAATCAGAGGTTTTGGTTGTAAACCATTGAAACTGTTCTTGGTTTTCTGTAACTGAGTGAGAATTATTGGAGAGTATGGTCAGCAGAATAATGGTACTCAGAGATGTTCATGTCCTAATCTCTTGGTCTTGTCAATATGTTGTCTTACCTGGTAGAAGGAACTTTCCAGATGTGAGTAAATCAAGGATCTTGAGTTGGGAGCGTACCCCTTAATTATTTGGGTACGCCTGATGCAATCACAAGAGTCCTTACAGGAGAGAAGCAGGAAAGTCAGAGTCAGAGGAAGCGATGTGACATTGGAAGGGGAAGTCAGAGAGAGATTTGAGGATACTCGTCTGCTGGCTTTGAAGATGGACAGAGAGAGGACATGAATCAAGGTATGCAGGAAAAGGCATCATCCAGAAGCAGGAAAAGGCAGGGAAATGGATTTTCCCTGAGAGCCTCAGAAGGAACCAGCCCGGGAGTTCCCTGCTTTTGGTCCAGCAGTTAAGACTCTACGCTTCCAAAGAAGGGGAGAGGGTTCAAGGCCTGGTAGAGAAACAGATCCCACATGCCATGCAAGGTGGCCAAAAAGTAAAAAGAAAAAAAAGCCTAATGCAGAAGGAACCAGGCTTGCCAACACCTTGATTTTATTCCCAATGGATCTGTTGGCTCAAGAGGTAAAGAATCGGCCTGCAATGCAGGAGACTCAGGAGTCACAGGTTCAACCCCTGCGTCAGGAAGATTCCCCTGGAGTAGGAAATGGCAACCCACTCCAGTATTCTTGCCTGGGAAATCCCATGGATAGAGAAACCCGGTGGGCTACAGTCCATGCGGTTGCAAAGAGTCGGACATAACTGAACACACATACATACACATAGACCTGTTTCAGACTTCTGACCTCCAGAATTTTAGCAAGTTCATGTTGTTTTAAGTCACTAAGGTGATTTGTTACAGCAGAGTTAAGAGACTTCTACAGCAGGAAGAAGGCAGCTCAGAGAACCAATGGGGAGCTAGAGAATCTGGCCCAGGTGAGCGAGGTGCAAGTGACACCTGCCCCAGGAACAGCCTGCTCAGGACACTATCCCTGATGGACCCTCACCACTAACTCGGTGGGCCCCGTGGCCCGGGGGCTGTGCTGCTGCCGCCTGGTCCAGCCTCATCTCACTCCTCTCAGCCACAAGGCAGCAACACTGGAGTAATCTCCATGGGTGATGATCAGCCCATCCCCCACCTGCCAGGGCTGAGATAGGGATTATCTGGCCTCCTGAAGTTTCCATTTTCCAAGATGCAGGGAGTCCCTGCTTCCAAGCTATAGCAGGAATTCCCCTCTTAGGGAAGTATTCAGTTGGCAGCTGGCTAAAATGACAAATTCCCACCCACCTGGCTTTAGGCAGGTCACCGCACCTCTCTAGGTCTATTTCCATGTCTGTGAGATGGAGAGTTACTGTTTTTCTAAGGTCACTTCCAGCCCTTACATTCAATAAATGTTTGTAAATGGTGGGGTGAGGGGGTAGAATGGAGCCGTTCACTTGCTGGCACTCTGAGAAAAGCCGCTCATAGTTTGGGCACAGGGCACCCACCTCGCTGCCATGGCTCTAAGCACAGCAGGTATAGAATTCAGACTCTTGGTCTGCAGAAACCTAGGCCTTTCTGCACTTAAACCCACACCAAGATGGATTTGTACATCAAGATTCTCAGCAGCTGCTCTTGGAATGGATGAAGGGAAAACTGCGGCTCTATGTAGATCACAGAGAATCCTGGACACTAGGCCCCGCTTGTGCAGCCAGCAGCAGCTCGCTCAGCCTCCTCTTCTTGGAGCCCCTGGGGCAACAGGAGTCAGACACCTCAGAGCAGGGGATATACCATAACCAAACTGCCCTGACCCATGAGCATTTGGGTAAAGGACACAGAAGGCAACGTGCAACAGGGAAAAGCCATCCGGGGGGCAGGAGCTAAGTGTTTCTCCACTCAGTTCTCAGGCAGGGAGTCAACTGGAGAAGGAGATAAACAAACAAATAAGAAAGTGAACGTGTTAGTTGCTCAGCCCTGTCCGACTCTTTGCGACTCCATGGGCTGTAGCCCACCAGGCTCCTCTGTCCACAGGATTTTTGGCAAGAATACTGGAGCGGTTTGCCATTTCCTTCTCTAGAGGATCTTCCCAACCCAGGGATCAAACCAGCATTTCCTGCATTGCAGGCAGAGTCTTTTTGAGCCACCAGGGAAGCCCAAAAAAGCCATAAATAACCCACAGAAGGTACTGTTAACATTTAGGATTTTGTCTTTTATATGTTTTTCTGTTATGTACTATACACACACACATCTATATTTTTAATTCCATAACTATAATTAACTTGTTTATACAGTTCTGAATCCCACTTGTTTTCCTCTTAACATGTTTCTTCTATAAAATTCTTAGAAAACACCACTTTTAATGGGTATCTGTGTCCATCATAAAGCTGTAGCATAATTTATTTAACCTTTTCCCTATTGTTGAACATTTATGCTATTTTCAGGTTTTCACTATCTTTAGTGATAATGAAATGTCTTGAACATCAATATACATCTTAGTTCCTATCCCAGAATATGTCTTCAGGAACCTGGAACTATTGGTTAAAGAGCACCAACATTTATCCCCCAAAGAAACGATAACCCAAATATTTAGAAAAACTATCCCAAGAAGGAGTTTCTTCCTGCTTTCAACCCCCAAGACAGGAATGCTTCCTAATTACATGGTTTGCCTGAGACTTCTTGGTGAGGAATGAAGAGTGGCTCAGTGATGCCCACCTCCGATTCTTGAGTAATTAAGGCACGATCCCAGGCAACAGAGAGCACCCTGTTCAGGATGCCGGGGGACTCTGGCTCGGGGTCCCTCGGTACTGAATTGCTGGACTGATATGTGTTCTGACGGTGGAGACGGGATGCAGGGTGGAGAGTAGATGCCGAGCGCAGGAGCCGTTCTAGCTCTGCTCCTCAGCAGCCTCCTCATTGCAGCCCTCCAGGCTGGGAGTGCCAGCAGGGGCTCAGGATTCAATGATGCCAAGGCCAATTGTATCCGAGGTTTGCTCTTGGCCAGAACTGAGAGCAGGGTAAAGGGAACTGCCTCTGGGTCAAGGTGAGCCTGTCTGGTTGGAGGTCCCAGGGCTACCGCGGAAGACAAGAGCAAGCAGAGCATCAAGCTGGGTGTGGTGGTGAAGGGGAGCAAAGATGCTGGCTCATGCGGGAACCCAGCCAGAGGAGCCTTTCCATCTGAGAGAGTGGCCCTGCCTGTGGGTGGTCAGTCTTAAACCTCCATGACTTATGACTCAGTGCTAAAGCCATCCCTTCATTTTGAAAGGAAGAAAACTAGTATCCACTGGGGATTTGCTGTTTGCCAGGCACTTTAAAACACAAGGGAAGTCTATTAATCCCCATTTTTACAAATGAGCACACCAAGGCCAAGAGAAACGGAAGGCCTTGCTTAAGGTTACAGGGCTAATTATTAAAGGGCTGGGACTAGAACTGGATAGAGAGGCAGGCACAGTAGGGAGAAGACCAGAGACCTCGGGGTCTCATCAAGCTCTGCTGTGTGTTAATTCTTTGAACATAAGGACGGTACTCCTGCCCTCTGAGCTTCAGCTTTCCTCGTCGGTATGACAGGGGACTGCCTGCTTGTAGAGTTCCTGTTCAGAGCAACAGGGATAATGCGTGCACAGGACCTGGTATCAGGCTTGGCCCACAGGGCAGCTCACTGAAGACAGCTGTAACATTCATCAGGTTTGCCTCTGTCATCTCTCCTGGGAACCCTGATGGGGAAGCCATCCAGGTATGGATCACGGGGATTTCTGGGAGACTTAAGTTGAGGGCAAATCCCCCCACTCTCTGACCACCTCCCACCCTGCATCATGTTTCACCCCCGCAGTGCACGCTGGCTGCTTGATTACAATGATCTGGCTTTTCTCTCAGAGAAACAACTTGACCAGAACGCTAGAAAGAAAGCTCAAAACTCTACATCCCTTTCCTGCTTCCCAGATAGACTTGGTCCCCAGATAGAGGGGGGCTCCCCAGTGACTCAGCAGTAAAGAGTCCTCCTATAATGCAGGAGCTGCAGGAGGCATGGCATGGGTTCAGTCCCTGGGTCTGGAAGATCCCCTGGAGGAGGGCATGGCAACCCACTCCAGTATTCTTGCCTGGAGAACCCCATGGAGAGGAGCCTGGCAGGCTGCAGTCCATGGGGTTGCAAAAGACTTGGACATTACTGAGCAACTGAAACAGCAAACATCAGATGAGGGCTGAGGGGAGCACCCATAGAGGCAGTGTTTTTAACTTTCCATATATTTGCACACCATCCAGGAATCTTGTTACGATGTAGATTCAGATTCAGTAGGTCTAACAAGCACCTGGATGAGGGAAGTCCATACTGTTGGTTCCAGGACCACGCTCAGAGAAACACGTTGATGTACTGCCTGTCTCTTACCTTGCTTCAGTCCTGAAGTTATGTGACCTATAAAAACCTCCTTGCCATCTTCATGCAGCTGGAGTTGTATGGGCAAGTGCTGACCAAGCAAGCTCTTCTCAGCAGACACTTTAATGTAGTTAGAACCCACGCTAGATTCTTATCAGTTCTGCTCTGTATAAATAGGGTGTTCAGATATACACATTTCCAAAAAAGGTGTCTTTGGACCAGAATCTGTTCCCATAGGTCACACAAAGACTCTTATGGGAGATTGGGGTCTTCTTTCTCTCACTCCTTTCTATCCTTTGGGTTATTCACCTTTTGAAAAATGAAATTTGGCTCAACAATAATGATATTAAGCTGAACCTTTTGCTATTCTGCAAATGGGCAAGTCTCTGAATACCCAGTGAAAATTACCTTTCTCCTTTTGTATTTGCTAGTTGCTTATATAAAAATTCATGTTCTATATATTTAGAGCACATAGGCTCAAATTTAAGGAAATGCATTATATGGTAAAACAAACATAATACAATGGATATTCATTGTGCATTAGAAAGTGATCTTGGTTTCATAGAATCACTACAGCATGCCATCAGGTGATGAGCTCTTTTCTGGTCATTTAACTGTGAAAATCTTGCTCTCAGAGATTCTAGTTTAATTGGTCTAAGGAGGAAGTAGGGTCCTAATTATATTTAAAGCTCAAAGAGTGATTGTAATACACATCCAGGTTTAAGAGCTACTAGCCTAAATGATGTCAAGCTTCCACCTTTAAACTCTTCAGGTGCCTTGCTGTTCATTTAAATTCAGCACACATTTCTGTACAGCAGCCGAGTTCCAGGCACTGTGTGAGGCTTCAGATATATGAGTAAATCAGTCCTAGTTCCTACTTTCAAGGCACCCACAGTCTAGCAAGGGAGATAAAGCATACAGAATTAGTTTTACCTGGAGGCCCCACAAACAGAGAAACAGGGAATTGTTGTCTGTAATACACAAATAAAAGATGAAGAAACAGGCGAGCCTGTATGTTTCTCTCCCATCGTTGTTACTCTGCCTCTCCCTTCCCCCCAGAAGGAATAGAAGATGGATTAAGTAGGAACACAATGAGCTACAGGGCAGACGCTTGGCAATCATATCTGAGTTCTGGGGTGAGTGCTCAGGGCTCTGGGAGGCTGAGGTGTGTAGTCGTCCAAACTGGATGATTTCTTAATGCAGGAATGCAAAACCTGCCCACAAGTGGCAAAGAGTGTGAGATGCGTATCAGCAGAAACTACCAAGAAATTCAAGTTGCTTTCTCTACCTCTTTTTCTGAATAGTGCCCAACCTCCAGATTTGAGTGCCCTTCTTCCCAGATGGCCTCCCCTGATCCCCTCGCTGCTTTATGTTCCTCACCCCATCCAGGCTTACCTTTCCCCAAATAACCTTGCACCAATGGTGGTTCTGACTCCTATGCTGCAGGTGTCAATGAACTGGGCTGGCTTCTGTATGGTGCTGTGAATGGCCAAAAGACCCACTCAAAAACTCTGGTGGTGTAAAATAGGGAGTCTATTCCTCCAAAAGTCACTCCAATATGGAGGAATTCAAGAATGGGATATTTTAATAAATGCAAAACCAGGTAACCCCTAGCTTAAATTAATCCACTGAAGAGTAAAGCAAATGGGTTTTGGCAGAAAGTAGCATATGCCGCAAGCATTTCCCTTGACTTCACTTCTGGGCCTTCGCAAGTATGGTCAGTATGGTGTTATGCCCAAGGTCCCAATCCCCAGAACTGAGAGAACAAGACATCCACAGCAATGCAAACGCAAAAAGGGAATTTATTGCTAGCTCGAGCCAGGGCCCAAGTTTTATCCAATGCAGTGGAGTGGAACAAGGGCCCCGAGCCCTGAATTACAGCAGTATTTATAGGGTTAAGACAAAGACAGGCAATTGGCAGGGGTGGATTGGTTGCAAGGGTTCCTTAACATTTACTAATTGGCTAGATTTTCGCGCGCTCGGGCTCTCTCGGGGGGTTTTCGTCCTTGTCCTGATAAGCTTGAACCAGGCTACAGGGAGTATACTGATTGGTCGAGTCCTGGCACCGGTGGAGGATGATCTCAGCTCCTCCTTGGGAATAACTCAGCCCCTCTGTGAAGGAGACTTAGGCCTACCTTGGCCCCCTGAAGCCTGTCATGGCGTCTGTTTGATCCTAACATTCCCCCCTGTCTTTTTATCCTTGAGAGGAATCTTCCTCTCCATTCTGAGACACTGCCTGATATTGTTGCCTCAGTGCCATTACCTGAACGGTAGTGACTTGTTCTTTTACAAAGGTTATTAATTTATTTAAAATACATGGGCCAAAAGTTAGAATGAGTAGGAGTATAATGAGCGGTCCGAGTAGGGTAGAAATTAGTGTTGTTAGCCAAGGAGATTGATGAAACCAGGACTTGAACCACCCCTGCTGGGCTTCTTGCTCTCTCTTCTGCTGTGCTAATCTTTTTCTCACTTTTGCCATAGACTTTCTCTCCACCCCAGTGTGGTCTGCATAAAAGCAACATTCTTCTCCTAAAGTTGCACATAATCCGCCTTGGTGTAGGGAGATCAAGTCTAGGCCCCTTCAGTTTTGCAAAACCATTTCTGACAGTGAAGTTAGGGATTCTTCAAGGTGGCTGATTGACTGTTCTATACAGGTAATGTCTTTATCTATTGCCGCTCGTAGGGAAGTGAATCCCTGATTTTGCATAGTCAGGGATGTTATTCTTGTCCCTGCCCCGGCAATCCCGAGACTGAACATGTTTGCTAGCGTGATGGTTGTGATAGGCTCTCTCTTAACTCTGTTTTTCCCCAACTGATCTATAGTCTCCTTGGCCCAATAGTCATACATAGCTTCTTCTGGGTGATATATGATTTTGGGCATTACGGTCACTAATACACAAAACTCTCTATTCGGATTAAAGACCGATGCATATAGACACGGAGTCAGCCCGGTATGTGAGCAGACCCACCATCCCGCTGCCTCAGGCACAATCCACTTTATTTGGTCCAGTTCTGTGAGATTGACTGTTCAGGCACACAAGGGAGTCTTTTTAAGTGGAACTTTACCTAAGCAAAGTCCTCTTCCCCAAACTTCTTTCATAGTGAGACCAACCCTATGTTTTCTCCAATGACACTGAGGTGGACCTGAGCTGGTGGACAGGTTGTAAGAAACATCTAAGCCTACTGCTTCATAAAAGGGAGGGTAAAGAGTGTAGCAGAGCCAACAAGATTGAGTTGCTCTGGGGTTAGAATGGTTTCGCTTTAAAGGCTGCTTTAGCTAGATCCCATAACGGGTCCGACGTTTCTAGGTTAGAGGTGGAGGACAAGGGGTCGAGGGCCTCTGCTATATTAGGCTGGCCTCCTGGTCAAGAAACAGAGGGCGTAGGGCTCAGAATTGTAGCCCTCTGAGTTGGATCTGCCTTAAACACCCTTTGTGGGCCTGGATTTTCAATCTGTTTGGGGCCTACACTTTGGGTTTGGATAGGTTCTATGATCTGACTCACAATCAAGATTCCCCCAGGGTTTACACTGAACCCATTGGCCTGTAGCTGAAAGCCCCAAGATAATCCAGACACCCAAGACTTTTCCTGCATAGCCAACTTCTGGTTAAACGTTAATTTTACCTGAGCAATCTCATCTTTAGGTATCTCATCTTCCTGATCATAGAATTCATAGAATTCATCTCTTGACATAGGCTGAGTGAAGGAGAAGTTGACTAAATCTCAGTTGCTAGTTTTCCATCTCCTTACCCCATCATTTGAAGTCACACAGCTCCATGACCTACAGAAATAATGTTGTATACCCCCACAAGCTTCCGCGTCACTTTTATGACCAGGACATGCCCCCACCTCTAAATCGGATCAAAGGCACTGACCAAGGGGTGTCCACTAAGTCCTTGAGGTCAAAATATAAGTCAGGCCACCAGGTGTTCGGAGGATGTATCTCGGTGGTCGTATTGAATACCTCTCACGTCAGCCTATTTTGAAGTCTCCAGGTGATCTTGACAGGTTGATGTGGGTCAGTGCTGGCAGTTCCGGGGTCAAGGAGGCCAGCCATCATCAGGAGAGTCAGAGTGATCCGTCCAAGATCTGCTGTCGGACGAGCTTCAATTTTAAGGGATTGGAAGGATGCAGTGTTGACTTCCATTCTCTTTGAGCCCTCTCCTTGTTCTTCTGGAGTGGCCTGTCGCACGTGGTTGCAATGTACCCAGGGTCCAATTCTGTCTACTTTGAGGGCAGTAGGGGTGGTAAGAAGAACAACATAAGAGTCCTTCCGTCTTGGTTCTAAGGTCCTTGACTGGTGTCTTTTAACCCAAACCCAATCTCCCGGGCCTATATTATGAGACGGGATTGTTCCTTCATTTTGGCCCTCATGAATTTCCCGTACCAATGACCAGATATGTTTATGCACCTTACTCAAGGCTAGCATCTCCTGTTGGAAAGCGCATAGCGGGAGAGGTGGTTTGGTTTTTCCCTCAAATGCTGGACAAACGGGGGGCGGACTTCCACATACAATTTCAAAGGGAGTCAAACCCAGTTTATAGGGGGTGTTTTGTGCCCGAAAAAGTGCGAAGGGAAGGAGGGTCACCCAGTCCCCACCAGTCTCTATTGCCAGTTTTGTTAAAGTTTCTTTTAGGGTCCGATTCATTCTTTCTACCTGTCCTGAGCTCTGGGGACTGTATTCGCAATGTAACTTCCATTTGGTCCCCAGGGCTGAGGCCAGTCCCTGAACAATTTTACTCACAAATGCAGGTCGATTATCAGAGCCGATAGATGCCGGCAGCCCAAACCTAGGTATAATCTCTTCTAGGAGCTTCTTAGCTACTACTATCGCTGTCTCCTTCTTAGTAGGGTAAGCTTCTACCCACCCAGAAAACATATCAACCAAAACTAACAGGTAACGGTACCCATACTTGCCTGGCCTTACCTCAGTGAAATCTATCTCCCAATGATGTCCTGGCCTTTCCCCCCGATATCTTACACCTGTGTGCTGTCCTTTTCCTGGTCTCATCATCTGGCAGGCCTTGCAGGTGTGGACTATATCCTGGATGGTTTTCTTCTGTTGGGGAAACCGCAGCTGCGCTGTTTGTAGGAGTGTCGAAGTCTTTTTCTCTCCCAAATGGGTAGTTTGATGTAAATGGGTACAGAGATGCCTGCCCAGGTTGGCAGGAAGCAACAAGTTGTCATCTTGGTCCTGATACCATTCGTTTTTGCCAGCAGGACGGGTGGTATTATCTTGCACCCAGCGTAAATCAGAGGGGGAGTATATGGGGCTTGGGAGGAGTGTTCCCATCCCCGGCGGTGGCAATCCCACAGTCAGTATATGGGCTTCGTGGCCTCCAGCAGCTGCCTCACAGGCTGCTGCATCGGCAAGCACGGTTGCCTCGGGCCCTGGCACCCTCTCCTTTCTGGTGTCCCGGGACATGCACTGTGGACACTGCCCGGGGCAAGTGGACCGCTGCCAAGAGTCTGCAAATCTCAGGCACGTTTTTAATCTCTTTTCCCTCCGCTGTCAAGAGCCCCGCTCTTTATATATGGGGCCTTGAATGTGCACAGTGCTGAATGCATATCGGCTGTCAGTGTAAATAGTGATTCTTTTTCCTTTTGCCCTCTCTAGTGCTTGTATCATAGCGATCAGTTCTGCTTTTTGGGCTGATGTTCCAGGGGGCAAGGCCTCAGCCCAGATGGTCCTTCCAGTGTCATCTACTATGGCTGCCCCCGCTTTTCTCTGTCCATCCTTTATATAACTGCTCCCGTCCGTGAACCATACCAGCTCACTGTTTCCTTTTTTTTTTTTTTTCAGCTCACTGTTTTCTAATGGCAAGTCGCTGAGGTCTTTTCGTATGGCAGTTACCTCAGCTAACACTTCAACACAGTCATGGAGGGGCCCATCCTCCTCTGGGATGGGTAGCAAAGTGGCAGGGTTCAGAAAACAAGGTGTTTTAAAGTGTATCTGGGGAGTATCCAGCAGCAGGGCCTGGTAATGGGTTAAGCGAGCAATAGAAATCCACTTACCCGGTGGCTGTTTGAGGACCCCCTCTATGGCGTGAGGAGTGTAGACCAGGAGACGCTGTCCATAAGTCAGCTTGTCAGCATCATGGACAAGGAGAGCAATGGCCGCGATGATATGGAGACAGGGTGGCCATCCCACAGCTACTGGATCCAGTCGTTTAGAGAGATATGCCACAGGCCATCTCCACGGTCCCCATTGCTGCATCAGGACTCCCTTCCCTACTCCCTGCTTTTCATCCACAAACAGTTGAAACAGCTTAGCTGGGTCCGGAAGAGCAAGGGCTGGGGCTTCCAGTAACGCCTGTCGAAGTTCCTGAAATGCCTGCCTCATTGGCTCAGTCCAAGTCCAGTCTCTATTTTCTCTGCTTCCTTCATATAGAGGTCAGGCCTTTTCAGCAAACCCCATAATCCATAGCCTGCAGTACCCAACCATCCCTAAAAACTCCCTCACCTGCCGGGGAGTTGTTGGCTCGGGGATCCGTAGAATAGTCTCTTTCATAGCCTGAGTCAACCATCTTTGTCCCTGTTTTATTTTATATCCCAAATAAATGACTTCCTATCTAGCAATTTGGGCCTTCTTCGCACTTGCCCAGTACCCCAATGTCCCCAAAGTCTGGAGGAGATCGCCTGTGGCCTTTAGGCATACCTCCTTAGTCATAGCGGCCAGCATTAGGTCATCTACATACTGCAACAGAACGACTTCGGGGTGGCTGGTTCGATACTCACAGAGATCTTCGCCTAGAGCCTCACTGAACAACGTTGGTGAGTTTTTGAACCCCTGTGGGAGGCGAGTCCAGGTCAGCTGCCCCACAGTTTGGCTGTCCTCGTCAGCCCATTCAAATGCTAAGATTTCCTGGCTCTGGGGTGCCAAAGGCAAGCTGAAAAAGGCATCTTTCAAGCCTAAAATTGTATACCAGACATAGTCTGGTGGCAAGCTGCTCAGGAGGGTGTATGGGTTAGGGACAGTGGGATGAATGTCACTCACCCATTTGTTGACTGCACGAAGATCTTGGACTGGTCCAAAGTCTGCTCCCCCGGGCTTTTTCACAGGCAACAGGGGAGTATGCCATGGGGACCGGCACTTTTTGAGAATTCCTGCCTTTAGGAGGCGCTGGATTGTGGCATAATTCCTTGCCGGGCCTCCTGGCTCATGGGATACTGTTTCACTCTCACAGGAATAGCATTTGCTTTTAATTCAACAACAATGGGTGGTCTTTGTTTAGCCAGTCCCATTCCCGCTATCTCTGCCCAGGCCAGAGGGTATTTCTGAATCCACTGTTGCATAGCAGGATCCACCACTGCAGGGGGTTTTGGTGAATATAGTCTGTATTCATCTCTCAGTGCCAGGGATAAAACATGAATTGGTTGTCCAAGCCCGTCTGTGACTGATATCTCCCCAGAGTCAAAGTGAATTTGCGCATTGACTTTGGCCAATAGGTCTCTTCCTAATACAGGGGCCGGACATTCTGGGATCACCAGAAATGAGTGGGACACCCGTTGGGCTCCCAAGTCCACTTTTCGTTTAGTAGTCCAGTAATATCTCTTTGTCCCGGTGGCTCCCTGGACCAAGCTAGTCTTTTGGGACATCGGCCCAAATTTTTGGTTGAGAACTGAGTGGGCTCCCGTATCCACCATGAAGCCGACCGGTTTCCCCTCCACATTAATAGTTACCCAGGACTCGGGGAGAGGTGCCAGGCCCTGACCCCCCTAATCACTATCTTCCCCTGCATATAAGATGTGGGTCCCGGAGGAAGATTCTTCCTTTCTTACAGTCTTTTTCTTCAGATCTCTCTCGGGGCACTCATTTTTCCAGTGTCCCTGCTCTTTGCAGTAAGCGCATTGGTCTCTCTTTAGGGCAGGTCTAGCTGGTTTTTCCTTTCCTCCCGACTGGGTGTCTTTAGTTCTTGGGGCTTCGGGCCCCTTTCTCATCCCCACAAAAAGGATCTGAGCCAGCTCTTTCTGATTTCTCCAGTTTTTTTCAGCCCTATATTCCCTTTCCTCCCATCTAATCCATTCCTCATATTCTCTTTCTTCCCGTCTAATCCGTTCCTCCCTCTCCTCAGGGGTCTCTCTGTTATTAAACACTGTCTCAGCTGCCCTCACCAGATCCTGTATTGACAGTTCCCCCAGCCCTTCTATCTTCTGTAACTTTCTCCTGATATCTGGAGCTGCCTGGTTCATGAAAGCTAACAGAACTGCTGCGTGTGACTCATCAGCCTGGGGGTCCATGGGCATATACTGCCTAAAGGCTTCCATTAACCTCTCTAAGAAGGCTGCTGGGCTCCTGTCTTATCAGATTCACCTTAGATAAATTTGTCGGTTTCCTGGCGGCTGCCCGGGGACCGGCCATTAGAGTCTGGCGAAAGACCCGAAGATGCTCCCTACCTTCCGCACGGTCAAAGTCCCAGTTCGGCCGCATAGACGGGAACCCTTCCTCCACTAGGTGGGGCTGCATGGTCGGTCTCCCATCCGCTCCGGGAACATGTTTCCGCGCTTCCGACAGAATTCGCTCCCATTTCTCTGTGGTGAAAAGCACCTGTAACAGCTGCTGACAATCATCCCAAGTAGGATTGTGAGTAAACAGGATAGTGTCTAAAAGATCAATAAGGCCTTGGGGCTTTTCAGAAAAAGAGGGGTTTTGAGCTTTCCAGTTATATAAGTCGCTGGTAGAGAACGGCCAATATTGGTAATTCTGTTCTCCATCAGGATTTGCCAGCCCGACCCGGACAGGAAGTGCTCAAACGGTAGGCGAAGGGGCCTCTCGGCTCCCATAGTCAGACGAGTCCCTGCCCTTCCGCGAGTTCCCTGGGCTGGCACCGCTTCCTGCTGAGGAGCCAAGGGTTCTGAGTTCCCTCTTTGTTCTCCGGATGACACCTGAGGTACCTGTGGGAGCAAGGGTGGCCGGATATACGGGGGAGGCGAGATTTCAGTGTCTAAATCAATCAGACTAGGGTATAGAGAAGATTCCTGGGGTATTGGTTTCTTCCGGCTCTCCCGTGCCTCCCGGTTTTCTTCCTTAGAGCTCTCCATGACCAGGACCTGTGGAACAGAAGCACTGGGGGGGTTGTGAATAAAGGGTTTCAGCCAGACGGGAGGGTCTTCTACCTGATTTTCCCAGACCAGGATGTAAGGAGCTTGGTCCGGATGGCCCAAAGGGTCAGGAGCCATTATCTTTTCTTTAACAGCCTGGATGACCGGCAGGCCGAAAGTTCCCTCCAGCGGCCAGCCAACCTGAAATGTCGACCACTCAGATGAGCATAGGGTTTTTAGCTTGCTCTTCTTTACTAGCAGGGATAGAGTCTGAGCCTTGGACTTAAAATCGGGAAAATGGTCAGTCATTACAGATAGCAGTGTAGAATACCTTTGACCCATGGCGGCAACACCCACAATAAACACACAAAAAGCACAGCACCAGCACACAAAGACAAGCGACAGATAGACAAACAAATATCGCCCGAAAACACTGAACTAGGTTTATCCCGTGTTGCTGTTGTCCTGTTCCCCAAAGTTACCTTACCGAAGGGTGTCCACTGCCCGCCAGACTCAGGATCAGGAGAAACGTTTTCCCCCGTTCCTTTACAGAGCGGCTCACAGAACCAGCTGCCTTCCAGCTCGAGTGCTGGGCCCCAGACTTATGCTGGCTGGGCGACTCTTTCGCCCCCTGACCTGATGCCAGCGTCCAGATATACTTCCTACTAGTAAGGCTTCCCTTATGTCTGGAAAGTGTTGTTCTTCTCAGTCAGGGGATCCCGGACGAGCCCCCAAATGTTATGCCCAAGGTCCCAATCCCCAGAACTGAGAGAACAAGACATCCACAGCAATGCAAATGCAAGAAGGGAATTTATTGCTAGCTCGAGCCAGGGCCCAAGTTTCATCCAACGCAGTGGAGTGGAACAAGGGCCCCGAGCCTTGAATTACAGCAGTATTTATAGGGTTAAGACAAAGACAGGCAATTGGCAGGGGCGGATTGGTTGCAAGGGTTCCTTAGCATCTACTAATTGGCTAGATTTTCGCGCACGCGGGCTTTCTCAGGGGGTTTTCGTCCTTGTCCTGATAAGCTTGAACCAGGCTACAGGGAGTATACTGATTGGTCGAGTTCTGGTGCCAGTGGAGGATGATCTCAGCTCCTCCTTGGGAATAACTCAGCCCCTCTGTGAAGGAGACTTAGGCCTACCTTGGCCCCCTGAAGCCTGTCATGGCATCTGTTTGATCCTAACAATGGTCTCGTGAGGTCCTCTCCCACAAGCGAAACAGAGCTTGCTTCCAGGCAGAGTTGGCCAAAGAGGAAATGGGCTGCTTCTTAAGATGCTGAATTTCCGCATTGGAAAATTTTTCTGAGGATATGCGGTGAGGTTTGGGGGCAGGACTATTTGAACAATGAATAGGGTGTTGGCTACTTTTAATGAGCCTTTCAGGGAGCCTCTAAAAAGCACTTCATGACCTGTGTTTAGCTTCCTTCCAGCTCTGTGCAAGCAGAGGAGCAGGGACAGCTTGCACGGCAATGAGCACGAACAAACATGAGCTGGGATTTGCCTTGAATCTCATTCTGTGACGTCAAGTATTTCCTATATCTCAGCCCTCACAGTCTCTTCGGGGGGCAAATGTTATACCCGTTTTTCGTTGTTCTTGTCCAACTCTTTGCCACCCCATGGACTGCAGCACGCCAGGCTTCCCTGTCCTTTACTATCTCCCAGAGTTTACTCAAACTCACATCCATCGAGTTGATGATGCCATCCAACCATCTCATCCTCTGTCGTCCCCTTTTCCTCCTGCTCTCAGTCTTTCCCAGCATCAGGGTCTTTTCCAATGAGTCAGCTGTTTGCAGCAGGTGGCCAAAGTATTGGAGTTTCAGCTTCAGCATCAGTTCTTCCAGTGAATATTCAGGACTGGTTTCCTGTAGGATTGACTCATTTGATCTCCTTGCTGACCAAGGGACTCTTGAGAGTCTTCTGCAGCACCAGAGTTTACAAATAAGGAAACTGAGGCTTTAAAAAACTGAAAGATTTGCCCAATATCCCACAAAAGACAAGCAGTTCAAACCCAGGTTTCCTAACTTTTAATCTGATGTTCATAGTATAATATCATGATCTCTATTCCATTCAGACACAGTAAGAGCTGGAAAAATCCCCGAGTATTTATTTAAGAAAGAAAATGATCTCAAAGAAATGGATTTGGTGGAATGGAATGGTGGTTAGCTCAAGGCAATGTCATGAGTCGCCAGCAGAGGGCAGAAGCCTGCCATTCTAGATGCTTACATCCTTGAAAGCCCACGGGCACCTGGGAATGAGTGTAGCAAGAATTTTTCACTGAGAGGGCACCCAAAGAAAGAGCAGAAAAGCGCCAGTGTGGACTGCTGTAATTTCAGATGACATCTGGGAGCCAGGGGCACTGAAAGAAAATCCCTCCCCACTCTGGTTCCCTGCACCCAGAAGGAAAGAGGCCTGCAGCAGCAAAAGACACTGGAACACGAGCAGGATTCTAACGAGAACAATCCAAGGTTTGGATCTGAGTCTAGCTAGGGTCACTTTCCTTCTGGATGCCTGCCTATGCACCCATGAAAAGAAGATGACAACTGCCTCGTAGGAGTCTTAGGACAATCAGCTAAAGCGTTAAGAAAACTGTTAAATGTGCTGACAGGTTAGTGGAGGTGGGTTTGAAGGAAGGTTGCTCCCTCTAGTCTCTGACTAGCACGTGAGCTGTTGACAAGGAGGCCAGGTTGACACCTGTGGTGGGAGGTGGGTGAGGGACGCGGGGCTGGCACGAGGTGGTAGGCAGAGGAGGGGATGCCACTGCCCCCATTCTCTGGTTTACGCCACTCTGACCTCAGGACACTGCTCTCCAGTTGGCATGCTTCACATGGGCTGCCTGTCCCTGGGGTCCTGTGTCCTCAGAGGAGAGCCCCGAACCTCCCAGGTAGCAGCTGGGGTCAATGATGTGGCCCAACTCCCTCAGCCCCACGGGTGCTGGGCAGAGTCCCCTCCCAGCCAGACATCTCAGAACTGAAATGCCGCTGGTAAGGCTGAGTACAGCAGACCAAGGGCCCCATGGCTGCTCACCCCCAACCCGGCACTTGTCATGTAACAGCACTTTACAGTCCTTCCCAGGAGCACAACCTCCTGTCTCATTTGTGATTTTGTTCATCAGCCCAACAGTCCTGAGAAGACAATAGGACAGATACGGTTTAATTCCCATTTTTTTTTTTTAAGATAAAAGAGATTCTCAGCCAGCTTAATGATTTGCCCAAAGTAATGCAGTGGTTAAACAAAACCCAGAAAATCCCAAACTCAGAATCTGGTCTTATGGCCCTAAAGATACCACCTTGTGCCAATGATTCAAACCAGAGATCTTCCATCTCTCTCCGTCTGCTCTCCCTCTTTTTAAACTCCTGGGATTCCCAAATGGCTTGGTGGTCAAGAATCCGCCTGCCAATGCAGGAGACACAGTACGATCCCTGAGTCGGGAGTATCCTCTAGAGAAGGAAACTGGCAACCCCTCCAGCATTTTTGCCTGGGAAATCCCACCAACAGAGGAGCCTGGAAGGCTACGGTCCATGGAGTTGCAAAGGAGTCTGACACTACTTAGTAACTGAGCAACAAAAACAACGTAGACATAAAGATCGTCATTCTCAACTTGTCAAGCTAGGCAAAGACCTCTTGTTTTATTTGATTTAATTTTCTCATCATCCCCAATATGTGTTCCTATTCAACACCTCTTCTTACCCGCCAAACGGGCACCACATCCCATTTGGTTGATTGGTTCTTTCATTGATTGATTGAGTCATTCATTCATTCATTTGTAGGCTTGAGTCAGAAACATTTTTAATACTGTGTTTATGATGTTATTAAAACAAGCATTTTTTGTTAGTATTGTTCACAACTCGTGGACTCTAATTTTTTTTTTTTTTTTACGTTCCTAGTCATTTCCCATTTCTATGTATATGCTTTACTCATTCCCTGCTCCTGCCATCCCTAATTGTATTACCTGCTACTTGTGTCTACTTAATTTGCTTTATTTTTACTGGCTTCTAATTTTTTTTGTACTATTCTCAACTTTATCACCTCGGAGGTATTTCTCTGCTCGTTTTATATTATTTGCTTATTTGCTATACATGCTTATGAGTCCTGCATCCACATTGGTGATGGTGATGTCCACAGTCAGCCACGTTAGTCAGTCCTCACCATCACCTAAAGTCTGCGTAAACTCCTTACAAGGCTGACAGTAAATCACTTAACTCTTGCTCTGATCTTGATCCTTTTATAAGTTTCATGTACCCCGTAATAGTTGAATGCTGGAACAGTGGTGTTCAGTAGATCTTTCCATGATAATGGAAATGTTTTATACTGCTGTGCTGTCCAATAGGTAGCCACTAGCAATGTGTGACTATTTAAGCAGCTGCAATGTGGTTTCTGTGATTGAGGAGCTAAAAGTTAATTTTAATTAATTTAAATTAAAATGTAAATAGCCTCATGTGACTACCTAGTGGAATACACAGACCTATCGCATTACTACTCAAAATGTGGTCCCCAGACCAGAAGCATTGCCATCTGGAAGCTGGGAGCTTGTTAGAAATGTGGAATCTCAGGCGTACTGAGGTCTGCTGAATTAGCTCTGCATTTTAACAAGATTCCCCATGTGATTTCTATGCACATGCACTTTTCTGCCCTTCCTCCAGAACTATTGAGATATAATTGACATATAATTGTCTAAGTTTTTAAGATATACAATGGTGTTGATTTGATATACTTGTATATTGAGAATGACCACCGGAGTGCTAACACCTGCATCATGTCACATAATTACCATCTCTTTTTTGTGGTGAGAACATTCGAGTTCTACCCTCTTGGCAACTTTCAAGTGTATAATACAGTATTCTTAACCATAATCACCATACTGTATATTAGATTCGCAGAACCATTTCATATTATTACCAGGAGTTTGTAGTCTTCAAGCAATATTTCCCCGTTTCCCTCACCCCCAGCCCTGGGAACCACCACTGTAGTCTATTTCCATGAGTTCAGCTCTTTAGATTCCACATATAAGTGATATACAGTATTTGTCTTTCTCCGTCTGACTTGTTAGTCACTTAGCATAATGCCCCCAAGTCCTATCCATATTGTCACAAATGACAGGATGTCCCTCTTTCTCATGGCCAAGTAGCATTCATAGATCTGTATTTCACATACAGATGGTTAGAGGAGATGTGAGATTATCTCTGTATCACATCTTCTCTATCCATTCATCTGTTGGTAGACACTTAGATGGTTTTCAATTTGGGCTATTTCGAATAAAATACTGAAAGGAACATGAGAATGCAGATTTCTTTTTGAAAGCCTATTTCCATTTCCTTTGGATATATACCTAAAAGTGGGGTTGTTGGGACCATATGGTAGTTCAATTTTTAATTTTTTTGAGGAACTTCTATAGTGGCTGCACCAATTAACAAGCTTACCAATAGTACAAAATGATATCTTTTTCTTTACATCTTTGCCAATACTTGCTATCTTTTGCCTTTTGGAGGATAGTCATTCTAACAAGAGTGAGGTAATATCTTACTGTTGTTTTGATATGAATTTCCTTGATGATTGGGGCTTCCCTCATAGTGCAGTCAGTAAAGAGTCTGCCTGCAATGCAGGAGACCCAGGTTCAATCCCTGGGTTGGGAAGATCCCCTGGAGAAGGAAATGGCAACCCACTCCAGTATTCTTACCTGGGGAAATCCCATGGACAAATGAACCTGGCAGGCCACCATGGGGTTGCAAAAGTTGGACATGACTTGGTGTCTAAACTACCACCTTTCCTTGATGACTAGTGATGTTGAATGCCTTTTCACCTGTTGGCCATTTATGTGTCTTCTCTAGAAAGACGTCTTTTTTAAAAAAAAGAAAAAAAAAAAAAAGAGTGGTTCTTCTGTTTGTTTTTGCCATTGAGTTGTATGAACTCTTTACACTTTGGGATTCTGCTGCTGCTACTGCTGCTAAGTCACATCAGTCATGTCCAGCCCCTTATCAAATACATGATTTGCAAATATTTTCTCCTGTTCTATAGGTTTAAATTTTTTTGTTTAATTTTTTTCTTCTCTTTAAAGGTGTGATGCTGTTTTGTAAGACTGATACTCAAATACTCCATCGTTTGTTTTGGCTATTATGAAGAAAACAGTATGCTTTTCATATATTTTCTATTTTAATATAATTTTTGGTGATGTAGAAGAAAGATATTTGTGATAGCTTTATCGAGCAAACTTGCTCAGCTGTCTAATTAGTTCTGATAATATAGTGGATTTTCAATGTGATTGGTCATCATTCTCTCTCTTTCCTTCCTATAGCTCTTTTTTATTCTTCTGATAAATGCTTTGGCTAAGTCTCTAGTACTCAGCTGAACCATAATAGTTATAATAACCACCCTTGGTTGTGGGGATGAATCTAATTTTCTTCATGTAACATCTTTAACCTGGGCCTCCTGCATTGCAGGTAGATTCTTTACCATCTGACCCACCAGGGAAGCCCCAGATACTTAATATACAGTCTTCATCAAGTTGAGAAAATATACATTTATTCTAACTTAGTGAGAGACTTAAAAAAATTCAGAAGTTTTTATTTGATATAAATGCTTTTCAAATTAAAAGTTCAAATATTTTTAAAAACATTTATTGAGATAATCATGGGAATTTTCTTCTTCAGCACATTAATGGTAAAAATTACATTAATAGTTTTTTCTCACACCATACTTTCCCATATTCTAAAAATAAACCTTACTTTGGACATAACTTTATAAATATATTGTTGGATAAAATTAGCTAATATTTTATTTAGAATTTGTATCTATATTCCAACATGAAATAGCTATATATAGTTTTTTGTTTGTTTTTAACATCTTTATCTCACTTTGCTATGAAGGTTAGACCTCTATTATAGCAAAGGAGAAACTGACTTCTATTTTCTGGAACAATTTGTATATATCAGTATTATCTCATTCTTACAAGTGGATAGAGCTTATCTATAAAATCATTGGAGCCTAGGGCTTTTCAGGAATAGGGGACATCTTTGATTATATTGTAATTCTTAATTAGCCCTTGACAATTCAGTTTGCTATTTAATGTTGCAATTTTAGAATTTCATATTTTTCCAAAATTTTATCAATTTTACTGTCTCCAAATTATAATTCTTCATGACATTGTGAATCCAAAATTTTTCACGTCCATGCTTCTTTCGATATTAATTGCATATTTACATCTTCTCTTTCTTTCCTTCGCTAATTTTGTTACATATTATTTGTATATTTTATAACCTTTTAAAGAAACCAGCTTGTCTTATGTCTTGTTGTTTCTGCACTCTTTGTTTATCATATTTCTGACATTATATGTATGTTTTCTTTCCCTCTCCTCCTCCTTCTTCTAGGTTTATTTTGGAGCTTTTTTCTAGTTTCCTGCATTGAAAAATTAGCTCTAAGAATGTTTCAAAAAGGGTTTGGATATAAACTATCTTAATAATTATATACTTGATATGATTTTAATTGCATCTTTTAAACTTGCATTTGAATGATATATTCATTGGATATAAAGCTCTAGGTTTGAAGTCTTTTTCCATCAACATTTAAAATATTACTTCATTGTTTTCTTATATCCATTTTCGTTATTGTGGCTTCATGTTATTCTGATTCTTTTTCCTTTTTACTTCATCTATTTTCTGTTTATAAATACTTTGAGAATTTTCCTTGTTGTTAATATTCTTAAATTTCATTACAATATTTCTAGGTGTGACTTCCTTTTTCATCTATCTTGTTTAGATACACTGAATCCTTTCAACAGAAGCTTTTTATTTATACAAAATCCTCAGTTATTATACTTTCAAATTTATCCTCTCCCCTTAATTCATTTCTCATTCTGACTTCAAAGCCTGGGATACTAACCACTACAGTGTCCTCCCTCTCTGAAAATTAAGCCAACATTTTGTTGCTCTTGTCTGTTTAGGCGCGGCTTCCCTCCCCGACACCGTGAAAGGCAGTGGTAGGGGCTTGTTTTGCCTCAGTATTCTTATTGCATCTGTGCTCACTGTGTGTTGAATGAATGAATGAATTTAGAGAACAGAGGAGTGGCAGTGGCCGCAGGATTGGAGTAGGAGCTGCTGTGGGGCCAGGGCAGCAACCAAGCTTCGTGACACTGTGCCCACACCCGGCTGTATCACCTCTACAGGGTGGCAGCCCCTTTAGCAGACCCCTCCCTCTGGGAGGAAACACCTGCAGCACCCAGCACAGCCCAGTCACTCTCTAAGATAATGACGTGGGATAAGAGTCAGCATATCTTCAAGCAGCTCTCCACTCGGCCCAAAGCTCCTTTCAGACAGCCATGGGGATCCCGATGGGTTGCTGGTCTGAGTCCTCCCTGTCCAGCTGTGGGATCTATGGCAAACTGCCCTCCTCTTTGATCCTCAGTTTTCTTTTTCATAATTTGGGGATAATGTCACTATCCTATCGAGCTTCCAGGGGAGTAAGGAGCAGCAAAATAGATGTTTAAGTGTCTGTGAACAGGGTGCTGCTGTCCTCAAGGACATAGCATAGTGCACGTAAAAAATCTTTGACCCTGGAGCCTGTGTTCTGAAGGGAGCGCCCACATGGTGCTACATAGTTCTTGATAAAATCCTGCTTCCTTGGAGAGGAGCAAGACTCCCCACAGGTCTGTGGCTTTCCAGATCACTTGAAATTTCTGAGAGCTAGAGCCAACTCCAGGTGGATGATTCCAATCACTCTTCACCCTCCCCTTCCACACCTTCACTCATACCCCTAACCCTAACTCCATCCCCTCACCGTCCTGCTCTGGTTTCATTGAGTTTCCATTCTGGCCTTCCCTGCTTGTAAGAGGGTCCCACGTTCTGAGCATTTTCTTTCCCCTCTGCCCAGAAGAACTGCCTTTGCTATGTATATACCTTATGACCTGCTCTCAGGGAGGCCTAAGCTGAGGAATTCAATCTAAGAGTTCCTTGGATGACATGGGTTTACTCCTCATAAATCATATATATTTTATTTCCATAGGAGACCCAAAGTCTTAACACAAAAGGTAGAAATACCAGGTCTCTCGGCAGCCTGGTGGCAGGAAGAGAGGAGAGGGTTGTTCCAAGCCCTTCAACTAACCCAGTTAGGCAATAATGTGGACTCTTGAGAATATGCCCTTGGTTTCCCAGGCACAGACATCTTTCTGAATGAGATTCTTTCTTTTGGACCAAGGCTATCAGCTCTCTAGAACCATGCCCTTACTTTCAACTTCTCTGAGTGGCCAACGTCAGAAAATTTTTTCCTTTTTTTGGCTACACTGGGTCTTCACTGCTGCATGCAGGCTTTCTGTAGTTGTGAAATTCAGGCTTCTCATTGCAGAGGCTTCTCTTGGTGCAGAACACTGGCCGTAGGCGTGGACTTCAGTAGTTGTGGCGCATGGATTCAGTTGCTCCAAGGCATGTAGGATCTTCCCAGACCAGGGATAGAATCCATGTCCCCTGCATTGGCAGGAGGATTCTTAACCATTGGACCACCAGGAAAGTCCTCTTCAGTTTTAGTTTTTAAGTAGATCTGATGCCCTTTTAGTATTCCTGCTTTTCTAATCTTTTTTCATAAATGTCTTCCTCTTCTATAGCTTTAAGAGGTTTCAAGCATGAGATAAGAAACTGGATTTGATTTTCTTGGGCACCATCCAACCCTGAATTCAATGATTCTTTGAAATTTGCAACATGGTTAACACTAAACCAGCACCACTGAGGACCACTAGTGATTAAACCACAGTGATGTGGATGGTAACCATCTACTTGATGAGAAGAAACAAGCCTAACCAGTAAGTTATTTATCTGGTGCTAAGAGATGGGAATACCAGACCACCTGACCTGCCTCTTGAGAAACCTATATGCAGGTCAAGAAGCAACAGTTAGAACTGGACGTGGAACAACAGACTGGTTCCAAATAGGAAAAGGAGTACATCAAGGCTATATACTGTCACCCTGCTTGTTTAACTTATATGCAGAGTACATCATGAGAAATGTTGGGTTGGAAGAAGCACAAGCTGGAATCAAGATTGCCAGAAGAAATATCAATAACCTCAGATATGCAGATGACACCACCCTTATGGCAGAAAGTGAAGAGAAACTAAAAAGCCTTTTGATGAAAGTGAAAGTGGAGAGTGAAAAAGTTGGAGTTAAATGTTAAAGCTCAACATTCAGAAAACGAAGATCATGGCATCTGGTCCCATCACTTCATGGGAAATAGATGGGGAAACAGTGGAAACAGTGTCAGACTTTATTTTTTGGGCTCCAAAATCACTGCAGATGGTGACTGTAGCCATGAAATTAAAAGATGCTTACTCCTTGGAAGGAAAGTTATGACCAACTTAGATAGTATATTCAAAAGCAAAGACATTACTTTGCCAACAAAGGTCTGTCTAGTCAAGGCTATGATTTTTCCAGTAGTCATGTATGGATGTGAGAGTTGGACTGTGAAGAAGGCTGAGCGCCAAAGAATTGATGCTTTTGAATTGTGGTGTTGGAGAAGACTCTTGAGAGTCCCTTGGATTGCAAGGAGATCCAACCAGTCCATTCTAAAGGAGATCGGTCCTGGGTGTTCTTTGGAAGGAATGATGCTAAAGCTGAAACTCCAGTACTTTGGCCAACTCATGCGAAGAGCAGAATCATTGAAAAAGACCCTGATGCTGGGAGAGATTGGGGGCAGGAGGAGAAGGGGACGACAGAGGATGAGATGGCTGCATGGCATCACCGACTAGATGGACATGAGTTTGAATGAACTCTGGGAGTTGGTGATGGACAGGGAGGCCTGGCGTGCTGCAATTCATGGGGTTGCAAAGAGTCGGACATGACTGAGTGACTGAACTGAACTGAATTGAAGATTATTGAGTTTCTCTGACATTATCTAGGTTGAATATTCAAACTGACTACATTCCTAGTGTGCCATGGAAATTCTTAGTAATGACAACCATAGATAACACACAATAAACCAGGCACTGTCCCAAGTACATTACATTCATTAACTTATTTATTTCTCGTAATAATACTTTGAGATAATTAATACTTTCATCCCTACATGACAGAAGGGAAAACAGGCCAAGTAAGGTTAAGTCATTTGCCCAGAATTGAAGTTGGTAAATGATAGACTTGGGGGATTCAAACTCAGCTTAGCAGAATGGCTTCTTTCCCACTATGCATAGTTCCTCCTGAAGCTCAGAAGAGGTTATTGTGCACCCCCTGTATATAATTATGCTCTTATATTTCCTCATATGAGACTACTGGAACCCTTTTCTTTGCCTCTTGTCATTTTGTGTATGGGTTTTAGCTTTTGCACACCAGGAAAAGTTGGAAGAATTAGGAGACCTTCGAAGGAGGTAAGAACTGCAAGTGCAAATTATGAAGCTGCAATAAGAAGTAAGCAATGTTTGAATCAAAGTGAGAAAGGTTAGAGAGGGGAGAGAAGGAGGAAATGAGGGGTCTTATGGAGAGTCTGGAATCATAATCACATGTCATACAAAATGAAATGAGTAAATAGGAACATTCAAAATCATAAGGATGTCAAATTCATCTGTGGAATTTTAATCAAAGTCCAACAGGGTGATTTGTTTCATTTGGAACTAGACAATCTGATCCCAAAAGTTATTTGGAAGAGGAAAGAGCCAAGAATAATGGAGAAGCAATTTTGAAAAAGTACAGGGTAAAACTTGCCCTACCAGATATCAAGACTTATTATCAAAATATTTAGTAATGAAGACACTATTGTTTGGGCAAAAAAGATACACCAGTGGAGCAGAATAGAGAGCCCCGCCACTACCTTACCCATACTTAGAGACAATACAAGGCAGAAATGTCACAAATCAGTGTACATCTATTTAATCAATGAGTCTAAGGAGCAACTGTTACCCATATGGAAAATACAGAATTAGATTTCTACCCTAGATCAACTCCAGGTAGATTAAGGAACTAAAAACAAAAAGCACAAGTTTAAAATACAAGATGAAAGTATAGAAAAATTCTTCATGACTTTAAGATAAAGATTTCTTTCAGAAACATACACATACAAATAGATACCATTAAAAAAAAAGGATAATCTTGGCTGCTACAGTAAAATTAACTTCTCTATAACAAAAGGCCACTATAACAAAGGGAAAAACAAACCATAGTCTGGGGGAAGATACTCACGGTGACTATAACATGTAGAGAAATCTCTAAGATTAATTAGAAAAAGATAAACAATACATGGAGGGAAATGGGCAAAGAATATAAACTATCGATTTGCAGACAGGAACTCTGGAAGGTCAATAAAAATACAGAAAGATGCTTGCTTTCACTATTAATCAAAGAAATACCAATTAAAATAGTAATGTAATACCATACACACCCACCAGATCAGCAAAAATTTATGTTAGCCAATGCCAGGTGCTGGCAAAGATGCTAAGTTATGGAGCCTCATTCACTGCCAGTGGGATTGTAAACTGATACAAGTACGCTGGAGAGCAATTTGGCAGTGACTAGTAAAGTTGTAGGTGGTCACGTCCAGAAATTCCACTTCTAGGCGTATTGTCTTGTATGTGTGCACGAGGAGATATGCATTGAGATGTTCGCTGCAGCATGCCCATCAAGAGAATGGATGAAAAAATTGTATTATAGTTATACAATGGAATACAATACAGTGTGTGTCAGCATAGATGAAAATCTCATATTTGCATTGCTAGGGGAGACATACACATTGCAGAAGATTATGATAATATATATGTTCACACACATACATATATTAAAAGCTGGCTCAGCATAATAACAGTTTATAATGTCTATGTATACATAAAAATGCAATAAATATAGTAAAAAATATAAAAACATGCAGGAAGATGATTTAACACTGAATTCAAAATGGTGCTTCAGCCTGGGAAATGTGGGAGGAGAATGGGGTGGGGAAACTCAGTTGTGTCTCTAATATTTACTTTCTTTGAAGTAAAAAGACCTGAAGCAAATAAGACAATATGCTAATATTTGCTAAAGCTGATGTGGCCATCATTAATGCTGTCTACCAAATATTTTTGGCTCTCTGCCTTCCAGGCCCACGGTCAGATTGCATTTTCCATTCACTTTGAAGTTAGGGGTGGCCTGGAGCCTTTGGCCAATGAACTGGAGTGGAAGTGACTTGCATTTCTGGTCTCATGAGCCCGCACATGAAAGTGTTGCCCAACATGGTAGCCTAGGGGCAAAGCCTCAGGCCCTAAGCAGACATGATATCTCCAGGTAACCTGTGAAGGACAGGTAGATGAGTGAGAAATGAACTTCTGTTCCTTTCAGTCACTGAGATTTGGGGATGTTTGCTATCACAGCACAACAAACTCTGTCCTGACTGATATAGCTGGGAAGTATGTCCACAGGGGTTCACTGTATTAGTCTCTGATTTTATCTACATGTTGAAATATTACAAAGACAGCTTTAAAAACAGCTTTAAAATTGGACTGGATTAATCACATTTCTCAGTTCATGACATTATCTTTGTTGGTCTGTGTAGGTCTCCTCTCTTATTTTATCGATGCTTGTTTTCTTAGTGTCTCAGACTGTGGACGGAAGCAATGCTGAATGACAGGAGATCTAGATCCCTTGACAGGGGGAGTGAATGATGGGCTTGCCTTCCTAGCCTGAGTCCAGAGTTCCTGCAGCTCTGTTTGGTAGCCTAGAGCATCTCTCATCAGCTTGTGGGAGTTAGAAATTCAATTAGAAAGTCTCAGCTCTTCTCCAGCGAAATGTAAATAAGAATTATGCTGAATGCAATGGTTCCAACCGTTGCTGACTCTTTGTCTGGTTTTAGAAAAATCATTTCACCCTTTGTTCCTAATTCTCTGATGTGTCAGAAAATGCTAACCTTGCCCCCAGGGAGTCCTTCCCCTACCCCCTCAGAGCCCAACGCCTGCGCTCCATCCCCACCAATCAGCAACTGTTTCCCCAGATGCAGGTCATCTCTGCAAGAAAGGCTAAGAGAACTTTCCCGAACTTTGTGGCTCCCAGGTTGCTTTTCAGGGCTGCCTCCAAAACCCTCAGGGAGTGACAACCCCAGGCAGAGGTGGGGGCAGGGGACAGAATACTGGCAGAAGGAAGAGAAACTTGTGCTTCTGGACAATTCTGCCCTGTACCATGCAGCGAAACCCAAGTGGTGCCTGGAAGTCACCGTGAAATGCGATGCCTTTGAGAAGTTCCGTGGAAAGAATGACATCATGACCAACCACTCCCCCCACCCCACCTTTTTTCCAGTGGGAGTGAGAAATAAATAGACTGACACATTTTCCAGTCAGGGAGCGATTCTGGAGAGCAAGTTTACCTTGGCACAGGAGCTCAGGTGGGGCTGTGAGAAACCTTATCTGTGCTTGCCCTGTAAACAGGGAGCCTTCCAGCTCCCCGGAGCCTTGGCCACTGGGCAGGTGACTGCGGCAGGCAGGTGAGCAAGGTGAGCCATGGGCTGGCTGGAGTCAGTGCAGAGTCAGCTTGGCCCCGAGCAGGCCATGTTAAGTAAATATTGCCTAGATTTTACTGACGGACTCATTTACTGACTGTCGGTTGCCAAGAGAAATGCCATCAACTCCACCAGATTCAAAGGTAAAACTGATGTCCTTTAATTTGATGTTTTTCCACCTGTAATGTGCATATGGCTCCCCAGGGGGATCTCATTAAAATGCAGCTTCTGATGCAGCAGGTAAGGGCAGGGCTCAGAAATTGCATGTCTAACAAGCTGCTAGGTGATGCTGATAGTGCTGGCCTGTGGACCACATGGTGAGCTAGCAAAGCCTGAATGTTTCAATGACTGTACATTTTACAGTCGAAATAGTTACCATTTAAGGAGCTCTGTCTGACTCTGTGACAAGTGCTATGCTAGGTGTTTTCTGTCCTCAGGCTTTTTTAATCTTCTTACCAGTTCTACAAGGTGGGCATTGTTATTCCTACCCCTTCCTTGGCAGGCAAGGAAGTTGAGGTCTAAGAGAGGTTAATTCCTGCTATGTAAGTGTCATTTCCAAGAGCTTTCATTGCTGCCTTCCCTCCCCTTCGCAGCCATCTGAAATAACCCAAAGACAAAGGATAACAAACACCCCATGGAAGGGCCGGGCGTTGTCTGCTTGTGGTGATCGGCCCTCTTGACAACCAGAGAATGAGTAATACTTTTTGTTCAGAGTCAACAGGGCCAAGTACGGGAATTCAGGAATCCTGGAATGAATGTTTGGCCCATAATCCCTGGTCTCAGTAGAGACAGTTGCTCAGAAAGGTGGACATGTCTGGATTTCAGATCCCTCTGGTATTGATGTGTTCGCCCCTAGGACATGCGGTTTGAGATTCTTAATACCAGGAGGAGACGCTTTGATGTGTCAGCTTGGAAAGAATGCCTCTTAAGGGCCATTCAGTACTGCAGGAGGGGAAAAAAAAATGCCCCAGCTTGTGGAAACACCAGAGTGAAGGCAATTATAACTGACTGACCCACCTGGAGATATTTAAATACCTCGAAGAACTGTGATGTGCCCTTGTAAAACCTAGACAGCTTCCTGGTAGGCACTTGCATCACATCTGCATCTCAAGAAGCAAGGCAGTCTGACTCGTCCCCACCACACACAGGCAAAGCAGGAAAAACATGAAACTCTCTCCCAGACCCTTGGAAGACCTATATTCTGTGACCATTCAGGAAACCGGACTGCTGTAGGATTCCATAAGTATCTGAACCTCACCCATGGTGGTTCTAAGAGGCAACCGCGATTTGTACTGCAGGGTGGAGAAGGCCAGGTTCAGGCCCTCTGGGAGGCTATTATAACTCCATCACAGAAGAAAATACTCTGAGAAACAAGTCCCAAGACAAACTGAAGCCCTCCAAACTACGAGCAAAGCTAGTGGAGGTGATGGAATTCCAGTTGAGCTGTTTCAAATCCTATAAGATGATGCTGTGAAAGTGCTACACAATCTGCCAGCAAATTTGGAAAACTCAGCAGTGGCCACAGGACTGGAAAAGGTCAGTTTTCATTCCAATCCCAAAGAAAGGCAATGCCAAAGAATGCTCAAACTACCGCACAGTTGCACTCATCTCACAACCTACCAAAGTAATGCTCAAAATTCTCCAAAGCCAGGCTTCAACAATACATGAACCGTGAGCTTCCAGATGTTCAAGCTGGATTTAGAAAAGGCAGAGGAACCAGAAATCAAATTGCCAACATCTGTTGAATCATCAAAAAAGCAAGAGAGTTCCAGAAAAACATCTACTTCTGCTTTATTGACTATGCCAAAGCCTTTGACTGTGTAGATCACAACAAACTGAGGAAAATTCTTAAAGAGATGGGAATCCCAGACCACCTGACCTGCCTCCTGAGAAATCTGTACGCAGGTCAAGAAGCAACAGTTAGAACTGGACATGGAACAACAGACTGGCTTCAAATTGGGAAAGGAATATGTCAAGGCTGTATATTGTCACCCTGCTTATTTAACTTCTATGCAGAGTACATCATGTGAAATGCTGGGCTGGAAGAAGCACAAGCTGGAATCAAGATTGCCGGGAGAAATATCAGTAACCTCAGATATGCAGATGACACCACCCTTATGGCAGAAAGCAAAGAAGAACTAAAAAGCCTCTTGATCAAAGTGAAAGAGGAGAGTGAAAAAGTTGGCTTAAAACTCAACATTCAAAAAACTAAGATCATGACATCTAGTTCCATCACTTCATGGCAAATAGATGGGAAACAATGGAAACAGTGAGAAACAATCTTTTTGGGCTCCAAAATCACTGCAGATGGTGACTGCAGCCATGAAATTAAAAGATGCTTGCTCCTCTGGAGAAGTTATGACCAACCTAGACAGCATATTAAAAAGCAGAGACATTACTTGGCTGACAAAGGTCTGTCTAGTCAAAGCTATGACTGTTCCAGTAGTCATGTATGGATGTGAGAGTTGGACCATAAAAAATGCTGAGTGTCAAAGAATTGATGCTTTTGAATTGTGGTGTTGGAGAAGACTCTTGAGAGTCCCTTGGACTGCAAGGAGATCAAACCAGTCCATCATAAAGGAAATCAGTCCTGAATATTCACTGGAAGGACTGATGCTGAAGCTGAAGCTCCAATACATTGGCCACCTGATGTAAAGAACTGACTCACTGGAAAAGACCCTGATGCTGGGAAAGATTGAAGGCAGGAGGAGAAAGGGACAACAGAGGATGAGATGGTTGGATGGCATCACGAACTTGATGGACATGAGTTTGAGCAAGCTCTGGGAGTTGGTGATGGACAGGGAAGCTGGCATGCTGCAGTTCATGGGGTCACAAGGAGTCGGACACGACTGAGAAACTGAACTGAAAAATTCATACTTAATTTGGCTATTTACATATTACATCATCCCAGAAAGAAATGATATTTGAAGGAGTTTTCAGAAACCATATAAAATAGAACAAAATAGGAAAAGAAAAAGCAGTGGAACTATGAGAGGAAGGGAAAATAAAAGATAAAAGAGGATTAAGTCTAATGTGGTCAATAACTTAACAGATGTTTTAAGGTCCCATGCGCAGGACTTAGGTATCTTAAATCCAGCTGTGACATCCTAACCTACAAAGCAAAAAAGAAAAACACCGACAGTATTTACTACACCTACGCTGTAAAAATGAAGCAGTGGCTGCTCCTGGTGTTGAGGCTCCCCCATGGGGCTTCAGGATGGAGAATCAAGACACAGCAGAATGTCATAGACAGTGTCCTCAACACCAGCTCTATGGGGAATCCCACAGGCTGTTTCCTGGGGACGTTTCCTCTACTGCAGCCAGTGTGGGCTGATGGCTGTGCCAGTGCCTAATCCATTGAGAGCAACTGTGAAAGGTTCCAGAGTGACCCCTTCAGAGCTGGCTTAGTCCCAGGATAAAAATCAGAGGCAAAGAACTGCTCTGGGAATCTGACAGTGTGCTTTCTAAGCACTCCCCAGGCCTGACTCTCTGGGAAAATGAATTCTGTCTGTCCTCCAGGTCTCCTGCCCACCTCACTCAATGCCTTGGCGTGTGAGTCCTTAGCATTCCCAGCATATCTGCAGACAATGAAGGTGATGGAGCCCTTCCCTGAACTGGGAGTGGTGTGCCCCCATGGCTCGCTGGGCACGGAGCAGTCTCTTTTCCTAGCAAGCACAGGCTGAGGAGCCGAGGGCCAGGGCTGGTCCTGAGTTCATGCTGTCAGAACTGAGGAAAGTCAGCTCCTTTCTCTGTGCCTTAGCTCTGCTGCCAGCAAAACGGAGAAGGTGGGCTGGCATCTAATCTGCCCCTTCCCGGAGGATTCCCCCAGCCGCTGTTCTATGTGATGCACGGCAGATTGAAAAGCAGTCAGAAAGCAGGGCTGCTAGCTTTGGGGTCTGTGGTGGAAATGGAAACGTGCCACCTGGATCGCCTTCAGGAAAGGACCTGCTGCCAGCTGCTGCAAGCAGGGTGAGCAGACTCTCGCCAGCTGCTGACTCCTTCAAGGTCAGCCCCAAGCCTCCTCTCCCAAGATCAGGCCTTCCTCAGGACAACTCACACTGCAGATGCAGGAGGAAAAAGGCCCAGGTAAGTTTTGTCCCAGTGTAGGACACTCTAAGGGCTTCCCTGATGTCTCAGCAGGTAAAGAATCCACCTGTAATGCACAAGAAGCAAGAGACGCTGATTCGATCCCTGGGTCAAAAAGATCCTCTGGAGGAGGGCATGGCAACCCGCTCCAGATTTCTTGTCTGGAGAATCCCATGGACAGAGGAGCCTGGAAGATTTCAGTCCATGAGGTCACAAAGAGTCGGACGGGACTGAAGTGACTAAGCGCAGCACAGCACAGGATACTCTAACAGGTAATATTTGCCCCAAAGCTCCCCATAGGCTTGGCTGAGATCTGTTGAGGCTGCATCAATGTTAGACTTCTTTCTCAGCCCAAGTCGACTTCTTCCCCCTCCTTTCATCAGTGTTGGTCCCAAGCCCTCTCTCCACAGCTGTCTCTGAAGAACCTAATCAGAAACACGTTCAAAGCACTCACAGCATAGAGACTTGCCAGGCACTTGACCTTCAGAACAGAAGCCTTAGTCACCAAGGACCAGAGGGAGAGAAATAGCTAGCGCTGATGGTATGACAGCACTTGCAGCCACAGCTGCATCTCAGCACACAGTCATCACATGGACACCCCACCCATCTAAAAACCAACATGAGAGAAGAGAGCTTCCCCCCAAGACCAGCCCCTTCTGGGCTTTGCTTTTCCAGCAGATGGTAACAGTTTTCCAGTCATGCAAGCCCAAGGACTCCAAGACTCTTCCAATTCCCTCTGCCTTCTGCTCCTACCTCCAAACAATCACTGAGTTCTAAAGCCTTCATCTTTGTATGGCCTCTCACCTTGTCATCTGCATCTCCCATGGACACAACCTCCCTCTTGGGCCATCACACCAGATCTCCTTCTGACCTCCCTTTCTCCAACTTGCCCCTCCTTTCTTACTGTTGGATGGTTATCCCCATGCGGGCTCCTGTCAAGAAGACAGCCCTGGCTGCTCCCCATCATCGCTCTACAGAAGGGAGAGAACATTAGAGAGAGTGGAGTCACACTGATCCTTCACACCTGTTTCCCCTGAAGTCACTGGGAGGTATTTGTTGCTGCTTGTGACAAAGACTCAGACACAAACAAAGGTGGTTAAACAACATGAATTGGATAAGAAGTTTCTGTTTCTATCTGGACTGAGGTCAGCGTTATTTCCCTACCTTAGACCCAGAAAACAGAGCACTTGTTCAACAGCCGAGGTGCCCCTGGCACATAAGTGTATGTGCCTGTGTGGACATGTGGAGGTCCCAAGAACAAAAGAAGAGCTGGGTGACTTGCTGGCATTCGATACCAGGGTATTTCTTAATGTTCTTTGTTGAATGAATAGCTTTCATCTGCCCATGTCCCTGCGTGCCAAAGGGCAGGTTGGCTGTGAAGGTGGGAAGCCATTTGCCTGCCAATGAAGGCCAGTGGAACCTCCCTGGGCTTTGATGGAAATGCAGCAGTTCATATACCATGCGCTTCTAGCTAAGGCACTGGCAAGTGTGAGACCAGCGCAAATATTCCATGAAATGTGCTGGGAAGAAGGAGAAATGGGTTATCAACAATTATATTTGGCATCATTCTCTTCTAAGACAACTGCCTTGGCCTTTCTGTCTCAGGAAATAAGAAAAGGGTTGCTGCCTTTACTATGTTTTCCTGTTAACAAGCAACAGAATGAAATAATTGATGCAGGTTTTACTTTCCCTTCTTTTCCCTGCTCATCTTTAAGCAGATCCAGTAGAGGCTAATTTACACCACCCCACCAAGGAAGCTGAGTGTCAGCCCCTGCATGCATGCTCAGTTGCTTCAGTCGTGTCCGATGCTTTGCAACCCCATGGACCTGTCAGGCTCCTCTATCCACTGGATTCTCTAGGCAAGAACACTGGAGTGGGTTGCCATGCCCTCTTCCAGGGGGTCTTTCTGACCCAGGGATTGAACCCACATCTCCTGTTTCTCCTGCACACCAGGTGGATTCTTTATCACTGAGCCATCAGGGAAGTCCATGTCTGCCATGACTGTACCCTTACGTGTGAGGAGCTGATGATGGCGAATATCAGGCCTATTTTACAGAGGGGCAAACTGAGGCCAGACTAGTGAAGAGACCTATTTGTTCTCTTGTTAAGAATGTCAGACAACATCATATCTGGTGTGTAATTCGTTAGTCTTTATGTTTTCTGCTTAATGAGGAAATTAGTAATTACTGTGGAAGATTAGGGTCCCGCAGATGGAGGCAATAATGTGAGAATAACCCTGGGAAGTAGGTGTGGAGGGGACCCCTCTAGTGAGGAAAGGGATGTGAAGTGGATCAGGGCTTTCACTGCTGGGCTCTCCACCTACTCCTAAATAAAAAAAGAGCACGTGGCTAGGGGTAGGGAACCCCACTCCCACACCCTCCCCCACCCTTCAGAAGGACTCAAACACACCTCATGCTCCAGCTGCCCTCAATAGTAACATCAAGGACATTAAATTTAGAAAATAGCCTCCGAAGAATCTCTTTCCACCTTTCTGGTTTTCCTTTCCTCAGAGAAGGCCAGGGTAACAAGCAACAAGACAGCCAGGTGGTTATTCAGAGGGCAAACGGAGATGCAAGGCAAGACTCCTACAGGAGTTCAGGTGTCACACATCAGGACTGGGGTCATGGAGGCCAGCTGCCCACTGTACCCAGTAGCTGGTGAGCAGCGCTGTTCCCTGCTTTGCCTGAGCTCACGTGCCACACTGTCTGCTGGCTAGGCTTAGAAACCTTCACAGAAGCCTCTGCCCCCACCACCCCCCCTACCCCGGGGCCTCAGCAAGCAGGTGAAAGGGCACTTGTTTTTCTCATCATCCCGATCTGTCATCGGCTTTGCTCAGGCTGGTGCAGGATTTCAGCAGTGACGTCAGGGCCACCTCTATCCTGGTGCACACCTGAGCTGCTTGGCCTGGCCTGGGCCTGACCAGAGGCACTGGGTGCCTGGGGTCCACTTGGAGAAATTCCCTTTGGTCTGAAGTTCCATCCCATCCCTTCTTAGTAAAAAGGAAGGAGGAAAATGATCTGTCCAGACATTTTGTTGACCCCTCCTCGCTGGTGTTAATCTGCTACTATGCTGTCGGCAGGTTAGAGCTGGGGACTAGGATTCGCATCAGATCCTTCCAGAAGAGCTGTGGCCGACTATGGAAATCATTTTCCATATGTGCCTGTGGTTGCACCCGCCCAGACTCTCTGAGGGGTGCACTTCCTTCTCTGTTCCCAGCCTTCAACCAGCAACCATCATCCAGCATTCGAGCCCACAGAGATCTTCCTTCTCCCTCACTCAGCCCGCCTGAAATGACACTATTAGACGGAGACCCTGGAGGTACTTCGAGCATGTCATTCTCACAATAGTGTGAATTTATTTGGCAGATCAAGTTTGCTTGCCTGGAAGCTGCCTGAGATTAGGAGGTGAAGGGCAGACATTTCAATGGAAAATAAAAAGATGGTTTTGGAGTTTGGAGGCTGTTATGAAGGAGGGAGCATGGGTTTCTTAAGATCAGTGGGTGTCCGAGGCGGGTCATAAAAAGGTGAGAAACAGGAGGAGATGTAAGGGGAAGTCTCAGAAGACCCAATTTCACATAAACTCAATCTGACCTACTTAACACTTCTACATAGGCCCCACGCAGCTGGAGGAGAAATGCTGATATTAACTCAAATAACAGAGAGGTGAGGAAAACCAGACTGGTTTGGCTAGTAGAAGTGACAGACTGTTTTTCTGCCAGAAATTCCGGGCAGAGTCCACTCTGCAGAGCACACGGCCCTTTCCTAACAAATAAGCATCCGATTAGCATGCAGACTTGGGGTCCCAGGGGCCTCCAATGCCCCTTCCCAAGATCTCGATTCTTTGGCTCATTCCTGGTTCCCAGCACATGCTGCCACTTTCTCACCCCTAGTCTTTGCTTATGCCACTCTTTTGCTAGGATTTCCCTTCTCTGACTTTTCCCCATCCTGGAAATGGCAATCCACTCCAGTACTCTTGCCTGGAAAATCCCATGGACAGAGGAGCCTGGTAGGCTACAGTCTATGGGGTCGCAAAGAGTTGGACACAACTGAGCGACTTCGCTTCTGAGGCCAGCTCAGTTCAGTTCAGTTCAGTCGCTCAGTCGTGTCTGACTCAGTAGCATCCTTTCCCTTTAGCTTCTCCAGATAACATTCAGTCGATCATTCAACCACTTTTTCTTGAGTGCCTGCTATGTGCCAGGTACCTTTCCAGGTAGTGAAGGTACAGAAGGAAATGAAACAGACTCAATCCTTACCCTTATAGAGCTTATGTTCTGGTGGTCAGCACCCATCTTCCCAAGACAAGAGCAATCACAACAACCCCCCATGCTCACATCTCTATCACCCTATCAGATGGTTCTAGAAGGTGCTGGCCTCGCCCCATCTCCCCAGGGACAGACACCATGCCAAGCACCAGAGGCAGCCCCTGATTTCTTTATATAAGGAACTCAGGGACAGAAAATCTGGTAGGAAGGGTAGAGGCTAGGGGTCTTATATGCAAACTGTACTTGCGTAGCTCGTGTGCTGTTTTTATTCAGTTTTATCGTTGTTTAGAGGATCACTAAAGCAATTTAGAATCGATGCTTTTGAAATGTGCTGGAGAAGACTCTTGAGAGTCCCTTGGACTGCAAGGAAACCAATCCTGAATATTCATTGGAAAGACTGATGCTGAATCTGAAGCCCCAATACTTTGGCCACTTGATGCAGAGAACTGACTCATTGGGAAAGACCCTGATGCTGGGAAAGATTGAAGGCAGGAAGAGAAGGGGGTGACAGAGGATGAGATGGTTGGATGACATCACCAATTCAATGGACACAAGTTTGAGCAAGCTGCAGGAGTTGGTGATGGACAGGGAAGCCTGGTGTGCTGCAGTCCATGCGGTCGCAAAGAGTCAGACACGACTGAGTGACTGAACTGAACTGAAAGCAATTTAGTGATTTGTCTTAGAGCTGTGTTGGCCTGTCAGATCCTTTGTTATCACGTAGTTTGTGTGTCTGTTTGGGATGGTTTTCAAGGGTGATGGAGGTGGGAGAGAACTGAAGATCTCCGGAAGTAATTCCTTAGAACTCCACCATCTGGCACATAGTAAGTGCTCATTACCTCCTAATTCTACCTGTTGGTAGAGTTGTTGAAAGGTCAGGAAGGTGTAATATGGACCCAGCTATCTGATTCCGAGACTGGGCACCATGTGGGTGTGAAGCACACCAGGGACTCCAGTGTTCTGGTGTTAGCTCGGATTACTGAGTTGGCAGGGGCCTTCCGAAGGAGCTGCTCCTTGTGCATAATTCACTGCTTGTTCCTCCAAGGAGGAGCAGTGGGTGTGAATTCAACAGGGACGCCGCTGCCCCTGGAGGAAGCTAGCTGACATCCTGTATATTCGAAAAGAAAACTGAAAGCGCTTTTCTTCACAAGAAACCATTGTAAGTGTTTTCCTCTTTTTCTCCTAACCCCTCAGGTACCACGGAGTTTCTGGGGTCCAGAGTTGTGGGTGAAACAGTGAGGGGTGGGGGGTGGAGTGTAGGGTGGTATGAAGGGAATCTGGGTTGTTCTGTGGTGCGTGCTCTTTGTCTGATTTGAGGGAGGTATCAGCCTACCGGAGCCCACCCTGAGGAGCCCTCAGCTATATGATCTGTGATCTGCGTCCTGGTGATAGTAACCTCTTTTCTGGCTGTTAAAATGCATTCCTGTGTAGATGGGGAAAGAGAGAAAGCAAGCTAGGGCCAGAGCCAGGACAGGAATGTGACTATTTCCTTAATTGGACATAAGAGCCTTGAACTGGTTCCAATTTCATTGTTTTCTTTTAAGAGCCTGGACCCTAAAGATTCCATAGAGTTTTCTTTCTCTGAAAAATCCCTTTGGTTCGTTCAAAGGCCCCTTGATAGAAATAAAGAATAAGCCAGGGTTGAATGTCTTTGATATTTAGGAAGGCAAGAGTTCACGGGCTGCCAGACCCCAGGCTTCTCTGGTTGGAGGGTGGGGGCAGTGAGAGCAATCTGGGCAGAACAATGAAGGCTCCTCTCACGATGGCACACAGCAAGAGCATCCACGGGCTTTATACTGGGCTGCAGAGCTCTGAGGGGAGGATGCAAAGCACTTCCCTCTTGAGCATTTATAGAAGCAATTTCTCTCGGCCTTATTAGCACCCTGAGAGCCAAAAAGAGACGCTATTCCCTGCTTTATTGCTTTAAGAGCCTGAGACCAAGAGTTCACACAACGTGCTGAGGACTTACAGCAAAGTCAGAGGAAGGCTAGAGGGTGCTGTCTGCTGGGTTAGGGTTGCTCTGCATGGTGGGCTGCTAAGTCCCTAGTGGGTGAGGTGGGAAAGTGTGTCCACACTCTCAGGCCTGCTCATTCATCGTGTGCCCAGAACCCAGCTGAATGCTGGGAGGCACCAAAAACTCCAGGGGATGTTGAGGCGAGCTGCTGTGCTGCTGGGGCCACAGCAATGCCCACCAGGCAGAGCTTCTCCGCTTGCCTCTGATGTCTGCCCTCCCCCACCGCCCCCAAAGCTGGAAATTTCAGTCAAGGGGCTCCAGGGGAAAATGGGGCAGTCTGTGGTTGAACTAAGTGAGAAAATGAAGCGTATGCAATCATGTCTGCTGAACACCCCTTTCCTCTGCCCGCCCCACACCTTAAAAACAAGCTGCGCATCTGCTCAGGGCTTTCCAACTCACCAAGTGTTTTCATAACATTATCTCATTTCATCCTCACATCAACCCACACACATTCTTGCCTTTCAGATTTCTTATACACTCAAATGAGTTTCACTGAAAAAGGCTAGAAACTCCCCATCTCCCACTCACTTTTTTTTTTTTTTTTAAGCCCTAAGCCTTTGATGGATACCTTGAGAAGTTCCTGGATCCCCAGGGTAGGAAATTTGTTTATTCTGCCAGCTGTAGCCCACTGGATGGACACAAAGTAGTCCTGATCTTTGCTATTAGAATCAACACTTTTGTATTCAGTTTATAGATTAGTAGTTAAAACAAATAAAATCACAGAGGCCAGAATAAACGTTGTATTGTGGGGAAAACATAGGCTTTAGAACCGACAAGCCCCAAAGTCAAATTTTAGTTGAGCCATTTGAGAGTCATGTTACTTAACCTTTCAGACCCTCTCTTTTTTAGCTATAAAATGAAGCAATAGTGCCACTGTCTTCAAGCTGTTTATGAAGAATAAGGGTTTTAACAGATGAGTGTACCTCAGCATGCGAAGTGACTTAGCAGCAGCAGCAGCATGCTTACATTGTGAAGTCCCTTCTAACTCCACCAGTAAGGACCAGCTCCACCATTTCTAGCAAATGACAAGCAATACTGCCTTTTGGCAAAGCTAGAGGGAGATAATGTGTGGAAGTATTTTGCTAAATGAATGTGGATGGAGACTTTTTCTCCTCAATGAATAATCAGCTACGTGTCCTGCATACATGGCACAGTGCTGCCTGAGATAGCTCTAATGAGAAATAAAGCTAAGTACTTTTATTCTTTTTTTTTCAATTCTTATTTTAGGCAAGAGGAGAAAGAGCTGGGAAACTGGATTTATGTAATGTTGGAAAGCAAGGCAGTTCTGATTATGCTTTATCGAAGCATAATTGCAATTCACCTCTCTAGTTCCTGGGGATAAAGACAGGAGAAGGGGAATACGGAAGAGTATTTAATTCCCTGTTCTGCACATAGTAAATGCTTGGTAAATGTTGGTGGTGGACTGAGAGGGTTTTGAGAGACCAGATTATGTGTTTGATTTCTGCTGCTGACTTCCTGGCAAGTGCAATGCAAGGTGTGGGGTTGTAGTGGAAAGAACATTTGACCAGCAGTCTGAAGGCCTGTGTTCAGTTTCCATCTATACCCCCTTACAGCCTGGCAACCTAGGACATGCCACTTAATCTTCGATGTCTTCTTACCTGTAAAATGAGGAGACTGGACTCGGTGATTTGGAAAGTCTGTTTCAGCTTTAAAGTTTTGGGCCTCTACGCAACTTCGTGCATTTGTGTTCCTGTTTCTTCATTTATTCAAAGGCAATAAAAAACCTATCACATGGGATATTGGGAAGAAATGGTCAGCCTGCAGGTTAAAATAACCTATGTCTCTACCCACAGCAGTGTAGCTGAGTGGCTGTGTAATCCTTGGAAAACCCCTTCATTTGTTTCAGATTCAGTTGGAATATTTGTAAAGTTGTGCTGTGGTAATCTTTCTATTGATATGTTCTCTTGAGAGTTGAGATCATGGAAATGCTTTGAAAACCTGCAAGGTACTATATAGAGTATTCTAATTGAGAAACAGTATAGCTGTTATGGGCTTCCCAGTTAGCGCTAGTGGTAAAGAACTCAACTGCCAATGCAGGAGACAGAGATGCTGGTTTGATCCCTGGGTCAGAAAGATGCCCTGCAGGAGGACATGGCAACCCACTGCAGTATTCTTGCCTGGAGAATCCTATGGACAGAGAAGCCTGGCTACAGTCTATAAAGTTGCAAAGAGTCAGATACTGACTGAAGCGACTTAGCATGCACATGCATGCACGCATGGCTGTCATACTTGTATCAGAGTTTAGCCCCCTGCTTCCCATATTTTCAAATGAAGGAATATGTCACAAGGATCCAGAGGAGAAACGGAAAGTATAGATTTGAGGTCCCAACCCAAAGATTACTTTCAACTCCATCCTAAGAAATGGATGAAATTTAGCTAAAACTGGTATTAATACAAAGTTTCCCCAAGAAGAGCATAAGATAATTACCTCAATGTTCTCCAATGCAGGAAAATTTTCCAGAGACCAGATAGGCCAGATATCTGCTGGTGGGGGCCTTACTTCCCATCCTTTTCTCCAAATGAAGCCATTTTGACACTAAGGAGTGTATAAGTGTGTGTGTGGGTGGGGGGGGGTAGCTTTCTGAGTTTTGAGAGTTTCATAAAGCAATAATGACAAAGATTCAACACAGGGCTGTTGGTTGTGTAAGTGGTAAGACAGCCCTTCATGCCAGGCTTTGCCACGGATTGTTACTGAGGAGAGATGGCAGAGAGCACCCAGGCCCTGGCTCAGGAACTCTTGTTTAGGTGCCCAGAAAGTCCAGGCTGGAAACCAGGTCTCCAATCACCGGCTTCTACTTGGGCAGAGTAGATGACATGTCACCCTCACAGGCATCCTTTGAGAAGCTTCCCTGCCTTGCAGACAAGGCGCAAACAGCGCCCCCTGTCGGCAGAAAGCGCACACTTGGAATCTGACCCCCACCCACCCCCATGACACCTGCCCAGAGAAGCATCATCACCCTCAGCAGGATACTACCGTCAAAGGAGCAGAATGAAGGTGGTACTTGGCAGCTGAAATCAATTTCTGATAGATCTTGTGGGGTAGGCGTGGAGGACAAGTTGGTGAGAAGCTCCTGAATTTCTCTGGTTGGGAAGAGCAACTAGGGATCTGGCCTGGAGGCACATTTTCACAGGAAGTCCTTTGTTTTTATTCAGATTATATATATGAATGACTAAAAAGAGCAAAATTGGTTTTCATGTAGTTATTCTTGTACATCCTTATAGATTATTTTTATTTGGGTTGGTTTGAGAGAGTTGGTCAAATTATGAGGGCCCCCTCATGACATTGCCACTGTCAAAACCTCACCGTTAATCCTATCCTCCTTTACCCGAGATAAACCTGATGTTTCTACTTTTAAGTACAAACATATGGACCCAATACATTCACTATCTTTCAAAGAGCTGAGTTCAACATACACTTCATTTTACCTAGTTTGGGATACCTTCCTTCCCCACCTCCCCCTACCGCCCCACAGACATCCTCTGTACACTTGTCAGGGTTATGAAGCTATTTCACAGGAGTCTTTGAGGCAGAGGTGTGAAGCAACGCACTCCAGCCACAGAGGGGCAGACTCCACCCCTGCTATGGGGGCTGCTCTGCAGCCTGAGAGCCCTAGAGCCTCCCGGCGGCGGCACCGCAATTCCTGGGCAGGGTGGGAGGGTTCGGCTGAAGCTCTTTTGTTTCTTCTCCTTGGAGCAGATCTGCGAGCCCAGGCTGGTGGGTGGTGTGTTCTTGTGCGGCGCGTTCCCCAGCACCCCCGGTCCCCCGCCCGCCGGCCGAGTGTGTATGTGTCCAATGGAAAAAAACCCTACGACGACACCACATCTTTTCTCACCCAGATCAAACCCTCCACGGCTCCCAGCGCTGCAGACCAGCCCCTTGCAAGCTAACGTGACCCGCCGCGGTCGCCCCAGCTCCGCGCACCCTCCCACCTTCCCACCGCCTCTTTTGGAGTTGTGCTCTCATTTCCACGCAGCTTCCCGGGGGACAAAAGAGACGCGCCTCGCCTCGGGCGCAGCGATCCAGGTGCTGCGGGAGAGGATGCCAGGGAAAGGCCTAATCTGGGGGAGCGGGGGTGAACCCCAGGTGTGGACTGGGGACGGCGCGTGGGTGCAAAAGAGGGCGCTGGTTGAGGGATGGCGCCCTCCCCCAGGGCAGGGCGGCCGCGGAGCGGTAGTGTCCAGAGCGGGCCCCGGCGCCCTCCTCACGCCACAGTCCTCAGCCCAGAAGACCCTGGGGTGTGTGCAGCGAGAGGGGCGCGGACGCCTGCGGGATTGTTAAGCGGGTAGCGGCGTTGACATTGAACTCAGGTCCTAGTGCGTGCGTGCGGGTGTGCGCGTGCCCATGTCCACGCGCGTGTTTGCGTGTGTGAGTGGTGGGGTGGGGGCCGGGCTAGAAAGCTGCAGCAAACCACGGCCCTTGCGGAGCGGAGCCGAGCGCGCCCCCCAGCCGCCGCCAGCCGGAGCTGCGAGCGCTGAAGCCATTCATGATTTTGGTGACGTTATTCCAGGAGTGGGAGAGGGAGGGCGTGGCCTCCTGGAGCCGAGCCCCGCCCCCGCCCCTATAAATACCGCTTCCCCGGCTCTTTGTGGGGCCGCAAGCTCGTCTGCGCTGCCGACATCGCTGGTAGTGGGGCTGTCTCCCGGAGGCGGACCAGCGAACGCCCAGTGCCGGCGCCCGGCAGCCTGGCGCCCCTCTCTGCGCCCCTGACATCCTTACCCAGGACGCAGTGACTGTGTTTAAATCACAAGGGCGTGGGTCAGGCTACCCTAGGACTTCATGTCTGTTTATTTCCCCATTCACTGGTGAGTATCTTCTGCACTCTCTGCGGGCATCCGTCTCGCGGCCGTGGCTGCTGGGCCCCGGGGCGTCTGCTCGTACCGGCTGGGTTGGGAGGGCAGCGGGCGGCATGCGGGCACCGGGCACTAACCAGCCGCCCAAGCCCGTGCAGGAGTCAACGTCAAGGTTGCCTAGGTGGGGGTGGTGGTGCTGCTGCTGAGAGCATCCAGACAAAGGAAGTGAACTCGCAGCCTTCACTTAAGTGACGGCTGGGAGGGTGTGTGTACGGTCGCGGTGGGGTGGAAGAAGAACCAGAGGCCAGGGCTGAACCCGACTAATAAAACCCCCTCTCTGCGGAGGGCTGCGCCCGGCCTGGCGCAGGGGGCTCCAGCTCTTCCCGGCCCCTCCCCTTCTCCTTTTTGTTTGCATGCAAGTCTTGGCGTCGAGGCCCGCGGCCGCCAGGCTGAGCTGGTGCAGCGGCCGTGTTTGCAGAGCTCCGAGGGGTGGGGAAAACGCCCTCTCCACACAGAACTCGACTGAAGCCACAAGCAGCCGCACAATCACTTGCTACATCTCTCGATCCCTTTCCTCTCCACAGCTGCTTAACCCGACGCGCCTTTCTGGGGGCCGAGGCTGGGGAGGAGCCGCCCTCCCCGCTCCCCCGGGCTCGCCTGGATGAGCCCGGGCCGGGCAGCGGAAGGCGCAGGTTTGCACCAAACCTGAGATCGGGGCTGGGAGGGATGCGTCCTAGGCGCCCGGCGGGTTGAAGAGCTAGCCCCTGGCCGCTGGGACTTGCGTGCCGGCTGCTGCTTCCTTCCTGCGCTGAGAAGAGGAAGAGCGGTCAGGGGGCGAGCGCTGGCGGCCCCGAGCGCTCTCTCAGGTGCGGGCGCAGAGAGCCCGGCCCCGCAGGCTCCAGCTCCGCGCAGTCCTGCTCAGCTCAGAAACCGGAAAGTTCATGCTTCTTGCTTCAACTTTTCGGCCCGGCGCCGAGAGAGGAGTGAACGCTGGGACATCAGGCTGAGAGCCCGGCGAGAGTCGGGTGGGCACTAGCCTTTCCCGAACCTAGGAGGAAACTGACTTTGGAGTCCTAGTCCCTGACCTCAGACTTGCCCGGAAGCCTAGCATCCTCTCTTAGTCTCCCCTCCCTCAACCCAGCCTGCTTGTTTAGAAAAGAGACTGCATTCTCAAAAGAGAGTGAAAATCCCCTCACCCCTGAGGCTTGCTGTGCCCTCCTGCGGAGGACCCCTTCCGTCCTACATCTAGGTACCATATGGGTGAGACTCGCAAGGCCGTTGGAGGCTGTGTTCCCCTGACCACTCAAAACTCACCGAGTTGTGTGTCAAGGCCCATCAGGGTTATTGTCCCCTGAGAGATGAAGGTTGGGCCTCACTTTACAGTTGATTAGCATTTCATGGTTGTAGTGCCCCACCCCCACCCTGTGGAGCCCTGTGAGCATAACTGTGAAACTGTGAGCTCTGCATTAGTGTCATGGTAACTAACAGGGCACCTGTGGCTCAGAGAGGGTGTATGACTTGTTCAGAATCACACCGCACTTGAGTGGCTTACCTTGGACCAGAACCTATTGCTTTTGTTTCCAAGTCCAGTGCCATTTCTACGCTATGTAGAAACTGTAAAGTGAAAACGAGTTTGGTACCCCTGTTTCCTTAGCTGTGGTCTTTCTAAAGCCTACCCTACTTTTTATTTTTAACCATGTATAAAGGCATGATGGTGAAAATGTTGAGTGTTGTGTAGCGAGTACGTTGGCATTACACATTCGGGACCCTGTACGTGCCCATGGCTTGTGTGAGGATAATGGAACGCTTGTATCCTGCTTACAGAGTACAAAGCACTTTCACATGTCAGCCATTGGTGGGCCAACTTGGCCCCTCTGGAAATTTCCTTTGCAATCAGAGTCCGGGCATCCTTAAGGCTTTTAATCCAGGGGATGTTTTTCAAGCTGTGAGCTTTCAGCTGCTGTGGCAAGGGCTAGAGAAAGGGCTTGGATGGCAGATGTGAAGCTTGGGGAAAGCTGACCCCTTGGGGCTTTATGTGGGACATTTTGCAAAAAGGAACACTAGAGAGACATAGAAATTTAGGAAGGCAGCAGTACTGGACTTGGTTTCCCTGAGGTTGGCCTATTATCATTATGTAATAGCAATATTCGTTTTCAATAGAGATGGGTTGAATTGGTTTTAATGTAGACAGACGGCCTCCGCTACTTACTGTTTTGGGGTTTTTTCTAGTTCTGTCACTTAAAAGAAAATTCAGAGTCATTTTGTGCCAGTGGGGACTAGTACAGGAGAGGAGGAAAGAGGAGGTTTGCCAGAGTGGTTTTCAGACAATGGGCTTTTTTGAAAGCCCTGATGCTCTGGGCTTGTAAGGCGCTTCCTCAGGGTATGAGCTTGTTTTTCTGTGAGATCTGTTTTGAACACCTCTCATCCTCCTTCCAGACAGTTTCCTGATATAACAGCAGAAGGCACGAGAGGAGGAATGTGAAAGTGTGTATGTTTGTTGACTTTTGTTCTGGGTTTCTTGGCAGCCCTGACTATCTGAGATCAGCCGAGATGACTGAAGTGATGATGAACACCCCATCCATGGAAGAAATTGGCCTCAACCCCCGAAAAGATGGCCTTTCCTACCAGGTGAGTTCAGTACAGCTTCCCTTCTGGCTTCTTAGAGCCTAGTGGCTTTTGCTGGGGCTGGTGGTAGACTTGGTTCTGTATCCCACTGCTGTTTGTAAGATCTATGTGCCCTTGAGAAAGTTCCCGAATGCCAATAAGCCTCAATTTCTTCATCTGTAAAATGGGACAACAGTCGTTCTTACCTCATAGAATTGTGAAGATTCAACATGATGAAATAACATGGGTAAGGCAGTCACAGTACCTGGGACACAGTAAGTGTTCAGAAAGCGTGAGCCAGTTCTTAATTAGTCATCCTGGCTGCTGCGAACTCTTCCCTTTATGGTGGCAAAGGGGGAGGTGATTTGTGCAGTCAGTTCAGACCAGAACTTCCCTCCCCAGGGAAGCCTTGGGCAGTAGTAACATTGCTGTGAGGGGCATCTTATGAAGAAGGATGGTCTGGTGGAGGAATTGCTGTGTCAAATGCTGCTCTCTTCCTCTGGCTGATGGTTGATCAACTGATTCCAACACGGTTAGTGTTCAAACTACTTAGAGTTGAAGAGACCTTTCCCCAAAGGGTAGCTCTCTCAAGGATGTGATTGCCAGCATCCAGCACAGAGATTATCCTGTGTGGTGGATCCAGAATATATAAGGACCGAAAGGGTGGTCTGAGTAATGCCTTCAGATTCTCAGGCCCGTGCTCTTTCTGGCCTACCATATGCTTTCCACTGCGCCTGGCCCACTGCAGAGACCTTCAGATACCTTCAGGGCAGTGAACTGTTTTCAGATTTCTGAGGAGAGTGCCTAGGTCATTACATATGGGGAAGGAAAGAGTCTGTTTTTAAGGGAAGATCTTGGAAACTGTGGCATGCCTGAATGGGGAAAATGAATGGGGTGCAGTGGGCTCATTCAGCAGATACTAGCTGAACGCTGCTATGGGCCACGCACTTTACAAACAGTGCTTGCTCAGTCTTGACTATAACTCTGAGGTGGGAATTATTGTTCTGTTTCACAGATGAGGAAACAGGCTCAGACTGAGTGGATGACTTGGGTCTCGAATTCCAAAGCCTTACTCTTCTGGTGCGTCATACGTCTGTGCCTTAGGGTTGGTTCTTGGCTCGAACTGAGACTTTGCTCTGGCTAGTCACTCCTTAGAACCATTCTAGGTTTGTTTTTTGTGAAGAAAGAGAAAACAGAAAGCTGGGTGGGTGTGATGGAGGGAGGGTGATCAAAGAGAGCCGAGATGAAAGCTGAGGCTGGCTTAGGTAATTTGGCAGGTGACAGCAGGGGGCTCCTCAGACACACTTGGGAGGTTCAAGAAGGCCCCCTGTGTTGTGTGTCGATAAGGGCAAGCCTCTTCTGTTGGCTGGAAAGAAGTCTTCAGGTAGCTTGAGGGGGTTCGGGGTTGGGGGGTGGAAATACCCTTTCCTGGTTGGTTTTCTATCTTCCACCCTCAGAGGGTCTGTAAGAGACAACTGCAGGCCCCGCAGCCTGTGGGAGGGCAGAAGTTTCCTGACCCACTGGCTGGGGTGTTTTTGGATACCAGTTTCCAAGTCACTGAATCAGACTGAATCTCTTTGTGGTTACAGGTGAGGGTTTTTTTTGTTTGTTTCGTTCTGGGTTTCAGATTTCCATCACAGAACCTTTCCAGACACAGTCGTCGGTATGTCTTATGTGTGCTTTCTATATTCTCCTTTTGAATACATCCCAGGATAAAGGGCCAGGTCCTAGAGGGCAGTTTTCTTGACCTTCAGGTTACTCTGTTGAATCTGAGGGAGAGTAGGTAATGACAGAGGAAGGTGCTGTGGTGCTGGCTGAGGACAGCTCAGCTGGGGCTGCTGCGGGCTGGAGGAAAAAAAAATTGCCTCTGGGCTCCTGAGATAACGCAATGCTGCCTAAGCAAAGGGCCCTCAGAGCTTCGCTTGTGGTGCTAGACTAAGGGCCCAGTTTTTACAGCCTTTCAGGGCATCTGTTCCTACTACCTTGAAGCAGACTACTGCCCAGTTCCAAAATATCTTACCTTGAACTCCAGTGCAGTCCATCACAAGATTTCAGAAAGGTCTTCCTGGGGAAGAGAGAGGGGAGTGGTGGTTCTCTTCAACCAATCAGCATTTAGTGGACACTTGCTGTATGTAACATGCTATGCTGGGCATTGTGAGGAGGGTCCAAGGCTTATGGGGGAGACCAACATGCACATAACTGGAATACAGGCCATCTGGTGGAGCAGTTGGAAAGCTATGGTCAGTCTGGGGATGTGTGGCAGTGGGAAGGCTTGGGAGGAGAAAGTCAGACTGGGGCCTTGAAAGAAAATTAAGACTTTGAGAGGACACTTCCATCTCTAATTTTGTAGGCAAACCTTTGGCTTGCCCCTGTTTGGGCCAGGCTTAGGGCTCTGCAGCTAGTTGGTCTGACAATTGTCACCTAACCAGTATTCTCTGGGTCCACTCAAAGCCACTGCCATCCAATTAAACACATTCCCACCAAAACTCTGGGGACTGGCCGAGGTCTGTCCATTGTACATGCTCAGGCTGGGCTTGGATTTGGGGGCAGCAGAGCTTTGAGCTCTGTTCTTGGCATTCTTCCCGAGGGTAATAATAGTACATGGCTTTTACTGCGACCTGCTTTTCCCAGGAACTAAAAGTGGGATGGAGACATCAATCTCGACTTAGCAGTTGAAACAGAATCTCAGACTTGTGGTTTGACCTTGAAATAAGGTCGTAAAATAAATAGGCGCACTGGAATTTGTCAGTTGTTCCCCCCACCTTCCAGACCTCCCCAGAACGAAGCTTTGCTGATTTCTCTGCCCCAGATGTGGCATCTTTCTTCTCCAGTGCCTGTGGCATTTGAGCTTAAATGATGCTGCCGTGGTCCTGCCTAACCTTCTCCCTGCCCAGGTCTCCAAGGCCAGAGGATGCCTTATTCCCTCTTTGTGCCTATCACCCATCACCCTTCCAGTAGGCCTCCCCAAACTGAGGTGCCTGCTGGCTTGGGGCCTTGACAAAGCAGGTGCTAAGTGAATGGTGGTAGTTTCAGTAAAATTGAGTCTCTTGATTCTAAAGCTGCTCACCTGCACTTTTGCTTTAGAATTTTTAAAGGGCCTCCTCAGCCTCAAATCTCTCTCTGCTCAGTCATATCTGACACTTTGTGACCCCATGGACTGTAGCCCACCAGGCTCTTCTGGGCATGTGGATTCTCCAGGCAAAAATACTGAAGTGGGTTTGTTGTTTCTTCCTCCAGGGGACCCTCCCCATCCAGGGTTCAAACCTGCATCCCCTACACAGGCTCAGACAGATGTCTTTTTATCCCCTAAGAGATCTGGGGAAGCCCTATCTCTTGTGCTTGGGGAGTTAGTGCTGTTTTATGAGCATGTATAAAAATTGACAGAGCCAGTACCCTGTTTTATCTTAACATTTACTTAGAGAGTCAATTCAATATGTGCAGTCCATATCTGCTTTCTCACTTGGCATGAATTATCTCACCCTCCCAGGTAGGTGAATGAACAGTTAATAGAAAGTAGAGTACATTTTGGGCAGGGCTGAAAGTGGTGGCCAGCACACAGGGGGCTGAGTGGGAGGGTCTTCAGAAGGAGGATGGGGTTCTGTCCCTGCTGGGCTGCAGCTCCCTCCCCACCTTGCATCTGTCAGCTTTTTGCTCTCTGGCTCGATGGATAGATGGATAGGGATGTTTGCCTAATGTCTTCCTACTTTCTCTAATTCAGGGAAGCAGGTCAGTGGCTGCCTTGCAGGCTCCCTGCAACCCCACTGATTGTGACATTTTGGAATGCCTCTCTGACAGGATCTTCTTCTGTGCTGTGCCTGAGTTGGTCTGGGCCCTGAATAGGGCAGGGTCCTGGGCGTTCACCTCTGGTCATGGATGTTGCTGCAACCCAAAGGTTGTGCATTTCAGCCTGGCCACCCAGCTTCCCCAGCACAGCTTGCTGAGGCTTCTGCAGTTTTTAATCCCCTTTGCTGAGTTCTAGACAGAGATTTGGCTCTTCGGTCTTCATTTAAATCTACCCCCTCTCAAGCAACTGGACCAAGATCTGATAACTTTTACCCTTCCTAGGCTCTTGAAATTCCCCTCTGATCATCACCCCGTCCTTCCCTGGCCGCCCGTGTTCCTCCTGCTGTTCTTGGCTTCATGCTCCTACCGTTTGACGTCCACCCACCAGGCAGAGGAGCAGCGGACTCCCCTCCTTCTCAGGGAAGCCAGGGAGGGTGCGCCGTGAACGGGAGCACTGATTCTGTATGCACCACAGTGCCTCGTGTGCTGGGCTTTCCCTTTGATCCTCAGCGCTGAGAGCTTTCCTGTATCTTCCTCTGCATTTCCCGAGACGGGAGGGAGGGATGCCCTGGCTTTTGTAGGACAGGGAGGGGGGACAGTGGTGGGTGACCTTTTCCTGCCACAGTCCTGTCATTTGCTTCTTGCAGTCTGAGCCTCTCTTTCAGCTCTGCATTAGGACAGGTCTGAAGCACCGGGCTGGCTGAGACCTGGCCCCTCCTGGGTCAGGCTTTCTCTGTCTCTTCCACCTCCAAGGCCAGCATTTTGCCAACTCCCTTTCCTCCCCCTCCTCACTCTTCATCAGAAGCAGCAACTCCTGTCTCAAAGAGCAGGCTCAGCTGAACCTCTACAATCAGACAGCGGCTCAGAAATGCTTGCTCGTCACTCACCTGTCTACTGGGCCTTTCTTGATGGGACCCCCGCGCCTGGCTCTCCTGTTCCCTCCTGTGTAAGTGCAGGTGTGGAAATCCGTGACAGGCTGGGGTTCCTGCATGTGTCTCTGCTCTCTTTCCCTCAAGCCCCTGCTCACAAAGCCGCTCCAGGCGTGTCATCAGCCCCCTTTGTCTCCTCCTCCTGGCGCGACTGTCTCATTGGTTACCCCCCGCTGCAGTACCCTCCACGTGGTTCTCAGGAGTTTGGGAGCCCTGGCTGAGCAGGCACACAGAAGTCCCCTGGTCACCAGGAAATCATCTTTCACATCAGACTTAAAAAGCCTCAGTTGTCCCTGGAGGGACATAAAGCTAAAATTCCAAAGCACTTGGCAAAAGACATCCAGCCATGAACATATTCCTGGAATCCCAGCATGTTTTCTCTCTCCTATCCCTACCCTGTCCACTCCACTCCCTGCTTGGCACAATTCATAAGAATATGAGGCAGAACAAGGCAGCTAGAGCCACAAGGTTCAGAAGCAGAGGGAGTCTGTTTCTTTGAGCAGCACTGGGGCTACGTCTGCACGTGCTGCCTCTTTCTGAGCCAGCACCCAGGTCACGTCAGTGTTCAGGTTATGTCTACTTTGTGTGGGGGATCCAGCACCTTCCTTCCATGCCCAGGGCCTTGACGCCTTGACACACAGACACACGCACGCACGCACACACACACACGGCATTCACTGTTTTGGAATGCCCCTGGGTGAGAGCCTGCAGAGGGCTGGACTTATTCCCACGGGGGCTCCCCCCACAACGCACACACCGTGGTCACAGCAGTGAGTCTGTAGCACCGCCAGGGAGAGAACAAGCTTGCTTCACTTCCCCAGCCAACGTGACGCACACTGGAGCCATACAACCCGGCCTTCTCTCAAAGGGCCTGTGTTGGGCCTGAGGCCTCTCAAGCGGTGGTGTGTGCATCGCTCTCCAGGCCCGGGGTCTGTGTCTTAGATGGCTCTTTGTTCCCACAGAGCCGGGCACAGAGTCTGGCCAATCGTTGTTTACTGGATGCTGTGTGATTGATTGGCCCCTTCTTCTCTCCCTTTCCTGAGCTGAGAATTCTCTCTCCACTTGGCCACCCCATGGCGTGGGTTCTCATAGGATCAGCATTTTTCTCTATGCTGACCTAGTCTCCCAGGTGGGATAGAGAGGAGGATTGTACCATGAGGAAAAGGGATGAGTTTGGGTGGCAAATCTTGTGACTAGAGCCAAGAGCTATTCCTGGGTGTCTAGTGAATGTCCTGAAATGATCTCTCAGGCCCAAGTCCTGAAATAATCCTCTCAGGATGAAGACAGGCCCTCATTCACACAGGGATCAGAGCTTCCTGTGCTTCACTCCTTTGCAGTCTCATAGCCATGGGGTCCCCTCAGCCATCGCTCATCTCGCCACTTGCCTTCCCTTGTCCCTGAGCCCAGCTCAGGAGGATCTTTATCAGTCAGTCAAAATCTGGTGTCTACTCCTCACTCCTTGACTGAAGGAGAGCCCTTTGTTGCACAGATCTGTCATAGAAAAAGAATTAAAATTTCCCAAAAGTTGCAAATTGACTTGACTTTTTTGACCTCAAGGGAAGTTTGGGAGCTCCCTCAGCCCCCTCTCTGCTAGAATTAACTGCCTTGCACTGTGAGAAGCTCCTTTTACATAAACTGTATAGAAGAAACACTCAAACATTTAGCTGAAGTGACACTGACTGTCTATAACCCAGCCAGGGATTGTATTGGAGCCAATAGGAAGGTTCCAGATCTCTCACCATCAGGAGAATTGCCCTGAGCAAGGAGAGCAGTCACAAACCTCAGTCCAGTGTGTGTGTTGGGGAGTGTCTCTAGGTCTGACTTTCTCCTAACTTGAACCTGAAGGTGGTTCCCAGGCAGAATTAATTAGTGTGCCTTGAATTCATCTTCTGTGTAGAGCTTGAGACATCTCTGGATTTGAGAGGAATCCTTGATTTTCCCAAATTGCTAAACATTTTCTCCAGACACAGCCCTATGTGTCAGCTCTAATTTTTCAGCAGGCGAGTGTGTGTGGGTAGCACCAGGCTTAGCTGCTGATTCCCGGGGACTGAGCCTGAGATGCCTACACGACTGCACGCGCACGCACATTCACATTCGCCTCCGCTTACATGAACTCTCACACACGTGAGCACACTTACACACTCACTTATGACCAAAATGGCAGATGGCAGGATGTTAATAGCAGTTATTTTAGATCAGAATTCTGTAACTGTAGGAAAACTTCCTTTTCCTTCCCCCCTTTTTGAATAATTTCACATTTTCACTGGGTATATGTTTTATTATTCTTATGCTTACTTTTCAAATTTTTAAAGTAACACATACCCCCTGTGGAATTTTTATTTTCTTCTTTAAAGTTTTCTTTTCCAAGTCACCATAATCTGACCATGCATAAATTGCAACTGTTTACATTTTAGCATCTTTTCCAAGGCACTTGTATTTTTATGTGCTCAAGATACTGAATTGTGTCCTGCTTTTTCACTTAATGGTATGTAAGTCATCAGCATCACATTATCATAACTTATCATAAAAATGCCTCAAAGCCAGCATTTTAATAACTGTGATATTTTATCATAAAGTTACAATATGATTTTTTTTACCATTCTCTAATTGTTTAGTTTTTTAGATTGTATACATTTCTATTTTATAAATAATGTGATAATTTATATATAATTTTAGATATAAATCTATATTTGGAGTTTATATTATTTCTTAGAATAGGGTCTTAGAAGTAGAATTTCTGAGTCAAAAGGTGTAACAGTGTTTGTGTGTGTGTTATAATTTATAAAGGTGATACTAATTCCTTCTAGAAATTTAGAGAAATATAGAAAAGTACAAAGGAAATTTTAAATGCCCACATTCCTATCACTGAAACATTTTGATCTGTTTACTTCTAGTTTTATATTTATTTTTGTTAAAAAATAAACTTGAGGAAATACTGTGTGTGCTAGAGTGAATCTAGTGAGTCTTTTTGCATTTCATATGATATTGTGACTATGTTCCTGTCATTTGGTTCTCTTTGTAAACTGGCGCTTCATTGTGTTATGTACCACTTACTACTGAATGTTTAGGTTGTGGCATATTTTGTTCTTACAGAGAACACTGCTTTGAACATCATTTTACAGAAAGCTCTGCACAAGTCTGATTCGTTTCCAGAAATTCCTGGAAATAGAATTACTGAATCAAAGAGATTCAACATCATTAAGTTTCTTGATTATATATTACCTAAAAAACAGAAAACAAAAGAGTTTATCATAATATCCCAGCTCCCAGCATTGAAAGCTTTAGCACATAGAATCTCTGGGGGTATAAAATCTATACAGGTAGGATGATGGAGGGGCTTTGTGGAGAGAGTCAGAAAGGTGTTCGATTATTTTAAAGTGTTTGAGAGATGCTGTACATCTTCCTCGGAGAAGGCAATGGCACCCCACTCCAGTACTCTTGCCTGGCAAATCCCATGGACTGAGGAGCCTGGTAGGCTGCAGCCCATGGGGTCGCTAGGATTCGGACACACGACTGAGCGACTTCACTTTCACTTTTCACTGTCATGCACTGGAGAAGGAAATGGCAACCCACCCTAGTGTTCTTGCCTGGAGACTCCCAGGGATGGGGGAGCCTGGTGGGCTGCCGTCTCTGGGGTCGCACAGAGTCGGACACGACTGCAGCGACTTAGCAGCAGCGGCAGCAGTATATCTTCTTCTAGTTTATTAATTGCTTATTCTGAGCAGAGATGATAGCAGTTAATGATGTTTGGATACCATTTAGCCAGCATTCTAAAATAGCCAGCGACATTCTTGTCCTATAGTAGATATGTTGACACACTTTATGGATTATGAATGTATGTGAGTTGGCGATTCCCCTATTTATCTCCTTTGTTAAGGACGTTGGAGCACTGTGCGACCTTGAGGAAGATGGGGGAAGTTGCCTTGGCCTGGAGACCAACGAAGGTTGAACAGATCCACGTTAGTCCCCTGAACCCTCTGGGTTTTCCTGGGGTTTCAGGTCTGGCTCATGGAATGGTCATGGTTTAGAAATATTGCTTCCCCTACTCTGCTCAACATTGTGTGGCAGCCTGGATGGGAGAGGAGTTTGGGGGAGAATGAATACATGTATATGTGTGGCTGAGTCCATTTGCTGTCTACCTGAAACTGTCACAACATTGTTAAGCAGCTATGTTTCAATATAAAAGTAAAAAAAAAAAAAAGAAATATAGCTTCTCTGGAATCAAGGATACACTGGGCTCTTAGAAGTCGATCTGAACATCATAGAAGTCTTGGGCCAGCGTTCAAGGGCCTTCCATCCAACAGCACTGCAAGACTCCTGGTTCTCTGCAACAGGTAAATAGCCTAGCATTCCAGTAGGGCCCCCGTATGCCTGGTGGTTTGCAAAGTTAATGTGTTACACAGACAAACTTTGAAAGTGTATTTTATGGTTACCATCTATGATAAGTAATACTAGTTTTCTTTTTTTTTTAAATATGTTTAGACAAGCAAGTAAAGAAAAAATATAATTGAGCCACAGTGCGTGTGTGGACAAGAAAGAGTAACAGAGGTGGTGCCTGGCTTCTGTGGCGGGTGTCACTGTTGTCACCATGAGGAACTGCTTTCTTCCAGAGTGGAAGATACACTCTTAGATGCAAGCATTCTTAAAGATCAGTTAATACTAAATTATGATTTCTGTGTGTGTGTGTGTGTGTGTGTGTGTGTGTGTGTGTGTGTTTCATTTGGCCCCTTGGATACAGCAGTTAAAGCCATATCAGAAATATTTTTGGCTGTTTTCCTTGGCACCCTAATATTGGAGGTTTTAATGCCAAATTACTTATTAATAAATGTTCTGTGTATACACCACGTCTTGTTTCAGCAAAGTGTTAAAACCAGAGGACAGCTGGCCCTGGGGTTCACAGAAACTTTCCAAGGGATGTGACAGCAGAGAGCATTTGGGGAAAAATCAGTTTCCACATCTTTGGCTTCCCTCTGTTGCTTTCTAAAACTGTGTTTCCTGAAGGCAGATCTCACCAGTTCTCTTTTCCTACCCTTCTGGTCAAGATTGCCCTCCATCCTCTTTGTAAGAGGACCTGCTTCTCACCAACCTGAATCTTTTAAGGTGCTTCCCCAGCATGTAGAAACTTTCACGGCATCAACAAATGGACTATTTAAAAATGTTACTGTCTAAAAAGCTTCATAAGTCCCACTTGTCTATAGGAAACCAATGAAAAATTGCCTGTCTTTAATAATTATTTGTGGTATGTTTATTGATCACTTATATACTATTAGCTGCAATAAGACAATCCAGAATTTTGTTTTTTTAAAACCTTAAGGTCACAGGACATAAAAACATTAAAAGTCACTTTATACGCAATAAAGACATACTATTCCTGAGAAGTATGAAAAAGCTAATGACTAAAAACTTTCAAACAGGAAAATATATTAAGATAAACTTCTGTGGAGCAGTAGAATGGACATACATTTTCAAGTAGAGAAAGGAATATGATTTGACTGAAGAGCTTGTTCATGAGGTTTTTTTTAAATAGGTGATGATTGCTATCAAATTGTTATGGTGTTTATAAGCCATTGAGTACACATTTAAAAGAGTAGCATAAAAGTTTTATTTTAAAATGGTGGTGTTTATAATATAGCAAAAGTTTTAGGTGTCAGTTTTAAAAGGTGTGAAAGGAGACAATTTTTCAAAATTCTTTCAAAATATATACATATTTGGAGATCGTGGATATAGATATTCTCCTTGGGATCAAAACTGTGGTACTGTAGCATCTCTGATGGGGTGGGGGAGACTGGACCACCTTTGAGACTTGGACCAGTCTCTGTCATTGTGGGGATGCACTCAAATGCCAGTAGCATGACATTGGGTCACCTATGTGTTCTTTGGACACTGTTAGTGATATGGAGCTCAGAACCTCTCAGCACAGTAGGGTTTTAGACTATTAATCTGGACAACTGGTTTCTAAGCTTGGCTTTGCTCCTGTCTACATCATCTCAGGTGACTCCCAGCATCTCTTTGGGCCTTGCCTTCCCCCATGTGTCATGGAGAGAGTTGATTCTATCATTTTTTGTTAAAATGTTATATAATGAGGTGAAATCCTCCATCCTAATCTTAGTTGGCCCCTGGAGTTAAAGAAAATCTTCTCTCTCTTAGACTTCATGTCAGCCTTTCAATTATTTGAAGGTACCTTTTATGTTCCCCTCAAGTCTTTTCCAGTTTTAAAACTTATTATCCTTCAACCTTGACTTATACAGTCATCTTTATGAAGGTATTCTTTTCTCTAGGCCATTGGCTTTCAAACTTTTTAATCCTAGTCTCTTTTACATTCCTAAAAATTATTTAGGACCCCCAGAGATACATTTGTTTATGTAGGTTATATCTTTTGACATTAAGAGAGTGTTTAAAATTTTTATTATTTATTAACTCCTTTAAAATAACAATTAAAACCATTAATTAATATAACTAATGATTTTAATAAAAGTAAATATATTTTCTAAAACAAAGAAAAGTGTTCACTTTTTTTTGCAAATCTGTTTGATATCTGTCTTAACAGAAAACAGCTAGAGACTTCACTTTATTATGATTTGATATGTGTTGATTGAAGTCAATGAAAGAAATCTGGCCTATGCAGATATGTACTTAGAATATTTTGGCAAAACTGAATAAGTGGTAGTTTCTTGAAGGTTAGTGGTAATGTGGAATCTGAAACCTTATCAGTGAACTTTCTGTACTTTTATATAAAATTCATTAGCCTATCTTGCACTTTGAAAGACTCTTTTACCCATGCTTGGTTTCACAACCTGATGTACTGATCATTTGGAAAATATAGGTTCACCAAGTTATGCAGATCTTCCAAATGTTAATACATTTTGTTACATAATATTAAAAACAAAATCACATTAGTTAGTATCTCCACTGGTCTCATCAGAAATTCTTCAAGTGATAGGAAACTGTCAAGCTTAGGATGGCTGATACAAGTTTTCCAAAATTCAAATTTTTGCTTGAGACCTCAGTTTTTACCATTGGTAACAAACATCATCAGACATTTTTTTTTGAAATACCAGTCTTATGTCTGCCAAATATCCAAGTCTGAATAACCATGGTTTGTTGGTCAATAATTCTTTCAACTGAAATGGTGTTCCGTGGAAAAAAGTAGCTAGTTCAGCTTGCAACTCAATCCCATACGTGTTTTTCTGTGAGACAACTGTTGTGCTCTGACATGCACCAGAAATATTGTATTCCAGTTTTGCAATGGCACCCAACTCTGGTGCTCTTGCCTGGAGGATGCCACGGACGGAGGAGCCTGGTAGGCTGCAGTCCATGGGGTCACGAAGAGTCAGACACGACTGAGTGACTTCACTTTCACTTTTCACTTTCATGCATTGGAGAAGGAAATGGCAACCCACTCCAGTGTTCTTGCCTGGAGAATCCCAGGGACCGGGGAGCCTGGTGGGCGGCCGTCTATGGGGTCGCACAGAGTCGGCGACACTGAAGTGACTTAGCAGCAGCAGCAGCAACTTTGCATAGTGTATTAAAAAACATGTACTTAAAGAATCAGTGTTTAATAAAAGTTAATCTTTACTGCTTCATCAAGGACATGGAGAATTTTGTTTTCATTGTGAGTGGGGGGTGGTGAAGAATACATTGACTACGAGTTTGCTGCTACTGCCATCAATAATTCTTGCATCGTATTAGTATTAGTCACTCAGTTGTGTCCAACTCTTTGCAACTCCATGGACTTATAGCCTGCCAGGCTCCTCTGTCCAAGGAATTCTACAGGCTTAGAATACTGGAGTAAATAACCATTTCCTTCTCCAAGGGATCTTCCTGACCCAGGGATCGAACCCGGGTCTCCACATTGCAGGCAGATTATTTAACATTGGAGCCACCCGTACCAGGAATTTCACCCACTATTGTTTTTCATACCATCAGTGCAAGTATCAACATGAGCAAAAAAGCAAATAACATCTTAGTATTATGAAGAAAGTATTTTAACTGCATGGACACTCTCCCTAAAAGGACCTGAGAACTGAGCTTTGAGAACCACTGCTCTCAGCTGAACAGACATCAGAGGGCCGCAGCAGGGCAACTCAGTGCAGATGGTGTAGATGAGCTCCAAGAGAGGAGCAGACCTCTAGGAACATAGCCCTGTTTCTTTCAATGTTTTTACATCAACACTGTAGTTATGATCAACTAAAATCTCCAGATCTCTTTTATTGGACCTACTATCAAGCTTCCTGTTTGGGAGGGGGCAGAAAACTCTCAAAGACATACATTAGCTGATGACCTCACTTTGGGAAAAGGTGAGTGGGAGGTGATGGATGTCATCCAAGTGGACACTTTTCACAGATGGTGGAAAGACATGGATAGCCGTGGATTGGGGAATCCTCAGTCTAAGACGGGCAGTTGAAGCCAGAAAGCCGCCTTGAGTCCAGAGAAAAACCTAAGGGGATGCTAAGTCCGGAGAGGGCACAGGGAAGGTGACATTAGACAGGTCAGGCAAACCCGAGCCAGATCATGAGAACAAGGAGAGAGTGTGAGTCCTGAAGCAGGCCAGCCTCATAATGTGCTGCAAAGGTGGTGATGACTGAAGGCCAAGCAGAGGCCCTGGAGCGGGGCTGTAAGCAAGTCCTTGGAGACCTGAAAGTTGTTTCCATCCAGTGATGAGTTTGGAAGCCATGTAGTAGCAGAGCCCCAGACAAGAATGGGAAGGCTATGGGACCAGGCCAAATATTCAAGATTTTTGTCTCTAAAACAAAGAGTGAGGAAATGGTTGGAGACAGCAGCCCTGTCAGTCTGGGCTTTCTGAGAAAGGGAGTGTGTGGCTGTGGGACACTTGGGTAGAACAAATGGGAGAGAGAGAGAAGCCATTCCCCAAACCCTGAGATGACTGAGAAGCTTGTCTTCTTTTCAAAGGGCAATAATGATATACACAATAGGATGTGGGTATGTGAAATTATCCTATGCCAGATAGCTGCAGTGTTTTCTTACCACCCTGGAGAACTTTGAGAGACATTCTTTAATATTCCAAAAGCCCCATCAGCTCACTGGACCCAGAATTATCAGCAGCAATTAGTGCTAATTAGTTGGAATTTGGAACTCTTGACTTGCAGGATGGGTGTGTGTTGGAGAGATGTTTATGAAAGATGGTGTTTATCCAGAGGATTTCCTTTTCTTTTAAGTTTCAAGCCTAGAGGCTTAAGCATCTTTAATTCAAAGGAAGGAGATCCAATAGTTGTTATGAAGCCCCAAATCTCTATTCAAGTCTCCTTTAGGATTAGAGACACCAGGGAAGGGTAGGAGAGGGTGAGGTGGATATTCCATAACTCTGTCCAGGGGAGATTCGAGTGAGGTGAGTCTCAAGGATGGAGAATGAGGTCACTAGCATCCCAGTGGAGATGGGAGATTGTTCTTCCTTGGCGGCTGCATCCATCAGTGGCCACTGTGCCCCTAAGCTCTAATTCTTTCTGTTCTTAACCGGCCACATTTCACTTTGAAAAGTCAGTAAACTGCAAGTGGTGATAAAGCAAGTTGTACTTTTTTTTTTTTTTTTTTTAATTAGCTGCCTCTCATTCACTTAGCCTTTGGCAGAGCAGGATGCTGGTAGAGATCTGCCCATTGTTATAAACCAGCCCCTCCTAGGGAGGAATAAACACACAAGGCCAATCCATTGTTGTTCTTCAGGAAAAATAAGAAACCTGGGCAGCAGGACCTGGGAGCAGGCTGGGGGAGGGAGAGAAGGATGCACAAACGGGAGACTTCCAGCTGCAGGAGCTTCCAGTGAAAGGCCAGGATCTGGACCAGGCAGTGGCTTTCATTCCAGCTGGCCTGACTCATGCCCCGGGAGAAGAGAGGCACTGGGGAGGAAGTGATGAAGTCACAACCATTTCTCCAAAGAACCTGGCCTAGAATTTGTGAGCACAAGCCCAGGAGTGCTGCTGATTTCCTTCTGTCCCAAGCCACAGCCACAGACTTTCCAGCCCCTCAATCTAAATGTTCCCTGGGGACCCCAGCTTTACCTAGTAAGAACCATCATTAGGAATTTTAAATTTACAGAACATGTTCGCACATACCTGTATTTAGTTCTCTCCAAAGCCCTGTAAGATGGGAATAAGCATTAATCCCAATTTATAAATGAGGAAAGGAGGGGGGTGGGCCTCCACATCTTTAAGCCTATTGGGTACCACGCTGGCAGTCAATCTGAAGCATCACGTAATCCTTCCAACAATACAGTAAGAGTGGGAACTCCTTCCTCATTTTACTTGGGAGGCAGCTGAGGCTCAGGGAAATTAAAATGACTTGACCCCAGTCATAGAGATAATAAGATCCAGGGACTAGGGAAAAGCCAGATCTTTCAGACTCCTGGTCTACCTGCGAGAGTGGAAATTTTCCATCGCAGGTTTGAGGTTGATTTTTTTTTTCCCCATTCAGGGAGGGAAGAGGCTCACTGTGTGGTTTTGGATGCTCAGGGCCTTGGAGAGCCACCTGGTTATTCATTTCAGATTCTATCCCACCTCCCCTCCTCCCCTTCCCAGCCCAACATGCCTCTTCCTTCTATTCCTCTCTAGCAAAGAGGAACCGGATGGCCAAACACCCTGGATCTCAGCTTGCAGAACTGGTAATTACCCCTTTGTGTCTAGTTAACCACCTTTCATCTCCTCTACTTGCTGGTGTCCACTTTCCCTTATTAGCATCTTTCAACTCTTTGCCAAGCCCTCCGCCCTGTTTGTGGCCAGCTCGGGTTGTGGTTGTTTGTCGGGGTGATGGCTGAGGGATGAGTGTACATGGTGGGGTGGCAGAGGGGAGGGGGAGCTGCTCCAACCAGAATCACTCACATTTTCCATCCTAGGTGCCAGGCATCTCTCTCCTCTCCCACCCCAGAGGCAGCCAGGTTTAGGTCACCTGGCTTAGAGGCAGACAGTTGATAGCTAGGCCTCCAAATTTCAGGCCTTTGGAACTTGGATATTACCTTTCAGTTCCCTTGCGTGGGTGAAATGGGAGCTGTCTGACCGGCAACTTTTATACTCTCAACAAAAGCCTGCTGACTAATTCCTCATCTCCAGGAGCTCACCTTCAACCCCAGATTTCCCTGCTCCGAGGCAGCCCATGTCGGCCCATCAGCCAAACATCCTGAGCTTTCCCAGACAGTCCTACTTCCGCTGTCCTCATATTTAACCATTTACTTGTGTAGCAACTTATATTTACTTGACTTTACATGTTTCATATGTTTATATTAATAAAAATGAAAGGAAAAATTTTAAACTTAGCCTCAATTCAAGTGCTTAAGAGCCACACGTGGCTGGTGCCATTGGACAGTGCTAGTAGAAGACATTTCCATTATTGTGGGAAACATATTCCAAATACTGTTCTATTGGACAGCTCCGATATACACAGGCAGAAATTCCAGCATCCAAACTACAGCTCGCAGATCGTTTGTTCCTTGAAATTCCTAAAGCTCCTCTGACCTTTCAAGTGAACTCATTGGAGTTCCCAAAATGTCAGAGCCTGTTGGGATTGGAGGCGACCCGGCAAAGGATGCCTTTGAAGAAATGTCCCTTATGAAATTCACCATTATCAAGTTTGGAATACCTGCTGTTCCTCCACAGTGAGACAGGTGGGGCCTGGGGTGTTCTTGGTGCATGTGATCACCAAGACTTCGTGTGCAAAGAAGGGAACTTGGTGTCTCTTAGTTTCATCCAAGCCATTGGCCTTGGCAGCCAAGGGGACAGCTGGTGGTAGAGTGCAGTCTTGGTGGACAGAGCAAGGGGCAGGGTTGAGAGAATTCCAGCTGTGAGGGATGCGTCTTGACCTGTCCTGCCTGGAGGGTGAGGGTGGGAAGTACCTCTCAGAGCCTCCCCATAGTCCTTTCCGGACTTCTTGGAGGGCAGCCTTTGCTGCAGAGAGAAGAGAAAAGGAGTTTTCCCCCTTCCCCAGTCCAGGAAGAAGGGGCGCTTTGGGGTAAGAGGTTTAGCCAGAAGCCTTTTCTTTCTGGAACAGGGGCAATTGGTTTATCCCTTGCCAGTTCCTGCAGGCAAACAGCATGCTGGCCTGGCCTGCCGCCCCAGCCCTACCTGTCATGTGCTTGGCAAGTCTGACTTGAGTCCTTTTTTCCACTGCCTTCCCCACCCCATCAAATTGCCGTTGCAACCTCTCATTTTTCTGCTGCCTAGATGATTAAAAAGCATGACTTAGTGGAAAAATCTTGACCTCCTTGGGGTCAGCCTCTTAGGCAGCTGTCAGAGATAAGATTGTACTGGCAAAATACTCAGCTATGCTTTGCAAGGCTTTCTGTCTGGATGTAAGGAAATGAGAAGCTGTTTGGTTCTGGGTGCGTCCTGTTTGTCTTTGGAGAGAGCTACAATTTTCAGAGACATAAATTGGTATTATCTGATAATAAAATATAATCTCTGATGGGAAGGTTAGATTATTATAGTGATTTTTTAAAGTAATTAACAGGCTTTGTTATAAAAAAAATTTTTTTTTCCCCATGGTGCCTGCTCTGAGCAATTCAGGGAGCAAAGTTCTCTGGCAACTAAGCAGTATCAGAAGTTCAATGCTCAGACTTCCCCCAGGGACTTAAAAGACTTAATTGTGTGGCTCCTGGTATGAAATTGTTTGGAATTATTTTAATTATTGTGTTAGTATTGCTACCTCTTGCTTGGAGGTTGAATACTTACCATAGTCCTGTTGAAACTGCTCCAAAGAGGACATTCCAATTTGAATTTAACATATGTCCTCAAAGCATTTTATCATCTTTGTATTTGCCCAGGATTTGTATCCATTTAGTAAGACCAGAGGCCACTTCACTTCTTAAATGGAGAAACTCAGGCCCAGGTGGTTGAGAGGTCTTGGTTAGGTAGGGTTGGACAAGTGATGTCAAGGACATAGTGAGAACCTGGGGTCTGTGGCGTGACCCTTTGTGTTATCAAATGGGCGCCTCTTTTGAAGTCCTGTGGGTCTGAGTTTGGGTCCCCGTTCAGCCACTTCCTAGCTCTGTGGCCTTGAGTGAGTCAGTTGCCCTCTGTGTGCTTCAGTTTTCTCATCTATAAATAGTGATCACACCACTGCATACTTCAGAGGATTATTGTGATCTGCGATTCTGCTCAGCAAATGTGCCTGCCGTATCTTCCATCAGCAGCAGCATCATCCTTATCTTCACATTTTCCCTACTTTTAATGAGACACCCCCTCCCAGCTCAGAACGAAGTCACGTGCTCTCCACCACATGCCCTTTCCTTGCTGTCCTCCTCTTCCTTTTGCTAGCCTTTACGTGTCCCTTCGGCTTTTCCTCAGCATGGGCGACTGTAATTAGAAGCCAGTCACCACCTCTCTCAGCCGGGGAGTCGCAGCATAGGTACAGCCCCAGGCTTGAGGTCAGAGGGTAGAGGCAGGGGTCCAGGGCTGTCCTGGGCCTGGTGTCCATCCCCTCCTGATATTTCGCAGCTCTGTCCTTGAAGATGAAGAACAACTGTCCAGATTCGACAGTTCATCTTTTGGACCTGTCTGCCCAAGATAGTCATCTTGGGGCCTGAACTGCCAGATGGGCCATTAAAGCCCAGGGTCTTACCCACCATCCCTGCTCAGCTTTCCAGGAAATGGGCATGTTGGCTCAGTGGCATCCATTCATTGTTCAGAAGATGTAGGTGCTGAAAACAGCAGATCTGGTTTGAATCCTGGCTCTTCCTTGTAGCCCTCAGAGTCCCAGGGTCTCTCTGCTCCTGGTGGGGGGGTGTGGTATGTGGTGTGGTGGCAGTAAGGCCTAAGGCAGGTGATGTCTGAAAGAGCTTTGTAAACCGTAGCATACTTTCCACTTGTGGGGTTCCCCTCACTCACGCCCAAGGCTTGTGCTTGGAAGGGCATCTGGTTCCCCCTCGCAGGGAGGGGCTCCAGCTCCACATGAGAGAAGTGAGGAGGGGCCCAAGTAAGCCCCGTGACCTTCTCCCTGCTCGGCCCTGGAGTCTAGTGCGCAGCCCAGTCCAGGGGCAGACCTGCGGGCTGGCTGCCTCGGGAAGAGGACGCCTGTGGTTGGGGGGGGGGGTCATCTTTCCCCACGCCTCCCTTCACCACCACCCCCAGCCGAGCCCCTCCCTTCCTTGTTTTCCTCCTGGCTGCCATTAGGATACTTTTTATAAGCCTCGTTAAATCTTTAATGATGCCTGGTTGTGCAGCTGGCTTAAGACTTAATCCCCAGCAATAGGGCTTTATTGGATAAATGGTTAATAATCACTCGTCTACAGGGACTGGGGAGGTTGTGTTGAGGCCCATGAAGCCCCACGTGGCCCCTTGACATGGTCAGGGGACCACACTTCATGAGGTCAGGTGCAGTAAGACTGGGCACCCTCATTACACCCCAGAAGTTGGGCAGGCCTGAGGTTCTAGGAGAGCCCTTTTAGTACCTCCAAGGAACAGAGCAAGGCACGGGGAGCCCCCAGGTTCTCTTCAAATGTGTCTCTACCCCCTCCTTGTTTCACGTTCCTTTCTTTTGCCATGAACAAGCTGTGTGACTCTAAGCAAGTCTCCTGACCCCGCTGCCTCAGTTTCTGTATCTCTTATAAGGACAGGTTGGGAAGAGATGAACTTATAGGTGCTGTGTGATTCTGTAAGCCCCAGGAGCCCAGACAGCCTCTTCTCTCCAGCTCTCTGGTCTGTGCCTGAGGGCTGTGTGTAGCAGGGGACCAGCAGCCCTTGGGATTAAGCACTTAAGCTGCTGGGCAAAGAATTGGGTCATCTGTAGTCACAGGGCAGCGCGCGCAAAGGGAAGCCACAGAGCCTGGATTTTATAGCCTAGTTTAGGGTTTCCCCTGGCTCTGGGCAAGACACACAGTAGGCTTAGAAAAAGGAACCTTGTGGACAGGACTTTGGAAAGAGAAGTAGACTCTTTCAGGTATAGAATTGTCAAGAAGGGTGTTGTTCAGTCGCTCAGCCTTGTCCGTCTCTTTGGAACCCCATGGACTGCAGCATGCCAGGCTTCCCTGTCCTTCACTATCTTCTGGAGTTTGCTCAAACTCAGGTCCATTGAGTCAGCGATGCCGTCCAACCATCTCATCCACTGTCACTCCCTCCTCCTCCTGCCTTCAATCCTTCCCAGCATCAGGGTCTTTTCCAATGAGTCAGTTCTTTACATCACGTGGCCAAAGTATTGGAGCTTCAGCTTTAGCGTCCGTCCTTCCAATGAATATTCAGGGTTGATTTCCTTTAGGACTGACTGGTTTGATCTCCTTGCTGTCAAGGAGCCAGGGGTTGTTCACAGGTGGAAAAGGAGCCTGGGATTGTGTTCCCACATGCCCGTGTCTGGGACCATGCATTCAACTCTGATTTGACTTCAACTTCACAGCTGTAGTGAGATTAGAACCTGTCTCCTTAGGGGGCAGGTGGTATTGGGCATGGACTTGGGAGTCAAACAGACTTGGGTTTGAATCCCATTCTACCACTGCACATTTCTAGGCTGAATGGTTTGGGCACCCTCCTTCTCCAGGTATCTCCTGAGTGGCATTAGCAGCACCTGTGTTTCAACATGACTGTGTTGGGTGCAAATGACCTACATAAAATACCTGGTATCTGGCTCACATCAAGTGTTGATAATTATCCTGGGAGGAATTTGCTGTTGTGGCACCTGTTGTATGCATTGTACTTGTAGTTAAAATGCTTGCCACAATTGGAGATGTGACTTACTGTGGAGGACATGGTCTTGAGTTCTTTTATCTGAAAACAAAACCAAAAAGGACAAACACCAGTTTGGTAGCACTGCCACGAAAGCCTTCAGCCTCAGGATTAGTCGGCTGAGGGCTGATTTCCTCTGTTGCCCTGGAGTTTGCTCCCTGCCCCCTGCCTGATGCTCCCCAGGGCATAGCATGGTCCCTGGTGTACAGTGGGGGCTCAGTCCTGCACATGAACGTGACTGGGTTCTCTGCTTTTATTTCAGATCTTCCCTGACCCGTCAGACTTTGACCGCTGCTGCAAACTGAAGGACCGTCTGCCGTCCATCGTGGTGGAGCCCACAGAGGGGGAGGTGGAGAGTGGGGAGCTCCGGTGGCCCCCCGAGGAGTTCTTGGTCCAGGAGGATGCGCAGGACAACTGTGAAGAGACAGCGAGTGAAAACAAGGAGCAGTAGAGCCCACGCCGGCTCCCTTGGGGTCACACCAGACAGCCTCTGTACCTGAACTGTGTTCTTTCCCACTACCACGGACGGAGAGCGTGTGTGAGCCCCTGCAGTTCTGCACACGTCAGATGATGGCTTCCGTTCTGCACCTGCAAATCACTGAGTTGGTTTTCTTTTCTTTTCTTTTCCTTTTTTGAGATGTTGGGCAGCGGAGCCCTCTGCGACTATGTGCCAGGCCTTTGAGAAAGGAAGCTTCTTAGAGCAGGGGTGGGGTGCGGGGAGGCGGGCGTCTTGGAGATCGTTATCTGAACTCAGGCGGGATGGGGGCAGCCCTGGGACTCCAGTGGGCTCCGGGGGAGGGCGTCTGGGGCAAGAAAAACAAACAGGAGATGAAAGAGAAAATACACATTTGAGAGAAAACATTGAGCAGAGAAGTGCAGCCAGGAAGGATGGACCCAGCAGCACACACTGGCTATCGAGACATCACCCCATAAAGTCTTCATCTCTCTCTCTAGTTTTGCCCACTGCCCGCCTTTGTTATTTCTGGTGTGTTGGTCTGTAATGGGAGGCAGGTGAAGGAGAGCCGTGGAGCCTGGCTTCCTGCAGAGCCAGCCAGAGGTAATGCCGGGAAAGAGAAAAGTCTCCTGGTTCCTTCTCCAGACTCTCCCCTCGGGCCCTGGCAGGTGTACCTGCCTGCTGTGATCTGGAGGTTTTTTAAGAGGCTGCACTTTTGAGCGTTACCCTGATTTATCCTCTTTGCCCCCGACCCTAGACCTTTTGGAAATAGCGAGGGCCTTTCCTGCCCTTGTTGGAGGGCCAAGATAGATGCTTGGACACCGAGGTCCGTCCCCCGCTGCTCTCCCCAGACTCGCTCTCCCTCTGGGTGGAGGCATAGCGTGGCGGGCCTCCCCCCAGGGCTTGGCCCTTCCTCCTCCTGACCCCCACACTCCCAGCCCCAGCACAGCCATTTGGGTGGCTGCTAGCCCTGCGTGGGTTCGAGCCAGCCTGACCAGCCGCAGTACCCACTCCCACGTGGGATTTTGGCTTCTTTTTCTGGTGGGGGCTGAGTGGCCAGCAGGGGAGACTTTCTCTGTTTCTCACTGGGAAGTGAGCATTAAGGCAGGTCCTGAGAGCTGGCAGAGCCTGGGAGCTGTGAATGGCGGTGACAGGCAGCCCGGGGATGGAATTTGAAACTCAAGGGTGTCTTGAGATCCTGGGCTTCGTCCCTTGTGTTCCTGGATGCGGAGGGTGGGTGGCATGGGGAGGGAGCTGCATCCCTTCCCGCTTGACCCCTGCAAGGGCTACAGTTGCAGAGAAAGCCACCCTGGACTTAGAGCTTCTTATAGTTAAGAACCGTTTGGAGCTGCAGAGATTGCAGGACGAAACCCTTCACACATCTCTATCTCAGAGCAGGACTGTGCAGCCAAGATGCAAGCTCAAGTCCCTCCCTGGGGCTGAACACAGCCGACTGAGGCACCCACCTCGTCCCCTCAGGGCCCCAGGCCGTCCAGGCTGAGGCCCTTTGGTTGGGACACGCGTGTAGACTTGTACTTAATACCTCAAGGTTAGTGTGGCTCTGGGGAACGCTGGGGCGGGAGGACCAGCGTGGCTAACTAGTATCAGCAGGACTTGGTTCTGGGCAGCCGATGCTCATCCCCTCGCCCCTCCGCCCCCACCCTCTGTGTTGTCTGTTCATGTTGCATACACCAATGGCAATAACTTCTTCCAGCTCCTCGGGCAAGTGGGAGAGGCCTGCAGCCGGCCCTGCGAGGGAGCTTTCTCTCTCTCTCTCTCTCTCTCTCTCTCTCTCTCTCTCTCTCTCTCTCTCTCGTTCTCCCTCTCCTCCTGTTTCAGCCGCAGGGAGCCTTTCCCCGTTCCTCTCCCCCTTCACAGCTGCAGTTCTCATCCCATGCCTCCCTCCGTGGATGGGGTCTTGCCTTTGAAAGTCCCGTGTTTCTGTGTCCCTGTCTCATGCTCCCCTGTATCATCTGTCCCAGTCTTGCCATGTGATGGGAACGTGCTTGTAAACTGCGTAACAAATCTGCTTCGTGTATATGTGTGTTTATGGGGGTGGTTTATTATTTTTTGCTGGTCGCTAGATCCCTTTGTATGACCACATGGAGTCTGAGCAGGCCAGGGGCTGAGAGCTTAAGTCAGGACCCTCAGCGGTGAGCCTGCTGTGGGGACCCAGCTGCTCTTGAACAAGTGGCTGAGCTCCTGTCTGGCCTCCTCTCTCTTTTTTTTTTTAAGTAACTTGTGTGTATTTCTAACTGATCCTATTGGGGGAAAAAAAAACCAACCCTAGTATTTCAGTAAAAATGCCTGTTGTAAGATGAACCTCCTGTAACTTCTATCTGTTCTTTTTTGAGGCTCAGGGAGAAACTAGCATTTTTTTTTTCAAACTACTTTTTGTCACTGTGACAGTTGTAAATAAAGTTTGAAAATGCTTTCCACTCTGGTCTGGTTTCTTTTTTTCTTGCTGCTCTGTTGGAACCGACAAAGCGTAGGAGCTATTCTCGCAGGAGGCTGAGTTCAGCATAGCCGCCCCGTGTGAGGGTCCCTATGTACCTCACCTGTTGGCCCTTCTGGGATGAACCCATTCGTGGTTTTATCAGCTGGTTGAATGAAAACAGCTTTTTTCTTCTACACTAGTGGTTCTAACTCTAGATGCACATCAGAGTCACCAGCAGAGCTCTAAAAAGTTATAAATACCTGCATCCTACCCCCCACAGACTTGGATTTGAATGGTCTGGGGTGAGGTTCAGGCATTAGGATTTTTTAGAATCACCTGGAGGAGATTTTAACACACAGCTGTGGTTTTAAACCATCTTTCTAAGAGAAGAGAAAGTGTTAAGTCACTCAGTCATTTCCGACTCTTTGTGACCCCATGGACTGTAGCTCACCAGGCTCCTTTGTCCATGGGATTCTCCAGGCAAGAATACTAGAGTGGGTTGCCATTCCCTTCTCCAGGGGATCTTCCCGACCCAGGAAAAGAAACACCCCCAATATATTGATTGCAAAGTTTTCCACAAAGACTGAGAGTGGATGAATGAGTGTGTATGTAGCTCAAGAAAACTCCAGGAATCATTCAAACCATTGACTGAGTGCCTAGGACTTATCAGGCATTGTTAAGAGGCTGGGTAAACAAAATAGCAGCGTCCCAGCCCTCTCTGCACTGCTTTAGTATGAAATTAAAGGACAAATGTGGTGAGTGCAAGGCAGGAAAAACATAGCGAGTGTCTTGGAAGGGTCAGGAGAGGCCTCTGAAGAAGTGACAAGGAGCAGGTGAGGCGCTTGGAGAGAGTGCTTCCAGCAGAGAAGGTTTGAGATGAGCTTGACTGGAGGGATAGGGGAAGAGGAAATAGTGCAAGAAGGGCTTCTCAGACCTGGGTGAGGAGTTTGGGCTTTTATTTTAAGAGCAGGGCCTAGGATAGTAGCATTTACATTTTTACACAATCTGGCTTAGTGGAGATGGAATTGGAGGGGGCAAGATGGAAGGCCCAGAGACCAGGAAAGGGGCTACGTGGAGATCAGAGTGAGAGATGGTGGTGCTTTGTGGAAAAGGGTTTTGGACACTTTGAACCTGGGGCTGGATATTTTTGCCTTTACTCAGCCCATATCTGGGCTCTTAATCATGGAGAGTATAGATAATCAAGTGATCTGTGCTGAGAATTGATATTAATGGAAGATTGATCCATTTTAACATTAGCCTGTCAGACCATTTGCTCTATGGATCTGCTGCCCTGATGATAAAGTTCAAGTCTTGACCATCCTCATCTTGGATTGTCCCTCTGTGTCTCCCCAACGGTTGAGGATGGAGTTTATTAGGACACAGCCTCCTAAACGTAGCCCCACAGAGAACTATCTCTATTCACAGATGACATCATTTGTGTAGAAAAATCCTATGAAATCTACCCAAAAGGTCTACTAGAGCTGACCTGTGAGTTCAGCATGGTTGCAGGACCTAAGATCAATGTACAAAAATTGGGTATATTTCTATACACCAGCAATGAATAACTGGAAATTAAAATTTAAAATACCACTTATATTAGCATAAAAAACTACTTAGGGAGAAATCTGACCAAAGGGGTACAAAACCCATTCAATAACAACTATGAAACACTAGTGAGAAAAGTAAAATAATACAATAATACAAAAATAATGAAAACCTACATAATCAGAGGAACCTGGTAGGCTACAGTTCATGGGATCACAAAGAGTCAGACACGACTGAGCAACTATCACTCACACTTAATCAGACAGATATATCATATTCATGGGCCTAAACACACAATGTTGTTAAGATGTCAGTTCTCTCCAAATTGAGCTGTAGATTCAACACAAAATAACAAGTTTTTTTTTTTCCAGAAATTGACAATCTGATCCTAAAATTCATGTGAAAATGCAAAGGATCTACAATAGCCGAAACAACAAGGAGCAAACTTAGAGAACCCAAATCTCAACTTTAAACTCTATTACAAAGTTAAAGTATTCAAAACATTTAGTATTGGCATCGATAGACAAATAGATCCATGGAACAGAATAGAGTCTATAAATGGACCCAAACATAAATGGTCGATTGATTTTTTTTAAAGTAGTTGTAACATTTTTAAAATTTATTTTTAATTGAGGGATAATTGCTTTACAGTATTGCATTGGTTTCTGCCAAACATCAAGAATCAACCATAGGTTTACCCATGTTCAATTGATTTTTGACAAAGGGGCCAAGGCAACCCAGTGAAAAAAGGATGATCTTTTCAACAGTTGGTGCTAGAAAAATTGTATATCCTCATGCAAATATCCCCTGGGGATGGAAACATGAGTCTTCTGCCTCCTATTGTCTCCATGTGACTTTCTAAATAGAATAATTACTCATTTAGGAAAAAAAAAATTGTTTTTCACGGTTGGTCAGTGGCTTCAATGCTGCCCCACTCCCCCGCAGGTCACATCCTCTCTCCCTAAAGGAGGAACATTGGTGGCAACTGGTGAACTCTGCTGTGTTATTTGGGATGACTTGTATTCCCATCCTGCTCAGTCCATATGTTATCTGGGGCCAGATTCTTAATGTCCAAGATCTTCAGGTTTCTTTTCTAGTACCTCTTGTGCAGGGATGTGAAGGTTGAACACTCAGTAGGCACTCCACAAGTCAAGGTTTTACCTCTCTTCCCCTTGAAAGATGGGGTACCTAAGGAACTAGCCTTTGCCTTTCCCCTGCTTTCACACTGAGTCCTGTGTGCACACCAAGAGTCAAGAAGAGCTTCAAGGTGAAGACAACTATCCACAAATGCTGAAATTAATTGATTGGTGATGAGATTAATTGATCTTCCGTTCAGTTCAGTTCAGTCGTTCAGTCGTGTCCGACTCTTTGCGACCCCATGAACTGCAGCACGCCAGGCCTCCATGTCCATCACCAACTCCCAGAGTTCACTCAGACTCACGTTCATCGAGTCAGTGATGCCATCCAGCCATCTCATCCTGAGTCGTCCCCTTCTTCTCCTGCCCCCAATCCCTCCCTGCATCAGAGTCTTTTCCAATGAGTCAACTCTTCGCATGAGGTGGCCAAAGTACTAGAGTTTCAGCTTTAGCATCATTCCTTCCAAAGAAATCCCAGGGCTGATCTCCTTCACAATGGACTGGTTGGATCTCCTTGCAGTCCAAGGGACTCTCAAGAGTCTTCTCCAACACCACAGTTCAAAAGCATCAATCCTTTGGCACTCAGCCTTCTTTAGAGTCCAGCTCTCACATCCATACATGACTACTGGAAAAACCATAGCCTTGACTAGACAGACCTTTGTTGGCAAAGTAATGTCTCTGCTTTTGAATATGCTATCTAGGTTGGTCATAACTTTTCTTCCAAGGAGTAAGCGTCTTTTAATTTCATGGCTGCAATCACCATCTGCAGTGATTTTGGAGCCCCCAAAAATAAAGTCTGACATTGTTTCCACTGTTTTTCCATCTATTTCCCATGGAGTGATGGGACTGGATGCCATGATCTTCGTTTTCTGAATGTTGAGCTTGAAGCCAACTTTTTCACTCTCCTCTTTCACTTTCATCAAGAGGCTTTTTAGTTCCTCTTCACTTTCTGCCATAAGGGTGGTGTCATCTGCATATCTGAGGTTATTGATATTTCTCCCGGCAATCTTGATTCCAGCTTGTGCCTCTTCCAGCCCAGCGTTTCTCATGATGTACTCTGCATATAAGTTAAATAAGCAGGGTGACAATATACAGCCTTGACATACGAAGATAAATGCATTTTAATATTTTTTTTTACAATTCAGAGTTGCTTTCTTTTTCAAAGCAAATTTAAATAGAAAAAAATTTCCTCCCTTAGTTTGCCCCTTCTATCTATCACTATGAGGGGGTAGAAAGCAGGGAGATGAAGGGAACATTAAAGCCTCTGTCCACCGAAATTTGGAGAGGGGAGAGGGAGATATATCCCATCAAGCTAGGCCTGATATCTGGCTCCTTTTTAAATAAGAGGAGATCCTTGGGCAGAGACCTGTTGGAAGTGATGGTTTTGTGTGAAATGGAGAGAGATTCAATATGTGGGTGACAGTAAGTGCAAAGACCCTGCGGTAGAGGCATTGATTTGACTTTTTTGGAGAAATGTCTGTGAAGCCAGCAGGGCTAGAGCAGAGGAAAAGAGAAGTTGCTGAGGTCAGATACCACAGAGTGGAGTTTAGAATCACTATTGCCCACTGTGAGAAGCCCACTGGGGAAGGAAGCAGGCTCATCAGGCATCCCAGCCCCTAGAAATCCACTGCTCAGCCCATTCAAAGATGTCTCACCAGTGCAAATGGCGGTCAGGATTGATGGACCTGAGGCAGCGTCACAGCCTGAAGGGGTTTCTGGATCATCAAAGGAGGATTAAACTAGGCAGAAGTCTGTTTGTACATCTGTCCTCCAGTTACTGAAAAGTGGTTATGGCTAAGAGAATGGGCACTGAGCTCAGGCCCCTGGATCTGTATGTAGCTCAGCCCTGCCTTTTACTATTTGTGTGACCTTAGGCAAGTTACTCTCCTTCTCTGGGCCTCACTTTCCTCCTCTGTAAAGTGGGCACCTACCTCACAGAGTTGAGGTGAGGCTTAAATGCACTGTTACAAGACGTAACAAGCTTAGAACTGCACCAGGCACAAAGCAAGTTCTCAAATGTTAACCATTGCACAAGGCAGAACAATACCCTCCCCCGACTCCCCAAAGTTGTCCAATCCTAACCTCAGGAACCTGTGACTCTGTGATGTGACACTGCAGGTGGGAATTAAAGTTGCAGGTGAAATTAATCAGCTGACTGACTTTCTAGAGCCTGGATTATCCCGGTGAGCCCAATCTAATCACACGGGTCTTTATAAGGCGTGGGGGAACGCAGATGAGCTAGTGTGGGAGTTAAAGAGATGTTTGAAGATGGCAGAAGGCGCCTCAAGGAGTAAAGGTACCTCTCTGTAGAAGTTGGAAAAGGCAAGGAAACAATTCCTGAAGCCCCCAGAAGGCTGACAGCCCTACCAAATGGTGATTATAGCCCAGTGATACCTACTTTGGACTTTCGACTTCCAAAACGGTAAGATAATCAATTCGGGTTAAGCCACTAAACTTGTCGTAATTTGTTTTGAGCCACAGTAAGAAACCCAAACAGCCATTGTTATAATATGGTGGTGGTGATGATGATATAGACCTGCGGTCCCCAACCTCTGGGCCACAGGCTGGTACCACAGGAGCCAGATCAGCAGCCACGTTAGATTAGAAATAAAGTACACAATAAAAGTAAAGCACTTGAATCATCCTGAAACCATCCCTCCCCCCCATAACCCTGGTCCATGGGAAAATTGTCCTCCATGAAGTCGGTCCCCAGTGCCGAAAAGGTTGGGGACTGCTGAGACAGACTTTTCTTGCGTGGCCTCGGAGAACAGGGTGGCAGGAGGAGAGGAGGGGGTTCTGAGCAGGCCAAGTCCACTGTCCAGCACTATAGCCCATGCTGTCTTAAGGTGGGATGTTCTCTCGGTGTCTCCAGGCAGAGGTGTCTGTCAGCTGGAGGGGGCACCACTGTTCTGGACTGGGTAAATCTGAGGCTGTAAAGTGCTTATTTTAGGAATTTGAAAATTAGTGATTGAAATGTTTCCACTAATTTTCAAATTTCTAGAAAGAATAAGAATTAATGATTGACGTGTGGATACATCCCTGGTGGCTCAGATGGTAAAGAATCCGCCTGCAACGTGGGAGACCTGGGTTCGAGACCTGGGTTGGGGAGATCCCCTGGAGAAGGGAAAGGCTACCCACTCCAGTATTCGGGCCTGCAGAATTCCATGGACAGAGGAGCCTTGCGGGTTACAGTTCATGGGGTCGCAAAGAGTCGGACACGACTGAGCGACTTTCACTTTTCATGTTGGTCATTATAGCCTGCATATCAGAATATTCATTACAACACTCCCCTTTCCCCATTTATCTGCAAAGAAGGTCCTGCTTGAAATGCAATTTGTTTGCACTACTTCCTTTGCCATTTCCAATCAGGAAAACATGAATTCACTCTTTTCTAATATTGGCTACCGTTTGTAGAGCACTGGGCTCTAGGTTTACCATCACTTCTAATTCTCACAACAGCTTTTTAAAATGTGGGTTTTTATATAGAGATTTTTTTTTTCCTTTATCAACTACAATTAGCAATGTAGAAGACAGCAGAGGTTGAGGACTTCATCTTTCAAATCCCATCCAGTGGCAAGTGACAGGATGATTTGCATCTTTGTTTCCTTCCAGTCATTGTCCCTCATACTTACCAGAAGGTACTCAATATATTTTTCCCATGAAGTAGACATTTTTAATGTTATTTTACAGATGAGGAAGCTGAGGTCAGAAGCTGAGGTCTGAAAGAGCGGGGTTAGAATCAGTGATGTGCTGGTAAATGTGTAAGAGCTGGCTCTCAAGAGAATAAAAACAAAAACAAACCTGATTTAAAACTTTTGGCAATTTCCATGGGATAAATGATCCCACCTCGGCTGATTCTGTGCACAAGCTACTCAGCCTGTCAGCCTGAAATTAAAATGAATTTAAATTCAACACCGAGCAGTGCCTAGTTCAGAAGCCCTCTATAAACTCGAGTGCATGCCCTTCCTTCAATCAGAAAAGAGAAATAGCTCCAGAAGATGTATTTGGCACAGTATTTTCACAACGGAATCATGAATCATTGTTGGGTTGCGAAATCGATTTATCCGTGAGTTGCAACAAGAAATTTTTAAAAGAAAGACAAAAAAGACTAAAATAAAACAGGAAAGAAAAAAAATCAGAGTGCGGCAGACATGGGAAGATTGTGTTATTTCCTGAAGCTTTTATTTCATTCCTACATGTGTGTGGATGTCTGTACTGGATCATGAGAAATTTTTCTTCGTGCTGTAGGTTGCCATTAAAACGGAGTCACTGAGTGAATCTGGCTTTCTAGAAAGCAGTGCTTTTACCTTTTAGAGTTGTGGGGTAGAAGAGAGGCAGCTAGAAACAGTGCCTTTTATACCCTTCTCTGTAGAGGAAATGGGGCTGAGGCACCCAAGGGCAGGGCCGGGGTGGCCCAGTGTTGCTGGGAGAAGCCAGAGAAGGCCACAATGCCCTTGGCCTCCTCCAAGGCCAGGGTTAGGCTCCAGGCAGCCCTCAGATTGTCTCCTGAGCGCTGGAAGGAGGGCCCCTTGCATGAGGGAGGAGGAGAAGGAAGCTGCACAGGAAATCCTGGCTGCAAGCTCACCGCTGCTGGGACCCACCACAGCAGCTACCACACAACCAACAATAGCGCCCTTAGATAAAAATAACCCACAGAGCCTGCAGCCCTGCGGTGCGGGGGCAGGGGCATGCTGTCTCAAGGGCTGGAATGTCACCAGGCTACAGCCGGGGTCGTGCTCCTTGGCTCTGTGCTATACCTTCATTTCCTGATTGCTAATTAGAGGGCAGTTTTCCAGTTGGAGGTCATTTGGGCAGGTGCCAGGAATGGGGCCCCTTGCCCCCAGGGTCTCTGCTCCCCTGCACTCTTACACAGGGTGATATAAAAAATCACTCATGCTGAGGTCTTGATCACAATGCCCCACCTCTCCCAGGGAGACTTTCATCTTACAAGAGGGCCCCAGCCCAGGAGGGCTTACCTGAAGCTTGTCTCTGGATGCAGGTGGGGGTGAGGACGGAGACCTTCCCTGCAGCTCTCTCCCTTGGCTATAGGCAGGGCCTGACCCCGGCGCACCTCCTCCTATGCCCCAAAAGTCCTCTCTCCAGGCTGAAGAGACAGGCTTCCTGTTCCCCTCAGTGCTTGAGCTTGGCCAGTGGTTAGTTTCCTACACATTAGGGAATGGAAGGAGGGGGGTGAGGGTCAGGCCACATGGTGTTTTACTGCAGCAAAACCTGGTGAGGATCAGCAGCCAGCTCTGAAACACGGAGACTGGGCACCCCTGTTGGCTTCTGGCCTCACTGTTTGCTGGCTAATCATCTGCTTTTAGTCTGTTTCTCATCCTCTCCGGCCCATCCCAGAAGAACCCACATCCCCCAAGGATAACAACATTATACGGGCACTGCACTCTGCAGTAAGTTTACCATACTTACTTCAGATCTTTCATTCGCTTACACAGCACTTTTGGAACCTGGGCACATGGATAGAATTCAGGGGGGCCTCTGAATTTGGAGGGGACAAAAAGAACATCTATATTTTCATTGACTACTAAGTGAAGGGCTTCCCTGATGGTTCAATGGGAAAGAATCTGCCTGCTAATGCAGGAGATGTGAGTTTGATACCTGGTCCAGGAAGATCCCCTGGGGAAGGAAATGGCAACCCACTCTAGTGTTCTTGCCTGGAAAATTCCATGGACAGAGGAACCTGGCGGGGTACAGTCTACTGGGTTGCAAAGGAGTCGGACACTGATTACGACTGAACAACAACAATTAAGTAAAAATTTAGCATGTCCTGCTATTAGAGATGTTGGCAACAAATCGCAGGAGTGTCGGCAGCACTGTTGACTGTCACCAACAGAAATCACCGGTATTTTCATTTTCACGGTACACTTGTTGCAGGGATCAGAATTTACCATTTGTAGTCATGGCTACCTCAAAGTCAAACCTGCTGCTGCGTTTTGGTAGGTAAAGCATTAATAAAGGACATTTATGACTTCATCACAAGTGCATAGCTGTATGTCAGCACAATTGATTTTGTGTGCAACTCTTTGCATTTTATGCATTTATAGCATTATTCTGAAAAGATAAAATTTTCTTTGGGGAGCCAGCGAGGAACCCCCTTAGGGGCTGGTACTAGGGCCCTGAGCAGAGAGAAAGTTGAACTTGCATAGGCAAGGGAGCCTCATCCATAACCCACAGGGGTGCAAAGCCAAGAGAAAGACTCACAGCAAATAAGTCACTGCAGACCAGCCTGATGGGTACCATGACAGCAGCGATTGGACAGAAGCCATGTGTAGAGCAGCCATGAAGTAGGTGGCCACTACCTCACATCAGACTCTGGAATAATAGCCACCTCTGGCCCGAGAGGAGAGAACCCATCTACCTAACCCTCCTGGTGCCCTTGACATGCTCCATTTCCCTGCCAGCTCAGCCCAGGGCCCGGAAGCAGGGTAATGCAGTGTCCCCACTGCCCTGGCCTGAGATGTTTCCTGGAATACAGAACTTTCAGGGCCAAAACCAGGAGTTCTGGGCAAACCAGTACTGTTGTTCACCCTACTTGGAAGCCAAACCCCACCCTTCTTACCTAGAACAAATTCAACTGCCTGAAATTTGGGTTAGCTTATTCTCCTAAGCATCTCCTCTGTCCATACTCACCCTCACCCCATCTACCCAATCTCTGCTTTAGCTCCCAAGCCAGTCTTCCCAGCCTCTAGCCATCAAGTGATTTGAACTTTTTATTTCCCTGCGAGCCTGCTGAGCACTACTGGCTCTTTGTTTTCAACTGAGATGTAATTTACATAAAGTCTTCAGTTCCCAGGTGAGTAGCTCAGTGAAGGTTTATGCACCCATAAAACCACCACCCAGATCTAGATATAGAATACCATCCCTCCCCAGAAGTCTTCCGAGTGCCGATTTGTCAGTTACTCCTCCAAAGGGTAACCACTCTTCTGACCCCCACAAGCTTCCTATAAATGAAATCACGTTCTCTGTACCCCTCAGAAGCACACCTGCTCTGCCTGAAGCTGCTTCAGGTCCCCGTGTTGCCAGACCAGCTGGGAGAAGCCTTCTTCAGCAGGACCGTAAAGCAGGAAGGACAGAAAATATAGGGGAAAACTACACCATATGGCTGGAGGGAATAAATAGCCTCCTTTTCCAGATATGACACCAGGACTCAGAGGGACAGATCACTTACTTGGCCTTCTTTTGGCCAGCAGTGACTGGACTCAGGGATACAGCCTATTGGGGAAGCAGAGTTGAAATTAGTACCCATATCTCCTTCCTTTAAACCCTGCATCCTCCTTTGGGCAAAAGCCAGGGCAACTCCTTCTGTGGCAAGGAGATTTTATCTGAGAAAGCTGAGCAGGCAACCTGTTTCCTCCATTTCAGCCCCTGACCAGATGCACCAAGCACCCGAAACCCCAGGGATGCAGAGTGCTGGTTCCTAATGCTGGCTGCCTGTTAGAAAAGACTCAGGGCCCAGACCAACGAAATCAGTGTCTCTGGGAGTGAGACCTGGGTGCCAGTAGTTTATAATTTCGACACTCAGGCAAGTTTGTAAAGCAACTGAGCTTCTCAAAATTTACAATGCATGTGAGTCTTCTGGGGCTTTTGTTAGGGGTAAGGCCTGAGATTCTGCCTTTCTAACAAGATGCAGGGTATGGTTGATGTTACAGTCCAGGAGCTATGCCTGAGTAGCAAAGATTTAGAGGATCATTCTGTGTCCCATTTTATCTTCATACAAATACACTTTGCAGTCATGCATTTTTCAGTTTGCTTTTTAAATATAAGGCTCACCTACTGCCCACACCCTAATAATGACATGTTTATCCACCTTGACCAGGAAAGAGTACAATGATTTATCATGTGCTTTCCATGTGCCAAACACTGTCCCCCAATAAATTTGAGGATAGAGAAATAAAGAGGATAATAACATGAAAACATGGAGTAGAAGCCTAGAGAACAGAGATATCTTATGTACATCCAATTGGAGCTTATGAAGGTGATGAGAAGGAAAACAAAAGGGACACAATATTCAACAAGAAAATGGATAAGAAGGGAGTAGCCAAGATGGTAGGGTACAAAGACCCTGAGCTCACCTCCTCCTCTTCCCAAAATTACAGCTACTTACAGAGTAACTATAGATGAGCACTAGCAGAAAATATGTTCTAAAATTCAAGATATAAAGAAGGAACTGCAACAAGATGAGCAGGAGGATGGAGATGTGGTGTGGTCAGGACCCACACTCCTGGATAGATGACTCACAAATGGGAGGAGAAGTACAATTGCCTTGAACTTATCTCCAAGGAGCAAGGGGTCCAAGTCCCATACTGGGATCCCCAGCCCAGGCCTCCTACACAAGGAAGACGAGACTTCAGAATATTTGTTTTGAAAGCCAGGGGAGCTTACTTTCAGGAGACTCAGAGGGCTGTGGGAAATATACATTCCGTTCTTCAAGAGCACACACAAAATCTCATGTGCTCTGGCTCCCAGGGAAGAGGCAGTTATTTGAAAGGAGCATGCGTCAGACCCACTGGTTGATTTCAGAGAGCCTCCTAGAGAGGCATAGGGCACCTGGAACTTACCCTGAGGACAGAGACACTGGTGGTAGTCATTTGGGGGACATCATTTTACTGTGGGCACCATTGTGGAATCCTCCTTCTAGATTATTAGCACTGGGATGTGGCCCTGGCCACGAGTTGGTCATCCCCAGTCCTGGGAAACTCTAGGCCAAACAGATAGATGTGCAGAAACATAGCCCCACCCACCAGCAGACCCGCTGTCATAGGACCACCCACCAGAGAGCTAAGGACTCAGCCTCACCCACCAGTGGGCCAGGACTAGCCCTAGGACTGCCAGGGCCTCGTAGCCAGCTAACCCAGGACCTGGTCACCCACTGGTGACTCCACAGGCTGTGCAGCCAGCTATGCCAGGACCTGCCATCATTGGCTAGCAGCCTCCACACCAGGCAGGGCCTGGCAACCAACCAGACCAGAGGTCAGCCACTCCTAACAGCATGCTCACAGTAGTCAGCCCAATACAACAGAAGGGCCCATGCGGCCCACACAGAGGGCCTTGCCAGAGTGTGTGGGTCTGGTGATCAGAGGAGAGTGTGTTGCTGGGTCCCAGAGGATGTCTCCTTCATAAGATCACTTCTCCAAGATTGGAAAACATGACTGGCCTACCTAATATATAGAGATAGAAACAGCAAATTACTCAACATGAGATGACAAAGAAATATGTTCCAAACATCTTTGAGAAACATGATAAAAACCCAGAAGAAGCAAAGTGGAGAAAAGCAATCTACCCAGTAAAGAGTTCAAGGTAATGACCATAAAGATGCTCAAAAAACTCAGCAGAAGAATGAATGAACACAGTGAAAAGTTTAACAAAGTGTCAGAAAATATAAAGAGCCAAAGATGAAGAATATAACAACTGAAATAAACACACCCAAAGGAATCAACAGTAAATTAGATGTAACAGAGGAATAAATCAACAAACTGGATGACAGAATATTGGAAATTACCCAAACTGAACAGAAAAAAAGAATTTTTAAAAAGATGTTATGGGGAGGGAGGTGGGAGGGGGGTTCATGTTTGGGAACGCATGTAAGAATTAAAGATTTTAAAATTTAAAAAATAAAAAACTAAAAAAAAATAAAATAAAAAAATAAAATGAGGATAGTTTAAGAGACCTCTGGGACAATATTAAGCATGCTAACATTCACATGGTAGTTGTTTCGGAAGGAGAAGAGAGAGAAAAGGGAACAGAGAACTTATTTGAAGATGCAATAGCTGAAAACTTACCTAACCTAGAAAAGGAAACAGACATCCACGTTCAGGAAGTAGAGAGTTACAAACAAGATCAACCCAAGGAGGACCACGGTAAAACACTGTATGCAAAAACAAACTCAAAATGGATTAAAGATTTAAACGTAAGACCTGAAACCATAAAACTCCTAGAAGAAGACATAGGCAGTACACTCTTTGATACTGGTTTTAGCAATATTTTTTTTGCATCTGTCTCCTCAGAAAATAGAAACAAAAGCAAAATAAACTAACGGGACCTCATCAAACTAAATATTTTACACAGTGAAGGAAAGTATCAACAAAACAAAAGGGCAGCCCACTGAATGGGAGAAGATATTTGCAAGTGATATGTCTGAAAAGGGGCTAATATCCAAGATATACAAATAACTCATACAACCCACATTAAAAAAAAGATTTAAAAAAATGGGCACAGAACCTGAATAAGCATCTCTCCAAAGAAGACGACAGAAGGCCAAGTGGCACATGAAAAGATGTCCAGCATCGTTCATCATCAGGGAAATGCAGATCAAAACCACAACGAGATATCATTTCAGAACTATCAGAATGGCTAGTATCCAAAAGACAACAAATAGGGAGTACTGGCAAGGACGTAGAGGAAAGGGAACCCTCATTCATTGTTGGTGGATTGTAGACTGGTGCATCCACTATGAAAAACAGTATGGAGATTCTTCACAAAATTAAAACTAGAACTACCATATATGATCCAGCAATATATACAATGGAATATTGATCAGTAATAAGAAAGAATGAGATCCTGGCATTTGCAACAACACGGATGAAACTAGAAGATATTTTACCAAATGAAATAAGTCAAACGGAGAAAGACGAATAAGTTCACTTATATCTGCAACCTAAAAAACAAGCATAAAAACAAGCAGAGTCGTAGATACAGAGGACGACCAGGTGATTGCCAGAGGGGTGGGGCCTGGGGGAGGAGAGAAACAGGTGAGGGAGATTAAGAGGCACAAACTTCCAGTTACGAAGTAAGTGAGTCACAGGTATGGAAGATAGAGTGGGGAATATACTCAACAATAACGTCAGATCTTTGTGGGGACAGATGGTGACTAGGCTACCTGTAGTTATCATTTTGAAATGTATAGAAATATCAAATCACTAAGCTGTGCACCAGGAACTATCGTAGTGTTGCAGGTCAGGTATACTTCAAAACCAAACTCAGGAAAGAAGAGATAAGATTTGTGATTACCAGAAGCACAGGGTAAGGGGAGGGGAAATTGGGTGAAGATGTCAAAATAAATAAACTTCCATTTATAAATACAAATGATGTAATGCACACCAGGATAAATATAACTAATGCTGCTCTAGGTTATAGGTGAAAGTCGCTGAGAGTAAAACCTAAGAGCTCTCATGACGAGGAAAAAGTTTTTCTGTTTCTAATTTCTTATTTATATGAAATGATGCTTTCTAAGCTTATTGTGGTAATCATTTCATGAGCATATAAGTTGAATCATTATGCTTCCTACCTAAAACTTATAGAGTGCTATATTTATCAATTATTTCAATAAAACTTGAAGAAAAAAATTTTTAATCAAATTTTAAATAAACAAAAAAGGAGAACAATGAGAATTTGTCATAAGTCATCAAATATAATAATCTACACATTTGAAAAGGCTGTTGAATCCCCCTAGAAAAAATGAAGAGGAATACACACCTAGACACCACAAATTAAAATTTAGAATACCTAATACATAAAGGAAATCTTAAAAGCAGCCAGGATAAAAAGATGATTAACTTCAGTGGAATTAGTAGCAAAGTGACTCCTCAACTCTCCCTGGCACCCTTGCCACCTCCAACAAACTAACTTTGAAAAATGATAGCCTCAATTTTAATGATGAGAAACTATAACTCAGAAGCCATATTAATGGCAGTTTAAATGCAAAGGCATCAATAGGCTCTTTTTGAGTAAACAACCTGCTCCTTCCTATCTGCCCCTTTTAAAAATTGTGAGTATTAAACTTTCATATCTAAATAAAAATCTACCTTGGGAGTCCAAACCATACCCAGTCTTTAATGCCAACAATTAGAAAAAGGTCCTGTCATTTTTCTAATCTCTGTCTCAGATCTGTTTACTTTTGATTCCCTGGCCAGCCAAGCCTTCACCAAACTTCCTTTCCAAATGCCCTTTACATCTCTCATCAGTGTTTCTGCTCCACCCTAGCCTGGCCCCACTGCCACATCCCAGGGCTTCTCATCAAGAGAGGTGGCCAGAGCAGTCCAACTAGAATGACCTTATGAAATGTGAAGCGTGTGTGATCAGCTGTGCCTGACTCTTTGTAACCCATGGACTGTAAGCCAGGCTCCTCTGTTCATGGAATTTCCCAGGCAAGAATGCTGGAGTGGGTTGCCATTTCCTCCTCTTGCACGAAGGAGGATGAATGATAGCCCACATCAGTGACAGTCACAAGGACTCCCTAGCAAGTTGTGTCCATGGTCACTGCCTGGCAGGCTGGTAACCAATGACCGGTTAGTGAATAAAATGGGTCTTCCTTGGAAGCCTGTGGGGAGAAAACCATGATCTGCTACTCTTCCTGAATTGTCAGAGAGGCTCTACTACACTGCCATAGCTGGACACTGTCTTAGGGGTTACTGTGGTCCATCAAGCCCAGCTCTCTGATGGGAGGCAGCCTGTGTGTTGGTGAGAGATGGATTTTCCTAATAGTTAGATCTGGGTTCAAACCCCAAATTCTGCTCCCTAACTGACCATGTTGCTTCATCCTCCATGCCTCAGTTTCTACATCTATAAATTGAACGGAGAGAATATCAGTGAGTAATGATCGTAAAGATCAGGTAACTACAGCATGTGGTGTTTAGCACACATTAGGTTTGAACAATCCTCTACTGTTTGGAAGATTACTTGAAGTGATCCACGTGGAAGGAGTTGGTTAGTTCCTGCCACAGAAGGGGCTCCCCAATATATTATGTCACTTCTGCCTTTCTTGATGACGGTCTCTCTGATGCAGAACAAGCCATTTCTCTGTTCTGCCTTCATCTTAAGTACAAAGGAGAGGTGGGTGGGGCCGAGGATCAGGCCTGAGCTCACAGGCTTCTAGCCTACAGCTGTGGCCACCTTTCCCAGACAACCTCTGACCATTTCCAGCCTACAGCTTTGCTAAAATTCCTGGGACCAAGAAACCTCTGACCTTAGGCTTGGAGGGTGCTTACCTTAGGGGTTGGGGGTAGGAAAGAGAAAAATGTTGGCATGGGAACTGGTTCACAATGGCTCAACTCAAAAGCTGCCATGGATAATCACTGTTTATCAACTCATTGGAAAAAATGACTACAATTACATTTCACACATCAACCAAAGGGAAAAATAAAAGCCCCATTGGAATGTCTGAGTCACTCTTCAGAGCCTTTAAATTACCCAGTCATTATGACCCTTCTCCTCGCCGCCTCCCCTCCCAATGCAGGGAGGTGCAGGGCCCTGCAAGCTGGCATTTGCCTGACGTGCCAGTCTGGCCAGAAGTCCTCGCAGGACACCTAAGACTCTGGGGGCTTAAACTAGACTATTGAAGGGATCAGTGGGGCTTGGAGGGTCATTCTTTTATGAGCTCGGGGCTCTGGGTTGACTGGTCACGTGGGCATGTTACACACACACACACACATGACACGGGCATGTTACTTACACGTACACACACATGCATACCAGGAGGAATGAGGAGGAATCACGGTCAACAGGAGCTGGGCCACCACTTGGCACCGGTGTTTGTGCATGGATGTAAAGCTTGTTCACAAACAAATGGCTTCACTCGGGAGGAGAGGGTGGGAAGGACTGAGCAGTGACTCCACTGGGGCGTTGCCCTCTTCTGTCGCCAGGAATGTGCAGACCCACACAACATCTGAAGAAATCTGCCTGCCCCCTTCTGAAAAGTGGGTGTCAGTTCAGTACTGATCCTTAAGATCACATTTTAAATTAATAGGAACAGTGGCTTTAAAAACATTTTGGAGGGTCGTGAACTCCTTTGAGAATCTGATGGAAGCTATAGACTTTCTCCCCACAAATACTGACAAATTCCAGGGAATACACAGGCTCCCCTGAGAGGCAGGGTGTCTCTGGAACCAAAAGGACACTGCACAGACTTTTATGTGGGGAATTCACTTGTGAAATGTTCTCTATCCTGGGAAAACCTCAACTCACCTCACTTCTTATGTGTGTTTTGTAAGACTTCATTCCCTGGCGGCTCAGACAGTGATGAATCTGCCTGCCACACAGAAGACCCAAGTTCAATCCCTGGGTGGGGAAGATCCCCTGGAGAAGAGAATGGCGAACCACTCCAGTATTCCTGCCTGGAGCATGCCATGGATGGAGGAACCTGGCAGGCTACAGTCCATAGGGTCACAAAGAATCAGACATGACTGAATAACACACGCACACACGCACACGTGCACACACACACATATCTTGGCAAGTAGCATCTGCTCACATAAAGAGAACTACCTCTGCCGCTAAGGCCTGTGGGTCCCTGTCCCAGGTCGTAACACCCCAGAGAGCCCTTTCAGCTCATGCAGACATTAGGATGTTCCTCCCAAACCAGGAAATCAGTCAGGCTGACCTCAGCACAGAGTGCCCACTGTTGGGGCCTGGTGGGTCACCTGTTTCCTCACTGGTCCCCTCTAGTGCCAACACCAGCATTGTCTTAGCTCTCTGTGCCAACACCAGCATTGTCTTAGCTCTCTCAAGCCTACCTTAGTTCCCCCCTCGCCCCTTGCAGGGAAAGCTGTCAGAAAACACCGAATAACAGGACTCTAGGAGCAAAGTGTTGGCTCTATCATCCCTGGTGCTTCAGGAATCCTGGCCATCGGCCATTCATTCTTCGACTTGGTCGTTAAATCTGCAGGCTGCATGGGTGGGGAGCTGCAGGTCCTAGTTGGAGAAGGTTGTGTTTACAAAGCAGTTTTATGCCCGCCTATCTGTCTGTGAACTTTGAGACACTCCTCCTCTACAGCAATACAGTAACGATCGATAATGGTAAACAATGATTTCTTACCATTGTACGACATTTTATCCCACGTAAAGTGCTTCTGCAGGTATTCTTTTTTGTATTTTGTTAAAATGTACCATTTTAACTATTTTTAAGTGTCTGATTCAGTGACATTATATTCACAATATTGTGTAATCATCACTGCTACTGCTGCTGCTAAGTCGCTTCAGCCGTGTCCAACTCTGTGCGACCCCATAGACGGCAGCCCACCAGGCTCCCCTGTCCCTGGGATTCTCCAGCCAAGAACACTGGAGTGGGTTGCCATTTCCCTAAGCCTAATCATCACTACCATCTATTTTCAGAAGGTTTTCATTATCCCTAACAGAATCCTGAACTTCTGTCTCTATTAATTTGCCTGTTCTAGGTACTTTATATAAATGGAATTATACAGTATTTGTTCTTTTGAGATGGTTTAGGTCACTGAGCGTTATGTTTTCAGATTCATCCCTATTTCATTCCTTTTCATGGCTGAATAATTCCCCGTTGTATGTACACACTGTGCTTTGTCAATCTAGTCATCTGTCAGTGGGCATTTGGGTTGTTTCCATCTTTGGGCTAGTGTGAATAATGATGCTATGAACAGGGTTGTATAAAGTATCTGTTTGAGTCCTGCTTTCAATTCTTTGGGGCATATACCTAGGTGTGGAATTGCTGGATCATATGGTGATTTTACTATAGTCTCTATTGAGATTGGATATGTAATTCTTGATTATAACCATTTTAAACATGAGGATACTGAAGCTCAGAGAAGTGAAGGAAATAAAATCCCTCAATGTGGGTTGCTAACGTAGGGACTGTAAATATTCCTGTGCTCAGGCTTGGGACGAGGGTGAGGCTAGGGAGGTATCTAGGGCGCAAAATTTAGGAGGACTCTCATGCTCTCAGGTTTGCATGAGCCCCTTCGCCAGGGCCAACTGAGCCATTAGACACAGTAGGAACACTGCCTAGGACTCAGGATCCTCTTTGTTGTTGTTTATTCACTAAGTCATGGCTGACTCTTTGCAATCTCATGAACTGTAGCCCGCCAGGCTCCTCTGTCCATGGGATTTCCCAGGCAAGAATACTGGAGTGGGTTGCCATGCCCTCCTCCAGGCGATCTTTCTGGCCCAGGGATTGAACCTGTATCTCCTGCAATTAGCAGGCAGATTCTTTACCCCTTAGCCACCTGGGAAGCCCTAGGACCTTTTCAAGGGCCATGAAAATGTTTTAGTTTATTTTAAAGTTAGAAGAAAAAAATGGATATCATCCAGCTTGGATTATATTTGTCTTTACACACCAATACAGTTTGAAATATAATCTTTCATATGTATTTCTTAATGGAGGAAGGGATTGACAAAAGGTTCTATGGCCCTGGGCCCCAGAAGTCATGGTTCTTCTGTTCTGCTCTTCTGTCCCTGCCCTGACAGTGAACATCCTATTAAGGATTTAAGGGGCCTCTCATTTTCAGGTTCCTATCAGAGAGAACCCTTCTCTGTCACAAGCCCCACAGGGGCACCTCCTTGAATTTTGTGCCCTAGGCTTGCCTCTCTTGGGCCTGGCTCTGCCTGGGTCTTGACCAGGCTGGATGGTTCCTCCTGGTATGCAGGACAACAATGTCTTGGGCCAGGATTATGTGCCCAAGGGAAGGAGTCAGGCCAAGGGAAGCCGGCTTTAGGGACAAAAGACTAGTGTTTGCCCATGGGGAAGTTACTGGGGAGACTACAGTGAACCCTACTGTATAGCAGCCCTCACTAATAATAACAATAAGCCCTCACCCCTTATTTCATTTCAGAGAGCTTGTCATATCTGTAATCATTCTTACTTTACCTAGAAAGTCTCTTTGTCTTCATTTCCAAATGATTAGCTAACTCTGCCAACTCACAAGGACCAGAGAAGGAACAATTTCCTTTCTAAGGGACTATGTTCTGGCTTCATAATCTTTCTTATTTTTTCACCCATTCAGGGACCCCACTAGCCCCCACTTCATAAGACACAGTCATTTCACGTTCACTTCTGCAGGGAGAGGCCATTTGGGAAGATATATATTTTACTTATTAATTAGTTCATTCAGCAAATCTTCATCAAGCACCTATTGTATGCTTAAGCACTGGCAATGCACAAGTGAATAAAACAATCAAAAAAATCCCTGACTTCAGGGAACTTACAATATAGGAGGGAAAACAGACAATAAATAACTAACAAAAACATATGGTGGGCCTGACAGTGAAATGTAAAGGGGAAAATGAAACAAGTGGTAAGAAATGTGAACAGGGCTGGGAGTACAGTTTTAAGCTTTAAACTGGGAGGTTGGGGAAGTTCTCATGGAGGTTACATTTTAGCAAAGACCTGAAGAGCAGGAGGGAACAAGCCACAGGAGTACCTGGGAGGTACATTCTGGGAAAGAACAACTTCAAGTGCAAAGGCCCTGAGGCTGGAGGGTGCTTGACCTAGGGGAGTTCCTGCTGTGTCCCTGCAGGTGGACACCTCTGCTCAGCATCAGTCTTTTGCACCCCTGCTGAGGATTCCAGTTCTCAGGTACCAGCTCAAAGGGACCCCATCTTCTAAGAGTCACAGCTGCAGTCATGCTTGCTCTCCCTCAGCCTACTGAGCTCTGTCTTCCGGGAGATTCTTTCAGTAGTCTGTCCTCAGGGGCAGCTGTGGTGGGCTTCTAAAGCCGTGGGGCTGCACTGTTGGCACACGCACACTCACACGTGGACACACATCCCTACAGAAGCAGAGAAGCAGTTGGTGAAGAGATAGTTCAGCAGATGTGCAGAGATGGGAGAGGGGTAAGACATGAGACAAAGACAGACAAACTGACAGAGAGACGAGGGGGTTGGGTGCTAGGAGAGAGGGAGAGAGTTGCCTTTGGGGTTCCTACAGCTTTGGGCTCCTGATTCCCCTCCCTCTCTGGAAGGGCTCACTGACCCCCACCTTTGGATGGTCTGCTCTACCCAGCAGATACCCCTGCATCTTCCTAATGACACTTTCCCACCCTTTGTTTCTCCTAAGTGAGCTTTAGAGCCCACCTTCTGGGATTCTTCCCTTCTAGCTGCTCCTTTTTCACACCTGGAATCTGCCCTGCCCTTCACCATATGTGTCCCTGGAGGAGTGGGACCTTCTGTGAGGGCAACCAGCTGAATTTAGGTGGCCGTGAAGTGGGGAGCCCTGACTGGATTCAGTTGCTCCAGTTTCACCCTCGAGCTGGGCCTCAGATGAGCTCCATAAACTAGAACAAGTCAGCTGAATTCCTTGAGTGTCTCTTCACCTCTACCTTGGAGGTTTAATCCCTGCCCTGCCTGCCACTCCTCACTGTTGTGAGATTACAGTGGAACCTGTGTGGAAGGGTTCTGCCACGTGTCCGATGCGAGTGGCTGTGGCCCTGTCCCAGACCTGGTATCCACACCCCCACCCCCTCAGGCCCGGCTGTGACTTAGCTGGCTCCCCTGGCCCAGTCACTCAGCTCTGCGGCTGAGCCTCCGCCTCAAGTCTGGGTTCCACCTGGCAGCTCTCTCCTTCCTGTTTCCGCCTTCTCTAACCCTTGAAGTTTCCCTATTGACTTGGTTACTCTGAATCAGGCCAACCTCCTTAAGCTTCTCAAAGATCTGCATTTTTTCCTAAAGCTCCTTTTGCTCTGTGAAAGTCCCCACCCTCCCTGAATGACTGGGCTCATCTACCACCCTACTCACCCTCTCAGAGCCTCACCCACCCCTGGGCACACTCATGTTACAAAGAGAAAGCACCTCTTCCCAGCATATGAGACCTGAACCCCAGCTTGACTCATGGGCCACCAGCAGGAGGGCACACTGAAAACCCTGTTAAATTGCTCAGCTGTCTCTTGAACCCATGGTTTTTCTCCCCATAACCATTCTCAGTCTTCAATTTAAGTCATCATCTCCTCTCAAGACTACCGCCATAATCTCCTGGCTCTTCTATTCAAATCTCTTCTCTCTCCCAAGCCAAGCAATCATCAACACTGTCCCCAGAATAAGCCTTTGAAAAACTGACCTGCCCACCTCTCCCCCGCCTCAAAATCACCCGTGACTCAAAATCGGCTATAGGATGAAACTGTTGATACAATCCCTTAGTTTGGCCCCCATGCCCTTCCCCTTGCCAAAGCCCTTCCCCAGCCTTCTCTCCTATACTGTATGCTCCAAACAATAGGGTAGGCAGCCTCTGAGATGACCCCAAACATCCTCGCGTCCTGGTATCCCCATCTTTGCATCAGTCCCTCCTCTTGAGTGTTGCTAAGCCTGGTGATTTGCTTCTACCCTGTGAGTAAGGCAAAAACAATGGGATATGAGTTCACAAAAAGACTGTGGCTTCCGTCTTGCACACCCTCGCTCGCTCTCACTTGCTTTGAGGGATGCCAGCTGCCAGGCTGTGAGCTGGTCTGTGGTGAAGCCCTCATGGCAAGGAACTGAAGGAGGCCACAGGCCGAAAGCCAGTGAGGAGCTGAGGCCCTCAGTCCAATAGCCTGTGAGCATCCGAATCCTGCCAATAGCCACTGAGAGAGCTTAGGAGCAAATCTTCCCCTACTTGAGCCTTCAGATGAGACCCCATCCCTGGCCACCACCTTGAGTGCAGTCTGGTGACAGACTCTGAAGCAGAGGCACTCAGCTGAGCTGTGTTCAAATTCCTGACCCCAAACTGAGACAATACATATTTGTTGTTTCAAAAAGTTTGGGAATAACTTGTTATAGAGCAAGGAATAATATAACACAGCCTCACTAAGTCTCACTACATCTCAAGAAGTCACTCTAGAATTTACTACTACTGTAAATTCTTTTTTCTTTTCTTTTTCTATTTTTCACTGCACTGGATCTTCACTGCTGCATGCAGGCTTTCTGTAGTTGTGGTGAGTGGAGGCTACCTTCTAGCTATGGTGTTCAGGCTTCTTTTGTTGCAAAACACTGACTCTAGGGTGCACAGACTTTCACAGGCTTAGTTGCCCCACAGCACGTCAAATCTTCCCAAGGGACTGAACCCATGTCCCCTGCATTGGCAGGCAGATTCTAAACCACCAGACCAGCAGGGAAGTCCACTACTATAAATACCTGATCAGAATTTCTACAGGTCTGTCATACAGCCTCACATTCTCCTCTTTCTCTGGCCACCTCAGTCACCATCTCTCCGCAACAAATACTGTTGACCACCCCTTGCATACATGCTCACTTACTCAGTCATTCAACTATTTGTGGCCTCATGGACTGCAGTCCACCACGCTCCTCTGTCCGTGGAATTTTCCAGGCAAGAATACTGGAGTGGGCTGCCATTTCCTACTTCAGGGGCTCTTCCTGACCCAGGGGTAGAACTCTTCTCACTTGCATCTCCTACTTGGTAGGCAGATTCTTTACCACAGAGCCACCTGAGAAGTCTCACTAATTATCCCAACTCTCTTCAAATTTCCAACCCCTTTACCACCCACCCTCAAAGACTCCCTCCAATTATGCACCCATCCCTGACTCCCAGCAGATGACTTCATCAAGACTATGAAAGCTATCAGATGAGAAGTCTCTTATCCTCCCACTCTAAAGGGAGAGCTTTTCACTTCAGCACCGCACCGCTCATCCCTCTCTCCTCTTCTGATATGGAGTGACCTCTGTCCCTCCTCCAGGGCTCTGGATCCCATCTTTATCCTGTATCTGCAAGCCCTCCCTCTCCTCCCCAGCATTTCAAGTCACTCTGTTCTCCCCCATCTGAAAAAACATTCCCTTGATCCCATAACCCCCTCCAGCAATGACCCCATGCCTCTCTTCTTTCTACAGCCAAACTCTTGGTGTGTCCCTCCATTTCCTTCCCTTCATTCACTCCAGTCTGGCCTTTGCCCTACTTGCTGCACCAAAACATCTCTCTCTAAAGTCATCAAGGACTTAGAAGTTGCTAAATCCAGTAAACATTTTTCATACCTCAATCCTTTTGACCTTCAGTAACACTGAAATGTTGATTCCTCTAGGTTTCAAGGCTGCCCCCAGCCTCTCATGTATAGATGCTGTTGCCAAATTCTCTCCTCTCCTCAACCTCCAGAGCTGGGGGAACCTCAGGCCCAGTCCTAGGCCCTCTTCTTTCCCTGCATGCCACACGCTTTCCTTTTGCTAGGAAATCCCAGACACATCTCAGATACTATCTTGCCATCAGTGACAATCAAGTTCATACGCCAACCCAGATTTCTCTGAGTTTCAGGCCTATGTACTCAACCATCTGCCATTGACATAGATGGCTCATAGGTACCTGATATTCAAGATGTCCAAACTTGAATTCCTGTCAAGAGCCTTACAATTGGTACTCTCATGTGTTTTATTCCTCAGCGAATTGCCCAAGCCAAAAATCCTGCATTCCTTCCTGTGCTTAGCTGCTCAGTCATGTCCACCTCTTTGTGACCACATGGACTATAGCCTGCCAGGCTCCTTTGTTCATGGGGATTCTCCAGGCAAGAATACTGGAGTGGGTTGCCATGCCCTTCTCCAGGGGATCTTCCCAACCCAGAAATTGAACCAGTGTCTCCTGCACTGCCGGCGGATTCTTTACTAGCTGAGCTTCTGGGGCAGCCCAGGGCCTTCTTAGTTACTACTATTTATTCTGCCTCCTAAAAGGATCCATTGTTTGCTCTCCATCTCCATCACCATCAGGCCAACCACAATTTTCTATCACCTAAAGCAGAACGATGTCCTTTCTTTTCCCTTCTTTCTTGCTTTTAAAAACAAAAAGCTTTTAAAAAGCAAAAACTTGATGATTCTTAACCCTAGATGTACATTAAAGTAACCTGCAGAACTTAAAAAAATCACTAATCCCCAAGACTCATCCCAGAAGAAGTTTAAAAAAAAAAATCGGGGTGTGGGCTCTAATCATCCTTACTAAAAGCTTCCCAGTTAAATCTAACTCACAGCTAGGATTGAGTCACTGGTCTAACTGGTCTCCCCACATTCACAAGGGTTCCACTCTGTTTTCCACACAGCAGCCAGAGAGGGGTCTTTTCCATCATCAGATCTCATCATGCCAGTCCCCTTGCTCTTAAGATAATGGTCCAAGCCTTCTGGTCCTGCCTCATCTCATTCTGCCTGCCTCCTACAGCTGGCATGCTCTATCCACTCTGAATGCTTTCAGATCGTCCGTACCATATGCTCTTTCTACTTCAGGACTGAAACCCAGGCCATTCCATCCTCCTGGACGGCCTTACCTGACTTATCCCCACTCATCCTACAGGAATCAGCTTAACTGTCTCTTTCTCAGAAAGGCCTTTCTTAATTCCCAGATCACATGGGCCCCTCTCCTCTTTTACCCCATTTATGCTCCCACAGCTCCTTTCTCTTCCCCTTCACAGAACTGGCACAATTGTAAAGGTAGTTATCTATGTGGTTTTTGTTTGTTTAATTTCTGGTTTTTTCCACTAGAAAGAGAAAAAGATCTTGTCTGTCTTGTTATTTTCTGCTCTGTTGGCATTTAACCCAATTACCTGGAACCTAGTAGATTTTTAATAAAATTTTACAAAATGGTAATAAAGAACTTCATGTTCCTTCAGGCCCCTTGAAGGAAGCTAATATTTTCCATCTGCATGGAATGTACCAACCGTGTTCACAGCCTCCTCAGGTTTTTTTTCCCCTGGAAAACTCCTACTTATCCTTCAGGATCCTGTTAGAAAAGTCCTTCTCCACAATTCCTTTCTGATTCCCTCTGGCACAAATTAATTTCCTCCTCTTCTGTAAACCGATAGTCTTTTCATTCTTACAGTATTTTTGCTTATGCACCTTCTTCCTGTTGTAGCTAGACCTCATGATCACATCTCTGTCTTCTGGTGTTGAAAATTCATTTGCCGGATGAATGAACAAATCAGTGATGTAATGGTATCACTTTACTTAATTGTAACTTTAAGGTAGTAAACACATATATGAATTGCTCTACAACATAGGTGCTGGTCATATGTAAAGTTGTTGTGTTGCGTTGCTCTGGCCAGAGCTTTTGGATTTCTTCTCTTGGGCTTCTCCAGGTCTGGAGCAGTTCTCTAATGAAGGCTGCTGGGTGGGCTTCTGGCATAGGGAAGGCCACAGGACTTTCCGCCTCTGGGAGTGGGAAGGGGAGACAGAGTCTCAGCCCCATTTCCCCACCCTCATCCCATTATTGGTGATCTGTATTCCTGGGGGAGCCTGACTCTGCTTTAGGCTCTGACTTGGAACACTGAATTGTTCAAAGCCAGCAGACCAATTAGGGCTGTAGGTAGAGACCAAGGCCAGGATGGAGAGCAGGAGGGTCCATCCTGGACCAAGGATGAGAAATGAGGAAGAGATGCTTCATGACCAGGCTCCAATTGCCCTAGAATGGGAGTTTCTGGTATTTTCCAGCAGCTGCTTCCTCTATTCCAAGGCCCTCAGCCTGAGGAAGGGCCTCCGCACCCTCAGAACTCCTCATGTATGTATGTGAGGCCTGGCCCCGGGCTGCTGGGCTAGAGGACTGCTGTGTTGGTTCACCTCTGCTGACCAAGTGGAGAGAAGCAGAAGCAGGGCAGGGCTGGGGCAACCATCTGGGGAAAGGCAGCTGAGGCCCCTCCCAGCACAGCCCCACCCTGGCTGCCCTCAGGCCCTCTTTCTCTTCCCTTGACCAGGTCCACTGCCTGCACTACAGAGATGACATGCAGGCAGGCAATGCCTTACCACCTGTCAGGTGTTAAGAACAGTCCTCGCGGATGTTCGCCAGTCCTTGCCTGGGGATGGGCAAGAAGCACCTTTTCCAGGGCAGAGAGTTGGCGCAAGGTTGACATTGGGGATGATATTAGCAGTATTAGCTAACTTTTATTGGGCATTTCTAATGTTTCAGGCTAAAGTACTTGATACAAATTGGCCTATTTAAGAACCTATGTCTCCTCACATGCCTTCTGAAAACCCTCTGCCTGTGGTGAATGCAGGGCCAAAATGTACATGAGGCATTTCTTTGGACCACCTTGACCCTCCGAGCCTCTCCACTTCTGGGGCCCTTGGCCATCGGTCATGCTCCAGCTGCTTCCAAGGTGACCAGCCCAGCAGCAGCTGGGCCAGCTTGCAGTGGACACAATCTTGTAAGACCCTAGACCAATGGAGACAGGAGACAATGGACACATTCCCCACCTTCTTCCCCCATGAATGGGCTATCCTGAAACTCAGAGGTTCATACAGACTCTAGCAGATGGACCTTCAATATCAGCAATCAGTCTATCTATTCAGTCTAAGTGGGGCCAGTTCAGGAGCAAGCACATGTTGGCTACCCTGGCTTCCCACTTCCCCACTCTTTCCACCTTTTTCTTGCTTCCCAAGAACCATACCCTCTAACAAAGCAGTAGGATACCAGCATGCGCCTTGGGCTCTGCTTTATGGGGTACCCAGGCTCAGGCAGGCTAGTGGTTAAACAGATGTGAATGCACATCCCTTATGCAAATGAAAAAGTAAAGATTGCTGGAGAATTCCAGGCTGAAGAACCTGGGTTTTGTTCTTTGATAAGAGGGAGCTGAGATGTACAGCAAGATAACTCTCACAGGTGGGAGGAGGTTAGAAGTGAGAAAACAGCTGCTCAGACAGCAGGTCAGGTTGGTGGTCATGCCACTAGTCTGGGTAGAGAGAGACTTCTCAGGTGACTCTGGGGCGCTTACTAGTCTGGTGGTCTGTGGTCTGCTCCTTTCTGGAAGAAACAGGGGGAGAGGGCAAGAAATGAGGCCCTAGGTGTAGAGTCTCACATATCCTTAACCCATATATCCTGCTAGCTGACAGCATCCCCCTGATTCTCTGGGGCCCCACTATCATTCACCAACATGGATATTTCCATGCTTTGTCAAGTGTAGAGGGTTATAGGTGGGCATCTCTTGTATGAGACCCTGAAATCCAATTCTGGTAAAACATTGCCTAAAATGAGCAAACATTTCAGAGGTGCTTCTCTGAGTTCTGAGCTTTTACCCCCTAGAACAGGATAATCTTAGCCCTCATGTTACCCAAGACCTCAAAAGAAGGACTTCAGATAGGACTGCCAGTTAGCTTGCACCTGATGGATCTTCCTTGGTTCAACCCTGACCCGTTGGCCTTAGCTTCATCCCTCAGAGCTTTGGCTGTTCTGCTTCCCCATCCTGACTCTACTCAGTGATCACCAACAGGCATCACGGAAGCTTCCCTCACCAACATGATGGTTCCTGTTGACACAAAATTTATCACCCACAACCGCAGCAGGAAGTTCCAGAATCTTAGATTCTGACTTTGTGTGCATGGCCAAGCTTTGGTGGAGGAAGGGCTAATTCAGTTTGAACAAAGTAGGCAGAATTGCATGCAACTGGGCCTGCGCTCACACCAGGATCTGGGGAAAACCTCTACCCTTTGGGTGGCCCGGAACTCCCAACTTGCTTACATTCTTCACCCAATGGTATAAAGAAAATAGCTTGATTGATAGGAAATAATGCAGAGAACATGATGGTGGAGGAGGACGTGCAGTACATCTCTCTCCACGGATACATCAGGAATACACCTTCAGACCCAGAAATGCATTCAGAACACCAGCTGAGGCTGGACAGGAGTACCTGACCACTGGAAAAGAATATATAGGACCACGCAAAACTAGGGAGGACGAAGGAACTAGGGGGAAAACAGGAGTGTTAGTAGGATTGGACCTGCCCGTCACAGGTGAGGGAATCAAAGCAGGGGTCTGATTCCCACATCAGGGCAATTGTCTGAGTCAGAGAAGAGGCATTTAAGGCTGGGGGTCAAACAGCTGATCTGTGGCAGCCTAAACAGAATGAGAATCAGACAGTCCTTACCGCAGCCGTACATACCCTGGACAGGGATGAGTGTCCTCTGGAAGGCGCAAAGGCTGGGAGCTGGAATTTAGGGATTGTGGAGCAATCCCAGGGTGAGGGCTGCTGTTGACTGCAGAGAGATGGATCAAGGGGATGTGAGGGAGGAGACTGTGGTGGGAAACGCCTGCTTGTGGAGGAAAGCTGGGCAGCCATGGAAGCAAGGTGATACTGCTGAGTCACGTGCAGGAGGTGGAGCCATCACCATAGCCTCTCTCTCCCTACACGCCAGCATCAGCAGCTGAACAATAGAGAGGCTGGCCCATCAAATGCCTGACACACTGAACTTCAGGGTAGGACCCCGCCCAGAGTGCTCCTTTTAGTGCCTGAGGCACCGATCTACCGAGTAGGACCCCAGCCAGGGAGGGCCCCCCTCTATGTGCTTGAATGGGCGGAGCCACGGAGAAAGACTGGCTAAAGAGGCCATCTGATCGCCAGCTACAAGAGGCTCAAAAAAAGACAGATCAGGTCATAACTCCTGGAGTGGAGGCAGTCCGTGTCCCTGCACACTGTGCCACCAGGGTCCTCACAAGCCAAGCAGCTGTTCCACCTTTACGCTCAACTCTCTCTGGGGCAGAGCTGCCACAGGCAAAAAGAAAAATCTTGCGTCTATACACACAGGGTCACTTTGGTCATGTTCATCTCTTTGCAACCCTGTAGACTGTGGGCTGCCAGGCTTCTCTGTCAGAGGGGTTCTCCAGGCAAGAATACTGGAGCATATTGGCCAATACTGGTCACCATACCCTTCTAGAGCACTATATTTCCTGCTGCCCTAGCCACCAACTCCCCTGAGTACTGGTGCTTCCAGAACCCCTGCAACCCAAGCAGCTGCACCATCTCCACACCTGGCCCTCACAGGGACAAACCCAAGTCCTCCAAGGTAGCCTCAGGAGCAAACCCCAGTGGACGACCCACATGCAGAGGTGGAAATAAAACCACAATTGAAACCCAGGGGCAGTGTGGCTAAGGAAGAAGACCCAAAACCTTCCCACCAACTGTACTAGCTACAGGTTAAATCCACACGATCAACTAGGCAGAGTCTGTGTCTATGGAATATATAGAAGGATATTGAGAGCTCCCACAAAAGAAAATGCAGTAGTTCTGATAGCTGTGGACATTGGAGGCAAGAACACACAGGAACAGGACCAGATTAGAATCTGAGCTGTCCTCACAACAGGTCCAGAGATCAGCACAGTGTTGGAGGGTATCCTAAGGAGGTGAGGTGGACTGTGATTCCCAGCGAGGGAAAGGACTCTGACAGCAGTGACTCAAGAAAAACATTTATAATTCTTGTGTTTTCACTTGTTCTATAGATTCTTTTGGATTTTACTTTTCTTTTCTTCCCCCCGCCCCACCACGTTGTAGTTGCTGATTTTATTAGCATAATGAAATCTAATTAAGCTTTTGAACTTCCCCCCAACCAAGTCACATTTTTTATTGGTGTCATAAACCTCTGCCTCTATGTTGGGCTTCTGCAGTTCTGTGGAGTTTCTTTTTTTTCTTTCTTCTTCCTTTTTTTTCTTTTTTATAATTTTAATTTTTAATTTTTTTAAACCTGTTTTAGTTTTTCTACATTTATCCCTTTGTTTGCCTTTCCTACTGTTCTTTTCCCCTTGCATTAATCTTTAATGTATATAAATCTTCATCTGCCTCTATTTAACGTTGCATATCTATTCCTGCTTTCTTTTCTTTTCTTCCTTTCCTCTCAACATATTTGTTAGTTTTGGTTTCATTGCTTTATTCCCTACTTGACACCTTGCTTTAGGTTTGTTTTCCAGTTTATGCCTTAGTTAGTTTTGTTCTTAACTGGTAAATAGAGTTTTTGATTTCCTTTGTTTGCTGGGTCAGTCTACTATATTTTTGTTGGACTGTTTTGACTTTGCTTATGGGTGTATATGTGTATATTCCATTATTTTAATTATTAATTGTCTGATTTTGTAACTGCCATTTGCCTGGGGTTCATCTTTGGTTTCTTTGTCTGGGGTTCATCTTTGGTTCCTTGTTTTGGGGTATTTGTTTTAACCTCACTTAATGCCATAACAAACCACTTGTGGAATCTTTGCTCCTGACCAGAGATCAAGTCCTGAGCCTTTGGAGTGGGAGCACTGACTCCAAGACCCTAGACTACCAGAGAACTGACCCTGCTGTGCTGCTGCTAAGTCGCTTCAGCTGTGTACGACTCTGTGCGGCCCCATAGACGGGAGCCCAGTGTCTCTGGGATTCTCCAGACAAGAACACTGAAGTGGGTTGCCATTTCCTTCTCTGATGCATGAAAGTAAAAAGCGAAAGTGAAGTCGCTCAGTAGTGCCCAACTCTTAACAACCCCATGGACTGCAGCCTACCAGACTTCTCCATCCATGGGATTTTCCAGGCAAGAGTACTGGAGTGGGGTGCCACTGCCTTCTCCGACCAGAGAACTAACCCTATGGAGTATCAAATAGTGAGAACTCACACAGCGGAAACCACTTGAATACAAGACCAGGCATCACCCAACCACCAGGAGCACCCTGTGCAGGATGCCTCATATAAACAACTAACAAAACAAATATAGACCCAATCATCAGCAGACAAGATTACCACCTCACTCAGCCTTGCCCATCAGAGGAAAAACAAACAAACAACTCAGCACAAATCTCACCCTATATGAAGCTTACACAAACCACTGGACCAGCCACAGAAGGGCAGAAACCAAAACGAAGAAATAATTCAATCTTGAAGCCTGGGAAAAGGAGGCATCAAACACAATAAGTTAAAAAAGAAAAAAAAGAAAAGGCAGAGAAATACTACACAAATGAAGGAACAAATTAGAAACACAGAACTCCAAATAAATGAAGAGGAAATAGGCAAACTACCTGAAAAAGAATTCAGAATAATGATAGTAAAGATGATCAAAAACCTTGAAAACAAAATGGAGAAAATGCAAGAATCAATTAACAAAGACCTAGAAGATTTAAAGAATAAAAATACAGAGACAAACAACAGGATTACTGAAATCAAAAATGCTCTGAAAGGAATCAATAGAAGAATATCTGAAGCAGAATAACGAATCAATGAGCTGGAAGATAAAATGGTGGAAATAACTTCTGAAGAGCAGAATAAAGTAAAAAGAATGAAAAGAACTGAGGATAGTCTCAGAGATCTCTGGGACCATATCAAATGCACCAACATTTGAATTATAGGGATCCCAGAAGAAGAAGAGAAAAAGAAAGAGTATGAGAAAATTTTTGAAGAGATTATAGTTGAAAATTTCCCCAACATGGAAAAGGAAATAGTCAATCAATTCCAAGAGGTGCAAAGAGTCCCATACAGGATAAACCCAAGGAGAAACACACCAAGACACATACTAATCAAACAAACAAACACTAAACACACACAGAGAAAGAATATTAAATGCACCAAGGGAGAAGCAACAAGTAACATACAAAGGAAACCCCATATGTTTAAGAGGTGATCTTTCAGCAGAAACTCTGCAGGCCAGAAGGGAATGGCAGGATATACTTAAAGTACTGAAAGGGAAAAATATAACCAAGATTATTGTACCCAGCAATGATCTCATTCAAAATTGATGGAGAAATAAAGAGCTTTTCAGACAAGCAAAAGTTAAGAGAACTCAGAACCACCAAAACAGCTTTACAACAGATGTTAAAGGGACTTATATAGTCAAGAAATACAAGAGAAGGAAAAAAATCTACAAAATCAATCCCAAACAATTATGAAAATGGCATCAGGAACATATATATCAATAATTACTTTAAATGTAAATGGGATGAAGTGCTCCAACCAAAAGACACAGATTGACTGAATGGATACAAAGTCAAGACCCATATATATTCTGTCTACAAAAAACCCACTGCAAACCTAAAGACACATATATACTGAAAGTGAGAGGATGGAAAAATACATTCCATGCAAATGGGAAGCAAAAAAAAGCTGGAGTAGCAATCCTCATATCAGACAAAATAGACCTTAAAATAGAGAAGATTACAAGAGATAGGAAGGACACTACATAATGATCAAGGGATTAATCCAAGATGAAGACATAACAATTGTAAATATCTATGCACCCAACATAGGAGCACCTCAATTAAGTAAAGTCATTCAGTCATGTCCGACTGTTTGCGACCCCATGGTGTGTAGTCTATCAGGCTCCTCCGTCCATGGGATTTTCCAGGCAAGAGTGCTGGAGTGGATTGCCATTTCCTTCTCCAAGACAAACACTAACAGACATAAAAGGAGAAATTGAAAGTAACACAATAATAGTAGGAGACTTTAACACCCCACTCACACCAATGGACAGATCATCAAAACAGGAAATTAATAAGGAAACACAAGTCTTAAATGATATATTAGATGAGATGGATCTCATTGATATCTTCAGGACATTCCATCCAAATGCAGAAGAATACATCTTCTCAAGTGCACATGGAACATTCTTCAGGATAGACCACATCTTGGGTCACAAATCAAACCTCAGTAAATTTAAGAAAATTGAAATCATATCAAGCATCTTCTCTGACTACAATGCTATGAGACTAGATATCAATTACAAAAAAACATGGTAAGAAAGACAAACACATGGAGATTAAACATCACATTTCTAAATAACCAACAGGTTACTGAAGAAACCAAAGGGAAATCAAAAAATTTCTAGAAACAAATGACAATGAAAACATAACAACACAAAACCTGTGGGGTGCAGCAAAAGCAGCTCTAAGAGGGAAGCTTATAGCAATAAAATCCTACCTCAAGAAACAAGAAAAACATTGAACAGACAACCTAACTTTACACCTAAAACAACTGGAAAAAGAAGAACAAAACCCCCCAAAATTAGTAGAAGGAAAGAAGTCATAAAGATCTGAGCAGAAAGAAATGAAAGAAACAATAGTAAAGATTAATGAACTAAAAGCTGGTTCTTTGAGAAGTTAAAATTGACAAAGCTTTGGCCAGACTCGTCAAGAAAAAAAAAAGAAGAATCAAATAAGCAAAATTAGAAATGAAGAAAGAGAGGTTACAACAGACAATGAAGAAATACAGAGGATTATAAGAGACTGTTATGAAGAACTATATGGCAATAAAATGGATAACCTGGAAGAAATAGGTTCTTAGAAAAGTTCACTCTTCTAAGACTGAACCAGGAAGAAGGAGAAATAAAAAATAGAAATAGAACAACCCAATTACAAGCACTGAAACTGAAGCTGTGATCAAAAATTTCCCAAAAAACAAAAGCCCAGGACCAGATGGCTTCACAGGAGAATTCTGTCAAACATTTACAGAAGACCTAATGCCTATCCTTCTAAAACTCTTTCAAAAAATTGCAGAGGAACACTCCCCAAACTCATTCTATGAGGCCACCATCATCCTAATACCAGAACCAAAGATAACACAAAAGAAGAAAACAACTGGCCAATATCACTGATTAACATAGATGCAAAAATCCTCAACAAAACTTTAGCAAACAGAATTCAGCAACACATCAAAAAGCTCATACACCATGATCAAGTTGGGTTTATTACAGGGATGCAAGGACTCTTCAATACAGGCACATCAATCAATGTGATACACCATATTAACAAATTGAAAGATAAAAACCATATGATAATCTCAATAGATGCAGAAAAAGCCTTTGACAGTACACATTTATGATTAAAATGCTTCACAAAATGGGCATAGAAGGAACCTACCTCAACATCAATTCAGTTCAGTCACTCAATCATGTCTGACTCTGCGACCCAATGAACCACAGCACGCCAGGCCTCCCTGTCCTTCACCAACTCTCGGAGTCCACCCAAACTCATGTCCATTGAATTGGTGATGCCATCCAGCCATCTCATCCTCTGTTTTCCTCTTCTCCTCCTGCCCTCAATCTTTCCCAGCATCAGGGTCTTTTCAAATGAGTCAGCCCTTTGCATCAGGTGGCCAAAATATTGGAGTTTCAGCTTCAACATCAGTCCTTCCAATGAACACCCAGGACTGATTTCCGTTAGGGTAGACTGGTTGGATCTCCTTGCAGTCCAAGGGACTCTCAAGAGTCTTCTCCAACACCACAGTTCAAAAGCATCAATTCTTTGGCGTTCAGCTTTCTTTACAGTCCAACTCTCACATCCATACATGACTACTGGAAAAACCATAGCCTTGACTAGACAGACCTTTGTTGGCAAAGTAATGTCTCTGCTTTTTAATATGCTGTCTAGGTTGGTGATAACTTTTTTCCAAGCAATAATCATCTTTTAATTTCATGGCTGCAACCTCAACATAGCAAAGGCCATATGTGATAAACCTACAGCAAACATTATTCTCAATGGTGAAAAACTGAAAGCATTCCCCCTAAGATCAGAAACAAGACAAGGGTGTCCACTTTTGCCACTATTATTCAACATAGTTCTGGAAGTCCTATCTACAGCAATCAGAGAAGAAGAAATAAAAGGAATCCAGACTGGAAAAGAAGTAAAGCTCTCACTGTTTGCAGATGACATGATAATGTACAGAGAAAACCTTAAAGATAGTATCAGAAATTACTAGAGCTAATCAGTGAATTTAGCAAAGTTTCAGGATACAAAATCAATACACAAAAATCACTTGCATTTCTATATACTAACAGTGAAAAATCAGAAAGAGAAATTAAGGAATCAATACCATTCACCATTGCAACAAAATAAATAGGAATAAACTTAACCTCATGCAAAGAGTTGACTCATTGGGAAAGACTCTGATGCTGGGAGGGATTGGGGACAGGAGGAGAAGGGGATGACAGAGGATGAGATGGCTGGATGGCATCACTGACTCAATGGACGTGAGTCTGAGTGACCTCCGGGAGTTGGTGAAGGACACGGAGGCCTAGCATGCTGCAATTCATGGGGTCGCAAAGAGTTGGGCACAACTGAGCAACTGAACTGAACTGAAGGAGACAAAAGAACTGTATAAAGAAAATTATAAGACACTGTTGAAAGAAATCAAAGATGATATAAACAGATGGAGAGATATTTCATGTTCCTGGGTAGGAAGAACCAATATTGTGAAAATGTCTATAGTACCAAACACAATCTACAGATTCAGTGAAATCTCTATCAAATTACCATCAACATTTTTCACAGAACTAGAACAAAAAAATTTCACAGTTCATATGGAAACACAAAAGACCCTGAATATCCAAAGCAGTCTTGAGAAAGAACAATGGAGCTGGAGGAATCAACCTTCCTGACTTCAGTTTATACTACAAAGCTATAGTCATCAAGACAGTATGGTACTGGCACAAAAGCAGAAATATAGACCAATGGAACAAGAGAGAAAGCCCAAAAATAAACCCATGCACCTATGGGTACCTTATCTTTGGCAAAGGAGGTAAGAATATACAATGGGGCAAAGACAGCCTCTTCAATAAATGGTGCTGGGAAAATGGGACAGCTACATGTAAAAGAATGAAATTAGAACACTTCTTAATACCATACACAAAGATAAATTCAAATTGGATTAAAGACCTAAATGTAAGACCAGAAACTATAAAACTCTTAGAGGAAAATAGGCAGAACACTCGATGACATAAATTTTCTGTGCAAGATCTTCTGTGATTCATCTCCTACAGTAATAGAGATAAAAACAAAAGTAAACAAGTGGGACCTGATTAAACTTAACAGACTTTGTACAGCAAAGGAAACATTAAGCAAGGTGAAAAGACAACCCTCAGAATGGGAGAAGATAATAGCAAATGACACAATTGACAGAGGATTAATTTCCAAAATCTACAAGAAGCTCATTCAACTCAATACCGGAAAAACAAACAACCCAAACAAAAAGTGGGAGAAAGACCTAAACAGACATTTCTCCAAAGAAGACATACAGATGGTCAACAAACACAGGAAAAGATGCTCAACATCACTCCTTATTAGAGACATGCAAATCAAAACTACAATGAGATATCACCTCACACCAGTTAGAATGGCCACCATCAAAAAGTCTACAAACAATAAATGCTGGAGTTGGTAGAAATGTAAATTGATACAGCCACTATGGAAGATGGTATGGAGACTCCTTTAAAAACTAGGAATAAAACCACCATATGACCCAGAAATCCCACTCCTAGGCATATACCCTAAGGAAACCAAAATTGAAAGAGACACATTTATCCCATTGTTCATTGCAGCACTATTTACAATAAGCTAGAACACGGAAGCAACCTAGATGTCCGTCAACAGATGAATGGATAAAGAAGTTGTGGTACATATACACAATGGACTATTACTCATCCATAAAAAGGAATGCCTTTGAGTCAGTTCTAATAGGGTGGATGAACCCAGAACCTTTTATACAGAGTGAAGTAAGTCAGAAAGAGAAAGATAAATGTTGTATGCTAACGCATGTATATGGAATCTAGAAAAATGGTTCTGAAGAATTTACTTACAGGCAGCAATGGAGAAACAGATACAGAGAATAGACTTATGGACATGGAAGAGGGGAGGAGAGGGTGAGATGTATGGAGAGAGTAACATGGGAACTTAATTACCATATGTAAAATAGATTGCCAGTGGGAATTTGCTGCGTGGCTAAGGAAACTCAAACAGGGGCTCTGTATCAACCTAAACAGGTGGGATGGGGAGGGAGATGGGACGGAAGTACAAAAGGGAGGGGATATATGTATATCTATGGCTGATTCATGTTGAGGTCAGACGGAAAACAAAAAATTCTGTAAAGCAATTATCCTGCAATAAAAAATAAATAAAATTTTTTAAAGGAAATAATGCCTACACTGTAGTCACTCAAGGGGGCCCTGAGTAGTTCTAAGCTCTTAGAGCTCCTCCTGGCTTGGGAGACTTGCTGACCAGACACCTCTTCCAGTCGCTCCATCCGCAGCTCCCCCTGTGGGTACTTTTCTAGAAGCCAGTCCTGCCCTGACATGGAGACAAAATCACTTTCATCCTGATGCCTTCTCTTCTCCACTTTCCCCACTGGCTTCCCTTACAAGGCTGGGTCACAGTGAGTGCTGGGGACTTCAGGTTCCCCACGCTACAGCATTTCATGGAGGGACTCTAAGCTCCCCAGCAAGGCAAAGTATGGGAAGAACACCGCTGACCCCTTTCTTTGTTCATCGCTTCCAACCGCCTGCCTTCTTACGCTCCCGTGGCCACAGAGAGGGCTTCTCCCAGTAGAGTGATGATGATATATTTTTTCCATCCATTTTTTTTCCCAGCCTGTGTATGTCCATATTTTAATTTGATTTCCAATAGACAGAATATAATTAGAGATTGCCTTTTAAAAATCCAGTCTGACGATCTGTGTTTTTTAAATGGGACTGTATACACAATGTATTAACACATTTAATATCATCATCATTATGGTTAGTTTTGTTTATTTGCTTGCTCATTTGTTTTTTGGACACACCACACTGCACGCAGGATCTTAGTTCCCTGACCAGGGAACAGACATACACCCCTTGCGTTGGAAGTTCAGGGTCTTAACCACTGGGCTTCCAGGGTAGTCCCTGCTAGGGTTAGTTTTAAATTCACCATGTTTCCCTTTGTTTGCCACTCATCCTCTGTATTTCCTATTTTCATCTTTTGGGTAGACTGGTTTCCATACTTCTGTTTTATCTCTTATGCTGGTTTATGACTGCTATCTTTTTGTTTTGTTTTTGTATGTCTTCTTTGGGGTTTATAATGTATGTCTTCAATTTATCACAACCCACCTTCAAATCACATCATGACAATTCACATAAAACCCAAGAACACTACATTTCATTTGCATCAGCCCCAGTCCCAGCCTTTCGTGCCGCTCATGTCAAACATTTGACTTGTATGTATGATACAAACTCCGTAATACATTATTAGTTTTACTTTAAACAGCCAAGTGTCTTTTAAAGATGTTTAGAGTCTAAAGCATTCTTTTCGTGTTTTGTTTTTTAGTGTTTACCCAAATATTTTACTCTTACCATCTCTTCATTCCTTTATATGGAACAGATTTCTATTTTATTTTACTTTTCTTCTGCACAAAATTCCTTCTTAAACATTCTTGTAGGATTGGTGATCAATTCTTTCAACTTCTGTTTGTCTAAAAAAAAATCTTTAATTCACTTCATTTTTGCAAAGATATTTTTACTATGTGAAGAATTCACAGTGTTTTCTTTGGTTCTTTAAAGAAGTTGCTCAACTGTCCTCTGGCTTGCATTGTCTCCAACAATAAGTCTGCTATTATCCTTCTCTTTGTTCTTCACAGTTGTTCTCCGGCTCTTTTAAAATTTTCTTTTTATTTCTATTTTTAAGCAATATGATTATATAATCACATGCATCAGTGTCTTTTTTTTTTTTTCATATTTCTTGTGCTTGGGGTCCATTGAGCTTCCTGGATCCTTTTATCAAACTAGGAAAAGGGGTTTTTTTATAACTATTTCTATCCTCTAATTCTCTACTTCTGTTTTGGGGCTACAATTATTCCAGTATTAAGCTGCTTGAAGTTTTACTATAGCTCATTGATACTGTATTTTTTTTTTCTAGCCATAGTATCTAGGCTATTATTTTTCCCATCCAGTATGTTTTTTGTCTTAGGCATTGCAGTTTTTTTCCTTTTATTATTTGTCTCTAGGAGTTTGATTTGGGTCTTAAAAAATCTTTCATGTTTCTCTTAACATGTTTATGCTTCCCTGCTCTTCCTGAACATATGGAGGATCCTTCAATTTATTTCAGTTGCTCAGTCATGTCCGACTCTTTGTGACCCCATGGACTGCAGCAAGCCAGGCTTCCCTGTCCTTCACCAACTCCCGGAGCACGCTCAAACTCATGTCTATTGAGTCCGTGATGCCATTCAGCCATCTCATCCTCTGTCGTCCCCTTCTCCTCCTGCCTTCAATCTTTCCCAGCATCAGGGTCTTTTCCAATGAGTCAGTTCTTCAGGTTAGGTGGCCAGAGTATTGGAGTTTCAGCTTCAGCATCAGTCCTTCCAATGAATATTCAGGGTTGATTTCTTTTAGTATAGACTGGTTGGATCTCCTTGCAGTCCAAGGGATTCTCAAGAGTCTTCTCCAACACCACAGTTCAAAAGAATCAATTCTTCAGCACTCAGCCTTCTTTGTAGTCCAACTCTCTTTATAGTCCAACTCTCACACCTTAGATAACTTTAAAAATACTCCTATTATTTCTATCATCTATACCATTTTTTCTTTCAGTTTTATTGAGATATAATTGGCATGCATTCATGCCTGGAGAATCCCAGGGACAGAGGAGCCTAGCAGGCTGATGGTCCAGAGGGTGGCAGAGAATTGGGCATAGCTGAAGTGATTTAGCATGCACGCACTGTATAAGAGCTTCCCAGGTGGCTCAGTGATAGAGTCTGCCTGCTGATGCAGGAGATGTGGGTTTGATCCCTGGGTCAGGAAGCTTCCCCTGGAGGAGGACAAGGCAACCCACGCCAATGTTCTTGCCTGGAAAACCCCAAGGACAGAGTAGCCTGGCCGGCTATGGTCCATAGGGTTGCACAGAGTCAGATACAACTGAGCATGCACTGTGTAAGTTTAAGGTGTACAACATGGTGATTGACTTTCATACATCAAGAAGCATTTACCAGGCTACGTTTACTGAACACCCATCATCTTTCATAGATAAAAAATGAAGCAAAAAGAAAAAAATTTTCCTTGTGATGAGAAGTCTTAGGATTTACTCTAACAACTTTCATATGTCACCTACAGCAGTGTTATATTTATCGTGTTGCGCATTATATCCCTAGCATTTATTAATCTTTTAGCAGTGAGTTGATACCTTTTGACTATCTTCATCTAATTCCCTGCTCTCCTGACTCTTGGACTCTGATAATCACAGAATCTGACCTCTTTCCCCCTGCATTTGTTTGTTTTTGGAGTATAACTGACCTACAACACTATGTTAGTTCCAGGCGCACAGCACGGTCAGTTGATGTTTCTATACATTACGAAATGTTCCCCATGGTAAGTCTAGTTACCATCTGTCACCATACAAAGACATTACATTATTATTGACTGTATGCCCCATGCCGTACCGTTCATCCCTGAGACTTATTCATTTTGAACCTGGAAGGTTGTACTTCTTAACCTCCCTTATCTATTCCTTCCTTCCCCCAACCCCTTTCTCTCCTTGTGATCACCTGTCTGTCCTCTGTATTTGTGATTCTTTTCTATTTTAGATTTCATACATAAGTGAAATCATACAGTATGTGTCTTTCTGCATCTGATTTAACTCGCTTAGCCTAATACCCTCTAGGTCCATCCATATAATCACAAACAGCCAGATATCATTTGTTTTTAGGGCTCAGTAATACCCCAGTGCGTAGGTATATGTTTATGAGTGCTCACACATATATGTGTGTGTCTCACATCTTTATCCATTCATCTATTAATGGACACTTAGATTGTTTCTGCATCTTGGTTATTATAAATAACACTGAAATGAACATATGGATGCAGGTAACTTTTCCAACTAGTGTTTTTTCTTTCTTTGGATAAATATCCAAAAATGGAGTTGTGGCATCATATGGTAGGTTCTATTTTTAATTTTGTGAGGAATCTCCATAGTGTTTTCCACAGTGGCTGCACCAATTTATGATCTCACTGACAGTGCCCAAGGATTACCTTTTCTCCACATTCTCACCAACATTTATTTGTTGTCTTCTTTATAATAGACACTGACAGGTGTACAGTGATGTCTCATTGTGGTTTTGATTTGCATTTCCCTGATGATTAGAGATGCTAAGCATCTTTTCATGTGTCTGTTGGCCATCTGTATGTCTTTTTTGGAAAAATGTCTATTCAGGCCCTCTGCCCACTTTAAATTGGGTTGTTTGTCTTTTTTTGATATTGACTTGCCGGAGTTCTTTGTATATTTTGAATATTAACCCCTTACGGCTATATTATTTGCAAGTATCTTTTCCCACTCAGTAAGCAGTATTTTTGGTTGATGGTTTCCTCGGCTATGTACAAGCTTTTTAGTTTGACGTAGTTCCATTTGTTTGCTTTTGCTTTTCTTCCCCTTGCCTGAGGAGACAGAGCCAGAAAAATTATGGCTAAGACCAATGTCAAAAAGCATACTGCCCATGTTTTCTTCTAGGAGTTTTTTGGTTTCTTTCAGGTCTTTAAGTCTTTAATCCATTTTGAGTTTATTTTTGTATATGGTGTGATAAGGCAGTCCAGTTTGAATCTCACATGTAGCTGTCCAGTTTTCCCAGCATCACTTATTAAAGAGGCTGTCTTTTCCCCATGGTATATTCTTGCCTCTTTTATTATAAATTAATTAACCACGTAATTAATTAATTATGGGTTCAATCTGTGTCATTTCTGTATCTGTTTCTGTTGATTGGTTTTTCTCATTATGGATTTTATAGTCCTAGTTCTTTGATGCCTGATAATTTTTTTATTGGATGCCACATAATATGAATTTTATATTGTTGAATCTTGGATTTGTTTTTTATTTAAATATTTTTGAGCTATATCCTGGGACCCAGTTAAGTTACTTGGAAGGAATTTGATCTTTTGAGACTCACTTTCAAGTTTTTTAGGTGGGACCAAAACAACGTTTAGACTAAGGCCAATTTTTCCCATTACTGGGGCCGGCAGTGAGGTGCCACCAGTGATTTTTAAGCAAGAGAGGGACATGATAGGATTTACATTTAAGAAAACTTCTCCAGGAGCATGTCGAAGATAGCAGGGCAAGGCTGGGGAGGGCAGGGAGAGACCCAAGGCAGAGGCCACTGCCTGTCTGGACAAGGCAATAAAGAAGATGGAGCTCTGGAAGCAGCCCACACAGGGATCAGAAAAGTCAGGGTTGGGATTGATGGTGCTTCATGTGAGCACAGTAAGCTGGAGAAGGACAAGTTTGAAATGACGGAAGGTTTCCTATTTGGGCTTCTGGTGGGGTCAAAGGAAATGAGATCCATGTGAAACCATCAGAGGGGTTGTCAGAGGCCGGGAGTTTCCAGTCACCCCTTCTGAGACTCTCTGTCAGAACCAGATGGCTAATTCCAGGACCCATGCAACCTGATGCTTTCCCTCTGGGCATCTGTCTGTGGGATGTTTCCTCTGCTGGCTCAAAAGAACATCAGTATCAAATCAAGATGCTGAACATCCACGATTTCTCCTGCCTATGACATGACTTTCTCCTGCTCAAGGGGAAGATTTTTCTGTAGAAGGGTACCATCTTGTGCTCAGCAGAGCTTGGCAAATTAAAGTCTTTTATATAGCATGGCATTTTTATATGCTATGATGCCTCAAGTTACATTAATGTCTCTGGTGCTGCAACTACGTTAGTCTAGGATTGTCTCTTTTTTTATTGGGAAAAATGTTAATGAGGAATTCATAAAATATTTAAATGCCTCCAGTTCTTATTGAGCTATCCAGAGAAATGTCCTCCAGGCCCCCACCAGAGTCTATGTTTAGTCCCAATCTGTGATTCATCCTCTATTCTGGTTTTCAGAAGAAAACATTTCGTCATAAACTACCTACCACACATTTGCCCCCTTCCTTCGAAGCAGCAGCATGTTTTCTGGCAGGAGATCTGAGACCATTCATTAATCACGTGTACTGCTGGACCCATGATTCCAACAATTTATGGATTGCAAAGTACTTTGTCCAGTCCAGGAATCAAACCAGGGTCTCCTGCATTGCAGGTGGATTCTTTACCAGCTGAGCTACCAGCGAAGCCTATACCAGGGTAAAGAAAGAGTTAATTTTTTTAAAAGTTCAGCAAGTAAGACTCTCACTTCCTTTCCCTCCCACCTTCCTAGGCTGTGGATTTCACCAAGGGTAAACCAAGTGTCTTTAATTAGCTTGCCCAAATAACGAAATATTTCCCACCCTGTCAGGGGCCCAGGAGAGCCATGAACTTGGGCTGCTTGCAAGGGCTCTTGTTCCCACCCTATTCCCCACACCCCAGGATAGGAAATGTTTGGGGCTTAAACCTGACAGCTGAAGAAAACGGAAATTATAAAAAAGAAAATCTTCGCAGTTCATACACTTTGCAAATTGTTGGAGCATTCTCTCATTTCCTCTGTCTTCTGTGTATGTTTCAAACATACATGCATACCCAAATAAGCCAGCTAAATATATTAGCAAAGTCACATTCAGGGTTTGTTGTAGTTCTTAATAGAAGTTATTGTAAACAACAACAAAAGCATTAACCGAAGATAACAAAGATCCACCTCAATACTAAACCTTCTCTATCATAAGGCGCAAAATTCTTAAAGGATTAAACTATTCTTGTGCACGATTGATGTCACACAAATGATCTGAAAAGATGCAGGCCTCACCTCTGACTTCCAAAGCTAGGAAAATGCTAACTATGGTCTTTGTCTCCAAGAACTAAATAGGCAGTTCTTAAATGATCCCAAATACCAAAACATGCCCAGGCTGTATTTCTTCAGCACTGCAGCTGAAATTTCCAAAATAACAAACCCCCAAACATTTGATTTCCAGCAGTTCCTGGATATGTTCAAGCCTAATTCTGTACAAGTCTATGGTAAAAGAACAGAAGAATCAAGGAGGAGCAATAAATGGGGTGGGATAGAGAGGTAGGAGAAGAGTAATTATGAGGATAGGAGAGCATTGAACTAGAACAAAATTCAAATAATGGGGTAAAAATAGGAACTGTCTCCTAAAAGGTTATCAAGAGACAATATCTTGTTAAAAGATAATTTTCAGAGAAAGGTAAAACCATGGCTTGTATACAGATATGAAAAATGTACATGTTCAGGAATTTATTTTCCTCATGATGTGAGAGAAGCAGACAGATGTTCATAAGGAAGGTCAAAAGTACACACATTTATATTGAGTAAAGGAATGTTGAGGTGGATTGAAGATAAATGGAGATAAAACTGGCCTTAGGAAAATTAAACCCCTAGCAAGACAGGGTTTACATACAGTTAGCTCTCCTACCCGTGGGGTCCATATCCACCAGTTCAACCAACTGCAGATTGAAAATATTTTTTAAATTTCACAAAATTCCAAAAAGCAAAACTTGAATTGCTAAACACCAGCAACTATTTACATAGCATTTACATTGTATTTACAATGAATTACATAACATTTTCATTGTATTAGGTATTATAAGTCATCTAAAGATGATTTACAGTATATGGGAGGATGTGCATAAGTTATAAGCAAATACTGTTCATTTTATAAAAGAGACTTGAGCATCCATAGATTTTGGTGTCTGCTGGGGTCCTGGAATCAGTCCCTGGGGGTACCTACTGACAGGGACAACTATTTTCTATCAGTTACTTAGAATTTATAGAGTCTTGCATAATAGCTCAGAGACAATACACACAATAATCTGATAACCTGATAGGGTGTGTTCTAGTTTTCCACTGAAACCAAAAAAAAAGTTTCTACAATATTTATAAAAGTTCGTTAAGGGGAAGTTGGGTTCTTTGAGGGGAACGCCCCTTCCCGGAGCAGATGATGCCAAGGAGCGGTTAAGCCCATAAAGAGGGAGGGTTGGGGTATTGGTGGGAACTTCTCAGGCAGGGGTTGAGTCAGAAAACAGTAGACACGATCTAGTAATTTTATTATTTATCATCTTGGTTGCTTCACACATACACACATACATATGCACACACACACAACGTGGAATTAAAATATGAAAGCACAGTCCTTCTTGACCTGCCAGTCTGGGCTCTACTTTTCACAGATAAGAAACCTGAGACCATGGACTGGGATTTGCTCTAGGTCATCTAGCTTCTTAGTTGCTATGAGCTTGGTTCTTAAAGCTTGTCAGCCTAGTGGCCATGACTGGTTGAGGATCTAAGACCCCCTCACCCCACCTTACCCCATGTAGGCAAAGTTGACATAATTGAAGTGTATTTTTCTAGGCATGAGTGTAGAGTGTTCATCACATAGGTGATTCTGGCTTTACATTTTACCCAGCAGTACACAAAATGCTCATCTAAATCCATTAATAGTTACAATAAACATAACTGAAGTGTGGCCACCTTGATAGAATTTTCAAAAGGCCTTTTTTTGGGAGGAAACATTTTAATAGCTCACATCTTTAAAAAAAAAAAAAAAAGAGGCTAAGAAATTTGAACAATGCATTCCTTCTCCTGGTAACCAGTGGAGGCATTCCAAATCATTCCATTGTCCTTCTAATTTAACTGTTTCATGCATCTAAGCCTTGAAAGACTGACAGAAATCTTGAGTTGTGAGAATGGGAAGAGCAGGAATATGGTTTAATTCCTCAGTTTCTTGTGCATTTTCTCTTTCAGATCCTTCCCGTCTCTCACACTGTCCCTTCACTCTGTAGAGAGGAGGCGCTTCTCTCCTTTAGCACACCAGCAAGGGAGACTAACAGGATCCAATGGGCATTAGATTGAAAGGGTTTTGGTTTTTTTTTTGTTGTTGTTGTTGTTGTTGTTTTTAGGATTCTAGTTGTCAGCAATCCCCTCTGCCTCCTCACTTTTTGTTCCCTCCCTGAATCCAGGGCTGTGATGGAGAGCTGGCTGTAGAAACTAAGTCAATGACTAGAAGAAATTGACAAGCAACAAAATGACAATGAATTGTAGGTATTGTGGTCAAGAAAAAGGACTTGTAGTAAATCTAATGTATCTATTCTACCTCAGCGATTATTAGAGCATCCCAAATCTTCTGTGAGCTGATTCCTCCAGCTCGGTACTTAAGATAAGTCTTAATCTACAAACCACAGACTGCTCCCCTCAGAAAGACACAGATCAGGGCTGAGAACCGCTGAGAACCACTGAGTACCGCCCAGAGGCAAGTGGACGTTACTGGGGCAAGGGGGCAAGGACAAGACGGAGGCTTCCAAGGATGTCCCAAGTGCTCTTCACTTGGGGGACACACTATATACCCCACTTTGTGGTTACTATCTGCTGTAGGTGAACTTTGCATTAGAATGTGTAACCCTGGCTCCTCTCTGAGCCTCTGGCTTGGGTGCTTGGGGGATTCTGTCACCCACGGAGATAGGAAAGGCAGGAGAAAGGGCAAACTTTGAGGGAAGAAGATATTGGGAGGAGGTTTGGACACAGAGAATCCAGGGAACCTAGGAGACTCCCAAAGAGATGTATTTTCTAGACCAGGGAACAGAAGAGTCTGGGATTCAGAAACCATCTATTTGTAAGCCCATCAAGTGCCAGTCCTGGGTCAGAGTTTCCCCTCAGGCAGATGAGCATTTGGGCTGACCCTGCCTCCACTGCTGCTCATGAGCATTTGGTACAAGGCAACCGACTGCAAGACCGCCACAAGTACCACAGAATAACTCTTGCTGTTGTTGATCCTTACTTCTTAGGACACTGTGTTCCATGTGGGCGAGTGGGATGCTCTGATTCATCCCACGAAGGCTTGCTGCATTTGCTGAGGCTGTAGTCCAGTAGCTGGAGTTTCTGTCCGTATTGGGCTGGGAGTGGCTGTGTAAACCATCAGTGGGTGATCTGTTTTCACCTGCCACATCATTCACTGATGATTTCAATCAGTTGCACAGCCAAGAGAGAAGAGAGAACGTGTGGGCAGGACGTTGAGTCACGCCATGTATCTGCCCTCTAAAGACACAAAAATGCCCACTTTGTGCATCCCGAGTGGTTCTGTGCCAGGTTCCCAGACAAACATCCTCCCAGAGACTCCTCCTTCCCATTTCCTTTCTCTTGCACTCAGCCTCAAGGGCCCAATCATTCACTCCCAGAGCTTGGTGTTTAAAGAAAGGGGACCAGACCACAGGAAGCAGTGGAACTGAATATGTAACCCTAATGTGGAGCTGAAAGACCTGGGTTCAGATCCTTGCTCAGGTTCTGATGGGTTGCATGGTGTCTATTTTGTCTTTCTGACCCTGAGTCTCCCCATCTGAAAATGGAAACAATGTTCTTAACCACTAAGGGTCTTCTGACAACTAAATGAGATGATGTATTTTAAGAACCTGGTACATATCATGAGCTGACCTTTTGGGGTGTTCACATTTTGTCTGGTTCTCTTCTAAGCGTTTTACCTATTTATGAACTCATTTCATTTTTACAACACCCCATCACCATCCTAAGGTACAACTATCTTTATCTTCTATGGGAAGAAAGTTGATATTCAATGAAGTTAACTAAGTTGTTTAAGATCCCAGAGCTAGGGACTGGCAGAACCAGAAATTTCCATCACTATGTGGCTCAAAAGTCCACATTCCTGATGTTGATAGCAATGGTTCTCAAAGTGTGATCTCCAGGCAGCAGCAGCAACAACATCTGGGAACTTGACCAAAATGCGAATTCTCAGAACCCACCCCAGAGCCTATAAACAGAAATTCCAGGGCTGAGAAGCAGTGAACTGGTTTGATAAGCACTCTGGGTGATTCTGATGTTTGGTAAAGTTTGAGAACCACTGCTTTACACTATTCATTCTACCTTCTTAGCAGATAACTGAACCAATTAGATCCCTGCTTGTCCCCTGGTCTATGCTGCTGCTGCTGCTGCTGCTAAGTCTCTTCAGTCATGTCCAACTCTGTGCGACCCCATAGACGGCAGCCCACCAGGCTCCCCCGTCCCTGGGATTCTCCAGGCAAGAACACTGGAGTGGGTCGCCATTTCCTTCTCCAATGCATGAAAGTGAAAAGTGAAAGTGAAGACGCTCAGTCGTGTCCAACTCTTAGTGACCTCATGGACTGCAGCCCACCAGGCTCCTCCGCCCATGGGATTTTCCAGGTAAGAGTACTGGAGTGGGGTGCCATCGCCTTCTCTGCCCCGGTCTATACTATGTATTAATATTAGGCACTTTGTATGTTATTGTCATTTAAGGCTCGCAAGAACCTTTCAATTCTGGTTTTCCCGTCCTCATTCTACAGACAAGGAAGCCTGGACCTGGGGAGCAGCAGTGTCCTGCCTGGCGCACCCCATCAGTAACGTCTGACTGCACAGTCATGCTCCCCACTACTCCTAACACATGTGTTCCTCACAGCTGGCTGTCATGTCACCCTCAACTCTCTGCCCCTGTCCCATCCTCCAGCGCCTCAGAAGGGCCTCTTGACCCTGACAAGAAGGCCTAGCACCACCTCTCCAGGCTCTGAGAATTGTTCTAGCTCTAGCTCCCAATGCTCAAGCTCCTAACTAGCTTTTCTGGAATCACTCTTTGGCGTAAGCAGCAAAGATGTCTGAAAATTCCCATGACCAATCCCCCATCTCTTACTCACCTCCTGATGCAGGAGCCCTGTCTGGTTGCCCCCTGGTCTGGACCATCTGATGAGTTCTCTAGCTTCTTAGTCCTTGGGCTTATCTTTTGGAGATCATTTCCTCTGGGGTGTGGAGAGCTGCCCTTGAGCCCCAGAGCCCAGCAGAGTTCCCCCCTTGCCCTTCCCAACCTCTGAGTTTTAACACACAAACATTCTCATAATCATCACCACCGACCAGATAAAGAATGCCAACAGCCTAAAAATTTCCTCCTGCCATCCCTTTGCATTCTGACTTTTCCTCCATCCCAAACTTCTAGCCACCTCTGATCTATTCTCTGTCCCTATATTTTTCCCTTTTCCAGAATGTCATGTCATGGAATTATATAGTATGCTAGTATGTAATGAAGGGTAGTAGAATGTGCCACCCCAAAGTAAGCAAATCATTTTGAACTGATTATGTTAAGAAACAGCAAATATAGGAGCTCTGAAGACATTTACATTGATAAAAGAAGTCTGCATTTGTAAAGGTATCATCCGCTCAGTACCAGCAAGATAAGAAACAGTCCTCAATGGAGAAGGCAAGACTTAAATCATTATAATAAAGCTTACCCTTTTTGACCATGCTTTTCCTGGTAACCTCCCACCATCAGTCTTCAGGCACCCTCCTGCTCGGACGTCTTTTGTCTTTGATCTTTGATCATGGTATTTAAGAGCTTCCATAGTGACTCAGACAGTAAAGAATCTGCCTGCAATGCAGGAGACCTGGGTTCAATCCTTGAGTTGGGAAGATCCCCTGGAGAAGGGCATGGCAACCCACTCCAGTATTCTTGCCTGGAGAATCCCCATGGACAGAGGAGCCTGGTGGGCTACAGCCCATGGGGTCACAAAGAATCAGACACAACTGGGTGACTAAGCACAGCACACCACATGGTATTTAAGGTAGTAACTTGGGCTAACTCACAGAATTACTCAGTTTTCCTGGGTATTTCTCATGTATACAGAAGGTAGACATGCTAATAATCTTCTGTTAGTTTTTCTCTTGTTAATCTGTTTTTTTTTTTTTTAATAGGAGATAGGGGGAAATTATTTTTCTTCCACTGTGGTAACCTTTTGAGACTGGCTTTTTTTCCCCTAGCATCATGCATTTGAGATTTAGCCAACCATTACATGTATTGATGGTTTGTTCTTCTTTAGTGCCTAGTGGTATCATATCTCATTGCATGGATGTACCACAGTCTGTTTATCCATTCACCCAATGAGGGATATTTGGGTTGTTTTCAGATTTGGGCAATTGTGAATAATTCATGAATGGCTTTTTATGTAAACACACAGTTTCATTTCTCTAGTATAAATACTTAGAAGTGAAGTTGCTGGGTCACATAGTAAATAAATGTTTAGCTCCATAAGAAATAGCTAAATTATTTTCCAAAGTGGTTATGCCATTTCACATTCCTATCAGTAATGTCTGAGAGTTCTAGTTGCTTCATATCCATAATAGCATTTGGTGATGTCAATATTTTTTAGCCATTCTAATAGGTATGTGATGGTATTTCATTCTGGTTTTAATTTGCATTTCCTTAATGACAAATGATGTTGCACATCATTTCATGTACTTACTTGCCATCTGTATATCTTATTCTTCAGTGAGGTGTCTGTTCACGTCTTTGACCCATTCAATACATTTGGTCGTTTCTTATTAAATTTTGAGTTCTTTATATATTCTGGGTATAAGTCTGTTGTCTGATATGTGATCTGTAATATTTTCTCCTAATAATGTGGGTTTTTTTCCCCTCATTCTCTTTAAGGTCTCTTTCATAAAAGTGTTTAATTTTATCAAGTCTAACTTATTGATTTTTTTTTATGGACCATACATGTATTATTGTTGTATTTCAGAATTCTGACTTATCCAAGACCACAGAGATTTTCTCCTATATTTTCTTCTAGTTTTTTAATTTTACATTTTACATTTAGGTCTATGACTGACTTTTAGTTCATTTTTGTGTAAGGTGGGAGGTATAGGTCAAGGGTCATTTTTTCTTATAGGCCGCCTAATGTTTTAGCACCATTTGTTGAAAAGTCTTTCCTTTCTCCACTGAAGTGCCTTTGCATCTTTTAAAAAAATCAATTGACCATCCTTTCATCACCACCACCCTGTCTTGATTGCTGTAGCTTTATAGTATATCTTAATGTCAGGTACCATGAGTCTCCAATTTCTTTCTTTTTCTAAATTGCTTTGGTTTTTCCTTCCCATGTACATTTTAGAATTTCCTTGCCTTTATCTTTAAAGAGTTGATTTTGATTGAGGCTGTGTTATATCTATAAATCAGTTTGTGTAGAATTGACATCTTACCTATGGGGAGTATTGTAATCCATAAACATGCTCTAGGCAAGAGGCTGGAGGACACTGAGGCCCGACCTGGATATAAAGAGCCTTCTATGCCTGGGCCCAATTTGGCCATAACAGCTGAGTGATTGTGGAAAGTCACTTACCCTCTCTGGCTCTCAGTTTCCTTAGCTGTAAGATGGAAAAGTTGGATTGGATAAACAGAAACTTTTCTTTTCAGCTGGGACATACTATGATTCTCTCAGTGAAACCTTTAACTAACCTGCCAGAACATAAAAGATAATATCAAGTCTCCCCTCAGGGACTGTCTAATGAGATGGTTCAGAAGCTATTGTACCGGAAAGGCCAGCTCCAAAGCAAAGAGTTCAAAGTGGGAACCCTGCTGATTTAAGAGCCCAGAGGCTTCAGCCAGCTAAGTGCCCTTTCTCATCCCTGGGCCACTACAGAACAGATAAGAAGTCTCCCAGTGACAGCCTGAGACCCTGGCTCGGCTGTTCCAGAGCAGCAGACCTGGACCTCTGTTGCCCCCAATCCAGGGAGGCAATGTGAAGAATAGGCCTTTCCAGCAATGAAAACAGGCAAGAAGAGGTCCCCGCCCCCATTCCACCAGCTCTTCATGTCCAGGCGAGGGGGAGAAAAACCAGGTGGCTCTGCAGCATTATTTATAGTGTTCAAACATTGGAGGCGACCCAAATGCCTGGCAATCAGGGAATGCTTAAACAAAGTGGGACATCGGGACCCTGCAATCCAGTGTAGCCATTAACAATGACAAGCATGCAGATTATGTACTGAAGTGTGCAATAGATAACATAATGTCAAATCAAAAATTTTGAGAATCAAATAGCACTTGCATACCATTACAGTAATGCTAACATGTTTAAAAATTACATGGACAAGGCTTGGGAAGAAATTAGTAGTAATACAAACAGTCTGTGGTTAATAATATGCAAATAATTGAGCAGCTGCTCCGCTGAAGTACTGTGTTAAGTGCTTTGCAAGATGCAGAAGGGACTGGGGCTTGAGCCTTGTCTCCGGAGAACCTTGCAGCATAGCTGGGGATTCATCACCAAACCTAAGACTGTGAAGCAAATTCTGACTGGAGGCTGCTCCATGGTTATTTCATCTCAGGAGGTCAAGTTGAAGTATGGTGAGTCTGGTATGGGAAGGCTGGTACCAAACAGCCCTCCCACGCATCCTGTGGACATGGGAGGAACGTGATGAAACAAAGCTGTGGGTCAGCTGGACCCTCACTGCAGCTCAAGCCCCAGCCTTGGTTCAGTGGCCTTGTGATAGGGGCTGAGGCCCCTTCACCTGTGCCTTCTGGAATTTCCCAGAATCCTTCTGGGGTAGATGGGCCTCCAGCTCTCTGCCTTCTAGAGCTCCTGGCCTACCATCTTTGGCAGCTGCCTCTTGGATGGGTCTGCTGTCCAGAGGGCACTGGTGAGCCAGTGTGGGCAAGCTGCAGTGGGCAGTGTTGGTTGGCACAAGGCTCTGGATTCTGGTCCAGGCTCCACTTGCCTACTGGTGGTCTTAGATATTTGCTAAATGCCTTGGGCCTTAGTTTGCATGTTCAGTATGGGAAGCATGAGAAGCAGGGCTTCCCTGGTGGCTTAGATGGTAAAGAATCTGTCTGCAATGCAGGAGACCCAGGTTCAATCCCTGGGTTGAGAAGATCCCCTGGAGAAGGGAATGGCTACCACTCCAGTATTCTTGCCTGGAGAAACCCATGGACAGAGGAACCTGGCAGGCTACAGTCCACGGGGTCACAAAGAGTTGGACACAACTGAGCTACTAATGCTATGAGAAGTAATTACATAGTGAGTTACAAAGCACTTCTACATTCACTAAAATAACAGCTTTTGTTATTTATCTGTTTACTGATGAGGGCTAGAAGCTCAGGGAACCTCAGTGACTAACCTTGGACCGTGGCACTCAGCTTTCCTAAGGGCACACAGTGGTTGATGGTTAAGAGTCCAGTGTTCACCCTCAGGGCAGCACTGGCCCCTGCCTGGCCTCGGGGCCAAGGAAGGGAGTGGTCTGGAACACTGGCTGGGTGATCAACGCTGGGGCAGAGGAAATCTTGTTGAACTTAGGCTGGCCTCTTGTGATTCTAGAGGGTTCAGTGGTTGTCAATGGGGAAACGAAGAGCCAGGCTCACTGTGTCATAATTGCATCACCCCCTTGTTGATAGTTAATTAGTTAATTACAGTGGGAGAGGCTGAACCAGAGCAGAAATGCCAACTCTGGGCTGGAAACAGCACTTAAACCATGAGTAATTCTCATTAACTCTGATAAAAGGCCTACTCTGCTGGGAGCCATGGGGGAGGGAGCTGGGCTCCCAGGAGGCCTTTGATTCCCAAGGCCTCAGAGCCCTGGCCAGTTTCTAGAGTGAGGAGGCAGGAGAACAGGCCTGCATGTCCCTCACAGTGCCAGCCCCCAACCCACAAAAGGCAGGGACTGGGGAAGTGCCCAACTAGGTCTGGTGACTTCAGACTCTTATCCCTCCCCAACCTGGGCTAAAGGAAGGTCTTGCCTGCTTCTGCTTCTCTTCGGGAGGAAGGGCTGCCCTGTGCTCTTGGCTTTACCTGGCTCTGGGGGGACTTCCTAACCAACCCTTCAGAGGCAAAATATGCCACCTTCAAGCTTTTTTGGGCTTCCCTGGTGGCTCAGATGGTAAAGTGTCTGAGAATCCCAGCAGAATCCCAAGGACAGAGGAGCCTGGTGGGCTACAGTCTATGAGGTTGCAAAAAGTCGAAGACAGCTGCAGGACTAACACTTTCACTTACACAAGCTTCTTTGGCTGACTAGCATCATTGTTGGCAGTCACGGAGAATCCATAAGACTGAATAAGAACTCAATCACTTCTTTGTGTATTTGAGAAACAGTTATCTGAAACATAGAAACTATCCCATTCTCTTGTTTTGGGCATGTCCATCTGTGCTGGACATGGAACAACAGACTGTTTCCAAATAGGAAAAGGAGTATGTCAAGGCTGTATATTGTCACCGTGCTTATTTAACTTATATGCAGTGTACATCATGAGAAGTGCTGGGCTGGATGAAACACAAGCTGGAATCAAGATTGCTGGGAGAAATATCAATAACCTCAGATATGCAGATGACATCACCCTTATGGCAGAAACTGAAGAAGGACTAAAGAGCCTCTTGATGAAAGTGAAAGAGGAGAGTGAAAAAGCTGGCTTAAAGCACAACATTCAGAAAACAAAGATCATGGCATCTGGTCCCATCACTTCATGGCAAATACATGGAAAAACAGTGGCAGACTTAATATTTGGGGGCTCCAAAATCACTGTAGATGGTGACTGCAGCTGTAAAATTAAAAGACACTTACTCCTTAGAAGAAAAGTTATGACAAACCTAGATAGCATATTAAAAAGCAGAGACATTACTTTGCCAACAAAGGTCTGTCTATTCAAGGCTATGGTTTTTCCGGTGGTCATGGATGGATGTGAGAGTTGGACTATAAAGAAAGCTGAGTGCCAAAGAATTGATGCTTTTGAACTGTGGTGTTGGAGAAGACTCTTGAGAGTCCCTTGGACTGCAAGGAGATCCAAGCAATCCATCCTAAAGGAAATCAGTCCTGAATGTTCATTGGAAGGACTAATTTTGAAGCTGAAACTCCAATACTTTGGCCACCTGATGCGAAGAGCTGACTCCTTTGAAAAGACCCTGATGCTGGGAAAGATTGAAGGCAGGAGGATAAGGGGACAACAGAGGATGAGATGGTTGGATGGCATCACCAACTCAATGGACATGAGTTGGTGAAGGACAGGGAGGCCTGGTGTGCTGCAGTCCATGGAGTTGCAAAGAGTCAGACATGACTGAGTGACTGAACTGATCTGTGTTCACACACCCTAGCATCACAGAAAGGAGGCCAGGTCCCTTTCTCCCCACACCTCCCAGCCACTGCCTGGCTCCCTACCTCCCCACTGCTGTAAGGAAGGGTGACCATATCATTAATCATCCAACCCAGGCAGCTTGGAAGAGTGAAAAGGAAATGGTGCTATTCATCATTCCCCTGAGGCAACAGGCATAAACCATGACTGTCCCTGGCAGACCGGTCACCTTTCCTAGGAAGGACGTCCAAACTGGTTTCCGAAGCACATGGAATCCTTCATCATCAGACCCCGGCTGGCAGCGCAGCCTCTTCTCTAGACCCCCTGCCCTTGCCCTCCTCCCTCTTGGCTCCAGGGTTTGTTTTCAGTTCCTGCCCACTCTTTCCCCTCTGCACCTTTGCATAAGCTGTTCCCTCTGCCAGGAGCCTCTCCCCTTCACAGTTTATTCCAGCTCACCCTCTAGCTACCAACTTAAGTAGCACTTCTTCCCCAAGCAATTTCCCAACCACCTTTCCCAATTCTCAGTCTGGTTGAGACGCTCCTGGTTGGTGTCTCCACGTGCCTCTGACCTCTCCTATCACTGTACTTAACTCCTGCTATTGCTAGTTTGGTGTCTCAAGTCTCCACTGGACATAGCTCCCTGAACACTAGGAATGTATCTGTCTTGACCACCTTTGTCTTCCCAGACAGGTTGTCTTCCCCTGAAGAGTGGATGCTGGTTGAGTGAATGAATTACATTGTTAAACTTGTAGTCAAGAATACCACTTCATTCTCAGCTGACAGGTAACAAAACCCCATCTAACTAACTTAAGCTAAAGTGTTAACATTCTGATTATAGGTTTCAAACGTCAGTTTAGAAATCACCCTCATATCAAATCAATGGTGGAAAATTACACTTAAAACTCACCCTGGTCTGGTGGAAGGTCATGGGGAGAGTTACCCCAATATTTTTCAGATGGATGTACTTGGTATGGCTATGCTCATCACTGTCTGAACTCTCTAGTCCTTGGGTATCTGAGGAGAGCTAGCATCACATTTGGAATGTTTTATTTTTGAAAATACTGACCTTTTGTCTTCAGAATAATAACTGCATCTTGCTGCTTTTTCTAGTTTGCATGCAGCTTATATATATAATTTACCTATGTCACAACAAACCACCAAGGAAGTAAGGCAGACCCTTTAACAGATGAGTCTACAACTCAGGAAGGTGAAGTCATTTGCTCAAGATCTCACAGTCAGCAGATGGCTGAGCGTGAAAGCCCATCTGGGTGGGCTCAGTCCGGACCAGGACTCTCTCCACCATGCTTCCTTGTCAACATAATGGAACCAGAGGCCATTGTTCTTACCATCAGCTAATGGTTGACTAACTGGACATTGTCTGTGGCTTTTAGATAAAATACTGTTGATCAATCACCATGTTTTATTTTCGCTATTCAATGATAACTCCTTAAGGACAAGAAACTTATTCTTGTCATAATTACATATTTCCATCTCTTTCCCTAGTTTCACATGCCCCTGGAAGGTAAGCTTGAAGAGGGCAAGGCCTTGCCTCTGGGTACAGCCTTATTCTCTGCAACACGGAAAGCACATGATGAATGTTTATTGAAGGAAATTACTTGCATGTTGCAGAGAGACCTCCTGCAGAGTGGAGGGCTCAGCAGATGCTCAGGAAATGCTTAAGAATCACATAAGGGTAAACACTGGCTCCTTCCCCAGGAGGGTGGTTCTGCGAGGCAGATGTCCTGGGAAGAAGGATGGCTACTGAGTCAGATGGAGGAGCCTAGCTATTTGGGAGATGGCTGTGCCCGGATCTGTATATTCCTTCTGTTGAGAGAAAAGGTATTTATCACAGCAAATGGCAGGGACACAAAGGAAGCAAAATCCAGGGCTCAGGTTCAGGTGCATTTAAGATGATGTCTTCTGGAGCAGAACAATTCATTTCACACTAAGATCCCAGCTCAAAGTCCTCCTTGGCTGTGCAAGTCTGCTATGAAAGGGATGGTAGATCTTTCCATATCTGAACAGTACTCCGAGAGTTTGGAATGAGAAGGCAAACCAAGACTGTCAATAGAGATAAAGGACGTTGTTTCTGAAGACGCGGGTGTCTGATCAGGGCCAGGGCTGCTGTTGACTAAATCACCTGCGCTCTGTCACTTCCCATCTGCAAGTCTCAATATCCTATGGTTATGCTGTCCTGGCTCTGTCATGATAAGGTGCTGAGCTGGTGGCATTAGCACGGCACTCTGTTCCTACCTGGGCTTCCCAGGAAGCTCAGGGGTAAAGAATCTGCCTGCCAAGGCAGGAGACATGGGTTTGATACCTGGATCAGGAAGATCCCCTGGAGAAGGAAGTGGCAACCCACTCCAATATTCTTGCCTGGGAAATCCCAGGGACAGAGGAGCCTGGAGGGCTACAGTCCTTAGGGTCACAAACAGACAGACATGACTGGGCAACTAAACAGCAACAACAAGGTTCCTACCCATGGCTGATCTAGGGGAGGAAGGAGGAAAGAACAGCCTGAGCTACAAGCTTTCACACTGGACATGCCTTTGTGTAAAGAATGTGCCCACAGGGCCCATTCCCAGGGTGCTACTCTCAAATTGTAAACTCTGGGCCTTGACCAAGGGCGAGTGTGGGTCTAGTGTCAGTCAGCGAGCCTCTCCCCTGTGTCCTGTGGTAGCCTGCTGGCAAGGAAGGAAGTCTTGAGTCAGGGAGGCAGCCAGCTCACCCAGGTGGATACGCTACTGTTGCTACTGCTGCTAAGTCACATCAGTCGTGTCCGACTCTGCGACCCCATACACGGGAGCCCACCAGGCTCCTCCGTCCCTGGGATTTCCCAGGCAAGAGTACTGGAGTGAGTTGCCATTGCCTTCTCCGAGGTGGATATGAGCCTCGGTCAAGCACTCAGAATCCTGGATCTCCTTTCCTTCCATAGGTGACTCATGGTCTGACCTGTCATTTGGACCCCAAGTGTGGGTGAAGCAACCTTGAAAACCATTCAAGGACAGGGGTTAGTAGATTAAAACCCAGGACAGAACAGGGACCTGTGCAAGCCTAGTGAGGGATTGCCTGATAGAAAGGAGAGGTATGTTAGGGAAGTCAGGTAGGCTTTCCAGGAGTGAGGACTAGGCTAGGGATGAAAAGAGAAGATGGGCTTACTGGAAAGTTCAGGGCAATGACACCATGATGCCATGTTGGAAAGTTAGGCTATGTTCATAAAATACCAGAAGTTAAGTGACCTCAAAAAACATCTAATCCTACCCTTTTTTCTACAAAAACTGATGAATGAGGCCCCCTAACGCCCTGGGATTTCTTCGGAAGGAATGACGCTGAAGCTGAAACTCCAGTAATTTGGCTACCTCATGCGAAGAGTTGACTCATTGGAAAAGACTCTGATGCTGGGAGGGATTGAGGGCAGGAGGAGAAGGGGACGACAGAGGATGTGATGGCTGGATGGCATCACCGACTCGATGGACGTGAGTCTGAGTGAACTCCGGGAGTTGGTGATGGACAGGGAGGCCTGGCGTGCTGCGATTCATGGGGTCGCAAAGAGTCGGACACGACTGAGTGGCTGAACTGAACTGAACTGAACTGAACATTAAGTGGCTTGTTCAAGGACTTGCTGAGAGGCAGAGGCAGAGCCATGAGAAGAATTGTCTCCCCAGGCTAGACTCAGGCCCCTCCTTTACTCCCTCAGCCCTGGCAGGATGTTGTGATCAGTCCTGAATGGAGCTGGAGGCCTGCCAAGTCTAGGAGCACAAGAAAAAGCATGTCAAAGAGTCTGAGGTGAAGTCACAAACACCAACATCATGGAAGATGACAGAAGACCGTGGAAACAGACTGGGATTGGACAAGGAGGAGCAACCTACAAGAGTTTGTCACATACCAAGGACAACACGAATAACTTACATAGGCCCTTACTGTGGAGCTCGCCAGGATACATCATGAATATTTGCTTATGTGGGTATTTCTGTCACGAGCCTGGGAGCTCTTTGGGAGCAGGATGTATGTATTATTTATCTTTAAATCCTTGGCATAATTCAGTGTGTCTGAATTATGAATGAATGAATGAATGCTTGAATGACTGAATGTCAGCAGGGCTTCTAGGAAAGGACCCTTGGAGTTCTATCCTCAGCTCTGCCACTTACCAGCTATAAACCTAAGGCAGGGGAAGTGGAAGATGGGAGTAATGACAGTACTCACTTCTAGGGCCATGTGAGGATTAAATGAGATCAGGCAACTGAAGTGCTCGATAAATATTAGCTATTTTTATGATGACTATTTTCAGGAAGCAGAACCGAAGGGACAGTTAAATTTGATGAGTCTGGAGGCTGGTATAGAGTCAGTGAGGAGTTTAGGCTTAGGTGCTCTGTGTGTCTTGTCTCCTTCATCATCCAGCTTTCTTCTCCCCTGAGCGCCATAATTTCTGGAATTCACCTGATGCTTATTTGAGAAGATCTTTATTTTAATCTTCCTTATATTTTTTTAGGAAGATGTTTACTTGAGAAAGGGATGGAAGATCTTTCCATATCTGAACAGTACTCCTAGAGTTTGTAATGAGAAGGCAAACCAAGACTGTAAATAAAGATAAAGGACTTAAAAAAAAAAAAGATAAAGGACTTTGTTTCTGAAGACACGGGTGTCTGATCAGGGCCAGGGCTGCTGTTGACTAAATCACCTGTGCACTGTCACTTCCCATCGGCAAGTCTCTTGCCTGTCTTCAGCCTCTACTGTCATATAAATTCTTACTTTTGAGGACGACATAGACAATAAGCACCCCAGCTTTTATGGTTCTGCAAATAGTGGCATTTCAGACTCCACAGTGCCTGGGAGGAGTGGGTCATTTGGGGCCTTGGCCTTCTTGAATCAGATCACACAGTGATAATGGGCAGCCATGCCATGTATCTGCTCCGAAGGCCATCTTGAACAGGGTAACAGGACAGGTCAGTGAAGGTCAGTCTCCTTTTTTTGAACCATCTGTTCCTCTAAGCTCTGAAGAACCTGAACTAATACACAGGGAAAGCATTTATCCCCTTTTGGCCAGGCAGAGGGATATGAAAGCAAATCTCAGGGCAGAAAATAAGAAAGATATGTTAGAACTAAATCTTGGAAGGCCTTACATGCCAGACTAAAGGTTTTTAGACTTTCTCTAGCATTTGATGGGGGAGTTGTTGAGAGCAGGAATATAACCTGATCAAAAGTGTTTTCTAGAGATGATTTGGCAGATGTGTTCACGAGATAACTGGCATGAAAGGGCAGGGGTGGGGACAGGTGGGGAGGAGGGAATTAAGAACAGCAAGAAGAGCCACTAGGGGCAGACGGCAAGTGAGAAGAGGGAGGAAAATCAATCCAGAACCTTCCCAGAAAGCCTCCTCTGAGGTCATATTGGCCAGAACGGGGTCACATGGCCATACCTCGCTGCAAAGGAGGCTGGGAAAGGAAGCATCTGGATTTTCTGTCTCTATCATGGCAAGTGGGGTCTGCTGGTAGAGAAGGAAGGGTGGGGAATGACTGGGAGCTAGGCAGCCAGCAATGTCTCCTGTTTGGTCACAAACAGACCAAGATGAGAGCCAGGGTCATAGAGGCAAGGAGGAAGAGGAAGAAAAGAATTCAAGAGGTCGAATTGGCAGGACTCAATAACTAATGCACCATAAGAGATTATGGAAAGGGAGGAGGTGCAGATCACTATAGGGTTTTGAGCCTGGGTGACTAAACGTGTGGTGATGTGTGAGTAAAAACAGGCAAGTCAAGGGGAGAAGGGAGATCATAGAAGACAAGGGGTGATGAACTTTCTGGAGTCATCTTGAGTCTGAGGTGGAACATTCAGATGGAGACATCCAGCTTGGAAACTTGGAGGGCTCAGAATAAAGTGCCCATGTCACAATCCATCTATTTAAGGGCTAAAGGGTTACGAAGGGGAGACTGGCTGGATGCACATGAGAGGGCTTCCTGCAAGGGACTAGAAAGAGACCTTTGAGAAAGGAGTGCCAAAGGGTCACAGGAGAAAAACCAGGAGGAGGGTCATGTGGAATGCAATGTGGTTTGTACAAAGCCAGGAAAGGGACAGAGGACAGACTCTCAGCTGCTGGAGAGAACTAACATTGCAGAGAAGAAAACAAACTGAGGAAGCTGGCTAAGGTGGGAGCGTACAGGTTACTGCTATTGGGTTTAGACATAGAATGAGGAGCGTGTATCTCGTAAAATAAGAGAGAGACACTGACTTTTGTTAAACTGTAAAGGATGACAAGGTGATGTTCAAGAAAAATCAGTCTTGTGGGTACTCCCAAGGCCTATTGCCTAATATAAGCAGTTCCTCACTTTGGATAAATAGAATCTTCTTGCTGCTGCTGCTAAGTCACGTCAGTTGTGTCCGACTCTGTGCGACCCCATAGACGGCAGCCCACCAGGCTCCCCCGTCCCTGGGATTCTCCAGGCAAGAACACTGGAGTGGGTTGCCATTTCCTTCTCCAATGCATGAAAGTGAAAAGTGAAAGTGAAGTCGCTCAGTCATGTCCGACTCTTAGTGATCCCATGGACTGCAGCCTACCAGGCTCCTCCATCCATGGGAGTTTCCAGGCAAGAGTACTGGAGTGGGTCACCAGGGCCTTCTCTAAGAATCTTCTTACATTCATTCATTTTCAAAGTTTAAAAAATTTTCATGTTTGCTATCATCACCTTTGTGAGGAGGATTAGGAAGATTAATCCCCATTGCAGATGAGGAAACTGAGGGTCAAAAAAGTTTAATTTTCTTGATATATGAATAGCCAAAGAAGCTCATGAAGGGATAACATCATTAGTTATATGGAAATGGTAATCACAGTGAGATACCACTACACCCCTTATAATGGCTAAAATAGTAAAGACTGACCATACCAAGTATTGACAGGTTAAACAACTCAAATCTCATATTAATGGTGTAGTATGAAATGGTACGATCACTTTAGAGAAGTCTAGCAGGGTTTTTTTTTTTTCTTTTTTAAATAGTTAAACATACTCTTATAGTGTGCGTTAGGAATTCTACTCCTATTTACTCAAGAGAAGTGAGAACATATGTTCACACAAAGACATATATTCATCACAACTTTATACATGATAGCCCCCAAAGTAGGAAAAAATGCCCACCAACAAGCAAACAGATAACAATTTTGTGGCCTATCCATACCATGAGATACTGCTCATAAATAAAAGGGAACAACCTGATAGATGCAAAAACGTGGATGAATTTCGAAAACTTGCTGCGAGGAAGAAGCCTTTAGGGACTAAAGAGAACATATTGGATGACTCCTTTTATATGAAATTCTAGAACAGGTCAAACTAATTTGCAGTGAGAGAAAGCAGATCAGCTATTTCCTGAGGCTGTAGGGGAAGCAACTATTTGAGGTGGTAGAAATGCTCTATTTCTTGATGGGGTGGGATTTCCATGGGTGTGTATACATTTGTCAAAACTCATTGAGCTGAACATTGTAAATGAGTGCACTTTTTATTCATGAGTTCAACTTCCCTTGTGGTTCAGACGGTAAAGCGTTTGCCTACAATGTGGGAGACCCAGGTTCGATCCCTGGTTGGAGAAGATCCCCTGGAGAAGGAAATAGCAGCCCACTCTAGTACTCTTGCCTGGAAAATCCCATGAACGGAGGAGGCTGGTACTCTACAGTCTATGGGCTCGCAAAGAGTCAGACAGGACTGAGTGACTTCACTTTCACTTTTCTATTACAATAAAATTGATTTTAAAGAAGAAAGGAACATAACCAGCTTGCAGTTACCCCAACTAGAGGGTGGAAGAGTTAGGACAAACTTCCCAACAGTACTGCTCCAGACTGGCAGAGTGGGCTTTGAAAGAGAGACCTTGGGAGTGCATAAGCCAGTGTGCTTCAGCTTAGGTGGGCTGGTGGGGGCAGCGGGGAGAATAAGGAAAGGTGGGTGGGCTCTTAGCACAGACATCTGGTGCAAAATCAGCCACCAGAGAGCAGAAACAAACCAGCCAGAGAGTAAGTGCTTCTAGAACCAGATAGACTGCGGAAGGGAACAAAGGGGGTGGAGGGTGGGAGGTTGCAGGGTGGCAGATGGCGAAAAGAAGTCTCTGCCAGTTCCAGAGAGGGGAATAGCCTTCAAGGGTGCCCCAAACTGAGGCAGTAGCTTCTCTTTCCAGATGCAAAATCCAAAATACTTCCCAGTTTCCTCTTAGAGGAAAGACCAAGGTTCCTGTGAACTGGATTTAGAACAAGGATAGGGGTTGGGGCATGCTTTTCACTCAGGGAGGTGGGGTGGGTCAGCCCATGCAATCTTGCCTGATTTCACTGGGTTCCAGGACAGCTGGTATTGGGGTGCCTTCATTTTCTCCCCATAAAAGGGACCTACACGGGAGGATGTCATCCCCAAAACTAAGCTAGTCAGTCCAATTTTGTAAAAGAGTAAAACCATGACAGCTTCACACTCTGTGTTTCTAAGTGGCATAGTTGTTATGGGGGAATAAATGATTCCCTTCTTTCATTAATACACAGATCTTTTTTCCATTGAAATGGACCTTAATAATCTCAGCCTTATTAACTTCGCTGCCAGGGCTCTGCCCCTCTAGGGGAACAGGGAGCAGAGAGCAATCTGTTGACACGTTTATATGTTTGTTCCTTTGTAACATATAATTTACTAGCAAAAGTTCTTGACCTTCTGAGTCTCTTTCTGTAAACCAAGGGCACTGGGCTAGATCGAAGCCCAGATGGTCTCCAAAGTCCCCCTGGCTCTGACTATAATCTCCACTGCAGCCCTTTGACTTTGAGGACTGATGCAATAACAAAGTGCCAATGATTTAGCACTGGCCAGTTACCATGCACTTATTAGGCACCAATAGTATGTAATTCAGCATATTAGGGATGTTCTAAAAGAAACATCAACAGCATGATTCCTTTCCTTGAAGGCCTTATGATCCACCTAAGATACAATATTCTTGGGCAAATATTTGAGAATAATTTTATGAGGGAGAAAAATATGGATTAGTGAATCTATAGCCAAGATTTTTGACAAGGATATTTGCCACTCGTATGAATTCAAGGGATGCTGTTATTATTAACTAGAGGTGGACTACAAAATTAGGTACAAAATATTGGTCATGCATAATTATGTTTGAGATTTCAGCCTTTAAGTGGTTGGCAATTTTGCATCTAATATAGGAACACTGGCCCCAGATAGGGCCTGGATATAGCAAGGCCTTTTTTTTTTTTTTTTTTGGCTTCGTTATCCTTTAAAGAAATTTTAAGTAGGTTCATTACTAATACAGCTGATGACATTGAAAGGGAACATCTGCATATGACCATCCCCTTAGCACCAGCACATATGAGCCTGCGCAAAGGTTGACCCCGCCCCTGTAAGTCACCCCTTGCTGTTCTGAGGGGCTCAGCTTCAGGCTCAAGGCTTTGCCAACATGGGCAGGGGTCCAAGCCTCAGACTCAGGGACTGTGAGGCCAGAATCCAAAACGCCATGCGTGTCTGCTCTGTCAATGCAGGGAAGCTCTCGGTTAGTTTTTCCAAGTTTTCTCCACAGCTGCTCCTGAGGACAGGGCCTGAGCTGAGAAGAGGCAAAAGGTACATGGAAGAGCAACGCTGGATTTCCTTACCCTTTACTCATCTATTTTCTACCGACCAGTGACCTCAATCCAAGCAACCACTACTTTTACAACCACATCTGGTACAAAACATACAGTTACAAAAATCTCAGCTTCCACCAGAAACAACTATCATATGAGTCAGTACAGAAATAAAAAATCTATTTAAAGCTCAGCACATAGCAAGGATGTGTGCTGGCCTTCACCAAAAACTGTACGCTCAATTGATTTGTTCCTTACCTTGAATTTCTGTCCCACATTTTCCTCCTTATAAAAATGCCATGAAAACATTGTTACCTCATTTAGAGAAATGAAAAATGATATTTATTTTAAATTATAATTTTACTTGATTTTGATTTCTTAATGAACTTCTTTTTTACGCACAGCACTATAAATGTAAGCTTCCTCATCTTACACATTGTTTTCCCTTATGGTAAATTTTTAGATTTTTTTTAAATAAAAGGGCTAAATTTTTTTTAATGAACTGAGCAGATGGGGTTAATTTTTTTTTTTTTTTCAAAATGAAAATTGCTTTATTTTCTTTCAGGATATAAAAAATAAAATATGGACTCACTGTAAGAGAACACACATACACATACATAGAAGTTCTCATTCACATTCCATCATCCGGGAGCTTTAAAAAGTCCTAAAGCCTGTGGGGGGGGGGGGGCCCACACTGTCCCTAGAGATTCTTATCTAATTAGCCTGACTTTAGGTCTAGGTAATAATGACGACTTGAAAACTGCTCAGGTGATTTAAATGTACCGTCAGGGCTGAGAACTCCCAATTTATAAAAAGGAATAAAGAAAAGAATGAATATTACCTCAACTCCCATTGCCAGGAGCTGACTACCTTTGATTTCCGATGAAGTAAGCCAGAGTGGTCACTAGTGTGGACTGCAGGGACCAGGTCAAGAAGTGAGAACACAGGTGTTTATACCTGTCAAGGAGCATCATCTGGGGTGCTCCAGGTGTCGTATCAGAAGAGACCCTCACTCCGTCCTGCCTCAGGAACCAGGTGTCTTAGATGTGTGTGGCACTGCTTGTCCCTACCTCCTAGGGTCACAAAGATGCTGGAAAAGCAAACCTCTAGGCAGTACTTAACGTCTGTAAGACAAGACTCCAGGAGAACTGAAATGAATGATGTGAAGGTGGTGGTGGATGAAGAGACCGGGGAAACTCCGCTATAACTCCAGGGCACACAGGTATGTCGTCCTCAACTCACCCAACCACCAGCAAAGAATGCGTAGGCAAACCCAGAACTTCTCCTGAGCAGAGAACGTTGGTCAGTGTGACTAAAAGCAGGGGTAAGGACCTGGAAACATAGTTGTCTAGTAAATGAAGAGAAAGATAACCATAAAGGAAAAAGCAGGGGGAGGATTTGAAGTGGAGTCTAGGTGTGGAAGAATGCAAGAAGCCCCTTGTGTCCCTGAACTTCTCACAGTGACTGGAGTTAGCCAACTGTCCCAAAAGAGTGGGACATCCCTCAGCTTTTTGTTCACTGAGCACTGGTGGGCTTCCCTGGTGGCTCAGACGGTAAAGTGCCTACAATGCGTGAGACCCAGGTTCAATCTCTGGGTCGGGAAGATCTCCTGGAGAAGGAAATGGCACCCCACTCCAGTACTCTTGCCTGGAAAATCCCTTGGATGGAGGAGCCTGGTAGGCTGCAGTCCATGGGGTCATAAAGAGTCGGTCAAAACTGAGCAACTTCACTTTCACTTCCCAAAAGATTGGTTCCCTCAACTTTTGTTCACTGAGCAAGCAAACCCAGTGGTCTGGGTTCACTGGAGTAGAGACCCAGGCTTCATCTAGTCGGAGCCACCGAGAGAGAGGAAGAGGGAAAGAAAAAACTGAATCATTTAACACAGTCATTCACCACACAGCCAAACTTCATAAAAATCTCTTTTAAATGGCTCTGCTGTTTCTCCCAAGTCCCTTGCCAATTCTCATTATTGTCCCAGAAATTCAGCTCTGGCCCTCAACTTACATACTCAGCTCAATCAATGGAGTTAACCAGCCCTGCTCATCTTTAAAAACAAGTCAGTGGGTACATATAACTAAAAGGTGCCCTTGATGTTTCACACCTACACACATATCTTCCAAGTATTCACCCCACGGAACACATTTCTTTCTAGGCAGGATGTGGCAAACACTGTCGGTGCCTATTTGGCCATGCTTCCCCAGACTTCCTGGCCAAAAGAAGTGTTCCTAGGCTCTGGCAATGAATTGAGATTGGGCCAGGTCAGTGGCTCCCAACCATTTTTTTAAAAAAGGTTCAAAGCAAAATTGAAGGGAAAGTACAGAGATTCCCTTTAGACCCCTGCTAGCTACCTCTCCTCACACACACACAGTCTCCCCTGTTATCCAATCTTCCATATCTCAGTCCCAGCCCTGAATTTGTGGAGCAGGTATTCTGAGCACTGAAGCACACCTGGAGAGAATACACTGTGTTTATAGAATGTGTTTATAGAATGAGAAGATTAGGGGTGTAGAGGACCAAACATGGGGGCTTAAGGGTCCAGGCCAAATACTTTCCAGGAGGTCAAGGATTACTCGGGTAGCAGAGTAAGATGGTGGTGGTCCTGGGAACAGAGCCCTCATCTCCTGATCACCCACCCCCAACCCCCCAGCAGCCCTGCCTGTCACCCTGGGGCTGTAGCTTATTTGTCCTCAGCCTGAGCCATGCTGGGATGCCTTGAACTGCCATTGATACCTGCTGTCAGTGAACTATTCACCTGTTTGTATCTTATCTTCCCAACAACAAAAGTGCAAGTTTCTCAGAAGCTGAGGTCTTGACACCCCTGACTTGGGACCCCACCGTGGCACCCATAGCCCGCTCGATACCCAACAGTCAGTCTGATTTCTAAGCAGCTGATGTAGTGAAGACACTAGAATGCCGTCATGGGCTAGTGAGATGTTTGGGGAACTTTGGCACCTTGTTCTGTATTCTTTTACGTGATGGTCAGTCAGGTGTGGTCACGAGAGGAGAAAAGGGAGAGACTCAGGAAAAGACAAAGTTTATATTATGCTCACAGGTGCCAGAGACAGGAGGCCGATGCTTTACTCAGAGTCACATGGGAAAGACACCGGAGTGGTCAGGTGACAGAAGACAAGAGTGAATAGAAGGTTTAAACCATGGCCTCATTGGGGTTTTTGTGGGAAAAGCAAGGCAGGACCGGGAGAACAGTTCAGGATTGACTAACTGGAATAACGTCAGCAGGCTTTTGGTTATAGCAGTGGTCTCTAGTGGCCTGGTACCTGGTCCCAGAATGACTAAGGCAGAGGAAAGTTGCCTTCCAGATGGATGGGCCAAACAGAAGCTGTGTGGCTCTCGACTGGGTAGTTTGTATATCAAATGCAATCATCTTATGAGTACTTTGCTATTCCTAAGAATTGGCCAGTCCCGGGAGAAGCATTCTCCTCTCAGACAGGAAGGTTTTTTAAGATGTCAGAACGTAATAATATAAAGAACATATTATATATAAAATATTTTTACATATATATATATATATATTTAGGCTATTCCTAAATCACCCAGGTCAATAAGTGGGAATGTCCACAATACCCCGGAACTTGGGTCTGCTACCTCTTTATCCACTAGTTGGAAATGACGCTATGTGTTTGTATAAATAAATAGTGAAATCATAGGATCCTAGGGCTAGAAAGTACCCTACATATTCTGACATATTCAGATTTCCTCTTGTAAATGCTTCCCTTGAAGCAATCTGCCGTTTAGTTAAAGGAGAAGAGGAGGAAGAAGGAGGCCCTGAGATGTTGCCTTGGGTCTGAGTAGAGAGCCCAGTCCCGTCGCTCCGGGTCTGCTTTGCGGCATCCCCACTCTTGGAGTCTCTCTTCTAAGAGTCTCCTTGGGCTTCTGTCTGTATGGCTGCTGTGATGGGCACTGAGCAAAATAAGCCACATGTGTGGTTTCCATTCCCTGGATATTGGCAATGTGAGAGAGACCCTGATGATGAGATGGAGTTGAGACATGTATGTAAACAGTGGAAGTACGGGACACTTGAACGCAAGCATTTGGCAGGCTGAAAAGACAGGAGCAGGGGTGGCCTTAGCAATGGTGGCAGGGAAAGGACGTTGGACCCAGGTTCTGACTCTGCCACCAACTAACCGGGCAGTTTCAAGAAAACCTCTTCCATTTAATTTTCTCATCTTCAAATTATATGATCGGATAAGTTGATCTCAAGGTCTAGTTTTTAGTTCCTCTATTCTGAGACTCTCCAAATTTGGGTATAGGAATGGAGAGCAATGAGGTAATAGCAATACTAGTAATAGTAGCAACAATATAACAATGGACAACATGTACTGAATGTCTCCAGTGAACCCAGATGCTGTCCCACATGCTTTACATGTTCATTTAATCTTACAGTGATGTGAAGATGTGCGTAATGTTCTCTAACCCCATTTTACAGATGAGGAAGATGAGACCTAGAAAAATAAAGCACTCAAAGTTATATATCTAGGAAGCACTGCAGCCAGGATTTGAGCCCAGATGGACTGACTGTGTCATTAAGAAGGCTGGTACTGGTGTCCTAGTCTCTATGGAGGAGCTGGAGTGCTGTTATGTCTAAGAGTCTCGGGCAGTGGAGGCCTGGCTCCTGGGTTCCCAAGCCTGGGGTACAGCTCAAGTGCCAGCAACAGCAGAAAGAGGTGGGGGAAGGAAGAAGAGGAGGAGGCTGGCTATGCTTCTGTTTAGGGCACACACATACCTTGCTGATTAGCAACGATGGGAAAGGAAACACACACTGAGGGCCCTTGACAGCTTAATGGGGTTTTAGAAAAATACACATCTATATTTTTAAACTTTTTTTTTTCCATTGGAACATTTTTAGCTTCAAGTTCTGGACTGAAATAGCAGCTGTCTTAGATAACTCTTCATCCTTAGGCTCCCACGTTTGGAAAAGGTCTTAGCCCAGCCTGGGGTGAGGTGGGGCAGGGGAGAAACAGAGGAAGAGGGGGGAGGTGACAAGGTTAATATAATGTCTCACACATACATAGTAGACGCTTAATTGGATACTGGATGGATGGGTGGATGGGAAGATAGGAGAAAGAAGGGATATGATGGGAGAAAAAGAAAACATATTTACCCATGACATTCTCCTGAGAATTAAAAGTAGACTCCCTGTAGAGATCTACTCACCCTGCTTAGGGTCACAAGTGAAAAGCTGACACTTCATCAGAGCCTGGCCTCTTGGAAGCAGTTTAAATCAAGCCTGGAGAAAGAAGGACTCTCACAATTCAGTTCCCATCTTACAGCCTAGTCTCCAGTCACTGCTCACATCTTCTGACCATTCTGAACCACTCACATCTTTCTTAAACACAGTATGGCAGATTCTAGAGTTTGGCTTGATTAACATTGATTCCAGTACCCTTCTGTCTTGGCTTCTTCTACTTACACAAAGTGGAAAAAGAAATACACAAATCCCCACCTGGTCTTGCAAGTAAGAACCAGGTTGATTATACCATTCTAGCTGGTTCAAGTTAGGCAGAAGTCCTGGAGAAAGGTTTCCTATTGACATAAATGGGCAAAGTTTTGTCTATTGTGTCCCTCTTTTTCCTGCCTAGAATTCTGATGCAATGTTCGGCAGTTTGGCAACCATTTTATGATGAAGAGGACAAAAGTTTTGAGCTAAGAATGGCAGAACAGGAGGACAGAAAGAATTGGATCCCCGGTGGCCTCATTAAACTGCCACATCAGTCCTCAATTCTCTCCCTCTAGTCTTCCAGTTATCTGAGAAAGATGAACCCCTTACTTAAGCCACTCCGGGCCAAACACAGTCTTAACTGATAAGTGATAAAATTAAAGCCTCCATACCTTTGTCCATGGAACTCCCCCTGACTAAACTGCCTTTTCTTCCAGTGAACTCTCATCTAAATCTCTGCAGACTTCCCTGAGCCCCTCCCTTCCTCTCTAGGCTCCTCTCCTTTTGAATGCCTACATCACCTGTGGAGACCTCTCCTAGCATTTGCACTGTGGTCATTTATGTATACATTATGTAGAGAGGAAAGTAGAGAGGAAAGTGAAAGTGAAGTCGCTCAGTCGTGTCCGACTCTTTGCGGCCCCGTGGACTGTAGCCTACCAGGCTCCTCTGTCCATGAGATTCTCCAGGCAAGAATACTGGAATGGGTTGCCATTTCCTTCTCCAGGGGATCTTCCCGACCCAGGGATCGAACCCAGGTCTCCTGCAATGGAGTCAGACGCTTTAACCTCTGAGCCACCAGGGAAGTAGAGAGGAGGCCTTATATAAATATCTGAAATGTAGAATTAGATTAGGGATGCCATGAGGTAGGGACTGAGCAATATGTTCTCTTACATGCTGCTACCCACCCACCCAGAATCTTTCATTTCTTCCTCTTTTGGGGCTCTATCCACCTTATGCTCAGTCATGTCCGACTCTGCAACCCCAAGGACTATACAGTCCATGGAATTCTCAAGGTGAGAATACTGGAGTGGATAGCCTTTCCCTTCTCCAGGGGATCTTCCCAACCCAGGGATGGAACCCAGGTCTCCCACATTGCAGGTGGATTCTTTACCAGCTGAGCCCAGGAAATATGGTAAGTGGTGTCAAACAGGCTGGGATCACATCTGATCTCAACCACTTACTCCTGTATATCTTCGGGCACCTGTCTCTGAACTGCTGTGGGACCTTCATCTGTAACGCAAGAATGATCATCTTCATTTTACAGAATTGTGGGGAAAGTTGAGTGCAGCGATGTATTCAAAGTGCATGGCGCAGAGTTAGACACGAGATAGACTCAATTCCCTCGCCATTCTGACTCCCCTCCCTCCCTCCCCTCTTCCCTCACATTCTAGGCACTGCACTACTTTAAGACACAAGATCGCATTAGGTATCACTTCCCTCCTCCCTTCACTCCTTAATGTGATCTACTCCAGGCTTTAATCCTTAGAGGAATTTGCAGTTCCAATACACTATTTTTCAAAGATTTATTTCCACTTTTACAACTTCAAGCTTCAACTCACAGTGATCAATCACTCCCAAATCTACAAATCCAATCTAGGGCTGACTTGCCTCCTAAATGTCCTGCCCCCAACCCCCAACTCCCTGGGGGCGTCTCCCCCTTGGAGGTCCTACAGTCCAGCTGCACTCCTCTTCCTTCCAAAGCAGGAAACACTGGATAAACATAGAGATCTGTCCAGTATCCCTGAGGGGTAGTAAGGAATAGCCAGGAGGAAAGGCCTACCCTTGTCAAATAATGGCAGTTTTAAGCCACAAGATGCTTGTCCCTAAAAAGTTGACTTCAGTTGATAAGGTGTTGAGTTATGATGCTGTGTATGCTGCTGCTGCTAAGTCGCTTCAGTCATGTACGACTGTGTGACCCCACAGGCGGCAGCGCACCAGGCTCCCCCGTCCCTGGGATTCTGCAGCCAAGAACACTGGAGTGGGTTGCCATTTCCTTCTCCAATGCATGAAAGTGAAAAGTGAAAGTGAAGTCTTGTCCGACTCCTAGCGACCCCATGGACTGCAGCCTACCAGGCTCCTCTGTCCATGGGATTTGCCAGGCAAGAGTACTGGAGTGGGGTGCCATTGCCAGCACAATGGAGTCTCTGGTCAATATTACAAACCTTGGCCCTAGAGACCAAGAAGACAGCGACCAGGCAAGACAGCATACGTTTGCAGGCTTGGCGTCTATTCGGGAAATTCTGGGCAGCAACCTTGTGAGTACTACCTTTTTCTGCACCAGGGAACACACACATTTCTCCCCTTAGGGTGAGCCTTAAGCCCCAGAGGTCCTCAGAAGCATTTCCCCGACAGGTCCACTTATATTTGCTTCTAACTGCCTAGTTTGCTCCCAGTCCATCCCAGTTCTCTGCAGCAATAACCCTGCAGTCCCCACAATGCGCTTGAGGGAGGCTTTCTATGGAAGGCCCCACCCCACCCCCATGGCCCTTCTCTCTTTCTTGGAGAAGGGGACCACGTGCCCCCAGTCAGGCCCCGTGATCCTCTCCCTCAGCGGACCCAACGCAGAAGGGCAGAGGGCAGAGGTCAGAAAATAACTCATGAGAACCAAAACAAAACCCCATTGGAGCTACAAATGGAAATGGCTTGGGGAAAAAGGGTCCTGAGATGCTCGGGCTATTAATAAAATCACATGGGCCTCAGCCCTCTTCTCCCAGGGAGCAAGGCTGGCCAGTTCATGGCCAGGCGAGTTCACTCTTGGAAAGGCCCCAATTCCCCAGATAAAATGTGCCCCAGACCATATTACTCTGAAGCCTCTCCCAGGGGTGTACACCTCTGCACCCCTGCGCCGCTCCCCGACCCCCCACCACCACGCACACACACAAATGCAACTCCTTGTCTATCAAGTCTTCCTCTTGCTGGATGTACCAATAAGGGATGAAGACACTGAACCGATGGTGGTGTATAAGGGCTTGGAGACTCCTGGGAACTTGGTCAGAGGTAACTACATCCTTGCCTTTATCTTCTGTAACCTTTGGGAAGTTTAACCACCAGGATTTTAACTATAATCCCATCAGAGACAGACAGACAGGCACCTACACTTGCTCACAGATTGGTAGGAAAAGAATCCCTAGAACCTCTTTCCCCAAATGCTGCTGTCTTCAGTTTGAGTAATTCTCATAGTTAGTGGACAATCCTAGGGAATACTCTAGAATGGGCTGCATCAGAAGAGGCCATCCCAGCTCACATCTTGGAAAATAGCATGTGAACCAATTAGCACCTCTCAGCCGTGAAGAAGCTCTGAGTCATCATCAGCTCATGACCAAGGTTCTGAGAGTGAGATGGGATCACACAGGCCCACTGTGCCCAGCCTGCTACCTTCAGGCAGAGACGCTGTCAAGCTGTTGCCTAGATGAGGCTACAGATACAGCAAAAGCCCCAGCTGGGGAAATGCTAAATTGCTCTGCATGTCTTCTGGGTCCACTTTCTTCCTGAGAGTGTCACGGCCTTGGGCTTTGTCCAGGCGCCTCACCTCCTAATACCCTCTGCACCAACTTAGCTCAGGGAATGCAGGCACAGCACCCCACCATCCCACCATCCCAGCACTCTGATGACATCTAGTTTGAGCTTGGACCCCTGAGTAAGTCTCTCACAATTTGATTCAGGAACAAGGTAGAGGCTTGTTCTTCCCACCTTTTGATGCCCTGGCAGAGCTCCAAGCACATGGTAGGCATAGAAAATTATTTGTTAGATGAATGAACAATGAGCTCATATCAACCTATTATTTCCATAGCCAGATGGCTTCAGCGTGGCCCCCTTTCTTTTTAAAGCTAGTAATTTGTCTTGATGTTGGGTGGGCTTCTGTGACCTGGAGTATAAGAAGGTTTTAGCTTTGTTTCAGGGCTATTTAGACCAGAAATATCAGACTAGGCCACTTGCACAGATAGCCTGCACACACTATAGAGTGTGTCAGTGTGGGCACCGCTGCCACCCCATCACAACAGACATCCTAAGAGAACCCCTTGCCAGGAAACCAGGAGCCCCTGGTGATGGGCAGGGTCCCTGTAAGTAGGGACCATGGAGTATGTACCATTTAGTAGGTACCAGGAGCACTACACCCCTTGTCTTTTTCAATGTGCACACCAGCCCCCTATGGGGTGGGTGCTTTTTTGATCCTCACATTACAGGCGAGGACACTGAGCTTCAGAGAGGTTAAGTCACCTGTTGAGGGTCACCCAGCTCTTAAGTGAAGGAGCCAAGATTTGGAGTCCAGACCACACTTGCTCTTTAGCTGCGCTGCCTGCTCTGAGCCATACTGCAGAACCACCAGTCACAGAGTCACAGATTGCCAACACTGGATGGACCCAACCCAGACACCTCATTTTGTGCATTAGACCCAAAGCCATTCACAAGTTAGTGGTCACACAGGGCCCACAACCCAGGCTACTATCTTCAAAGTCTGCTTTTTCCACAGACCACCTCCCTCCTTTCCTTCTTCTCTCTGGTTGCCTGTAGCTAGACTCCCACTACCCGCCCCTCCCACTGCCCTATGGTCCTTCCCAAGGCAGAAGTCACTTAGGAAGGACTGAGATTCAACACAGACCATCATTTCTGCTGGAAACCAAACAGATGACTCACATCATGGGGACTCACAGCATTAATAATTGGGTTGCCATAGTGGATGGGAACCAACTCTTAATCTTGAAAAGCTTAAAATTTCAATTGGTTGTCTCTAGCAGGGACAGCTGAGACCAAAGCTGAAAGGATAAACTAACTCCAGGGTTCTTAACCTCATCAGACCCCATGTAACATTTGTTCCTTTTGTAACAAATATTTTGTAATTCCCCCTATATTATCCTGAGGTAAAATCCATAAAGATATAAACTACCTACACACATAATCTTAAAAATTCAATTTAATGCCTTAATAATGACAAAAAAGGAGAAATAAAAGCATATATTATATATATATATGTTGTTGTTGTTGTTCAGTAGCTAAGTCATCTCCAACTCTTTGTGACCCCATGGACTGAAGCATGCCAGGCTTCCTTGTGCTTCACTATCTCCTGGAGTTTGCTCAAATTCATGTCCATTGAGCTGGTGATGCTATATAACTGTCTCATCCTCTGTTGCCCTCTTCTCCTTTTGCCTTCAATCTTTCCCAGCATCAGTCTTTTCCAGTAAATATATATATATATATATATACACACACACTCATATGTTATATGTATATTCAATTACATATTCAATGCTCACCATTACACTAAGAGATGTAATGAGAAAAATCTGGATCTCTGTATAGAATCACCATGAAACAATAGCCACATAAACAGACCGAGATCTATGTGTTGACTTCTTGGGGACTCTAATCCAGGAGCAGAGTTGCATTGGTACTGTGATTTCCCAAAGCAGTGAACACCTCTTAGTAAAGTGCTGATTGAAATCAAGTGTGATTTTCCCTCAATGTTCATAGGAATTTGGGACATATTAAAACCACACAAAAATAGTTTGTGTTTATATGCAATATGAAGTTAGAGGTTTCAGGCTCAGAGGACTGGGTTTTCAACACATGAATGTCTGGACAAACACAGGAAAGACACTGGTGGGATAAAGAGCAACTCTTTGTACAAGACTGTCCCGTGCTTTGCAGGACATCTAGTATCTGTGGCCCCCCCAAACAAACAAAAGTGGCCCCCAATTTTTCAAAACACTCCCGAAAGTAGGCATTGCCCCTTTGAGAACTATTGGGTTAGCCTTTCAGGTACCTCCTTCCAGCCCCTGCATCAGCAAATACTCATGGAGAGTCCACGACAGGTAGAGCTTTGGGCTGGGCAGCAATGCCATTGTAAGACTGGTGGCAGGGGGCAGTTCCAGAGAGGGATAAATACTGTCCTGCCTCCCCCAGCGAGGTGGGGGACAGGGGAAGAATAGAGTAAGACAATGAAGCCTGTAGGAGCCACCTGACTTTGAGCATCCTGGGAGTGGGAACTGTGAATTTTACTGACCATTTAAACTAGCAGAGGCCCTGGAGCAGGGGAGCTTGATAGGCCTTTGTTGCTTACTGGATGAAGGGAAGGCTGGAGACTGCTGAGGCTGAAGTTCCATCTGTATTATGTTGTAGAGCTAACTGAAAGAAAACATATTTTGGGGGGGAAATATTCTCTCAGTGGTGGCTGTTGACCAAGAACACACTATAGCCTACATCCCAAGAGAGAAAGGGAGGCCAGAAGTCATCCCAGTTTCTAGGAGAGCTTGTGGGTCAAAGAAACCAGAAAGACACACATAGGGCAGCCTCCTTCATCTCCCAGGATCACACTTCTCAATTCACACCAGGTCGTCCTCCGGGACGGCATTTACATCCTGCTGCCATTTACAGATTGGGGCCAAACCCACTTGCATTCTAGCCAAGAAGCAAGTACCTTCCATGCCTCCCAAGGGGCAGCAACCAATTCCAGGCTTGACCGACCTTGAACTTTTAAGGTAGAGGCTGCTCTGGCCAGAGGGAGGAGAAAGCAGAGCCTGGATATTATCTGTGACACTGAGCAGCCCATGCTTAGGGCACCAGTCAAGCAGGAGAGAAAAGCTATGTTTGGAAAGATTAGAAAAAAAAAAGTATTAAAGTAATCATCAGGGGAAACAACCAGAACTCTTGCTGCACCTTCTCGCATTCTTTTACGATTTAGTCCTAGTTTTATTTTTGAACTACATATGTGGGGTGGGGATGGGGGGTGCTATAAACCTTTTCAGGCTTAGGATGAAGTAACCAGCAGTTAATGGTTCAGGCCGTGGAGCCAGACTGACTGCCTCTCACTAACTATGTGACCATGGGCAAGCTACCACTTCTCTGAGTTTCAGTTTCTGGCTCCGTAAAATGGGATGATAATTATACTGCTCACCTCATTCGATTTTGAGAGGATTAAAGGAGTTAATATACAAAATGCATACCGAACCACACTGCTGCGACTGCTGCTGCTAAGTCGCTTCAGTCGTGTCCGACTCTGTGTGACCCCATAGACGGCAGCCCACCAGGCTCCGCCGTCCCTGGGATTCTCCAGGCAAGAGTACTGGAGTGGGGTGCCATTGCCTTCTCCAGTACATGAAAGTGAAAAGTGAGAGTGAAGTCACTCAGTCGTGTCCGACTCTTAGCGAACCCATGGACTGCAGCCTATCAGGCTCCTCCGTCCATAGGATTTTCTAGGCAAGAGTACTGGAGTGGGGTGCCATTGCCTTCTCCGACAGAACCACACTAGGCATGTTGTAAGCAGTATATGAGCACTGCTGTTAGCAATCATATTTGCCCTACTATTATTTTCACTAAGGTCTTATTCTGGCCCTAGGAGAGACAGTGGGAGCAAGGTTGTGGCGATATGCTCCTAGACCTCAAAGGAATCAACAGCACTCGGATTTCTGAAATCTGTTAAGAGGATTCAGGAAAAAAGCAAGCAGGTTCACAGGTGGGAGCAGTTTAAGAACGCCAGTGTATGCCGAATGCCTGTTCTCCCTCTTCTAGGCGGGGCCTTGATCTGGAACACTGAGGATATAGGAATAGTGTGTAGGCTAAGAAAAGTGACTGGGGAATCGCATTCCTGGAAGGGAACGTGGAAGTCGGCTGAGGATATGCAAGGAAGGTGCTTGTGTCAGTGGCTAGGCTGCCTGAGGCTGGCCTCCTAGGCGTGTGCGCATGTGCGCGTGCATCCATGGGCCTGCCACGGGTTCCTGGGGTGGCAGACTCTAGGGGCTATTGAGCAATCTAGCCCCCTAGTTAAGGAATGAACATTAACCTTGGGCCCACCCAGACTGTGATGACTTTGCTTCTCCTGAGTTTCTGTTTGCATTCAGGAATTCCCTGGAGAATTGGGTCATTTCTTCAACAGATCCGACCTTCTGCCAGGTGCTGCGCAGAGGAACTAACATGTCATTGACATGTATTAAGATCCTACTCTGTTCCAGGCCCCATTCTGAGTACATTATATTTATAACTCGGGTAATCTTACGATGGCTAAAAATAGCCATCCCTATTTTTATCAATCCAGGGGAGGAAACTGAGGCAGTCACTTAGTAACTTGCCCAGATATATGCAGGTTATGACAGAGCTGGAATTTGGAAACCTGGCTCCAGAGTCTGTGGTCTCACCTCTTAACCTCTGCCCATGGCTTCGGCCCTCCAGGCACCTGTGGAGTTGTGGACGGGAGGGGAGGACAATTCAGTAGGTGACTCAGAGAAGAGCCCCAGTGAGGCTCAACAGTGAGGCAGGGGACCTCCAAGAAAACAAATGGTTTCGCACCCAGGGTTCTCGTCTTTGCAGCTCCAAGAGAAGATGCTCTTCCAGTTCTGACTGTAGCTTCTTCTGACTCTTGCCCTGTCAGGGTTTTACCTTTTGCCATTTCCTGCTGAAGGAAAAAGGGAGGGTATAATAATCACCTCCACTGCAAAGAGGACTCTCCCCACCCACAGACTCCATGGAAATAACCTTAGAGCTTCTTTCATTGTGTCTTGGTTGATCAAGGACGAGGGAAAGACCCAGGCATCGGTGTGGTTGCTTTTCTAAGTTCAAACACTTGTCGTCTTCTGGAGCTGGCAATGACAAGTGTGGAGTTACTGGCACAATTAGCCCTGTGTGGCAGAGAGAAGGGCACCAGAAGTGACGAGGACAATATAGATTTGCCACTGTGTTTGCTCTTGGGACCTGAGCTTAGCAAAGAGGTGGTTCTTGAGATGAAGAGGGTCAGGAACTACTCACAAAAAGCCAAGCCTTAAATACACGTGAGTCTGCCCTGTGCAATTGAATTCCCATTCTTTAATGAGGTTGCTGCATAGTCACCATCAAGGAAAATGGCCTTGGTGGTTTTGAGTTCTGTTAGCTTTTGACTCCAAATTGCCTCTCCCAAGCTCCTGAGACTTCAGAGCATCCCACTTGCTTTCTGGTTCTCCATCCTGCCCAAACGCTCCACTCCAATTAGTGAAAGTTTTGGTTGCAAGCAACAGAAACAAACTATGGTGAACTCAAAAGGGAAAACCATTTCTTGGAAGGGTATTGGGTCACTCACAGAATCAACCAGAAGGCTGAAGAACAGGGTAGAGGCAGGAATCAAGGATGACATAGGCCCAGCCACCTCCATTACAGGAACAGTCAGCCAGGGCTGCTGCAGCAAACTCCACTGCTGCAGGGCCCCTTGCTGCCCCGCTGGAGCCCATCACCGTAAACACTTAGCAGCCCCCAACTCTCAGCTGCAACACCGCTGCCAGGAATTATCCCTGATAGGCCCTGGAGACTGCATGGACTCTCTAGATTCCAACTCCCTGCTCATACTCTAGCTGTCAGGGGTGAGGAGAGAGGCAGTCTCTCCCCATGCAACTTCCATAGTTGGAAAGGCCTTGCTGCTCATTGGTTTTGTTATTTCCCTGCAAATCAAAAGGAGTGAGGGGAGGTAAACATATGGAAAACCTGCCTTACTGCAGATTCCCCTGAGAGGCAGACATCGTCTCTGTTGGATGGAGAAAGGTGGCTCATTCCTCTGCCAGGGTTTCTCAATCACATAAACACATAATTTCCACTTTAGCTAAGCAAATTTAAGTGTAGTCTGTGTCATGCGCAGCCAAAAGAATCCTGACTCTTACTTCCATCTTCCTACCCATAGTTCTCAACTAAGGACAGCCTGGCCCCTCAGGGGACCTTTGGGAATGACTGGCATTTGTTTGCCAGTCAGTGAATGTTGGCTAAGGATGTTGAGCATCCTGAAAGGTGCAGCACAGTAAGACACAGTAAGAACTGTCCTTACTCAAATACCAACAGTGCGCTGTCCGGAAACACGGCAACCGCATCAACCCTGACTGGCATCACTGGTCTGTCTCTTCAACTCCGTCTACCCACTGAGGTTAGCGGTGGCTTCATTATTTTCTCAAGTCAGAGCAGAACTGTGGCTGGTTCCTCACAGTTGGCATTGGGAATTTGCCATCCCTGATTACAGACTTATTCCTTTTTTTTTTTTTTCCTGGAATAGCTAAGGAAACTGAGATAAGGAGAAGAAGCAGAGTTTATCCAAGGTCATGCAACTCAACGCAGATCCAGTTCTCTGGCCCCAGCTGAGAGCTCTTTCCACACCACCCTGCCGCCCTTGCTTGTTCTTTTCTTTGAGGCAGACTTAGATAATCCGGACTGGCTTTGAAGTGTTTCCAGGAACCTCTCTGAGAGCTTCCTGGTGATGGCTCACAAGCTGGAGGCAGGGCCCTGGGCCCCCAGGTGACACCTGCAGATGCCGGCAGCAAGAGAGAGAGAGGGACTGTCTGCAGAAGGGGCTGAATTTTGCGGGCAGCTCTGGCAGCCAGCAAAAGGGATCAAGAGGGAGCTGGAGTCTCACTCCAGAGAGGGCGAGGGCTGAGAATGATTTGCAGAGACTTGAAGCAGTTGCTTCAACCAGATAATCACACAGGAACTAATTAGCACCTTCCTTCCCAGCACAGCCCTCTGGGGGCAGGAAAATGCTCAGTGGAGAAGAGAAATCCATTAATTACTTTATCAGGAAGCACTGATAAGCACCCGAGAAAGGTATTGCTCCAAGGCTCCCAGCTAATTAAAGAGGTCTGCAGGGTGAAGGGCTGTCTGTCTCACCCCAGAGAGTAGCTGTCACTTTGAGCCTGAGCCTGGCCCGCAGCCCCAGCCTGCTAGTGACTAAGGGCTCTGCACCCCCCCCCCCACCCACCCCCTCACCTCCAGGGAGACTCTGCCCTTGCAGTTTTGCAACCCCCAGACTGTTTCAGGGAGTCTGCTGGCTGCAGTGCCCACCCCAGCTCACTGGAGAGTGAGGGGTCCTCAGGGAGGCGGTCTGGGTTATTTCCCAAGACGTCACACAAAGAATGCCACGAGGGTTTGAGGTGGTGCATGCCTCCTCTCACTGGCGTTATCATCATTCCATTTTGTGGAGGAGGAAAATGAGGCTCAGAACACGTAAAATGTCTAGTCAGGGACCGCTTGGGTAGGAAGATGCCAAAGCCCAACTTGAACTCAGATCTCTAGCACAAAGTCTCATGTTATTTCCCTCATGCTCTGATATCACTCTGTAGGGTCCAGAGAGAATGCTTGCAGCCAGGCAGCCCTGGGCTCCAGTCTTAGGCTCCTTCCTTCTTTGGTGCTTAGGGCCAATTCCTTCATTTCTTTGAGCCTTGGTATCCTCGCCATATGTCACAAGATGACACAGAGATCACCTAGAACAAAGGCTGGTGGTGCATTATTTAATGCACCACCGTCTTCCCGGGTGGCTCAGATGGTAAAGTATCTGCCTGCAATGCGGGAGACGTGGGTTCAATTCCTGGGTCATGAAGATCCCCTAGAGGAGGGCATGGCAACCTATTCCAGTATTCTTGCCCAGAGAATCCCATGGACAGAGGAGCCTGGTGGGCTATAGTCCATGGGATCGCAAAGAATCAGACATGACTGAGTAACTAACACTTTCACTTAATGCACCAGTTTTCAACATGATTTTTAACTGCAAAAGTTTCTGTTCAAATGCAGTCTTACAGAGATGCCCAGTGTACAAATAGCTAAAAGTAGAACTTCTCTGGAAGGAGGGTGATGCGTGGCTCAACCCTACTCCCCACTGCATTCTTCTCTGCACCGGGAATCCCTCAGAGCACAGCTGGACAACCTGGATCTGAGACGAGCAGGACACTCTGAGGTCTCAAGGGTCTCTGCGTGAACACATTTTTTATAGTGTCCTTTTAGCTCACAGAGGACAATAATAGCCGGCCATCCTCAGCCCATATGTTGAAGCTCTTCTCCCAGAAATGGCTAATGGATTTACACAAACCCCTTCTGCCTTGTTCCCAGATGGTTACCTGGCCAGGGAAGAGGGAGGAAATGTTATCTGCATAAATGAGACCAAACCTGTGACCTTGGCAGCAATTGCTTAGGCCCCAGGCTAGGCAGCCATGCATCCTCTAAGGTGATAGATGTCTACATTTTGGGTAGACACATTTCTTTCTGGCCTTCTCAGGAAGCAAATCATCACAATAATAATAGCATATTGCACTAGACAATGATAGAATGGCCTAGAGAGGGTGGGATGCCTTTCCTAGGGACATATTCCAAGACAAGAGCTGGGTTGGGAATGGCTGAGGCCTGGGTCCCAGATGGTAAAATGTTAGGAAAACACACCCTGATTTCTCAGAAGACGTGTGGAGTAGAGACCATCACCCTTGCAAAACCCAATTGTGGAAATTTCCTGGATCCAGAGTTAAACGTTCATTTCTGTTATTTACCAAAGGTGGCCCAGAATCAGTAGCTGTATTGACCTTCTTGGAGGTGGGGATGGAGGGAATGGGATGGGAAAGGAACATGTGTAATGGATTCTTCCTGCTGGGGATTCAGTTGTGATTATTGTTATTATCACAGCTGGCCATTATAACCCATGGATATTTGAACATCTTCCTCTGCCATCTTGGTTGCTCAAAATTCAACTAATATCAATGGAATGTCCACATGTTGACTAGGTGTCTGGTACTTGCTGGGCACATCTTAAGTATTACTTCATTCAATCTTCAAAACTTTCCAGCAATTCAGGGACTCTTTTTACAATTTATGGACATGAAAGTGAGGCTCAGAGAGGCATGGGGCCATAGCCTTGGCCTCACAGCTATTGGGTGCCCAGGTCTGTTGAGGTTAAATCCAGTGTTCTTTCAAGCCTTCTCCATCAAAGTTTTCCAGAAAAATCCCACCTGTGTTCTGCTATTCTAGATACTGTCCAGAAAAACAGCCTAGAGGAGCAGAACTGGAGAATGGGCAGACCTGAGTTCTAGTTGGTTCTAATTTTAACCAGCCACCCCCTTTCTCTAGGTCTCCGTGTTCTCATCTGTGAAGCAGAGGGAGTGGTTCTCTAAGCCACTTCCTGCTCTGCTCGCTCCACCCCATGGCTGCCCGTGCATATCTGAGGCCGCTGTGCTTGCTTCTGCATCTCAGGCTGATGTGTTTAATGTGTCCATGGGCTCCCACGGAGGGATGCCAGGCCTGCTTCCTCCATCCCCTTGAGCGGTTGCTACTCGCCTGAATTCCCAGCTCAGCAGAGACCAGTCAAGCTGCATTCTGGGGAAGTTAGGAAGGAGTCACCTGGAAGGTGGCACGGCCCCCTGGTGGCTGTGAAGGAGGCAACCACAGGTGCCTCCGCGGAGGGCTTGCTCCAGCAGCCATCTGCAGTGGGTGCTCCCACACCAGGAGCCCAGGGGATGTTTTCATGAAGTCAACACACCTGTCCCTGAGAGCATCAATGCCCCCACCCTGTTCTCAGCAGTAGAAGAGTCGCTGGACTGAGGCACAGACAAAGGCAGTGGTGAGGCAGAAGGGAACCACTTTGAAAGGTCAAGTCAGTTCCAGGAGTTTATTAGTAAAAGCAGGCACTTGGAGCTGTCAGGGGCACAATACAAGCAAAACAGCCATGGTCCCTGCCCTCGTGGAGCTTCGTGTGATAAGGGGAGGAAACAGACAATAAACAGGTAACTAACCAACTAGCTAAATATGTGATATCAAGTTGAGGAAAGTGCTAGAAGTCAGAAGCAGAGTGAATGGAGGATAGAGGGATGGGAGTGACTGTGGGAACTGAGGGGCAAGCTTCTACTGAAGCAAAGTTGTCAAGGAAGCTCTATTTGAATTCAAAGTCAAGGAGCCAGCTGGACCAAATTTTGGGGGAAAGCCTGAGGCAAAGTCAAAAGCCCAACACAGGGGTCAGCAGACTTTTCTCTGTCAAAGCCAGATAGTAAACACAGGAGGTGTCATAGTCCCCAGTGGTCTGTATTGCTAGTGTTCTAATAAAACTTGACAAAATGGAAGCAGTCTTTATGCTGTCAGCTGGTGCCCTAAAACAAGAAAGCACTGGGTCTGTGTCAGGAAAGAAGGAGGCTGGTGTTAGCCAGCCTCAGCTCATTGTTAGGGAACGAGGAGGACAGGGTCTCAAGAGAAAGAAGAGAGAGAGAGGAGGAAGAGTGTGGAGAACTTTGTCCATCAAGATAAAGAGTTTGACTTTGTTTCTAAAGGCACTGGAATGCCATGGTAAGGTTTCAAAGCAGCAAAGAAACATGATTTGGTTTTTATACTTTTAAAAAGATTACTCTGGCTGCTGTGTGGAAAAAGAATTGGAAAGAGGAAAGAAGGGACACAGGAAGACCCTTAACCTTGTACAGTAGTTGAGGGAAAGACACTGGAGGCCTGGCCCTTTGGGTGGGATCAGGAACAAAGGCAGGGACATGGGCTGCTTTGGAAGTGACTTCGAGTCATGTCTCACAGGGGTCAATGTTAAGACCTCACTCTAGTTGACTGTTTTTTTCCAAATGATAGGGAATACACAGAGATAGTCTATAAGCTACAGTCAAAGCTATGGTCTTTCCAGTAGTCATGTACAGATGTGAGAATTGGACCATAAAGAAAGTTGAACACTGAAGGATTGATGCTTTCAAACTGTGGTGCTGGAGAAGACTCTTGAGAGTCCCTTGACAGCAAGGAAATTGAAACAGTCAATCCTAAAGGAAATCAGCCTTGAATACTCACTGGAAGGACTGATGCTGAAGCTCCAATACTTTGGCCACCTGATACAAAGAGCCAACTCATTGTAAAAGACCCTGATTCTGGGAAACATTGAGGGCAGTAGAAGAAGGGGGCAACAGAAGATAAGATGGTTGGGTGGCATCATCAACTCAGTGGACGTGAGTCTGAGCAAACTTCAGGATATAGTGAAGGACAGGGGAGCCTAGCGTGCTGCAGTCCATGGAGTCGCAGAGAGTCAGACACGATTAGCGACTGAAGAATAACAACAACATAGTATCATCTCCCAAACTGAGGAAGTCAATAGCTCCTTTGGACAATGAACTGCCAAACTGATCAAAGAAAATTGCGGGGAAAACTTTCATAAAGCTATGGAGGAAAAACCAAACATCAGATGAAATGTAGAGGCACTCACAGTTCCGGTGGACAAAAAGAGAGCAACAGAAATTACAGGCTGAGGAGCTCCAAGCCATCGCCACCACCCAGGAAAAGCATCCAGGAGACGTCACATGCCATCACTGCAGAACTGGTCCCCAAGCCAGTGAGGCCCATTCAGAGTATGATTAAGCAAACGCAAGCAACATTTGACCCTGGCCACCAAAAAGAAGCCAGACTGAGGACAAGACAAGCCAGAAGGATGGAGGCTGCCCCATATCTCTGATTCCATGTGATCACCGATTGTAAGACATACCATAAGTAACAGATTTGGGGCAGAAAACCCTATCCCATCAAATATACACCCTGATAATAATGAGACATATCCTAATTTCATCCACATTCCATAGTGAAAAATGTGTCCCTGAGAAGCCATGTTATTTAACTGAGAGCCTACTTTGCAGCAGAAATCTTATAACCTCACTTTATTCTAATAACAATCCTCTGTAGAAAACCACAAGTTTGATAATTTGCTCGGGTTACCTAACACCCTAGCAAGTGGCAAAGCTGGAGTTCAAGTTCGAAATCAGCTGTCCTCTAACTGGGATAACAAAGGACATTCCAGAGGGTAATCAGGCAAAAATAGTAATCAGGAAAGTCCTTTCCAGATCTTCAACTTCCGTGGACTGTCTTTCCTAAAATGGAATTACCTAAGAACAAGACAGAAGTTATATGCTTCGACTCTCCCCACTTTGCAAAAGAGGGAGGGGACACAAATTAGGGAACAATTCTCTGGAAGTTTCCATAGCCACAGAGTCTGCAATACTCTTGCAATGATGGTGGGAGCAATAACAATTTTCACTTAATGACTTTGCTTTTCTTTCCTACTACTTCATCAAAGAATGCGCACTCGAGGAAGAGTCCTATGAGAGCAAAGAGAAAACATATTGAATGTTAAAAATAGCTTTCTCCATTTATTTAAATGTGATCAATAACATACTCTGAAGCATCAAAAATAATATGTCGAGATAGAAATCTGTGGAAGAAGTGGGAATAGTTAACACACGTTCAAAGAGATAAAAAGATGCAAAATTTCTGAATGTTAAATGAGCTTTTTCATACATTTTTAAGTGGATAACAGTGGGTATTAAATCATAGATGGTATATTTCATGGGATAAATTTAAAAGTGTGAGGTAACATCTAGTTTTAAATGTCAATATTTATAATATGCCAGAAATCAAACTCTTTACAGCTATTTAAGCTTAGATAAACAATTTCTAGACTTCATTTTTAATTTGTGCTGGAGGCGAGAGTGGATAGTTTTAGAAACATACATAATGTAGTTCAGGGCACCTACATAAGCAAGCAAAAATTCTATGCTTTCTCTCACTTCTCTTCAGTGGCCTGCAGGACCTTCCCAGCACTTGGATAATTATGACACCAAAGGCTGAGGCTTGGGGTTGGAGAAATGGGGAAATGTTGGTAACATGTTTAGTTATCAGTCTGGCAATCTAATGAACAGCATGGTGACTATAATTAATAATACTGTGTTGTATACTTGAAATTTGCTAAGATAATATATATTCTCACTACCGAAAAGTGGTTTCAAAAAACACAATGGAAAACCAAGCAACTTTTTAAAAACAATTTTGTACTTCTTTTTGGCTGTGCTGGAGCCTTCTTTGCTGCGTGGGCTTCTCTCTAGTTGCAGAGAGCGGGGCTGCTCTCTAGTTGCAATACAGTCTTCTCCTGTTGCAAAGCACAGGCTCAGTAGTTGTGTCACTAAGACCTACTTGCTCCAAGGCATGTGAGATCTTCCTGGACCAGGGATCGCAGGCAGATTCTTTACCACTGAACCACCAGGGAAGCCCAAGCAACTTTTTCTTCTGAACACTAGGAAATCGGTAGGAAACTAACCTATATTGATTGAGTACACTATTGTCCCCATTTTACTGATGAGGAATCAGCGGCTCAGAGTGGTAAATGAGTTGCTGAGAAGACTTACAGCTGCCTCATGGCTGGTTATCACTAGAGCTAGGATTCAGCACAGCTCTGTTTTCCACCAGAGCCAGCGTTACTCCATTGCACCAAGCCACTTCCAAAAGTCAGAGAAGAATCTGGGTTCACACTATTTTATTTCATCCTCTGATCAAAGTGATGTAAGCCACAAGAACCTTCCCAGTCCTTTCCTCCAGTCCTCATAACATTCCCCAAGGCCAGGGACATGACTGCCCTCTGGCGCTGGGGCAGACAGTTGGAGGTCAGTTGGCTGGCTTCCAAGAGAGCGAGGCTAAGCCTCCTCCTCGCTTCCTCCCACTTCCCTCTCTGTCCGAGCTCCACCATGAGCCTGTCCCATGCTCCCACCCCTCCCGAGCCCCAGTAATCAAAGAAAGGTAGGAAAACAGTGGCGAGCCGGAACCCCTCGGGCTGAATGGGGATTTTGGTCGGATGTTGAGTTTACCTGGAATGCCCCGGTGCTATTTTGGGAAGGCAGACATCCTAGGGAAACAATGAAATGGAAAAGAAAACAGCTAAAGCAGAATCCAGAGCTCAGTTTTGGCCAGACCAGCCCCACATAACCTGGGTAGGCCCCCAGGAAGCCCAAGTCAGGCCTGTGAAGGGCTGGGACTGCAAGTAGCTGATTTACTGGCAGGGAAGTGGGGAGGTAAGAAAAGGGTCCCGAGAAGCCCCCAAGTCAGTGATGGGAGCACAGTCTGGCCTGTCGGAATTTCTACTCCATTGTTTATAAGCTGGGTGACCTCAGGTAAGTAGCCTCATCTAGAAGATGCACAGACTGCCAGCAGTTGCCCTGGGGTTTCTGGGAGAAGCCAATTAAATGATGGAACTACATCATGTTTTGTTGCTACTAGAATGCTGACCAATACTGGCTATTCCTTCCTGAGCTCCAAAGGGACTAGTCAATACTATGTAAACTGTGATTGTCCTTCCATCTCATGTCTCCAAGGCCCAAAGAGCATAGACATACCCGGCATGCAACTTCTCCAGGAACCAAGAGATGAAGCATTTTCCATGTTAGTCCCTTTCCCACCAAGGCTGGGGGAAGCTCCTTTCTGAGGTGGGTCTGAATTTGTGCACTAGAGCAAACAGAAATAATATAATAGAAATGAAGGACTTAGACATGTTGATATTTATTTCAGGTGAAAAATGTTCAACTCTTGGCTTGTGTGACAAACTTTTCATCAAAGGGCCAGAGAGAAGGAGTAAAAAGAGAAACATTACTTTTTTTTAAAATTGGAATATAACTGTTTTATAATGCTGTGTTAGTTTCTGCTGTCCAACAATGTGAATTAACTATATGTATGTATGTGTGTGTGTGTGTGTATATCCCCTCCCTCTTGAACCTTTCTTCCACCCACTCCCTCCCCACAACTCTAAGTCATCACAGAGCACCGAGCGGAGCTCCCTGTTCATGTACCCGGTTCCCACCAGCTATTTTACACATGGCAGTGTGTCTATGCCAGAGATTGGGGGTGAAATGGAAAAGACAGGCAGAACTAGCGCTGGGGAAGATGTAGAGAAGTCAGAACCGTCATACACGGCTGGTGGGGACGTAAAATGCTACAGCCACTTTGGGAAACGATTTGACAGTTTCTCAAAATGGTTAACATGGAGTTATCATGTGACTCAGCAATTCCACTCCTAGGCATCTACCCAAGAGAAATAAATACATGTGGTCACACACAAACTTTTCCATGAGTATCCATGGCAACAGGATTCCTGGTAGTTAAAAAAGAAAACTGAACCAACCCGAATGTCCATCAACTAATACATGAATACACCAAAGCGGGATGTCCATACAATAGAATATTATTCAACAACAACAAACAGAATAAAGACGGATGCATGGTACAACATGGATAAACTGTGAAAGCATTGTGCTAAGTGGGAAAAAAAACATATACAAAAAACAGCCACATATTGTATGATTCCATTTATATCAAGTGTCCAGAATAAGCAAACCCATAGAGACAGAAAGGAAGAGGAAATCAGGAGAGACTTCCTTTTGGGGTGAGGAAAATGTCTGGGATTTATGAAGTGGTCATGGTTGCACAACTCTGAATAGGCTAAAAACCACTGAACTGTGCATTTTAAAAGGATAAATATTATAATAGGTAAATTGTATCTTAGTAAAGGAGAGAGAGAGCAAAAGATTGGGAGATCTCAAGTCCGACATAAAAAGTAATAGAATTTGCTTTAAAGAAACAGGAGGACTTCCCTGGTGGTCCAGTGGTTAAGAACTTGCCTTGCAATCTAAGGGACACTGGTTTGATCCCTGGTCTGGGAAGATCCCACATGCTGCAAAGCAACTAAGCCTCTGTACCACAACCAGTGAGCCTGTGCTCCAGAGCCCATACTCCACAACAAGAGAGGCCACTGCAATAAGAAACTCTCCCACCACAACTAGAGAGTAGCCCCCACTTGGCACAACTAGAGAAAGACCCACCACAGCCAAAATAAAGAAATTAATTAATCCTTAAAAAAAAAAAAAAAAAAAACAGGAGAGGGACTTCCCTAGTGATCTAGTGGCTAAGACTCAATACTCCCAATGCAGGGAGCCTGAGTTTGATCCCTGGTTGGGGAACTGGATCCTGCAAGCCAACTAAGGGTTCACATGCTGAGACTAAAGGTCCTGCATGCCGCAACTAAGACTCGGTGCAGCCAAATAAAAAAAAAAAAAGAAAGAAAGAGGAGAAATAAAAGACAGCTTGCACTAATGAGACTTCTGATTGTAGGGAACAATTATCTGATTTAAAAATAGTTTACAAGTTGGGATCAGTCAGTGGGGAGAATTTAGGAGAAACTTGGGAAAGGGACACCGCATCCCTTATAAGCTCCCTATGCATAGTTTGGATTGTAGCCTGGCATCTTCCCATGCATATTATATAGTATTTTGGTTCCAAATGGACCCTGCAAGACATAATCTATTTATTACAGATTTATTGGGAGTGTACTGTATGGTACACATCATCCTAGCGTGGTGGGAAAAGAACGACTGAGACAAATCCAAGAACTGCCTCCTGGCTGTCCCTGAGCCCTCCAGCCTCTGAGCTCATATTTCCCTTTAAGTCCAGGTTACCTGCCTAGCTCTCCCACCCCACTAGCAATTATCTGCCCTGCCCAAACCCTGGGACTTTGGCAGCACATTGCTCTCAATCCGCTGTCTTGTTTACAGTGAATTCTTTTTTTTTTTTTTAATTTCCAGTGAATTCTTGATCAGCACACTCATAGATCTGCCACCTGGAGCCACCACCTGCTCTCCATGTGGCTTCACCCTACACATGGCATGTCCCTCTCCCCCCAGTCCCGAAGTAGTACTAGCGCAAAACTACTGGTCTATCAATCTTTATCATTTAGTAGAAATAGCAGGGACAAGATAGATCAGAGGAAGAGGAGCCAGCAGGTGCCATGCTTCCTTTGTGATCCTGCTCTCGGACCTTCTCATCAGCTCACTTTTCCAGTCCTCACGGCCTGAACCCACTGCTGATGTTTAGACAGAGAACTGCCTCCTCTCTTCCTCCTCTGCTCCCCTCTTCTTGACTCTGCCACCCCTCAAGAGAGAAGACCCCAGACACCTTTCCTATTGAGCTTCCAAGGAGCCTTCACTAATTTAGGTTGCTGTATTGGATGGGCAATTTAACTCTCCTTTCCCCCAGATCCTGTCCCATCCAGCCAGGGTGCAGTCTGTGCGTAGTCTAGGGGATAAGAGGAAGGGGAAAACACAGTTGCCAAACAGACCACTGTTTTCCAAACCACTTCTGACAATGGTCACTGGCCAGCTGTTCACCACAGTATCTGTCTTCAAAGGTGCAGGAACCAGACAAGTAAATGCTGCCAGGTGGCCAACTGTGGGCCAAGTACAGTGCCTTGGCCAGCCTCAAATTCCCAAGCAGCACATTTGTGTCATGCACTCTACTGTTGCCTCCCAGGGCCTAGGTGATGAGAGAGTCTTGTTTTGGTGTGTTGGTTTCCTAAGGCTGCCATAACAAACTGCCACAAACTGGCTGCCTTAAAACAACAGAGAAGTATTCTCTTAGAGTTCTAGAGACTAGAAGTCCACAATCAGCGTGCTCCTCAGGGCCATGTACCATCTAAAGTTTCTAGAAGAAAATTTTTCCTTGCCTCTTCCAGCTCCTGTAGGCTCCTAGCATTCTGTGGCCGGTGGTCATATAACTCTAGTCTCTCGGTCTCTACATGGCCTTCCTCCCCGTGTCTCTGTGTCTCAAGTCTTCTCCTTCCTTTTGTAGGAAACTGTCATTGGGTTAAGGGTCCACCCTTGAGATCCTTAACTAAATCTGCAAAGACCCTATTTCCAAATAAGATTGCATGCATAGGTTCTAGGAGTTAGGACTTGGTCATATCGTTTGCATGCTAAGTCACTTCAGTTGTGTCTGACTCTTTGCAACCCTGTGGACTGTAGCCTGCCAGGCTCCTCTGTCCATGGGATTCTCCAGGCAAGAATACTGGAGTGGGTTGCCATGGCCTCCTTCAAGGGATCTTCCTGACCCAGGGCTCGAACTTACGTCACTTGCATCTCCTGCATTGGAAGGCATGTTCTTTACCACGAGCACCACCTGGGAAGCACTTAATTCAATCCCAGTGCACCTGCTCTGGGGCTGCTTTAAAATTCTGGCTTGTTAATTTCATGACTTTAAAAATGCTAGAGTGGGAACTTCCCTGGTGACCTAGTGGCTAAGACTGCACTCCCAATGCACGGGGCCTGGATTTGATCCCTGGTCAGGGAACTGGGTCCCATAGGCTGCAAACGAGAGTTTGCCACAACAAAGACTGACGATCCTATGAGCCACAACTAAGACTTGGTGCAGCCAAGTAAATAAATAAAATGAATATTCTGAAAATGCCATTTAAAATTTTTTTAAATGCTAGAGAGGAAGTAAAGTAGAGGCAAGTAAAGTAGAAGGATTGTAGGCCCAGGGTCAGGGCAGTGGGAAAACAATGGATATAATCGCAGAAGGCAGGCAGGCTTGCCAATAGGAGTATCTTGCCCCTCCTCCTTCCTTCCATTTGTCACCCCTCCCCTCTTTGCATGCTTCCTGGCTCTTCTCTTCTGGATGAAGAAAGAATAAGCCATCTCCTTCCTAAGGCATCCAGTGGAGCTGACCAGAGAACATGACAGAAACTGTAAGCTCAGGAGCTTAGCTCTCCCAACCTGAAAACATCCATCTTCTCTTGCCTTCATCTGCTGAACCCTGGCCCTCACCCCTGTGGCACCTTGACCCCCCCCCCCCCGCTGCCCCAGTCCTGTTGAGTGGATGAGCACAGTAGATGGAGTGGGTGAAAGCTATAAGCCAGGAATTTGGGGTGTTTTCCTAATACTTGCTCCCAGGTCCATAGAACTGAACATATACCCAGTTCTAAAGGGGTTGGGGAGGAAGGGGTGGTGGCTAAAGGGTAGACTCTGGAGTCCAATTGCCTGGGCTCGAATCCCAGTGCCGTTTTCTTGCCACTTTTGGGCAGGGGAAAGGGAGTTTCTCTCTCTGAGCCTCTCATCTGTGGAGTGGGGGATCTCTGCCACACACAGTTGCAATGTTTGAATGAGGCAGTGCATGTAAGACACATGGCCTGGCACAGAGTAGTTGCTCAATAAACACCTACTGCCATAATTAAAGGAAAATTAATCCTAATGGTGTTGGTTCAGAAATTAATGAAAGATCCCAGTTGCCTCGTTCAATGAGGCACTCCCAGAAACAAAGTTTTCCAAGTTTACAAAGAGGTTGGGATTGAGAAGCATGTCAGTTCTGCAGCCACCGAAGTGCTGACAAGGCAGCAAGAGCCCTCTCCCTCCTGGTTTGCAGGGGAAGTTCCTCTCTGTCAGGGCTGGCCGCGCAGCCCAGAGATAAACACAATGGGCTCGAGGTGGACATTGTTCGCCAACAGGCCTGGCCCCAGCCCAGCTGGGATGAGCGTTCCCTTTCTAGCGTTCCAAGAGGCCACAGTTCTGAAAGATAATTACAAATCAGCTCCCAGTGGCAGAGAGAGAAAGGTGCTGAGTGTGGAGCAGACAGCGCGGCCCGGCTCTTCATTAAGCACGGACCCCTCTGCATGGTGCAGGGCACCGCCGGCAGGCTGATGGCTGTCAGCTTTGAACAGAGTCTTTGCCTCTCAATGACTTGCTGGCGACAGGGGCCAGAGAGGCTCTCCAAGGTCAGTTTTTAGAAGTCAATGGGATGCTTGACGAACCCCTTGCACTTCACCTTGTTTTACCCTGAAACTCTGAAGAGATTCCAGAAAGTCTTGGTTTCTCGCAAGGGCCCATGACACAGATCCCATGCTCACTCTCCTTCCATAATTGGAGAAATAGAGGGGCAGAGGAGCTAAGCTGCTGACAGGGTTCAGCGTGGCAGGGATCCAGGGGTCCAGAACCTCCCACCTTTGTATGCTCATCCCAGTGAACCTCATCACCCTGTGACCAGACGGAGGGATGACAGGTCTATGCCAGAGGCAAGGAATGAGGATTTGATTTGCTTCCATCCCTAGGACCCTCTAGGAGCAAGGCTGCCAGAGATGACCTAGGCTGCTGCAGTCAGGGCGCTGGCTCTGCTGACCAGAGTAAGGGTCAGGGGGTGGCCAGCAGCAGGCCTGCATCTGGTCAAGGTGAAGTTTTCCTTCTCATCTGACTTTCAGATGTCATTGTTTCCAGTTATTTCCCTGAATAGGGGGTATTCCATAGACTGGCGGGCAGAATGGACCCCGCCCAGCACCCTACCATCAGCATCGACTCTATCCTCTGCCTCCACTCACATCACACAGAACAGAAGCGCCATCTTTGCACAACGGGGCAATGGTCAGATTTGATTGGTCCAAATGCAGAACTTGACCTAAGACAGGGAACAAGTTGAGAAAGGACTTATTTCCTCTCCAGGTGTTTCAATCACAGAGAAAACTTGGAAGATATAGACAGTCATTGTCTGCCATGTATTTTGGGAACAGAGAAGGATATAGTGAGAATAAAGTCAAATCAACCTAAATTCTAACCCCAGCTCTACTACTTACTAGCTGTGTGTCTTTAGGCAAGTTAATTAGACTCTCTGAGCTTGATAAATAAGAGTACAGATGTCCATCACAGTGGATTGCTGAAAGGTTTAACTAATAATGTTGCTTATCAGGAGTCAAATACTGAGAGGTGACCAATAAAGAGTGATCCTCCTTCTTGCTTCCTGCTTAGCTTCCAAGATGAGGAGAGACTGGGGCAACAGGGTAACGTGGTCCTAATCCAATGTCTACATACAAGCAGGGAGCTTAATAGAACCCAAATACAGACAGGCTTTGAGGACTCAGGATTTTTTTCCTACCATGTGACTATATTTATTTGAGGATTTTTATGCAATTCACTTGCAGAAAAACTAAGGAATGCAGAAGAATTAAGTGAGAGTTATACTCTCATGTGACCCACACAAATTCTACAATAGTCGCAGGGCCTGTGACCTGGATAATGTGATGGGATGAGGCTATGCTTCCCCTGGTCTACAAGGACACTTTAAATCAGGAAGGACTTCTGTTACTTGCTTCTGCTGCAAGGGATTGTTAGAAGCCACTAGAAGGATTTGCCTGTAATCATTAGAGAAGAGCCATTGTCTCTCTGCTCCTCTGATCCCTTGAAAGCAAGAAAGGTTGCTAGAATGTGCTAGAGAAGAAAGGTCATGTGGAGTCTCATGAACAGAGACAGCAGTGCTGGTACGCAGGGAGGACAGAGGTCTGTGGGCAGCAGGCAGGTGAAGGAGGGGCAGGCTAAGAGGTGGTGGGGCTGGGCCAGCATCATGCTCTCTTGTTATTAATGATGTGGTGGTGGGTTAGTCGCCTAGTCCTGTCTGACTCTTTGCGACCCCCTGGATTGTAACCCACCAAGTTTCTTATTCCATGGGATTTTCAGGCAAGAGTACTGAAGTGGGTTGCCATTTCCTTCTCCAGGGGATCCTCCCAAGCCAGGAATTGAAGTTGGGTCTCCTGCATTGCAGGAGGATTTTTTTTTTTTACCAACTGAGCCAAGATGAGAAGATGAATGATGACTGGTGTATATTTTGCTTCTGTCAGGCTCCAGGCCCAGCATCACATGTTTTCTTTCCATAGCTTATTTAATCCTCGGACCATCCTAAGGAGTAGTAACTATTTATGTCTAAACCCTGTAGATGAGAACACGGAAGTTCAGGGAAGTAGAGTCTTGTTCAAGGTCATCCTGCTGCTGTGTGGTGGGGCCCAGACCCTAACACAGGTCTCTTGAAGTCCAGAGCCCCTGAGTCACCATTTCGATACTGCTTCTGCTATTATATTGCTTCTACTATCAGGCTTCCCTGATGGCTCAGTTGGTAAAGAACCTGCCTGCAATGCAAGAGACCCCAGTTCAATTTCTGGGTCTGAGAGATCCCCTGGAGAAAGGATAGACTACCCACTCCAGTATTCTTGGGCTTCCCTTGTGGCTCAGCTGATAAAGAATCTGCCCGCAATGTGGGAGACCTGGATTCGATCCCTGGGTTGGGAAGATCCCCTGGAGAAGGGAAAGGCTACCCACTCCAATATTCTGGCCTGGGGAGTTCCATGGACTGTATAGTTCACGGAGTCACAAACAGTTGGACATGACTGAACGACTTTCACAGAACATATTAGTGATTCTCATATTGAAGCTGAAAAGAGCCATAGGAACCAGCCCTCTGGGACCCAGTATGTGGTCGCTGGGCCAGTAGCTTCACCTGGGCTCTTGATGCTGTGTTGTGTTAAGTTGCTTTAGCCGTGTCCGACTCTTTGTGACCCCATGGACTGTAGCCTGCCAGGCTCCTCTGTCCATTCTCCAGGCAAGAATACTGGAGTAGGTTGCCATTTCCTTCTCCAGGGGATCTTCCTGACCCAGGAATCAAACCCATGTCTCTCACATCTCCTGCATTGGCAAGCAGGTTCCTTACCACTAGCGCCAGATGAATAGACTCTCAGACCCCACCCCAGACCTGCTGAATTAGGATCTGCATTGCGACAAGCACCCCTGGCGTTTTGCACACACCTCCAATTTGAGGAGCCCAGTTCCGGATTTCTCATGTGCTTTTCTCCAATTGCCAGTGTTCCAGGATGTTAATAGGAATGAAAGGATTTCATGGTCAAATGAGTTTAGGAAAAAGTGAGTTAAACAAAGCCAAACTGGCCTCTTTGTTCCTGGATCTCGCAGTGCCTTTAACAGGCTGATGTATATATTACGATGTGCTAATTGGGGGTGGGGTTTACAGTATTCCTCAAACTTATTTGACCCTTGAGACTTTTTTTTTTTTTTTAAGAGAAACAGCTTGCCAAACTAGTGTGCCACTTTTGGGAATGACTGATTTAGACCAACTGCCTTGGGCACAGATGTGTAAATGAGGTCCAGAGAAGTTGTGGGTTTGCCCGAGGTGGCAGTCAGCTGGTGGCTGAGCCAGGGCTGTATGTGAGGCTTGCAGGCTCTGTGGACCTCATTCTTCCCAAGGTTCTGGGCCGGGAGGCCCAGAAATTTCACTCTGATCCTGAACCATCTGCCTCCTCAGCTCTTTTTCTCGGTTGTGAGGCAGTAATCTTGCCCTGTGATCAAGCTGGGTAGGAGGATGGAGTCAAATAGTTAACCTGTGTCTGAGCTCCTCTCACGAGGTGCCCGAGATCCCAGAGTGCGCAAATGGAACGCAAAGGGAACCCAGGTGTGTCTGATTCCCCGGCCTGGGGCTCCCGCCCTCGTGGAGATAGAGATCCTTCTAAGCCGGGTCCACACCAAGCAGAGCTGGGCCTGGAGACTTTGCTATAGATGGAGCCCGGCCTCCTGGGGACAAGCGGTGGAAAGATCAGCCCCAGGGCCCCCCAAATCGTGAGTCACAACGCAACCCTTGGGAGGAAAAAGAGGCTGTGTGTATGTATGGGGCCAGGCAGGAAAGCTTCTCTGGGCATCTAGAAGGGGACAGGGATGGAAGAAGCATCCACCACCTGGCTGAGGGACTCTGGATCTCAGAGAGGCTTCTCCTCCAGCTTCTGCCAAAGGTCGAGAGGCTGGCAAAGGTTTACAAGCTGTGCATCTGTGGGCATCTCAGGGAGAGGTCTGGTGAGAATGATAAGGTCATGCAAGCAATCTTCTAGTCAGCCAAAATAAAAGGTTTATCTCTCCTGAGTGCTTCTGCCTGGACCTTCTCCTGGTCCCCCTTTATTGAGACACCCGAGACTCTTCTGTGTGGTCCTTTGAATTCAGACCTAAGCGTTATAGAGTGAGTGGAAGCCATTGTGCTCAACCAGTCACGGATGGAGCTTTTCTGGGGCAAGTAGGAGAGGAGACAGAGAAAGCATCCAACCCGCTGCCAGGCTCTGCACCTTCTGTTTTCTTCTCCCAACGGGTGGTTGAGGACGACTCCCCATCTTATAGGTCAGGAAATAAAGGCACAAAGAGATTAGGCAGCCAGCCTGAAGTTACCAAGTGAGAGGACCAAGGTGTGAACCCACAGTTTGGGGCTCTGACACCCTTAGGAGAATGTTTAGTCTGGGGAGGGGACCAGACTTGGGAGAGGAAACAAAGAGGGGGATGGCAATATCGTCCTCCCAGGAGGGGCAGTCCAGGTCTGGCCCTCCACACCTGGGCCCCTCAGACAGACCCCAGCTCAGCAGCAGGCAGATGCTCAGAGCATATGCTGCCCTGATTAAATCTGAATCCCCAGATGAAACCCATGTATCCACTCACGAAAGCCTCACAGGTGACTCCAACACAGTCAGGCTTCAGAACCAACTTCCTGGCTCTATAGGTGAGGTCGCTAAGGCCAGGGAGGGAGGGGAGGCAGCTTTCCAAGAACATACAACCCTCTCCCCAGTAAGGACCCCAGCCTAGGTCTTCTAATTCTTCATCAGCCAGACTGGCTCAGGACCACTTCTCCCCCTGAGTAGCTGTGTAACCTCAAGTCAATTAACCTCATGATGAGAGCTGTAAATGTATTTAACCTCTTTCAATGGTATATATGTTCTAGAAACCCAACCCCCATCCCAAGTTCAGCCCATTTTCTACTATATAATGATGAATAGAGAAGATTCTGAATAAGAGTGGGATTGAGAATCTGACTGTCCCTGCTCATTAAGGACAGAGCAGGACTTGGAGTGCCCTGGGAGTGTTACCTGCCTGGAGGAGTCCTGGGCAAGGACCCAAATGTCACACCAGTCACCTATGCATGGTGACTGGGGAGTGGGAGGCAGGATACAGGGCTGAGATCCACCGCTGAACTGGAAAGGCAGCCCGGAGTGGACAGTGCCATCCCACGAGGGAATGGAGGTGGTGCCACCAGGTGGACAGTGTGTCTTGGTCCATTAGAGTCCTGGCAGGTGCTCTACAGAGAGGGACCATCTCTGTAGACAAAGATGCAGAAAGACAAGTTAAACACATCCTTCCCCTCCTGCTCGTGGCTTTCCTATATAAATAAACCATTGATTAAAACCCTAGGGTACATATCCGAAGCTGTTTAACAGTGTTTTTTTTCCAGCACAGTGGGATTACGGGGGAACTTTCACTTTCTTGATCCTCCGTATCTTAGAGACTTAGCTTTTTCATAACAACCACCATACTACTTTTGTCATGAAAGAATGAATTTCAAAATGCTGGTATAAATATTTGCGGAACACCAGTCACCTATGCTTTCAAATTGACTTTCAGGGGAAATCAGTCATTTGGAGAAAGATCTTCAGATGATTGCAACCTGGGCACAATTCAGCACCCTCCCCCTTTTCTTGGCTGTTTTCAACGACAGCTGCCTTAGTCCTAGGACTGCCCTTCGCTCTGCCAACCGGGGCATCTCAGCCCCAGTCAGCTCTTCTCTCCCTACTGTTGCTTGGCCATCCTAAAGCACCTTCTGCCTCCACCCTTTCTATCCCCACACAGTCACAACATCCTTCCTCAACAGCTGGAAGGCCTCCCATCTGCAGGATCAATTAACCCCTAAACAGATGATAACTCTCAGTGCAGAAGCGGGCAGAGGGAAGCAGCTCTAAGAGTATCATTCTGCCAGAGAAACTTCACTGTTTTATGCCAGAAAGTGACCCAAAGACTGGCTCCTCCAGGTATAATGTGAGGAGACAGCTATTGGGAAGAAGTTCAAAATGAGAAACCTTCCGAAAAGCAGAGCAAAAGTGGTCTAGGTGCACAGGGTTTCAGTCTTGGGGGCAGCCCCCCAACTCTTTGGTGTTATTCACCCCCATCCTCCTGATTTGCCCAGTCAGACACACCCAAGCCTGGGAGTGCTGGGCAGAATTGTATCGTGTGATGTTTAGCTTTGGCGCTGTCATGAGGGCACAGGTCAACTGTCTATTTAGTGCCTATGCACCCTGGGTGCCTGACTTGTGGGTGAGCGCAAGTCCAGTGCTTAAACTACACACTTTTCATATGACATGGTCCCTAAATGTAAGTCAGCCACCCTGACTCATGCTCCGAAGTCACAGCACTGCTCCTCGGCTTCTGGGAACACCGGCTGGTGGGACCAGGTTGAGACAGCTGGCAGTCTCCAACCTGATACCTTCTGAAGGAGGAGTCAGGAGACTGGCCCAACCCCTCTTTGTGCACTGATTCGAGTGTAACCCCACAGATGACGTGACTCCCTCAGATAGAATCCCCAGCTCCTGCTTCACCTGCTGCCAACATTCCTCTGTTCTCTTCTCATCCAGCTCCAGATCCTTGTCCCCAGGTCTTTGCTGAGGATGGAAATCCAACTGCTCCATCACTGGGGATACCTGGGCTGTCTGGGTTAGATCAGAGGTCACCAGAATTGGCGGGGGGGGGTGGGGGGGGTGCGGTCAGGGGCTTCTAATTCTATAATAGGCCAAAGCAGGCCAGGGCCTGGTGTTTTATGGAAAAGGCGTCACCTTTCTCAGGGAACTTGGCTGGAAGGCTCATGCTCACGGGTGCCAACCCCTTTCATAGCTACAGGAATCTGAACTATGAAGACACTGGATGAGGGACAAGGCCCTGGGCTCGGAAACAGACCAAGTGCCTCTCTGGAAGGAATCTTGGCCTCTTGCAGACCTGGGAAGTGCCAAGGCTTAGCTCCTGAGTGAGGAGCACTGGTGCTGACAGCTGGGAGTCCGGGCTATGGGGCCACCGGTTGTGCAGGAGCCAGGGAGGCTGGGGCAGGAGGGCCCTTCCAAAGGTGGGGGTGGAGGGGTGCTCTGGATTCTGCAGACACCCCCAGACTGGCCCCTCTGAGGGCTCCCATGGTGTCAGAGCCGTTTCAAAAGCACCTGCCACGGTTATCATTTCAGGCTGAGTGCTTCTGGAGTGTGGAGAGACGGTGGGTGAGAGAAGCAGCCGTGGACTTCCCTCTAGGAAGCTCTGTGGCCCGGAGGAGCTGGAGAGTCACAGGACACTGCGTTCACCCGCCGAGTTCTCCCCATGCTGCTGGCTCAGAGCAAACACTGGGGGTCCAGACGTCTGAGGTTCCAATCCCCTCCTGGTAGGTACCAGCTGAGTGCTGCAGACAAGGCCCTTGACTTCTGAGTCTCAGTCTTCTCAGCTGTAAAGTGGGGATAATGAAGCATCCTCGCAAGGTTGTTGCAAGGCTATATGAGAAAAGGGACAAAGGTGAAGGTGTATGGTAGAGTGTGAGCCTTTTGGGATAGGCCGGGCCACATGGGGGCAAGGGGGCAGGGCAGATGGCAGCCCCAGACAATGACAGGAATCTCTTGATGATGTCTTTTGTCTGTGGGTATCTAGAAACAGCTTCGAGGAAAGGAGAGAGCTCCCTGGGAGGAGAGGAAGGGCTCTAGACCGTATGGTAGGCAGGGAGGCCAGCATGAGCAGGGGCCCTTCCTCCTGGGTGGCCATGGGGTCTGCCTACATATTTTTGACATCCTGTGTGTCAGGGAAAGACTCCTATTGACTAAAATAAGCTGTCTCTCTATAAAATGGAGTCCCTGGTGGCTCAGAAGGTAAAGAATCCTCCCTCAGTACAGGAGACCTGGGTTTGATCCCTGGGTCAGGAAGATCCCCTGCAAAAGGGAACAGCCACCCACTCCAGTATTCTCGCCTGGAGATTTCCAAGGACTGAGGAGCCTGGTGCTCTACAGTATATGGAGCCTCAAAGAGTTGGGCACGACTGAGAGAGCAACACGCTTTCTATAAAAGGGAGGGATTGGATGGGCTGAATTTCAAATGCTGTCCAAGTATATCCTATTACCCCAAGCACCTAGCTATCTATAGAAGCACATGTGTACACACACATGTGAACACACACGTGCACACACACATTCACAGGGAAGCACAATCACACTGATACACAAGTTCAAGTCAAAAGCTGATATTTGTGGAAGGCTATGGACTGTGTTCCAGACACAGGCACAACCTTGCTTCTACTGTTAGGGTTAGAAAAAGACTAAGACAGGGACCCCTCTCTGCTCTGGCTGCTCTGTATTATCTCAGCAGTAAGTAGACAGTGGACCAAGAAGAGTGTAACCAAGGGGAGGCTGGGGACCCACCCTGAACCAGGCCAGCAGGCAGGGGTTTCCAGCCTTGTCTTTTCTGCATCCCTAGATATACCCCAGAGAGGACAAGACTCTGGGCCCAGCCCAGGAAGGTCCTGGAAGTTTAACCAGTGCCCGGGTTACACTTTCATGCTTGGGGTAAAACCGGGGGGATTCAGGGGCAGTACTTCATTATCTTCCCACGTCTCTCCTCCCGCAGGACCAAGCAGGGAGGTTTCTGAGGGCAGCAGCATTGAATTGTTAAGTGATTCATCTGTTTGCCTCCCAATCATTTCTGAAGCAGACCTATCTATATCCTGCTTTGAGGGAGCTCAGAGCGTCTATCCCCCAGTGTTCTCTGTACTGCTGACATCCCAAAAGAATGAAGGAGAACTTCTCCTGGAATCTGAGTGTGATGTTGGGAGGCCTCCAAGCAGTAGAGTCCTGTGGAGGGGCTAGGTCTGCAGTCTCTGGGTTTTGAGCGTCCCCTCAAGTCTTGGAGCAGAGGAGACTCTCCTTGGCCCTGTACCCCCCACACCTTGTCTCAGCCTTCTCAGCTGAGGCCAGCTTGGACCAGAATATCCCAGCCTCTTTAAGCATCACATACACGCCCAGCAACCAGACCACAAGCCAAACCCACAGAGATGCTTCTTCAGGTGTTAGTTAACAGACCCACTGAAGGAACACAGAAGGAAGTGGTTATAATTAGGGCTTGGGGAATCAAGGGAAACTTTGTGAAGGAGGGAAGAGGTGACTAGGCCTAAGAGACAGCTGGGATATCCACAAGAGGTTGAGGGAATTGTCAGCACAGGCTCAGAGGCAAGAACAAAGGAAAGCAGAATGCATTTCGATGGAAGTCTCAAATGCCTCCTTGACTAGACCAAATAACTCCCTGTACATGGTTGAAGGCACATGGGTTTTGGAATCCAAAAGCTCTGGCCACATACTAAATATGTGACTTTAAATAACTCGCTTAACCCCTCTGAGCTTCAGTTTTCTCATCTGTAAAACAGAGATGTAACTGCCTACAATACCCATCCCACAGGGTTGTCTGAGCTTCAAATACATCATCACATAAAGCAACTCGCTAGTGCCTGCTCAGTTCCTGGTAGGCAGTAACTATTGTGTCTCCTCCCATAACTTCCCCTTCCTTCTTTGGTTTCCATTTTCCTTCCCTAAAATGACGAGAAGCTGCTCTGCCCCTACCCCACTGCCATTCTTCTCAGAAGCTTGGTGGGTTCCCTGAGAGATCCCCATTCCTCAGAAGCAAGTGGGGTGGAGTGGGAGAACAGGGCATGAGCATCAAAACTACGTGTGATTTCCCCAATGAGAGGTGTCTTTAAGCCACACTGGGCTGCGAGGCTTCAGCAGAGAACTAAGGACAGAGCTGGGAACCGGCAGGCGAAGGGAGAGAAGAGAGCCAAGTTGTTTTTCATTTGCAGAACTTCCAGCTCCGGCCAAATAACATTTTTAAATACTATTGACATGACAAAACTAAACTTCTTGGCTTGGGCTTGAATTTTTTCCTGTTGTTTTTTTAAATCCCAAATTGAAGAATGTATCTCCTTTAGAAGTATGTCTGTCAGCCCAGTCCTTTCTGCCCACAAGGGTTCAGCTCAGAGCTAGTCCAAATCGCCAAGGTCAGAGAGTGATTACCTTGGCTCCAGCGATGCACACCTGGTGGGGAGGAGAGTGAACGAGGCTAAAGGCCAGGCAAGCAGGTTTTCCTGCTTGGAAAGCGAGGCTCCTGGAACCCTCTCCTGTCACACTCCCACTCCTGTTCTCCCTCGCTCCTGTGCGCGCATGTTTGTGTGCCGTATCTGCTGGGGGCCACCCTCCAGATGGGGAATCATTCCATGTCTGTCTGCAGCTAGGGCCACAGAATCAAGTGAAATGGAGAGAGTAGGCAATCATTCCAGCTCTTTGGGTTTTAAACTACTTCCACCTAAAATAACCAGACAATTGATGTTGGAGTGGGTGGTTCATTCTGCCAGACTTATCCACATAATTGCCTCCATTCCCCATTCACTTTGTGTGGATAATACGTGGCATCATCCAGGCCAAGGAGGAGCACAGGTATTCAATGAGGCACGTAAATAAATATAGTTTCCCAGCCCAGTCTCTCCACAGGTGGCACCTTTCTTCATTTCATCAAAGCAAACATTTCTCACGCAACAAGCATTTCTTGTGCCAAACCCCATGCTGGGTGTTGGGGATACAATCATGACTAAGAAAATACGGTCTTTGCCCAGAGAGAGCATGTATCTTGGTAAGTGAAGCAGTTAAAAATAAGGAACAAATATGATTGGAGAATATAGTAAAGATCAGAATGAGTCAAAATTTTTGTGCTTGCTGTAAACAATGTTTGGCAACTGTTCACAAAAATAACACCTGTATGTGAAGTCAGATATGCCTGTGATAAGGCCTGGTTACCTGCCTGATCACCATCAGCAGTCCCTTCCCAGGTCAAAGGTTCCCCTTAAAACTGTATTAAGTTAAGGGGTTTGCAGGCAAAACCAGTGACTCTGGCATAAGAAGTTCTGAGCCTACAGCTTCTAACAGCATATGAGCTTGAACTAGTTGCTTTAGTCTCCTTTTCCTATTCTACAAAATGGGCGTCATAGCTTGCCCACCAAACCTCAGGTTCTTGTGAGGACTAGGTGAATGTGCTCGGCAAACGATAAAACTCCAGATAGAGGAGGTAGTGTTGAGAAGCTTCCTCCACAAAGAAGCTGAGTAAATCCAAGAGGAAAAGAGAGAGGAAGGGAGAGGAAAGAAGTGGGGAGGGAAGAGAAGCAGGGGTCAGAGGTGCACTGCCAATGAACTACTCAAACCCATCCCCCCGCCAGCAACACGTGGAACACGATCGTCCTCATCAGCCATGGAAAGGGCAAGGAAGCCATACTGCTCACCTTGGGAAGCTGGGATTTGATTGATCTGCCCATATCCAAAGCTTGGCTTTTGTTTTAAATTGAAGTTTAGTTGATTTTCCTGTGTTGTGTCAGTTTCAAGTGTTCAGCAAAGTGATTCAGTTATATATCTATTCTTCTTTGTCAGACTCTTTACCTGTTACAGGTTATTATAAGATACTGGCTATAGTTCCCTGTGCTATACAGTAGGTCCTTGCTGTTTACTTTATATATAGTAGTATATATGTTAATCCCAAACTTCTAATGTATCTCCCCCACCTCCCTGCTATCCCCTTTAGTAACCATGTTTGTTTTCTATGTCTCTGAGTCTATTTCTGTTTTGTCAATAAGTTCATCTGTATCCTCTTTTTCAGTTCAGTTCAGTTGCTCAGTCGTGTCCGACTCTTTGTGACCCCATGAATCGCAGCACGCCAGGCCTCCCTGTCCATCACCAACTCCCGGAGTTCACTCAGACTCAGGTCCATCGAGTCAGTGATGCCATCCAGCCATCTCATCCTCTGTCGTCCCCTTCTCCTCCTGCCCCCAATCCCTCCCAGCATCAGAGTCTTTTCCAATGAGTCAACTCTTCGCATGAGGGGGCCAAAGTGCTGGAGTTTCAGCTTTAGCATCATTCCTTCCAGAGAAATCCCAGGCTGGCCTCCTTCAGATCCCACATAGAAGTGAGGTCATATGGTGTTTGTCTTTACCTGTCTGACTTACTTCACTTAGTGAGATAATCTCCAGATCCATCCATGTTGCTATAAATGACATTATTTCATTCTTTTTTTTTTTTTTACAGCTGAGTAATATTCCATTGTATATATGTACCACGTCTTCTTTATCTATTCACCTGTCATTTAAGTTGCTTCCATGTGTTGGTTATTGTAAATATTGCTGCTATGAACATTAGGGTAAAAGTTCAGCTCTTTGCCATAAAGCCACAGCAAGAGCAGGGGAGGGAAAACACCAATTCCTTTTCTTTTTGGACTTGACACTTTTGAGTCCCAAGTGGGGCCTTCCCAAGAAAAGCCACAGGGGGTTCTTTTTAAAGGAAGAATGTGACCAAACCACACAACTTCAGGAAACTGAGGAGATATTGGAGCTACTAAGCTACTCTTTTTATGGATGGAACAAAAAGGCCCTAGGAAGTCTAGGCGACTTGGTCAAAACCATGAGACCGATTAGTGAGGGCATCAGAGAAAAGAAAAACGGAAGACTAGACAGATTTTTTTTTTTCCAAACTGTGAGTGCTACTCATTAGCAGGTCTCTAAATTCATGAGTGGATCATAATCAGAGATTTTAAAAAATGAACTAGCATTGGATAGACAATAGAGTGTGTTGTGCTTGGTAAAGGGGAGCTCTCTTTGTGATGCTTTTCACTTCTGTGTGTTTGCTTGCGTATAGGCAGAACCTGAATGTAAAATGACTGTGGGTCCTAGTGAGAACCCTCTGCACATCTCCAGACTGGAGGAAAAGCATGAGGAGGAAGAGACCCATGGGACTGACAGGAAATTTGAACAAAATCCAAGAGTTGCTCCTCCAATTCAAGCAAAACAGCTCTAAAATAACCACAGGCCTATTTTTAGCACGTGCCAAGTTTACCTTTCCTTTGCTCTCTGGCCTGGACCAGGAGAGCCTGACCACAGCAAGCTCTGCTCCTGGGGAGCCGAAGGGGCCCAGGAAAGCTGTCCCACGGGCAGAAGTTCAGGGCCAGGCTCGTATATAAACCCCAAGACTCTTTCCCATTCCTTGCTTCCTCTGCCTGCCTGGGGATTACAGCAGGTCCTCGGAAACAAGGAAAAGCATCCTTCACAACAGAATGTCGCGGGGGAGACCACACACTGCTACTCTCTGAGTCAGGCCACCAGGGAACCAGGCTCTGAGCCCCTTAGTCACTGCAGGACACCTTAACCCTTCAGGGAACAAGAGACATACAGCTCATAGCTGAGTCTCTGGAGGGAGATGTAGGGGATCTTTCCAACTGTGACCTTACAGATGGAGCTTCCACAGCACCAGGGCCCAAGTTCTTATACCTGAAACCCATCTAGCTCCTAAAGCTTGGGGTGGAGGAGAATAAATGGCATTTGAAAGATTCCTCACATGCTCAGGCATGTGTATGTGCGTGAGTCTGTGTAGGGGAGGAAAGTATTTGGCAGGAGAAGCTAGAATTATCAATAGACCTAAGAAGAAGCACCAGGAACCTCATCCCTGGATGATGGGAGGGGTTGGCAAGGGGTCTGTTACTAGACAGCATTAGTGCCAACCTCTTTCTTCGATTGTGTATATGAGGGGGTTATGACAAGTGGGAGTAGAGTGAGGATGAAACTATTCACAACACCAAGGAAAGCTGTCAGCCTCTAGCATCGATTACAACCAGAGAGCCAACCAAGTGATAATAGAAAAAGTAAACATTTGGCTGAGAACAGGAACACAGAGTCAGTTTCAGAAACTGTTCACCACTTGGGTCTCATTTCCTTGTAGATTGATAACAATGATGCTTACCATTCAATCCTGTGTAGGTGTATTTTGTGGCCAGTGTATTTGATGACATTAAGCTCTGTTCATTGGTAATAAACATTCACCGACTGTTGTTCCTGAGACAGAGCTGCTGTGCTCATCACCTACAACATCCCTAATGTGAGCGACCCAGAGAACCAGTTCCAATCACTGCCCAGCCTCTGGAAAACAACTCCTTGGGAGAGCAGCATGTGGGTGGGGAACCTGGCCCCTGAGAGGTGAAACCCAGTGCCAGAGTGTCCTGCCTCACTACCCTGAATCCGCAACACTGGGCTGTCCATAACGTCCCTCTCTAAGGCCCAGTTCCAGTGGGAAGGACTCCTAGGAAAGAGATTCCTGTGGGAGAGACTCAGGGAGGCCCTGAAGGGTCGCCAAGGCTGCCTTTCAGCTAAAGACATACAGGATGTGTCTGAAAGGCCAGTCTGCAATGAGCAAGACACATCTATTTGTAATCCCAGATCCTCTCCTTAAAAACCTGACCAACTCACTTCATCTTTCTGAACTTCATTTTCCTCCTCTCTAAGGAGGAAGTAGTAATAACTGTCCACTGGACTATGAAGATGAAGTGAAAACGGTGAGCAAAAGCTCCTCCCAGGGCTGCAGAGAGAATCCAGCACCGGCCTTCTCCCCTTTTGTAAGGTGGGCATTGGTTTTAGGGCTGACCCTCAGGGCAGGGAGACCCAACTGCTTGCTGCCCTGATTTCTCAAGGTGCAGGGTGGTTTCCTGGCGGTCAGGGCTCCCTACTCAGCAAGGTCTGAGACTTCCTCTCCCTCCAGCACAGCCTGGGGGGAGCCCACAGGCCCCAGCAGGCAGACCCTGGCTGTCGTGGCTCCAGAGAAGTTGTGGCTTGGAAGGAATCTGTGGCATGTGTCACGTCGGCCCCCACAAGCCATGATCCATGGTGTGTGGGAGAGGTGCTTTGTTCTGGGGCCAAGGGGTCTCCATACTAGGCAGCTCCCCTCGCTCCTCACGCCCCATCCCCACACCAGCTGCTCTGGATCACCCATCCAGCCAGGGAGACCAGGCAGCTTGTGCTGTGGCTCAGAGAGGGCTGCGTGCGAGCTGTGGCTGTGGGGCAAGGCCGAAGCATGGGGAGCAGGGTCTGCCTGCCTGGGAGACCCATAGGGACAGGAGCTGGTATGGAAAGGGTGGCAGAAAACCTCAAGCACCAATCTCAAGTTTGCTCAGCTCATCACTCAACTGCATAAGAACCCTGTGCCAGTCAGGTACTTTTCCTGGGGCCCCAGTTTCCTTGTTGGTAAATTGATGGGATTGAACAAAACAATCTCTAAGGTCCTGTCTAGCTTTACTATTTGGGACCATAAATTCCTATTTTCTTACAAGGCCCACAGTTTTCCCATCAACAGGTTAGCATGTTTTTTCTTTTTAATATTTATTCATTTGGCTCAGCTGGTTAAAGAACCTGCCTGCCTGCCAATGCAGGAGATACCGGAGACTCAGGTTCCATCCCTGGGTCTGGAAGATTCCCTGGAGAGGGAAATGGCAACCCACTTCAGTAGTCTTGTCAGGAAAATCCCATGGTCTGATGAGCACACACGCACACACACACACACATACTTCATCTATTTGGCTGTGCCGGGTCTTACCCTGACCAGGGGTTGAACCTGGGTCCCCTGCATTAGGAGTGTGCAGTCTTAGCCACTGGACCACCAGGGAGCTCTCTGCTCAGCATGTTGAAGCAGATGGGATTGGGGTGGGGGCGCGGTGGGCAGGATGGAAAGAGCTATGGGTGAGAGGTAAATGCAGATAGTTTGGTTCTCCCAGGCAGAAGACTGGTCTGTACAACGTAATTGTCTATTTTTCTGTAAGTGGATGTATTTTCCATCTCAAGCCTCCATTGATGTTGAACAACTAGTGTCGTTACTTCCAGGTAACTCAGTCAAGCAAGTCATAGTCTCCATCATTTAGAGGCTTAGTTCTATTAAATTCAGGATTTTAGTCCTCATTCCCTCCCTGGAGCTGACGCTAAGGGAGGATCCACTGCATCTGGAGACAGGGAGGCTCTCTGCTCAGTCTGCCCCGGGTCCTCCCCTGAGATGGAATGTGCTCCTGTCTGGTTGTCAAACACGCCCCCAGCATCCCTGTGACCTGGTGCACACACCTCGCCCACCCCGCCAGGCGCTCTGTGCTGCCGCATAGTCTCTGCAGCACGCCCCGTTCCTGCTAAAGGTCCCCTGCAGACCGGCTGCTTCCTCATGGTCACTCTCTGGGCTCCCCCTCCCCCTGCAAGAGCCTGCAGAACCTGTGTGGTGGCGCGGGGGTAGGGGGGTGAGCGGGGGAAGGGGGCGGGCGGGGCGCGGAGTGTCCAGACAGGCCCCACCGCCACTTCTTCATAGCTCTGTAGCTCGCCATGGGGGCCGGGAGGTCTCCCCGAGGCTCCACATCCTCCCTGGAGAAGTGAGGCACAGATGCTGACCTGCCTGGACTCCATCCTTACAGGAGGGGTCTGTCATTTCCTCACCGCAGGACCTGGGAGGCACATCTAACTCTCCAAACCATCTTCCTCTTCTCCAGGTTAGAGGGCATTGGTCTCGAGTTGCAGTGGGATAGGGAGAGGGTAGGGAGGAGTATTTCAAAAACAAAAGATTTTACGTATCTCCTATCACATCTGCTTTTCATGTTTTCCTCTCTCATACCCGGATCAAGGCCTTGGGCCTCCAAAGCCAAGCGCTCTTATGTCTTGGCTGTCTGGTTCCTCTCACTTTTGAGTGGGAAGGAATCTCAGACTTCACGCAGTAAAGCCCCTGGAAGGGCAGGACAAGGGGTCAGAGCTGGTCCTAAGCTCTGAGATGCCTTTGATGATCTATGGAATTATTGGTGTCCTTAAAAAAAAAAATCAAATTATCCAAAGCCTTTAAGTCAGTATAAAGAACAAACCTTTCACCTAGACTTTCAGGTCTTCCTCCGTATGGTCCACCCCTACTCTCCTCTCCCTTCACTCCTAACTGTATCTTGATGGGCCTTTAGGCACCTTTTCTTCATCTCTCTGAGTCTCAGCTTCTTCATCTCTAAAACAGGGTTAATTGATCATTTCTCACTGTGTTATGGGACAAATGCTAAGTACTATTAGCAAATCAGTTTTAATAAAAACTAGAAGTGAATTCTTGCACAGGATCTGGCATGGAACAGGTTTAACAGGTCTTGGTCCCTGCCCAGCCCAGTCTCCAGCCAACTGGAGCACAGCCTTGTATTCATGGCTTAGCTCTGCTGACTCGCCCCCCTCCCCCAACCCGGGTGCACTTTGGGTCACCTCCACCGCTGAGGCTCCTCTAAAATGCTGCCACCTCCAAAAAGCTCCCCTGAACCAGAAGGGTGCCCCCTACTCTTCTCATATAAGTATTTATGCCCATGACTCCTCTTCCACCTACAACGACATTGAAGCTCATTGAGGGCATGAACTTCAGCCTGATCCACCCAGGGGTAGACCTCTGCTGGCTCACCAAGCGCTACTCAGTGTTCTGGGCAGCCGCCCAGGCTGCTCCCTCACGCCCAACCTACTTTCACCTTGATCCCATTTCTACCTGACTCCTACTCTCGGATCTATGATTCTGGTCTTCCAAGTGGGGGTTATTTGTTCTCCCCAGCTTAGCCCAAACCTTTGGCTCCAAGATGTCCCCACTGCTAGCCTGTATTCCAAAGACCTCAGTCCCTGCCCTGGTGTCACATGGTCCTACTGTCCAGGCCTTTGTAACCAAAACCATAGTGAACATTCATAAGTGTGTGTGTGTGTGTGTGTGTGTGTGTGTGTATGAATATAGATTCCAAGGTAACTGAGATGTCCCCAAGTGACTATCTGGCAGAGAAATGAGAGTCAGTCAAAGCCAACTTCTGGCTTAGAGTCACAATTTCCTGCCAGATAAAGATGACTGCCCCTTTGCCGGGAGTTGTACATTTGATCCTAACAGGTCTAAGATGAGATACTACGTGAGGCCTGTGTTTTGGGGAGACAGATGCCAGCTGGTGTCCCCAGACTCAACAGGCCTCAACTGGCCCCAAATCCAAAGATTCATGAACGACTCTGAAAACTCTCCCAGAGGGTTGGTCACTCAGTGTTTAAGCCACTGACTGGGCTGTGAGATCCCCAAAGCCTTGACGTTTGCTAGAAGAGCCGTCTGGGACTCCTGAAGCCGGGGGAGGGGAAGGGAGAAGTGTGCTGCCACCATCCTGGGCTCAGTGCAGGTGAAATTAAGTAGGACAGGTCGTGAGGTGAGTGGCTAAAGAGCCTCCCACAACGCAGCCTTGGTGTTTCTTCCCTCCTTCAGTGCACTTTTATCAGGCCCCTTCTATGACAACCCCTGGAGAAGGAAATGGCTACCCACTCCAGTATTCTTGCCTGGAGAATCCCGTGGACAGAGGAGCCTGGTGGGCTCCATGGGGTCGCACAGAGTCGGACATGACTGAAGCAACTTGGCAGGCACACACATGCGAACTGGGCACTGTGCCGGGCCCTGGAGCTACTGTGGTGAGGAACACAGATGCAGGCCCTACCCTCACAGAGCCTGCAAGAGTTACAGGCAGGGAAACAGGAATGACGGAGGAAGAGGGATGTGGTGACCTGGGGAGCATGCGGGCATTCGGAGCGCCTGGGAGGGCGAGTGGGCTGGGAGGCTAGGGTTAGTCAGGGAGGACTTCCTGGGGAAGGTGACAGTGTAGAGGGGACTAGAGTTTTAAGCCAGGAAGTCTGCATGCCCTGTTGCTTCAGCCGTGCTCAACTCTTTGTGATCCCATGGACTGCAGCCTGCCAGCTTTCTCTATCCATGGGATTCTCCAGGCAAGGATAGTGGAGTGGGTTTGCCATGCTCTCCTCCAGGGAAACAGCAAGGATGAATGACCAGAGAGATGACATGCCCTGCTGGAACTGAGAGCAGGGGCTGGTAGGAACACACAGGGCAGAGGGGTGGAGGAAGCTGAGGCTTGAGAAGCGACAGCGTGCCAGTCATCAGTGGGTGGGCACACGTGGTTTGATGGAGTCACTGCTTAGTACCCATTTCTTCCTTCCTTTCTCACCTCAAATCCTGAGAGGAGGCTGCAGGCTTCTTCATACCTTCTATAGTGCCTAGCATGGGACTTTGCATTCAGTAAGTGCTCAGTGAATACTTGGGAAGTCTTTGACCAAGGAGAGGGGTAAATGAAAGGTTAGGAACTTAGTTCTACCCGGAGACCCTTAGGAAATTAAAGCCGGCCTTTCCAATCATGTGAGCTGCACATGCATGGCCCTGAAGTTGCGATTTTATAGCTAAGACAAAATACTCGTTAAAAACTAATAGGAATGTGTAAAATCAGCACTGGCAAACCTCAATTGGCAGGCAGGAAAACCTGGCTTCTTGAAGCCTGCTTGGCTCCATGGTCGATACATGCCTTGGGTAGAGAGCCAAAGGTGAAAAGTCATTCACTTCTGGGAGCAAGAAACTGACTCAAACCCCAAATAACAGGCTTCAGCCCTCTAGGGCAAAAGGACATCGTATGCCTCAACTCATTACAGAGTGCCAGATTAAATGATTTCACAGACATGTTCATTGCAATAGGGGTTCAGAAGAGTCTGTCACCGGAGTCTTTAGGGGAAAGGTGTAGGCCATCAGCCTTGCGCTATGACTAGACCTCAGCCAGCTCAGAGGAAACCGAGGCTTCCCAGAGCCTGTCTGTCCTTCAGAAACCCACTGACTTCCCAACTCTCCAGCCTCCCTCTTCTGCCCAGGCCACCCCCACTTAACTGGCCATGCCTCCTCAGCACACGTATTCTGCCACCTCCACACACATCTCTAAGCTGGCCATCTCCAAGCCAGACACTTGCTCTGGCACCAAACACTTTGTCAGTTGATTTCTCAGTAGTTTAAACATGCTGCCTGCAGGAAAGGTTGTTTTCTGGTTAAGCAACATCCTCAGATATTTTTGTCCTCTCACCACAGATTGCCTCTCTAGACCCTTCTCCCCAGCCCTCATGCTCTCCTTCCCTCCACTGTTTAATTTAGGAGTTGAATGAGTTTTTCTAGAAACATGCCATAGAAATAAATTCCTCAAAGGCAAGGCAATAAATGATCTGAGATATGCATGAGTGATGGAGCCTTTTGGTAGAAGACAGTGAGGAATGTTGATCGTGGAAAAACAAAATCCAAGAGGCCAAACTTTAGAGGGAGCAATCTGTTGTAAATGGGAGCATGTCAGAGGCACTGGAATCTGGTTTCCTCTGCCTCCTTCTGTAAGTTGAATGTGTTCATGGGGGCGACAGAGGATGAGACGGTTGGATGGCATCACTGATTCAATGGACATGAACTTAGAGCAAACTCTGGGAGATGGCGAGGGACAGGGAAGCCTGGTGTGCCACAGTCGATGAGATCTCAAAGAGTTGGACGTGACTTGGCAACTGAACACCAGCAAAAATGGAACATAATAGTATGAAACCAAAATACTGAAAGACCACTTCTTTGCTCCATAACCCAACCAGCAAACATAGTGGAAAAATAGGAAACATACCTTTCACTCTGGGAGTTTTTGTTTTGGGGGATTTTTTAAAATGTTTTTTGTTTTGTGGGGGGAGATAGTACTTTTATTTTTAAATCTTCCCTTGGTGTTAGAACAGGTTATAGCACTTTGGAAAGGACTTTCCAAGGGCTGGTAGGACACTCGTTGAAAGATTCAGTGGGAAAACTTCTTTCACTCCTGAGCTGGGTGCAGATAAAAATGTCACCATTAGAAAAAGAAAGCCAGTCATTGTTTGGTTAAAGGTTTGTATTTGCAAACCTTCTGTCCTGGATTAAGAAGGGGATTTTTTTTTTAATTTTTAATATAAATATGTTTCTTCTGAATGATTGGCTGGCTTGTGCCCTCATGGGGAGCCTACAGAGTAAAACTATTTGGGGTTACAAAATGGGAAAAATTAGTCACCAGTGATTCATGGAGATTATAAATATGTAGCTATATTGTTCTCTTATTTATGATCCAGCTGGGATGAGCTGTTTGGGAGGAAGCAGGAAGACACACAAGCAGTGCCAAAGGGGAGTGGACGCTCTGCTCAGGGCTTTGTGGAGTGAGCACATCCCCCATCCACCAGGCAGAGCCACCCTGGTCTCAGTCCTTGCTGAGCAGTGCCAGTCCCTGGAGAGCTGTCACGGCCAGGAGTGAGAACAGGCTAGCACCACCCAGCATCCTTCCTGAGGATCTGAGAGCTGCCAGGGGTAATGCTCTTGTCTTGGGGGGGATTACCAGCTTTGCTTTTGCCAAACTGGTGTTATCAAATCAGGTCCTGCTGCTCACTGCTTACAAAATCAATACTTAACAAACGTTGATAGAAAGGAGAGTTGCCTTTCACCAGAATGCTGGCAATCTGGGGAGATGGAGGACTCGGCATTCCCCCAAAACCACCTCTGAAGATTCTGCTTGAAGAGAAGCAGGGAAGTAATCTCAGTGAATTATTGAGCTGGGGGTCAAAGTGGTTGCCATCCCCACCCGCACCCTCCCACCCCACCGTGTGCAGGTTTGTATGTGGGCTTGCTGACTCCTCATAATCTTTCTTTGGATGCTATCTTGTTCATGAAAGGGGAAGCTAGGGAAGAGATCTGGTCCTCTGTTAATTACTTAGTCTTCATTTCTACTTCTTTGAGCAAAGGAAAGGGCCAGTAAGTTAGGTAAAATATTGTGTGATCAAAAGATTTGAAACAAAGGCCAGGGCTGGAGATGACTAGAGTGTGGGGGTGCTTAAGGTTTAAGGTTAGTGACAAGAGAAAGGGGTGCCTCCTGTAGAGAGAGCTTTCCTACATAGAGCTTTTGCCTGCCCAAACCCTGTAAACCCAGGGAGAAAAATATAGGGATCAGGGGAACCGTCAGCTGGCAGAGTTCCACTCAGAATTCCAGAAACTCACACCCTAAGTCCTCCTCACAAACACACACATACATGCAATGTGTTCATCTGTCAAAGTGTGCTGAGCCTCCATATATGGAGTGCTGGGGAAATGATGGTGAGAAAGACACCCAGGCCCCGCCCTAGAGCAGCTTTCAGCCTGGTGGAAAAGAAGGACCTCTGCCCAGGGATTACAATGGAGACTGATAAGGGAGAGGACAGAGAAGTTCCATGCACTGGAAAGCGCACAGTAGGTGCATCCAGTCCTGTTACAGGCCAGGAGCGGTTTTGTGGAGCGAGGAATGTTTGCGCTGACCCATGTGAGGGAAAGCTAAGATCCAGGCAGGGCAAACCTAGAAGCACAGAGGAAGGCAGGTTTATGGAACATGTAAGGCAGATGCAGGAAACGTGGCCTCACCTGGGTTGAGGCACTAGGGTATACGAACCAGCCCAGATGCTCAGAAAGGGGGGAGGATGGCCCCAAAGTGAGGGAAATGAGGCATCAGTGGTAACCTTCCTTCCCAGGGTCTCATCATGGGGCTCTCCAAAGAGACAGTGTCCAATCTATAGGCTCATACACCATTGTCTAGGTCTGTTTTTTCTAAACCTTTCACTCTGAGACACTCATACAGCCTCAGGGAGTCCCCATTCAGCATTCAGGTGACACTCAGGGCCAGAGCAGGAAAGCTCGCACCCACGAGTTGAAGTAGATCCAGATGGTGGCTGCTGCTGCTGCTAAGTCGCTCTAATCGTGTCCGACTCTGTGCGACCCCATAGACGGCAGCCCACTAGGCTCCTCCGTCCCTGGGATTCTCCAGGCAAGAACACTGACGTGGGTTGCCAGCAAGTCCAGGTCTGAACTAGGAGACCAACTTGAGAACTGCTTCAGTCGCTGTTGCCATTTGCTGACCCTGAAACTGCTCCCATGCCTACAGAGGGCTGGAGTCAACCTGAATCCAACAAGTAGGGGGACCAGGTCTAAGGGACACCAGGACTAAGAGGCCCCAAAGATGAGTCTGAGAATTACTGGATTCTGTGGGTAGGGCTTCAGCTAGGGATGGACTTATCCTCAGGGCTGAGAGGACTGTGGAGGAAGGAATATGGAAGACCACGACCCCCTCAGCTGACCCCTGACTATAGTCTTCCTCTTTGCCGCAGTTCCTGCCTCATCCTGGCTGATCTCTGCATCCACATGGTTGGCTTTCCTAATTCCCTGCTGTCCCAGTTGACAGACACCTGCATCTCCACCTTGGGCGTCTGAGTCCACCTCCACACTCCAGCGCTGTTGTTCACAGTGAGCACTCAGGAGCCAGTCTGCCTTAATTTGAATCCTGGTTCTACCATTTGCCAGTTGTATAACCCTGAGCAAGTCAAAGCACCATTATATGCCTCTATATAAGGTGATATTAGAACCAGTACCAGTGGGTGCTGTGGGATTAAAGACTTAATACAACACATGGCACATAGTTGGGACTCCATAAATAGTAATAGAATGGACTATTAGTTGCAGGAAAGTGTCGCTATGTCCCCAAACTAAATGCAATGTCTGGCACAGAATATATACTTAATTTTTGTTGACTGGATTTTGTCCTCATTCTGAGCTGCTCTACCCCTGGTATTAAAAAGAAAACATCCATCTCTTCAACCACACCTTTCATTCTTCCCACTAGACCTGGTCTTTTAATCTCCCCCACCTCCATCTTATTCCATTCTGATCCAGCCTGCACCACGGGACCTAGCCTCTCACTAGCCATTCCCACAAGCCTCCTCCTCCACATCCCGTACAGGGCCACTTCTTAGACAGACCCCGACAGCAGCCGTCCTCGCCCCCTGCTCTGCCGCTCACAGCCACCTTCTTTCTACTGTGCCTTCCTCTCCCCATCTTTGTTCTCAGGAGAGGATCTCTCCCCCTCTTTTTACTGGAAACATCACCAAACACAAAATCCTTCTAACTTCTAAAATTACCCCATTTCCCCTTGCTATGCCTTCTTTCATAGGTGACTTTCTCCATTATGCACCCTTTTCTCTCAACTGCAGCTTATACTCTCCATCTCTTTGAGGTCCTGGTCCTCAGTATATACACAAGTTTAATACTCCCCACTCCCCTCAGGGAGAGGGAGTAGAGAATTTGGTTTGATGCGGGAATGGCAGTTCTCTGAGAGATCCTTTTTATATGGTTCTGACTCTTAGAACCATCGTAATGTTTCACATGCCCACCAGTAATACAGAAAGAGTATCAACCAGGAGGGTGTTGACAGAACCCCAAATGGGATACTGACAGTAATAAATGAAACTAACTCTATTGAAATGGATATATAACCATGTGGAAATGATGGGGAAGAAAATAACCATCCTAAGTAATTTGAAAACCAATATTCAGCTATATATTCTAAGGCTAAACCAAAAAGTACTATATACAGATATCATCCTCTAACAAGTAGATTCATTTCTCACAAGAGTATGAGTAGCAACTCTGAAATCCCTTTACAGGTTTACTCGAAGTGAGCAAGTGTAAATATACTGCACATAATGAGAGCAATGTTCCTCACTGTTGGAGAAAAGAGTTACAAACAAGGAAGGGGAAGAGCCAGAATGAACCGTGCGGTATTGGATTGGAACTGAAGGTATAAGCATGAACTTACAGATCTGAATATGCAGATGACAGGCACAAAATTTCACAACTATTTCAACATTAAGACTTTCCCATCCTTTAAAAAGCAAAACCTTTCCTTCACCCCACAAGGATGCTGTCCTCATCATCTTCGTGGCCCTCGAGTCTAGAGCAGCACTCGGGACAGAGAAGGTTCTTAGTGTTTGATGAAGGAGGGAGTGAATGAGTCAATGAATGACTCTCTAACATCTCGCCTCCTCTTTGTTATATATCCAACAACATAGTTAACACTTTAGCCACCCTATCCCTCAATGGTTTTTGTCACTGAGGAATTTGCTTATGTAAAAGCAAAAGGGAGAGAGTTTATGGTCCCAGATCCAGGGAGATGGTGTGACTAGACCTGATGTGCTCAGACTGTCCCCGTTTATGCCTGTTGTCTCAGCACCAAGTTTAATAGTGTCCCCTTTCCCTGTGTAAGTGGCCTACTTGGGATAATGAATAACAGGCCTATTCTACAGAGAGAGGACAAGCAACTTTGACTAAGCCCTGGATAGGAAGTGGTACCTTCCACCCAAGGGCAGCAGAGCCCACCCCTTGGCCTTACCATGTCAGTGCACTCCTCCAAATTGCCAACTGTCAGTAGCTGTGATTCACTTAAAATTTTCAGAAGCCACAGAAAGCTGCCCTCGCCATGCACACCAGGCTGATCATGGCAGGGAATCAACGTGCCCCAGGAGCAGCCCTCAACCAGTGACAGAAGGGGACTGTGTATGATGGCCCAGGATTCTCACCCCTCAGGCAGGACAGAGGCAGGTGTGTGCTCCACACCGTTTCCCAGAATTCCCCATACGGTTATGCTCTGATCGACCACAGTAGTAACTGCTTATTATGACACCTTGGTCGGCTGCCCCTGCCCCTGCCCCTGTCCCACTTCCTCAGCTCTGGTCAGTGTTTCCTGCACTTGCTAGATGGGCTCCTTGCCCTTGAATTCTTGCTTCAGGGTTTGCTTCTGGGGAAAACCAAACTGAGACACTCAGCTCCCTCTTTCCTCCCTGGGGTCTGAGGAGCCTTGTTACTGCTAAATTCCTTGGCACTGCTTTCCAGGCACCCCATCCTCAGGCAATCGCATCCCCCGCAGACCTGAGCCCTTCCCCAGCCTACACAGTTCTTGCCTCCCAGGCCCGTTCCTCCCTCCTCAGCTGTCTGCCCAGGGCTGAGTCACCAGGGGGCTGGAGAGGATCTGGATCTGGGTGGCCAAGGCCTTCTGTTGACCACAGCCTTAACCTAGACACTAATGTCTTTCTGAGTTTTCTTTCTTATCTGTTTTTAAAGAGAAAAGATTATTAAATTTTCTGTTTTATATTGATTCCTTTCTTATCGAAGTATAGTTGATTTACATTGTTTTAGGTATACAGCAAAGTGATTCAATTGTATATATGTCTATAAACACACATATTCTTTTTCAGATTCTTTTCCATTATAGGTTATTACAAAATACTGAATATAGTTCCTTGTGCCATACAGTATGTCTGGGTTGTTATCTAGGTTATGCATAGTAGATTGTATCTGTTAATCTCAAATTGCCAATTTATCTATCGCCCACTTTCCCCTTTTGTAACCATAAATTGGTTTTCTATGTCTATAAGTCTATACCCGTTTTGCAAATAAGTTCATTTGTATCATTTTCTTAAAAGATACCGCATATAAGTGATGTCATATGATATTTGTCTGTCTCTTTCTAACTCACTGATAATCTCTAGTTGCATCCATGCTGCTGTAAATGGCATCATTTCATTCTTTTCTGTGGCTGAGTAACATTCCATTGTGTATATAGACCATATCTTCTTTGTCCGTTCATCTATTGATGGACATTTAGGTTGCTTCCATGTCTTGGCTATTGCAAAAAGTGCTGCTGTGAGCATTGGGAGGATGTATCTTTTCAAATTAGCATTTTTGTCTTTTCTGAATGTAGTCTAGGAGTGGATTGCTAGGTCGTATGGTAGTTCTAGTTTAGTTTTGTAAGGAACCTCCACACTATTCTCCGTAGTGGCTGCACCTATTTACATTACCACCATTAGTGTAAGAGGGTTCCCTTTTCTTTCTCTTGAGGCTTTCTGATTAGATGCTTCTGTGTCAAATTTCAATATCAGTTCAATAGCTTTCTAATGATCCACTCCTGGATCTGACTACAAGTGTCCACCTCTTCATCCATTTCACAAGGATCAAAGGCCAAAGAAATGGCCAGAGGAGGGGAAATAACCATTTACAGGGTCCCCAGTTAATATGCAACAGGCTCCTTGTGAGTATGGCCTTATAACAATTACAAGAAGTAAACTGGATTTTTATCTTTTTAGAACTAAAGAGTTTTATCTGCAATTTTTTAAAGGAATGATCATTATAGAAATTTCACAAACTATGAAAAAAAGAAAAACATTACTCATAATTCTCACATCCAGAAACTACCTTCAATATTATAGTGGTTATTTCCCTCTGGTCTCTTTATCCATGTATGCCTAATTGGAACCACAGTAAGGGAAATCCTTTTTCACTCAATATTAAAATAGAAACATATCTCCCTTGTTACTTCATACTTTGCAAACACTAGGACAGAAATGCTTGCCTCTTACCTGCACATTTTATATGGTAGAGTGGGAACACATATGCCATTCCTGAAGGATGGGCACTTTGGGAAGAAATCATTCCAGCAAAGTGAAATCGAGAAAAGAAGCTGAGGGAGATTTTGTCTTTTTCTGGCCTCTTCTTTTTTTTTTTCAGTTTAAAAAAATCAAGAAAGAACAATAAAATATTATTATTCAGACGTTAAAAAAAAATACCGAATAATCAGCTCAAGGAGTGAAAACAGTTGCCGCTGGGAAACGGGAATGAATGGGGACACTGTTGTTTTCCCAGCAAGGTTTGTCAACCTGATTCCCTCTCTAATCTTTGTGTTACTTTGATCTTTGTGTTTTCATCTGATGAAAATGAAACAACATGAGGCATGATTTATTGACCTAACAGTAAATACAGTTTTGTCATAAACTTTGCAAACATTGCTTTTAATGGCTGTATATTATCCCATCCTGTGGATATACTACAATTTATTTATCCATTTCCCTGTTATTGAATTCATCATTTGCTTTCAAATTATATTTAGATAGTGATGTTGTGATGAACAGCCCTGTGCATAAAGCTATTTCCTGTATTAGAGATTTTCTTTGTTGGGAAAATAAGAGAGCTCTTAGTATATAGGAGAGTGCTCATTTCCCCCTGCCTGAACCAGCTTTGATTCAATTCTTTTTAAAAAGTCTCAAGCTATGAGGGAAAAAGTTATTTTCCCCTTTTCGACAGTTAATAGAATGGAAGCCTAGTGATCTCCAGCCTGCCACAGCATGCACAGGGTTAAGAAGTGGTGGAGCTGGCTTCTAAGCCTGGTCTGTCTGACTGCCAAGTCCTCATCTATGCCACATCTGGCCTGGGAGAAAGAGCTAGTTGTCATGAGAGCTGGATCCTAGTCCAACCTTTTTCATTGACTAGCTAGTGCTCTTTTAGTCTCAATTTCCTTGTCTGTGAAACACAGGTGCCCCACCTACGCATCGACTTTCTCAGAGCTATCAGGACCAAATAAGAGAGTGAATAGGGAGACTCTGGAGATTCTAGAAAGCTCCACCTGATTGTAGACTTCAAAAAGATGTGGGCCCTGCATCCTTTTTCCTCCCAAACATAAATCTAGATCTCATGTTTATTTAGCATTTACATATGGCAGTTACTGGAGGTTAAGTGCTTTGTATGAATGATCTCATTGAAACCTCCTAATAGCCCAACAGGTTAGATATTATTGTTTCTCTTGTAGAGAGGAAAAGTTGAGGCTGTGTCCCACAGCCAGTAAATGTTGGTGATGAGATTGAATCCAGGAGAACTGACTCCGGAATTTGAGCTCATATAGTTTTAAAATGTAGTTTTAATTATTATTCTAGTATAATGAGGCCAACAGACTGGGAGACAATTGCTGATGAAGAGATAGTTTGTTACAGTTCTCAAGAGGGAGGGCCACTCCGTGCCATGCGGGACCACACAGGGAAGTGCCAGAGTTGGTCAAGATGCAGAAGGAGTGAGGGAAAATCCTGGCAAAGAGCCTTTATTGCTGTTTTCCTGGGAAGAAACGGGTGAGACAGGGTCAGCTGGCCACACAGGTCTAGGATGGACTCATCTGAATAATTTCATGGGGCTCACGGGTGTAGGGACTGTTCCAAGTTGCCTGGTACCTTGACCCTCGAGGGATTATGGTAGAGGATAGTGGTCAACCTGTGAGAGCTTCGTAAAGGAGGCAGTGGGCAGCTCTGGGCTCTGGAGAGGTAGGTTTTCATAGGAAAGGCACATTCATGGGGGAGTCATTTCCTGTCTCTGGGAAGGGCAGTCTCTCCAGGATCAGCTGGGCCCCACATGCCAGAGCATCAGGAATAGAGAAAATCGGAAAACATAGTTAATACACTTAAGCACTAAACAGGGTGCCTTGTGCAGTGTTCTTGCCATAGTTGGGGTGATTATCATCACCATCAGAAGCCATCGTCACAATAATAGTGATGTCCCATCATTTTCCTAACCCAAGGTCCGTGAGGACAGGGACCATGTAGCACCCAGCACACAGTAGCTCTCAGGCGGGATTAGTTGAATGAGTCAATGAACGAATTGTCCCATGCCTGCTGAGCCTGGACCTGCATGCACCGCAGGGGACAGGTACTGAAAAAATATTATATTTTCATCATCAGGTAAGAAATAGGGCAAGGCAGAGAATACCAGGGGAAGAAACTCTCAGCAGCCTTATTAGCCAGGATCTAGACCTATGTGCCTGTGGAGAGTTCTTCCTAGAGGAATCTAGATGACAGTTTGCAGATTTTGCCCAGTGAAGATCTCATGCATGCCACAGCAGCTCCTGCATGTCCTCGAAAACATATGCTGACTCCTCACCTGACTAGTAATCCGATTTTAATCCTCTCTGCAGAGACTGAATGTCTGCTTTATTCAAGCAGTCGCCTGGGAACATGCTCAGGGGGTTCTGGCTTTTTTTCATCCTTACATTTCTGCCCTCATCACCAGGTTCATCCCAAGCTTCTTTAGTCATTTATATTTATTCACACACTTAAGAGCGTTTATTATGAACAATGGTTTGGAGTGGTCTCATTTATCATTTACCGTTGTCTTCAAGGAGGATCTGTACAACAGAGTCCTGCTTAACACATTTCCTCCACTTGTGAGAACTGGGGATTCTGGAGTTGACAGGCGGAGAGCTACCTACAGTTATGGGGTAGTGCTCTGAGTCCTAAGAGAATATTCTGCTGCTGTATAGTACAAGCAATATGGATAGATTGGAGGAGCGTTTTCATGCTATGAGTGGAATTAGAAAGAGGACTCCTTGCCCTCAAGGAGTTGACAAAGGATACAAAGCAAAAGAAACAAGCAGACCCTTGGCGCTTAATATAGTTAGCATGAAGTGACACATGTATTTTATGGGGATCATTGACAAAGGAAATATGCAAACAGCCAAACAATATAGCATACATGAGATTCTGAGCCCAAGCAGCTTGGCCTCCCATCCCATCTCTTCATGCCAGTGGGATGTCTGACCCTTCTCTCCATCTCCCATCCCTGTCCAGCCCACTGGAAAGGCACTGACTATAGAAGGTATTTCTTCAAAGAAAAACCAAGGGCTGTGCAAAATTAGAAGGGCTAAGAAGTAGGAAAGCAAGATGAGGCTTCAACTCAGGGAAGAACAGAAAGACTCACCTCTTATCCAGAGGCTGTCATGTCCACTTCCTTTCCCAGCCCCCTTCCAAAAACATCTCTCCACATTTATTCAGGGATGCCTGTTGCCATGACTACTGGGAGACAGATGCTTTTTTAATATGTGAAGAGCTCTTCCAATTTGGAATCCGACCTGGAACAGGTGGCTATTTTTAGCCACATGCTAATACATGCTTTAGAAAAGTCAGCTCTTTGCCTTGTTCTTAAGCATCACCTTTCTCCACACTCATCAGAAAGCCAACACCTGCCCTGGGCAGCTTGTGTCATTCTGTCTTTGAGAGGGAGGGCCTGCCCTCACCGGAGCTGCTCTTAGAGTGTTGATTCCCCACTGATACTCAGAATGGTGGCCACCACCTTGCTCAGGCACATTTGACTCATTCTCCATTATGGGTCTATATTTCCTGTGCCTGATTCTCTGCTATTATTTATAAAATGACAGTCTGAATTCCATGTCTGTCCCATGTATGTGTGAAGGCAGCCTGGTCTCATGATAAGAGTTGAAGACTTCCCCCACCCACCTGCAAGTTAGTTTGAGATTGAAGTCCTTCAATGATGTGGCCTCAGTTATGTTCCTAAACTTACTTCTCAAATCTCTCAACTCCAAGCTTGAAATCCCTAGGGCATTCTTCAGTTGTGCGGTGTTCTCCTACTAGAAATTCTCACATGGCTTTTAATCCCCATATGAAACTTGATATGCTCAAGAATTCCTCCCTGTGCCATCTCTCCTTCCCTCCTAGTTAAAGGAATACAAGCATTTCCTCATTCCTGTAGGTTCTCACATTTCACAAGCAAATGTATAAGAGCTTGAAGCATTGCACACACCTCCTGGTGCTGTGTTATTTGGGCATTTCTTAGCTTCTTTATGACCACTGAAAGGTTCATGAAACCAGAGAGGGAAGTTTTCCTCTATGTTTACATCTCTAGTGGCTGATTCAATGTTTTGCCCATAGCAGAGACTCAGGACGTATTTGTGGAATGAAATTGTTATAGAAAAGTCTTTAGACCATGTTTCTAGTATTACTTCTGCCACTGATCTTGAACATAAAGCTTTCTAGGTCTCAGTTTCCATGCAACAAAAGAATGATAATGTATATTTCACTTCTCTCAAATCTTCATCATCAGAACCAAACTAGCTTTGTCTTACAAATGGTATCTTCTCAGACTAAAAACATACATCCCCCAGAAATAATAAAACAGAGGAGTGAGGAAATGCCATAGTAATACTCGAACTCTTTAAACACTAGAGTTATAAAAAGTGCCAGAGCAGTTCAAATAGACTACCCAAAAAGAAGAATAAGGAAAAGTAGGGGTGAGGGGGAGGACAAAGAGAAGGATGAGAGGGAAGGAGGAACAGGAAGGGGTATATAGGAGAACATAGTGTGGTCACAAGCCATACACAGTCCTCTGGGGGCAGAGGGTGGCAGAGTAGGAACAGCTACTGGTAGCAAAGACTGTGTGTGGTCTTGAGAGGCAGCACTCAGATCCACTTTCTTGTTTGCTGGTCAGGACTTTGGAGATGGGGGTTTCCCCGTTGATAAGAAAGGAAACCAGAAGGAGAAGGTCCCCTAGCCAAAGGAGAGAATCAGGCAGAGAGAAAGCCCAGAAATCTAAATGTTAGTGATAACCACAGATCATTTTGATTCAGAAATACTCTAGCCATTCTTTGAGAAACACTGAGCCAGATAAGACAAAGTAAATTTAAGAAGCATGTTAGTTAACTATTGATGGAACCAAGAACCCAGAAGTTGGAACTGGCAGTAGAAATTAAAACATTGCATAAAGCCGAGAAGCAAAGCAAATTTAAGAGGAAAAGGAAAAAAAAAAAAAAAAAAAGACCTGAAGGAGAAAAAGACCTTAAATGCAAGTTTTGGTAGAGCAAGACTGAAAGCAGGTACATGGGGAACGAACGGCATAAATAATGAGGAAGGATAAAGAGAAATTTTCCTGCAGGTTGATTTTCATTTTTTAAGGATGAAGATGAATAGATAAAGTTATTATTTATCAAGTATACTCCTGGATTCAAGGATGGCAATCACACAGGGAAAGGTTTTCATGGAACCCTGGACTAGCAGACATTGCTGAGACCTACAGGGAGAGAAATAGAGGAAATGTGAGACAGAATGGTCAATGAGATTCAAATGAATAAGTGATGCCATAAGGATAAGTAATGAACAAATTGGATGGGCTAGAGCCCAAGAGGTCAGCATGAACTCAGGGCAGTGATCTCAGGACCATGGATAGCTCTGTGCCTGCCCTGTGTCTGGAATAAGAGTGGCCTTTTAACCCATTGCTACCTTGCTTGGCTTCACTGCCTGGGTCTCATTTTGGATGTTAAAAAGATCTGCTCACCCAGTTAAGGTTTAATACTTCAGATCTAGGGAATAGTTGCTATCTAGCTGGTGGCCATTGATAACTCCATTCAGAGATATTATAGGATGTAGAAAGAAACAGTACCTTGGAACCAAAGACTAGGTTTTACTTCCAGCATTACTACTTGCTAGATGTGTGACTTTAGTGAAATCAAAGTTGGTAAAGCTCAGTTTTCTCTTCTGCAAAATAGGGTTCATAAGGTTTTCCTTACTTCCTATAAAGACCTATGTGCTCATCTGCTCAATTATGTCCAACTTTTTTCAGCCCCATAGATGGTAACCTCCCAAACTCTTCTACCTGTGGAATTTTCCAGGCAAGAATACTGGAGTGGAGTGCCATTTCCTACTCCAGGGAATCTTCCTGACTCAGGGATTGAACCTGCATCTCTTGCATTGGTGGGTGGATTCTTTACCTCTAGCACCACCTGGGAAGCCGTAAGGACCTACAGGAAAAAGCAAACAAGATTATGATGCAAAACACTCTTAAACTGTAAAACCCTAGTTAAATATGTATAGTTGTTGTGACTAGCTTCCTACAAAATGAATACAGAGGTTCCCTACGAACTCTACAGGGTCAGGAGACAGGGGTGTTAAGCTAAAGGTGTATTAGAGCCCGGCATCTCCAAAGGTAGAGATAAAGCTGTGAGAGGAATGTGGATTTTCAAAAGCTATGGGAGCTGGTAGGAAAAATGAATGAATGTGAAAGGAAGTAAAAGGGTGAAAGGGAAAGTAAAAGGACAGACATGCAAATATTCATGACTTTCTCAAAATGAGCAAAGTTGATTATTTTATATCAATTTACAAGTGATACCTGAAACAAGCTAAAATATCAAACAGGTGAAATAGATTTATTAGAAATTTAAACCCATTTCAACAATATCTCTTTCTGCAATATGTAAACACAAAAACACCTCTATAACAAAACTGAATCTTTTTTTATTATTTTAAAGCCTTTATTTTAACCTTATTACAAAAGTAATATACGTCATTATAGAAAAAAACAGAAGAAATAAACAAATCTAAATGATTATATAAAAATACTGTCAATCCTATCAACCCAAAGACACTCTTGCATTCTTCAAACTCTTCTGTACATTTTGAAGGAACTAAATTCACTCACCTTTTTAAAAAAAACATATATGGGCTCATCTTCATGCTGTTTCACAGTATGTCTTATTAAGTAACCATGTCAAGAATATATTGTCATATAGGTAACAATAAATAAATTTGAGTAACAATTTAAATGGCTACATATAATAATATTTATTGTGTAAATATTCATACTTATTTTACCATTCCTTTATTTTTGGATAGTCTATTCCCAACATTTCTTTATTATATACTGTGATATAAGGAGTTCATGTTGAAACCTGTGGGTTCCAGTGACAAGTTCTGCTCCCAGATTCCTTGAATGTTGACTGTGTATCTTTGGGAAAGTTAATCTCTTTAAGGCTCAGTTTCTTCATTTGTGGAATGAGTTTAATAATAGTATCTACACTAAAACCTCTAGTTAGAATTAAGTGAAATGATATATTTTAAACTCTTTGTACAATTCCTGGCACATACTAAGTACCTACTAATATGATGACAATTTTGTTCAAGCCCTTATAGCAGATCTCTGTGTTCATCCTCAAATAAACTTCCAGAAATGGAATTTTTATCAAAGGAAGGACATATCTATTTCAGGACAATGCCATATTTTAAATAGACAATAATTCAGTTGTCATGAAGAAAAGGGAGAGATATTAAAAAATAATATATGGATGTAAAGACTTTAGACTCATTGCTATTAAACCAAGAGTGAACATATTCTACAAGCAGTGATTCTGTATCTTAGAAAATGTCTTACAGAAATAATTGCATGAATACATATGTACAAGTACGTTCATTGCACTATTATTTATGATAGCAAAAAAAAACTGAAAGCAACCTGATTATCTCATTTTTAGGAGATTGATTAGATTAGATTATGGTATGTCCATACAGTTGAATATTATGCAGCCATTAAAAAGGACATGGTAAAGCTACATATCTAACTTTTTATTGAGTTCCTAATATAATCTTATAGGGGAATGTAGAGTGACAAAGGGGAGGCATAGCCTGGTCATAATCTATGTGATAATTTTTAGGGATGCAGAATTTAAGGCTCATTAGTTACATGCACTACCAATGGAACAAAGATAGATAATAATAATAAAAATATTTGAACACTTTAAGTGGTACAGTAGGTTCATTATCCTAGTGATCTGGCATAAACTTACTAAAAGTGAGAAATAGGTCATAAAAAGGACAGGATAATCATAAAAAATAAAAGTTATTATGAAACAAAAGCCATCTCTTTTCTAATCAATAGAAGTCTGGGTCTTAAAGCAGAAAAGATGCTTGAGAAGTTAGCTTATCCATCACTGCCTTTCAGTAAAGTATGTTCATTCCTTTATTAAAATGGAAAAGCAGAGATGCACAGAGCCAAGTGATTGACCCAAAGTCACATGGCTCAAGGAAGTGGGGTGATGACCAAAATTCTCTCTCCTGATCAAAATGGTATTCTCAAAATCTTGGAAACTTGGCAAGATCAAATAGAGCATATGCAAATTCCTACTGGAACAGGAAGAAAGTAGAACTATAAAAGGGATCATTAAGGGGAGAGGAGACTTGCTCCCTTTTCAAGATGCCACGAAGAAGTAGGACATGTTAAAAATAAATTTTAAAAATGCTCAAAGGGAGGCACCAGGCCAAGGACTTTAAATAACAGAATAGCTCTTCTCTTACTCAGGAATGATCAATGCAGAGCGAGTTTCCCCTGTAAAGGTGAAGAAAGAGAAACAAAAATAGCAAAAATCAAAGGATAAATGAGGAAAGTTTCCATAAACATGGCCATGGAGATGAGTGACTATAGAGAAGGTTAGGCAAGAAAAAGGACAAAGAGAAAGATGGAAAGTGACACACCAGAAGGAGAGGTCCAGAATTTAGCCTGCCTCCCAAGAGCCCCTCAGGGATCATCCCTGAGAGTGGTCACAACAGACATCAGTGCTCAGGCAATCAGTGACCATCAGGCTGGTGAGAGGGCCATGCCCCAGAGTTCTGTAACCTCACTACTAGGGACCACACAATTTCCCACAAATGTAGTGAAATATGGAAAAATGGTAAGATGACCAACAGGTGCAGCCAAGTGGCGTTAATGTACAGCTGGTGGGAGGGAAATCAATGGTTCAAGGAAGGAACACTGGTGAAAACCTGAGATGAATGCAGAATCTCAGCAGCCTTCCTATCCTTAAGAGTTTCCAAGTCTCTACTCTAACTTAGCTGGCTTCTCCCCACTTCTCTGCCTGAGAGGGCCATCAGCAGCACTGTGCCTATCTTCAGTACATGGATTTTTCTCATTGTGCAAAGAGAAACAATGGACACCTTTCAAGTTAAAACCTATAAAGAAGAATATTTTGGAAAAGGAAACCCAAACCTCACTCCCCCAATACTCACAAATGCAGTAATCATCAGCATAGGTAACTAAGGATTAGTTTAACGAGCATGCACGATCTTAGTATCCACAGCTCTCCATCATGACATACCTTCCAGGAGTGCAATCAGGATTGGTCAGCCTGAATGTTATTTTGCGAATCTATTGTTCTACACTGTGCCTTGAGCCTAGCCTCAAAGGGATCACACAGGCCATCCTCCAAGGAGCCTCTAGTCCTCAAATTAACTCTTGCATGAGAGACAAACTTCTCATCCTCATCTAAAGCTCACAGCCCCTGTGTGAACCAAATGCTCTCTGGTTCAGGTCCAGAATTACCTAAGTTCTTCATTGCACAAATAGATAACTCCTTCCACATCCCCAAGTGCTTGAAGGGACCCCGTTCTCAGGGAATAGTTACTAAATTTTTTAAAAGTTTAGCACCCCTGCTCCTATATAAGCTAGTATTACAATGAATTTTTAAAAGAAAGGAGGAAAAAAAAAGAAAATCAGCAATGGCCTAAACAAGTAGGAAGTTCACATTTCATGTACTGGAGACATAGGGTCGGGGAAGCAGTTGCTCAGTCCTTCCACTGGGAACACTTGGGCACCTTCTTCCCTTACCTTCAACTTGGCTTCCGGGCTTTCATCTTCTTGCTTGTTGCCTACAGCCATGAGGTTGTAGCCTTGCATCCATGTTTAAGGCAAGAAGAGGGGGAAAAAAAGGATGAAGGGCTTTCTGCTTACAAGTCTTTGTGCTTTCATTCAGGAAGCTAAAGACTCACCTACATTTCATTGACCAGACTGCATTATACATCACCCTCAGTAGTAAGGCAACTGGGAAATGGAGAACTGTGTCTTTACACTGGGAAAACAACAAGAGAAGGTAATTTAAAATGAATACTCATAAGCTACTGAATGATATCTGTCATAATTACTTCTTTGGCTCTTCAGAACCCAAGAGTTCCTATTCTTTTGCATATCCTCACACACACCCCCCACCCCGCAACCCACCCATCACTAAGGAAGAAAACCCAAAGTTTCGTCCAGTTCAAAGTCTAGGATCTCTGGTTACTGTGCAGGGTTCCCTATCGGCCTGTGTGTGCCTCTCAGGACTACAGTCTGCTAAATTGAAAAGACAGTTCATCTGCCTGCCTATACCTGATGTTCAGAGGTAAGGAAGAAAACAATAACCACAATAAAAACCCCAGCACAACTCACAAAAAGGGAAAGTACCAAATGCACATTGCACCATAGAATATGTCAAATCCTACTGAACAGAAACAGGGAAAACTTCCTGGCCTGGCAGTAAAGTAAAACCCATCTGGCAGGTCCTAGATCTGCTTTCTGGGAGGAAATTCCTTTTCCATTGTTCCCAATTGTAATATCCCCACAAAAACTCTCTGTGGCAAAGACTATTTCCATTCTAACGATAAGAAAACTGAGACACAGAATAATTTGACCATGGTCATATAGAACCAGAATCCAAGCTCAGACAATCAGATTGCAGGGTCCCTGGCTCTTCACCATCAACGTTTTTGTAACGTAACAGGAGTTCTCCCCTAAGGGTCCAGGAAGAATTCTGCAGACTGGTTCTACAACAGTGTGAAATATACTTAGCACTACTGAACGGGACACTTAAAAATGGTCAAGTGATACATTTCATATTTGTGTTTTATTGCTATTTTTGAAAGCTACATAGAAGGTGACAGGAAATTTTTAAAAATAGGACCAAACAATGTTATGCTAGGAATGTCTTATCAGTAATAATTGTGCTGGCTGGTATTTTAGTTAGAAAAGCATTTTTATACTCTTTCTGTTTGATCCTTACAACCATGTTGATTGATGGATATAGAAGACTTTTAGTATTCTCATTTTATGCATATGCCAGATGAGACCAGAATGAACGTCTGTCCAAGGAGGCAAAAGCTGGAATTAAACATAGGTCTTGTGATTCCACAGCAAGTGTTCCTCTCATGATACTATGCTCCTGGTTAGTGAGGAAAGGGGGGAAAGTGCAATGGTGGGCTTAGGAACTGACATTCATAGGCACCCATGCTGTGCCAGGCACGAGGCACTATGGTACCCAAGCATCATTATCCCTTTAAGCCTCAACAATGTGAGTTCAGGCCTCCTAGTATCCTGATTTACAGTTACGGGATTGAGACTCAGAGAAGTTATATAACTTTCTCAAGGTCACCTGGCTAGTGATGGAAGCACTGTATTCAAGATAATATGATGCTTAGGGGCAGAAGGCAGCCACAGGGAGAGGATGTAGGCAGGAGGTGATTCAGCAGCACCTATTTTTGTGCCTCTAATTCCCCTCTGGTCAAGAAAGAATTTGAAGACAGATGGTTAAATGAGTGTGGGAAGAGGAGGTAAAGGGGTAAGCCACAGGTGCAAAGAACAAGCCTTTTCCAAAGGTAAGTGGAAAAAGGAACAAAAGGCTTACAATCTTGGAGATGTAGACAGGAAAGCAAAATTGCAAAACCCGGTAATTACGGTGTCAAGAGAACTGGCCAGAGGAGGAAAGACTGCTTTAGGAAAAAACAGAGAAAAAGGTGAAAGGATTTTTTTTTTTTTTTGCATGTGCTGTATTTATTAGAAAGTGAGAGACAATGTTTGTGGAAATATGTAGGTTGGGTGGGGAGAATTATAAATACATCTGACATTAGCTAATTTTTAAACAATTTTAAATGCTGAGGGATCCAATGAGACAATGCATGGGAAATGCTTAAATTATAAAGTGTTATATGAAAGTAGAGTGGTACTTATTTTTATATGAGTGTATTTGCAATACAACTGGAAAGTCGAAGAAAAGCCAGGCCAAGGGTCTGCGTTGATGCTCCGCCAGGCTCTGCCGGGCTCCCACTGTGCTTGTCTTGCCCGGGAGGTTCCTCTTTATCTGGCTGAATTACTGCTCTGCTTCACCTCTGGTGCTGAGTGCTGATGTGGTCCAGCTGTTCAACAGCTGGCCCTCATTTACCCCAGGTGGTGGTATCTGAGGAATTAGTTGAGCTATGTCTCCACTATGTGTTGTTTGGGTTTTGCAAAATCCCATCGTGATCCTGAAAAACCAGAGTCATCTCACAGGACTCCCCCAAATTGGCTGGAAGAAACAAGCATTGTGTGTTGGAGAAGTGGGTTCTAGGAATGAAGGGGGAGCAGGGAGAAGTCCTGGGGAGAGAAGTCCTGGGAAGGAGGAGGCAGTGTACATTTTAGGGAAGGCACATTCTCCTTCCCTGAGGGTTTGCAAAGGATGCCATTGGCGTTGGGGCCACAGCTCTCTCACTGACCTTATTGATTTAAGGTGGGACTGATCATACTCCCCTTTTCCCTTTTCTCATCTAACTCTGCATCCCTCTTCTATCTTCCTGCCTCACTTTTCTTCTTTGCTTTTCATTATCACGCTTTCTTAGTCTTTGCTCCTCTCCTTTTCTTCTCTTGCTCTTTTCTTCTAGCCAATGAACATTTCCAGAGTAGATTACGTGGGGCTGAGAGGGAGGCTAGACGGGAGTTTTTTCAAAAGATGAACTATTCTTAAACCATATGCCACATGCAGACAGCCTCTCCTACCACCTGGAGAGTCAGGCTGTGTGAGCAGAGTCCAGGGTAACAGAAAGGGTTTTGCTGGAGCCATCACTTCCTTCAAATAAAACCCATCAGTCTCCCTCCAAGAGAGCCTTCTGAGAGCCCCGCACTGGGAGAGACTGTCCTGCAGCAAGGGTGTGTGTTTTCTGCCCCATCTTACCTAACATGCTAAGAACTGCTTGCTCCTGGATATGGGATCTGTTCTGCTGGTGAAGAGGCTGATCGTTCGGAAGACGGACGGTTTAAAGGAGTGATTCTCAATGTTTTGTTTCCAAGAGCCTCTGCCCAAACATTTGCTTTTAAAAGATTTGGTCTCCAGGCAATTAAATGACTTTTTTAAATGATCCATTAAGATGACTTTGTTTCTCCATGTTCTAATTAATCATAGATGAATGTGTTTGCCAGGCAGGCTTCTGAGGAGTACAGCACTCAGCGTCCCCACAAGAGCAGGTACAATGCAGCCCTGTGAGGCTCCAGTTGACATTTCAATTGACCTTTGAGGTCTGATGACTGATAATGTGCTTCTCCCTCTTGGCTTCCCGAAACGTTTGAACACCGTTGGAGACCCAAAACACCCAGTCTACCCTCCTGGGGAACAGTGCTTTGAGGTGCAGAAGATGATGGTTAAGGTGACAAATAAGGGGTGGGCACACTCAGGACCAAGAAACCTGGCATTTGAACACTTAGGAAAGAATAGCTGCCCCAGGAATAGGGAGGGAGGAGTCCTGCCTGCGAGAGAAGAAAGGAGCTCTGGATGGGGATGGATCCAGCTCTGATGGAGTTTGAAGTTCATGTCACTTGGGGGATCCTCTCAGAAGTAAAGGCTATACAATCACAAATGCAACAGTAGCTACTGGACCTTAAAGGGTCCTGCAGGTTTAGGTTTGCCAGCTTCCCAGAAAAATCTGCTCTGGCCAGTGGACAGCTTCCTCATGGGGTTCAGCTGCTCAGGTGACCCTGGGAGTAAATGATATGTAATTCCTCTGAGGGGGTCCCTGAATAGTAAAGAAGTTCAGAAACTTCTAAAACAGCTCTCATGCTATCCTTTGGCCTCAGAGGCTGTCGTGAGGCAGGAGGAGCTGCTGTGGATAGAATGCCCTTGGATTCATGTTGTAGTTGTTCAGTTGTGTCCAACTCTGCAACCCCATGGGCTGCGGAGTTTGGAAGTGTGATTTTGGAGACCAGGAAAATCAAAGTCTGTCACTGCTTCCATTGTTGCCGCACCATTTGCCATGAAGTGATGGGGCTGGATGCCATGATCTTTGTTTTTCAAATGTTGAGTTTTAAGCCAGATTTTTCACTCTCCTCTTTCACCTTCATCAGGAGGCTCCTTAGTTCCTCTTCACTTTCTGCCTTTAGCTGGTATGGTCTGCGTATCTGGGGTTGTTGATATTTCTCCCGGCAATCTTGATTCCAGCTTGTGCTTCTTCCAGCCCAGCGTTTCTCATGATGTGCTCTGCATATAAGTTAAATAAGCAGGGTGATAATATACAGCTTGTCATTGTTGTTCACTCAGTCGTGTCCAACTCTTTGTGACCCCATGGACTGCAACACACCAGGCTTCCCTATCCTTCACTATCTCTCAGAATTTGCTCAAATTCATGTCTACTGAGTCAGTGATGCCATCCAACTATCTCATTCTCTGTTACCCCCTTCTCCTCCTGTCCTCAGTCAGGGTCAACCAGGATCAGGGTCTTTTCCAATGAGTTGGCTCTTTCCATCAGGTGACCACAATATTGGAACTTCAGCTTCTGCATCAGTCCTTCCAATGAATATTCAGGACTGATTTCCTTCAGGATTGACTGGTTTGGTCTCCTTGCTATTCAAGGGACTCTCAGGAGTCTTCTCCAGGTCTTCTCCAGCACTACAGTTTGAAAGCATCAATCCTTCAGCTCTTAGCCTTCTTTATAGCACAACTCTCATATCAGTACATGACTACTGGAAAAACCACAGCTTTCACTGTACAGGACTTTGTCAGCAAATTAATGTGTCTGCTTTCTAATATGCTATCTACATTTGTCATAGCTTTTCTTCAAATGAGCAAGAGTCTTTTAATTTCATGGCTGCAGTCACTGTCTGTAGTGCTTTTGGAGCCCAAGAAAATAAAGTCTACAAAAAGTAGACTTTCCATTTTTTTCACCATCTATTTGCCATGAAGTGATGGGACCAGATGCCATGATCTTAGTTTTTTGAATGCTGAGTTTCAAGCCAGCTTTTTCACTCTCCTCTTTCACCTTCATCAAGAGGCTCTTTACCTCCTCTTCACTTTCTCCCTTTAGAGTGGTGTCATCTGCATATCTGAGGTTATTGATAGTCCTCCCGTCAATCTTGATTCCAGTTTGTGCTTTATCCAGTCCAGCATTTCACATGATGTGCTCTGCATATAAGTTAAATAAAGCACAGTGACAGTATCAGCCTTGATGTACTCCTTTCCCAATTTGGAACCAGTCCGTTGTTTCATGTCCAGTTCTAACTGTTGTTCTTGACCTGAATATAGGTTTCTCAGGAGGCAGGTAAAGTAGAATGGTATTCCCATCTCTTGAGGAATTTTCCAGTCTGTAGTGATCCACACAATCAAAGGCTTTGGCGTAGTCAATGAAGCAGAAGTAGTTGTTTTTCTAGAATTTTCTTGCTTTCTCTGTGATCCAACAGATGTTGGCAATTTGATCTCTGATTCCTCTGCCTTTTCTAAATCCAGCTTACACATCTGGAAATCCTCTGTTCATGTATTGCTAAGGCCTAGCTTGAAGGATTTTGAACATTACCTTGCTAGCATGTGAAATGAGCCCCGTTGTATGGTAGTTTGAACATTCTTTGGCAATGCCCTTCTTTGGGATTCATATAGACTTGCATTAAAATCTCCAACTCTGCCACTTACTAGCCATAAATGACTTCATTTTATTTCTTTATTTTTTTAGCTGAGTGGCCTTAAGTTCATTTGGAAAAGGGGATAATATCTTCTGCTAGAGGGAAAATCTTCTTGTAATGATAACATACTAGAATCTGTGTCAGGGAATGGGCTCATTAAAGAGTATGTATTCCCTCTTCCCCTAATCCTGAGTTTGTGTCTATGCCTGAAAATATACTTGGACTGGATTTTATTAATATGTGGGGCAGTTTAGTATGTTGAGTTGGACTTTTTGTAGACTCTAAAAAAAAATGTGTACCATTGGCCCAGGAGTTACTCTCCTAAAGCACTGTTTGTATTGAAAGATTACTTATGACAAGTCTGTAAATATGATAAAACAAAAACTTATTGAATCACATACTTTAGATGAGTGAATTGTATCATATGTGACAGACATCACAACAATATAGTTGTAAAAAAAAGAAAAGATTATCTGTGGAGGTTAGTTTTCTGCTACCAGATTATTTGGTTGCAAAGAACCAATGAGAGCGAAACATCAGTCGTCATGATTTTCTTGTCTTCATTTTCTCAGTCTGAATCCTCCTTGAGATATCTTTGTCATTTGGGAGATAATTATGATTGCTCAAACAACAATGCAAGGGGGAAAAGCCAATGTTTCTTTTTTTACTTACAAATTAAAATTTTTTGAAAACCTAGTTGTTCTATTAATATTTATATGAGAGTTTTGTTGAAAGAGGAAAGGCTCATGGCATCAAAGAGGGTATCCTTGAAGGAGACAGGATGGAGAGTTTGTGCTCATCATTGACTAGGAAGAACCTGACCACTCCACTTTAGCCCCTGCTCCCAGTGAAACCAGAGAAGTTCCCCAGGGTGGGGAGCTGCATGGGAGGGCGATGAGCAGAAGACCAGTGGCTAGGATGGAGAACGTGGTCCTGGCAGGTTCAAGGAAACAGGTGGAGTCAGCAGTGACCCAGTCGTCTTTTCCACTGACGGGGGTGAAACACTTCCAAAGACCATGCCTATAGGCTGCCATGTGAGATGTACACATCCATTGAGTGTGCTGATGACCAGCATGGATGCAAGTCACTGCCCTAAAGCTAGCTGCCTGTTTGTCAGCTATGGACCTGATAAGTGACACTTGTCCATACCCCAGAATTTTGCTGAGCCCCATCCCAACTGCCCCAATGGCCTGATGGTGCCACTTCCTTTTCTATGGCCCCAGGCCCAGAGAGGGGATCCTGTAGCACCGACCCAGCACACCCTGCAGGCAGAGCCCTGCCTTCACTGTGTTCCAGCATCAACTAAAGCTCCAAAGCCATGCATAGTCCCCTGCTGAGCACTCCTTCTAAGTACTCTGTGTGGGAGTCCTTGGTTATGGTTGAGTTGTTTTTATCTTTTTTTAAAGCTTAACTCCTACTCTGTCCAATTCTTGCATCAGCCACTGCTCTGCTTCCTGGCACCAAATGTGAAGCATGAAGAACCCATTCAGCTCACTTTCTGAATCATTTGAGGCTTTCCAGACTCTCTAGCCTGGGGGTAGCCAAGAGTAGGAGGAGGTAGAGGAATGGACCCATATATGATTGTCACTTCTGAGTTTACTTCATCAGGAACGTTTCCAGCTTGAATGAAAGAGTTGAAATGGAGGACAGGGAAGGATAAGGATTCTTGCTTTCTAAAAAGAGGAAGGCGGTATGCCCAGAGGGGAAAGTGAGAAGAAATCACTGTTTCTCCTAGAAGCCCCCACTCTGAGCAGTGCCATTCCCCCAGAAAGCCTTCAAGAGAGAGTGTTGAGATTGAGATCAGGAAGATAAACAACTCAGCAGGGTTCCAGGCTGAGCTGAGTTCCATGTTGGCATTGAGGTCCAAGTCAGACCCTGGCTTACCAAACTGAGCCAAGTCTTGAATTTTAAAATTATGGTGAGGCTTTGTTGTGATTATTTCCAGAGAAAGAGAAAGATGAAGGGAGGCAGGCTTGCTTAAAATGTTCTTTATTCACCCCAGAAAATGTCCCCTGATGTTGGAAAGGGATTGAACTAAAAGTAAAATCCTGAAGGTACAGCACCCCGGCTGAGAAAGGGTAGGGGTGGAATACTTTAATGACAATTCATGTGCAGGGGATTTAGGGGTGTTACCTGAGTGTCCAGAAGAAGTGTTAAAGCCTCAGAAGGGCATGTGTAATTCAGACCTGGATTTTTGTTAAAGGAGTTGGAATAAGGAAATTGTTCCCTTTGTGCCCCTCACTAGTTGGATGATTCTGAAATGCTGGGTTGAGTTTTGATAAAGGAGGCCTTCCAGCTGCAGATACCTTTAACCCATTGTCACTGCCAGCTGTTCCCATTTTCCCATCCTGGGCAGTATCCCCAGACCCAAAGCTAAGCCGGAGCGGTAGACGTCTATCAGCTATGCTTCCCCAGAATTCTGGGAAATCATCCCTCCATCATTCTCTGCCTTACATAGTTGACATCCACCTCTTTCTAGAAATGTGCACATGACCCAGTTCTGGGATTTTGTATTAGAATTCTTAGGAAATATAAGCTCATTTTCAGCTGAATTTGAAGCTGAGAGGAGGTGAATGAAAGCTGCTAGCAGCTACCATTTGGGAACATCTGCCTGAGAGGGACATCAACTTAGAGCTGAGAGGTGAAGTCACCTGGGTCCAACAGTCCCTGAAGCAGAAGCTGCCCTCAGTACCAGTACTTTGCAGTTACAGGAATCTTTGTGCTTAAGACAAGATTAGCTGGGTGTCTGCCCTTCCGAGCAAAGGAATCCTTATAATTCAGACAAGGGATAGGTCAGCAGCTTTAGCCCTATCTTCTGTTGAAGCTCAGAGTTAAATAAAAATTCTTGACTCAGATGCTCCTCCAGCTTCCCCCTCCCCAAGCCTCCCACGTGTCAATCATATCCAGGCGTAGGGACTAGAGTTACCTTCAGTTGCAGGTGACTACTTCCTCCTTCCACATTATCCCGGTGGGTATCACTAGACTCTTTCTTTGATTTTGACTCCGTGGCCTAGACTTCCAGATTGTTCTGGATTCTCTGGTCTGGGACTCTGTCTGTTTGGACTTTTCAGAGTTGGCCTTTAGTTGGCCAGGGCCTGAATTTAGTGTGAACCTTGAGAAACCTTTGGTCAACCCTAAACTGCCTCCATATATCCAGGTCCATTCTATATCTTGGGAACAAGGATCTTGAGCCATGGAGACTTAAATATACCACTCAACGATACTTCTTAACTCCAGTGTGAATCAGACACATACCCAAAGGGAAACCCCAAAGAAGACTCACCGGCACGACAACGGGAAACCAGGTCCTTAAAGTCAGTGGCATTTGGCCTGTGAAAGAGGTTAAAAGAGAGACATGATATCTTTCTGCAAATGTTTATAGGACTGTCATATAAGACTATAGCCAATGAATGAATGTCCCAGGGAGGTGAATCCAAAGCAATTACTTTGGAATATTTTTATGCACTTGAGAATTGCCCGTGGCTTTAGCAAGAACATCTTTAACTTTCTTTTCATATTTCAAATGCCAGTCCCTGGGTCAGTGCATGAACACTAGTAGATGAACTTTGGGGAGTGGCATCTGAGAATTGCCTGGAGAGGGTGGGGAAAGCTTGGCGAACTTCATGGAGAACATTCACTACCCAGAGCTGGAGCAAACTCCTGGACCTTAGGAGTCTGGGGGTAAGAATCATTGCCCATGAGCCAAACTCAGTTCTAGGGAGCTGAAATATTTCCTCACTGAGGGACAAAGCGGGAGAGCCCCCTATGCTAAATTAGAAGGCAGCTATCTTCATAAAGCTGGTGGGAAACAGGGGCCCAAGTTTAATAATGGTAAATCTATCAAAACCAAACGGACATAGCTCACATCCTGTGGGCAATAAACATCCACAGGTGAAATTTTATGAGGTTTTAAAGGGAACTTTATGAGTTTTGAGGGAGCCTTAGTATAAACTGAAACCAGCCATGGAAAAACAATATAATGTGAACTGTGGAAAGCAATATCTGAAAATTCTGTCACTGTTACCAGACCAAAGAAATTGTTCAGGAGCAGGAGAAAGATATGCTAACCTTCACATCTCTCCCCCAATTTCTGGTGAGGTAGACTGTCTCACCAGCAACATTTTAAAGTCTTTGAGAGCAGAGGCTATTAAAGATCTCTCATTTCCCACATAGCACTTCATACAACATAGGGGCACATACACATGAAATATTTCTGAGAGATGGGCAGTAACTTTTGTGAGTACTTCCATAGGAAGTCCCTACTATTCTGGGGACTTTGTATATCATAGGAAGGAAACTTGAACTCTGAGTGTTAAGAAGCTTTCCCAAGGTCACATAGTGAATAAATAGCTGAACCCTGATTTCAATCCATGTCGGTCTGTCCCTGGAGCCCATGTCCTTTCAGCCACCGCCATGGTTGCCAGACTTTTGGATTTCATCAACCAATGCAGATTCAAAAATACTCAAGAGAACCTCAGTTGGGTTGCCAGCATTTTATTGAGAAGCTATTGTTAAGAAGTGAAAAAGTTTTATTAACAATAGGCAAAAGACAGGACATGATCTCAGAAGAAGGAGAACAGATTGAGCATTATGAAAGGCTCCATGCCTTCATGTGCGTGAGTTTGTATGTGCATATGTGCGTGTGTATCTGTAAAACCGCTGTCATTAGTGAACACGAGACTGGCTCTTGGAACCACTACTCTCTGCCACACTTCACCTTTAATCTTGTAGTATCTGGCACAAAGGGTCCTATACAAAGTAGGTACTTAAGACTTGCTACTGAGTGAGTGACATGATTTGCTCTTTTCTGTTTGGTCCTCTGGAAACACCTCCATGATGCAGGTTCTCAGCAGCAGCCCAGACTAGCTTCACTTAGAACGTATGGTTTAGTAAAACCTGGGTTTTGCCACCACCTCCTCTCCCTCTTCTCCCTACAGCTGCGAGGTTTCTCCTTTTGGCAGCCTCTCTCGATACAACTTCATTTCTTTTCACTAAAGAGATTCCATCACTACCACGTCTGGCCTAGACTCTCACCCTCAGAGATTCTATAAGAAGTGGGGTCAAGGAGGTCTGTCCATCCCTAAGAGGTGAATGGGCACCTTAATCTTGGGGTTCTGTGTTTCAAGAGTTCCATTCTCTTGTCTGGGTTCTTCCACTTGGGGAAATCTCTTCTCTTCTTTGGACCTCAGTTTTTTTCATGTACAAAATGAAGGGAACTGAGCCAAAACATCTTACAGGGTACTTCCAATCTTGGCAATCCACACCTCTCTTCCATCTGGCTGATTGCAGCTCCTTCCACATCAGGGCTCCTTTTGTTTGAGAAAATCTGGAATTTGGGGATGGATTCAATGACGAGCTGGCTCTTGAAGAAGGGTCTGTAATATGATCGTGCAGCTGTTTAGTGATTCTACATGAGTGTACGATCACTTCAGGGTGGAATGTCAGAGTTTACCAGACATTATCTTGGACCAGTTCTCCTTTTTCCATGAGACCAAGTCATTATCCTCAAAAGCATTACTAATTGTGCACATCCACCAGATGCTGGAAGGCCCTCCCTGGAAGCAGAGGACCCTTGCCGGGGGTCAGCCACCTCATTCTGCTTTCTCTTTGGCTGGGCTTATGCTGGAGGGCCTGGCAGGAAGCCAGCCTGTGCCCTGGAATAAATGACTTGTCAAGTCACCAGCCGTAGCCCGGGGAGGTGCTCTCACACCCACTTGGCTTTTCATTTATCTTTATGGCAGTAAAACCAGCTCTCCTAGAAGTCTACCTCATGGAGGGAAAGGCTAAGTTACAGGACCTAAGTTTTATTTAAAAAAAATTTTTTTTGTTTTTGCAAAGAGTTTCTTGCTTTTTAATTTTAGAATAGTTACTTTCTGGGAATCATCAGAACAAGGCTGTTTGGATGTCATCTAGAAGCAGAGAAGAAAAGGAGATGGCTAACTGACTGGACTGCCTGCTGGATCGACTTGGGTTGCATTCTCACAGGCAGATCAAAAGCCTCCTGAGCAGTTAACCCTCAGCAAGGGAGTTACTCCTACAAATGGAGAGGATTTAGCAAAAGCAGGCGAGTACTGCGTGCAAATGCTTTGCAGTTATCAGCACTGGAGATTTCCAGTGACCTCTATAAATGTACTGAAAGTGAACTTTGGCTCCACTCTAAAAACATCCCTGAGGTCTATTAACCATCCTAACCCACAGGGATAAGGTTCCCCAGCCTCTTGGGATGGTGCAGAAACCTTTTCTCCATTGTAGTAACTATGTTGGGCAGGGCTGTTTAGGTCTGCATGATCTCTTTTTCCTTGGTGATACCTCGGTGAGACACTGTATTTTAATCTCTGATGATCACTGTAAGAGCTAGAGTAAAAATAGAAAATGAAAGTCTTAGAGAAGAGGCAAGACCAAAAAGGAAGAGATACAATGAGTCATATGTCCAAACAAGAAATATTGGGAAGGTCAGTTGTGAGAAGGAGTTGACTCAGGGAAGGTCTTCAGGGAGTGGTTATGAAAAAAGTTTGGAGAGCAAGCAAGGACATGAAGAGCCTCAGAGAAGCTGACTTGGGAAAGAGATGCCTCAAACTAAGAACACACCTATAAGAAGTTCCTGTAGGGGGAGGGCTGGGCAGAGCGCCCTCAAGGAGTCTGGGGACCTTCTGAAGTCAGATCCAAACTGACCTCTACTGAAGGCCAAGAGAACCCAAAGAGAAGGCTCCCCACTCAAGCAGCAGCCAAGGAAGTCAGGGGAAAAAACAGTTTATGGGAAGCTAGGCAGAGAAGAGGAAGAGGACTGGGGAAGGTGTTGGGTAGAATTTAACGGTGCTCTAACCACCAAGATGGAGTCCAGGTCCTCTAAGAATGAGTGCCTTTGACCCATTACAAAAAGTTACAGGGAAAGAGTCAAGAAATTGAAAAGGCAAAGCAATGCTTTCTATTTAGGAGCCTCCTGGGCCATTCCACCACCAGCCAGGTGAGCCACAGCAGCTTTTCTCTTCCTTCTGTTGAAAATTCCTCCCATATCTGTGAATACAGAAGTGTGTCAGCATCACAGAACTGGAGAGCAATCCTGCCTTCTCATTTTACCAATGAAGACACCTAAAGTCGCCTCGAGAGCTGGTGGTGGAGCCCCAGCTGGAGCCAAGTTCTGCTCCTTCCCATGCCCCAGTTCCCTCCCTTTCTCCATCAATCTCTGGCCCCCAGAGGCTGTGTGTCTTCACACTCCCCTTTTACGATCTGAGAGTCTCCCGTGGTGTCTGTCTCTCCCTCTGCCCTAGAGAGCCTCCCATCTTGGCCTCTTGCTCATGTGAACCTCTGCTTCCTGGGTTCCCACATGTTTGGCAGCATCTGCCAGCTGCTGTGGGCCTGTTGGCTGCCACCTCTCGCTGCCAGCTCAGGAACGTCTCCCGGCCTCCTCAGGAGTGTGGACTTATGCTCTCAGACCCACATGTTCCCTACCTCCTTCCAGGGTAGGCACGTGTATGATTCCAGGGGAGGGAACAGGCAGGCGGCTGCCAAGACCTGTCCCCAGTGCCCTGCACATGTGCAGACACATAGATGGGAGAGATGAGCACATGGGGGTCTGTGGGTAACACATAACTGAGTGCTGGTTACATCCTGCCCTAATCCAACAACGAACAGTGAAACTCCTGTGACTGAGAAATGTGGATTTCCTTGACTTCTGATTGTGGGTTTACTGCTTAAGTCCAAAGCTTCTGTCTTTTTGAGAACTGGTTAAAGGTTAAAGGGATCCATCCAATAGGGGGTCAAAAAGATCATTTAAAACAGGTTCCATTAACCAAGATCCTGTACAAATCCATGCAGGAAAATAGAAGTGAGACTTACGGGCCAGAACAGCGGCTCCACAGGGGACCTGGTTTCTGTCTGGGGGATAAGCTGTCAGATCCTTTGCTCTGGAGAATCACAGGCTCCCAAGTGGCACGGAGCTAGGATGGAAGCGAAGCTCAAGTTAGGCTGTAGGAAATGATCTTTCTCCTGGACTCTGATGTGGGCTTCATAGAATCTCTCCAGACCAGAGGCCCTAACTTTGTTCTTTCAAAGGTAAATGACTCAGGTTCTCCCACTGAGACCCTCTAGGCGCTATTTATTCCTTTGAAGCCAAAACAAACTTCTCAAATACCTGTTCTGAGCTGGGCACCGTGGTTGGGTTTCTGGGGAAGCAAAGATAAGCTGAGCAGGATCTGCAGCCCCGCAGAACTTAGAACAAGGTCAAGAGAGCTCAAACTGCCTTGAATTGGGGAAGTTTTAAAATAGGTTTCCAAAAATGCTTCCCCTGCATGGCTAAGTCAGGTCCTCAACAAGCCTGGGTGCAGGTGGCATCAGAGCCCCTCTCTAATGGAGAGGTGGCTAAGGGGTCATCTGTCTAGGCCTCTCTCACTTGCCTTTCTGTAGTCCTTACTGAGTGGCTGCCTCTGCCAGGGGCCAGGCTGAGGCAGCTCCTGACCCTGGGAATGGGAGGCACTATGGACCTGAGCATCTGGTGCTCTGGGCCTCTTTTGAAGGAGTCAGGTGGGGCCATATCTGTACCTCAACTCATCTTGAGCACCCCTGGGGAGATACAGGATGCTTCTCTCCTTTTCTATCCACAGCTTTCCTTAATGTCAGTGGATGGATCAGGGTCTTGAATGGAACCCCCAGAGAGGCTTTAAACATTGAAAGTCAGCCCCAGGCCAGGGCCCCCACCGGATGGGAAGAGAGCATGGGAGGAAGCAGAAGTGCCTGTGTTAACAGAGTGTCATTTCCCAACATGATTCAGACCCCAGCGCAGAGGCAGGAAAAGGAGAGCAAAGCCTCCCCATCCATCACGTCGGACACAGCTATTTTTAGAGCACACACCACGGGCTTGGCGCTGGGCTCCAAGGGCCCTGCCGTGCAGGGAGATGAGGCTGGGCTCATAGAGTCAGTCAAGAGTGGAGATCTTGCAGGTGTGTGTGTGTGTGTATATGCGTGTGTAGGAAAAAGAGGACTGGTGGGCAGGCAGCCTTCTTCCCAAAGTGCACCCCTGAGCCTGGCTTCTCATGTGAGCATGAAGGGGAGACTGAGCAGGAGGTGATCCTGGGTGGGGGGTTGTCAAGGGAGAAGAAAGGCCCTTGGCTGTCTCAGAACTGCCTCCCTCCCCGGCCAGCCCCATGGAGGTCTGACCTGCCCTTTCATATGTGTACAGGACTCTCCTACCCCCTCCCCCACCCAGGTAGAGGGCAAAGCAGCCTGAGTCCTAGGCTTGACAGGATGTTGGCAGCCTGTTGGTGCCCTTGGCTTTGCTATCACAGCCTTGAAAACATCTGGCCAACATGAAGGCACCCATGCCCAGAGGAAGAAGACATCCATGCCCAGGGCATCGGGGCCCTCTGCACAGGGGCATCTAGGAAATGGGTTCTGCCCCAGTCAGCACCTCAGCACCCATGTTCCTAAAATACAAACTCTCACCTGGGCGTAGAGAGAGAGCCTTTGCATAAGGAACAGAAAAGTGGCTTCCCTTAGCTTCCCCCCTTTCCTGGCCGTCTCACTCTCTCCAGCTGAAGGGAAGAGGAGGCCTGCTTTGAACTCAGCCCCTAGGGAAGACTGTGCCCAGGAGAAGTCCCAGGCTGTCTTTCTGCTCAGTTCCAATCAGTCTCCTCTCTCCTTAAATGTCCTGCTCTCCTGACTGCCACCTCTGCCCTAAAAGAGATGCCTAACCTGGCCTGTCCTAATGCTGACCAACGTGAACTGCCTAGGAGGAGGCTGTCTCTCTCTTCCTTTTCTCCATGAGGCTCTTCAGATACACCGTGCAGTCTGCAGTAATGTCGTTTATCCTACATGGGCCTCACGGGGCCTCGGAGTTGATCCACTTTCCCTTAATAGCTCAGATATCCCTGAGGTTCTGGCTGGTTTTGGACCTTCTTACTGGCAGAGAGTTTAGCTGACTTCCGGCACGGTCATGGGGTGGCTTTCCACAAGCCAACGCTGCTGGAGAAAGCATCCCACCATGACAAGTCCTTGCAGCCGTGTCCCAGGAAGTCAGGTCAAGGCTTGAGGGAGCCACTAGCTTGTAGGCAGAAGTCTCTCCCCAGGAGAGGGAGGGTTCTCTGCTTTGCACCATGACCAGGGGTGGTCAGAGGATGGGGAGGAATAAGGAGACACGCAGCTAGTTCATTTATTTTTAACCTGTATCTTTTCCTCTGAGGAGTTATCACAAAGAAGTACCATCCAGTTGGTAATATAGCAGGAGAAAATGCACTTGACTGTGTCTGAGGACAATCGAGATGGATCAGCTGCACAAACAGGCAGCAGGTGGGGAGGAAGTAGTACTGCCTTGGAAGCCAGGTACCCCGTCCCAGCTCTTCCACCAGCTTATATCCATTGTGACCTGAAATTCATTTTTCCTGTCCATAAATTATTTATTATTGTAAAAGAACTGCAGTGCTACCCACCTCAAAACTGTGCAAGGAAAAGCAAGGAATAATGTTAATAAAGCAGCCGTCCCAATATGCCACCAAATCAACCTTTTTACAAGTGATACTCAGATGACCTCATCTGTGTGTTCTGGGAGCTTGGAACAGAGTAGGATGAGTCAGATGCCAGCCTACTTCTTTTCCAAGGACCTGAAACCAACTAACCTCTGCTCTTTCTTCCTTTGAAGCCCTGTGTGTGATCATGCTTGGAAGTCCCTGGGAGGGTTAGGCTATTTGTCCAGCTCCATCATGAGCTTTGTGATGTGGGAGGCAGAGGTGCCCCTGTATGCTGCATTCTTCCTGCTAAAGCTTTTCCCCTTTTCCCTTTGGCTTGCCCTGGTTCTTTCAAAACCTATCACCTACCTCTCCATTATGTTCTTCTCCAGCTTTCTTTTTTCATCTTTCCCGTCCCTCTCCCTGGTGACTGTTGACCTTTTCCCTCGGATCTCTCTGTCTGCCCATGCTTCCTTCTCTTTTATGAGCAGGTGGCTAACGAAACTGGGAGACACACAGCGTTATACACGGCAGGTTGAGATCGCCTTCCTACACATGCAGAAATAAACACTGCAGTGCCAGATGGGGGGTTCCTGAGGGCCGACAGAGGAGATGTTCCACTTGATCCTCAGCAGGGTCTGGAACTGAATGAACACATTATCAAGACCCTGATGCACAGACTGCAGCTGCTGCATGGAGCATTCAGTTGTGCAGGAGAGACTCAGCCTGCAGATCCTCTAGAACTCACACCTCTGCTCATCTTCTTTCCTCCTCACACACCTGACTTAGCCATGTGGCACTTTGGTCGTAAGGACAGCAAGGGAGTCCCAGAGACACAGGACATAGGCAGCCTTCCAGGATAATCTGGCACGCTTCTCTTGCATTCACAATAAGGTTTACTTGAGAGGAAACTTGCAAATAAGTTCCAGCCTCAAAGACTGGCACCACTGTTTTTTGGGTCCAAGAAACTTGCCAGGTTGAAAAACCAATGAAATTGGCATCCTTCACTGCAAGCTCATCACAGATAACTTCTCATTCTTGGCAGGTGGGTGAATGCAATTGCACACGACTGTTGGAATAAGTTGAGGCTGTGTCTAGACACATTGATCTGCAGGTTCAAAGGCTGTCCTGTTATGCCCAGTTCCACCTCTGACTTTACCTGACCCTAAACATTGTTTCATTTTTTTGCCTGTCTCAGTTTGCCTAATTTATAAGACAGACTGATAACAGGGAGAAACCAATACATAACTGAGGGGGAGAAAAAAAAAGGAAAATGCTATGTAAATAATAGTAGAGATTCCCCTGCTGTTTGCTTGACAGCAGTTCACTTTAGAAGGTTCAAGATCCTTTTGATCTGAGATGAGAGGGACCAGCTGCTGAGAGATGGAGTCTGATTTAATCCAGAGTGAACTTTCCAGAAGATCTTTGTAGATAATTTGCAATGCTTCTTTGTAGTCTAAATTCAGGACAAAGGTAGAGACAATGGTTTGTGGCATTGCTAACAACCGTAAACTATAATTTCTGATCAAACCATTTTCTTCTTTCTGCCCTGTTTATGCTTCCAATGTAGGTCATTCTGTAAAGACTCAAGTGACCATTCCTCCGAACAGGTACTTCTGACTCTACCAAGACCATTCAGGCTATATATTAATATTTAAGTAATTGTAGCTCAGTTGGTAAAGAGTCCTCCTGCAAAGCAGGAGACCCGGGTTCAATTCTGGGTCCGTAAGATCTCCTGAAGAAGGAAATGGCAACCCACACCAGTATTCTTGCCTGGAAAATCCCATGGACAGAGGAGCCTGGCGGGTTACAGTCCACAGGGTCACAAGAGTCAGACACAACTTAGCAACTAAAGCACCAATAGTAAGAAATGATAACTCACTGTATCAGTAGATATGCAAAGTTTATGGAAAGTATTTCCAGCATCTCTGACTCCCTACTTCAGGGATGTTAAGATCACGTGACTCAGAGAATCAGTATGGAAAAGGGCTAGTTGGGGGGCGGGGGGGGGGGTCACAAAATGTACTTACTGGACCACATAGAGCTGTCTCCCAGCCGTCCCCCCTCACGTCTCCACGGCCAGATTGGAGCAGGCTGTGGAAAAAATTCCTGTCTATTTTCAGAAACAGATAAAAGCATTCAGATTATGCAGTGCAAATCTCAGCCTGAAAGCAGCTGGAAAAATCTGTTCCTTGCCACTGTCACTGACCCCCCTGACCCTTTCAAGTAATGACATTCAGGCCTGCTTCCCCTCATCTCCCCTCATCCCTACCAGCGCAGTGACCCTTCCACCGCAGACCTGCTCCTTGTCTGCGCTGTAAGAGCGGTCATGCCTCTGAGAGCTGGAGACAATGGGACTGAAGACGATAATACGTATATATAAGACCATCTCATTCAAGGAGAAGTCAGCATTAAGCCCATGTTTCTTTTTCTTAGGATTTTGGGGGAGCATTTTTACAGCACTACCTGGCCTGGGACTCCCTCCCTGGGGCTCACAGGGCAGGAGCTCCAGTCTCAGGAAGGCACGCTGGCCGCCTCTGCTAACAAGACACCCTCTGGGAGGACAATATTCTATGCTGAGCAAAGCTGCCCGAGACCAGATGTCTCTGTGTCCTGATCTCCCCCAAGCATATGAGGCTTGGGAACACTGAATAGTTCATCAAACTGGACCTCTGGTACAGGGAATTATTCCTGGCTTTAGGGTAAAGCCTATTCAGAGCCGCCTCCACTGTCCGGTGCATTCTGGCTTGCAATGAATCAGTTATGCTCTGAAGACACGCAGTTGTAAACACAATAAAGCAGGCTTAGTGCCTCAGGGAGCAAATAGCAGCCATTCACAGTCCTGAGGACCATGCTGTTAGCTTTTTACCTGGGAAGCCCTGGGGGTCTCAGGGCTCCATATTGATATTTTCTTTCCTTCCAGAATGTCTTGTGCTTAGTCCTCTTCACTGAATAATTCATTAAGCACCAAACTCCTCCTATAAGAGCACATCTCTAGATTGCTTGTTTTCCCACTTTCCACTCAAAGCAATGGGTTCACAGTTCAAACAGAAGCCAAAGCAAGCAGCTGCTGAAGGAACCAGAAGGGATAACTCTCCCCTGAGGGAGTAGGATGGGCCTCTGGTTTCCTCCTCCCTGGTTTCCTCCTCTGGATACACTGGAGAGAAGGCAGGGCTGGGCTGGAGGAGCCACTATTCAAGATAGAACAAGGGCTCGTCCGTCTAGCAGATGGATGGAGCCAGTCGTCACAGCCAACATGGGCTCTTGGATTGGAGAAATGGGGCAGGAGCACAGCAGCTGCCATGTAGGTTCTGGGCGCTCAGACAACCACAGGGTGTGGGGAGAGCTAGGGAACTTGGGACCCTACTAAACCCCACCAAGGCTCAAGCTTCACATTTCTGTTTCTTATTTTTACACTGAAGGCTCATATTCTGTGAGGCAAGAATCAAGGATCAAAGTGGACATGATTTTCATGTTTAATAAAAAGCAGCAGCAGACAATAAGCACATGAAAAGGTGTTCAACGCTGCTCATCATTAGAGAAATGCACATCGAAATGACAATGAGGTATCACCTTCCACACCAGTCAGAATGGCCATCATCAAAAAATCTACAAACAATAAATGCTGGAGAGGGTGTGGAGAAACAGGAACCCTCTTGCACTGTTGGTGGGAATGTAAGTTGATATAGCCACTATGGAGAACAGTATGGAGATTCCTTAAAAAACTAGGACTAAAACTACCATATGACCCAGTAACCCCACTACTGAGCGTATACTCTGAGAAAACAGTAATTGAAAAAACGCATGTACCACCATGTTCATTGCGGCACTATTTACTGTAGCTAGGACATGAGAGCAACCTAGATGTTCATTGACAGATGAATGGATAAAGAAGCTGTGGGACTCATATACCATGGAATATTGCTCAGCCATAAAAAGGAGCACATGTGAGTCAGTTCTAGTGAGGCGGTTGAACCTAGAGCCTGTTGCTGCTGCTGCTGCTGCTGCTGCTAAGTCGCTTCAGTCATGTCCGACTCTGTGCAACCCCAAAGACAGCAGCCCACCAAGCTCCCCCGTCCCCGGGATTCTCCAGGCAAGAACTCTGGAGTGGGTTGCCATTTTCTTCTCCAATGGATGAAAGTGAAAAGTGAAAGTGAAGTCGCTCAGTCATGTCCGACTCTGTGCGACCCCATGGACTGCAGCCTACCAGGCTCCTCCGTCCATGGGAGTTTCCAGGGAAGAGTACTGGAGTGGGGTGCCATTGCCTTCTCTGTTACACAGCGTGAAAGTCAGAAAGAGAAAACCAATACATATTAATATATATATGGAATCTAGAAAAATGGTATTGATGAGCCTATTTGCAGAATAGGAATAGACACAGAAACATAGAGAAGAGACTTCGGACACAGAAAGGGAAGGGACGAATTGAGAGACTAGCATTGGAACATATACATTACCATATGTAAACTAGATAGTTGATGGGAAGTTGCTGAATAACACAGGGAGCTCAGTTTGTTACTCTGTGACAACCTAGAGGGATGGGAGGGAGGCTCAGGAGGGAGGGGACATATATATACTTATGGCTGATTCATGTTGCTATGTGGCAGAAGCCAATACAATATCATAAAGCAATTATCCTCCAATTAAACATAAATTTTAAAATCAGTGGCAGAATACTAAGAAAAGCCAAAGCTCAAATCATACCATCTGTATGTCTTTGAATGCTTCATATAGCTCCAGGTCTTTGCTCAGGTGGGTCCCTCTACCTAGAATGTACCACTTTTTCTGCTTGTCAAATTCCTCAGTTCAGTTCAGTTCAGTCACTTAGTTGTGTCCGACTCTGTGCGACCCCATGAATCGCAGCACGCCAGGCCTCCTTGTCCATCATCAGCTCCCAGAGTTCACCCAAACTCATGTCCATCAAGTCGGTGATACCATCCAGCCATCCCATCCTCTGTCGTCCCCTTCTCCTCCTGCCCCCAATCCCTCCCAGCATCAGGGTCTTTTCCAATGAGTCAACTCTTCACATGAGGTGGCCAAAGTATTAGAGTTTCAGCCTCAGCATCAGTCCTTCCAATGAACACCCAGGACTGATCTACTTTATCCTTAAAAACCCAGTCCGAATATCTCATTTTTTGCAAAGCTTTCCAAATATTCCTTCAAGCAAAATAAATCATTTCTTCCCTTGTATTCCAGCAGAATCATTTCTCTTTCCACTGAGATGCTTATTGTCTTTTGATTTGTGGACTAGTTAGTAAAGTATGCATTGGTATCCTCCATCTGTGAGCACCTTGAGGACAGAGCCTGTGTTTTATTCATATTTTTTCCCACCCACTCCCAGAAGCTACCATAAAGAGTGCTTGCCAAATTGAATTATATCACATATCGTCACCATGGAGTCCCAAATGCCAGCTTAAATCCAGAGCAGTGATGTCTAAAGGACCCTCCTCATTCTTTCTATTCTTTTTTTTTTTTTTTTGAGATAAAATTTACATGACACAAAAGTCGCCATTTAAATCATTTTCAACTGTAAAATTCAGTGGTTTTTAGTATATTCACAGTGTTGGGAACCTATCAATTCCACTAATTCCAAACATCTTATCATCCTTGAAAGAGACCCCATAGCAATTATATAATCACTTCTATCATCTCCTCCCCCAGCACCAGGGAACCACACTAATCCACTTTCATCTCTGCGGATTTGCCTCTTCTGGACATTTCACATAAATGGAATTATATAGTATGTGGTCTTGTGTTTCTGGCTCCTTTTGTAACAATATTTGCAAGGTTCATCCACACTGTAGCATTTGTCAGTACATTTTGTTTATCCAGTCATCAGTTGATGAGCATTTGGGTTGTTTCTACTTTTTAGCTATTATGAATAATGCTGTCATGAATATTAGTTTACGTGTTTCTATGTAGACATATGTTTCCTATGAGAGGAATTGGTGGGTCATATGGTAACTCTATATTTAATATTTTGAGGAACTGCCAAACCTTTCCAAAGCAGCTGCATTATTTTGCAGCCCCACAAGCAATAGATGAAGGCTCTTCACATCTTTGGCAGTTCTTTCTCTTTTCTTTCTTTTTCGTTGTTGTTTTATTTTATTTTTTATTACAGCCATCCTGGGAATACCAGACCACCTTACCTGCCTCTTGAGAAATCTGTATGCAGGTCAAGAAGCAACAGTTAGAACCGGACACAGAACAACATACTGGTTCCAAACCAGGAAAAGAGTACATCAAGGCTGTATATTGTCACCCTGCTTATTTAACTTTACTTATTTAACTTTATTTACTTTCAGAGTACATCATGTGAAATGCCAGGCTAGTTGAAGCACAAGCTGGAATCAATATTGCAAGGAGAAATATCAATAACTTCAGATATTCAGAGGACACCACTCTTATGGCAGAAAGCAAAGAAGAACTGAAAAGCCTCTTGATGAAAGTGAAAGAGGAGAGTGAAAAAATTGGCTTAAAACACAATATTTGGAAAACTAGGATCATGGCATCCGGTCCCATCACTTCATGGGAAATAGATGGGGAAACAGTGGAAACAGTGACAGACTTTATTTTGGGGGGCTCCAAAATCACTGCAGATGGTGACTGCAGCCATGAAATTAACAGATGCTTGCTTCTTGAAAGAAAAGCTATGACCAACCTAGGCAGAATATTAAAAAGCAGAGACATTACTTTGCCAACAAAGGTCCATAGAGTCAAAGCTATGGTTTTTCCAGTAGTCATGCATGGATGTGAGAGTTGGACTATAAAGAAAGCTGAGCACTGAAGAATTGATGTTTTTGAACTGTGGCATTGGAGAAGACTCTTGAGAGTCTCTTGGACAGCAAGGAGATCAAATCAGTCCATCCTAAAGGAAATCAGTCCTGAATATTCATTGGAAGGACTGATGCTAAAGCTGAAACTCCAATACTTTGGCCACCTGATGCGGAGAACTGACTCATTTGAAAAGAGCCTGATGCTGGGAAATATTGAAGGCAGGAGAAGGGGATGGTGTTTGCAAATGATGAGATGGTTGGATGGCATCACCGACTCAATGGACATGAGTTTGAATAAGCTCCAGAAGTTGGTGATGGACAGGGAAGTTTGTCATGCTGCAGTTCATGGCATTGCAAAGAGTCAGACACAACTGAGTGACTGAACTGAACAGCTATCCTAGAGGGTATGGAATGGTATATCACTGTGGTTTTGAACTGTATTCTCTCTAATGACTAGTGAAGTTGAGCATCTTGTCAGGTGCTTACTGGCTATTTGTAGATCTCCCTTTGATGACATGTCTATGCAAGTCCTTTACTCATTTTAAAATTGTGTCTTTTTTTTTTAACTTATTTTTAAGAGTTCTTTATATATTCTGGATACTCCTATCAGCTGTGTGACTTAAAACTGTTTTCTCCCACTCTGTGGGTTGTCTTTTCAGTGTCTTGATAGTGGCCTCTGATACACAAAGTTTTTGATTAAGTCCAATTTTTTTCTTTTTTTTTTTTTTGTACTTTTGGTGTCATATCTGAGAAACCATTGCCTAATCCAAGGTCCTGAAGATTTATACCCATAGTTCCTTCTAAGAGTTTTCTATTTTAGCTCTCACATTTGTCTTTGACTTATTTTCAATTAGGTTTTACATCTGGTAGGATATCCAAGTCCACTGTCTTGTGTGTGGATAGCTATCTGTCCCAGTACCATTTGTTCAAAAGATTATTCTTTCCTACTCAATAGCCTTCATACTCTTGTTGGAAATCAATTCCTCATTTATATTTTATACTATTACTTTTTGAACTCATCACTTGAAATAAGATTATTTATTCATTCCTGGGATATAAAAAATTTGACAATACCAAGATTTTAATATATATATATAGCAGTTGCATCAATCTGACTTCCCCCTACACACCTCAGAATCCATTCCAGGAAAAGGTAACAGCATCCAAGCTTGCTACATGTTCAGGAGTGGAAACCACATGGACTTTTAAACTAATAATGTAAAACAAAGGGAGTTAGAAAGTAAATCTCATGGGTTGTTTTTTGGTAAGTAGAGCGCATGAACCAATAGGAGGAGGTGAGCTGACTTTACAGCCCTCCATAAATGTGTGTGTCTTGTTAGAATCTGTCATAAATTAAGCAAAAAGGGAGTCATTCCTTGCCTGTAAATGGTGACTCAACACTAACGGTGGAAGCAGCATTATAGAAAATTCTTTCCCTTGCTTCAAACCAGGGTTAGACAGGGGGCTGAAGGATGGTGGGGTAGCTGTAGGAAATGTAAACATGGGGTTAGAGATGAAAAGCAAGGACTTTCAGGAAGAATAAAGAAATAACACAGAGACAGAAGCAGAAAGGAGGCGAACAGGAGTGAAAGTGGATCAAAGACTGGGGCCCCCAAATATTGGGTTGGCCCAAAAGTTCATTCCGGCTTTACTGTAACCTCTTACAGGAAACACCCAAACAAATTTTTGACCAACCTAATATAATGTTCAAGATAAGGGCTTCTCTAGCATACCTGAATGATTAAAAGGAGTGGATCTTGTCTCTGACACTAAAATAACCTGCTTTTTTTTTTTAAAGCAGCAGGAAGCTGAAAAGTAGTTCTCAGCATGCTTCCCATGCTTGCTGTCACTCAGACTGGGCCTTGCTAATGCTGTTACCTCTGTCTCAAGCACTTTCACTTCCTCCCACCTCACCTTTCCCTGGTAACTCAGCTGATAAAGAATCTGCCAGCAATGCAGGAGACCCCAGCTCCTGGGTCTGGAAGAGCCCCTGGAGAAGGGATAGGCTACCCACTCCAGTATTCTTGGCTTCTGTGGTGGCTCAGACGGTAAAGAATATACCTGCAATGGTGGTCCAGTGGTTAAGACCGCACTTCCACCACAGAGGGCACAGGTTCATCCCCCGACTGGGGAAGTGAGATCCCACATGCCCTGTGACCAAAAAGTAAATAAATAAAATAATGATAATAATAGAAGTCACCCTCATACAAATATATTCATACTTTTGCGTATGTTCTTCCTGTTAAAACAGATAATTACTTCTATATAAATTGTAATTATTACCTTGATACAATATTAAATTCATATTCTCAGTTCTGTCATTTTGTCATAAACATTTTTTATACATTAACTATTTTAAAAAATGTATTTTTGGCTGGGTTGGGTCTTTGTTGCTGCAAGGGTTTTTTGCTAGTTTTGGCGAGCAGGGGGGCTACTCTCTAGTTGCAGTGTGAAAGCTTCTCATTGTGATAGCTTCTCTTGCTGCAGAACACAGGCTTTAGGGCGTGTAGGCTTCAGTCGTTGAGGCTCCCAGGCTCTCCAGCGCAGGCTCAATGGTTGTGGGGCACAAAGTTGCTCTGTTGCAAATGGGATCTTTCCCAAACAGGGATCGAACTGGTGTCTCTTATATTGACAGGCGCATTCTTTATCACTGAGCCACCAGGGAAGGCCTACCCATCAACTTTTTATTATCTTTAGTTTAATATCAGCATAGGACTTCCCTGGTGGCTCAGACAGCTCACTTCACTGCAGAGGGCACAGGTTCATCCCCCAATTGGAGAAGTAAGATCCCACATGCATCCCAGTAAGATCCCAGTAAAGCATCAGTCTACAATGCAGGACACCCGGGTTCAATCCCTGGGTTGGGAAGATCCCCTGGAGAAGGAAATGGCAATCCACGCCAGTACTGTTGCCTGGAAAATCCCATGGACTAGAGGAGCCTGGTAGGCTACAGTCCCTGGGGTCACAAAGAGACGGACACGACTGAGTGACTTCACTTTTCACTTCACTGATATCAGCATAGCATTCTTTTTTAATATAATTTTAAAAATTGAAGTATAGTTGATGTGTAACATTATATAAAATGACAAGTGTACAATATAATGATTACAATTTTGAAATGTTGTACTCCATTTATAGCCCTGCATAGTATTCTTAAGTTTTCATAATCATCACATTTTTCTATATTGTGCCCTTTGGGTGAACACTCAATTTACTCTTGATTATTATTATACAAAGCTGAAACAACATTGATCATATAGATTTTTCTTACTGATTTCTTTCTTTGAGATAAATTGCCAGGAGGGCACTACCTAGCTCATAGTGTGTGACTGTGTCTGTGGGTTGTGAGACACATTGTCATATAACTTTCAGAATGGGTTACAATGATTCAGATCACCACCAGTAATGGAGGGCTTTCCCTTGTCACTCATAACCTGACTAGCACTGTATATCACACTGTATCTTAACCTCTCCTGGTGTTGCAATGTAAACTCATGCTTCAATGTTGCTTTTATCTACATTTATTTTGTTGCTCAAAAATCCAAATGCACTTTTTGGTCAACCCAATATTTAATTATAAACTTTTTTTCCTTCAGTTTATAAGCTATCTATAGTTTTTTTCTATAAATTAGTTCTCATTTCCTTTTCTCATTCATATATTGAGATCTTAATATTCTGTTCTGTGTTTCTAATGAGTTCAGTTCAGTTGCTCCATTGTGTCCGACTCTTTCAGACCCCATGAATCGCAGCACACCAGACCTCCCTGTCCATCACCAACTCCTGGAGTTCACCCAAACTCATGTCCATCGAGTCGGTGATGCCATGCAGCCATCTCATCCTCTGTCGTCCCCTTCTCCTCCTGCCCCTAGTCCCTCCCAGCATCAGAGTCTTTTCCAATGAGTCAACTCTTCGCATGAGGTGGCCAAAGTACTGGAGTTTCAGCTTTAGCATAAGTCCTTCCAATGAATACCCAGGACTGATCTCCTTCAGAATGGACTGGTTGGATCTCCTTGCAGTCCAAGGGACTCTCATGAGTCGTCTCCAACACCACAATTCAAAAGTATCAATTCTTCGGCGCTCAGCTTTCTTCATAGTCCAACTCTCACATCCATGCATGACTACTGGAAAAACCAAAGCCTTGACTAGACGGACCTTTGTTGGCAAAGTAATGTCTCTGCTTTTGAATATACTATCTAGATTGGTCATAACTTTCCTTTCAAGGAGTAAGCATCTTTTCATTTCATGGCTGCAGTCACCATCTGCAGTGATTTTGGAGCCCCAAAAAATAAAGTCTGACACTGTTTCCACTGTTTCCCCATCTATTTCCCATGAAGTGATGGGACTGGATGCCATGATCTTAGTTTTCTGAATGTTGAGCTTTAAGCCAACTCTTTCGCTCTCCTCTTTCAGTTCCTCTTTACTTTCTGCCATAAGGGTGGTGTCATCTGCATATCTGAGGTTATTGATATTTCTCCTGGCAATCCTGATTCCAGCTTGTGCTTCTTCCAGCCCAGCGTTTCTCATGATGTACTCTGCATATAAGTTAAATAAGCAGGGTGACAATATATAGCCTTGACGTATTCCTTTTCCTATTTGGAACCAGTCTGTTGTTCCATGTCCAGTTCTAACTGTTGCTTCCTGACCTGTATATAGGTTTCTCAAGAGGCAGGTCAGATGGTCTGATATTCCCATCTCTTTCAGAATTTCCCACAATTTATTGTGATCCACACAGTCTAATGAGTAACTTCAGTGTATACTCTTTTCCATGTTCAATAAAAATATTTCTCCAGTCTTCTCTTGGTATTTTATATTAGTTAACATTTTCCATCATTTAAAAACTCTTAAAATATTTATTTGTGCCTTTCAGTTTTGATGATTTCCTTTATTGCTTCAAAATTGGCAAAACCTTTATGCTGACTTTTTTTTGGTAATTTTGCCCTATAATTCATCTGTTTATATACAATTCTTAGCCTATGTGCAGTTTCCTTTATGATATGATAGAGAGTATTGATCTAAATAGATCATTTCCCAAATTTATGATGAGTGATACAATGGTTATTAAAGTAAGCTTTTTTTTAACTCTTATTTATCACATATCAGATTTATACTTTTGTATAAGTATGACTGAGTTCTGGATTCTCTTTCCTTCTGTGTTGATTCATTTTCCCTATTTTGTGATTTTAAAAAATCAACCTGTTTTAATTATTTGTTTTTCTTAGTATCTCTGGTGTCAGCTAAATTGACTGCCATGTAGTATGTGTTAAATGAATCCTTATTGACTTGTATTAAATTGATAGCACATACTAATACCATCCTAAGGTTTCAATTTGGAGTATTTTTTTATTTAAGAAATCAATTTTTACCTCTTTGCTGGGTGACTGAATCATACAGAGGAGTCTTTTACTCTGTTATCTCCAAAACATCTCAATTTCTTCCTACATTCATTTCCTGTCAAGTACTTTTGAGAAGCGAGAGAAATTGAAATAATAGGATATGAGGGTAAGGAAGTTTCCAGCCGCCCTGCACTTGTGCACGGTCTCATCTAGTCCTCAGAGCATCCCCAAGAGGCAGTCACTCTCTTTGAACAGAGGAAGGTAGAGCTCAGAGCGTTTCGCTCTCTGCCTAGGGTCATACAGCTTCGAACTGTGGCTCAAACCTGGGTCATCTGGTTCTAAGTCCAGTATTCTTTTTCTTTCTTTAATAGATTTTATAGATCTAAGATTTTGTGCCTTAGTTATCTAGCCTGTACAGCTTATGAGCCAGTCAATATTTTCAAGCCAAATGCTGACACGAGATACTTCGAAGGAACATTCTGGCAGATCACCCACAATATCGGAGAGACACAGCACAGCACCCCACCCAGAACTAATTCTGACCACAGCACAGGCTTCATTTACAGACACGTGGCGGGGATGAGGGAGGCCACACACCCAATCTGATACATGGCATACCAGGGCAAGGGGTGGGCAGCTGGTGAGCCCTTATCACCAAGATGGCAGACTGAAGGAAAGCTGCGGTGGTAGGCTTGAACTTGAGTGCAGAACAGCTCTTCTTAAACACAAGCCTTGAGCCGACCACAGGGGTCACAGGCAGAATGGTAAACAAGAGACAGGACTATAAACAGCAGCTGTGACTGGAAAGCACAAGGCAGGCCCGAGCTGTGCAGAGTATAGAAAGGACCCCAGGGCAAGCATCAGCCTCCCCTGATGTTCCCTCCCGCAATGCGAGCACCCCCCACCCGCAAAAGGCATCCTGGTCTCCTGCAGAGCAGTATCTCTGGGAGGCCAGTGCTCCTGGATTGATTTCTCCACTCCAGTCTTAAGAGTTAACACTCAAAACGGCAAGTTAGCCTGGGATTTGGGGACAAGGCTCTTCTGGGTCTGTCCTGCAGGCGGCCGTGAGCTGATCCTTTATTTATGCTGGGTTGTCTGTCTTTGTTCAGTTCTGTCTGCTTCGCCAGATTGGAAATGGTTTGCTGGAAAAAATTATGGTGCTGTCTAACATGATGTAACAAGATGTCATCTTCTAACTCCAACGCATAAAATGGATTTACAGGAAGGAGGAGGGAGAAAAAAACAAAGCCCCAGGGCGCACTTGACTCAGATAAAAACCACTGGGTTTTGTTTGTGAATGTCAAAAAGCTGCATGTTATTTTACTTAGAAGAACATGAGAACATACTGGCGTTTCAGGGGGAAAGAAAAAGATATGTGCTCTCCAGCCCAGAGGAAAAGTTTGCTGAGAAAACTTAATATTCATTTCACATGGCACACATAGACAAACACACCACCAACCCTACATACAAATCACACAGACACACAAAACATGTGCCACAAATACCATACACACAAACAGATATTGCCCTCACCATCTAAACCTCACCCAGACAAAACACATACTCACCACCCACACACATCAACACACATCCTCCAGAATCACTCCAGTGATGTCACCACAAAGGCAAACATCCCTTATTTTTAACCAAGAATTCAGTAATTCCTATACCATTGGGCCATGGGAGTGAGCCTAGATTCTGGGTCAAAGCTTTTCTAAGGAACATTTGCCAAGTCTTACAGAGCTTTCTTTTATGAGGAAGCATAATGGAAAAGACAGTGGAAAAAGGGTCAAAGGTTTTTGTGGTTCTTTTTAAATATACAGTGCTTCTAGAAAGGCATATTCCCACCCAATGTTAATATAGTGCAGGAAAGTAACATGAGTAGGAAAGGACATGACAGTGTTCCTCAGCCATTTGTGTTTCTGAGAACTTCAGTGCCTTATTTATGCATTCAAAGCAAGTTCTGGGGTGGCCTCTGGGGATTGTCTACACAAACACACACTGACATAGAAGGGAAGGCACTCATAGGGCAACTGACGGTCCTTTTTCCTTTTAGTCCTTCCTTACCCATCAATAAAGTGGAAGACAATGTTGGTAAAATATCGTGTATCAAGAAATTAAAACAATTGAATGAGTTGTATGCAGCATTTCCATTGTTCTGGAAAAAACTGAGTGGATATGCAAGTATGAGCTATGAAATACCCATTATGTAATGTCTTGATCACATGGGAAAGTTAGATGCTCTTGCACTTAAAAGTGGCATTGCATACTATAAAGGTGAATGGTAAAATTCATGCAGATACTTTTGAAATGATAGTTTTCTTGGAATGACAAAAAATTGGACATAAAAAGAGCTATGACAAGTCCAGAGGGAGACCGCAGGGGGAATAAAAGGGAAAATGCATCATTTTGTACATCTCATGGCACTTTTTCCTGCTGTTTGAACAAGAGGCCCCACAAACTACACAGTCGGCCCTGATTGTAAGTCTCTATCACTAGAATGTAGAACTCTGGTATATCACAGGTGAAACCATCTGAGTACAATGAGAGGCACATGTGGGTCCCAGTCCCGAAATCCCTGGGGCTAGAAAGGCCTCTAAGTCTGATACCCATGTCTGTAGGGAAGAATGTCACTCCTTGAGCTGGCCCAGACAGATGTGAGGTCCCCTTCTTCTGAAAGTCTCATCCTGGCAGGATGGGACTGGCACTGGGAGGCACAATGACCTATGAGCATGACCTGAGAAATGGGAAAAGAGTGAAGCAGGCTCTGAAGCCCCTGCGTTCAAGCCACTGTGCCGAAATGGAATCATCTGATGCAGATGAAAAAGCTATTAATTAGCTAACCAAAAGCTGTTTCCACTCTGACTAGCCTGGGCAGATGTTCATTGTGGATTCAGCTTTTCCATGACCATAGCTAAGGGTGCCGAGACACCAAGTCCAGCTGGCAGCCTCCTAGCATCTGAGCTTCAGCATTCCCTCTGAGTTGCCAATAATGGGAATTTATCCCATGCATCTCCCCTCTCTGGGGCACAGTGGTTCAGGGCTTGAGGCTTGACAAGTGTTACTTTACGAAACGCAAGGTTGGCAGACTGAAGGACCAGAGCTGATGAAGTGATCAAGATAAAACCTCAAAAGCAGGATCTGTGGGGCCACTGGATTCTTAATGCAGCTGTGAGCTCCAGAGAGCTCAGGGGTCTTTTGTTTAAAGTCAATTGAACATCTATTGAGTTCCTATAATATACCTAGCACACACTTGTAGGAAAATTCATAACACTTTTTGTTGTTGTTCAGTTGCTCAGTCATGTCCGACTCTTTGCAACTCCATGGGCTGTCGCACGCCAGGCTTCCCTGTCCTTCACCATCTCCTGGTGAAACTCATGTTCATTGAGTTGGTGATGCCATCCAACCGTCTTGTCCTCTGTCGTCCCCTTCTCCTCCTGCCTTCAATCTTTCCCAGCATCAGGCTCTTTGCATCAGGTAGCCAAAGTATTCAAGCTTCAGCATCAGTCCTCCCAATGAGTATTCAGGGTTGATAACACTTTTATTCACCAGGAAAAAATAAAGTGATAGGGAGAAATAGATTATGAGCAGTAGTGAGCTTAATGGGTAAGGTACAGGCTCTTGATGTGATTGTCAGTCCTGCTATTCCCCAGATGCTTAGCTGAAACTCCAGTACTTTGGCCACCTCATGCAAAGAGCTGACTCATTGGAAAAGACTTTGATGCCGGGAGGGATTGGGGGCAGAAGGAGAAGGGGACGACAGAGGATGAGATGGCTGGATGGCATCACTGACTCGATGGACGTGAATCTGAGTGAACTCTGGGAGTTGGTGATGGACAGGGAGGCCTGGCGTGCTGTGATTCATGGGGTCACAAAGAGCTGGACACGACTGAGCGACTGAACTGAACTGAACTGAACTGAAACCTCTACTTCCTCATCTAAAAATGGGGACGATAATAGTGCTTTCTTCATAGTACTGAGATAAAGATTACATAATGTGTTAAATTTAAATCTCTAGGCCCAGTTGAACACCACAGTGCTCAACATCTGTTTGGATGGCAGTGGTGGTGAGGATTTATGATGCTGATGACAACAACAAGAGGAGAAGGGGTCCCTGATTTTCTTTGAAACTTGGGGGAAGTATCTGTTTGCAGATATATTTTTCCCAACCTTAAGTCATTTTTCTTCAATCTCAGAGTGCAAACAGGAAGGTCTTGAATCTTCCATTTGGACAACCTAGTAAATATTCATTGGTGATGGAGATGCTGAATTGATGATCTGGGAATGGGATACCAGTGGGTTGACTGAGAGGAGAATCTGAAAGGCAGGATTAGAAGCATGGGGTCCAGGCCTTGTGTAGGAAAGCCATGTCCAGCATCTAGCCAGAGGGGCAGCAAAGACCTAAATGAAGAGGACTTGAAGGTCAGATATATACAGAACTCCAGTCTGTGTGCAATCTCACGTGTTCACACAGAGGTGGAAAAGGCCAGTTTTAAAATTCTACACTAGTGAGGCTGACCAAACAATTCCTTGGTGCCCTTGCATGGGAACTGCAAAGTTCTGGGATCTCAGAAGCTGAGGTCCTCTGCAGCATTTGGGAGAGCTGTCATCAGCCCCCATATGTATCACGGACATATTGATAAAGGACAATAGGATTCTTTTCTGGAAAAAGACCAAGACTTCTAAATGCTTCCAATTATCCAGCGTCTTACAAAATATTCTTATCCCTTGTTCAAACTACCCATTCTAACCCCTTGTCTCTCTTTATCCTGCTTTGTGTAATTGGATTTCCTATTTGGTTCACATATTTTCCCCTTTATTCCATCGAATTGGTCTCTATTTCCTTGCCTTGCACCACATCGGCCTTTGCCAACCATAGTAACTAAATAAAATAAATCTTTTTTTATTTGATTGTTTTGTCCTGTATTATTGCTTTGCCTTTGTTGTTACTCTACAACCAGGAAACTTGGATATGATACATTGGTTGTCAGCATCCAAAAGTAATAAAATGTTGCTCACCCAAATCTCTTTCCGGCAGTTCATCACCAACAATGTCTTCCTACCTTGAAACATTCAGTTTTATTGCTCCCTTTTATTTCCTGCCCTCAGGCCAATCCATGTTCTGCCAGTGCCAGTTTTCCTCTTGCCCCTCACACCCCACCTTCAAAGCCATTGTCATTTCAGGCTCTGATATGTGAGTCACAAGGTTATTGCTTTTCTGAGCTCCTGTCTTTCTGGCAGAGACCCTCCATAAGCAGCAATATTTTGCTTGCAATTTCCCCGAGTCCCCACCAGCCTTTATCTCGACAGAAAAGGCAAGGCAATAACTCCTCTGCCTTCTTTATCTAGATCCAGAGCTGTCAGTCTGATGCAGAGAACCCTCCTACATGTGTTATCTGAATCCTCCATCTCTTCATCACTTACAGAATTGCTCCTGTTTATGTTTAGCAGCATCCTATGTTCAGATTCTCTCAGATAGAATTTTTTTTTTTTTGCTTTTGTTTTTGTATGGTTCCAAGTCTGATGAATCAAGAGAGAACTGATTGGTTATTTACACATCAGTTCAGATAATGGAGAAATTCCATAGCTTGTTTTCATTTACTTTTCTGATTTGATTTTCAGAAACAACGCTTGAATGCTTTTGTTTTTCACACTTGAAATCTGCTAGAGTTCCACCCTGCCTCCTATGTACTCTTTTCAATCTGAGGCCATCTCCTGAGTGGCGAGAGCTGAGTACCAGATAATATCTGTGAAGTAATTGTATCAGTTGCAACAGAAGCAATGTTCAGATTTTATCTTCATGTCCCCATGAAGGTGTTCTGTCACAGACTGGACTCTCCACTTCTCTGAATCAAATTGAAGTGGTGGTAAAGTTTTGCAGCCCCTAAACATGCTTCTCTCCTTCCTGAGTGTCTGTGTGCTGGGTGGGAGGTGCACTTCCTGTGTCATGGGGATTTTGAGGAACAATAATGGGCTGGCATGTTCAAACCTACTCCATAGAGAACTCCTTCTCAGTTTGCAAAGTCTCTGTGTCCAGGACTCCCTGGAGGTCATTTTACTCAGCTTGTCTCCCTGTCTTGCTTGGAGGAGAGACCATAGAGTGTAGGAGGTAATTCATGGAGTTAAAATGAGAGTAGAAAGTGATCCCCAGCGTTAGATGTTCTGAGGTTCCCATAGACTTCATTAGCAAGGATGGAGGTTCTATTTTCTTTTTTTCCCAGAATGAAAAATAGCATTATTAAGTCTGTCATGTCCAAAGAACCAAAAAGAAGAAAAAGGAGAGGGGTGGGCAAAGAGGAAGAAAGAAAGAAGGCTGAAAGGGAAGAGGGAGGAAACTAAGAGGGAGGGAGAAAGGGGGAGAGAAAGGAGAGAGAGAGAAAGAAAAGAAAGAAAAAGTGGCCAAAGAAAGAAACTATGTCTCTACATTGCAGGACCCCCTCCCAGTCCCAAGCTGCCATCTGCCTTGCAGGCAATGAAGGCCTAGATGGGCTGATCTATAGATTCTTTTGAAGCTGCTTTTTGCTTCAATTCTTGAACCTCTCTTCCACTGGTTATCTCATCTAAGGAAAGCTGGAGCTAGATGAAGGGATGGATGTATTTGGTGACATTCTGCCCTATTATGCTTAACTTTCAATGTTTAGATGAGAGTTTTAGAGTCTGGCCTTAAAATTGTAACAGTAATACAAAGTGAGTCTAGATCCACTATTTACTGGCTGTGCAATTTGGAGCAAAGTCACATAACCTCTCTGATTCTCAATTTCCTCCTCTGTGAAATGGCAATAGTAATAGTACCAACTTGGTAAGGTTTTGTGAGACTTAAATAAACCACAGTTCTTGACCCATGATAAATTCTTAGAAAATGCTATCTATTGAATGATCTAAATGTATTTTAAAACTATTAGAGAATAAAAAAGAGATAAACAGTCCTAACAGAATATAATTGGTCAGAGTTTTACAGTATTTCCTGCTATGCATCTTTCCAGAGCCCCCTCTCCTCTTTTAAACATACTTCTAATCCAAGCCAGGCTTCAGCAATACATGAACTGTGAACTTCCCGATGCTCAAGATGGTTTTAGAAAAGGCAGAGGAACCAGAGATCAAATTGCCAACATCCGCTGGATCATGGAAAAAGCAAGAGAGTTCCAGAAAAACATCTATTTATGCTTTATTGACTATGCCAAAGCCTTTGACTGTGTGGATCACAATAAACTGTGGAAAATTCTGAAAGAGATGGGAATACCAGACCACCTGACCTGCCTCTTGAGAAATCTTTATGCAGGTCAGGAAGCAGCAGTTAGAACTGGACATGGAACAACAGACTGGTTCCAAATAGGAAAAGGAGTATGTCAAGGCTGTATATTGTCACCCTGCTTATTTAACTTCTATGCAGAGTACATCATGAGAAACACTGGACTGGAAGAAACACAAGCTGGAATCAAGATTGCTGGGAGAAATATCAATAACCTCAGATATGCGGATAACACCATCCTTATGGCAGAAAGTGAAGAGGAGCTTAGCCTCTTGATGAAAGTGAAAGAGGAGAGTGAAAAAGTTGGCCTAAAGCTCAACATTCAGAAAACAAAGATCATGGCATCCAATCCCATCACTTCATGGGAAATAGATGGGGAAACAGTGGAAACAGTGTCAGACTTTATTTTTTGGGGCTCCAAAATCACTGCAGATGGTGACTGCAGCCATGAAATGAAAAGATGCTTACTCCTTGAAAAGTTATGACCAACCTAGATAATATATTCAAAAGCAGAGACGTTACTTTGCCAACAAAGGTCTGTCTAGTCAAGGCTATGGTTTTTCCAGTAGTCATGTATGGATGTGAGAGTTGGATTGTGAAGAAGGCTGAGCACCGAAGAATTGATGCTTTTGAACTGTGGTGTTGGAGAAGACTCTTGAGAATCCCTTGGACTGCAAGGAGATCCAACCAGTCCATTCTGAAGGAGATCAGTCCTGGGATTTCTTTGGAAGGAATGATGCTAAAGCTGGAACTCCAGTACTTTGGCCATCTCATGCGAATAGTTGACTCATTGGAAAAGACTCTGATGCTGGGAGGGATTGGGGGCAGGAGGAGAAGGGGACGACCAAGGATGAGATGGCTGGATGGCATCATGGACTCGATGGATGTGAGTCTGAATGAACTCCGTGAATTGGTGATGGACAGGGAGGCCTGGCATGCTGCGATTCATGGGGTCGCAAAGAGTCGGACACGACTGAGCGACTGAACTGAACTGAATCATATAATTTAACCATATAATTCTAATTATATAATCATAAATCTAATCATATAATTTGGGTTTCCCTGGTGGCTCAGATGGTAAAGAATCCACCTGCAATGTGGGAGACCTGGGTTCAATCCCTGGGTTGGAAAGATCCCCTGGAGAAGGAAAAGGCTACCCATTCCAGTATTCTTGCCTAGAGAATCCCCATGGGCAGAAGAGCCTGGCGTGCTACAGTTAATGGGGTCACAAACAGTCGGACACAACAGTCTGAGCAACTAAGCACAATCATGTATTTTGGTACCCTGCATTATTCCAATTAACATTACAATGAGAATTTTTCATATGGCTACATAGACTTCATAACATATGGTTGGAGATTAGGACACAAACTGATTAAACACAAACCATGTTAACCTTGTAATGCCTCCTCATCAGAGGAGGAAACCCCATTAGCCAGGAGGTGAGGGCATTGCAGCTGCAGCCTGAGCAGCTCGGTGGCTCAGCCCCAACTCCTCCCAAAAGAGCAGCCAGACCTTCTCCATTTGTCTATGCATCCCAGCATTCACAGAGAAGGCACTGGGTTCCCTCTCAGGATAAAAAAGACTAAACAGACCCCCACCCCTGCCCTTGGGAGCACTTAGTCTCCTTGACAAGAAAGTAAGGGATAAAGAACAGGAGGCTTGCCGCTCTACCAGAATTGTGACAGGAGGCTGTGAATCAGGTAGGGAGGGTCACCTCTCTGAGTGGGGAGACCAGGGCAAGCTTCCTGGAGGAAGCTTCTGACTTCTTACCCTTCATCTCTTTGGCATCTTAATCCCGTCCTTGCTGTCTTCTGACGTTCATTGCCTTCACTCCATCCTATTCATTTGACCCTCTGGCCCTGCTGTCTGCAGTGCTCTCCCCAACTTCTGTTTCCTTTACAGTCTCTCTGCCATTCCCTCCTCGTGGCTGGCCGGGCTCCATCAGGTATAGACTTGGCAGGAGACGAGCTGGATGAGACAGCAGCCGGTTCAGTTCATTCAACTAGCGTTTTCAGAGTTCTTCTAGATGCAAGATGTGCAAGGGGCTCTTTGGGTGTGGAGGGATACACAGATCAGGACATGAAACAGTTCCCTTCTTGGGAGGATCATCTGGTTCAGGGGGTGGAGCAGTAGAAAGAGTTGAAAACTGTAACAGCTAGACCTGTGATCGTGCTTTGGTGAAGATACAAACAAGAGGTAATGGGAACACAGTACAGAAACTCATGAATAAAACTGGTTGGTGGTGGGATAGAGTATCTGAATAATCTGATATTCAAAATTAACTGGAAAAAACAAAAAAAAAATTAACTGGGCATCCTGTGTTTTTATTTGCTAAATCTGGCCAACTTATTTTTGTTGAAATTCTTAGTATCAGATGTTAAACTCAGAATGCTATTATCATTCAGCCAGACCTCCTGGCTGAAGTTCATTTTCTTCCCCCTTACATTTCATTCTCTTCTTAACTATTTGTTCAGTTTTCTGGAAGATCTCATTAACTTTATTTTCCAACCTTCTACTACGATTTTTTCTACTTGTTTTATTGTTGCTGTTGCTGCTGTTTAGTCCCTGAGGCATGTCTGACTCTTTGTGACCCCATGGACTGTAGCTTGCCAGGCTCCTCTATCCGTGGGATTTCCCAGGCAAGAATTCTGGAGTGGGTTGCCATTTCCTTCTCCATGGGATCTCCCTGACCGAGGGATTGAACCCACATCTTTTGCATTTCCTGCACTGGCAGGCAGATTCTTTACCACTGAGTCACCAGGGAGTTTCTACCTTTTTAAAGAACTATTTTTTGTCCTGTTATGGTTCTCATTTATTGCATTCTATTCTTGTTTTATAGACAACACACCTTTTTATATCTCTTTTTATATCTCCCACCCTCTTATTCCCTAAATTATCTCTTTTTCTTCTGAGTTCCTTTTTTTCTGTTCATTGAGTTAGTCTTTTTTATGTTGGGTCTTTTCTCAAATGTCAGGTGATTATTGGTTGTTTGTAGATATTTAAGAGCATGGTAAAAAGCTATTGGAAACTTTGAGGAACGGTAGAGGTTGAATCGGAGAAGGCGATGGCACCCCACTCCAGTACTCTTGCCTGGAAAATCCCATGGGCAGAGGAGCCTGGTAGGCTGCAGTCCATGGGGTCGCTAGGAGTCAGACACGACTGAGAGACTTCACTTTCACTTTTCACTTTCGTGCACTGGAGAAGGAAATGGCAACCCACTCCAGTGTTCTTGCCTGGAGAACCCCAGGGACGGGGGAGCCTGGTGGGCTGCCATCTCTGGGGTCGCACAGAGTCGGACACAACTGAAGCAACTTAGCAGTAGCAGCAGAAGTTGAAGAGTGGAGGAATTCCTTTTTATTGATGGGGTGAATTAGACATTTCACTAGCACAGTGGAATCTCATTGATCAATTAAATGGAGGCTCCTGGGGCTGTTCTTTGTGTCTAAAGAAGGATTCTTTAAGCTACAGCCTAGAAGGTGAACATCTGTTTGCTAACTTGCATCTCATCTCCTGTGATTACCAGATGTGTTTTATATTCCAGTGGTACCAATGAGCTCCTCTCCACACAATTTCATTTACTTCTAAGTCTTTGTTTCTGGAATGTCTTCCCTCCATATTCTCCACTTTACAAAATCTTGCTCATTCTCCAAAACTCAGATATATAATGCTCTCCCAAGGTGTTGATTCTTCCCAAATTGATGTGCAGATTCAATGTAATTCCAACCAAAATCACAACAGAATTGTCTGCAGAAACTGACAAGCTGATTTTAATAGAAATGCAAAGGTCCTAGAAGAGCCCAAACCACCTTTTTAAAAAAGGACAGAATTAGATGACTGATTTTGATTGTGGTAATGGTTTTGTCAACACAAATAATCAATAAACAATCTATAATAGAAACAGAAATGAGTTTTATTTGAGCCAAACCGACTACAGTCCAGGAGACACGGATTCAAGAAGCACTTAATTGTGTTCTGCCAGACTACAAAAGTTATATAAGTAGTTCATCAGGAATTAGGATTGGAGCTGGTAAGAAGTAAGGGTACTTGTTAAGTAAGGATTGTTTAGGATCCAAAATGGCTGCATAGTTATTATACAGAGGGAGACTTTGGCACCAGAAGGTTGAACCTGGAGCTATTAACACTAGAAGGTGTTGTTTTGAAAATAGCTAGTGATGTCTTTGAGTTTGATACAGTTTGGGAAATTCCAGGTTCTCAGGGATGAAGGAATGTGTCTACAACCACACCCACTAGGGCCACCAGGCTCCACTGTGAATGCCTGAATCACTGTTACTCCATTTTGATTTTTAAATACATTCTTTTCTTTAATGGTTAAAGCAGATGTACTATGTATATTTGATAGGCTGTAAGACAGGCTGTTCTTAGCACAAAGTTCAAGCCAAATCATGTATAAGCCAGAATGAAGTCCCCATACCTTAGTATGTGAAAATTTCTCCCATCAGTTTCATCAGTGGACCTTTGTCAAAATTTATGGACTTGTACACTTTATGTGCAATTTACTATATGTCCATCATAGTTCAATAGCATGTTTGCAAATTAAAAAAAAATTATCACCTACATATAAAGGAGGTAGCCGTAAAGTTTGTTTTCTTTAATTTTTTGTCTTTATGTATTTTTATATATTTTGGCTGTGCTGGGTCTTTGTTCCTGTGCATGGGCTTTCTCTAGCTACAGTGTGAGGGTCTCTCATTGAGGTGGCTTTTCTTGCTGCAGAGCACGGGTTCTGGGGGCATGGGTGCACAGGCTTAGTTGCCTGGCGCCATGTGGAATCTTCCCATACCAGAGATTGAACCCATGTCCCCTGCATTGGCAGGCAGATTCTTAACCACTGGAGCACCAGGCAAGTCCTGCTGTAAACCTTAAAACTGAAGGGTCGGGAAATAGCAATATAAGCAAACTATTTAGAAACATGGAGCTAAAAACCAGAAGAACTGCCAAAATATATGGAAGTAGAAGTTAGCTGCCTCTGGTAGCCAGAGCTGGGGCAGGGATGGTAGGAAATCAGTGGGGAGTAGAAGCAAGTGAACGATGTTTTCCATTATGGCCCTTTTGTTTCAGTTTAATTTTTGAACAATGTTCAGGTAGTACTTGCTTTTCACAAATATCAGAGAAAAAAACATTTTTAAAATATTTATCTTCTTGTTTGCACCAGGTCTTAGTTGTAGCATGCAGGGTCTTTGATCTTCGTTGCAGATGTGAGTTCTTTTCAGCTGCGTGCTGCGGCATGGTTCCCGGATCAGGCATTGAACCTGAGTCCTTTCACTGGGAGTACAGAATCTTAGCCTCTGGACTACTAGGGAAGTCACAAGAAGAGAACATTTTAAACAAGAAAATAGAGAGAGTAAAAAAATTACTCAGGGTGGCATTTGGGGAAGTGAGTCATGAAGAATGGCATTTGGAAGCAAGGGAGCTCAGTTCAGAAGTTCCTGCCATAACCTTGGTGGAATGATGAACCCAGAAGGTATCTGAACTTAACCTCTTCTTGTTTGATGTGTGTTGAGAGTGATACCACCTGTCTTCTCTCTCAATCTGACCCCTATCACTCTCCCTGCAAGCCTCCATGCCCTCCCCTCCACCAGCCATCATGCTTCTTATTCTGAGACATAGCTTTTATAGGAGGTGCCCGAGGTGTGCACGTGTGACCACTTGGCAGAAGAGCTCCATGAGATCAGGGGAGGAGACCAGGCCCCAAGGCAGTGGGGAGGGGCTTCTCAGGATACTGTTAGCCAGCTGCATGGTTGCCAGAACCTGAATCCTAGCCTGGGTTCATTCTTTATACAAATATGTGTTATATGCCTGCTACCTTATCCACTCTGGGGAGGGCTAGTGCCTGTAATCTTAATTTCTGGACGCTGATGCTGGAAGCCAGTACCTTCTGGTCATTTTCATCGAGTTTTTGCCAGTTACCCATAGTCTCTCTTAATCAAATTCTTCCCTTCCTTTGAATTCCTACATTCCTTTCTTGCCTGGGCTGTTGACATTGGCTGTAACGATGGAATTTTCCAGTTTCATAGAAACTGTAGCAATTTTAAGGTTATGGCTGCTCAGTAAACTCTTTGTTTCTTTTATAGCCTGAGCCCTGGAGCCCTTGATGAAACAAACATTTCACGGGATATAGGGCTTGTTTCTGAGCAGACACCACTGGTCAAAGCACAGATTACCACTGCATCAGTTAGTGAGAAATGCTCTCCCTGTTGCCAACTGATTTGGGTTGTTTGGACTTATGTTGCTCATTTTGTAAATAACTGTAAGCAATTGATGACCACAGAAGTGGGTCCTTTGGGGTGGGGATAAATAATAATTCAAGATGACCATTTAAGGCAGCGAGGCATTGTTATGTGAACAAAGCAGGTCACAAATCACTAAGTACAGGATGACCCCATTTTTCTAAATATGTCTGTGTGTGTGCATGCACACACAAAACAACGAACATTAAACAGTGATTCTCTAAGACTTAGAGATTTATGAAAGATTTGTGCTTTCTTAATTTTTGCTTGCCTGGTTTTTCCAAACAAACATGTGTTATTTTGTAATAATATGAAAAACAAGTTATTTAAAAACATAAATAAAAACAGCAAGATCGTGGGCAAACACCATATGTTTTGTCTGAATTTCAAATCCCCCTGAGTGAAGGGCCAAGGCCTGGCCTGGCTGGTGGGGGCCTAAAGAGCTGCGGGTGGTGGGGCAGATGAGTCTCCCATGCGCCATTAGGGGACATCCAAACTGAGGAGCCAGCAGATTCATGCCCCTTTCAGAAAACCAAGTCCACAGCCACGAGATACGTGGCCAGAGAGTTGACAAAACAAAAGAGACAGAGGCACATATTAAAACTGTACTCAAAGGCAGAAATCCAGACACATTCACTGATTCATCCACTGAGGATCCACTTTGGGCCAACACTGTGTTGAGAATCAGGAACTTGTGAGCAAAGGCAAGCAAGGATGGCCTGGGGAGCGTCTGACTGTTCACGGCTTGCTGGGATGTGGGTCAGCCTGCATGGCTTCAAGATCCCCAAGAAGAATAGCCATGCTGGGCCCATACTCGGGGGAGAGAAACAACACCACTGCAGTGGGGGCTTCCTTCCCACTTGGAACCCTCCATCAAGCCTCCACACAAGCAGTTTCTGCATGTTTCCAAGTTTGATAGAAAAACTAGGCAGCAAGGATGACTGTTAGGTGTGCTTTCTAAAAATGTCTTAAAGCTATATAATACAAATAGGTACTCTTCCAAACATTATTTTCACAATAATGCTGTGAATAAAATAAAATAGGTCCTATTATCACAAGAGAATAAACTGGGACTTAGAGAGAATAATTGCTCATATTCACATAGTGGCTGGGTCAGGGCAGGCCAGTAGTGATTGGGATCAATCTCCAGCTCCTCTCCCTTTCCCAGAGGTCAGGGGTAGGATGGAAAGTTCCAACCCTCTAATCACAGGATTGGTTCACCCGGCAACCACCCCCCATCCTTAGGTTACCTAGGAGCTTTCCAAAAGTCACCCCATAATACTACAACTGAGGACATGGTTTTCTGGCCTTCAGTCCAATACTCTTTCTGCATACTATCTCATACTTATTTGTTCATTCACGTGTTTATCTGTCCACCAAACGTTTATTGCATACCTACCATGTGGGAGGCACCTTGTTAAGTACTGGGGATTCACTCAACTATGCTACTTCAGGCCTATCACTTGTGCTATTGCAGGTATGTTCAGAAACTCAGGTACGGGCCCCAACAATTATATTCCAGCCTCTGACCTAGATCGATGCTCGTCAATCTTGAATGCACTTAGAATTGCCTGGGGAGCTTTTAAAAAATTTCAGTGCCCAGGCCCCATCCCAAACCAATACAATTATCATTTCTGCTGGTTTAAAAGCTCCCTTGGTGATTCTAAAGTGTAGGCAAAGTTTAGAACCGCAGTTCTTGGGAGTGAGGATAAAGCACGACCCTTTCAGCTACCTTATAGGAAGCAGTAGCCACAAACACTTGTGAACCGACGGATTCTAACAGGACTCTTCTGAACCCTGGTCTTGAACCACCTTAGCTCAGAGAGTCCTCTTTTGTCATCAGCCACTCTCTGAGGGGTAAAGATTGAGTTGAGCGTGGTGGGTGATGACTGTAATAGACAGATCCAGGAGAGCAGGTGTTCTGGCCTGACATCAGAGGCCCCAGTACATACCTCAACTTCATGCTGAGGAGAACTTGCTCTAAACATAGGGCTTGGCGTAGCTCTCCATCACTATTGCTAGTTTCTGTTTTGTTTTGCTTTTTAAATTCAAGTAGAGTTATAAGGAACAGGCTTCCCAGGTGGAACAAGTGGTAAAGGAACCACCTGCCAATGCAAGAGACATAGAGACTCGAGTTTAATCCCTGGGTTGGAAGATCCCCGCAAGGAGGGCATGGCAATCCATTCCAGTATTCCTGCCTGGAGAATCCCATGGACAGAGGAGCCTGACAGGCTCTAGTCCATACAGTCGCAAAGAGTCGGACATAACTGAAACGACTCAGCACGCATGCAGAGGTAAATGGTAGAAGAAAGAACTGAGAAGAATTAGACGGAACATAAAGAGGATCTTGCCAGGCTCATGCTTTAACTAGCTGAGATACTGAATCCTAGAGAGGGGAAATGACTTGAAACAATTAGCGAACAATGCAAAACAGGAGATGATTCTGTGCCAAAACCTGGCTGCAGACCAAAACTGCCTACTCTCAGAGCTTTTGAGGACTAATGGTTCGCCATGGGTGGTGGTATACTAGCACTTTCTTTCTAGGTTGATTGACGTTCACATTTTCATCTCCCCTGAGGCATTTAGGGGGAGCAAATTCATAACCCAAATTAGATAAAGGTAGACAGGAGAGGAAGAAAAGAAAAGCAACATTCATCTGCTAAGGATCTATTGCCCGTGTCTGCGCCTTGTAACAGCTCCATGAATCAGAAATGATTTATTACTCTCGTTTGACAGATGAGGAAACTGAGGCATAGGGAGTTAAGCTAATTTGCCTCAAATCATGGAGTGGATCAGGAGCAGTGGAACTTAACTGTGTTAGGCTCTCTCTACTGTGTTTACCACTCATGAAATCATGACTATAAACCTTAAATTCACTTTATATACCAAATTCACTTTGGTGGATTGCCTGCAGGTCTATGAACTAGACAGGGCTTTATGGTGACAAATGAAGATTGCAACATCTGCTATTCCCCCTCCTTCTTTTTCATCATACTTTTGATTTATTTATTCCTATTTCCCTAATTTTATTGGTGTGATCAACATAAGCTTAATGTGATCATCTAACGCACAGGGCCTTGGATGGGAGAAGTAGACAGAAAGGTCAAGAAATAGGAAATAAATCCAAGGTGAACCCTACAACCTGAATCAGAAGCCTAGGACAGCCCCATCAGGGATACAGTAACTAATGAAGAATTCCAGAGGAAATTGGAAATGTGAGCCCTTTCTTCAAGACATTTTCAATTTATCTAGGAATAGAAGATGCTATCTTCTAAACACATGAATACATAAATGAGGGAAACATAGGCATATTTTCTTCTTTTGAGGAAACCATGGAACCAGTTTTGGGTTTCTGGGAAAACTGGAAGCATCATTCTGTTTTAATTCACCACTTTGGATCAAGAGTGGTACATCAGTCAAAAGGGCTTTGTGATCTTGGGTATAGTAAGCATTATTTATAACCTTGTTTACAACAGTGGGGGGCTTCCACACGCTTGCCTCCTCTTGCTTGTTCATGAGCATCATCTCTCATCACCAGGCAAACAATTGCACCAGCTGAGAGACCCAAATAACACACTTACGTCAGATCCTATGTGTTGATTTGCATTGTAGAGTCTGAGATGTTTCTGGCTGAGGGAAGACCTATTTAGTAGCCTGTTAGCTCCATTTGGCATTTTTCTTAGATACCTTTCTCTCTCATGGAGAATATGGTGATTTTCAAGCTCTGCAGACTAGAATCTATTCCAGGACACTCAGAAATTTCTACTAAAAGGAGAAAGGGAAGGAACTGGCCATTTATGAAGCATCTAACCATGAACTCAATAGCCCTAAGGGGCAAGTATTATCATCCCAAATATGATAAGAGGATAAAGGAAAGGGCACTCTATCACAGGCATAGATTTTCAGCATCAGGTTAACTGACCTGGATGTATATCTTAGTTTCACTATCGCCTAGTTCTGTAAATTTTGCCAAAGTCCTTGAGCCTTAGGGATTTTTCTCATTTAATTTCTTTATACAGCTTTATTGAGGTATAATTGACATACATCTTACTGCATGTATTTAAAGTTTGCAGTTTGTTCAGTTCAGTTCAGGCGCTCAGTTGTGTCTGACTCTTTGAGATCCCATGAACTGCAGCACATTGGGCCTCCCTGTCTATCACCAACTCCCAGAGTTCACACAAACTCATGTCCATCGAGTCAGTGATGCCATGCAGCCATCTCATCCTCTGTCGTCCCCTTCTCCTCCTGCCCCCAATCCCTCCCAACATCAGGGTCTTTTCCAATGAGTCAACTCTTCGCATGAGGTAGCCAAAGTATTGGAGTTTCAGCTTCAGCATCAGTCCTTCCAATGAACACCCAGGACTCATCTCCTTTAGGATGGACTGGTTGGATCTCCTTGCAGTCCAAGGGACTCTCAAGAGTCTTCTCCAACACCACAGTTCAAAAGCATCAGCTTTCTTCACAGTCCAACTCTCACATCCATACATGACTACTGGAAAAACCATAGCCTTGACTAGACGGACCTTTGTAGGCAAAGTAATGTCTCTGCTTTTTAATATGCTATCTAGGTTGGTCATAACTTTCCTTCCAAGGAGTAAGCGTCTTTTAATTTCATGGCTTCAATCACCATCTGCAGTGATGTTGGAGCCCCCAAAAATAAAGTCTGACACAGTTTCCACTGTTTCCCCATCTGTTTGCCATGAAGTGATGGGACCAGATGCCATGATCTTCATTTTCTGAATGTTGAGCTTTAAGCCAACCTTTTCACTCTCGTCTTATTTGTTAAGTTTTGATATATGAGTGGCATATCCATAAAACCATCATCCAGTCAAAATAATCACACTGATCACCCCCAAAAGTTTTCTCCTGCTCCTCTGCAGGCTCCTCTTCCTACTCCCCTCCACCCTAGCTCCCAGCAACCACTAGACTGCTTTCTGTCTGAGTGGAGTAGACAAAAATAACATCCCCCCTCCCAAAGATGTCCATGTCCTAATCCCCTGAAAGTGAGAATCTATTACATTAAAGGGAAAGGGAGTTTGCAGGTGAGATTTTCCTGAGCCTAATATAATCACAGGGGAAAGAGGGAAGGAGGCATGAGGGTCAAAGAAGGAGATGTGATGATGGAAGCAGAGTTTGAGTCAGTGAGATATTTGAAGATGATACACGGCTGCGTGTGAAAGTGAAAGTGGAAGTAAGAGCCACAGCCAAGGAATTCAAGTGGCCTTTAAAAGCTGGGGCTTCCCTGGTGGCTCAGAGGTTAAAGCGTCTGCCTGCAATGCAGGAGACCTGGGTTTGATCCCTGGGTCGGGAAGATCCCCTGGAGAAGGAAATGGCAACCCACTCCAGTATTCTTGCCTGGAGAATCCCATGGGTGGAGGAGCCTGGTGGGCTACAGTCCATGGGGTCGCAAAGAGTCAGACACAACTGAGTGACTTCACTTTCACTTAAAAACTGGAAGAGGCAAGGAAATAGATACCCTCTTAGACCTTCTAGAAGAATGCAGCATTCAGGAATGCTGATACTACCCAGTGTGTTAGGCTGATTGGTGACCCTCAAAAATACCCAGTGCTAATTCTTGTAACCTAAGAATGTTACTTTATATAGCAAAGGGACTTTAAATTCTATTGGGAAAGGAATAAACACCTTTATTACATGAGCTAAGATAGGAGGTAAGAGGATTTAAGCTGTTACAGGAAAGCCCAAAGGAATTTTTTGGCCAACCCAATAACTGAATATTCATCGGAAGGACTGATGCTGAAGCTGAAACTCCAAACTTGGCCACCTGTTGTGAAGAGCCGACTCATTGGGAAAGACCCTGATGCTGGGAAAGATTAAAGGTAGGAGGAGACAAGGGAGACTGTTGATGAGATGGTATCACTGACTCAATGGCATCACTGACTCAATGTTCATGAGTCTGAGCAAACTCCAGGAGATTGTGAAAGACAGGGAAGCCTGGAGTGCTGCAGCCCATGGGGTCACAAAGAGGTGGATACGACTTAGCAACTGAATAACAACAATACATTAGATTGAGAATTTTGAGAGGAGATTATCCTGGATTATTTGGGTGGGCCGTAAATGTCATCACAAGTGTCCTTAAAAGAGGAAGACAGCGGTTTTCTTTTATGGAAAAGAAGGTGATGAGATACTGGAAGTAGAGATTGACATGATGTTTATGAAGGTGAAGGAAGGGGCACAAACTAAGACAGTCACTAGAAGCTGAAAAAGGTAAGGAAATGGATTCTCCCCTCAGAGCCTCCAGAGGGAAACAGCATGGCCAGTAAAATTGATTTTGGTCTCCTGGCCTCTAGGAAGAGAATGAATTTGTGTTATTTGAGGCCACTGAGTTTGTGGAAATCTGCTACAGCAGCAATAGGAAATGAATACACTGAGTCTTTGTTTCATATCTGTAAAGTGAGGACAATACATCTTTTCTGGGGTTATAGTAAAGTTAAATAATTGAACTCCATAAAGATAAGATTCTAGTCCTCCTTTGCCTCTTATTCCTTTTACCTCAACTCTGAGAGCGTGTGGTCTTTGATATAAGTTATCCTAACAGAGGTGGCCTTTGTTGTAGGCACTATGGTAGGAAGACTAGGGGACATATGAACTGACTGTGGAGAAGCAGAGTAAGACCTGACCAGTTGGAGTCCAGGGACAATAAATTCAGAGTTGGTCCCTGAGTAGAGAAGGCAAATAGGTAGAAAACCACCAAAGGAAGTAGGTTATGGGGAAGGGTTTCGTTTTTAAAGGTGGGTTTTGTTATTATTCAGGACCAGTGAGACAACAGATCAGGGGATTGCCATTGAGAAAATAGGTTGTTACCGTTCCCAAGAGGAGGGGCGGCTACATGGGGAAGTACCTGATTCAGTCAGGAGTCAGAGTGGTGGAAGACAAGGTGGGCCCTTATTGTGGTTTCCTTGGGAAGGAATGGGGGAGATAGGATAAGTGGTTTAGGATTGGCTGGTTTGAATAATTTCAGCAGGCTCTGGGGGATTTGGGCTGTCTCAATTAGTCTGGTACCTGGTCTTGGGGGATTAGGGAAGGGAAAATTGCCTAGAGTTGGATGTAAGGGTGTGTGTGTGTGTATGTTTGTGTGTTGAGGCAAGTCAGAGTAAGCCCTGGATGGTTGGTTTACATATAAAAAGTATGTACGTTCCCCATTCCTTGTGATCCTATGCACTGAAGCCTGCCAGGGTCCGCTGTCCATGGGATTCTCCAGGCAAGAATATTTAAATGGGTTGCCGTGCTCACCTCCAAAGGATCTTCCCAACTCAGGGACAGAACCCCGACTTCTGCAATTCCTGCATTGCAGGGGTATCCTTTCCCAGTGAGCCACCATGGAATCCCACATAGAAAGCACTCCCAGGCTAGCTGTTCGCTATCTCTAGGAATGAGGCCTCAGATGCCAGCGCATCAGGAATGCAGAAGATAAGAAAATGTATTAGGTACAGTTTTCTGGGTGGCCTTCCCAAGCAGATTATGAGGACATCAGGGGTATAATTCAATGAAGGTCATAAATAGATGTTGAAAGAACTTGAATTGGGTCTTAAAGTTTATTACTATTTAGAAAAACAACCGACAAGAGGTAACAGGCATTTCTTTTGGGAAGATAGCATAAGTAATTTCTCAGAGAATGACACTGGGCTGAAAGTTTACCTGCAGCATAGGATGTGACAGACCCTTGGCTGGTTGCTCAATTTCTATTCCCAACCCCACCTTTCTTTTGAAACCTCCCCATACAAAGACTAGGGTGCCAGATACTTGCACTCTCTTTGTAGAGGTGGCCATGTGACTAAGTTCTGGCCAGTGAGACAATTGGGGACATTTGTTATGAAATTTCTGGGAAGGAGATTTCTTCCAGGAAAAAAAGATAAAGCCTCACAAGGAGAACACCTTCTCCTCTGTTTACTATTTCCTGCCCCTGGATGTGAGTGTAATGCCTGGAGTTGTGGCAACCATCTTGTGGCTATGAGGCAGCAACCATGAAAATGTAAAGTCAACACACTTTACACTGGCAAAGCAGAAGGATGGAAAGAACCTGGGTCCTTGCTATCATCCTTGAGTTACAGAACCAATTAGGAGACTACTTACCTCTAGAGTTCAAATTAAGTAACAATAAATGTCCTTGTGGCTTAAGCCATTGCAAATTGAATTTGATGATACTTTGGGCTGAAAGCATTCTCTACAGATATAGAGAGTTTGCTTTAAATAATAGAAAGGTGAGCTTCCCTGGTGGCTTGGTTGGTAAAGAATCCACCTGCAATGCAAGAGACCAGGGTTCAGTTCTTGGGTTGGGAAGATCCCCTGGAGAAGGAAATGGCAATCCATTCCAATATTCTTACCTGGGAAATTCTGTGGACAGAGGAAACTGGTGGGGGTTGGGGGGTGGGGGGCTACAGTTCATGGGGTTACAAGAGTTGAACACAACTTAGTGACTAAACCACCCATCAGGAGAAAGATCTGTGTTGGATGAGCGGCTAGATTTGCTTTCTTGCATTTTAATTTTTTTAGCCTAAGTGAGATTTCAGTTCATCAATATATCAGTTAGGGTTTTAGCAAGAAACAGAAGGAATGACTAGAGAGAGTTAAAGGCATTACTACAAAGGTGTATATTGACTAAGCCAAAGCCTTTGACTGTGTGGACCACAATAAACTATGGGAAATTCTGAAAGAGATGGGAATACCAGACCACCTGACCTGCCTCTTGAGAAACCTGTATGCAGGTCAGGAAGCAACAGTTAGAACTGGACATGGAACAACAGACTGGTTCCAAACAGGAAAAGGAGTACGTCAAGGCTGTATATTGTCACCCTGCTTATTTAACTTATATGCAGAGTACATCAAGAGAAATGCTGGGCTGGATGAAGCACAAGCTGGAATCAAGATTGCCAGGAGAAATATCAATAACTTCAGATGTGCAGATGACACCACCCTTATGGCAGAAAGTGAAGAGGAATTAAAAAGCCTCTTGATGAAAGTGAAAGAGGAGAGTGAGAAAGTTGGCTTAAAGCTCAACATTCAGAAAACTAAGATCATGGCATCTGGTCCCATCACTTCATGGCAGATAGATGGGGAAACAGTGTCAGACTTTATTTTTTGGGGCTCCAAAATCACTGCAGATGGTGACTGCAGCCATGAAATTAAAAGACGCTTACTCCTTGGAAGGAAAGTTATGACCAACCTAGATAGCATATTCAAAAGCAGAGCTATTACTTTGCCAAGGTCCGTCTAGTCAAGGCTATGGTTTTTCCAGTGGTCATGTATGGATGTGAGAGTTGGACTGTGAAGAAGGCTGAGCCCCGAAGAATTGATGCTTTTGAACTGTGGTGTTGGAGAAGACTCTTGAGAGTCTCTTGGACTGCAAGGAGATCCAACCAGTCCATCCTGAAGAGATCAGTCCTGGGTATTCATTGGAAGGACTGATGTTGAAGCTGAAACTCCAGTACTTTGGCCACCTCATGCAAAGAGCTGACTCACTGGAAAAGACCCTGATGCTGGGAGGGCAGGAGGAGAAGGGGATGACAGAGGATGAGATGACTGGATGGCATCACCAACTCGATGGACATGAGTTTGTGTGAACTCCGGGAGTTGGTAATGGATAGGGATGCCTGGCATGCTGCAATTCATGGGGTTACAAAGAATCGGACACGACTGAGCAACTGAACTGAACTGAACAAAGGTGTAATCAGCCAATGATGAAGCATCCTGGGGCTAGATACAATAAATTAGGCTGCCACACAGTGGGCCTTGCTCAAGGGAAAAGGAGGGAATGAGGCCCAGAACTCCTCAAAGCTGAGCTGTAGGAGAGAAGTGAAAGTGAAAGTTGCTCAGTCCTGTCTGACTCTTTGCATGGAATTCTCTAGGACACAATACTGGAATGGGTAGCCTTTCCCTTCTCCAGGGGATATTCCCAGGGATCGAACCCAGGTCTCCCGCATTGGAGGCAGATTCATTACCAGCTGAGCCACAGTGGAAGCAAAGGAGAAGTGAGGTGGCCTTCAGTTCAGTTCAGTTGCTCAGTCATGGCCTTCAGTTCAGTTCAGTTGCTCAGTCATGTCTGACTTTTTGCCACCCCATGGACTGTAGCACGCCAGGCCTTAAGTAGTGTATGAAGCCACCTCCACCGTCTAATCCCACGGGGAGGGAGGGAGTCAAGAGAGCAACTCTCTTCTCTTTCTCAGTCCACCCTGCAGACTCCTTCCAGCCTCACCTTGGCTTAACTCTGCCAGAGACAAAAGAACAGGGAGCCAGAAGATGCAAGCTGGATAAGTCCTTGGCATAATATGTGGGGGTGGGGATAGGGGAAGCAGTTAGAGGAGCAAAAAGAGAATAATCAGAATTCATTTCCACCACTGGTCTGTGTTAATGCAAAATTGTCACTTCTAAGGTACTCCTTTTAGCACCAAGGTTCCTCCCAAACTACCAAAGACTTGGCTGCCTTCTCAGGAAATCAAAACCTTGGATTTCAAATACCTTTTGAATTCCAGAAAATCACTGGGTAACACAGAGGATGCTAAGTCCCAGCCATAGGGAGACTGCGGGTAGAAGCTCTAAGCCTTCAGTTCAGTATCTGTGGCCTCTGCCAGCTCTGGGCTGCCTGTTCCTTCTACTCATTACCACTGAAGAGCCGTCCCAGTGTTATTGGCTGCAGCTCACTTGGCTCTTTTCTGAGGTCTGTTATTGAGCACAGGTTTTGCACCTTATTGCTCTCACATTTTGAAGAGGAGGAAGCCGTTACACAGGCATAGAGAGTACCCCAATAATAATAAAAGAGCAACAGAACGAGGAATTGGGATTCCTTGCTTGTCACACGGCCTCTCTGAACGCTGCAGAGAGTGCCCTATTAAATCTGATTGTTAAGTCGATGGCTCATAAGGCTGAGAAATCCATCAGTTATGATACTCTGTTGCAGGAGTCAGGGAGGATTCAGAAACCTCTGGGGAAAATGACTTTTCTGGGCAGCAGAGAAGGTTAACCCCATCTCTTAAGCTCATAGGCACCTCAAAGGGGTTTTTCACTTTCTCCTTCCTTAAATTAAGAATTAAAGATTTTAAATTAAATTAAAATAAAATAAAATAAAATGGTAACACATACATCTGGCTAAAATGCTGTCTGTATGAAAGGAAATATCATGATGTATCCATGTGCTGCGTCCAGTTTCTCTTCCCAGAGGCAACTACAGCTGTGGTTCTTGCAGAGCCTTCCCAGATATTCGGAGCATATTTGATCATAGATGTATTCTCTCTCTCTTTTTTTTTTTTGGCCTCTCCGCATGGCTTGTGGGATCTTAGTTGCCCAGTCAGGGTTGGAAACCACACTCCCTGCAGTGGCAGTGCTGTTTTAGCCTTTGGAGTGCCAGTGAAGCTCTGAAAAAACTGACATTTACTTAGTATTTATGTTGTATCTAGAGTGGATATTGTTGGTGCTCTACTCAGATGGGGCACTGGTCGCCCAGCTGCTGTGACCACTGGCAGCTGATGGCTCACAGCTGTCCCTGGGCTCCAAGGATTCCTTGCAGCCAAAAAGGAGCTGCCTTACTCAGCTAGTTATGCACCCTACTCTCCGGTGCAGTTGATGCCTGGAACCCTGTCTCAAAGTTGAATAACCCTGTGGTATAATTCACGCTCCAGAACTTCTGTTAGATCAGGCTGAAGTTAGTCTCCTGGTGAGACTAGATTCTCAATTTTTTCTCCTGCTTCTATTACTCCCCTGCTCTTGAGAGCAATACTTCAAAGAATAATCTGTACAAGGGTACTTGCCTTAGGTCCTGCTTCTAGGAAGTCTTCTTAAGAGAGCTGGTTCTAGAAAACAGACTCTAAAGATGGAATTCTGAAGATAAACCATTTGATGGCAGGGTGGTGATGAGGATCCATCAGTCACTGGTTATAGGTGGAATATTGATTGTTTCTGATGTGCTATGGTATGGCACATTGCTTCTGGTGAGCCAGGAAAGGACGCAGGTGGAAAAGGATTCACTGGCTGGTGCAAAGTCCCTGGGGTTTGAGAGATATGGAGCAAATTAGTATCTACAAGGACTGTGGAAATGGGTGACTGTTGCTAAGCAAGCAATGTGTATGAGTCTGAAGGCTTTTTTTAAAAAAAAATTTATTTATTTGGCTGTGTGGCATGTGGGATCTTAGTTTCCTAACCAAGGATCAAACCTGCATTCTGTCCATTGGAAGCATGGGATCTTAACCACTGGACAACCAGGGAAAGTCCCCCCAAAGGCTTCTTACAGAAGCATTTAAAGAAATTCTCACCATCTACAGCCAGAGGACAGCCAGGGCTGAAGATCAGACATAGGGCGTAGCTGTAAGAGCGACAGAAGTTCAGAGAAGCTTGTCGTCTCTGCTTGGTAAATCACCAATGCCAAGGTCACCACCTTGACAGGAAACAAGTAGAACCCTGAGAAGACAAGAGATAAGTGCTGGCCACGTTGTGAAGAAAGGGAGCCCTGGTGCCCTGTTGTGGGAATGTAAACTGATGCAGTTGTTATGGAGATTCAGTATGCAGTATGCTATGGAGTATGGAGAGTCCTCAAAAGATTAAGAATAGAATTACTACATGATCCAACAACCTACCTCTGGTTATACATCCAAAGGAAATGAAACCACTATCTCAAAGATATACCTATACCCCCATGTTCATTGCAGCATTATTTATAATAGCCCAGACATGGAAGCAACCTAAGGGTCCACTAACAGATGAATGGATAAAGAAACTGTTTTATATATATAAACCATATATATATATTATATATATACACACACACATTAAAAATATTATCCAGCCATAAAAAGAAGGGAATTCTGCCATTTGCAACAACATAAAAGAAGGCATTATGCCAAGTGAAAAAAAGTAAGACAGAGAAAGACCAATACTATATGATTTCACTTATATGTGAAATCTAAAAATGACTGAACTCATAAAAACAGAGTAGATTGGTGACTGCCAGAGGTCGGGGGAGGGATGTGCAGCAAGAGGTGAAGGTGGTAAAAGGGTATAATCTTCCAGTTATAAGATAAATAAGCTCTGGGGGGCTAATATACAGCCTGGTGACTATCATTCACAATACTGTACCTGTATACTTGAAAGTTGCTAAGAGGGTAGATTTTCAAAAAGTTCTTACCACACACACAAGATAACTATGTGAGGTGAGAGATGGGCCAATTATTTCTCGTGGTCATCATTTCAGCAATATATGTATATGGCAAACCGTCACATTGTATACCTTAAATTGACATAGTGTTATATGTCAATTTTATCTGAGTAAAGCGAGGAAAAAACCTTGAAACCTGGGAATGGGATATCTGAGTAGATGTACTTGAGAATCCTAAAACTTCAGATTCTCTAAGCTGTCTGGGCCGGCAGAAGTAGGTCTCTCTGCCTTGTTGGAAGAAAGAGGCAACCCTTACTTAAAATGCGTCAGATCTCACCTTGGCCTCACCAGGCAAGTTCTGGGGCTATAAGGAAGAGAAAGGATTCTATGCCACAGGGGCTGTAGGTCCTGACCCACCAGACTACATTCTGCCTACATGTAGAACCTGAGGCGCTGGATTAAGGGCACAGAGCACATAAAGCTAGTTCAGAGGAATTTGCCAGTGAGGCCTGTTCCCATGACATAGTATTTAAGAACGTGGTAGGAGCTCTAGGACTCAGTTCTAATATACTGCTGGCATGGTACTTGGAAGTTGGGAAAAGCAATGACCACATTAAATAAAGCAGAGCTGCCAGAACAGTCATAGCAGAATATGGATGTGGGAATCAAAAAATTCCAGGAAACAAGCATCCTAAAATGCATCTACCAAACAAGACCAGAAAGCTTTCAGTTGACTCTCTTCTTCAGGAGGGCCTGGATAACTGTCCAGGTGATAGCAAATGCCCTGGAAAGGGGACCAGCATCATTGAGATGCTCAGTTGTGTTTGTCCTCTGCAGCTCAGGGCTCATGCTTTTATAGAATAAGATCTAGTAGCAGTGGAGAGGACAGGATCCTAGCATAGTAGAGACAACTACGAGAAGCAGTGGTGACCTGATTACCATAATGGATAGTAAGGATCAACCTGATTGATGGCAATGTCTAGTAGAACGCAGTATTTCAAGGGACAAGATAGATGGGTAGACAGAAAGGATACTGATTAACACACAATCAGTTCAGTTCAATCACTCAGTGGTGTCTAACTCTTTGTGACCCCATGGACTGCAGCATGCCAGGTCTCCCTGTCCATCACCAACTCCTGGAGTTTACTCAAACTCATGTCCATCGAGTCGGTGATGTCATCCAACGATCTCATCCTCTGTCGTCCCCCTCTCCTCCTGCCCTCAATCTTTCCCAGCATCAGGGTCTTTACAAATGAGTCAGTTCTTTGCATCAGGTGGCCAAAGTATTGGAGTTTCAGCTTCAGCATCAGTCCTTCCAATGAATATTCAGGACTGATATCCTTTAGAATAGACTGGTAACACACAATAAGAAGAGATTAATAGTAGAAGGCTGGGGTCAACATTATTCCAATGAAAAGTTATAATAACTTGCATGATTTAAAGACCTGAGCCTGTACGCAAACCTAGAATGCATGAACCAAAGGAAAGACTACGTGTCTATGAGAAAGAACGTGAACACCAGGGCAAGTGAGTACAGATTTTTTTTCAGTTCTTCTCCAAAGTGATTTATGGTTATTTTCTTGGATGGGAAAGAGGACTAATCTAATATTTTGAGGGATGTTGGATACAGGGTCTAAGTTGATGAGGATACCCAGGAGTCCGAAGCACCAGTAGGCCCTCCTATTAGAGGAGGGACATATTGGAATCAGATAATAAACAGAGACTTCACCCAGGTCTGTCTGAGAGTGGGCTCACTGGCTCCTTTTATCAAACTGGTGGTCATGTCCTTGATTCCCAAATGTATGATTGGAATGGATGCACTTAGAAGTTGCCAGGATCCTCACATTGGTCCTTAGACCAAAAGTCTGTAGAGTGAGAGCTACTGTAGTAGGAAAAGCCAAGGAAAGCCCCTGGAACTGTGTCACCTCTGCCCCAACCAAGTAGTAAACCACAACAACGTTCAGAGGAAGATAACATTCACGTGGGCAAGAACACAATTCTACTTTTATAGTCTTGCTCCAGGGCTATGTTTATTTTCTTGTTTTCTGTCAGAATACATTCCAAAGGGACCCAGGCCATCTGGCCATTCCACAGAACATCACATTAGTCTATCATAGAGAAATAGCATGTTGCTTGGGCCTGACAAGCAAGAAATGCAAGTAATCTGGATGTCTTGATGAGATACACGCTTTCCAGAGGGTGAATAAGCCCCATAAAAATTCAGAAGCCTGCTACACTGATGAAAATTTTAAATGGCAATTACTACTTTTAACATTTTGAGATAATTTTAGATTGATAGGAGAGATTGCAAGAAGAACACAGATTTCTGCAAGCATTTTACCCAGCTTGCCTTTATATTAACATCTAATATAAGCATAGAACATATATCAAAACTAAGAAAATAACCTTGTTGCTGGGCCGTGCTTCAGTCATTTCTCATTCTTTGCGATCCTATGGACTCTTGCCCACCAAGATCCTCTGTCCATGAAATTCTCCAGGCAAGAATACTGGAGTGGATTGCCATGCCCTCCAGGGGATCTTTCTGACCCAAGGATCAAACCCGCATCTCTTATATCTCCTGCATCGGCAGGTGGGTTCTTTACCACTAGCACCACTGGGGGAAGCCCAACCTCGGTACAATACTATTCTCCAGAGCACAGACTTTGTGTGGATGGTGAAGAGGTCCAATGGTCAAAGGCATGCCAGAGATTTTTCTCCACAGTAAAGGACAACTTACCTTCTACAACTAAGAAAGAGTGCTTGGTAGATCTCTTCAGGTTAAGGTGGAAGGTTTCTAGTTTTAAGAAGGGCTCAGATCCATAAAGGACTCAGTAGCAGGTCCAGCCTCATTACAAGCAGTCCCGTGATTTGTGCTCTATCACTTGGCACATCTCACGATACTAGAAGTATCTGTGGTAGAGAAAAGGCCAACTGGAGTCTCTGGCAAGACCCAAAAGAAGAGACACAGCGCAGCCCATTACAGTTCTGGAGAACGGCCGAACCAACTGGGGGAGAGAAACATACACATTTGAAAAGCATCTACACTGGTGGTCCAATGATTAGACTTGGTGCTGGATGGGCTGGGACTGGGGGGTGGGGGAGGGCAGAGACCTGTCCAAAGGCCTACTCCCCCCTCTGACAATTAGGGGATAACAGTTTTATAGACAGGGAATTCCCTGAGCAGTGGGTAAAGAATCTGCCTGGGTCGGGAAGATCCCCTGGAGAAGAAAATGGCAACCCACTCCAGTATTCTTGCCTGGAAAACCCTAGAGACAGAGGAGCCTGGTGGGCTACAGCCCATGGGGTTGCAAGAGTTGGACATGATTTAGCGACTAAATCACCACCAGTTTTATAGACCTATAGAGAGGGGTGGGTGTGGGGGTGTACATGCAGAAACAGCATAGTCAGCTCTGACAGTTATTTGAACGCGATCAATGGTGGTCTGAAGCATCATCTTGATTAAGTACAATTAATCTTTTCATTCCAGGGCTGGTTTGTTCCCATTTCCTTGAAGCCAGTTCTCAGAATTGTGGCAGCTTATGTCATGGCTACAGGCTGGTCACCAGGTAGTTAACTCCTTCCACCTGGTAGGGGTTTCAGTATCTATACAACAGCTCATAGGGTATGGCTCAGAATATTATCTATAGCCCTTAAGAAGGAAATAAACATCCTTGACTTTGTGTAATGACTAGCCTATTATTATTTGGTCTTCTTTGGCTGTTTTTCTTTGTTTCTGCATTTTCCTCACTTTCTGATTAAACTTATTATTTAAAGTTTTTCCTCAGACAAAAGGCAGGTGAAAGTTATGGTAGGGAAGGACTACAGAGTCCTGCTCCATTTCAAAGGGGTTTATGAGGGTCTTTTGGTATTTATAACAAGCTTCTCTGAGCCTGTGTTTAAGCTAATGAATTGACTCTGGGAGAAGGGAAGCTGGTTGCCAGAGGAACAAACTCTGAGATTGGAGGCTTGAAACTTTCAACTCCACCCTTCAACCTCCCGGGCAGGGATTGAGTTAATCATTAGCGGTCAGTGATTTCATCAATTATGCCAAGATTGAAGGCAGGAGAAGGGGATGACAGAAGATGAGATGGTTGGATGGCATCACCGACTGAATGGATATGAATTTGAGTAAACTCTGGGAGTTGGTGATGGACAGGGAGGACTGGCATGCTGCAGTCTATGGGGAAGCAAAGAGTCGGACACGACTGAGTGACTGAACTGAACTGAATGAAATCTCCATTAAAAAAAACACTGACAACAGTTTCTGAGAGCTTCCTGGTTCTTGTGAACAGCGGAGTGCTGGGAGTGCAACACACCCAGAGGGGGAAGCTGAGTCCCCTCGCCACAGCCCAGACCTTGCCCTATGCCTCTCTTCCATTTGACTGTTCTGAGCTATATCCTTTAGAATAAGCCAGTAGACAGAAGTAAAGCGTTCTCCTGAGTTCTGTGATCTGTTCTAGCAAACTGGACCCTGAGCAGGGTATTGTGGGATGTCCTGATTTACAGCCAGTTTGTCAGAAGTACCCAAGGTCTAGACTTCCCACTGGCATTTGAAGTAGGGAGCAGAGTTGCAGAACTAAGCCTTGAACCTCTGGGGTCTGCACTACTTTGGAGTTGTGAGTGTCAAAACTGAATTACCTTGCAGAACACTCGGTGCGTGTCCACAGAGCATTGGAGAATAGCTTGGTGTGGAAAAGCCACACACGTGGTAAACAAGAGCTAATGCCTTTAGTCTCTACAGTTTTGACCCTTTTCCTTCAGGTTCCACTGCTCCATTCCTCAAAAACTCCTAAGGCTAGGGAATTGAGATAGAGAAGAAACCAGGATGACTCATCAAGTCAGTTAATGTTCTGACTTGATGTCAGAAGTCAGTTCTTCATCAGTTGGCACTGTTTATTCTAGGAGTTACAAAGATGCAAAGATAAACTATTATATAATTCCTTCTTTCAAAAATCCATCTCCAAGGCTTTCAGGATTTCCCCCCTGGCCTCTAATAACAACAAATTAAAAAACTTGTCGGGGTGAGCGGAGGAGGTAAGACTTTAGATAACTTTTTTTCCTAGCAATCTTATATTAAAGATTTTTTTAAAATGAGGCTTAAGGTCACAGGGGTAATTGATAGAGCTGGCTTCTGTCTTGGTGTTTCCCTCTGTGTTTAATCTTCATTTTCTAACACAATTTCAAATTTCAATATTTCTGAATAAAACTGGAGAGTTTGTGAAGCTGATTTTAGAAAAAGAACATGTAAACTTTTGATTCACAGAGAGTTTGGAGTATAATTTTTTGTTTGTTTGGTGGACCCTGTGGCTTGTGGGATCTTAGTTCTCTGATGAGGGATCAAACCCAGGCCTCAGCAGTGAGAGAACAAAGTCCTGACCACTGGTCCACCAGGGAACTCCAACGGAGTATAATTTAGCTATACTGAAGCTATGCATCCCAAACCTAGATGTTCATTATTGTTACACTCCATATTTCGTGAGGACAGGAATTCTGTATTTTGAAAAAAAATTCTTTCCCCTCTGTACTCTGATGAATAAATGAGCAAAGTCCATAAACATAGGTAAAGTGGCTAAGTGTGTGATGGGTAGTTAAATTTATTCTTTTTAGGGTTTTTAATCAGTGAATCTTTGTTGAAAACTAGCAAGAGGAAGGCACTATGCAGGAAATGAAAAAAGGCTTAACTGCAGTCCCCAACATCATGGAGCTTCAGAGTTTAGTAGGTTAAGGAACAGATGTCTCAGGACAGAAAGTGGCAGTGAAAGCCTTCTGTGAGGGATGCTCAAAGGAGGTAAAGTTTCCCTCTGACTGGGAAAACTTCATGCTAGGGAGAGCGTGGTGCTGCGCATCACGACCTGAATTCTAGAACTGGTTCTATTACTGATCTGCCTCTGTAGGTTAGGCTTTGTGGACAAAGAGTATCACCAGCCATATCAGTAAAGACAGGATGTTGTGGCCATCAGCCACTGTCCCCCGCCCCCACCCCGCCCAGATAGTTAAGGCGCCTGTCGGAGGAACTATTTCAGTGAGCCCAGACTCTTGCGTCTTTCCATAGGTAAAGTGCTAACTTCATTAATTTAAGCTGTCTGGCTTTTAATTAACAGTATTTTTTTTTTTTTAATATTCCGACTACCTAGTTTTTGTTGCAAATAAGTTCCTAAATATCCTGGCTCCTCTCTTTTCTCTTCTGAACAGCCCCTCAGAGCGATATGAAAGGCTGCCTCCTGGGCTTAAGTCCTCAGTATGTTCCTCCAGGAAAACTCAATTCTCAATTTTTAGGTCATACATTTTCCCACAGTACACAGTTTAAATTAAGCTCCCCAGATTTCTATTGTCACTCTGAAACTCTAGGGGTTAGAGGGAAAATGACCTTCAGATTTCCTATTTCTTATTGCTACTCGCCCCTACACCCCCTCGCTCTCTAAGTCCCTCTTCTGGAGGCCAGATGGAGAAATGAAGGTGGTCCCTTTAAGGGAGCCCTCAGTGTCTGGCCTCGGGAAGCCCCAGGCAGGGAGCAGGGGCGGGGCTCCGGGGACCCGGGCTTCCCACGCAGCCGGGGACGCCGCTGCGTCATGGCGCTCACAGCCAATCAGGATGAAGCCTGTCTGGACGCATTACTAGGGCGACGGGCCCGACGCCTCCTGCTTCGGGATGAATTAGCGGCGGGTTCTGCACCCAGGTTGTGACCTCCACGGATTCTGCAGCTCACCCACGCGCTCTCCACTGCGTCGCGCGTAGTCCTCTGCTGGCCACAGGTAAGAAGCTGGAGCCGTCAGGTGGGGGTTCCGGCGCCGGGAAAATGGCGGCGGCGGTCGGGGGATCCCCGGTTGGCGGAGGGGGAGCAGTCCCATGGCTCTTCCCTGGACCGCGGGCCTCCCTGGGATGCGACCGCCTGTAACGGTCACTTGACGGGGAATTGAGGTCCGGATGCGGGTGGCTGTGTCACCGGCTCAGGTGAGAGGAGGCGTGGGGAAGCGATTCCCGGAGGCTGGCGGAGGCGTCGAGGGCCACAGAGCCGCTCGGCCGGCTCGATGGGCCGCTTTGCTCGGTGTTTACAGAAAGCGCACCAACACGTCCCTGCTACAGACCTGGGCGAGTCCAGGAGCTGCACCGTTGCGAACACAGTCCAGCCTTTCACTGTTAGATCGGATGTACAAAAGGTCCCAAGTGGCCGCCACGTGCGAGGCTTAGATGTGAACTGGAGAAGGCAGGGGCTGGAACTGGTTAATCTGTATCCTCCAGGCGCCTGCTTGTAGGTGACAGGGGCAGTGCCACGAAAGGAAGGGTAGGCCCCAACGAGGAGCTGATGTCAAGTCCGATCATTAAGGCGAGTGTCTGAGCTCCTGCTTCTCCATTGGAAGAGAAGAAGTAAAAAGTTTGGGCGCTTAGGTGGTTGGGGAGACAGTCTTCCTCCTTGTACTTTCTGGGTTCAGGTGGGTTCCCCGGGGGCATTGCCCCTGCCTTCGAAGTTCTTTAGCTCTATTCCACGTGCACGTGGCTGCATGTACAATTGAGGATTTGTTGCCAAAATCTTGGCTCTCTGTACACCAAAGCCAAACAAATAGACAGAGTTATGGAAGAGAAAGAAAGGGTAGCTTTATTACTTTGCCAGGAGGCAAAGCAGGAGCTCAGTACGCTAGCGGGAGAGGTTATGTAGTCAGACAGCAGTTTGTGATAAGGATCAAGGCGGTGACAGTCTTGTATTTACATCTTCTGAGAAGTTTCAAAACGGTGGGGGTTGCTAACAAGATGAGGGGTATGTACAGGGTCTCAGCAGGTCAGTCTCCTAATCTTGATGAGCCTCTCTGTTCCCTTTAATCTTTGCCTCAGGTGGTTACCCTTGCTGTTCCTCCTACCCTTTGGAACTCAGAGAAGGTCGTGGGAGGCTGGAATCTTGCCTACAAGGAATGGGGAACAAAAGAGGTCTCCATGCCCAGGAGCCCAACCGGGCCCTGCTCAGTATCAGACTGACATTCAGTTTAAGCTCAGGAATGTAACGTGAAAGTGAAGTCGCTCAGTCATGTCCGACTCTTTGCGACCCCATGGACTGCAGCCTACCAGGCTCCTCTGTCCATGGGATTCTCCAGGCAAGAACACTGGAATGGGTTGCCATTTCCTTCTCCAGGGGATCTTCCCCACCCAGGGATCGAACCCAGGTCTCCTGCAATGCAGGCAGACGCTTTAACCTCTGCACCATCAGGGAAGCCCTTATAGAAGGGCTGTAAGGTCTTACAGAAATGAAATTTTGTCCATTTGTGTCAGTCCCTTATTTGAGCAAAGGCTTGTCATGATATATGAGGAAGCACAAATCAATAATTGAAGAAGGTTTTAAGTTTTTATTAAACTCTTCAAGAGAGTACTTTGCCAGATGACTTTTACAACATAATTTATGTTAGATGTTAAGATTTATTGCTTTGATGTATTTTTCTGGTTTCTGTTTATAGAAAAAAGGTAACATTGGTTCTTTCATTGAGCCTTGGTGGAACTGCCCAGCCAAGTCCTTGGGATATAAAGATTAATTGCTGATCCTGAGTGAGACAGAGAAGTTTGATTCACTAATGCAGGTGATAAGGACTCAAGTATAGTTGGGGTGGGTACAGAGAGCCACAGGAATGCATAGCAGGTAACAGTCGCTCTACTGTGGTCCTGTCTTAGAAAGAAAGGGAGCTGATTGCAAAGTAAAGGGGGAAGGAGCTTTAGGCAAAGGAGAAGGCAGTGCCAAGTTAGGTTGGGTTAGTTTTTTAAAAAAACTGTCTTGATGAAAGTCCTTTTTGCAAAACTGTTGTATCTTTTGAGAATAAAAGAAAAAGATTCATTTAAATTTTTTTCCCGTTTTAAAAAAGTTCCTATTGTACATTGCATGAAATGTACTTTCATGTGACAGAAAAGCAGGTTAAGTGCTTTTTGTTTTCTGTAGCAGTTTTGATTTAGTGGAGTACCTTGTTCTGTTATTAAGAGAGAGCACAGTGGCCCTTTTCACTTGGTATTTTTGGAGTGCCTGCTGTGAATCAGGCACTGTGAAAATGAGGTGTCTTCCTTGTTCTAATTTGAGCGAATGATGGTCCATTTCTTCCCCCCAGGTGCTTAGTCAGGCTGTTGCTGAGGACCAAGGGTAAACAATGGGGAAAAACCCAAAAGAGACTTTCTTCCACACTGCATCTGTGGAGATTTGGTGTTGAGCTGGAATTAGGTACAGTTTCTATTTCCTACTCTGCCACTGAAAATATCTTAGGGAAATCATTGTTTCCTTATTACCTTATCTTTGACATGGACAAAGCATTTCTCCTCCAAGCAATCTCACTGTTGTTGTGAGGAGAAAACAAAAGTATAGGTAAAAGGTCTTTAAAAAGTTAAAAGCACTGTGATGCCAGTTGACATTATAGACACTGTTCCAGGAGCCTTATTCAGGCTCACTCACCCAGCAGCATTGTGAAGTGAGAACTTTATCATCTTTGTTTTACCGATGAGGAAGCTGAGACACACTGAACTTTTAAGTTACTTTCCCCAAATTGCGCTACTATGTCATGGTGCCAGGCTGTGTTCTTAGCCACTGGGCATACTATCTTCTGTAACATGCGATGTTAATGTTAGGGGGATATATATGAACAGGCTTTCAGTGAAGTAATTTTGTGTGTGGTCTTTTAGTTGTATAAATAATGACCGTGACTCATTCCATTGGCATCCAATAGTGATTTATATAGTGATGACTACAGTTACTTTGGTTAAGTGAAATAGTCATCCCACCTTTAATGTCCATTATTTTTAAAAGTATTTTAAAACAGGGTTGTTACTGACTTCCAAGAGGAAGCACAAATCAGTAATTGAAGAAGGTTTTAGTTTTTATTAAACTCTTCAAAAGAATACTTTGCCAGATGACTTTTACAACATAATTTGTGTTAGGTGTTAAGATTCATTGCTTTGATGTATTTTGCTAGTCTCTGTTTATTTAAAAAAGGTAACATGAATAAAAGTGGCTGGGACATTCATTCTTTCATTGAGCCTTCATGGAACTGCCCTGCCAAGCCCTTGAGATGTAAAGATTAATTGCTGATCCTGAGTGAGACAGAGAAGTTTAATTCACTAATGCAGGTAGTAAGGACTCAAGTATAGTTGGGGTGGGTACGAAGAGCTGCAGAAACGCATAGCAGGTAACAGTCGCTTCTGCTGTGGTCCTGTGCAAGAAAGAAAGGGAGCTGATTGCAAGGTAAAGGGGGAAGGAGCTTTAGGCAAAGGAGGAGGCAATGTCAGATTGGGTTGAGAGGGCATGAGTGCCCAGTAGTCAGGCCAGAGTTTTGCAAAAGTTGCTGAGAAAGAAGCCAGGAAAGGTCAGGGCCAGATTATGAATTCTCAGTTGAGAGAGTGATTTTATCCTGTGGGCAGTGGGACCTATAGAAGGATGAGTAACATGACCACCTTTGTGCTCTGTAACGGGAACTTTGGTGATGGCAGGGTCAAAGACAGAATGTAAGGAAGAAACCAGTTAAGGGCAGGTTCCATACTCCAGACCAGAGACGGTGAGGGAGTGAGGCAGGGCATTCTCTGTGACAGCAAAGTTCAGAGTCCACCACACACATTTTGAAGGCAGAATGGAAGATGGCTGGGTGTTAAGAATAGTGGGGTGGGGAGGGGAGCACCTGCTGAGGGAGTGAAGGTAAGACTAAGGTGTTATATTTGGGGTGTTTTGGTAACCATATGGTTAGAGATCAGAAATACTATTAAAAATTTTAAGGAAAAGGATGGAGCAAGGTGTTCTTTGTTACTGGGTTTTGGGAAACCTGTAAACCCTCTGAGGTGCTGGGTTACATAAAGTGTAACAGAACCACGTTTAACAGAAGCCTCTAGGCTTCTGATTGCTGTGACTATAGAACTTTTAATTATATCCTTGAAGACAGTAGGGTCTAGTGTAAAGTGACCCATTGAAGGAAAGCCACTCAAAGGGAATGGGAAGACGGTATGGTTGAAGTAAAATATTAGAATAACTAGTGTTACAGGGTGTTCCCCCCCGCCTTTGTTAACATTATGTTTTAATATATTTGTACAGAAGTCATATTACGAATGTAGTCACAAATGAATTCTCTAGTTGTGAAACTGACCGCTACTCAAATTTCCATAATACTAGAGTTGTCTTATCACCAACAACATAACATAAATGCATTTGAAATCAACCACATGATGAAATTGTAAACCTTGCAGAGATGCAGAAATTCATGAATTCAGAGCAAGGCCAGGAACTGTTCAAACCATAAGCAGAAATCAAAGAACTATTGAGTAGAGTAGGCATAGATTTCTTTAAAAAGAGTTAAGGCAATGAGTGTAACAATGATTGACAAATTTGACTTCAGACTTTGTTAAAATTGAGAATTTTTCTCCATCTAAAGATAACATTAAGAGAATGAAGGGCAAAATACAGATTGGAAGAAGAAAATGGCAATTCATCCGGCAGATGTATGTATATTATGTAAACTTATTAAGAAAAAAGTTTTATTTTAAAATGCACAACAATTTTGAATAGGATCTCTGTATGGCCAGTATGCATATAGAGAAGTGTTCAACATCAGTCAATGGAGAAATGCAAATTAATTAATACAATAATGAAAAAACAACAGTGAGATACTACTGTCTGCCTTCTGGAATGGCTAAAATGAAAGAGTGTCAGTGACTTTCTTGGCAAGGATGTGGAGCCACAGGATCTCTTAAATGTTTTGGTAGGAATGTAAAATGGTACAGTCATCTTGGAAAACTGGCTGTATCTAATCCTACCCATGACCCATCATTTTCATTCTTAAGTATATACCCAAGGGAAATAGATGTATATTCTACCCCTCCCCCCAAAAGTAAAAGGATGTTCATAGCACCTTTATTCATGATAACCAAAAATTAGGTGAAACCCAACTGGACATTGGCAATAGAATGGATGAATAAGTTGTGGTTTATTTATATAATGAAAACTTAAAGAAGCAATAAAAGAGAAGGAACTACTGCTGATGTGCACATCAACATTGATGGATCTCACGGACTTAATGAGCCAGATAATTCATTGAATGCTATGTGACTCCATTCAAATGAAGTTCAAAAACAGGTAACAGCTGTTTCCAGGTCAGAATAGTGGTTCCTCCAAGGGGTGGTGTTGGTAATGACTAGAAGAGGCATGAAAGAACCTTCTGGGATGTTGGAAATGGTCTGTATCCTGAGATGGCATGGGTGTATGTATATGAAAAATTCAAGTTGCATACCTAAGATTTGTACAATTTCTCTTATACTTTAATTTAAAAAGAGGCGCTAGTGAGAATTTGGCAGTGTTAGACTGGTTAACTTTTGATGAGGAAAACCAGCAGGAATGACAATGAGAAAGGTGCTTTAAAGGAATATGAAAGGAGTATGAGAGGCTCCAGGGAAATGATGAAATCAGGATTTTTTTTTTATTTTTTATTTTGCAAAAATGTCTTTTATATGATTGTCTTGTAAAAGGCAAATGTGAAATTAAGGCTGTTGGGTTGTTTTACAGTTTGGTCTCAAAGTTATGTTCCAAACGCTGTACCAATTGATTAGTTCCTTGTCCTAAGAATTAGTGCATAGTTTCAAGTGTAACCTCGGTTTTGGTAAATACAAGATATGTTATGGGAAATAAGTTGATGTGCATTTTGTTTAGTTTTGAGGGGAAAAATTCTGATCAAATCTCTTTTTCATCAATATGAAATGTGGTCCCTGTTTAAGAGAAGTCCCTGTGTGGCTTTTCCGCATCCCTGCTGATTACTCTTGGAGAATGAGCCCTGAGTTGTGATTCCTTTGGCTGCAGGGTCTTGAATGTAGTGATGGAGCTAAGAAAAGCCTTTGGTGAGCTACCTGTTGCAGCGAGGTAAAGCTCAAAAAAGGCCTTTGTGAACTACCATCGGATTTGACAGTGTTCATCACACCTCTCCCTGGTGGTGGTGGTGGTTTAGAAGCTAAGCCGTGTTCGGCCTTTGCCACCTCATGGAGTATAGCCTGCCAGGCTCCTCTGTCCATGGGATTCTCCAGACAAGAATACTGGAGTGGATTGCCATTTCCTTCTCCAGGGGATCTTCCCAGCCCAGGGATCGAACCAGGATCTCCTGTACTGCTGACTGAGCTACACCTCTCCCTAGGTCTCTCTAACTGACAGTGGGGACGAAGGGTGGGTGGAGCCTACTGTGATGACCTGGGAGGCAGAAGTCTGAGGGGCAGCCACCAGTGGCAGCTGACTGGAAATGATTAACCACATCATCAGCTATAACTCTGTTACAGTTGAGGTTTCTGCACACATACAGTGCTCACTTCCTCCCAGGAAGGAGATTACTGTTCTAGGGATGATAAGGAGCACTTATGCTATCCTTAGTTTTCCATCTCAATTAGAGATCACCTTCTTTTTATGTTTGTAAGTGAAACTTAACCCCCTCCAGAGACCTTGTGGAGCAGGGACATAGCTTATTTCTGTGGTGAACTAGAGTCTACTGGTGTCACGAAGCAAATGATGGATAAGAGACAGGAATAAAGATGCAATGAGGGAAGAGATGTGAGTGGTGGCAGCCATCCTTAGGCTCTATGTGGCCAGTAATGTGGACTGAAAGATTGTTGTTTTTTTCCCTTAACTCTGACAGTGATTCTTTCCACACATGAATGTTAAGTATCTTGGGGAAAACATCTTTGGGTTATTATTTCTGCCTTCCTTTTCAAATATGAATACTTTTATTAGATTTATTTTTAAAATTATGTAGCCTTTAAATAATAATTTGCCTTTTGAGAAGAAGAATGGAGAAGAATGATGGTAACCAGGAGTGACTTGAATCCCGAAATGTTTATTTGTTTAATCTGAACATTTTTGAACTGTTACTATGAGCTTGGTGATGGAGACAGAATTGAGTAGGTACAGTTCCTGCCACCTCCAGAGGCTCTAGGGGGGGCCCTGCTCCTGGCCTCTTCTAGCCTCTGGTGGCCACCTGCATTCCTTGGCTTGTGGCCCCATCACTCATTCCTCGTCTCTGTGGTCACTGCCTTCTCCTGTTCTGTCTGTGGTCAGATCTCCTTATGCCTCTTTTTTGAAAGAATATATGTGATTGTATTTAGGGGCCGCCATCATAGTCCAGCTTCCTAGGTGGTGCTAGTGGTAAAGAACTTGCCTGTCAGTGCAGGAGATATGAGACAAGGATTCAGGTTTGATCCCTGGATCGGGAAGATCCCCCAGAGCTCAGCGTGGCAACCCGCTCCAGTATTCATGCCTGGAGAATTCCATGGACAGAGGAGCCTGGCAGGCTACAGTGTGTGGGGTTGCAAAGAGTCAGACATGACTGAAGTGACTTAAACAGGCATGATATTCCAGGATAATCCCTCCATCTTAAAAGATTTAAGTTAATCATATCTACAAAGTTTCTCCCCCCCACCCCTTTTCTGCTTAGGTAATGTTTACAGGTTCAAAGGATTAATACCTTATGTGGGTATCTTTTGAGAGGGTCATTATATAGCCAAGGTATTTGTTAATCTATGTATTGCAGGTGAAGAGATTACTTAAAGTCACAGAGTTAGAATTAACTTCTCTCTCTTTATATATATGTTTCCCATCTGTGTACTACCTTTTGGAAGAAAGTAATATTCTGTGTTTATGTGGATTTGTGTCAAGTTTAGGGATTCTTTTTTTTTTTTTTTTTTTCTAAAAGACTTGTTATTTTGAGATAATTGTAGAATTACATGCAATTTTTAAGAAATAATACAAAAAATCCCCCATGTCCCCTTTATACAGTTTTTCCCAATATACAGTATTACAAACAGAATATTGACATTGATACAGCCAAGATACTGAACAGCTTCCTCACACAGATTCCTTATATGGTCCTTTGATAGTTTCACATCCCCTTCTCTGCCCTCTGGCTATCACTAATGTGTTCTCAATTTCTATAATTCTGTCACTGCAAGAATGTTCAGTTCAGTTCAGTCGCTCAGTCGTGTCCTGCTCTTTGTGACCCCATGAATTGCCGCACACCAGGTCTCCCTGTCCCTCACCAACTCCCGGAGTTCACTCAGACTCAACGTCCATTGAGTCTGTGATGCCATCCAGCCATCTCAACCTCGGTCGTCCCTTTCTCCTCCTGCCCCCAATCCCTCCCAGCATCATGGAATTATACAGTGGGTAACCTTTGGAGATTTATCTTTTTTTCACATAGCATGCTTCCCTGGACATTCATCCAAGTTGTTTTATGTATCAGTAGTTTATTCTTTTTTCTTGCTTAGTATTTCTTTATAGTCTTCAGTATTTTTGGTATTGCGTGTGCGTGCTCAGTTGTATCTGTCTCTTTGTGACCCTGTAGACTGTAACCCTGACGTGAAGAATTGACTCAGTGGAAAAGACCCTGATACTGGGAAGGACTGAAGGTGGGAGGCGGAGGGGATGACAGAGGATGAGATGGTTGGATGGCATCACTGACTCAGTGGACTTGAGTTTGAGCAAGCTCCAGGAGTTGGTGATGGACAGGGAAGCCTGGCATGCTGCAGTCCTTGGGGTCGCAAAGAGTCAGACATGACTGAGCAACTAAACTGAACTGAGACTGTACCCCACCAGGCTCCTCTGTCCAGGGAATTTTCCTCCAGGGGATCTTCTGGACCCAGGGATGGAATCCGTGTCTCCTGTGTTGCCAGGCAGATTCTTTACCATAGAGCTACCTGGTAATGTAGCTGAAGGACATCTTGGTTTTTTTCTAGTTTTTGGCTGTTTTCACTAAAGCTACAGTGAACATTCATGTACAGATTTTATATGAACATAAGTTTTTCTTTCATTGGAATAAATGCCCAGGAATGCAGTTACTACACCGTATGGTAGTTGTATGGGTACATTGAACTCTTAATTCTCTTCCGTCCTGATGCTAATACCAAACTGTCTTAATTATCTTTGCTTTGTGGTAAGTTTTGAAAACGGGAAGTATGTCTCCTACTTTCTTTTTCAAAATTGTGTTGTTTTTTCTGGGTCCCTTGTAAGGCCTGACAAATGTTAGAATCAGCTTGTTGGTTTCAACAAAGACATCAGCTGTGGATCTGTTTGTCAGTAATTTTTAATACTGTTTTCATTGAGTTGTACAACCGTTACCACAGTTCATTTTAGAACATTTTCTTCACCTCAGTGAGAAACCCTGTATCCATTAAAGGGACACCTCATCTTCTCTCATCCTCCTCTACCTTTGACCTAGGCAAATACTCATCTACTTTCTGCCTATCCTAGGCATTTCCTTTAAGTAGAACTACACAATATATGGCCTTTTGTAACTGGTTTCCTTCACTTCTTAGCATAATGTTTCAAAGGTTCATCCCTGTTGTAGCATATAACAACACTTAATTCCTTTTTATGTCTGAGTAATACTCCATTGTATGGATACACCACTTTTTATTTATCCATTCATAAGTTGGTGGACATTCATGTACAAGTTTTTACATAATTTTTTTTGTGTAATTATGCTGTAATTTTTTGGGGGAATAGGTACCTAGGAGTTGAATTTTTGGGTCATAGAGTAGCTTATGTGTTTAATCTTTTCAGGACTTTTCCAGACTTGCCCATCTTACAATCCCCTTGCAGTGTGTGGGGGTTTCCGTATTTCTCCATCCTCCTCCAACACTTGCTGTTATCTTTTTGATTATAACCATTCTAGACAAGTTTAATAAAACATTCTCGTAATAAAACATCTCAAAGAATAAAAAAATCTTTATTACAGTAAAATACAATATTTAAAATATTATATTTAATAATAATTCACTCCTAAATTCTTCATCATGTATCTTCCAAAAACAAGGTCATACATAACAAGAGTATAATACTACTACTCAACAATTTAATATAATACTATTGTTTAATATACAATCCATATCTATGTTTCCTCAGTTGTCCTTTACAGATGTTTATTTCTGTATTAAGAATCCAATCAAAGAAGTGTTTTCATGTCTGTTTAGCTTCTTCAATCTAGACTAGTTGTAAGAAAACATTCTCTTGGATGTGAGGTGATCTCTCATTGCAGCTTTGACTTGCATTTCCCTGATGACAAGTGATGTCAGACATATTTTCATGCGGTTATTAGGCATTTGTTTATTTTCTTTGGGGAAATATCTATTCAGATCCTTTGCCCATTTTTTCCTCTTTTATTTTTTTTTAAATTATGAAAATATAACGCATTTGCAAGAGACTTGGAAAATACAGAGTGAATTTACATATAGTTCTCTATATTACAATTTCTTTTTAAGTAGATAAATAAGATTTTTAGTTGGAGTTTCAATATCAAGCTCAAAAATTAACAGAATGACTATACATAGAAGTAGAAGGATATAGTAGACCTAAAAAGCACTATGAACCAATTCAACATAATTAAGATTTATACAGCTTTGCCTGTTTTTAATTGGGTTATTTGCCTTTTTACTACTGAGTTATACCAGTTCTTCATATATTCCAGTTAGAAGCCCCTTATCCTATGTGTGATGTGTAGAAGTTTCCTTCTGTTCTGTAGGTTGTCTTTTCTATTGAAATGCAGTTTGCAGTTGATTTTCTTTCTTTCTTTTTTTAAGCTTATTTTTAATTGAAGGATAATTGCTGTAGAGTATTGTGTTGGTTTCTACCAAACATCAACATGAATCGGCCTTTTCTGGTATGTTTATCTTATATCTGTAGCCTTACTGAATTCACACTTCAGGAGGTTCTAGGACGTTTTGGGGCAGATTCTTTGGGATTGTGTATGTCAACCATCATGTCATCTGCAAATAGGGACAGGTTTATTTCTTCTTTCTGTATGGCTTTTATTTTCTTTTCTTGCCTTCTTGCATTGAGTAGAATTTCCAGCACTGTGTTGTACAAGAGTGGTGAGAGTGAACATCCTTGTTCTCAATAATAGAGGCAATGAATGCAGCGTTCATTTTTGTCATTTATCATTATGTGTAGTAATGTTTGCTGTTTTTTTACGATAGATGCTCATTATCTAGTTGAGGAAGTTCCCTGTGTTCCCTTATTTTTATGAGCGCTTTTCTCTTGAACAGGATTGACTTATTATTATTATTATAGCTGTTACCAAGTTTTCTGGTCTCTTTTTGTAACTTTTTATTTTATATTGGGGTATAGTCGATTAACAGTGTTGTGATAGTTTCAGGTGTGCCGCAAAATGATTCAGTTATACATGTGTATATTCTTTTTCAAATTCTTTCCTATTTAGGTGATTACATAATATTCAGCAGAGTTTCTTGTGCTATATGGTAGGTCCTTGCTGGTTATTCATTTTGTTTATTACAAAAAAATTTTTTTTTTCCTTTGTACAGCCAACTCACTAAACTTTTATTTTAAATGAATTGGTGTTTATGGTATGTATGATGTCACAGACAGCGACCATAGAACAGTTTTATTGTTGGGAACAGGCACAGTTGAAAAGTGGCTGACTTGCTACCCGTATACACAGGAGTAGGTCAGTTAGGGAGTTAAAATAATAGTCAACATAAGGCTGGTTTGTTTGTTTTTTTTTTTTTACTTTTGTATTGGAGTGTAGCTGATTAGCAAACAATGTTGTGATAGTTTCAGGTGAAGAACAAAGGAACTTAGCTATATACATACATGTATCCATTCTCCCCCAAACTCCCCTCCCATCCAGGCTGCCACAGAACACTGAGCAGAATTCCATGTGCTCTAAGTAGGTCCTTGTTGGTTGTCCATTTAAAATATAGCAGCGTGTACATGTCAGTCCCAAACCCCTTAACTATCCTTTACAACCAAAACAGGATTTTTATCAGATGATTTTTTTCTGTGTAGACTGGTATGATCGTGTAAATATGTGTTTTTTCAGTTTGTTAGTATGTGGGTTACATTGATTCTTGAATATTGAACTAAGGATTTTTGTGATTATATTAATGTATTGGTCTATATTTTTTTTTATAGTAATGTCTTTTCCTGGTTTTTGAGGGCTTTTTTTTTTTTTTTTTGAGGGCTTCTCTTGTAGGTCAGTTGGTAAAGAATCTGCCTGCAGTACAGGAGACCTGGGTTTGATCCTTGGGATGGGAAGGTCTCCTGGAGATGAAAATGGTAACCCACTCCAGTATCCTTGCCTGGAAAATCTCATGGACACAGGAGCCTGGTGGGCTGCAGTCCATGGGGTCCCAAAGAGTTAGGTACGACTGAGCGACTACCACACTACACTTCCTGGTTTTTGCATTAGGGAGATACTAGATTCTTAAAGTGATCTTGTGTTTTCCAAAGAGATTGTGTTAATTCTTGAAACATTTGGTAGAATTCTGTAATGAAACGATCTGGGCCAGGAGATTTCTTTTTTGGGAGGTGTTTAATTATGAGTTTAATTTCCTTAATAGTTACAGGGCTGTTCAGATTGTTTGATTTTGAGTGAGTTGTGTGTTTCGAGGAACTGGTCTGTTGTGCTGCTGGGCAGAGGTGGGAGTTTCAGCTCCTCTAGGCCTTTACTGATAGACTGCCTTCTTGCTGTTCCCCACATGGCCTAAACTGACACCACTGGGAGGGGATGACCTTCTTATGACTGGAGATAGAGAAAGTCCTGACTCTCTGCTAGGCTGTCTCATACCATTCTGGTGGAGATGAGAAGGGGAGCCTCGTTACTGTCATAGGAGTAGAAGTGCAGGCTCTCCAGGTGTTCTTCCTAGATGCTGTGTGGCAGGGGCCAGGGGTCCTTAGCAAGGGAAGGAAGTTGGGGGTGGCCTCTTGTAATGCTGAGGCGCAGCAGTATATAGCCTGGTGAGAGGGAACGTTTAGGCTCCTTACTTGGCTTACCTTGCCACAGGGTGAGGGTGAGCTACAGTTTATTCTGTGGTTTTGGCTGGAGTGCCAGTGGTTACTGTCTACAAGTTTTCTGTTTTGCTCTGCTGCTCTTTTCTTGGTTCTCTGAAAGAGCAGGGACTTTATTTGTCTGCCCCCATTGGCGTTTCTGGATTACCGGCTGCTTCAGCTCTGTGCCCATGCAGTATTTGAGGCAAAAGGAAAACCCAGAGAATTCACCACCATGTTGTTCCACAGATCCCAGGGTTCCTCCTGAACTAAAGTGCCTTCTCTTCACTTTCAGAGTCGTCTTTTGTTTGTTTCACATACAGTGTCCTGAATATTCATTGGAAGGACTGATGTTGAGCTGAAGCTCCAATAATTTGGCCACCTGATGAGAAGAACTAGCTCATTAGAAAAGACCCTGATGCTGGGAAGGATTCAAGGCAGGAGGAGAAGGGAATGACAGAGGATAAGTTGGTTGGATGGCATCACTGACTCGATGGACATGAGTTTGAGCAAGTTCTGGGAGTTGGTGATAGACAGGGAAACTTGGCATGCTGCAGTCCATAGGGTTGCAAAGAGTCGGACATGACTGAGTGAGTGAACCAGTAATGTCCAGGGTTTTTATTTGCTCTTAGCTGGAGCAGCAGGAACAGTACATTTACTGGATTTTATGGAGCAGTAGTTGGACTGGGATTAATTTTTTTTTTTTTAATGGAAGAAAACATAGGGTAGAAATTAAGACACATAATTGGCTAGTTAGACACTTCAGTTAGTTTTGGGTCAGTTACTTTGAAGTGACAGTTTAACTATGTCTTCTTTTCCCCTAGAGAGTAATTCTGTTTGTCATTGTTCAGTAAAACCAAACCCTCATTAGTTTAAGATCTCTTTTAAAGAAGCTTGAAAGTCCAATTAACTAATTTATTTCTGCATTTATATATTATAAATGCATTCGTAATTCTACATTTCTGGCTTAGTGTGTGATAGAAAAAAAATTATTGTAGTGAAATATTAGTTTTATAGAGGGACTAACTCAGTTTTTCTAATAGAGATCTTGAAGCTGTGGATTCTTTTCTTAAAGAAGAAAAAGGCATTGTGCATGGTGGTTAAGAACGACATAAGGAAAATTTGTGGAAGTCTTTGAAATGTACAAAACAGATTATGGGGTATCTTGGAAAACACGTTTCCTGGAGATTTGATCTATGGAATCTGCAGCTTTTATTATTTTTTGACTGACTTTATAACTTTGTAAGTTGTGGATAACTGACAGCAGTGCAAATTACTCTTGTCTTTAGACATGCAGATGAATTTTGTTGGTTGGAGGTACTAATGATTTCTTTTCCTCTTCTTTGGGAGAAGCCAGTTTTACATCTGTTAAGCGAATACATTTCACCATTTCCAATTGCCTGTGTGTTTGTGTTCTTTGGATTCACTTTTGAACCAGATAAAGCATGTTATTTATTCCATAATTAATTAGTGAGTGAAATAAAATCATAGGTGTTCATTTTATATTTGTATGGGAGACACAATGTTATCTTTTTGTTTGTTTGAATTATCCTTTTAACTTAAACTCTGATGTGCTTGAATCCCACTGTAACACTTACTGTCATTGTGATTTGGAGCAGGGAGTTTTATCTTTTAACCTAAGTCTGTCTACCCGCTATAAAAAGGGGTCATAGTACTATTTTCCTGTTGATGTTTTTGTGAGGACTGAAAGAAATGTTGTTAGGAACACCCATCTCACTGGACCTCATACATCTTAAGAAGTTTGCTTTTTACTGTTACAATGCTGCGGGCAACCATTTTACCTTCCTGAGACTTAATCTATTTTTTTTTTTAAAGGAACTTTTTTATTTGGTTTTTAGGCCATAAGTTTTACTAGTCATAATTGCAAAGAATGGAAGAAGTAGCAGTAGTTGCTTCTGGAAGGAAGACCATTTTAAACATTCAAGTCACCTTGCTGCTCTGAGAAAGAGAAATGTAGAGTTGGATCTGGTGAGCCATTCATTAGAACAGTAGCCTGGTGATTGATCAGTAAACATTGATTGACGGGACCCTGCTGTGCTGGCCTTTGTACTAGGAAGAAGCAGTGGGGCTGGGAATGGGGCTTACCAGAGTAACAGGAATGTTCTTTTTTGCCATAAAACAATTTGGAGAGGGGATCAGGATAGATGAAAGACTTGGAGCTCAATACCCTGATGGATGTGGGCATGCTTAGCAGTGAGTAGAACTGGAAAAGGCTGAGTTTTGCTAAACAGGTAGGGCCATTTGGAGTTGTAAGGGCAATCTGGGGGCGAGTGGGAAGGTGGGACAATTGAAGAAGAGGGAGGAGCTGGAAAAATGGCTCCAGGATAACTGTTAACTTAAATTGACCGTTCCCTCTGACACTCAATATTGACCAGTGTTTTTACCTAAGGGTTTTTTGGGCTTTTGGGGGTTTAGGTAGATGGGAGCAGGATTCAGTTGGTGAACTGGTCGAGCTAAAAGAGGAGGTCCTTAGGCTGAGAGAATTTAAGTCCCTCAGAAATGAGCGCTGGTCTGGGAAAGACCTATAATTGGAGCAAGCCAGGGGATAGTTCAAGGCAAGGGTATCCCCAGCCACTCTTAGTTTAGGATAGTGAGAATAATTCCAGCTACACTGCCAGGTGAGTATGGGGAGGAAGAGGACTTTCCTCTGCCTTCATAATCCTTCTGACTGGTCTAAGAATTAAATTGAGACAGATTAATACGAGAAATCAATCCTAACTTTGTAAATACAGGAATCCCACGTACATGAGAAGGTCAGGAACTTCACATCCATGGGCTGTTCAAAGACAGAAAGGTAAAATGAGGTATGTATGTCATTTCTGAGCTAAGGGACTTCCAGAGTATATGCGTGTGACCTAGTCATGTCCAACTCTCTGTGACCCTATGGGTGGTAGCCCGCCAGGCTCCTCTGTCCATGGGGATTCTCCAGGCAAGAATACTGGAGTGGGTTGCCATGCCGGTCTCCTGGGGATCTTCTGCCCCAAGGATGGAACTCATGTCTCTTACTTCTGCACTAGCAGGCAGGTTCTTTACCACTGGCTCTACCTGGGAAGCCCAGGACTTCCAAAGAGAGGAAGGTTACTCACAGAGCTGAAGAAGAAGAGCAGGTGTTGGGTAATTAGATGGTTGTCCTGTCTTACAGATGGGGCCACTGAGATAGTTAATTTCCGATAGTTACTCTTTTCCCGACAGAAATCCCCGATTTAGACTCTTCTCAGGTGGTCAGGGGAGAGAGGCAGTACTAATAGGCGAGCGGTGTCAGATTTGTGATCTCCGAAGATTCAGCTTCGGGACCAGAAACCAGGCTTGACCACTCAGGGCTCTCATGTGGCAGAAGTTTTACTACAGTGAAAAGGGGCGGAAAAAGCTTCTGACATGGACATCAGAAGAGGGCGGAGAGTGGCCCACTCAGTCTTTACCAAGGGAATTACATACTTTTTAATCAGTTATTATAATAAACAAAAGAATGTCTCAAGGTTGTAAAAATTTTGTCAGACCCCCACTCCCACAATTTACATTTTAGGATAACAGGATTAGAGCTTAACAATAGGAAGATCCTGCCAGACCCACTCCCCTAATGTATGTTCTAAGGTATCAGGATTAGTCAGGAAGGTTTTCAGCAAGGAGAAACTGCCCTCAAGCAGGATACGTTATTGTTATATAATCCCTGGTACAGAGTTTAAACTGAGTTGTTTGTTGTGTGATCATCAGTTTAAAGGACTTAAAGGAAAATACTGTTCTATGTGACTAAGGCTAAGGAATGTAGAGGAAAAAAAAAAAGTTTGTTCTTTCCTCTTTCTTGAGAATTCCAGATCCCTATCTCCTCCTTGAGAACCCCAGGCCCCCTCTCCTCGGGGGCCCCCGAACTGCTTATAAACCTGCCTAGGAATTGACTTTCTGAGTAGTATCTCTTGAACCTCCAGAATCTGGATTGATTTCAGCTCAAAATAGTCTTCTCGGAAGAGGGACACATCTTGGGGATGGACGTTCTGAACCTTTCCATGAACAAGGAGTTTATACATTGACGGATGACCATAGTTATAACCGGCTTATACACTGATTCTGACTTAACAAAATTAAGTACTACTATACACGAAAGCAAGAGTCTGCCCAAACATATTTTAAAGTTTTATGCACAGTAAAATAGTCCCTGTAATTTGGCTTTAGACTTGGGGCCCCAGAAGTGGGAAGAACGTTGTGTCTGCTTGCTTTCTTACAGAAGGTCTTAAGGTTCCTCTTGCCATCATTGGAACCTGAATATCCCAAGTGTTGGGTGTGGGGAGGGGAGCTGCTGCCTACCCCATTCCTTCTGGAGGTTGAGATCTGAGCTCAGATTTTGCCTTCACTGTCCAAATTCTGGCTAAGGGTGTTGCGGTGAGGGGAAAGCTGAAGCTTCAAGGACCCGGCTGGTTTTAGCACTCCAGCCTTGGGCTTCCCAGGTGGCGCTAGTGGTGAAGAACCTGATGCAGGTTTGATCCCCAGGTTGGGAAGATCCCCTGGAGGAGGGTACTGCAACACACTCCAGTATTCTTGCCTGGAGAATCCTGTGGACAGAGGAGCCTGGTGGGCTGCAGTCCCTGGCATTGCAAAGAGTCAGGCACACCTGAAGAGGCTTTGCACTCAGCCACTCCAGGTCTTCTCTCTCTGGAGCCTGAGGGCATGGGAGCACGTGTTGGGCTCTCACTGCTCTCTGGCATTCCTAACATAAGCACAGTCCTGCAGGCTTTCTGAGTTAATAAGCCTGTTCTTCAATCTAGTCAGTACTTGAATGTCTCAGTTCCATGGCCCCTTAGCCCTTTTATACCAGGAACCATATGACTACCAGTGTACTGGCCCAAATTCCACTTTTCCTTTCGTCTCCCGCTTGTCACCTTCACTGGCTGAAAGGGTTGGGAATTTCTTCTGTTAGCAACAAAAGGCTAAGATGATGTGTAAGTTATAGGGAAGAGTAAATTGTAATGCTTCAAAACGGTGGGCAATTAACAACACCGTTTCTAGTTATTGAATGTGCTTTCTAAAAGCTGGCAGTAAGAGCTCTGAATGTCTGTGTAATGGTTTCCATGCTTGAAATGTTCATCCTGCTTCATGTATCTTTACAGGAAGCTTTGCTAAATTGATCATAGTTGTCCTGTTTATGTTGTGTTGATGAAATGTTCTGTGGTTGTTCCATAAACTTTTCTTTGAAAAATAAACATTCCTGTTAGAGAGATGTAATGTAGGTTTCCTGTTGATAGAAAATAAAATGGTCCTTTTCTATCAAAGAACAAAACCCAGCATTTCTGTTTGGCATTTAATCCTGTGATTCTGTTTGAATCTTTATGTTAAAAATGAGGTACACCCTTTTGTTTAGAGTTCAAAATATTAAACCAAATATGTCCTAGAATTCAGCCCTTACATTTTCTGCTGTATGTGGTAACTTGCCTTTTTTTTTTTTTTTTTGACTTAGATGGTTATGTAACACCATTAGCTGATATCCTTCTTTGAGTAGTGATGGCTTTTGTGTGTTATGTTGTGGGTAGGGGCAGATTTTATCTCCGTGGAAAACTCTGACAGCTGATTCTGGCTGTTATCTCCCCGATCACTGGGCTCACATTCTCCTTCTGTCTAGGTCCATTTGAAATCCCTGGTCATTGCCACCAGACTCAACTTGGCTAACACTAAATTCATTCTTAATCTCCTCTTTGTCTGCCTGGATATGCCTGTTTCTGTCTGTTTAGTCATCCAGGCTTGAATCAATTTGACACCACCTCCTTTTTCCCCCCTAGTGTTTCGTCTATTGTAATGCTTCTGATTGTTTTCCTTCCTTATCTTTATGCTTATATTATTTTTATAGCCTACTACTTGGTTTCTAAAATAATAGCTTCCATTTATTGTGTATGTGAGATAATAAAGAATATATCTGGTCTCTGTCCCTGGTTCCAGACACAGACCTTCAAAAACCCTTGGAATTTCCTGAGTAATAGGAGTATCCTTTGTTCATAAGTCCTCTTTAACCATACCTGAGTTTATGCTAATAAAGTGACCCAGGATGGGCCCACACATAGTTCTAAAAGAGGGGCTGGTCATATCAGAAAGAGTTTGCTCTTTTTTAAATTTTTTGTGAGGTTGTCATTTTTATTTAATCTGTAACCTGAAGCTGATAATTGGTTTTTGTTTTGTTTCTCTTAAAGATTATACTCCATTTATAGTTCTTATAAAACATGGCTGTATTCCTTGTGTTGTACAGTGTATCCATGTAGCTTATTTTGTATGTAATAGTTTGTATCTCTTAATCACCTACTCCTATATTGTCCCTTTGCTCTCCCCACCAGTAACCACTGGTTTGTTCTCTATATTTGTGACTTTGTTTCTTTTTTATTATATTCACTAGTTCGTTTTACTCTTAGATTCTGCATATAAGGAATATCATCCAGTATTTGTCTTTTTCTGACTTATTTCACTTACCTTCCAGTCGATCCATATTGCTGCAGGTGGCAAAATTTCATTTTTTTTTCATGGCTGAGTATTCCATAATCCATTCATCTATTGATGGACATTTAGGTTGCTTCCATATCCTGGCAATTGTAAATAATGCTGCTGTGAACATTGAGGCACATGTATCTTTTTGAATTAGTGATTTTTTTTTTCACTTGTATATCCAGGCATGGAATTGCTGTTCAGTACAGTTCAGTCACTCAGTTGTGTCTGACTCTTTGCAACCCCATGGACTACAGCACGCCAAACCTCCCTGTCCATCACCAGCTCCTGGAGTTTACTCAAACTCACGTCCATCGAGTTGGTGATGCCATCCAACCATCTCATCCTTTGTCGTCCCCTCTCCTCTCGTCTTCAGTCTTTCCCAGCATCAGGGTCTCTTCCAAAAGTCAGTTCTTTGCACCAGGTGGCCAAAGTATTGGAGTTTCAGCTTCAGCATCAGTCCTTCCAATGACTTTTCAAGACTGATTTCCTTTGGATGGACTCGTTGGATCTCCCTGCTGTCCAAGGGACTTAAGAGGCTTCTTCAACACCACAGTTCAAAAGCATCAGTTCTTCAGTGTTCAGCTTTCTGAGTCTACTCTCACATCCATATGTGACTACTGGAAAAACCATAGCCTTGACTAGATGGACCTTTGTTGGCAAAGTAATGTCTCTGCTTTTTAATATGCTGTCTAGGTTGGTCATAACTTTTCTTCCAAGGAGTAAGTGTTAATTTCATGGCTGTAGTCACCATCTGCAGTGATTTTGGAGCCCAAGAAAACAGCCTATCACTGTTTCCATTTTTTTCCTATCTATTTGCCATGAAGTGGTGGGACCAGATGCCATAATCTTAGTTTTCTGAATGTTGAGTTTTAAGCCATCCTTTTCACTCTTCTCTTCACTTTCATCAAGAAGCTCTTTAGTTCCTCTTCACTTTCTGCTTTAAGTGTGGTGTCATGTGTATATCTGAGATTATTGATATTTCTCCTGGCAATCTTGATTCCAGCTTGTGCTTCATCCAGCCCAGCATTTCTCTTGATGTACTCTGCATATAAGTTAAATAAGCAGGGTGACAATATACAGCCTTGACGTACTCCTTTTCCTGTTTAGAACCAGTCTGTTGTTCCATGTCCAGTTCTAACTGTTGCTTCCTGACCTGCATACAGATTTCTCAAGAGGCAGGTCAGTGGTCTGGTATTCCCATCTCTTTCAGAATTTTCCACAGTTTATTGTGATCTACACAGTCAAAGGCTTTGGCCTAGTCGATGAGGCAGAAGTAGATGTTTTTCTGAAACTCTCTTGCTTTTTGGATGATCCAATGAATGTTGGTAATTTGATCTCTGGTTTCCTCTGCCTTTTCTAAATCCAGCTTGAACATTTGAAAGTTCACAGTTCATGTACTGTTGAAGCCTGGCTTGGAGAATTTTGAGCATTACTTTGCTAGCGTGTCAGATGAGTGCAATTGTGCGGTAGTTTGAGCATTCTTTGGCATTGCCTTTCTTTGGGATTGGAATGAAAACTGACCTTTTCCAGTCCTGTGGCCACTGCTGAGTTTTCCCAATTTGCTGGCATATTGAGTGCAGCACTTTCACAGCATCATCTTTTAGGATTTGAAACAGCTCAACTGGAATTCCATCACCTCCACTAGCATTGTTCCTAGTGATGCTTCATAAGACCCACTTGACTTCGCATTCTAGGTGAGTGATCATACCATTGTGATTATCTGGGTCGTGAATATCTTTTTTGTACAGTTTTTCTGTGTATTCTTGCCATCTCTTCTTAATATTGTCTGTTTCTGTTAGGTCTCTACCATTTCTGTCCTTTATTGAGCCTATCTTTGCATGAAATGTTTCCTTGGTGTCTCTAATTTTTTTGAAGAGATCTCTAGTCCTTCCCATTCTGTTGTTTTCCTCTATTTCTTTGCAGTCATCCCTGAGGAAGGCTTTCTTATCTCTCCTTGCTCTTCTTTGGAACTCTGTATTGAAATGGGTATATCTTTCCTTTTCTCCTTTGCCTTTCACGTCTCTTCTTTTCACAGCTATTTGTAAGGCCTCATCAGACTACCATTTTTGCCTTTTGCATTTCTTTTTCTTGGGGATGGTCTTGACCACTGCCTCCTGTACAGTGTCACAAACCTCCATCCATAGTTCTTCAGGCACTCTTATCAGAACTAATCCCTTGAATCTATTTCTCACTTCCACTGTATAATCATAAGGGATTTGATTAAGGTCATACCTGAATGGTCTAGTGGTTTTCCCTACTTTCTTCAGTTTAAGTCTGAATTTGGCAATAAGGAGTTCATGATCTGAGCCACAGTCAGCTCCTGGCCTTTTTTGCTGACTATAGAGCTTCTCCATGTTTGGCTGCAAATAATGTACTCAATCTCATTTCAGTGTTGACCATCATCTGGTGATGTCCATGTGTAGAGTCTTCTCTCGTGTTGTTGGAAGAAGGTGTTTGCTATGACCAGTGCATTCTCCTTGGAAAAACTCTTTTAGCCTTTGCCCTGCTTCATTTTGTACTCCAGGGCCAAATTTGCCTGTTACTCCAGGTATTTCTTGACTTCCTACTTTTGCATTCCAGTCCCCTATACTGAAAAGGACATCTTTTTTGGGTCCTTTTTTGGGTCTGTAGGTCCTACAGAAGGTCCTGTAGGTCTTCATAGAACCGTTCAACTTCAGCTTCTTCAGCATTAGTGGTAGGGGCAAAGATCTGGAATTGCTGGGTCATGTCATAATTCTATTTTTTGTTTTTTGAGGAATCTCTGCTATTTTCCATAGTGGCTGCACGAGTTTGCATTCTCACCAGCAGCGTACTGTGTTTCCCTTTTCTCCACATCCTTGCCAACCTTTGTTATTTGTGTTCATTTTGATGGTAGCTGTTCTGACAAGTGTAACGTGATATCTCCTTGTGGTTTTGATTTGGTGATTTCTGTGATGATTAGTGATTTTGAACATCTTTTCATGTCCCTGTTGGCCATCTTTGTGTCTTTTTGGGGGAAAAAAAAAAGGTTTGTTCAGGTCTTCTGGCCATTTTTTAAATTGGGTTTTGTTGTTGTTGTTTGGAAAGATTTAGCTTTTGATTGGGGGGTGGGAAGTATCACCCCCTGATCTCTGAGGTGGGGAGAGGGACTAGAGATTAAATCCAGTCACTTGGCCAATGATTTAGTTAACCATGCCTGTATAAGGAAGCCCTTTTCATATAAACCCTGGGATACTGGAGTTTCTGGGTTGTTGAATGTGCTGGGCGGGTGACGCTTACGTCTTAAAGAGAGGGCATGGCATCTCTGGATCTCTGCATCCTCTCTCCCTAGACCTTGCCCTGCACATGCCTTCCACTTGGCTGTTGCTGAGTTGTATCCTTTTATTATAAACTATAATCATTTAAGTGTAGTTTTTGTTTGTGTTTTTGTTTTTTAGTGAGTTCTGTGACTCATTCTAGCAGATTATTGCACTTGAAGGAGGATCATGGGAGCCCCTAAATTTATAGCTAAGTTAGACATTGGTTCTGATAGCTTGGGGATGTCTGGAGCAAGGGCAGTCTTCTTGGGTGTCTTGCCTTTTCACCTGTGGGATCTGATGCTCACGCTCGGTAATAAGCACCAGAATTGCGTTGTAGGACACCCAGTTAGTGTCGGAGAATTGGTGTCCGAATACAGTGTGCTTACTGCCTCATCAGGCATTGTGTTGTGTGTTATATTCTGTAATACTCCCCATGGCTAGGTAGGCTCTGGTTTTCTCATCCTTGTTTTATAGATAAGGAAAAGGAAGCCTTTAAGAAGCCATATTACTTGCCCAGAGCTAGAAGGGTTAGAGAACGCAGTGCTTTCTGACTTTAACCCTTTATGCAAAGCTGGCTGCCTCCCTTGCTTTAGATGTTATAGCCTTTTCCAAATCTAGATGAAAGAGTGCTTTTTCTAAAATACACTTTTATTACATCATTTTTGAACTTAAGAACTTTATATTCTAGATCATTGCAGGATAAAACCCACACTTCTTAGGCTGCTATCCAAGGCTCACCACGGTCCATCAGGCCCAAACTAGTTAACTGTCGTGATCTCTATTTAGAAGCAAAGGAATCAAATAACTATTGTATTTCTTGGATGGGCCTCTCATCTTGTATTTCCAGTGAATTGCATTAGAGATGGAAGACATATCTTCCAGTTACTTATAAACTATAACTGGGAAGTCGGAATATATTTAAAGATTGTCAGTATAAAAATAGCACATGCTGATCAAGTACAGATACTGAAATGCTTCTGGAGTTCCAAAGAGCAGCAGCTTCATGGAGCAGATGTATTTGGAGCTCAGTCTTAAAGAGATGGTAGGATCATATCTGGGGAGAGGACCCTTGTAGGCAGGATGCTCATGAATGAAAAGGAATGGAGTGGCTTACTGGACATGTATGGAAAGGTGGTGTTGATGGCAGTGAATAAGCTTATCTGGAGGGAACCTTTTTCTGAAGACCAGGGTTCTAGTCCCTGTCTCAAAACATTATTTCAAAAACTGCAGCATAATATTTTAACTAACTGAATTTGTGCTCGGTCTCTGTTCTTTGAAACCAGAGTTGTTTGAAATGACCACAAAATTATTTTAGGACCTCTTTAGGTACAAAGGTGGAGTGATCTTACTGGTTAATTCAATTTTACTTAAAAATAAGGTACAAGTATAATTGAGTACAAGTATAATTAAGGTACAGGTATAATCAAGGTACAAGTATAATCTTTTTATATGTCACCTGAGCTGATCAAAGGACATTTCAAACTATAAAAGTTCGAAAATACTTTCAGTAATGCAACATCACAATAAATGTAGTACTTCAAGTAACCAGTCTGAAGGAGATAGCATTGTTTATATTGGGCAGGTTTTGGCAAATATGTATTTTAAAAGGTCGTCTTTGTACCTGAAGTCATTGCATCATTTTATACTTAGTCTCCTATATTCCGTAGGGTTTGAATCATTCCTGACTGAAAGAGTTTTTTGGGTTCTCATTTAAAAACAAAGCTTTAATTTTTGTTTTGATTTTTTAAATAACATGCATTTTGGAAAATAAATGTATAAAGAACAGATCAAAATCACATTATTACTCAGAGGTAATCACTCACCCTTATTAATACTGCACTGTTTTTGCTTATGTAATTACATACACAATTTTGTAATCTTTTCATTTAATTTTATAAGGATTTTCCCATTTTATAAGATTTTTTTTGAAAATATGGCTTCTATTAATATTACAATATGTATAACTTTGTTATTTTGTTTTTCCCCTTAAGTAAAAACAGAATAATTTACTTATTATATTTCAATTGCTTTTTTCACTTAATGTATCATGGCTGGCTTTCTAAATGACAGCTTGTATTGTTGTGTTTCATTTTTTTACTGGCCACATTGTATTCCATTGTAGATATATGCCATCATTTAGCCATTTCTCCTTTGATGGGCATTTATAACATTTCGTTCACATGCAAATAGAATTTCAGTGAGCATATACAATATTTATTTATTAAACTGAAGTACAATTGATTTACAAATATAGTTTCAGATGTACAACATAGTGATTCAGTATTTTTATAGAGTGTATGCCATTTAAAGCTATTTTAAAATACTGTCTGTATCCCCTCTGCTGTACAATATATCCTTGTAGCTTATTTATTTTATACACAATAGTCTGTCCCTTAATCCCCTACCCCTGTCTTGCCCCACCTCCCTCCTCTGTCCCCATTGGTAATCGATTAGTAGTGTATTCCCTACATCGGTAAGTCTCTTTCTGTTTGGATATATTCATTCATTTCATTTTTTATATTCTATATGTAAGTGATAACATATAGTATTTTCTCTGACTGACTTCACTAAGCATAATGCTCTCCATTAGGTCTGGCTGGGTAATTTTCCAGAGTAGAGAATATGGCTGAGTAGAGAACACACTACTGATTACCAAAGTACTTTTAATGAGTATTTTTGTAAGATAGAAGTTAGAAGTGGAATTTTGGGGTAGAAATCTATTTAACTTTTAAATCTTGCCAGCTATGCAGAACTGCCTTTTAAAAGGTCCCTATCAGTTTATTCAGTTAATACTCAGGTAATAGTATGTTTAAGAGTCCCTGTGTCCCCACACCCTCACTTTTGCTAGGCATTATCGTTATCAAATATGGAAGGGTAATAGTTGGAAACATGACATCACATTGCTTTCATTTCTTTCTTTTTATTTTTTAGTGCTTCATGTGTGACTATTTTTCTTGCTTATTTTTCTGTTGCTATATTTTATTCTAATTCTTAATGCTTTCATACTTTACATATAACTCTTTAGTTCATCTGGAATTTATTTTGATTTTATGGAATGAAAACTGCTTGATTCTGGAAGAGATTCAAGGGCTAGTGGGCCTTGAAATTATGTATTGGAAAAATTTAGACAATAAAATTTTTGCTGTTTTTGGAAAGTAGTCCATTTCAAATTCATTTAAAAACTTAGTTTATTTTTACCCAATACTGTAAAGTTTGTTGGAGAAATAAGAAAACTCTGCCAACAAATGGACCTCTCTTTACCAATGTAGAAGGGAGAAAAAATTTACATTATTTATGTAGAAAGTTTAGGAGAGTCTCTAAAATTTGAGTAGAATTTCATTCATTTTACAGTAAATAGAGATTTAATTTTTCTTTTGTATTTTCAAGAGACAAATGGATGTCTCCTGTGATGGTTTCTTATGCACCTGGTGATATATTGCAGAGAGTTCTGAGAATCAGAAGGTTTGTGACCTTGCATTGTAAAAACTGGAGAGTTAAGATTACCTACTTCCTGACCAAAAGGTTGCCCTGTGTTTTAAAGGAGACACACTGTGGTAGGCTGAAAATGGCTTTCCGAAAGAGTCAAGTGCCAATCTCTTGTAACACCATATGGCCAAAAAGAGTCTTTACAGATGTGATTAAATGGGGGGTCTTGAAGTGGTGCAGTTATCCTGCATTATCTGGTTGAGTCCTAAAGGCAATCACGTATACCCTTCTTAGAGGGAGGCGGAAGGAGATTGTACACATACAGAAGAGGAGGAGCAAGATGACCCATCAAGGAGGCAGAGATCGGAGTGATGAGGCCACAGGTCAGGGAATTCTGACGGCGGTCGGAAGCTGGAGGAGGCAGAGAGTGGATTCTCCCCTAATGCCTCTGAAGGGAGTGTTGCCTTGAGACTTTGATAAGTAACAGCCTACTAATAACTGATTTCAGACTTTTCGCTTATAAAACTGTGAAAGGATAACTTTGTGGTGTTCTAAGCCATCAAGTAATTTGTCACAGCAGCCATGGAAGGGAAATATGTCTCCTAAGGAGAGGAGTGCCTTAGCTCTCTCCCCTTTATTAAACTAAGAACATTTCATTTTATTTACCCTTATATTAATTATTGGTAATAACACTTGGCTCTTGGCTTCCTCTTAGCTAATGACCATTATATATTTGTTCCTATGGACAGAGAAGCCTAGTGGGCTACAGTCCATGGAGTTGCAGAGAGTGGGACATGACTGAGCACACACACACACAATGTTGAATAACAGAGGTTAAAGTTGAATACGCTTCAAAGTGACTTAAGATAAAAATGAAAATTTTAACTTCGATGGTATTTGTAAAGTTGATTGTGATAAAATTTGACTGATAAAATTTTTCAGGTTTTTTTAAACCTGAAGAATGAGTAATTTAGAATTATTTATATCATGAGATTTTTTTTTTTTTTGCTTTTGAATTGAGAATAAAGTTTATTGCTCTTATTAGTGAAACTGAGTGATAATTACTAGATACTTATTAACCAGTTAGAATGTTTGACATTTTTTTTTTTTCTGCAATGGAAAGACTTTAAAGTTCATAGAATTTTGTTAAGATTTTCCTCACTTTACAGGTTCTAATTTTTTTTTAACCAAGCAGCAGATTAGAGGGCTTCCCTGGTGGCTCAGGTGGTAAAGAATCTGCCTGCAAAGCTGGAGACCTGGCTTCGATCTCCGGGTTGGGAAGAGCCCCCGGAAGAGGACATGGCATCCCACCCCAGTATTCTTGCCTGGAGAATCCCCATGGACAGAGGAACCTGGGGGGTTACAGTCCATGGGGGTTGCAAAGAGCAGGACATGACTGAATAAGCATAGCACTGCATAGCAGATTGTAACTAATGTCATAATTGAACTTCTGACTTTTTCATTGACAAAGAATTTCTTATATTTTTGATGAACTAACCATGTAGAGATTTAGAGTTATTAAAAAACCTATTTTCCAGAGTTTTCTGAAAAGTTTATTTTCTTTATGTTTTATTTTTTTAAAAGATGATGATTAATTTCTCCCCAATTCTATATTTGTCTATTTGAGAATTTATTTTGTTAGAATTTTCAGGACTTTAACCAAACTCATTTTAAAGTTTTGCTTTTTTAGTTTCCTAGACATGTAATTTTAGTTTCATTTATAATACCTTTATTTTAAAATTTTAAGTTGACTGCTTAGTTTATGTTCTCTTAAATTCTATTATTTTAGACAGTATATATGAATACAGCTTTGTGTGAATTCCAAGCTTTTGATAAGCAGTGTCTTTAGATTTTTTTCTTAATATTTTGTTATTGTTTTTAAACTTTGCTGGAGGGCTTATTAAAATATGGATGCTCTAACTCCACTCTTGACCTATTAAATGAGAATCTCTGGATGTAGGGCCTAAGCTTCTGTGTTTTAAACAAGCTCCCCAGGTAATCTGAGTGTACACCAAAGTTTGAGAAGTACATCTTACTTATCTTTTAATTAAAAAAAGTAATTCAGCATTATTTACGAGTTTAAAACTTTCCATTCATTAGGATTCTTTGTTTTGAATTTATTATTAATTCCTGGTTTTATTGTGTTATAATCAGAAAATAATGCCTTGTGAATTCATTAAGATTGCCATTATGGCTTAAGAGATGACTGATTTTTTTTGTAAATAACCTCCACTATGGATACTTGATAAAGAGATTATGACATTTGGTTTCTACCTATTAATTTAAAAAAGCTGAGATGAAATTCACAGATCATAAAATTAGCCTTTTTTAAGTGAATGAATCAGTGGTGTTTAGCACATTCACATTGTTGTGCCACTGCTGCCTGTCTGGGTCCATGACACTTCATCGCTCCAGAAGGAAATCTCATTTCTCCCTTTTCTCCTGAGTCCCTGGCAACCATCAGTCGGCTTTCTATCTCTGTGCGTTTACCTATTCTGGATATTTTATATAAATATTATAAATATGTGACCTTTTTGTGTCTTGCTTCCTTTGCTTAGTGTACTGTTATCAAGGTTCATCCATATTGTAGCATATATCAGTACTTGATTCCTTTTTAAGGCTGAGTAATATTCCCTGTATGTATATACTACAGTTTGTTTACCCATTCATACATTGATGGGCCTTTGGGTTATTTCTGCCTTTTGGCTGTGGGTAAATAGTGCTGTTATAAACATCTGTGAACCTGTATTTGAGTATCTAGTTCTAGTTCTTCTAGCTATGTACCTAGGAGTGAAATGCTGGATGATTAAGTAAATCTGTGTTTAAATTTTAGAGAACTGCCAGCCTCTTTTCCCACAGTAGCTGCACCATTTTACATTCTCATCAGCAGTGTATGGGGGCTTCCAGATTTTCTGCATCTTCACCAATACTTGTTATTTTCCATTTTAAAAATTATGGCCATCTTTGTTGGGTCTGTAGTGGTACTTCATTGTGATTTTGATTTGTTTCCCTAATATTATCGTTGAGCATTTTTAAAATGTGCTTATCAACCATCTGTGTATCTTCTTTGGAGAATGTCTAACTTAAGTCCTTTGCTCACTTAAAAAAGTTGTTGTTTTGTTGTTGAATTGTAAGAGCTCTTTAATATTCTGGATACTAGGCCCTTGACTTGCAAAGGTTTTCCCCTGTTATGTGCATTGTCTTTTCACTTTCTTGATACTGTTTTTTGATACACAAATGTTTTAAATTTTTGATCAAGTCCAATTTTGTTTTCTGCCGCTAGTAGTTTCAGTGTCATATCTAAGGATCCATTGCCAAATCTAAGGTTGTGAAGATTTACCCATATGTTTTATCTAGGAGTTTTATAGTTTCAGCTCTTACATTTAGATTATTGATCCATTTTGAGTTAATTTTTGTCTGTGGTGTAATACCAAAGTCAGTTCATTCTTTTGCATATGGAACTCCAGCTGTTCTTGTATTATTTGCCACAGACTATTCTTTCCCCATTGAGTGGTCTTGGCACCCTTGACAGAAATGTTGGCCACAGACATATGGGTATATTTCTGGACTCTCACTTTTATCCCATTGATCTGCATGTCTTTTCTTATGCTACTACCATACTGTTTTCATTACTGTAAGCTTTGTGGTAAGTTTTGAAATTGAGAAGTGTGAGTCTTTCAACTTTGTTCTTTCTTTAAAATTACTGTTTGGCTAATTGGGACCCATTGCAATTCCATACGAGTTTGAGGATCAGCTTTTCCTTTTCTGCAAAAAAGGCTGTCAGAATTTCAAAAGAGATTGCACTAAATCTGTAGTTTATTTCACTGTTAAGTATGTTAGCCATATTTTTCTTTTAAACCTTAAAATTTTTGGAAATGGAGTTAATTGTAAAACTTTACATAAGCTAATTTAAATATTTTTGCCAGTTTATGGGAAGTACTCTCAAAATTGAGAACAGAATAAATTTTTGCATGGTAATAAGTTTTGGTTCATAAATGGTCAAGAATATACAAAAAGCATTTATGATAAAGGAGAGAAAAGGAGACAGGACCTTGAGAACTCACTGAATACAGAGTTTTACTCTCTAAACTACTGCCAGATTGAACCTTTTAAAATTAAACATGGGTCTAAAAACATTTATCATTTGGCCATGCTACATGGCATATGGAATCTTTGTTCCCAGACCAGGGATCAAACCTGTGCGCATCCCCGATCCCCCCACCCCCCTGCCCAAACTGGCCTCATAGTCTTAAACACTGGACCATCCCAGGGAAGTCCCGAAAAATGTTTTTTAGTGTGTTAATTTCTTTGTTGATTTGTAATAAATGTTTGTAAATATCAGTAAGTTTCTTTTTCTGAGGCCTACACAAGAGGAAAGAACCATTGACCAGTAACTAATTGACCAATGACTATATCAGAAGTTGCTCAGAAAAATGGAAATTCATTTTCTTATTAAAATGGAGTGGCCGTAAGTGTCAGAATGCACATTGATCTTGCAAGATATTACTTGACGTCCTTATAGCTATTTTAGTGACATTTAGATAGGCTTTATGCAAAATATTTTTGATGGACAAGGTTTTAGAAATATATTTCAGAGAGATACGAGGTAACTACCTTTCATATTCAGTTATTTTCAGTTTTCCTAAACATTTATAGGAAAAATAGCCAAGAACTTTTTTTGGTATTCGGTATTATGGTATTTCAGCATACCCAATTTTGCTTCTTTGAATCTTGCCAACCGTCCTCCTCCCAACCCTGCCCTTCGTCTTTTGTGCCGTGTTCAGCTAATGCATTCAAGTGAGACTTTTTAAGTCACAGAGGTAAGGAAGAGAAAAGATTAGCTTGGATCAGTGTGTTTCCAAAAACTTTTTGCATTAGACAAACCATAATTATCTTTTTCTCTCCATCCTCTCTGGAGTTTAAAAAATAGTGTAATGATTTATTATCTCTGAATATAATTGATATTTGTATACAATGTATCTGTGGCCTCACCAGTCAGTGAGAGCAGGTGTTTCCTCTTGGAAAGTAGTTTGCCTGGACTAGATATTTCTGATTGCTAATTTATTTTATATCTGTATTTATTTCTGAGACAGCTCTGAACAAGGGCAGGATGTCTCTGTGTGTGTGTGTGTGTGTGTGTGTGTGTGTATGTGTATCTATTAGCGTTCTCCAGAGAAACAGAACCAGTAGGAGATAAGACATTTGCATATATGTCTTAAATAGTAAAAATTTAAATGTATTTAAAATTTATATGTATTTATTTTTAATACATATATCTGTATATGTATTTAATATATATTTAATATACATAATATTAACATTTGAATGTAATATAATATTCAGTTCAAATGCTAATATTATATTGAAACACCCTCATAGACATATTTAGAAATAATGTTTAATCTGGGTACTCCAGTTAGGTTGACCTGTAAAATTAGCCATTACATTGTGCCTCTTATAAGTAAATGGAGTTGAAATCCATTAAGATCCTTCTTACTTAGGCTTGTGTCTTTTCGATAAAGGGAGTGGGTAGATGGAGAAGAACCTGGTGGACTTAGAAGTCACCTGGTTCTCCTAATGTGAGTTCTTGCATCTGGAACATCTTCGTTGACGCTGTTATCAGTATGTTTGTCATCCCTTTACTTCTCTTTATATTAATGATTCTCCATAATTATACTTCTATGAAACTAAACAAAGATTTTTGCATTGATTTCTTCTAAAATGAGATAAAAATTGATTAGTACCTGCTTTTATGGTTGGGAGGTGAACATGGATACATGCAAAGGGATGGTAAAACCTTTAATAGAACAGAGACTACCAAATGTATTTTTCCATCTTCTGATATGAATGCTTCCATTGGATTGGCCATTATCTTTAGTCTTTTGAACTTCTTAAAGGGAGTCATTGAATGGATAGTGGAAATGAGTAGGCAGCAGCTTGCGTTGCTATTCCTTGGCTTTACCGTCATCCACAGTCTGAATATGGGCTTTTTGGTTCTGAAACCTGATTTTCTTGCTTCAAGTATGTGTGATTTCATTCATTTCATGCCAGCCCAAGTCACAGGATTGATTTTTCAGAAGCCAAGGGTTAGTTAATTAATTTACATGGTGAGATGGACCTTTCCAGTCCGATTCACACTCACTGTTGGAGTATCATTTTATGTTGATAATCTAAGTACTGAACGGTGTCTTTCCAATAGTAAGAAAGTTGACTAGTGCATTAAACGATAATATAATGACTTAGATATAAAAATAAACATGTGTTAAGGATTTTATTTAATTCATACTCAACGTGGGAATCAGGCAAATGTTATATAACCAGTTCAAAGAAAAGTAAAAAAAAGTTTCATAAATGTATATATGGAGTAAAGTAATGTTGAAATGGATTGCAAACGGATACAGAAGTGGTTTGTGGGGGAGGGGGAGCCACTGAGAAGTGAGTTAAGTCGGTTGAACCCTCTTCCTGACAGGATGTATCTGCTCGTCTTTTAGTTACTTATAGTCTACAGGTTTGTATAATTTCCATAGAGGTTGGAATGTGATGAGGTGTAAGGGTGTGCTGTAAATAGTGTGCCTGGTTTTCCACAGTTTTCTCTCTGTGAGTGGGAGTTAGAAGATGTTCTAGGACTGTTCTCCTGGATCCTCTTAGGACCTGATAGACCTCTACAGTTGTACCACCACTCTGTTAATGAATGTGGACATGTTAAAATACTTTGGTTTTGGATCATATAAATAATTGGTGATACACAGATCCAAGTTTGAAGATTTTTTTATAGACGTTGGTAATTTTCTCTCTGGTACTGGGTCTTTTCCTGGAAAGCTGGTGATGGAATATGGCTGCAAGGAGCATTAATAAATCACCCGGTTTTGTATGCTTTTCTCTTATAAATACATAAATTCTGAAATTGCTTAAAATTTTTTGGAGGCCTTATTGTGGGGTTGAAAAGAGCCCAAGGTTTATAATAATCTGAATCACTTATACAAGGATATGTAAATTATGATTTTATAGTCTAACTTCCTTTTAATTCCTTCTGAACATTTTCATGTTTGTTTAAACAGAATAATTTTTAAGTTAACATACATGTTTTATACAGTTGGGTGTAGTATTTCTCTATTAGCCAGAATAAATGTTGAGTGATTCTTTTCTTTTCATGGTCTTTTCTGATAGATGATTTTTCCTAATATTGTGATGCCATCTAGTGAATTCAGCCTTTCAGATAAGAAGTTATGAGAGGAAGTAATGAGTACAATGAAATCTTCAAAGGGAACATTCTAGCAATTAGAACTGTTTTTATATGTCTTGTTGAGAAGGCAAGTTTCTGTTCCAGGAAGTGTTTAAGCAAAGATTTGATAATCTCCCACAAGTCTTACTGTTAAGTGAAACTGTTCCAGATGACCTCTAAAATCTCCTTCAGTTTCCAAGTTCTAGATTTCATATGAATTGCTGGTCTTCAGTCATAAATACTGAGCATCCAGTGTTTGGCACTGTCCTGAGAGTTGTGCAGATTTCAAAGGTATTGTTACGGCACTAATGTGACTTCAGGTAATTTTTTTTCTGCATCAGTTTGGAGAAAACAATAGTGTCTACCCTTTATTGAACACTTACTCTGTTCCTGAAGCTGCTCAGAATAATTTACCTTATGTCACTTAATCCACACAATAATCATGAGGTAGTAACCTCTTTCAGTTCAGTTCAGTCGCTCAGTCATGTCTGACTCTTCACAACCCCGTGAATAGCAGCACGCCAGGCCTCCCTATCCATCACCAACTCCCGGAGTTCACTCAGACTCAAATCCATCAGGTCAGTGATGCCATCCAGCCATCTCATCCTCCGTCGTCCCCTTCTCCTCCTGTCCCCAATCCCTCCCAGCATCAGAGTCTTTTCCAATGAGTCAACTTTTCGCATGAGGTGGCCAAAGTACTGGAGTTTCAGCTTTAGCATCATTCCTTCCAAAGAAATCCCAGGGCTGATCTCCTTCAGAATGGACTGGTTGGATCTCCTTGCAGTCCAGGGGACTCTCAAGAGTCTCCTCCAACACCACAGTTCAAAAGCATCAATTCTTTGGCGCTCAGCCTTCTTCACAGTCCAACTCTCACATCCATACATGACCACAGGAAAAACCATAGCCTTGACTAGACAGACCTTTGTTGGCAAAGTAATGTCTCTGCTTTTGAATATACTGTCTAGGTTGGTCATAACTTTTCTTCCAAGGAGTAAGCATCTTTTAATTTCATGGCTGCAGTCACCATCTGCAGTGATTTTGGAGCCCCAAAAAATAAAGTCTGACACTGTTTCCACTGTTTCCCCATCTATTTCCCATGAAGTGATGGGACTGGATGCCATGATCTTCGTTTTCTGAATGTTGAGCTTTAGGCCAACTTTTTCACTCTCCACTTTCACTTTCATCAAGAGGCTTTTTAGCTCCTCTTCACTTTCTGCCCTAAGGGTGGTGTCATCTGCATATCTGAGGTTATTGATATTTCTCCCGGCAATCTTGATTCCAGCCTGTGTTTCTTCCAGCCCAGCATTTCTCATGATGTACTCTGCATAGAAGTTAAATAAGCAGGGTGACAATATACAGCCTTGACATACTCCTTTTCCTATTTGGAACCAGTCTGTTGTCCCATGTCCAGTTCTAACTGCTGCTTCCTGACCTGCATACAGATTTCTCAAGAGGCAGGTCAGGTGGTCTGGTATTCCCATCTCTTTCAGAATTTTCCACAGTTTATTGTGATCCACACAGTCAAAGGCTTTGGCATAGTCAATAAAGCATAAATAGATGTTTTTCTGGAACTCTCTTGCTTTTTCCATGATCTAGCGGATGTTGGCAATTTGATCTCTGGTTCCTCTGCCTTTTCTAAAACCAGCTTGAACATCAGGAAGTTCACGGTTCACATATTGCTGAAGCCTGGCTTGGAGAATTTTAAGCATTACTTTACTAGCGTGTGAGATGAGTGCAATTGTGCGGTAGTTTGAGCATTCTTTGGCATTGCCTTTCTTTGGGATTGGAATGAAAACTGACCTTTTCCAGTCCTGTGGCCACTGCTGAGTTTTCCCAATTTGCTGGCATATTGAGTGCAGCACTTTCACAGCATCATCTTTCAGGATTTGAAATAGCTCAACTGGAATTCCATCACCTCCACTAGCTTTGTTCGTAGCGATGCTTTCTAAGGCCCACTTGACTTCACAATCCAGGATGTTTGGCTCTAGATTAGTGATCACACCATCATGATTATCTGGGTAGTGAAGATCTTTTTTGTACAGTTCTTCTGTGTATTCTTGCCACCTCTTCTTAATATCTTCTGCTTCTGTTAGGTCCAGACCATTTCTGTCCTTTATCAAGCCCATCTTTGCATGAAGTGTTCCCTTGGTATCTCTAATTTTCTTGAAGAGATCTCTAGTCTTTCCTATTCTGTTCTTTTCCTCTATTTCTTTGCATTGATCGCTGAAGAAGGCTTTCTTATCTCTTCTTGCTATTCTCTGGAACTCTGCATTCAGATGCTTATATCTTTCCTTTCCTCCTTTGCTTTTCGCCTCTCTTCTTTTCACAGCTATTTGTAAGGCCTCCCCAGACCTACTTTAATAGTGCAGAAATAAAGACTCAGAGAGATTAAATAATCTGTCCAACTCATACAGTAAGTGATAGGATCATCTTATGTAAAGTAATAGTGAATAGGTTAAGGTGATTTTTAATTGTTTATAGGTTTCAGTTCAGTTCAGTCACTCACTCGTGTCTGACTCTTTGCGACCCCATGAACTGCAGCACGCCAGGCCTCCCTGTCTATCACCAACTCCCGGAGTCCACCCAAACCCATGTCCAGTGAGTCGGTGATGCCATTCAACCATCTCATCCTCTGTCGTCCTGTTCTCCTTCTGTGCTCAATCTTTCCCAGCATCAGAGTTTATAGGTTGGTAGCTCTCTGATTGAGTGGTTAGTTCTCTATTTCAAGCTAGTTCAGATTACTTTTGGATACATTACCTTTACATTGCTAAGTATGGTTTCTTATTTCATACAGGAAGTGGTAGTTTAGTAATTTGTATCTAAATTTTTTAGTCTATTGATAATTTTTGGTCCTTTAGATACTTATTTCAAAGACTTATTTGACAGGATGATACAGTCTTACTTTACTAGTTTGCTTTCTGAAAATATCTGTTCTTTAAAGTTCGGAGCACCTACTGCTTATTCCTATGCTTAAGAGTTCTTTGAGGGCATTTATGATTTTTGGCTTTCAGAGTCATTTACCATCCTCTTCTTGAATCTTAAGGCCAGTGTAGCTCTCTCCATTTGGTTTTCATTATTTAGACCAAGTAGAAATTGATTTCTCCATTTGTTGGTAAGTTAATTTCATCAGATCGAGAGTGTTGGCTTTTTGATACCCTGGATTTTACCTATGCAAAGAGTTGACTCATTGGAAAAGACTCTGATGCTGGGAGGGATTGGGGGCAGGAGGAGAAGGGGACGACCGAGGATGGGATGGCTGGATGGCATCACTGACTCGATGGACATGAGTCTGAGTGAATTCCGGGAGATGGTGATGGACAGGGAGGCCTGGCGTGCTGTGATTCATGGGGTCGCAAAGTCGGACACGACTGAGCTACTGAACTGAACTGAACAGTGGTATACTGTGGTCAGTGTTAGTCATACAGAAACAGTATAGCATTCATTTTTGGTATAATTACTGGAAAGAGAAGGTGTGCCCTAGAACAAAAGAATATTGAATTGTGATATATAAGGTAGATTTTTCTTATTTCTGAAAACTTATTTGGTGTTCATTTATGAAACTGTGTCTTTGCTCCAAATCACTTGTGTACAGTTCCTAATTTGTATTTAATTATTTACATTACTTTTGACCTTAAAGGTCTGACTACTCCTTAATCTCCATTTCTCTCTATTTCAGTTCTGTGTTTATACCTAAAGCCTTGTTGTCAGTGTGCCCTTTTTATTTTTCCATTTAGGGTCTCAGTCAGAAATGAGAGAGAATGTGAGAAGGAACAAAATAGCAGCTTTCTTAATGGAACAGAGATACTCAAAGTGCCCAGCCTAGGATTTTTAAAAGTAGGAGCTTAGAAAAATTGCATGCAACTCCATGTACCCTTTGGCACGTTTTAAATTTCTTAAGATTTTGTGATCCTGCTTCATTTGTTTTTCCTATTTCTCTTTGTCCTTCTCCCAAAAGTTTTTTATAGCAGTGAAAAATCTTAAGAGTTATTTCAAAGATGAGAATTATTGGGTAAGTGTGGTCTTGAATTCTATGGCCCAGGATCTGGGAAAATAAAATGAAGAGTTTTGGTAAGAATAGGTATAAGCTGGCCACGTTCAAGAGAAAAGACAGAGATAGGAGGGAGGGAAAGGAAAGAATGAAAGATGACTCCTAGGTTTCTTGGTGGAGAATCTGAGTGGTTGCTGATACCATTTACAGAGATGGGGAAGGACAAAGGCTGGTGAGAGAATGGGGGAATGGCATTTATTCTGGATATGTTCTGGATATGCTGTTGGCTTCCCAGGTAGCTCAAATGGTGAATAATCTGCCTGCAATGCAGGAGACCTGGGTTCGATCCCTGGGTTGGGAAGAACTCCTGGAGAAGGGAATGGCAACCCATTCCAGTATTGCCTGGAGAATTCCATGGACAGAGGAGCCTGGCAGGCTCAGTCCATGGGGTCACAAAGAATTGGACACAACTGAACAACTAACACTTTCACTTTCACGCTCAGTTTACTAGAACTGTTAGACACCCGAGTGTCAGGTAATCAGCTGAATCTGCCAGTCGAGCTTGGAGGAGAGGATCGTGTTGGAGATATATTTTGGAAGGGTCACAATGAGGAGAGTAGAGAAGGAGGGAAGGAGGAAAAGGACAGAGAGAAGACAATGTCCCAGTGATAGGAAGCCCCAGAATTCAGAGGTACAGTAGAGGAGGAGGAGCCACAGGAGATCCTGAGAGAGGGAGCAGTGAGGTCACAAGAAACCCGGGAAAGTGGTGTTGCAGAAGCAAAGAGAGGCGAGCCTTTCAGGGAGGAAGTGGCCATTCATGTGGAGTAAAATGAGGACAGAGAAGGGGCCATTGGATTTGACAAGGTGAAAGTGGGCTTTTTTGCTGACGTGGTTACAGTAGAGTGGTTGAAGCAACAAGTCAGACTAGTTGATTGAAGAGGGAGTGGAAAGTGTCATCGCGATGCATTCCTCTATGGGCAGACATAAACTGAGGGTACATGAAGAGTCTTCCAAACCCATTCAGTAAGCCTGGAGGTTTGCATCATCCACAGATGACTGTAGGAAGTTAGCAGTGACCTTTGTCTCCCAGTAATTTTCTTTGGTTAGCAGTTGACTGTTAATTTATAAGGTTCTAAATTTCATAGGTGGCTTCCATTTTAGAGTAAAATCAAATGTTCAATCTGTGTTAACTTCTAGAGTTATATTAACGTAAAACTTAGAGTATTTACCTTTTCAGGAAGGTAATTACAAGCCTTGAAAGTTAAGCCAGGACTGTTTCATCTTGCAACACTTAGAAATTCATTTTGGTTTTTTGTAATTACAGTGTTTCAGTTAGCGACATCTAAACAGGGATTGAGTTTGGCAGTTATGTACATGTTCTAAACTAAGCACTGTTTCTGTGGTTTAGATTTTTCCTTTATAAATAGAATTTTAATCAGTATAGCTTAAATTTTTTTCCAAGCATGTTATAATTAGCATTGGCAACAACTTAATCCTAAATGTGCATAATAAATTTAATAGTATTTTGTAAGTACTGCTATTAAATTAAAGTAAATAGGACTTATGAATATTTAGAAACATCTCTGGTTTGTATTTTTCTGTTATAGTGTGGGAAGAAAATATGACTATTTAAAAAGAAGTAGTATTACCTGCTTGGTCATATCACTGGGAATGATGTTATACTTACATTTTGGAGTCAGATTTTATATTAGAGTGACATGGTCTTAAATACCATGACAGCTCATTCATATATTCTTCTGAATATACTATGTATTAATGTAGTTACTGGCAAAAAAAAACACCCTATTTATTGTAGGATCTGCTTTCCAAGTGTGATTGATCTACCAAGTTCAGGCCCACTGCACTGACCAACACATAGGTTTTAAAAATTCACTGCACTTTTAAAAATTCTAAGGACAAGAAATTTGATGTATAGGAAATTGTTTTGCAGAGTTGTTTTTCTGTAAATTTAAACCTGTTCTAAAATAAAAGTTTATTTCGGGGAAAAAAAGAACACGTGGGATAGGAGATATTTTTGTAGCTATTGTTGGGAAATACAATCTTCCATACTTCTTTACTCTGGTTATGTAAGCTTTGTGGATCCGAGTTTCCTTATCTTTAAAATGGAGATATAATGTGCCTTCCTAGTAGAGCTGTTTTGAGGGTTAAATGAGGAAATATAAGTGCCTAGCATACTGTCTCAGAGAATGAGACATACAGTCCATGGGGTAGCGAAGAGTCGGACACGACTGAGCGACTTTGATTTCACTTTTCACTTTCATGCATTGGAGAAGGCAATGGCAGCCCACTCCAGTACTCTTGCCTGGAAAATCCCGTGGAGGGAGGAGCCTGGTGGGCTGCATGTGAGTCGGACATGACTGAAGCAACTTAGCAGCAGCAGCATACTGTCTGGTGTTGTAAATGTTCAATAAATGCTATTAAGCAGTAATGATGCCAACTCATTAAATTTTATTTTTAAAGTCTGCATAAGAAACAAAGCATAGTCATACATTTTGACTGAGCTATGAGAAGTGTGGCCTTCCCATGCTGGCCCTAGTTTAGGGCCTAACCTCACTGAACCTCTGTCCTTCAGTTGACTTTCTGAGTCCCTGTCTCCTTTTTCTAGCAGTTAGAATCGACATCTCTAAAATTGCATTTCAAAATCACATTGCATATTATTAGAGAATTTGGGGGATTCTCAGTTGCCTTAACTTTAAAACAAAAACCCTTAATGAATTTTAAAGGCAATTCTACTTTCCTCTTCTCAAGCCTTGAAAACCATAGGCAGTATAGTGTATAGGAAAGAATACTGAACAGGAATTAGGAGACTTGATGTTTAGTTCCTAGTTTGGTTGTAAGTATTGATAGTTAGGTGATTTGGGGTAATTTCTTTCAAATTCAGTTTTCTTAGAAGTTTCTTAGAAATTCTGTTTTCTTGTTGATAAAAGAGTTGGAATGAATGGTAGTTGTAAAAGTTGATTCACATTGACATCTAAGTGAAAAATGTGCTTGGAACAGGCACTTTGGGATACTTTACTTTTCCAGGGTTGTCTCACAAAAGAAAATTGTCATTGCCTTATTTTATTTCTCTCCCTCTCTCTTTTTTTTTGGCTGTGCTGCACGCATGAGAGATCTTAGTTACCCAGCCAGGGATCAGACCATGCCCCTTGCAGTGAAAGTGCAGAGTCTTTACCCACTGGACCACCAGGGAATTCCCATACATCTCATTTTTGACCAAAAATATATTACTCTGCTGATGATCTCTATAGCAAACCTGTGAGACTCTTTCATGTTCTCTGTAGCAAACCTGTGTGACTCCTTCATTGGTTTAAAAACTCAAATATGCTAAGTTGGAAGATTCATCAAGGGTACTTAGTAAAATGTGCTAAACGTTCTGCAGAGATTTCCCAAAAATGAATTGTAAAAAAAATACTATAATCATCAGCAGCATGTTGGAGTAAGTATTATAGCATCCTAAGCCAGTTTTTGTTTGTTTGTTTGTTTAAGCCAGTGTTTTTTGAAGCATACACATCTTATTTGGAAATAATGACTCTGGTATTTCTTTATAAGTTGATTTGCTTTATGGGACTTACTTCCCATTGCTCTCTGTGACCCTAGATTTGAGACTCTTATTTTAAACTCTTATTTCTAATGATATTTCAGTGTCATGTAACTCTTAGCTTTCCCATTGACCAGTATTATTGTAGTGCTGGAGAATTGTAGGCAAGAGCTATGTTGTATAGAATAAAATCCCTAACACAGATCTGGTGTCTGTTTCTTTCCCGCTCGCTTAGGGGGAACTACAGCTTGTCCATACATGTAATAAATCTTAGCTATCAGATTTTAATATTACTAAAACTAGTATAATCAGTGTATATAACTGTTTGTCCAAGTGTGTAGCATTTAGTAACATATCTGCCAGACATTTTTTAAAAAGTGATTTCATTTTAAAATAATGAAAAATTGAACAGTTTATCAGATACTATTTCATTTTGCCAAGTATGTGGTAAATTGAGTTTTAGTAAACTGAAACTCTTTTTATTTGTATAAGTAACTTTTCAGATTTTTTATCATGGTAATGGTATGTGAGTGTTAAATTTTTAAAAAGCAGTAACTTAGGGCTTCTCTGGTGTCTCAGAGGTAAAGAATCTGCCTGCCAATGCAGAAGATAAGAGTTTGATCCCTGGTCCCAGAAGATGAAGGAAATGGCAACTGACTCCAGTATTCTTGCTTGGGAAATCCCATGGACAGAGGAGCCTGGCGGGCTGCAGTTCATAGCATTGCAAAAGAATCAGATACGACTTAGCAACTACACAACAACAGCAGCTCTCCGAAAATTCTTTAGAACCCAACTAAATGATCCAAACTCTAACAGACTGCTCTGTGGTAGTGCTACGTGCTATGTGATGAAAGTGAAAGAGGAGAGTGAAAAAGTTGGCTTAAAACTCAACATTCCAAAAACTAAGATCATGGCATATGGCCCTGTCACTTTGTGGCAAATAGATGGGGAAACAATGGAAACAGTGACAGACTTTATTTTTTGGGGGCTCCAAAATCACTGCAGATGGTGACTGCAGCCATGAAATTAAAAGACACTTGCTTCTTGGAAGAAAAGCTATGACAAACCTAGACAGCATATTAAAAAGCAGAGACATTACTTTGCCAACAAAGGTCCATCTAGTCAAAGCTATGGTTTTTCCAATAGTCATGTATGGATGTGAGAATTGGACCATAAAGAAAGCTGAACAACCACAAAATTGATGCTTTTGAGCTGTGGTGTTGGAGAAGACTCTTGAGAGTCCGTCCCTTGGACTGCAAGGAGATCCAACTAGTCCATCCTAAAGGAAATCAGTCCTGAATATTCATTGGAAGGATTGATGCTAAAACTGAAATGCCAATACTTTGGCCACCTGATGCGAAGAGCTGACTCATTTGAAAAGACCCTGATGCTGGGAAATATTGAAGGCAGGAGGAGAAGGGGACGACAGAGGATGAGATGGTTGGATGGCATCACTGACTCAATGGTCATGAGTTTGAGCAAGCTCCGGGAGTTGGTGATGGACAAGGAAGCCTGGGTACTGCAGTCCATGGAGTTGCAAAGAATCGAACACGACTGAGCAACTGAATTGAACTGAACTGAACTGATGTGGCAGAAATGGTTTTCGATGATTCCACTTAGACTGATCTTTCACCAGGGAATATTTGAACATTTTTCATGGAAAGCAAATTCTAAACTGCATAGAAAGATGTGTGACTAACATTTGCATGATGTTTGGAACTTACTGAAGCATACTCCAGGCTTCTAATAAGTAGAATTTGCATCGGTTCTACTTCTCTTGAAATAGAGCTTTTTTTCTCTCCATTTAAAGAAAGCATGCTGTGCAGTGTCGTCATTTCAAGCCTTGCCATTAGTGGTATATAGGATAAAAGGTAGAAAAAGTAGTGTTTATGGGCTTTGTTCGTTAAGAGGCTTGGAATTAGCTTTCTGTCTTTGATAAGCACATATTTCCATTGATGATAAGGACTATCTAAGTGTTCACTTTCTTTAGTGTTTAAATTTAAAACTCCTTTATTCCAAATAAAATTCTTATTATTATGTCAAGAGTTGAATGATGACACTTGAATTTCTCTGGCGAAAAGAGCATTTCACCTGCAGTTTTATTTTGGTTTTTCTAAATAGACAGTCACTTCTGTAAACAATAGGATTATTGTTTCAGCCCCAGCCCCTCATTCTTTACAACTTTTTGGTCTCACGTATTGGCTAGAACTGTCATTGTTGTTTAGTTGCTAAGTCATGTCTGACCCCCATCAGACTTATCTGTCCATGGGATTTCCCAGGCAAGAATACTGGAATGGGTTGCCATTTCCTTCAGTTCACTTAGATCACCATTCCTCCCTTCCCCCTGTTCTTTCATACTTATTGCAGAGAGTTATGTGTCATCAGTCATATCTGACCCTTTGTGACCCCACCAAGGCTATATAGCACACCAGGCCCCTCTGTCCATGGACTTTTCCAGGCAAGATGAGTGGAGTGGATTGCCCTACATTGGCAAGCAACTTTTTTACCAGCTAAGTCACTGGGGAAACCTTTTGTTACTTATTAGGTATTTGCTAGTCTTTATAATGGAGAAGGCACTGGCACCCCATTCCCTGGATTATCTGCAATGATGCTAAATTTAGTTAACTTCATTTAATTTTCTGTGGTTACACTTTCATTCTAAGGGAGAAAAATACTAAAAATCCTTTTAATAAATTAGAACAAAGATCTCACAAGCTAGTAAAATTTGTAATAGTGAAGTCACCTCCTTTTATCTCTTCTCCCTCCCCCTTTCCTTCTACACATGTGAAACATTTACAGCAGGGTCCTGTTCAGGCCCTAGGGGTACAGCAGAAAATAGACAAATTGTTGCCCTTTTGGAGTTTAAAAGTGAAAGTCACTCAGTTGTGTCCAACTCTTTGCAAACCCATGGACCACACTCCATGGAATTCTCCAGGCTAGAATACTGGAGTGGGTAGCCTTTCCCTTCTCCAGGAGATCTTCCCAACCCAGGGATCGAACCCCAGTCTCCCACATTGCAGGTGGATTCTTTGCCAGCTGAGCCACAAGGGAAGCCCAGGCATACTGGAGTGGGTAGCCTATCCCTTCTCCAGCAGATCTTCCCGACCCAGGAATCAAACCATGGTCTCTTGCGTTGCAGGCAGGTTCTTTATCAACTGAGCTATCAAGGAAGCCCTCATGGAGTTTACGGACAGTCAACATTAGAATGCTAGATGTTTTCAGTATCTGGGGAAAAAGGAAGGGTATGCATGGGGTAAGGGCAGGGGGAGGCGGGTGATATGACGCTTGATGTGTGTGCTGCATGGGTGGCGTTACAGGTGTTAACTGGGTGGTCAGGGAAGGCCTCTCTGAGAAAGTGACCTTTGGGCTATGACCTGAGCCAGGTGAATGGAAACCATGTGGCTAACTGGAAAAAGAGCTATTAAATAGAGGAGACCACAAGTGCTCTTCAGCCTGAGGTGAGAATAATGAAAATGTTCTAAAATTGATTGTGGTGCTTCCATCTCACTACTCTGTGAATATACTAAAAACCACTGAAAAGTACACTTTAAATGCATGAATTTTCTGGTATGTGAATTATATCTCAGTAAAGCTATTAAAAAGAAAACCATCAAGCTTTAGAGATTTTCAGCTTTGACCCAGGGAAATTCCTTCTCTTCCTTACTTCTCTCGTTAGAAATGGTAGGGTGTGTAGTAGTAGTCAGCGCAGTGAATCACACAAATTATGTTCCAGTTAGACCAGATACTGGGAAGCATGATAATCATTATGAATTATTAGTGAATCCATGTCAGCTTACATGGGCTGTTTTAAGTTTTTAAAAATTTCAGCACTGAAATCTGGTCATGTATATGCAGTCTTCATAGCTTGCTGCTAAAGTCACAGTAGATGATTATCCATTTTTTATATAACTTGGGAGGAAAAGGTACTATTGGCTTATGCTCAGTAATGACTGATTTGGGATGGAGACTCGACTAAGTTTGCAGTCGCATCCCTCACCAACATGGCACTTGCCCAAGAGCATTGCCGTTAGACTCAGGCTTGCTTTTTGTTTCCTTTTAATGATTTATATTCAAAACATCTTGGCTGTCTTAGCTCCTTTAGAAAGATGGTAACAATAAACCTATATGTAAGACACCAAAAGAGATACAGATGGATAGGACAGTCTTTTGGACCCTGTGGGAGAGGGTGAGGGTGGGATGATTTGGGAGAATGACATTGAAACATGTATATTATCATATATGAAAAAAAAATAGCTACACCAAAAAAAATAGTTTAGAGCTAGAAGGTGTCTAGTGTTCAGAGTTACATAGTCACTGCAAAGCTTGTATTAGATTCTCAATAATCTTGAATTCCGTCTTCAGTGTCTTTTTCCAGTTCCATCACTGTACCTCCATACGAATAAATAATACTTATAAAGGTAGGTTCCCATTGACCCTAAGGAGATTATTTAGATTCTGTTACAATGTCTAATGGAGAAGGCAGTGGCAACCCACTCCGGTACTCTTGCCTGGAAAATCCCATGGGCGGAGGAGCCTGGTAGGCTGCAGTCCATGGGGTCACAAAGTGTCGGACACGACTGAGCAACTTCACTTTCACTTTTCACTTTCATGCCTTGGAGAAGGTAATGGCAACCCACTCCAGTGTTCTTGCCTGGAGAATCCCAGGGACGGGGGTGTCTGGTGGGCTGCCGTCTATGGGGTTTCACAGAGTCGGACACGACTGAAGCCACTTAAAGCAGCAGCACCGTGTCTAAAAGTACTGATTCCAAATATCTTATATAAAGCATCAGATCATTTTGTCTCAGTCTGTAGTTACTCTTTGTCACAGGACTACTTTCCTCTTCTAGGTAAGGGGAGGCAGGTAGGTGGTCTGTTATTCCCATCTCTTTAAGAATTTTTCACATTTTGTTGTGATCCACACAGTAGAAATCTGTATGCAGGTCGAAAAGCAACAGTTAGAACCCAACATGGAACAGACTGGTTCCAAATTGGGAAAGGAGTACATCAAGGCTGTTTATTGTCACCCTGCCTATTTAACTTATATGCAGAGTACATCATGCGAAATGCCAGGCTGGATGAAGCACAAGCTGGAATAAAGATTGCCAGGAGAAATATCAATAACCTCAGATACACGGATGATACCACCCGTATGGCAGAAGGCGAAGAAGAATCAAAGAGCCTCTTGATGAAAGTGAAAAAGGAGAGTGAAAAAGTTGGCTTAAAACTCAACATTCAGAAAACTAAGATCATGGCATCTGGTCCCATCACTTCATGGCAAATAGATGGGGAAACAATGGAAACAGTGACAGGCTGTTTTCTTGGGCTCCAAAATCACTGCAGATGGTGACTGTAGCCATGAAATTAAAAGATGCTTGCACCTTGGAAGAAAAGCTGTGATAAACCTAGACAGCATATTAAAAAGCAGAGACATTGCTTTGCCAACAAAGGTCCATCTAGTCAAAGCTATGGTTTTTCCAGTAGTCATGTATGGATGTGAGAGTTGGACCATAAAGCTGAGTGCCGAAGAATTGATGCTTTTGAGCTGTGGTGTTGGAGAAGACTCTTGAGAGTCCCTTGGATGGCAAGGAGATCCAACCAGTCCATCCTAAAGGAAATCAGTCCTGAATATTCATTGGAAGGACTGATGCTAAAGCTGAAACGCCGATACTTTGGCCACCTGATGCGAAGAACTGACTCATTTGAAAAGACCCTGATGCTGGGAAATATTGAAGGCAGGAGGATAAGGGGATGACAGAGGATGAGATGGTTGGACGGCATCACTGACTCGATGGATATGAGTTTGAGCAAGCTCTGGGAGTTGGTGCTGGACAGGGAATCCTGGCATAGTGCAGTCCATGGGGTCACAAAGAGTTGGACATGACTGAGCAACTTAACTGAGTTTCCTCTTGTACTGATTAAGTTATCAAATGATTTTATTGCAGTTTGAACTGTTTACTTCCACAGTGATTCTAGGCCTGGCTCTGCCACTGACTTACTCTATGACTTTGTCAAGTAGTTTTCTGATTAAAGACAAATTTTGTATTTTAGAGGTAGGTTTTATAAGCAGGATTTCCCCACCCCGACTCCCCACCAAGAGAATGGATTTTATGTTGATATTACAGCTGAAAAGGTATAAGAGAAAAGCAAATGTAACATAAGTTTAGTAGACCTCCGGAAGGAAAGGAAGGGATTTTTTACTCCATAAAGAGCTTCACAGCTTATTCTTTTTTTTTTGGCATGGAAATGATGATGATTATTAATTTATTTATTTATTTTAATGGAGGCTAATTATTTTACAATATTGTGGTGGTTTTTGCCATACATTCACACGCATCAGCCATGGGTGTGTTCCCCATCCTGAATCTCCCTCCCACCTCCCTCCGCATCCCATCCCTCCCCTCAGGGTCATCCCAGTGAACCAGCCCTGAGGACCCTGTCTCATGCATTGAACTTGGACTGGTGATCTATTTCACTTATGATAATATACATGTTTGAATGCTATTCTCTCAAATCATCCCATCCTCACCTTCTCCCACAGAGTCCAAAACTCTGTTCTTTACATCTGTGTCTCTTTCACTGTCTTGCATATAGGGTCATCATTACCGTCTTTCTGAATTCCATATATGTGCATTAATATACTGTATTGGTGTTTTTCTTTCTGACTTACTTTGCTCTGTATAATAGGCTCCAGTTTCATCCACCTCATTAGAACTGATTCAAATGCATTCTTATTAACAGCTGAGTAATACTCCATTGTGAATATGTACCACAGCTTTCTTATCCATTCATCTGCTGATGGACATCTAGGTTGCTTCCATGTCCTGGCTATTATAAACAGTGCTGCGATGAACATTGGGGTACATGTGTCTCTTGCAATTCTGCTTTCCTTGATGTTTATGCCCAGCAGTGGCATTGCTGGGTTGTATGGCAGTTCTATTTGCAGTTGTTTAAGAATCTCCACACTGTTCTCCTTAGTGGCTGTACTACTTTGCATTCCCACCAACAGTGTAAGAGGGTTCCTTTTTCTCTGCACCCTCTCCAGCATTTATTGTTTGTAGACTTTTTGATAGCAGCCATGCTTCACAGCTTCTTACCACACAGGCAAGATGCAGTGGGGAAGGAACCCAGCTCTCTGTCATGTGGTCAAGGAAGAAGGGCTAATTTCGCCTGTAGGGCTTTGTAAGACAGGAGTTGGGGAGTGCGCTGTGGATTTGGCCTGGCCCAAGAGAGCTCTTAACTTTCATATGAAGCATTTGTATCTTGATTCAAACAAGAACATCTTAATCTAGAGCCTGCTGTTAATAACAATGATAAAAACAAATATTTACTCAGTATGTACTATGCACCAATTGCTGCTCCAACCACTTTCCATGTATTAACTCATCAGATTTTTCACAACTCTATCTGCTATTGACCTGACTTGGTACTGCTATTACCCCTATTTTTGAAATTGAGGAAGTTACAAGTTGGCAGTTCACAATTAAGTGGCGGAGCTGGGATTTAAACCCACAGCCTGTCTGACCACAGGTTTTGGTTTAAATAGGGAGAAGCCTGCTATCAAGGACGAGTGAGTTTCATTGTAGAGGCCTAGGACTCCCTGAGAGCCTCTACTCATAGCACTGAATTATTTCTCTGAGTTTGTCTCTAAAATAGTTTTAAGAAATTAGGCCTTTAAAGTGCTTGCTATTGGAGAAGTCTTAGGATTTTGAATCCACAGATAAAATGCCTAAGTCCCTCTTTTCAATAAATTTGAAGCATGAAGATTTTATCATAATCTTACCTATAGTCATCAGTATGCAGCGTATACTACATGTGTTGCCCTGTGTCTAGTTGCGATGTGCCATAGGGTTAAAATACGGAGCAGATTTTACAAACTTATTGTGAAAAAATGAATGTAGAGTATCTTATTAGTAATCTGTTTAAATTTGATCATGTTTTGAGATGATATTTATTTATATTAGGTTAACTGTTACAATTAATTATATCTTATTTTTCTTTATTTCTTAATGTGTTTGCCAGAAGATTTCAAATGACAAATGTGGCTCACAGTGTATTTCTGTTGGACAGTACTATTAAACGGAGTCTTAAGTGAGAGAAAGAAGGTATTTTTCCTATGGGTAGGAAACTAGTGAAGTAGACGGGAAAAATACGCATATCTGGTAAATCTGAGTGCATCAATGTTGTCTCCTACTTGGGTGAATAATATATGTTGTAATAACTTGAAAATGTTTGAAGAAATAAATTAGTTGAAAGAATAGATATATTCATGCCATATATAAGTCAGTAATGTATTTATTGAACTCTTACTACATACCAGGCACTCGTCTAAGCACTTTACATATATTAACTCTCTTAATACTAATGGTAACACTGTTAGGTAGGTACTGAAGAGGGTGCAGTAAAGTTAAGCTAAGGCCTCTTAGTTAGTATAGGGAGTAACAAGAGTTACTTCAGGTCTATACAGTTTGGCTTCAGAATCAATACTCTTAACCATTCTTTTTATTACCTCTTTAAACCATTAGGTTCCCCAAAAAGGTTGTTTGGGTTTTTCCGTAAGATGGAGTGAAAGTCCCGAATGAACTTTTTGGCCAGCCCAGTACTTGACCTTGTGATTTGTTGTATTTTTGAATCTTATGATTTAGTATGGTAATATGTGCATGAATATAACCCATAGAATTTTTTTTTTAAGTTTGGCATTAATATTTTGTTTATAAATTTAAAGTTCCGAAGAGTGAATAATTTTTGTTTAGCTTCCTCTTAAAAGGCTGGTTGTTAAAGCTGAAACTCCAGTACTTTGGCCACCTCATGCGAAGAGTTGACTCACTGGAAAAGACTCTGATGCTGGGAGGGGTTGGAGGCAGGAGGAGAAGGGGACGACAAAGGATGAGATGGCTGGATGGCATCACTGACTCGATGGACGTTAGTCTGAGTGAACTCCAGGAGTTGGTGATGGACAGGGAGGCCTGGCATGCTGCGATTCATGGGGTCTCAAAGAGTCGGACACGACTGAGCAACTGAACTGAACTGAACTGAATGCCTTAATTTTAGCCTATTAACTGTATTTGTGATAATATTCCATAAATTTTGTATATTATAAAAGTTCTGCCTCAACTTTCAGGGAGAAATGTATATGACTAAATGATAATCAATAAACTTTTTATAATTTAAATGACTGGGATCAAAAGAAAATACAGGAATTTTGCCTTGGGTTTTCTCTTTCTGAGAGCTACCATTTAGGCATTAGCCTTAGTAAAGATAATACATGTTTTAAGTGTATTTATGCTGAAGGGGAAACAATAATACTTTGTCTAGGTGGAGCGTACATTAGATACTTATACCACATGTATTACATAAATATTTAAGGACAATTCTAAATTAGTTGTTACCTAAAATTAAAAATATTTTTCTGCCTACCGAAAGGTGTGATATGCTGTAGATGATACAAGAATAGATGTCACAGATCCCTGTCCTATAGAATTAAGACACACAGGAAAAAATGAAATACCAGTTCAGTTCAATAACACTGTGTACATCATGAAGGGACAAATAGGTGTTATAGGAATTCTGAGAAAAGGAGGAAGCTTTTGAACTAGCAGCTTGGAAAGGGTTGTAGGAAGAGGAAAGAATTGAGGTCTTAGAGGACATGTTGGATTTCCTTATGTGGAGTAAAGAGGGCATTTGAACAAAACTTCAGACACAGGGAGGGACATGTAGAGCTTAAGAAACAGGAAGAATTCAGCCATGGTTAAAACAGAGTGTTAGGAAGATAAAGGCTTGGGCCAGACTTGTAGAAGACCTTAAATTCCAGTAGTGGGAATTTGGATTCCTTAAGAAGTTTGGAGTTGAGGGGAGAAAAAAAAGCTTTGGGTATATGATACTTTATCCTTGATTTACTGCTCAGGTGATGGACATCACCTAATAAGTGATATTCTTGACCTAAAATGCTAGATATCTTTAGTTGTTGGTAACAGGAAACACTGAAGGGCTTGTTTTCTTGATTCCTAGTTAAGTCTAATGCTTAAAATTAGCTTTTGTTAGCATTATCTGACTTCCTGATTGGAAGAATTTTAGATCGCTAGCAAATACTTCACGGTTTTTAGAGATGACAAATCAGTATTTTGCACTTATGGTTAATTTTGTTTATAAATTTCCACATTTGTATTATAAATTTCCACAGTTAATGTATACCCTTATTACCAGGCAAATGAAAACTTGCTCATATTTTAAAGCTCTGGCTTATCTTGGCCCTGCTGTCTCATTAATCCAGCAACTGTGGGCTGCATTGTTTAACCTGCTGAACTCCATGTTCTTTCTTTGTAAAACTGGAGAATTATCTCTCTCCCATCGGTGGGAGATTGTTTAATGAGATAAGACTGTTTGAAAGAGAATGCAGTAATGATGTTTGGCCCATTTTGGAAGTATATATTGAGTAAATTTTCTCTCCTTCCTTTCTGACTTTGAAATGGTTGTAAGACTAATTATTTCTTAATTTAAATAGACTCACATAACAGAACTTAAAAGAAATTTGGAAGTCAGTTACTTTTGCAAAGTCTGACTTTGTTGTATAATAACTTGAATTTTTAAAATGTCGATATGCTGAGAGAACTTATCGACAGTTAAAGATAAATTTGCAATGGTTTAATTAGAATCTCCGTAAAAACATCTGAACTGTTAAAGGACTAAAGTGTTTCTACCAGGTTATTTCATGAGCTGAAAGCAAAATTGGGCTGTGGCTTTGTTGTTACGGAAATGTATTTAAACTTTTTTCTAAATGGATTTTTTTTTTTTTTTTTTTTTTGGTGTTCCTCTATCACTGTTAATGTATGTGTGGATTTGCGTAACTCCCACCATAGTTGGGAGCAGAATAGTTCCACCAGCCCCAAAAGTCCTTTGTGCTATCTGTCCCTTGTAGTCAACACCCTCACCTGGCCATCACTAGTCTGTTTTTTATTTCTTCCTTTATGGATATATTAATGAAGTCTCTCAAATGATAAATATCAAATATGACAAAATATGAGGAATATCAAGTAAGAACATATACAAAAGTGTTTGGCACATGTAAGACTTAATGAAAATTAGTTTCATATATAATATTAGGTCAATAGGTGAAGCTTAACTGTACTCTTCTTTTAGGGTCAACTTTGCATAATGTTTAACAGCTCTTTTCTCCTTGCTCAGAGGCTTTTAGGCATATTTTGGAAAGACTTTTTGTTCTACATGGCCTCGACTGTTGGAAGTCTCTGTGTTAAATGTCTTTTAACTTCCTGTCCCCTGGAGAATGAAATGGTAACCCATTCCAGTTTTCTTGCCTGGGAAATCCCATGGACAGAGGAGCCTAGTGGCTCTAGTCCATGGGACTGCAAAGAATTGGACACAACTGAGCAGCCTCATGTTCCTCATAAGAAAGAGTTGAAAATAGTGTCTACCTTGAGAGTTGTTACAGTAATTAAATGTGATTTTATATATATATATATAAAAGCATACATATATTTGAAAAAATGAATCTATGAATATAAATACATGTTTACACATAGACACAGGTGTGTATGTTCACATATGTGTAAGTGCCCTGATCCATAGTAGGCATTCTACCAATTAAAAAAAACATAAATAATACAGTTTACAGTAACTTTGGAATAGCTTGTTAAAAGAATATCATGTCCTCTTGTTATCTGGATTCTCACCCACCCCTCCATCCTTCCAAAAGCTTCTGGAATGGGAAGGATGATCCTCAAAATACCAACTTTCTGTTTTAATAATTTTTTCTTAAGTTTATTTTTTTTTCCCAGAAATTTTATCACCAATAAATTTCTGTTTTGGGTTGGAGGGGAGAATACCAAGTCTGTTTAACTTTACCTTAATATTTCAGAGTTCATATCATAGTATACCCATTTCACAAAAGGTGATTTTTTTTGAAAATTGATGATTGGGACATATGGGCTGAATTTTTGCCAATCTCATGGCTGCCTTTCGAACATGTATCCCGAAGCTTCTACTTATAATAATGACTTTTCTGGCCATTTAAAACTTTTCCTTAAAAGTAAAGCACACGGTATTCTGATATATAACACTAGGCAGTGGGATATGATTGTTTTTCAACAAATTTAATTATTTAATCAAGTACAGAAGCAGATTTAGAGTTTTTTCCTTACCCACAGATCATCTACATTCTTTATCAGTGTGTTTTGTCACATTATTAGCATTGAACATATTAATAGAATCAGTAAATTACAAGACTAGAAAGAACCTTTGAAATCGTCTAGTCAAATACTCTTAATTCTGTCTAACCCAAACCCCCTTTTTATAATAAATATTTTGCAGTACTCTTTCGTGTCCAGAAGTGAATTTCAGTTAATGAAAAATTTTACCCACTTAATTAAATCAATTTAATTCTGTAAGTGTACTATAAAGGAAAAATAAAAGGAAAATTATTGGAAATATGAGGTATGCTGAAGAAGGAAATGGAAAACCACTCCAGTATTCTTGCCTGGAGAATCTCATGGACAGAGGAGCCTGGTGGGCTACAGTCCATGGGGTCACAAGAGTAGGACACGACTTGGCAACTAAATCGCCACCACCACCATGCTAGAAAACAAAACCTCAAAAGACAAAGAGCAACCCAACAGATTTCTAAAATGCTCCTTGTGGGGTGGGCTGCTCCATAGAGAACATGAGTTTTCTCATTTCATAGGTAAAGAAAGTAAGGGGTGGGTGTAAGAGAGCAGAAGGTGGGTATTGGATGGGCCTTGGTATCCTTCTCAGAATTACACAAGTGTTATTAGCAGTAGAGCTTGGATAGGAACTCTGGGTTTGAGGATCTGCCTTGCTGCCCTTGTTAATAGTGCTTCTGAAGCTGCCCTGGCTTCGGATGGAATCCAGTGGGCCACAAGTCCAGGGTGCCACTGTAGGTAGTCAGTAGGTGCCAGACTTTGCTTCCTGGTTTTTCTGAATACCTACCTTTAGGATGTCACACCTTTTGTCCTCTCCCCAGCAACTATCTTCACCAGCTCAGTCCTCACCTCCTCCTCTTCCATCCTTCAGTAAGCACACAAACAAAAAACTTTAAGCAAAATTTTTCTCTTTTAGCTCCACTACTTGTATGTCAAGGAAGCCTTCTAGAAGAACACAGAGCCTTTGGTTAGATGCTTGCAGAGCTTTTTTTACATTATCACTCTTTACTGATTTGAATTTTTATTTCCTTGCTCAATTGTAGGTTCCATGAGAATTTTCTAGTCTACCCTATGTGCTTGTGTTGAAGGTAAAAGCATTATTTCCAAAATATTGACTCTCAGCAGAGAAGTGCTCTGTTTATATTCCAGTCTCAATCCTGTGTGATACTCTGGTGTTTCCAGAAGTGCTTGGAGTAGAGCCCAATATAAAGCACACAAGTTTGGGTTCCTTTTTATTTTCATCCCATTTAATTTCTTGGAGGAAGCATCATCCCCTATTACTTTCAGACTGTTGCTCCTGAATTTTACCAGTTATGCAGAATTCTGTTGTAGCTTAATTTTTATACTTTTGATGTTAGCCTTATACATTGAAATTTTTTATAAAATAGATTCCAAGTAATCAGGATCAACGATCAGTTAATGAAGAACTAATACCTTTGTGGTATTCTACTAAACATCTGAAAGACATTTTACTCTTTTGTAAATAGTTTTGTTTTAGGTAGACTGTAACTTACTGTTCTACAGTAGCTATCTGACTTTGTATTTTAGACTTCATGTTTTTTTCCTCTTGTATTTTGGAATATCTTCATGTTTTTGCTTAAGTACAGTAATTTCACTTCTCATCGTTGATTTACTGAGTAGGCGCTGGTGATGCTTTCTTTACATTCGGCAGCTATGCCTCATTAATTTAAACCTGGCTTTGCTTTGTCTTACTATGTTGTCAGCTATATTTCTCACAACCCCATTTCAGTGCTGCTAACTTAGGGTGTTCATGTCAGTAAATACCTTGATACTATTTTGGAGACTCTCTGGATGTTTTTCCTGGCTTGGACCATGGATTCCTTTCTTTTCTTCTGGCATTTGTGCTTTACAGCTGTAACACAGTTCATTGGAAAGAGCACAGGCTTATGAGTTAAATGGATGCAAGTTTAAATCCTAGGTTTGTGACCTGTCAACTATATAGTCTGGGAATATTTGGATGCTTTTGAGGTCACTTTCTCCAACTGTAGAATGGGTATACTTGTACCCATTTTTCAGAGTTGTGAGATAAGGAATATTGTATGTAAAGTACTTTGTCTTTTTCTCTCTTCTATGTCTCTTAACTGTCTCTGAAAGAGAAGCAGAGTAAACTTGAGGGAGATACACTGAGAGTGGAAGTCCTGGATAGCCCTACCCTTCTGTCTCAGAAATTACGTGTGTCTGTGACTGACCCAGAATTCTGTATTTATGAATAAAAGCAGTTAATGGACTTCAGTCAGAAAAACCTTGAATTAAAAAATATTTGATTTTATTCATCTTATGAGGTATTAAATAATAGCGATATTTCAGATATTTTTAAGACAAGGCTTACTGCAAATAAATACAAATAAGTGATCTGTATTATTTCTACCCTTTCCACCACACTTTGTTGGTTTTTTGACTTCTTAATGAGAATAGTGGCTATATATGATTTATCCTTGGTTCTGTTTCCTTTTCCAGATACTTGTGTCTCATGGAAGAAAATTACATAGCATAGTTTCTTGAGAGTTAATGTCTCCAGAATTCCTGGTAACAGGAGACGATTTTAGGCTTTGGTTCACGTATTTCCCTAAAGCAGGAGAGCCCTGAACACATTCTGTGAAATACCTATAGGTAGACTACCCTTTGCTCTATGGAGAATAGATTGTGAATATTTTCTTTGTTTCCTTTTATCTATTAAAAGAAAAAATATTATCAATGATTTTTTTGTTGTTGTTTAGTCATTAAGTGATGTCTGACTCTTTGGTGACCCCATGGACAGTAGCCCACCAGAGTTCTCTGTCCATGGGATTTTTCCTTGCAAAAATACTGGAGAGTGGGTTGCCATTTCCTTCTCCAGGGGATCTTCCTGACCCAGGGATCAAACCCACATCTCCTGCATTACAGGTGGATTCTTTACCAGCTGAGCCATTGGAGAAGCCCCACATCCATAGCTTTGAAGTCTTTTGTTAAAGCTATATAACTACAGCTCTTTGAAATAATGTGATCAACTTGTTTTGTAATAATAAATAGGAAGAAAAACATTTTATTGCTTGTCCAGTCAAATCACTTGTTAGACGTTTCCCTGTAACAGTGGTATTTTATGCCTTCCAGTGAATACCAGTAATTGGGGGGTGGGGAACTATTGATATCAGAATATCAGCTCTTTCATGTATGGAGAACAGGGGGCCAGTGTCTTTAATATCAGATGGTTCACACTTTATATCTCTCTTGGTGGTTAACTTTACCCTCAGTATTTTCTTTGTGATGCACCTTGTCCAGTCTCTTAATGTAAGAGATTCTGGCACTTGATTTTTCCCTTTGAAATAAATGTTGTTGAGACTTTCGAAAAATTCTTTAAAAATAATACTGTTTGTCCCACAATTTGGGAAAAAAATCAAGCATAGTTTCACTCTACAGGGACAGTCCTTGTTAACATTTTGATGTCTTTCTGTGGTCTTTTTTCTGTTCTGTGATTTCATTCTGTCCATGTTTTGGTCCCCTTTGTTCTCTGGCTCCATTTGTATATGCTCGTTTCTAATTTCTTTTTTTGTCTGCTTGATAGGTAAGAAGTAGATTTGTTTAGAGAGAAACACACTCCACAGACCAAGTGTGAGTCATCTCAGAAGGCAAGAGCATCCTCTTGTTTGTAATTTCTGAGATGTCAGTTATCATTTCTCTTTTCCTTCACCATTCATGATTTCCAGGGTAGAGTTGATTATAGAATTATTCATGTCTTGGTGATCTCCCAGCTAATTAACTTTTATTTTGAGATATAATTCACCTGCCATACAATTCAGCCATTTAAAATATACAAGCAGCAGCTTTTAGACCACCACTATTTGATGTTAGAAGTCTTTTTTTTTACCCTCAAACAAACTTTATACTCATTTGTCCACTTGCCTTGAGCCCTAGTCACTAGTGCTAAGTTGCATCAGTCGTGTCCAACTCTGTGATCCTGTGGACCATAGTCCACCAGGTTCCTTTTTCATGGAATTCTTCAAGCAAGAATCCTGGAGTGGGTTGCCATTTCCTTCTCCAAGGTATCTTCCCGACTCAGGGATCGAACCTGCATCCCTAGAGAACCACTAATCTCCTTTCTGTCTCTGTAGATCTGCCTATTCTGGATATACATAATTGAAATCATAGAATATGTGGACTTCTGTGACTGGCTTCTTTCACCTAGCATGACTTTTCAAAGTCCATCGGCGTTGTAGCATGTATCAAGTACTTTGTTCCTTTTTTTGTTGAATGATAGCTGATATCTATACCAGTTATCAAATGAAGAAGTTTGGGTTGTTTCTACTCTGACTATTATGAATTGTCCTGCTATGAGCATTCCTGTATATGTTTTTGTCTGGACATAGAATTGCTGGGATATATAGTACCCTATAGTTAACATTTTGAGAATTATGTAAGTAATTTCAACGGGGAGAAAACTCTTATGAATAACAGATAAGAAATATAATAGCGTTATACCAACCTGTCTTTCATGATTTTATCTAGTAATGTTCCACTTAGTGTGGGGGTGTGTGGTTTAAACTTTTACATCTTAAAAGGAAACCTCGTGTAATAACAGGAAATTGTTAAAATATAGTGAGTGTGCATGCCATTTACGCAGAAAAAAATTGGTGACATTTTCATTAAAAAAAAAATACTTGTTCTTAATAATTCATATTGTTTGAAACAATTTCAAAGAAACAAAACCCAACAGAAATCCTGAGACTTTGGAAAAACTTCCTTATGACTAAGTAGCCCCCATGCAGTGTGCATCATAAAGAAGAATGTCAAGAATTTGGCCTCTTGCCTAGCTTTTGTGTCCTAGCCTGACAGGGTACTGTTCTTCCTCCAGGCCCAGGCCTTGTTTGCATCCTGATTCATTCAGCATGTTTTAGTTGATTGCCTTAGACCTTTAGGATCCCTTTCCAAGAAAAGCACCCTGAGCTGCTGACTGGAGATGGGAGGTCTTCACCTAGTTCCATCATCACTGGTTTTGCCATTGTGAGCACAGTCAGGTCCCTAAACGTTTCTGCTTTTCACTTTCTTCATTGGTGTGATTAGAGAATCATCTGTGAAACCAAAAGAGGTTTGAAGCTTGGTGATCTTTGTTTTTTTTAATCTACCATTTTCTTTTTTTGGCCATCCCATGTGGCTTGTGGGAGCTTAGTTCCCTGACCAGGGACTGAACCTGGGTCCATGGCAGTGAAAGGACCAAGTCCTAATCACTGGACTACCAGGGAGCTCCAAAACCTCGGTGGTCTTAATTCTAGTTCTGGACTTCTAAATCTTACACACTGATTGTCACACATACTGGTTTTTTCATGAATTTGACATTTAATATATGCTTTGTTGTGTTGCCTTCTTCCCATCTTTTTCAGATTTGTTCTCCCCTCACCACCTAGATGATCCGCCCTAGAAGGGCAAATAGTTTTGTTAGCAGTAACAAAGAATAGTCTTTAATACCTTGCCTGAGGCGGGTTAGTGTTTGATAGTGCAAGTATCATGAGTTTTCAGTGACTGTAGAATGACTCTAATTGGTCATATTCTCTGTGTAAATGAAATGATGGAAAATAACTTGATAAATTTACATAGATATTTTAACTTTTTCCTGTTTTCTTTTGAAGAGTATGCTTTGACTACAGTAGACATGGTATAGTCAGAAATGAACGTTCTGCTTTTGATAACTTTTCTTTAAATTAATTGATTTATTTTAATTAGAGGCTAATTACTTTACAGTAATTAAAGACTTGCAGAGTCAGACACGACTGAGTGACTGAACTGAACTTTACAGTATTGTGGTGGTTTTAGCCATACATTGACATGAATCAGCCACGGGTGTACATGTCTCCCCACATCCTGAACCCCCCCAAACCCCCCTCTCACCTCCCTCCCCACCCCATCCCTCTGGGTTGTCCAGAGCACCAGCTTTGAGTGCCCTGTTTCACGCATCGAAGTTGCACTGGTCATCTGTTTTGCATATGATAATTGACATGTTTCAGTACTGTCCTCTCAAATTGTCCCACCCTCGCCTTCTCTCACATAGTCCAAAAGTCTGTTCTTTATGTCTGTGTCTCTTTTGCATATAGGGCCGTTGTTTCCGGGTTTCTAAATTCTATATATATGCGTTAATATACTATATTGATGTTTCTCTTCATGACTTACTTTACTCTGTATATTTAGGCTCCAATTTCATCCACTTCATTAGAACTGACTCAAATGCATTCCTTTTTTTATAGCTGAGTAATATGCCAATACTTTGGCCACCTCATGTGAAGAGTTGACTCATTGGAAAAGACCCTGATGCTGGGAGGGATTGGGGGCAGGAGGAGAAGGGGACAACAGAGGATGAGATGGCTGGATGGCATCACTGACTTGATGGACATGAGTCTGAGTGAACTCCAGGAGTTGGTGATGGATAAGGAGGCCTGGCGTGCTGCGATTCACGGGGTCGCAAAGAGTTGGACACGACTGAGCGACTGAACTGAATACTCCATTGTGTATATGTACCACGGCTTCCTTATCCATTCCCCTGCTGATGGACATCTAGGTTGCTTCCATGTCCTGGCTATTGTAAACAGTGCTGCAGTGAACATTGGGGTACATGTGTCTCTTTCAAATCTGGTTTCCTCAGTGCGTATGCCCAGCAGTGGGATTCCTGGATTGTATGGCAGTTCTCTTTCCATTTTTTAAAGGAAGCCACACTGTTCTCCATAGTGGCTGTACTAGTTTGCATTCCCACCAACAGTGTAAGAAGGTTCCCTTTTCTCCACACCCTCTCCAGCATTTATTGTTTGTAGACTTTTTGATGGCAGCCATTCTGACTGGCTTGAGAGCACTTCATTGTGGTTTTGATTTGCATTTCTCTGATGAGTGATGTTGAGCATCTTTTCATGTATTTGTTAGCCATCTGTATGTCTTCTTTGGAGAAATGTCTGTTTAGTTCTTTGGTCCACTGTTTGATTGGGTCGTTTATTTTTCTGATATTGAGCTGCATGAGCTGCTTGTATATTTTGGATTAATTCTTTGTCAGTTGCTTCGTCTGCTATTATTTTCTCCCATTCTGAAGGCTACCTTTTCACCTTGCTTATAGTTTTCTTCGTTATACAAGTTTTTAGTTTAATTTGGTCCCATTTGTTTATTTTTAATGTCCATTCCATTCTGTTTTGGGTAACTTTAATAACTGTTTTCTGCTAGAACTTTATCCTTATGACACTCATATGTGTATATATTCATGGGCTTATATTTTGTGTATAAGAAAAGATTCAGTTAACTTGCTTGCTTTCTGACAGTCTGTGTACCTCCATTACTTAGTACTTTAATTATACATTTTACTGGCTAGCTCTGTGGCCCATGAGGGAAGAAGCAAAACATGAGTTTAAACTTCAGGCTGATGGAAATATAGTGCTATAAAGTAAACTGAATGATGGTTTGGAGTGACCTTTGTTGGGACAAGGATCCTTGAGGGTGCCCATGTAGTTTTAGTTTACCTAGGATGCTTTAATCATTCGTGTCTCAGTGTATGTTTTGAGTAGTTTTTAATATGTCTGTAAAAATTAAAGTTTGGCAAATAGTAATTTGTCTAAGAGGTATGGGTTATTTCTTCCTCCTGATTTTTACTTTGATTATGGCATCACGGAAAAACTGGCATTACCAGCAAGCTGATTTTTTTTGACTGTGCCTAAGCTGCTGCTTTTTTCCTTTCTCTTTTCCTCCCTCCCTTTGTTCCTTCCTTTTTTCCCTTTTACTATGTAAGTGGAAATGTTCTCTTTTTAAAACATTATAGAAAGCTCTATTCCTTTTTGACCACCCTTAGTCACAACCTCATCCATCTCCACCAAAGCAACCACGGTGACATTGGCATGTATCCTTCTGAACTGATTTATATGTATTTACATTTATTTATATAAGCCAGATAGCATAGAGTTTTTGTGTGGGTGAGGGGAGGAAATGTGGTTCCCACCTTCCAAAAATGGTACCATATTCTTTTCCACTTAGCAATACCTCTTGGAGAGCTGTTTATCTTAGAAAAGACAGCTTACCCTCTGTTTCTTTACAGCTGCTGGTAGCATTTCATGTACTACAGTTTATTTAGCCCTTCTCTCATCAGTGGGCAGTTATATTTCCAGTTTTTACTGTTGTTATAGACAATGCTACAATGAAAATCTTTGTACCGAAAACTAAAGTATTTCTCAAGGGTAGATACTGAGAAAGCGTTATGATGGTAGGCACTCAAAATTCTAATAACTGCTTATCTATTTTCCCTCTAAAGTTTATATTCCTCTCCAACTGTGAGGGCAAAGATCCTACCAAATGAGTTTCAGAATATGGAAGTTAAGACATAGACATTTTTTATCAATCTTTGAGAAGGAATGGTGTTTCTTATTTTAACTCTTGCATTTTCTAAAAATAGGTTGAACTTTGTTGACTTGACCATTTGTATTTTTTTCCTATAAATATGTTGAATTGGATTCATTTCAGTTCAGTCACTCAGTTGTGTCTGACTCTTTGCGACCCTGTGGACTGCAACCCCATGGACTGCAGCACGCCAGGCCTCCCTGTCCATCGCCAATTCCTAGAGTTTACTCAAATTCATTATCCAGTTTAAATGATAACTTTGAGGGTAAGTATTATTAAAATATACATAAAGAAAGGTGTATAAACCACAAGTATATAGCTCAGTGAATTTTCAAAAAGTAAATACACCATGTGTAACCAGCACCCAAATAAGAAACAGCATTGCCAAAGCCCTTGAAGCCTCCTGGTGCCCCTTTCCGTAATTAACCCTGCTCTGCACTTCCAGGATAACTGCTATCCTTACTTTTAATATTATAAGTTAGTTTCTATGCTTTTCATTGTCAGGTAAATAGAATCATACAGTATATACTCTTTGCTTCTTTCTTAGTATTAGCTTTTGAATATATTTTAAGTAAAAAATTGTATCAGTGTAGAGCTCTTTATACAGATAATTTCTTCTCTCACTAAACTTCAAGAGATAAGTTGTGTCATTTTATATAACCCCCATGTCCTTACACAGGTGTAATAACTCAAGAGTGGACTCCCCCAGCCAGGGCGTTAACAGACTTGTTTACTCAACTCCAGTTGATAGCTGAAAGTTCTTGCTTCGTTTTGGCTTAGTTATGGTTTGATCCTATTCTGCTCATTAGCTGTCTTTTTGTGTTTTGTCAGAATTTGCAAACCAGTTTTATTTCTTCTTAGTGCTCTGTAATGAGACTGCTGCCTAACCTTTCATCTTCTTTTTATATCTGGGAAAGTATTATTCTCTTGTGCTGCTTCAGGAAGGATGAAACTGCATAGTTTGCTCCTTTCCTGTTATCATTGTTTTCCTGAACAGGTAAAGGGACCTGCTACAGCTTTAAACATTATCCTTTCCAGCTTCCCCTGGTTGCCTTATAAGCATTTAATTGATAAGCAACGGTTTTAACTTCTTTTAACTAGTAAAATATGTAAAACTGAGTAAGGTTCTTTATAGGTGACACTGTTTAAATTTATTTTTAATTGATAGTCTGCTTCCTAAAAGAATTTAAAGTGATTTACAGTAAAAGACACATGAAGTAATCCAATAAGAATAAAAATATCAGATTGTAAGAGGAGAAAAAGATAATAATTACCATAAGTTTTGCTTCCAGAATTGGGTGTTAAATTTAGCTTTGAGCCTCTGTCTTTTGAGACTTGAAAACAAATATAATTATCACTTGGGAATAAGGAAGCTCATTATTTCATCAGGCAAGGCAGATGTGTTTGTTACTAAATTCCAAAAAATGAATAAATGCTCCTTAGAATCAGGTCATGCAATGTATCTAGGGATTTTAGCATGTATCTAGGGATTTTAAAACGTATTGATGGGTTTGAAAGAAATCAGTCAGTTCATAAACATTTCACTTAACGTTTGTGAAAAAACTGTCAGTGTGATGGTATTTGGTTGTGAAATATTCATCTAGCTTACAGGAGTAGAGCATAAAGAGGATGCGCTTAAATTATTTAAATAATGAACAGTGTTAACTTCTTTCAGGTTGTGGGATAATTTCAACCATCAGGCTATGATTGTTGTAGTTGTCTGTTAAAACTATTTTCATTGCAAAGTGATCATAACTCTTATTATATATTGTATATATGCAGTGATTGATATTAGTGTTTATGCCCTCACTTTATGTATTTGATTTTGTCATGTGAATCAGGATCGGCATGTTGCTTATATATTTTGGAGTAGTCTTAAAAAAATTATAAACACTTTTATAATTAAAATATCTTTAACTGTAAATTGATATGTTTATTCTTTATAAAATTAGAGTAATATAGAAATACATGAATAAACTAGTGAAAGCTGTGTTCTTTCCTTGTTTCCACCAAAGATGGTAGTCACTAAAAGTTTTTGTTACTCTTGCTAATGTACTGTGCAATTAGAATACTGTATGATATATGGAGTGTGTGCAGACTGGCAAAAATTGCCCTTGATATTATGTTCTAAAAGTCATTGTTGGTGGACATATAAATAGCCACCATACTTAAGAAAGCTATTATCCTTTTCTGTTAGTTGTTCTTTTACTTTAAAAGTTTATCTGTGTTTGTATCCCTGGAGTGTATATATACATTTCTTTTTTTCCTTTTTTTGAGAATTTGAGAGGCCGGCATAATCTGTTAAACACTGCTATCAAACACTGCCACAGTTAGATGAAGGCTCCTAGAGGTACAGAGTCACTGGGTGATAGTCAGACCTCAGCTTCCCAGAAGGCTCAACAGATAGATCCTTTTTAAGGGGAAGACAGTAGGCAAGTTCCTGCATAAATAAGTCCTAGAAAACTACAGTGGGAGGGCTCACCACAGTCAGGACTCTGCAAGTGTTAACTATCCGGCGGGAATATATTTTGTGCTTCTAAATTCACCATGCCCTCCCTCCATCTCTCAGGAGTAGATCAGAGCAGAGTTACTTATGATAGATAAAATGAATATCATCAGCTGATCTGGCAGAGAACAGGAATTTTACCAGCACCTGTTCAAGAAGCCAAGTACAGATTAGAACCTGTGCTGGGTTTACCTGGGCATTCTGTTCTGTTCCGCAGCAAGGATTTTGGTGATACAGCATTCAAAGTCTTTTTCTTGTGTCACCCCCACCACCCCTGGTTTGTTTAGATTGGATATCTTCTCTGTCTTCCGCATGACTGTTACCCTGGGATCTCCCTTCATGATTCTCTTAGAGGTTCTCACCTAAGTTGGATCTCATTTCCTGTGCTTCAAGTCTTCCTCAGTCTTGTTTACTCTCTCGTTTTAGCAGAGCCCATTTTTCCAATAGCTTCTAGAGAAAAAGATTTTATGGGAGGTAACTGAGACCTTGTGGTAGTGTTTTTACTGTCCTTATACTTGATTATCTGATAGAGAGAGTGAATGGAATAATTTTCTTGAGAATTTTGTAGGGGTGGTTCTGTTTTCATCTTGCTTTTGGTATTGCTGCTGAGTCCAAAGCCAATCTAATTTTTGATCCTTTTTAACCTATTTTCATCCCCTCCAGAGACTGTGTAGACTGGCCATTGTCTCCTCTAATCTGAAAGCTGCAGCTATGTGCGGAAGTGAGCATTTGTTCTCTTCCATAATCCTAATTTTCAGTAGGCTCTGTGGAATGTCATGCTGTCCTGTTCTGGGGAGGTTTTTGTTACTTTATTGCTGATTTTCCTCCAGTTTCTCACTGCTTTCTTTTCGGGGTTTATATAATTTGCCTATGGCCCTTGTCCTGGTCCTCTAGTATTCTTTCTACTTTGCATTTCTCTATCGTCTGCTTGACTTTTGGGAGGATTTCTTCAGGTTTATTTTCTAACTCTTCTGTTGAGTTTTCATTTTTGCTGATGTTTTTACTAAACATTTGGCATGTTTTAAACTTCCAATTGCCCTATTTTCTGTTTCTATTTTTCATTTTACTTAAATTCTTTCCCCACAAGAACATATTATTGTTGTCCACCGGACACAGTATTTCTTGTCTTTTTGAAAATGTTAAAGATTGTTTTCTTTTCCTTCCTAGTTTGTTTCTTTCAAGTATACTTTCTTCTTGTTTTCGTATCTAATGTCATGTTAAAGTCTTTCCCCAGATGTCTCATAATCTACTCAGAATAAAAACTAAGGGACTTACAAAGCCAACTAGAAGCTTGCACATCGGTGTGGGTTATATGAACTTTGGGCTTCACAGTAGAGTTAATAGGTCAACTTTTTATTAGGGAACCACCAGTGTTTCTATAGTTTCATCTTGCCTCATGGTCTGGTAAGATTCCTCAGAGAAGTTTGTTCCTGTAAGTCTGCATAGAGCTGTGAGACTCATACTCAATACAGTAGCCACATGTGCCTGTTTAAATGTAAATACCATTGAATTAATAATTCAATTTCCCTATTGTTCAGTTCAATCGCTCAGTCATGTCCAACTCTTTGTGACCTCATGAACCAGAGCACGCCAGGCCTCCCTGTCCATCACCAACTCCCGGAGTTCACTCAGACTCATGTCCATGGAATCGGTGATGCCGTCCAACCATCTCATCCTCTGTCATCCCCTTCTCCTCCTGCCCTCAGTCTTTCCCAGCATCAGGGTCTTTTCAAATGAGTCAGCTCTTCGCATCAGGTGGCCAAAGTACTGGAGTTTCAGCTTCAACATCAGTCCTCTACCAATGAACACCCAGGACTGATCTCCTTTAGGATGGACTGGTTGGATCTCCTTGCAGTTCAAGGGACTCTCAAGAGTCTCCTCCAACACCACAGTTCAGAAGCATCAACTCTTCGGTGCTCAGCTTTCTTACATAGTCCAGCTCTCACATCCATACATGGCCACTGGAAAAAACCATAGCCTCGACTATACGGACCTTTGTTTCCCTTTTGAGCTAACCACATTTCAAGTACTCAGTAGCCACATATAGCTAATGGCTGCCATGTTGGACAGCACAGCTACTGAATACTTCCATCACTACAGAAAGTTTATTGGAGTGCACTGGACTAGAACTAAAATCTTGTTGCAGTCATCTGAGAGCTCAGTGAGGGAAGACTCTGTGGGGTCTCAATATTCACAATTCAGTAGGTATATGGTTACCTAATCCCACTGTTCTTAGAGTAGTGACTGCCCTTAGCTATGTATCCTCCAGCCCAGAAACTCTTGTTTTATCTTTTCCAGAGAAGACAAAGGCTTAAACAATATGCCTAACTCTTCATTTTACTTTAAATACTCAGTAAATACCTTTTGGCCTTGCAATCCTACTGGTCCCTGTTCTAAATTCTCCACTACATTTTGCAGGTATGCCCCTGGTAATAGATCCTCTCTCAGTATAAATAGTGTTAGGGACTTTTCATTAAGAGAACAAAGTCTCATATTTCTTCACCTGTAAATAACCACTGATATAATTAATATCTTATTTTGAAGAATTTGAATCGGATGAGAATGTTTTGTAAACTGCCTATTTCAGGACACATTGGGCATTATCAAGTTTTATAGTAAAGTCTTTGTAAGTGAAAGTGAAAGTGGCCCAGTCGTGTCCGACTCTTTGTGACCCCATGGACTGCAGCACACTAGGCCTCCCTGTCCATCGCCAACTCCTGGAGTTTACTCAAACTCATGTTCATTGAGTTGGTGATGCCATCCAACCATCTTATCCTTTGTTGTCCCCTTCTCCTCTTGCCTTCAATCCCTCCCAGCATCAGGGTCTTTTCCAATGAGTCAGTTCTGGCATCAGGTGGCCAGAGTATCAGAGTTTAAGCTTCAGCATCAGTCCTTCCAGTTAATGTTCAGGACTGATTTCCTTTAGGATGGACTGGTTGGATCTCCTTGCCATCCAAGGGACTCTCAAGAGTGTTCTCCAACACCACAGTTCAAAAGCATCAGTTCTTCCGTGCTCAGCTTTCTTTGTAGTCCAACTCTCACTTCCATATGTAACTACTGGAAAAACCATAGCTCTGACTAGATGGACCTTTGTTGGCAAAGTAATGTCTCTGCTTTTTAATATGCTGTCTAGGTTTGTCATAACTTTTCTTCCAGGGAGCTAGTGTCTTTTAATTTTATGGCTGCAGTCACCAACTGCAGTGATTTTGGAGCCCAAGAAAATAAAGTCAGACACTGTTTCCACTGTTTCCCCATCTATTTGCCATGAAGTGATGGGACCAGATGCCATGATCTTAGTTTTCTGAATGTTGAACTTTAAGCCAACTTTTCACTCTCCTTTTTCACTTTCATCAGAAGGCTCTTTAGTTCTTCACTTTCTGCCATAAGGGTGGTGTCATCTGCATATCTGAGGTCATTGATATTTCTCCTGGCAATCTTGATTCCAGCCTGTGCTTCACCCAGCCCAGCATTTCACATGATGTACTCTGCATAGAAGTTAAATAAGCAGGGTGACAATATACAGCCTTGACATACTCCTTTCCCTACTTGGAACCAGTCTGTTGTTCCATGTCCGGTTCTAACTATTGCTTCCTGACCTGCATACAGATTTCTCAAGAGGCAGGTCAGGTGGTCTGGTATTCCCATATCTTTCAGAATTTTCCAGATTTTGTTGTGGTCCACACAGTCAAAGGCTTTGGCATAGTCAATAAAGCAGAAGTAGATATTTTTCTGGAACTCTCTTGCTTTTTTGATGATCCAACGAATGTTGGCAATTTGATCTCTGGTTCCTCTGCCTTTTCTAAATCCAGATTAAACATCTGAAAGCTCATGTTTCATGAACTGTTGAAGCCAGGCTTGGAAAATTTTGAGCATTACTTTACTGGTGTGTGACATGAGTGCAATTGTGCGGTAGTTTGAGCATTCTTTGGCCTTGCCTTTCTTAGGGATGGGAATGAAAACGGACCTTTTTCAGTCCTTCCTGCTTTAGTAGGTGGTCATGATTATCAGGCTGTTGAGAGGTGGAACTGGATCAGGTGCTCCTGGCTCACATACCTCTCTGTTACCACCATCTATGAATGCTGCATTTTTGCTGTCAGTCCCATGCACTGTTTTAGAGAGCAGAGAAGCCCTTTGCTCTTAATAACTTTTAATCAGAGTGGAAATTAATTTTATTTATTGAGTCCAGGCTTACCTGCTCCATGTCACTTTTAATATTTATCCTAAAACACACCTTAGGTTTTTTTCCCCACCTACAGTGACATGCTCAGGGTGGTATTCTTGGCTATTTGGGCCTGGTTTTGTGCCCTTTGTGTCTAGGAACTATGTTTTCTTGATTTCTTGCAACTCTCCAATGTATACGCTGTATCTCATTGATATCTAATGAGTTACAGTTCCTTATTTAGGGCATGCTGTTTCAAATTTCTGTGACTCTACATGTTCTGTTTTACTCTGTGAAGTAATCCCTCCCCTCCCCGAGTCTCTCATCCTCTAAGAGCCTAATGAATTCTTTAACCCCTTTTAGCAGAGTTCATCTTTCCTTACTTTGATCTAGCCGTAACACCCATTGCATATCTCACACCAAACTGTAATCATTTCTTAACACACATAGTTTCCCTCCTAGACTGTGAAAGCAATGCTTGTTAATCCTTGAATTGTTAATGGGAATTTAAAAACTAAACGAATTTCGTGAAGTAAAGCATCTTTCTTTCCTGAGTAAGGAAGTATAAGTATCCCTAATAGAGTCCACTAATCCTTGTCAGGGAGTGTCCTTCCACATCGTCATACTCCAGGAATAATATATGTAACCAAATAAGAAGTCCAGGTGGGCTGTGTTTTGATTCCTGCCTTTGCTTGGCATTGCAGTCATTGGAACCACAAATGGTTAGACAAGGACAAGGATTAAAATTAGTTTATGAGCTAGGAAGTTAGTGGAGTAAGAGATCTTATTAACTCTTGAAAGGACAGTGGTATTAAGGGGAAAAGCTTCTGGATTATACTAATGTGTGGGCATAGCTTTTCTAGACGATCTTCAGTTTAGTTCTGTATATCTATATTTGGCAATAAAATGGGTATGCCATTTTAAAACTATGATTATTTCTTTTCCGAATGGCTTTTTGAGATATGATAGCATTTTGAGAATGCTATCAGTATTATACAAAGAATGCACAGAAAAACAGTAAATTATGGTGTTTGTGGTGGCTTTTCAGTAATGTGGGCTTTATTTTGAAGGATTTTAAAAGATTAGGTGATTCATTTATCAGTTAAAAACCAGATTTTCTTCCAGCAGAAGCTGGCAACACCCATATTCAACTCTCCCCAAGTTCTTGTATGCTGTATGTTAAGTACTAGGGAATGTTAAAGTAAGAAAGGCATTAAATTTTGTTGACTAAGTTCCTGTTAATTTCTCTAACTTTCAGAATAATTTTTGCTTGATACATTAAAATTTTGGTTTAGATTTGTGACATCTTGATTTTATATACAGAATAAAGTCTCTGTGTGTTAAATTACAAAAGCAGTATCTGCTTGAAAAGAGCAACGTGTTTATTAGGCTGAGCATGGACTCTGACCCCAAATTACCCAGATTCAAATCCCAGCTCCGCCATTTACTAGTTGTATAATCTTGAGCATGTTATTTAACCACTCTGTGCCTCAGTATACTTATATATAAAGTGTGGGGTAATGAAAATATCTATACCATGGGATCACTATATTAAATAGGTTCACACATTTGAAATACATGAAACAATGCCTGGCATATTCTAAAAGCTTGGCATAGTTCAGATGTGATTATAATTGAAATAATCCAAACATATAGAATTCTCCAGATCATAAAAGCTTAATGAATAGTATATCAGATTTTATTTTACATAGCACATTCCTTTTAACTTAGTTTTTATTCTTTTTAACTTAGTTCTTACTTTACATGCAATAAAGATCAGTAAAAATATGTTCTGTGAGCTTATGTAGTCTTGTAACTATCACTGCAGTCAGGAAATAGAAGTTTCCTCAACCCCTAAAAATTCCCTTGTGCTGTGCCTTCACAAACTCACTCCCTATCCCTGACCTTGACCACCATTGATCTGTTTCCTTGCTTATAGTTTTGCCTTTTCCAGAGTATCCTATAAATGAAATCATATAGTTAAAAACAAATCATTCCTTTTGAGCCTGGCTTCCTTCACTCAACATAATGCGTTTGAGGTTAACCCCAGATGTTGCATGTATCAGTCTTATCATTGCTGAGTAGTATTCTTTTCTATGGATGTATTAAGTGTGTGCATCCACATACTCCCAGGCTGACATGAGGGTTGTGTCTGCTACTGCTGCTGCTAAGTCGCTTCAGTCGTGTCCGACTCTGTTTGACCCCATAGACGGCAGCCCACAAGGCTCCGCCATCCCTGGGATTCTCCAGGCAAGAGTACTGGAGTGCGTCGCCATTTCCTTCTCCAGTGCATGAAAGTGAAAAGTGAAAGTGAAGTCGCTCAGTTGTGTCCGACTCTTCGCGACCCCATGGACTGCAGCCTACCAGGCTCCTCTGTCCAGGGTTGTGTCTGTCTTCTGCAATTACGAAGAATGCTGTTATAAAAAACTGTGTACAGGTTTGTGTATCAATATGAGTTTTCAGTCTGTCCTGTATATTCAGTAGTGGGATTGCTGGGCTGTATGGTAAATGTACATTTAATATTTTAAGAAACTGAGCTGTTTTCCACTCTGGAAAATAGCTTCTCATGCCATTTTGCATTCCCACCTGCAATGTGAGTTCTGATTGCTCTGCATCCTTACTAGCACTTGATTTTGCCAAAAAAAAAAAAAAAAACAAAAAAAAACAAAAAAAAACCCCCAAATTTAGTTGCTTTAAATAGATGTGTAGCTAGCGTAATTCTTAACCAAGTTTTCTAGCAAAGCCTTGAGACTTGGAAAAAGAGATAAAATAGGGCTTGATTAAATGCAGGTATCCATAAGGAGGAGTTGGAAAGACTGTTCAATTTGTGAGAGCTTGGTTTATCTGTGGTGTTCACTGTTGTATCCCCAAATGACTGATACAGTGCCTGACACACTGTAGGAATCTCTTTGCATGTTTATCCAATCATTGAACAAATGATTGAGAGGTTAGGGAAGAAGCAGAGGTTAGGATTAGAATGGAAAAGTAAATTTAGGTTAGACTTGGTCTGACTAATAGTCATATTGACACATCTCTTAAGTCTTCTGGTTCTCAACTTCATTGCTGTAAATTGAAAAGATTCTCTTAGATGATATCTAAGCTCTTTTAATGAATTTTTTTTCTTTTTTATGACATCAAATGAAAAATAATTCAGTAAGTGAAGAAGAAGCATGTCAGATCCTTTGATGTGGACGTGTGGATGTAATGGGAAGTATAACCCTTCAGGGAGTTTAGGGGTGAGTGTCTAAACAGAAGCTAGCTAGCTAATGGCAGAAACAGATTAAAAAGTAGTTACAAGAGACTTTTCAAATCAAGTAGCAACATTGCAGTGATCTATTTGGAACAGGGGCTATGAAAGGAAGTAGGGGTTGAAAATACTGAATTTAGGATCTCATTTTTATTGATACTATTAGTTTTAAATGCTTTAAGTTAGACTAGAGAGAAGCAGCCTATGGTTAATGCAAAGAGGAGGAGCTGAGCCGCAGTAAAAGCAAAACCAAGGGTGTGTAGGACTTTTCAGAGCATCCTGGGCCCTGTGTGAGCAAATGTTTGGCTGCTGTTTTCCAGTGTTCTTTTTCTCTGCCCTCATTCCCTAAGCCTTGTTCTTAGAAGTTCCCATCTGGAATTTAGCAGAAAGCCAGTTCTTAGCAGATATTTGTTCTATTTGTACTTTGAAGGATTTTGTGTATAACACTGTCAGGTATTGGTAGAGATTTTTAAAATATACCAAGTATACAGAAGGCTTCCCTGGTGGCTCAGAGGTTAAAGTGTCTGCCTGCAATGAGGGAGACCCGGGTTCGATCCCTGGGTCGGGAAGATCCTCTGGAGAAGGAAATGGCAGCCCACTCCAGTATTCTTGCCTGGAGAATCCCATGGATGGAGGAGCCTGGTAGGCTACAGTCCATGGGGTCACGAAGAGTCGGACACGACTGAGCGACTTCACTTTCAAATATACAGATAAACTTGATTCTGCATTAAGGGATTTGACCTGTTTTGTCTGACTGCCATTTTTGAAAGCATCATGACATTTGAAAATTTTTTTCCTGTTGCAGTTCTTTTCAAATATTCAAAGGTCTTGATTGCTAAAATAGTTTTTTAAATGTATAGATTTTAAGGCCATTATTGTTTGCATGGTTTTAATATTTCCAACAGTTTTATTATTCTGAAGCAAACCAAATTTTTGCTCAACAGAGTTTAGGTCGTAAAATCAAACATTTGATTATTCATTTTAGACTGCTTGCAACACTTCATTTTAAAACATCAATATTATATTCATCTGGTTATGAGGACCCTCAAAAGTAATCCTCTGGCAAATAATTGAGGCAGGTGATTGAGGAATCTGACTTCTACCTAACCTTTCAGCTCATAAAGACCAATTGCCCAAAGATACTACTTTTAGGTTCTAATGTAAAGAATTAATATTTCTAGACTAAAAAAAATTCAGTGCACTCTGTAAAACTGCCATCACTTTTAAGCATAGTCACCCTTAGGAAGCTGTTCTGCAGTTCTTAGTCCATGAAGTCTACTTTTTATAGTAAGGGATTAAGGGAAAAAAAAAAACCAAAAACAAAACCTGTGGAATATTTTAAGATTTAGTGTTGGATAACATCTTGGAAAAGAAAATAATGTAGTTTTATTTTAAGACTAATAGCCAGGGGAAAAAAAAAAAACCCAAGACTTTTAAAACAGCTTTTTTAGGTGGGGGGAGTGGTGGCAGTCGGACATTTACTCTTTAAGCATATCTATTTCCTTTTTTAATTGAAGTATAGTTGATACACAATATTGTGTTAGTTTCTGCTGTACAGCAAAGTGATTCAGTTATACACACATGTATATATGCACGCATACACATTTTTCCATAGTCTTTTCCTTTATTGCCTGGAGCCAGCGTGAGGAATTCCACCCGTGACAAGGTCATGCGGCAGAGCTCTGATGGCAAGGCTAATCAGACCTCAGGTTTTCCCCCTGGAATTTCCTGAGCATCCACCCCCCCCCCCCCCCAAAATAAGAATCTGCCTGCTTTTCCACTCTTCTAATATTCTCTGGCAAAAGTCAAATCAGAGCTTTAGTCTTCTGCATTTGAAAGGGATGTTTCAGTTAAACCCCCTCTGATAACTCTCTAGCTTGCCTAACAGGTTCCCCCAGACCTCTTACAGCTTGTGAATTGCTTACAGCCCCCCCCAACTGCGAGAGGCACAAAGCTTAAAAGCATCTTAAAGATACAGAGCCTTTTCTAAAGAGTTAAAAGTTATATTGGTAGAGGGTTTTCACTGTTGACTCAATGACTGCTGCCAGGCCTCCATATTCTTTATCTTTTAGGCACCTGGGAGGATGTTAATCAATGTAAACGGGATATGGAAAAAGATATATAGTAGTTTTGATGTTAGCAACACTAGACTTTTGAGTTAATTACTTCTTTTGTTATATATCACTGCACTCCTCTTGTGTCCTTGCTATGTAAGAATGTAACTTTATTTAGTGCTTTCTGAGAGTGGCACCAGACTTTGGGAAGATCAACACAAATAAGTCTTCTGGTTGACAAATCCTTATCAGAAAAAAGGCTGTAAAATGTTAATTGGCCCTTTTTGGCCAGAAGATGATGTAAATCACCTAAGACTTGTGTATACAATTAGGTATGCAGAGAGAAAAGCCTGGTTTTGATAAGAGTCTGGACTGCTAACACTGCATAATTTTGTATTACCCATTGATCTCCATATTTTATCAAAAGTATAAAAGGCCTTCTGAACAATAGCGGATGGGGCCAGTCGCTGGACTGGTTTCCCTGTGTCTCCTCTTTACTCTAATTTCTGGCTGAATTCCCATCTGGAGCGGGGCGGCTCACCATGTCTACTTACTTGTCCCGGCTTTTAAGATCCACGCGAGGGGGAGCCCAAGGCGGGGCACCCCCCGATATTCAAGTGGGTGCCAGTGGCCCAGCGTAGATGGTGCAAACTCCTTGTCTGGAACTTTATTGGCCTTCCCCGTAAGCCAAGTTATTCAGCCTTCTTTCTCCACTTAATTTTCCTGCTACACTATTTCTTCCTAATCTAATCTTATATTTCTATATTAATAAATAAGTTCTCCTCACCGACGCCGTCCCCGCTTCGAATTCCCTGGATCCACTGGGGCTGAACCCCGGCACTTTATGGCTTATATAGAATATAAACAGGATGGGATGTAATTCCCCCTGTGCTATACAGTTGGTCTTCCCTGATAGCTCAGTTGGTCAAGGATCCACTGGACTCTGTTATTTACCTTGTGGCACTGCTGATCTCAAACTCCTACCATTTCCCTCCTTCACCTCCTTTCCCTTTGGTAACCATGTTTGTTTTCTATGACTTAAGTCTGTTTCTATTTCATAAGTTCATTTGTGTCATATTTTAGATCCCATATGCAAGTGATAGCTCACCAGTGTTTTTCTCTTTCTGATTTACTTAGTATTATAATCTCCGCTGCTGCTGCCGCCACTAAGTTGCTTCAATCGTGTCCGACTCTGTGCAACTCCATAGACGACAGCCCACCAGGCTCCCCCGTGCCTGGGATTTGCCAGGCAAGAGTACTGGAGTGGGGTGCCATTTCCTTCTCCAATGCATGAAAGTAAAAAGTGAAAGTGAAGTCGCTCAGTTATGTCTGACTCCTAGCGACCCCATGGACTGCAGCCTACCAGGCTCCTCTATCCATGGGATTTGCCAGGCAAGAGTACTGGAGTGGGGCGCCATTGCCTTCTCCAGAATTATAATCTCTAGTTGCATCCATTTTGCTGCAGATGGCCTTTTCATTTTTTCAGAGCCAAATAGCAGTCCATTGTGTATATATACCACACCTTTTATCTATCAGTGGACATTTAAGTTGCTTCCGTGTCTTGGCTATTGCTAATAGCCACTAATAGTGTCTTTTTGGACTATGGATATATGCCCAAGAGTGGGATTGCTGGATCATATGGTAGTGCTTTTGTTTTTTAAGGAACCGCCAGGGACTTCCTTGGTGGTCCAGTAGTCAAGACTCTGCTCACAATGTTGGTCTTTGGTTGGGCACTAAGATCCCATATACTGAGCAGTGCGACCTGACAGAAAAGGGTGCAGGGGGGCTTCATATTGTTTTCTATAATACCTGCACCAATTTACATTCCCACCAACTCTGTAGGAAGGTTCCCTTTCCTCTATACCCTTTCCAGCATCTGTTACTTGTAGACATTTTGATGATGGCCATTCTGACTGGTGTGGTGGTTCCTCATTGTAGTTTTGATTTATGTTTCTCTAATAATTAGCAGTGCTGAGTATCTTTTCATGTGCCTTTTGAGCATCTGAAAGTCTTCTTTGAAGAAATGTTTATTTAAGTCTTCAGCCCAATTTTTAAATTGAGTTGTGTTTTTGTTACTGAGTTGTATGAGCTGTTTGTACAACTTGGTAATGAAGGCCTTGTCGGTCACATTGTTGGCAAATATTTTCTCCCATTTCATAGGTTTTTTCCACTTTGTTTATGCTTTCCTTTGTGGTGCAAAAACTTGTGAGTTTGATTGGTTCCTATTGCTTTTGCCATGGGCGATTGAAAACATTGCTAAGTCATCGAATGTATTGCCTGTGTTCTCTTTTAGGAGTTTTATGGTCTCGTGTCTTAATATGTAAGTCATTTTGAGTTTATTGTTGTGTATGGTGTTGAGGGTATGTTCTAAATTCATCAGTTAACATGTGGCTGTCTAGTTTTCACAGTACTGCTTGCTGAAGAGACTGGCTTTTCTCCATTATATATACCCTCACCTCCTTTGTCAAAGGCTTTTTTTGTTTCCCGCTTTGGCCTTGCCACACAGCATGTGGGATCTTAGTTCTCCAACTAGGAGAACTGTGCCCCTGTGCCCCTGCAGTAGAGGTATGGCGTTCTAACCACTGGAGCACTAGGGAATTCCTACAAAAGATTAATTGGCCGTAGGTGTGTGGGTTTATTTCTGCCCTTTATTCATTGATCCATAGGTCTGTTTTTCTGGAGTGCATCCATTTCTAATGTACTGACAACTTGTTAGACCTGTAGGACAGGTAAGAGGGCGTTCAAACTCATATTCTTTGTCAGAGCCTATTCTTTAGCCCTATAGTTAAAGATCATTAAATATATCATTCTGAAATTGAATTTGGGCAGTTGCAGTAATAAAATATATTGATTTTTTTTGTGTGTCTTTCAGAATCATGGTGTCATGGAGAGGGATATACTTTATACTCACTCTGTTTTGGGGAAGCTTTTTTGGAAGCATTTTCATGATGGGTCCCTTTTTACCTTTAATGTTTATAAGCCCATCTTGGTATCGCTGGATCAACAACCGGATTGTGGCAACCTGGCTCACGCTACCTGTGGTAAGTTAGACACACAACAGAGAAAGAGATCGTACGAAAGTAGCCTATCCTATTGATTTGTATTTTGTGAGTCAGATTTAGTCAAATATTATGAGAAACATATTCCTATTACATAAGAGGCACATTAGTTTTTGTATTTTCATCTTTAAATGCTAGGGAATGAAATAATTAATGTGTTTGAAATAGAATATTTTATCTATTTAATAGAATATCTTCCATATTCCTTGTGAATTTAGTGAGGTAAGCTTTAGTAAAATGCACAAATCTAAAGATGCAGACTGAAGAATTTTTACATTGTTAGTTTTATGTTGCATTTTAGTTTTTATTTCTCTTGTTTGTCTTATTTATTATACATACATGTATCCTTTTTCAAATTTTTTTCCCATTTAAGTTATTACAGAATATTGAACAGAGTTCCCTGTGCTATACAGTGGGTCCTTGTTGGTTATCTGTTTTAAATATAGTAATGTGTATCTGTCAATCCAAAATTCCCATTTTATCCCCTCAACTTCCGCCTTTAGTAACGACAAGTTTGTTTTCTAGTTTGTGAGTGTGTTTCTGGGTAAGTTCATTTGTATCTTTTTTTTTTTTTTTGAAGATTCTGCATATAAGCAATGTCATACGATCTGTGTCTGACTTACTTCGCGTAGTATGATGATTTCCAGGTCCATCTGTGTTGTTGCAGATGGCGTTGTTTCATCACTTGTGATCGGTCAGTTCGTACTTTCTATTTCTTACTGTTTCAGTTTTGGGAGATGGTTCCTTTCTAAGCATTTGTCCATTTCTTCCAGGTTGTCCATTTTATTGGCATATAGTTGCTTATAGCAGTCTCTTATGATGCTTTGATTTCTGTGGTGTCCATTGTAACTTCTTTTTCATATCTGATTTTAGTGGTTTAAATTCTCTCCTCCATTCTTCTTCATGGACTGGCTAAACGTTTATCAGTTTTGCTTATCTTTTCAAAGAACCAGTTTTTAGTTTCATTGATCTGTTGTTTTCTTCATCTCTATTTCATTTATTTTTGCTCTGATCTTTATGATTCCTTTCCTTCCACTGATTTTTTGTTGTTCTTCTTTCTCTAGTTGCTTTAGGTGTGACATTAGGTTGTTGGGATTTTTCTTTCCTGAGGTGAGATTGTACTGCTGTAAACTTCCCTCGTAAAACTGCTTTTGCTGCGTCCCATAGGTCTTAGATCATCATGGTTTTTTCATTGGTCAGTCTTTTTGATTTGCTCTTTGATTTCTTCCATAATCCATTTGTTGTTGAGTTAGCCTATTGTTAGGTCTCTACATCTTTGTGTTTTTTACATTTTTTTTCCCCTTATAGTTGATTTCTATTCTTATAGTGTTGTGGTTGGAAAGATGTTTAATATGATTTCAATTTTCTTAAATTTACTGAGGCTCACTTTGTGGCCCAGCATGTGATCAGTCCTGGAGAATATTCCATGTATACTTAAGAAGAATGTATATTCTGCTATTTTTGGATGGAATGTTCAAGAAATATCAGTTGAGTCCATTTCATTTAATGTGTCATTTAAGGCCTGTGATTCCTTATTGAGTCTAAAGCAAACATTTAGAGGTAATTTTTTAAAAATATCATATGTTGCCACTATACTTCATTTTCTTTAATGTCATAAATTTTCCATAGTGTATGATCTTTTGATTGTAAATCACATGTTTTTGGCTGAATCTCTCTACCAAAACCTTAAAAGTTCAAAGATTTCCATAAGTTAATACATCGGTAACTCATTATAACTGTTATGCTTCCCAGTGTCTAATCAGTCTAATTTCTTTGGAGAGCTAATGTAGGCAGAGTGCTTATTCAGATATTAGAGACAGACATTTGGTTTCGCTATTGGCCTTCCCACTTTCTAGTAGTTGGAACTTGGCTATTTGGCGTCTCTAAATTTCTCTTCCATCATCAGTTAAGGACAGTTAATACCACCTACCACAGAGTGTTTTTGTGATGACTAGATGAGATACTAAATATAGGCTTTGCAAAGTAAGCAATAATTGTTTTCTGCTTTACCAGCTTTAGGGGATAGGTTAAACTGCATTATCAAAGAGAATTCAGAGTGGCTCGAATAAGGCAAAACCTTTACCTTCAAGTCCTGGGTGCCAGGTTAGCTCTGCTCCCTGATATTATGCAAGGACTCAGATTCCTTCCACCCAGCCTGGCATAGCATCTTCTTCTGTATGGTTAAGACTGTTCACTACCCCTTCTTTGCCCTACTCAGCAGGAAGTGAGGAGGGAAGGAAGTCCAGAGCAATAGCCTTGCATTTATACCAGTGAATTATAAGTTGTATATAATCTCTCTTGCTCACCACATAGGTAAGAACAGCTAAAAGCTCTTATAGAATCTGGGAAGTGTTGGAAATGTAGTGTTTTGTTTTCTGGATGGCCATGTACACAATTAAAATCTATTACTTTGGAAGAAATGCTGGATTTTATTGGACAAATTAATGGACAGATTTTGCCATAGCTGCTACTACTGCTATTACAACCAATAGCAACCATACTGTTACAGCAGAATTATGTCACATCTATTTAACTTTGACAACTTCAATTCAGTACCCTAGAATGGATGAGGGGAGAGATAAGAGTGAATGAATGAAATCGAGTGGTCTGGTGCTAAATATGATTCTTGTGTTTAAAACCGCATGCAAATCAATAGTTTCATCTGATGATGGGTTGGAGAAATCTGGTCCAACATTTAGAAAAACTGGCTAAGCTGTACTTACTGATGTGTGCTAGTCTCTTGTAGGTACTTTTGTTTGAGATTTTCAAGGGTAATTTCAGCTATTCCTGACTGTTGCCTTATTACCTGTCTTGAGAACTTATCATAGAGACAAGATTCAACCACCATTGTAGTGTCAAATTGGTGTATATTTGTAAGAACTTGTGTTACCCAACTCTTTCACTCACTGACTTGCTTGCTGGTAATGATATATCGAGCAGAGTCTTTCAGTTAGAAATCTATAGAAGTTGAATCCCTTGTAGCCAGGTTACAGGAAATCATGTTCTGATTTTGAGAAAGTGAACGTCTCTGTTAAAAAGAAATGAAGAAAAACTGTCATGGTGTCTTTATGATTTTTTATTTCATACTTTTGCAGAGTGCTAATGGAATTTCTGCTTTGAAGCAAATAGTACAATAGATCACTTTTTATTCAGAAGGAATTTTAGTTTTGTCTCCCCTGTAGGTATACTTTATTTGAAATACTCTCAGTTAAAAATCATTTTTCACTAAAATTAGGGTAAATGCATTCAGACTAATTATTGCTTCATAAAAATAATCACAAATTATTCTTTTGTATAATCTTTTGTAAGTTTTGCTTGTTCATTAAAATGATTTCATTGGCAAGATTTTCTTATCTTACTATTTTTAACTGGTACATTTTCTGTTAAATGAGGTTCCACAGTAAAATTGTCTAGAATTTTAGAATTAGATGAGACTTAGAGGTCACCTAGTCTAACTTACCTGTGTGTCCAAGAATCCTTTCCCAAAGTCTGCAAAGTACTTGTAGTCTGCAAAGTAACCATTCATTCTCCTTTGAAAACGTTTTTGTAATGAGAAGTACATGTCTTTGTTCATTTCATTTTTGGATGGTTCTATTCAACATAATCAATACTGTCAGGTCAAACTTTGTTTGTGCCCAGAGAAATTTTTGCTTCTCAAAATTCTGAGTCTTTCCAACTGTCTGATTGTTAGCTAATTAATTACCAAGATTATGAGAACTACTTGGAGGTCTATCCTTTCACCATAAATCATGTCCTAGGAATTTAGTGGTCATTTTCTAACTTGCCATCTAGGACACATCTCTTCCCACAGCTTGCTGATTCCATTCCCGTTGTAGAACACAAGAAGTATTCAACAAACATAGATGACTGAATACAATTTCTGTCTAGACTGCTGCTCTTAAAAAAAGAGGGTGTTGGTCTTTAAGTGACTTGGGATTGTACATCCTTCAATACCTAAGGATTTGAGGACCTAGGTCTACAGAGCCAAGGCAGACTTGATGATGAGGAATGTCACAGATCTTTCTTACATCAGACTAAGTAAAGATCCACTGGAATGATAAATAGGAGCATGGGCATCATGGCAAAACTGATTCTCTTTGATCATGAGGGTAACCCCTCATCTTTGTTTTCGTATACAGTGGAACACTTGGAGGTAGTAAACAGTGGTATATAAAAGATTCTCAGAAATTCCTCATATATTTCTAATTCTAGGTGAGATCTTTGATCAAATAAATAAAAGTCCTGAGAATTATTACCACTCTTGGTTCAGACACAAAGCATTATAAAATTTTATGAGATTAGTTTCTTATTGCTGAAACTCATCTTCTGTCCTAGAAAGAGAACAAATATAAGAATAGTGTCTTTTTTTTTTTAACAGTTTTTGATCTGTATTAGTTGAATTCTGAAATTCTTTATAAGCATTAGAACTTTGTCTCTGTGTAGTGTATTTGTTAGTCTGCTTTTGCAGGAGCTGTGAATAATGTTGACTAGATATGTCTTTTCTGGCATTAAAAATGATTAATGTGAACTAGAGCTCTAGGTTGTCCAGAAGGTTATATATTATAACTCTCAAGCACAGTCTGATAGAGTTCTGGATGGCAGGAAAGAGAATACTTTATGATATGCTCCTCAACAAACAGTCTGGGGTTTTTTACTTTTGACATTTACTATAATGAAAAGCTAAAGATTGTTTTGGGATCCATAGGAAACACATATTAGAAATTTCACATGTAAGGCTAGAGTTGATGTTTGGGATTTATAGACCTAAGATTTTCATCTCTTTTCTATAGTACAGCATGGGCTGTCCCAGGTGGCACAGCTGTAAAGAATCCGCCTGCCGATGTGAAAAACATGGATTCTCCATGGGGGTCCCAAAGAGTTGGGCATGACTGAGTGACTGAGCATACAAACTACACAATTAGTAATCAACTTCCTCTTTTGACTCTTAAAGGAAGTGTTCCTGTAGTTTAGTTATTTGCACACTCTGAAAATTATATATTGTATTTGGAATGCAGAGTGGAGCCAATCCAAATTAACCTTGGATGGTGACTTCATACACATCACCTGGGCCAAGACATATAATTCAGTGATTTCATTTTGGTAGTTGACAGCCCTTTACGCCTGTAAGTGGAAAATGGATATTTCTTGCTGTGGGTCCAAGTCTAGAGGACTCCTCCCTGATCTTCTCCATCCTGAAGTCTCTTCTACATTGGAATTTAGCTTTCCAAACTTTGGGGGGAGGGGGTTATAATTATTTGAGTGGTTATGGATGCTTTAGAAAATTTAACAAGAAACACAGGCATCTTTTAGCTACTTTAGCCTAAATGATCATGTTTTACATCTTAACACTCTGACTCTGTAATACTTTGGATATAATAACAAACGTATCTAATCTTTTATTTTTTAGCTTATATTCCTTTTAACCTGTTTTTTTTCTTGGTCCTATTTGAAGTCCTATTGTTCTTTTGTATGTTTTTTAAAAAGCTCTTTTTGGAAATATAATGAAAAATTAATAAAACATGAAAGCACTTTAATTATTTTATTAAAGTATAAATATCAACCGGGTCAGGAAATAGAAAATTGCCAGCAAACCACCTAGCTTCTCAGTCACAAAACCCTTTTCAACAGAGGGAATATCCTGACTTTTAGTTATTTCGTTGCTCTTCTTTTTAATTTTGCCACCTGTATATTTACCCCTGGGCTTCCCTGGTGGCTCAGTGGTAAAGAATCTGCCTACCATTGCAGCAGACACGGGTTCAATCCCTGGGTCAGGAAGATCCCCTAGAGAAGGAAATGACAGCCGCACTCCAGTATCTTGCCTGGAAAATCCCAGGGACAGAGAAGCCCAGTGGGCTGCGGTCCATGGGGTCACAAAGAGTTGGACGCAACTGAGCATGAACTGAGCAGGCAAGCATATTTACCCCTGGAATATCATAGTTACTGTTTGTTTTAGAAAGTTTTACATATGGACAATTATTATGTTCTTGTTTTGTTTCTCAACATTATGCTTGTATGTTGTCCATGTTGCTACTGATACCCATAGTTCATTTATTTTCACTGTTGTATTATATCCCGTTGTATGACTATACCACAGTTTGCTTATTTGCTACATTTTGATCAAAGTTTTCTTAATATTGCCAAAGAGAATTTCTTATTTTCTTTTATCTGCCATGGACCAGTTTTCTTTCCCTAAGTTTATTCTTGGAAATTATTCAGAAATTTAAATGGGCATTGCAGTGAGTAATCAGGGCTTCTTAATATCTGTTATTGTTCTTTCAAGAACCTCAGTCTATAATTTATTCTAAATTTTTCATATATAATTTATGTCTCTCCATCAGTAAAGTTAATTAAGTAAATTCAGCAAATATTTGAGCATCTCCTATGTGTCAAGCACTGTGGCTGCAGTACTTTAGTAAACATACATTGCTTATATATTTAAAAAATAAACAAATACATGTATTTGTTTAAAAGAAACCATAGTACAAAGAGGTATAAAATGAAAATTTTGACTGTTCCCTCAGTCATACATCCAGCATTAAATTTCTTGGCTATTCTTTTATTTAAAAATGTAATAATCTTATATATCTGTAGACTTAAAAAATTATACAGTGGAGATCTTGTTGTATGCCTTTTGTACTTTTCATCTTAATAATTTATCTTGAAGATTTCATTGAAAGTTAGTATTTTTAAGTTAGGTAACTGCTGGAAGCTTAAATTAATAGAACTGAAAATACAAACAGTACTTTGTTCCAGATTAATTTATTATAGAAGCAAGAATAATGGGGGGAAATATGCTTTTGACTTATTAGAAATCAGATTTATTTATAGGACATGATAAACTTTTACCTATGGGAAATCATAACTTTAAATTGTTAAATATCTATGTGGTTTTTTTCTGTAGGCGTTGCTGGAGACCATGCTTGGTGTGAAAGTGGTTATAACAGGTGATGCATTTGTTCCTGGAGAAAGAAGTGTCATTATCATGAATCATCGGACAAGAATGGACTGGATGTTCCTATGGAATTGTCTGATGAGATATAGCTACCTCAGATTACAGAAAATTTGTCTCAAAGCCAGTCTCAAAAGTGTTCCTGGATTTGGTAGGTTTACATAAATTCTTTTAAGTTGTTCATTTATTTTATATGTGATGTACTCAAAAACTACAGAATAACTTACTAAATTCCGCTTAAGTACTAAAGCCATTTCCATTCTTTTCCCCTCCCTAGCCAAAAACAGATCACCAGTTTTTCTTTTTCCTTAGGGGATAATAGATTATTTTCATCTCTTTCTTGGAAACATCTTATGTTGAAAGAGAATAAACTATTCTTAAGGAAGTATATATGGTCCCAGAAGGACAAAAAGTTGGAGGATATGAATTAATAGTTCAGTAACTTATTTCATGCCATACTTATGGTAATTTAGACCAGAAACTGGTCTGTGCTGATAAGATACTTGAAAGGACCTGATTCCCTCACATTAATCTAATAAATAGTAATGAATACCCTTTGGTTCCAAGAAGCATACCAGGTGCCATTGTTTTCTGAACTTACCTAATCTATCATTTTTAAATTCCTAGAAATGTTTACTTTCCATAGTTAGAAATGCAATGTGTTCATTGAGTAGTGGATAAGTATGGATTTTTCAGCATTGCTTAATTGCCCTTCTTTCAATGTGAAGAAGGGGTAAGGAACAGACAAAAATGTATTCAAACCTATTGTTCACATATGAATGAATGAAGCACCCACTAAATTCCCTGATAGCCTCATCCATTACATCTGTACTTCTTTGGTTTCCTATGTAATATTTCTCATTTGAATTCTTTGCTCTCTAAACCATGTCCCTATCAATAGTGTACTGAAACTGTGTAGGATTTTGACAGCAAAGGGCAGGCATTGTTCTCAGGACAGACTGGTAAGAAATATTGCCTGTTTGTGTTTTACTTGTCTTCATGCTTATAGTTTTGTCTTTGTCACATAACAGTATTATAGTGTCAGTATAGTCAGACTATTTAACTCATTATTGACCCAGGAGATTTTCACAGAAACTAAATGCCCATGGCTGGCAATTTGTTATGTAAAGAAATATTGAAACATCTCCAATCAATAACATTCGGTAACAAAAGACATATTAATACATCTCTGTTCAATAATACATTACATGTCAACTTTCCCTCGAGCAAACATCTCCGTAGAACCAGCAGAAAGCTGCAACATTTTATAACATAGCGCCAAAATTCATATAACAGCCTATCCACAGTACCTTATTGGTGGAAGCTGTCACTGTTCTTAAAGAGACTAGGGGAGGAAGCATACGCATCACCTCTTGATGGCAGAAATGTCAAAGATTTTTCAGTGTTTTAAAAACGGCCACATTCATCAAGAATGATAATGTCTTGTTTATAATTCCTTATTCGACATAAATATATTAACAGAATATTAATATTATGTGAATGAGCTTGAAAATGTATGTGAAATTAACAAGTGACATTGAGAAAAATACAAATGAAAAAGAAAAAATTAAAACAGCTTTGTGTTTAATAGATTGAATCCATAATAAAAAGCCTTCCCAGAATAGTTTTTGGAAGACAGTAGCAGCTGCCTGATTTTCCTTATCCTTTAAAAAAAAAAAAATCATCCAATCAACAAACAGAGGAAATACAACCACATATCACCCATCTCTTCAGCATGATCAGGAGACAAAGAAGGCATTTAGAAGGTATGGTATTAAGTAGAGAAATAAAAAGTCTAAAAGAGTTCTCCCATCCATCACTGCAAACCTTTGGGTTCTAAGAGTGAAGAAAGGCTTAAGAGTAAAGGCATTGACAACTTAGAAGAAGCACAGATAAAAGCATCCCCAGAAAGATTCCAGTCTAATGCTGAATGCCCAAATACCAACTGAACACGGGTCAGGACATAGTAGCTCATAGCACAAAATATAGGAAAGTGATTAGAAGGAGAGTGAGACCTGAAGATGCCTCAGAGAAGCATTGCTTCTGAGGGGGAATCAGATATATAGAGATGGGGTAAACTTCCCTTGGAAGTGTGGCAGTGAAGGAAAAGGAAATTGAAGATCTGGCAGGAATAAAAAGAGAAACATGAAATAAAAATCTTTGCTCACCCCATGCAAATTATGCTCACCCCAAACTCCATAACCATAAAAAAAAGTAGAGGGGAGAACTGAAAAACCAAAAAGTCAAAAAATGTACACCATAACACAGCACTCTAAATTGAATGAATTATTAAATAAGCATTTGATGATTTTGTTTAAAAAAAAAAACTTTTGAGAAATACAATGAATAGTAATGGACAAGAAAATTAGAAATATGTCAACTGAATTCAATCAAAAAGAAAAAATTAAAAAGCAAAATCAGAAATAGTGAATTATGAAATACCCAAGAGGAAACAGAGTAAAATGACTCAGTGGTGAAAAGCTGGAAGCATGTCCTCTAAGATCAGGAACAAAACAAGGGTGTCCACTCTCACCTCTTTCTTTTGGCCATGCCAGGCAGCTTGCGGAATCTTGATTCCCTGTCCAGGGATTTGAACCTGGCAGTGAAAATGCTGAATCCTAACCGCTGGACCTCCATGGAATTCCCATACTCTTGCCACTTCTATTCAACATAGTTTTGAACGTCCTAGCCACGACAGTCAAACAAGTAAATAAAAGGAGTCAGAACTGGAAAAGAAGTAGTAAAACTGTCACTCTTTGCAGATGATATGATACTACATAAAGAAAAAAATCCTAAAGATGCTACCAGAAAACCACTAGAGCTCATCGGTGAATTTGGTAAGGTTGCAGGTTACAAAGTTAATACACAGAAGTCTCTTGAATTTCTACATATAACAACAAAAGATCAGAAAGAAAAATTAACGAAACAATTCCATTTATCATCATATGAGAATACTAAGTACCTAGAAATAAGCCTGTTTAATGAGGCAAAGGATTTGTACTCTGAAAAGAGCAAGATGCTGATGAAAGGAAGCAAAGATGACACAAACAGATGGAAAGATATACCATGTTCTTGAACTGGAAGAATCAATATTGTCAAAATGACTGTTCTACCCAAGGTAATCTACAGATTCAATGCAGTCCCAATGGCATTTGCCACAGAACTAGAACAAAAAAGTTTTATATTTGTATGGGCATACACAGGACCTCGAATAGCCAGAGCAATCTGGGGAAGAAAACCAGATGGAGGAGTCAGGCTCCCTTACCTCGGAATATACTGCAAAGCTACAAAAACAGAAATATAGATCAGTGGAACAGGATAGAAAGCCTAGAAATAATGCCACACAGCTATGGTCAGTTAATCAACGACAAAGGAGGTAAGACTACACAATGAAGGAAAGACAGTCTCTTCAATAATCAGTGCTGAGGAAACTGAACAGCTACATGTGAAAGAATGAAATTAGAACATTCTCTTAACACCATACACAAAAATAAACTTCAGATGGATCGAAGACCTAAATGTAAGGCCAGGCACTATAAAATTCTTATAGGAAAATATAGAAAGAACACTCTTTGACATAACTTGCAGGCAGTATCTTTTTCAGTCCATCTCCTATTACTGAAAATTTTAAAAACTAAATGAAACCTCATTAAACTTTTTTGCATAGCAAAGAAACCCATAAACAAAAAGACAGCCCATAGAATGGGAGAAAATAATTTGCAAAGGAAGTCACCAATAAGATTAACATCAAAAATACACAGTTTATGTAGCTCCATGTCAAAATAAAACAACCCAATCAAAAAAAAAAGGCAGAAGATCTAAACAGACATTTCTCCAAAGAAGACATGTAGATGGTGAAGAGGCACATGAAAAGATGTTCAACATCACTAATTATTAGAGAAATGCAAATCACAACTGCAATGAGGTATTACTTGACACCTGTCAGAATGGCTATCATCAAAAACTCTACAAACAATAAATGCTGAAGAGACTAGAGAAAAGGGAACCCTTCTATACTGTTGGTGGGAATGTGAATTGGTACAACCACTATGGAGAACAGTATAGAGGTGCTTAAAGAACTAAAAATAGAACTTCAATGTGATCCAGCAGTTCCACTCTGGCATGTATCTAGAGAAGACCATAATCCAAAAAGATACATGCACCCCACTGTTCAGTGCAGCACTATATGTAATAGCTAAGACATGGAAGCAACTTAAATGTCCATCAACAGAAGAATGAATGAAGAAGTGGTGCATATATAAAATGGAGTATTACTCAGACATAAAAAATAACGAAATAATGCCATTTGCAGCAACATGGGTGGACCCAGAGATTATCATACTCTGAATTACTTCAAAGAAATACAAATATCATATCACTTATATGTGGAATCTAATATTTTTTTAAAAGATAGAATGAACTTATTTACGTAATGGAAACAGACTTACAGATATCAAAAACAAACTTATGGTTACCAAAGGGGAAATGTGGGAGGCAGGGCAGAATAAATCAGGAGCTTTGGATTAACATATACAAACCATATAAGACAACCACAAGGACCTCCTTTAGCACAGAGAACTCTGTTTAATATTTTGTGATAACCTACATGAGACAAGAATCTGAAAAAGAATGAGCATGGGTATAACTGAATCACTTTGCTGCACACCTGAAACTAATAACAACATTGTAAATAAACTATACTCCAGTAGAATTTTTTAAAAAGAATGGAAAGGAGGAACAAGAAAAAAAATGTCAGAGGAAGTAGTTGAAATGAAAGATAGTCATAGTTATTCTAACAGCTATATAACTGGAGCCTCTAAAGAGTCAATCAAAACAGTGTAACTTAAGTATTACAAGGGTTATATTTAAAAGTATTACCAAGAGAAATCTTGGGCATAAAAGATGGCTGGAGAGGCACTTCCAGCATGACAGCGTGAGGAGCTCTCCATACCCACTCCCCAGTGAAACTGGAAAATCTAGAGTAGCAGTCATTTAAAGTCTCTGGAAATGGTCTGAAAGGCATACAGAAAATGAAAATACATTTATTCAAGAAAATTTAAACCACGATTTGTCAAGAACAACGAGAATCTGTGTTTTTTAAAACAAGACACACTCATTTTCTCCCACCTCCCAGTTCAGCCTGACAGAAACTCTGTCCCATACTGGTGTAGCCAAGAACACAGGGTGACCCACAATCAGGAGAAATCTGAGCTTCTCCCTCAGGAGTGTAGGATTTGAACCTCACATTTAGCTCCCCAATTTTAACACTGACACCTGAGAGAGGAGTCTTCAAAACATCTAACTTTGAAAACCAATAGTTTCACATCCGTGAGTCTCATATAGGATAAATAGGAAACTAAACCTATATAAAATAGGATAGTGAAATAATTTTTAAAGGGTTCTTGCATACTTGTGTTCCTGTACTCCTGGATCCAGTGCAAAGGCAGCTGAATAGAAAGCACCCAGTCTTGCTGTGAAAGAGGGCCTATCTGTGAAAGATTTGCTTGTCTTCCTTGCTGTAGCCAGAGGGGCAGGGTTCTAATAAAACACACATCTAAGGGCACTGTAATCCTCTCCAGAGACCTTGGAGGGTGGTCACCAGTGTCTCTGAGAAGGGAGCTTATATACTTGTCTGGCACTCTGACTTTATGGCTGTTACCTAGAGAATACATCCCTTGGGAGTCTGGCTCTTGTAACCAGAGGTTTGTGTTCAGGGGTGGGGGTGGGGACAATGGGATGGTAGCAACCAAAGAAGAAACAATTCTTAGCTAACCATTGCTCTAGGGCTCAGTGTGGAGGGAACAGGCAGAAAAGCCCATCTCCAAGTCTTCTCCTAAAAGAAGAGAAGTATATTTGCATAATTTAAAAGCTGCTGTCTGAGGGTGTGACTTCCAGTTGGCCTGAATCAAGGTGTTGACATCCTCTCTATTGGCACATCTGTCCTCAACTACTGGGAGCCACTAAGAATAGAATAGGTAGGCTGCTTGGACAATCACAGAAGGTGAGACAACCAAGAACTAGAGTATGGTTGAATGGTTCATCTCCTACATGAGGACACTCCTTCAAGACTGAGAGAGGTAGGTGTTTTATCTAATGCATAAAAATGAACACAGTCAAGGAAAATGAAGAGACAGGAATATATTCCAAATGACAGAACAAAATAAAACCTTAGAAAAAGACCTAAATGAACTGGAGAGGAGTGATTTACCTGGTGGTAAAAAGTTCAAAACAGTAGTCCTAGAGATACTCACTGAGCTCAGGAGAACAATACATGAGAAGTTTAACAGAGATAGAAGATATAAGAAAGAACTCATAGTGCTGGAGAACTCAATAACCAAACTGAAAACATAGGAGTGTAACAGTTTAGATAAAGCAGTAGAAAAGGTCAGTGAACTTGAAGATGGAGCCATACAATTTTCCAATCAAGGCAGCAAACAGAAAAAATGAAAGAGTGAAGATAACTTAAGGGAACTATCCCTGGAGATTCCCATAGACAGCCCTAGCAGGCTGCAGTTTATGCGGTTGCAAAGAGTCAGACACAGCTGAGCAACTAACACTACTGCTTCTACTAAGGGAATTATGGGAAATATCAAGAGGCCTTACATTTGCATTACAGGGGTCCCAGAAGGAGAAGAGAAAAGGGAAAGGGCAGAAAACTTATTTGAAGAAACAGTGGCTAAAAACTGCCCCAACCTGGGGAAGGAAACAGTTCCAAAGAAGATGAACTTAACGTCAAGAAGATGACTCATGTCAAGACACATAATTAAAGTGTTGAAATCCAAAGACATGGAGAGAATTTTAAAAGCATCAAGTGCAAAACATGTTATGTACAAGGGAATTCCCATAAGATCATCAGCTTATTTTTCAGAAGCACCTTTGCACACCAGAAGGGAGTGACATGCTATATTCAGAGTGCTGAAATTTTAAAACTGCCAAACAAGAAGACTATATCTGACAAAGTATCTCCTTCAGAATTGAAGGAGAGATACAGATAAGCAAAAGCTCAAGGAGTCCATCACCTCTAGACTGGCCTTACAAAGAAATGTTAAAGGGACTTCTTTAGGCTGAAAAGAAAAGGTGCTAATTAGTACTGGGAAACAATAAATATCCTTGGTAAATACAAATATATAGTAAAATTTAGAATAATCTAATGTTGTAAGGTTTGTGAGTTAACTACTTCTAAAGCTAAAATAAATTTTAAGACAGAAGTATTAACAATAATTGTAACTACAGTAATTAAGGGATACAGAAGATAAAATGATGTAAATTGTGACCTCAGAAATAAAATATGGAGTAGTAAAAATGTATAGCCTTAGAATGTGTTCCAAATTAAGTTGTTATTAACTTAAAACAATATTATTTTATGTCTCATAGTAACCATAAAGCAAAAATCTATAGTGGATGCACAAATGATCGAGAATAAGGAATCTAAGCCCACCACTACTGAAAATCACAAAGGAATAAAGCAAGAGGGAGGTGGGAGTGGGGTTCAGAATGGGGAACATGTATACACCTGTGGCAGATTCATGTTGATGTATGGCAAAACCAATACAATATTGTAAAGTAATTAGCCTCCAATTAAAATAAATAAATTTAAATTTTAAAAAAAGGAATGAAGCAAGAGAGAAAGAAAGGAACAAAAGAATTCTAAAACAGCCACAAAGCAACCAAATGGCAGTAAGAACATAGCTATCAGTAATTAAAAGATAATCCATGCAGCAGAAATAAAAAGAAAGCTGAGTTAGCTGTATTTCATATCAGACAAAACAGACTTTAAGACAGTCTTTGATAAAAGACAGGGTCATTACATAATGATGAAGGGGTCAGTCCAACGACAGGATGTAACATATGTAAATATTTATGGATCCAACATAGGAACACCTAAATGTATAAAAAAATATTAACAGACCTAAGTGAGAAATAGCAGTAATTAATAGTAGATGACTTTCATCAATGGGTGGTCGTCCAGACAGAAAATTAATAAGGAAACATTGGCCGTAAGTCCATTTGGTCTAATATAGTTTATAATAGACATATAAAACATTCCAAATTCCATGGACTGTGCAGTCCATGGGTCACAAAGAGTCGGACACAACTGAGCGACTTTCACACACACACACCATTCAAAAGCAATAAAATACACACTTCTCTCATTTTCCCATGGAATATTCTCCACAATAGATCATATGTTAGGCTGCAAAACAAGTTTTATTACATTGAAGAAGATTGAAATCACGTCAAAACAAGTTTTATTACATTTAAGAAGATTGAAATCACGTCAGGGAAACTCTTTCAATCATAGTGTTATGAAACTAGAAATAAATTATTTGAATTTTTCCAGTTATTTTCTTATATGTGGAAATTAAATGACGTGCTGCTGAATAACCTGTGGGTCAAAGAAGAAATCAAAAGAGAAATTTAAAAATACCTTGAAATAAATGGAAATACAACACACCAGAACTTATGGGATGCATTAAAAAGTAACTCTTTTAAGAGAGGAATTCAATAAACAACCTATCTTTACACCTCAGGGGATTAGGAAAAATAAAAGACCAACTGAAGCCCAAAGGTAGAAGGAAGGAAATAAGTTAGAAGTCAGGAAAGAAAGAAATGGAAGGACTAAAAAGATAACAAAAAAGATCAGTAAAATTAAGTTGGTCTTTTGAAAAGACAAAATTGACAAAGCTTTAGCTAGATTCACCAAGAAAAAGAGGACACAAATCAGAAATGAAAGCGAATAGGTACAACTGATACCACAGAAATACAAGAAATCATGAGAGACTGCTATAAATAATTATTATATGTCAGTAAGTTGGACAAGCTAAAAGAAATGGATGAACTGCTAGAAACATATGACTTAGTGAGACTGAGTCAAAGAAACAGAAAGACTGAACAGAGACACTACTAGTAAGGAGATTGAATCAGTAATCATAAACCCCCCAACAAACAGAAGTCTAGATGACTTCAGTAGTGAATTCCTACCTAATATTAAAAAAAAAATAATAATGCTAATCCTCAATCTCTTCCAAAAAATTAGAAGAGAAGGGAACACGTCTAAAGTCATTTTATGAGGCCAGCGTTACCTCAATACCAAAACCAAAGATGCCACAAAAGAAAATTATAGGCCAGTATCCCCAATGAACATAGATGTAAAATTCCTGGACAAAATATTGGCAAACGAAATTCAGCAATACACTAAAAGGATAATGCATTATGATCAAGTGAAATTTATCCTAGGGATGCAAAAATGATTTGACATCTGTAAATCAATCAGTGAGATATACCACGCTGGCAAAAGGAAGGATAAAAATTATCTTATCATCTCAATACATGCAATAGAGGCAATAACAAGAAAAATATTTGTCAAAATTTAACATACATCAGTGACTAAAACTCCCAATATGACGGTTATAGAAGAAATGTATTTCAGTGTGTTAAAGGCCATCGATGACAAGCCCATAGTTAGCATCAGACTTAATAGTAATGAAAACTTCTAAGTTCAGGAATAAGACAAGGATGCCCATACTATCCATTTTTATTCAACATTATATTGGAAGTTCTAGCCAGAGCAATTAGGCAAAATTAGCATCCAGAATGGAAAAAAGTAAAACCATCACTATTTGCAAATATCATATTACGTATAGAAAACTCTTAAGACTCCCACAAAAATTGTTAGGATACGTGAATTCAGTGGGGTTGCACAATACAGAATTAATACACAAAAATCTGTTGCATTGCTCTGTGCTAATAACAAACTAATCAGAAAGAGAAACTAAGAATATAACCCCATTTACAATTCCATCAAAGAGTAAAGTAGGAATAAATTTAACCAAGAAGGTGAAATACCAAAAATTATACAATATTGATGAAAGAAGTTGAAGAAGACAAATAAGTGTAAGGATATTTTATGCTGTGGATTGAAAGCATGGTTTTCAATTTGAAATTGTTTCAAAAACAATTTCATAGTTTTCATAGCTGGCATTTTTTGACAGAAATATAACAAACAGTCCTAAAGTTTGTATGAAACTGCAAAGGCTCAGAATAGCCAAAGCAATCTTGAGAAAGAAGAACAAAGCTACAGGTATAATATTCCCTGATTTTAGGCTATACTATAGAACTAGAATAATCAGAACAGTATGGCATTGGCATATAAACAGACAAATAGATCAATACAACAGAATACAGCCCAGAAATAAACCCACACATATATGGTCAATTAATTTATGACAGAAGAACCAAGAGTATACAGTAAAGAAGGGATAGTCTTTTCAATAAAAAGTATTGTGAAAACTGGACTACTATCTACACCATATACAAAAACTAAGTCAAAATGGAATAAAGACTTGAACATAAGGCCTGAAACCTTAAAGGTCCTGGAATGAAAAGTAGGTGGCAAGCTCCTAGACATTAGTCTTGGTGATGATTTTTTGGATTTGGTACCAAAAGCAAAGGAAACAAAAGCAAAAATAAGTTGTACTACCTCAGACTGAAAATCTTCAGCACAAGAAAGGAAACCATCCACAAAATAAATAGGCAGCCTCTGGAATGGGAGAAAAATATTTGCAAATCATATTATCTGACAAAGGGTCAATATTCAAAATATATGAAGAACTCACAGAACTCAATAACAAAATAACAGTTCAATTAAGAAATGGGCTCAGAACATAAATGGACATTTTCCCAAAGAGATGTACAGATGGCCAACAGGTACACGAAAATGTATTCAACAGCACTAATCATCTGGGAGATGCAAATCAAAAGCCATGAGATACCACATCACACCTGTTACAAGGGCTGCAGTCGAAAAACAGAGATAATAAGTGTTGGGAGGATGTAGAGAATAAGGAACCCTGGTGCACTGTGGATAGGAATGTACATTGACACATACATGGTGGAAAACCATACAGATTAAAGATGGCACTACCATATGATCCAGCAATTTTACTTCTGGATATTTATTGGAAGAAATCAAACATACTAACTTGAAAAGATAGCTGCATCCCATGATTATTGCAATGTTATTTACAATAACCAAGAGATGGAAACAACTTGTGTCCATTGGTAGATGAATGGATAAAGAAAACGGTAAATATAGACAGTGGCATATATTATTCAGATATAAAAAAGGATATTCTGTAATTTGTATCACCTGGATAGACTTCGAGGGCATCATGCTAAGTATAAACTAAGATAGAAGAGAATTCCATGTGATCTCACTTACATGTGCAGTCCCCCCAAATAAAACAACGCAAACCCAAAAGAACCTGAACTGAAAATAGAGAATGGATGGTGGTTGTTAGAGGCTAGGATTTGGGGATGGGCAAAATGGGTGAGGTTGGTAAGAAGGCACAAACTTCCAGTCATAACATAAATAAGTTATGAGGATGTAATGTATAGCATGGTGACTGTAGTTAATAATATTCTACTGTATGTTTGAAAGTTTCTGAGAATAGATGTTAAAAATTCTGGTCTTAAGAAAAAAATCTATAACTACATGCGGTTATAGATGTTAACTTAGATCTACTGTGTCATCATTCTGTGAGTATACATATATGGAATCATTTTGTTGAACACCTAAAACTGTTATGCCTAATGTTATTTGCCTCTTATATCTCAATTTAACAAAGAAATAATACAGCTTTATTGGGTGATTGTAAATATTAAATTAAATGCCAGTACAGTATTGCTGCTGCCTTTTACTTCTGTAGTTCCTTTTGGGACATCTACACTCTCACCTTTTGCATTACAGAGATCTGTATCAGACCTCTGATTTTTCCAGTGTCTCACAGAGCCACATTCTCTTTTTCTGACCACCTAATTTTTACTTCCTCCTGCTCTACAGTGGTATAGTCATTTTTAACATTGTTAAACTGTCTCTTCTCATTTTGAGCTCGTATGTGTTTTGTTCTTAGCTATCCCATTTTCTTATCCCCAAAGTTACAAGCTTCTTATAGAGTGTCTTTCATATTGTGGGCCCATAAAGTATATGTAGACTTGATAGGATTTCCTGAAAAGGCAAACCATTAATGAGAACAGATTTTGGATCAAAGAAAACCCAATTTTAGAATCTTTAAAGTGAATAAGTGCAAAGTAAATTAAGCAAGGCAAAAGTGTAAGCAGGAAAAATAAAACAGAGTGTGTCTGCAAATGGAGTATTAAGGTTGGACTTTGCAGGATAAAATGAAAAAAAAGAAAAAGAATGGATGTGTCTTACTGGTGAGCTCCATCCTGCTTCAGACTTTGCTAGACTTAGCTTGTTGACAATTGCCATGACCTTAGAGTATATTTAATGTTGCTATTTATAATCATTTCTAAATAAATGTTTGCTTACCAGAGTTTGGAATATAATCATGTGGTTCTTTTAGTTCATTTACAAATGACTAAAAGGAAGTGAAAATATCTGTAGTATCCATTTGGAGAAGGGATGAAAATTTAGAATTTGGAAATTTTTTCTTAAAGTATGTAAGTAACAGACGTTATGTAAGAAATCATTAAGAGTGTTTAGATTCCAGTTCAAGTAGCGAAGAGTTTTGGTAAGCTAAGTAAACAGTTTAGAGTCTCCTAAGTTATGTGAAATTAGATTTCAAAGAAAAATGTCAGATAGTTAGATTTCAACTGTCTGTAATGGTGATTTAGACCTATATTTTCACTTTTAGATAACTTCATAACTACTTAGTAACAGTGAGGGAAATACTAAACCCAAAGGTGTCATAAAAAGTCCATTTGCCTGGTGTTTTTGTACCGAGAAGTTCATGTGCCATTTGGCCCACCTAGCTCACGGCTCATTGGATTTTTCTGGATTGCTTACTAATCACACTTGACTGGCAAAGAGAGTTTGGGGCTTTTAGAAAGCACAAAAAGAGGAGTAACATTAAAGAGATAGTGATTTTAAAAGTGTCCAGGTCATGGATTCAACTAAAAATCTACCTCACATACCTCATGGTTTCAACGTAGATTGTCATAGAATCCTGCTGTTGTCAAACTGCAACATAAGAATTGTGGCAAAAACTCGGAACCACCACAAATTGTGAAGTTTATCTAGATTGTTCAGGATGAGACCAAGAAGAAGTGAGAAGTAAGCACATGACTTCTGATGAATGCTTTTATCCATTCTCAGTGTGTTCAAGCCATGCGAAGTCTAAATGAAGCCTCAGAGGCTCCTGTGGGTCCTGCTTTAGCAAGACATTTGAAACTGGGTCAGACACCACTTCTCCTAAGTCTGACCTCCCTGAATATAACCTGTCTGACAAAATATTAAGCATTTTTTGGTCAAATCTGATTTACAGAAATAACTGGAATTTTTAAAAATTGCCCTTGGTGTTGTATATGCATTCTCCTTTTTTCAAAGATCATGAATAGAAACTACTTGGTTAAAAGCTGTTGTCCACCTTGCTCAATACACTGGAGAAACAGTGATTATAGTGCGCACTGCTGTTACACATGAACACGCAACAAAGCAGGGATCATACATGAGTTGGGAAGGTAATCCATCTTATGGTGTCAAGTTTTCAGTTTTCACTGTATTTCATTAACTATTTATGTTAGGTATAAAGTCACTTAAAGATGTTTCTCACACAGTTTTAAGAGTCACTAAATTTACTGAACTCACCTAAATTTTATTATCTGTTGTATATTAACACCTAGGGCTTCCCAGGTGATGCTAGTGGTGAAGAACCTCCCTGCCAGTGTAGGAGATTTGAAAGAGATGTGGGTTCGATCCCTGGTAAAATCCCCTGAAGGAGGAAATGGCAGCTCACTCCAATATTCTTGCCTGGAGAATCCCATGGACAGAGGAGCCTGTGGGCTACAGTCCATAGGGTCACAAAGAATTGGATACAACTGAAACGACTTAGCATGCATGTATATTAAGTACAAAGAATGGATAATTTTCTATTTGAAATATTGATTTTATAATACTGGGCACCAAACTTAACTCCAGGGAGAAGGGAAACTCTCCACTTCCTACCCAGCTTCCTCCTGATTAAAATGGACATTCACAAAGACTAGAACCATCTTTAAGCCATAAATATTTTTGATATCATCCAATTTGGTGGACGCCCCTAAGATGGGGATATTATATTGTCCTCCTGGAGGAGGAAATGGCAACCTACTCCAGTGTTCTTGTCTGAAAAATCCCATGAACAGAGGGGCCTGGCAGGCTATAGTCCATGGAGTCACAGAGAATCGGACACAACCATGTGAATGAGCACACATATCATTTTTACTAAAGGTGGTTTTTTTTTAGCACACTTTCAATGTGATAAGCAGGTTATATATCATGCATCTCATACTTATATAAATTCAGTAGTTTTACATGAATTGACATTTCAATTTACATGAATTGGTCTCTATCAACTGACCAACTCCCTGTCATTCATGTTTTGGCTGAAATGTCTCAGCCTTTTATGTCATCCACAGCACTAATAAGCTCCCACCCCTCAGTACCAGGTTAATATCTGAAGTTTTCAATAACCCTCCATTTTCTTTTTGCTGCTATCAATTGAAAGTGTCACTTTTTATAAACTTCAAGATTAATTCAACTCATCTTAAAAACTCATTGATTGCCTCTGACCCCTTCACTGTTTCACTTCGTTATGTTTCCCAGGATCAAAGAGAATACACAGCTTGCTGGGCACATTAACATAAGTTTCAGAGGCAACTATTAGAGCAAATGAAACATTTTTATGCAATTCTTTCTCAAAATTTCCTCCCAATTATGAAAAACAACACACCTGAATCCTTTTTTCAAATTATAGAAAGACATAAACATAGAATTACCCACCAGGACCGCTGTTCTTGGTATAGTGTGGACCCTTTCTAAATTTAACATTTCATGCCTTTCTTCTGTTTTACAACTCAAGAGAAAAGGTGAATACATTCCTAGATTGAAGACTCTCCACGAGAGTCAATAACAGCCCACTCCTGCCAGTTTCTTTGGTACACCTGAGACATGAGTTTTACTACCTTCGTTAAGTGAGCCTAGTCCCCCTGAGTAACAGCTGCTGAGGATCTCTACAGCAAATATATTTGAAGCTCCCTCTGTGACCCTTTTTTCAAAGGGCACTTCTAGTCAAGGATTCCTAAACATTTAATGACTAAACGGTAGATTGATTATCTTATTGCTTCCTACTGTATCTAAATCATGGAAGGTCTCATAGCAGCTTTCTTTCCTGTGTTGTTGCATCTATTACAAAATATCTAAGGCCAGAGAAGATGTTTCACTGTTTTTAACAATGTATTTCTATGATAAGCACATCCCATGAAAGCACATGAAAATACACCATATTGCCTTTCTCAGCCTTCTATCAGCCAGTTCCACCAAAGGCATGTAATAGGGAGACTTCTTGTTAGGAGGCCCTGGGAAGGATTTTCTTCCTTAATAAAATAGGTTCATGAAGGGACAATGCCATTCCTTTCCTACTTTGGGACATTATTGTGAGAACACATCATACTTGGAGCTGCTGCAACCATCTTGCATACAAGAGGATGGCCAAATAGAAATGTGAGACTGGTTTCTGAACCGGCCTTGGGGCCAGACTTCACTTTATGTGAGACATGTACACCTAGGGTGTAACACTTCTGTTGGTATTCTGTTATTTAACATAGCCCGGAGCATCCTGATACAACTTCTTTCCCACATTTCACCAATGTATACAGAAAAGTATCCAACAATTGATTTACTCATTCAGTAAATTTTATTAAGTGGTTATAATGAGTTAAAATTTATATGAAAACTGTCAGAAGAAATAGGTATATTAAAATATTTTACTTCTATGGCTGGATATCATATACAACTGTATTTTCAGATGCATAACACAGACCATTTTCATCTTAGCTGTTCTACTACTATTTGAAAAATAAGTTTTTGTAGTTTCAGTTGCCAGACTTCCTTGGCTGAGACTGAGTTTTGATGTGGTGTTTTTTTGTTTTCTGTTTTTTTTTGTTGTTTTTTTGTTTTTTGTTTTTTTCTGTCAAAGAGGCAGGGAAACCCACTGGGAACAAAGGTTCAATAAATTTAGTAAGTCATCTGCCAGGCAGTATACCAGGATTATACTTTTTTATAGAATAACATTGAGAACTAAGTAATTTTTTTAGGGTTGCCTTGAGATGCGTGCGTGCGTGTGTGTGTATTTGTGGCCCGTGGGTTGCAGCCCACCAGGCTTCTCTGTCAGTGATATTATCCGGACAAGGATACTGGAGTGGGGTGCCATTTCTTACTCCAGGGGATCTTCATAGCCCAGGAATAGAACACCATGCAGGTCACTTGAGTCTCCTGCATTGGCAGGCAGATTCTTAACCACTCACACCACCTGGGAAGTTAAATGAAACTCTTGTTTGGCTGTGTTCACTGACTTCTTAATAAAGCTCAAGCTCTGAGCTTAGCCAGGTCTCCCACATTGCAGGCAGATTCTTTACCAGCTGAGCCACAAGGGAAGCCCTTACTACAGTTCAGTTCAGTCGCTCAGTCGTGTCCGACTCTTTGCGACCCCATGAATCACAGCATGCCAGGCCTCCCTGTCCATCACCAACTCCCGGAGTCCATCCAAACCCATGTCCATTGAGTCAGTGATGCCATCCAGCCATCTCATCCTCTGTCATCCCCTTCTCCTCCTGCCCTCAATCCCTCCCAGCATCAGGGTCTTTTCCAATGAGTCAACTCTTCGCAAGAGATGGCCAAAGTATTGAAGTTTCAGCTTCAGCATGTTCCAGTGAACACCCAGGACTGATCTCCTTTAGGATGGACTGGTTGGATCTCCTTGCAATCCAAGGGACTCTCAAGAGTCTTCTCCAACACCACAGTTCAAAAACATCAATTCTTCGGCGCTCAGCTTTCTTATATAGTCCAGCTCTCACATCCATACATTACTGGAAAAACCATAGCCTTGACTAGACGGACCTTTGTTGGCAAAGTAATGTCTCTGCTTTTGAATATGCTATCTAGGTTGGTCATAACTTTCCTTCCAAGGAGTAAGCGTCTTTTAATTTCATGGCTGAAATCACCATCTGCAGTGATTTTGGAGCCCCCCAAAATAAAGTCTAACATTGTTTCCACTGTTTCCCCCATCTATTTCCCATGAAGTGATGGGACCAGATGCCATGATCTTTGTTTTCTGAATGTTGAGCTTTAAGCCAACTTTTTCACTGTCCTCCTTCACTTCCATTGAGAGGCTTTTTAGTTCCTCTTCACTTTCTGCCATAAGGGTGGTGTCATATGCATATCTGAGGTTATTGAGATTTCTCCCTGCAATCTTGATTCCAGTTTGTGCTGCTTCCAGCCCAGTGTTTCTCATGATGTACTCTGCATAGAAGTTAAATAAGCAGGGTGACACACTCCTTTTCCTATTTGGAACCAGTCTGTTGTTCCATGTCCAGTTGTAACTTGCTTCCTGACCTGCATACAGGTTTCTCAAGAGACAGGTCAGATGGTCTGGTATTCCCATCTCTTTCAGAATTTTCCACAGTTTGCTGTGATCCACACAGTCAAAGGCTTTGGCGTAGTCAATAAAGCAGAAACAGTTACTATAGTTGGTCACCTAAACTGGCTTGCCCATTAATGGGCACCTTCTCTAACACCTGAGTCACCTGCATTGCTTCAGAATGCGAGGTTTCCCACAGGCAAGGTATGAAGCATATTTTAACTCTAGGCCTTTCCACGCCCTTAGTTCTACTGAAAATGAGGATTTTTTTTTTTTTTGCCTAAATTAATAAGCAGTTCTAAAATGCATGGTATTTTAACAGGACAATTTTAGGAGAAAGCAGTAAGTTTGGGGGAGGAGCTTTGCAGTTCTTTGTCTGCTTTGCACTTAGTAGAGAAGCACAAATAAAGTTAATCTTACGATGACCAATTTGAGCCAACTTTGAAAAGGGTGTTTTACAATAATAGTAAAAAGATAGGAGAGACGCACTCAGTGTGCTTTATATATAGTTTGTTTGTCAACCTTAATTTCACTAGATAATGGGATTCCAGTGCCTTGACTGGTCCTTTCAGTTGTGACTAAGTAAGGATCTGTAAACTGTAGTGGTAGTTTTAAAGAGAAAGGTAATACTGGGGATCAAGTGAATTAGCTGTTGTTCACATATGTCTTTGTTAGGGGGGTTTACAAAAGCCGACGTGGCTTTTTATTTCCTTGTTTTTTTATTTTTCTAAATCTTACGGCAAATACTCAAGTCTGATGTTTCTGAGAGTTATGCCATTGTGTAATGACTACCAGGCAGGGACCTATCATGTGACCAAGATTCAACATGTCCTTCCACAATAAAAGGCCCAAACTGTATCTTTTTTTTTTTTTTTTTACGACATCTGTACACAGTTTAATCACGAACAAGAGCAAGGATTCGAGTTAAATAAATTAAACCACACTGTCCTGTTACAAGAAAATGAAACGAAAGCTGGGGGCGGGGATAGGTCCTCCCCAATCCCAAGTCCTTGCATTCACACCGCAATATTTCAGGTACAAGAACAAAACAAGTCCCCAGTGCAGTACAAAACCGCTTCCCATTGTTTCTTATGGCAGTCACTGAATTACCAATTGTCCGAAAGCTAAGAAAATTTCGTGGAAAAGGGCGTACCCTTTGGCTCCATGCGTGTCCTGTAGCTGAGGAGGCAAGTTCTTAAGAACCGACGACTGGCTGATACACTCTTGGGGAGATGCGCCTTCACAGACTCTCAGGCTTGTGTCTCAGCTTCCCCATGCAGTCCTGGCGAGGGGAGTCCGCTAGGCGTCCAAATCGAAGTCGTCACGCTCCTCATTGTACTCCAGCACGTGCCGCTTGATCTTGGACGAGTCAACCCAGGTGACAAAGTCCTCCATGCTTCGCGTGACAAGGAAGGCGGGGTCGGTGACCTCGTCGGGGCCCACGCGCACGTGGCCCTGCTCCACGAATGCCACGGCGGCCTGGAGGTGCTGCGCCATGCGCAGCTTAAGCAGCACAGTGGGCGGGCGGCGGCGGCAAAAGGACGAGGCCGTGACGAAATCGCAGAGCTCCAGCGATCCCCGCGTGGGCACTAGGCCGAGAGCATACAGCTTATCCAGCAGCGCGGCCGAGGAGCGCACGCGAAACGGGTCGCGCTCCGGCAGATCGCGCAGACGCCGGGCCAACTCGCGCACAGCACGGCTCAGCTGGTTGTAGCGCGTATAGTCCTCGCGCCGCTGCAGCCGATAACGCCGCAACACGCGTAGCTCATGCAGGTTGTGATCTGTGACCTCCCAGTTCAGGAAGTCCACCTGCTTGAGCAGCTTCTGCTCGTGAAACTTAAGCTTCCGCACCATGATGGCGGCTCAAACGTTGCCGGACCGGAGGTTCAGCGCGCATTCCGGCTGCAGCGCGACTTCCCCCAAACTGTATCTTAGTATTGTTGGTACTGATAATCTTCTACTATTAAAATCAGTTAAATGAATCCCAACTAAGAACACTTAGGTATTTAATTTTACACTGCAAAATAGCTGTTATTCATGTATTTAATTAAACAGAAGTTTGCATTAATGTTACATATTCTTAAATGCCTTTTTATGCAGAATAATTTTAGACTTATTGAACGTTTGCAAAGAAAATAGAGAAAAATTTCCTATTTTTACCCATTTTCCCCTGATGTTAACCTCCTACACAACTGTGTGACATTTGTCAAAACAAAGAGATTAACATGGGTATAATACTACTGATATTAACTAAAGCACAAACTTTATTCAGATTTCACCAGTGTTTTCCCAGTGTCCTTTTTTTTTGTTCTGGGATCCAATAGAGGATCTTGGTTTTTTGTTTTTAAATTTATTTATTTTTTTAATTGAAGGGTAATTCCTTTACAGAAGCAATTGTTGCTTCTGTTGTTTTTTATTTTCTGTCTAACCTCAACAATTGTTGAGGTTAACCAAAACAATTGTTGTGTTCTGTCTAACCTCAACATGAATCAGCCATAGGATCCTGTAATTTTTTTTTTCATCACCATATTCCCTTAGTCTTCCTCCATTCTGTGGCATTCCTTTATTTTAGTGCTTTTGAAGAGAACTGGTTGGATATTCTGTAGACTGTCTCTTGTTTTGAATTTGTTTTGCATTTGCTTTCTCATGACATTTTCTCAGGATTAGTTGAGAGTTATGGGTTTTGGGGGAAAAGCCTCACAAATGTGAACAAATGTGAGCCTCACAGTGATATTAATTATAATCATTTGATTAAGGTGGTGTCTGCCAGGATTCTGCACCACAAAATTAATGTTTTCTCCTCTATTTTATTCAGTAAGAGCAGTCTACATACAAGTGCTGGTTGTGGATAGCGGAATTAAACTTCACCTCCTAGAGTGGGGAGTATCCTTTGTAATTGTGTGAAGGAGATTTGTCCCTTCTCCTCCGTTGTTTAATTATCCAGTATGAACTTATCAATATTTTATTCTTTGGGTTATAATCTAATAGCACTGTTATTCATTTTGTAAATTCTGAGAAATAGAACTTACTTGTCCTGGATTTATTTGTGTAACCATTGTTATGCATAGCCACAGTCAGTAAATATAGTATTTGCTCATGATTGTTGTGATATGAGTTGATGTAAAATTTGCATCTGTTCATATTATCACTCATTCTTGTTTAAGAGAGGCCTGTGGGTAACATTTCCTTGGTGCATCCACACCCTGTATTCAGGATTAAAAATTGGTGGGAGAGAACAGTTTGTCGTCTCTTGCACATTGCTTTTTTGTTTCTGGCATTGCATTCATGGTCTCATGATTCAGTACAGTAGATACTGTAATGAATTAATGAAAACTTGGACAATAGTGATAAATTAGTCTATCTTTGAAGTTCAGTTTTTAGCACATTAGGTGAGTAGTATAGATATTTCTGTGGTTCTCATAACTATAAATTTAGCCTTGAACACCACTGGTTTGAACTGCATGTGGATTTAATCCACGTAAGGTATTTTTTTTCCTAATAAATATGTACTGTAGTACTATACAATGTGTGGTTGTTTGAATCCATGGATGTGTAACTGTGGATATGGAGGGAATAACAGTAATGTTATAAGTGGATTTTCGACTGTGCTTGAGGGCAGGAACCCCTAACCCCCAGGCTGATCAAGGGTTAACTGTATATTTATCTACACTAAAAAGGAAAAATAAAATGCTGTGGAGGGCTTACTTTTTATGGAAAAAGAATGCATAATGTTAAAAATACACTCAAATAGTTGGTTTTTTTTTTTCCCTCTAGCCAACTCTAAAACTTGATTAAAGAAAATTTAAGCCAAGGAAAACCAGGTTCTAAACTTATGGAATATCTTTAGACTATAGAGTATGCTCAGAGATTATGCCTGTCTGTTTTGAGAAAGCAGTGCTAATAATGTATATGGGGTTTTTGAAAAAAAGATGGTGGTAGCAGTGCCATGCCAGCACCCACAGGATCTATCTTTATAAAACCTGCTAGACCCTCCATCTTTGTCTGAGAAATTCAGGTGATAAGACAAAATGTCCTCCAATGGAAAAAGTATGAAACAGGCAGGTTATATAGACTAATTACATGATCAGTTGCACTGTTATTTATCAGTCCATAAAATTAGAAATAAATATATGATGACCTCAAGACTATTAAGAAAACTGTTAAGAAAAATCTGGATATTGCTTTTTAAGAAAAATAGGAATATTGCTTTAAATATGAATAACATGTAGCATTGGCAATGAAATGGGGAGAAAAAGACTCACAAGGCTTTGTGATTTTTATGAAAGAGAGAAGAACATTTAAGTTGAAGAGAATAGAAAAGATTGAAAAGCATTAGTGATGTATAAATGGAACATGAGAAGGCAAAGCACAAAGAATCATCATATCTTCAGAGGAGAGTTCTAAGAAGCTGATGATTCAGTCATTTTCCTTGCCTTTCTGGGATTTCTGAAACATATATAAAATATTAGAAAGTTTTATGACAATTTCATGGGTCTTCCTATTGCTCCCTTCCCCCAAGGGAGCAACAGCTGTCTCACTTGGAATGGAGAAATACACTCAACCTGTCAGTGTGTTCAGTCCAGAACAACTGTGCAGACAATGCAAAATTCACATTTGAGGAAAGTATACAGCTTTAAAGGAAGTCTAAGAAGAGACTCTGAAGAACAGGTATTTCTCTGAGGAGAACATCAACTGTGTTTAACTAATACCCTTAGAGAGATTCAAGTACATATTGCAAACAGGCTGTTAAGTACAGTGGTTAAAAAAATCAGCTTTGGAGCCCGACTGCTTGCATTTGAAACCTGGTTTTACCACAAATAGTTCTTTGAGTCTCAGTGTACCTTAGTTTCCTCATCCATAAAATCGGAATAATTTTACCTAATTTAAATAGTTGTCTTGATAATTAAATGAATTAATTAATGAAAAATGCCTCAAAGAGTACTAGGCACATAGTAACCATTCAGTCAACATTTTTATTAAAACTACTCCTGTCTGTATGTGTCATAGCTTATTATAGTTTTTGCTCTTTGTGCATAAAAAATTGGCTTCTGTGATAAAGAACCAGTTGTGAAGTTTGAAAATTAAAGAGTTGCTTGCTGAAATGATCAATTAGTAAACCAGACACCACAGAAGAACAAATTAATGAGTCAAATGACCAAGCTAAAAGATTTTCCTTAAACAAATGATAGGAGATGCAAATTATGAGAGGAGAAATCCAGAAGTTTTAACACCTAAGAGACATTCCAAATAGAAAGTCTGAAGGAATGAAGAAGAGGAAAAAAATAGTATTTTCTTAAATAAGGGAAGGAATATTCCTAGTTTTAAAGAAATTCGTATTAGAAGAGTATCCTCACTGCTGAGCCGAATTAGTGAAAAAGTTGCATACCTATATTCATACTAGTAAAGTTTCACAAAACCAGGTATACAGAGAAAGTCAATAAAGCTTTCAGAGGGGGAAAATTAGGTTATCTACAGAAATCAGATTGATATCAGACTTCTTATTAACTATATCAAGTTACAGAAGACTAGTGGGCAAAATAGCTTTGAAATTTTGAGGGGAAAATTACTTGGAAGTCTCAAGTTCTGTTTTAAGCAAAACTAGCCTCCAAAATTGAGAACAACAACAACAAAAATTACATTTCAGAGATATGAAGACTCAAACATTTTTTGAGATAAATTCCTTGAGGAGGACTACCAGAAGGATGTGGGATATAAGAAACAAATGATAAACAAATGATACGAGAAGCCAAGACAGGCTTACCGAGTCAAGTCTAAATATTCAGAAATATTTCTGTGACACGTAAGGAATAGGAGTAGTAATAATGATGGCAGTTTGGGAGAACTGTTGGATGATTTGTTCAAATCTTGGAAGAGGGACAAGAGGAAAGCATAATTCTTTGTTTAGGGGAAGATTGTTTATTAACTCAACGTTGACAGTTATTTAAATGTTTGTTAGAAATAGAAAAGTGAAGTTATTTAAATCTTTGTTAGAAATAGAAAAGTAAAGTAAAACATGACCTTTAAAATAATAGAGTTTATAATTTCCAAGTTACTAGAAACGGGGTGAGCAATTGTGAATGGGAAATTTTTTTGTTACATTTTTATGTTCCTTGACGCAATATCCTTGGTATTATTGTAACTTAATCATAGTAATGATAATAGTGATTACTTATTGAATACTTTGTGCTAAATAATCTTATTTATTTCTTACAATTCCTATCAGGTAAAATGCTATTGTGGCATTAGGCTTATTATTACATTTGGGATCGATGAGGGACAATGGCTTAAGGCTGACCAGCTGGTTTGTGGTGGCTCCCTGATTCTAACCCACACAGTCTCACTCCAGAGTTACACAAAGGCTACAGACTGCACTGTGGGTGTGTGTGTCCTCAGGTGAAAGAGGAGAGATGTAGGTGTCTATCAGGTGGCTCTCACTGACAATACATACAGTGGGTGAGCAGCAGTTGAACACGTCTCAGCAAGACCTACGCTAACCTTATTTATATTTGTAGAATATAGTATTCTGGTTTGAACTTGCTTGTGCTTAGTCACTCAGTCATGTCCAACTCTTTGAGACCCCATGGAATGGAGCCCACCAGGGTCCTCTGTGCATGGGGATTCTCCAGGCAAGAAAACTAGAGTTGGTTGCCATGCCTTCCTCCAGGGGATCTTCCCAACCCAGGGATCCCACATTGCAGGTAGATTCTTTACCGTCTGAGACACCAGAGGAAGCCTAAGAATACTGGAGTTGGTAGCCTATCCCTTCTCTGAGGGAACTTCCTGACCCAGGAATCAAACTGGGTTCTCCTGCATTGCAAGCAATTCTTTACCAGCTGAGCTACTAGGGAAGTCCCAGTTTGTACTTACTCAAACCAAATAATATGGTCAAAATCCTTCAAGCTAGGCTTTAGCAGTATGTGAACCAAGAACTTCGGAATATACAAGCTGGATTTAGACAAGATAGAGGAACCAGAGATCAAATGGCCAACATTCGTTGGATCATAAGAAAAGCAGGAGAGTTCCAGAAAAACATCTACTTCTGCTTCATTGACTACAGTAATGCCTTTGACTGTGTGGATCACAACAAACTGTAGAAAATTCTTGAAGACACCACCATACCTGTCTCCTGAGAAACCTGTATGCAAGTCAAGAAGCAACAGTTGCAACCAGACATGGAGCAGGAGACTGGTTCCAAGTTGGGAAAGGCATATGACAAGGCGTATGTATGCGGTCCCTCTGCATATTTAAGTCGTATGCAGAGTGCATCATGTGAAATGTGGGGCTGGATGACTCACAAGCTGAAATTAAGATTTCAGCTGGGAGAAATATCTTCAACTTCAGATATACAGATGGTGCCATTCTAATGGCAGAAAGTAAAGAGGAACTTATGAGCCTCTTGATGAGGGTGAAAGAGGAGAGTGAAAAAGCTGGCTTAAAACTTAACATTCAAAAAACTAAGATCATGACATCTGGCCCCATCGCTTCACGGCAAATAGGTGGGGAAACAATGGAGACAGTGACAGAGTTTATTTTCTTGGGCTCCAAAATCACTGCGGACAGTGACTTCAGCCATGAAATAACCAAAAAAAAAAAAAAAAAAAGTCCAAATAAAGTCCTACAACTTTACTAAATAACCAAGTAAAGTAAAAAAAAAAAAAAACCCTACAGTCTTTAAAAATCATTGATTAAATGATGTAATGATAGTTCTGTGTATTTTCAGGGTCCTGTAGTATCTACCTAATGACAGTAACTATTGTTTTAGTTGTGTTTGATTGCAAGAAACTGCCACTCATCCCCTCTAGCCGAAATAAGAAAAGCATATTGTAAAGATACACATGGCAGTAAGGGAGATGGAGTCTTGTGGATATTCAAGAGGTGAAACCAAGGACTGACCAGCCCTTGTGGAGAACTGCCTGTTGTTCTGATCGCAGTCAGCTTTAGGGGCCTCAATAGCAGAAGTTGTTTAGGCCTTCACTACAGTGGGCCCGCTTTATTTTGCCCCGGGGACTACTGTCTGTCTTATCTGCTTTCTTGTCCCCTCCGTTTGTCTTATAAACCAACTTGCTTTCTCCATGGTCCCAGGTAAAATTTCTGAGAGAAAACATTTGATTGGCCAGATAGTTACTGTGCATGGCCCGGGGTTTTTTTGCTTCATGGACTGTCAGATAAGACTATTGATTATCTGCCTTAAGTCAGGTATATTTACCACAGTTCAGTACAGTTCAGTCACTTAGTTGTGTCCGACTCTTTGCAGCCCCACGGACTGCACCATGCCAGGCTTCCCTGTCCATCACCAACTCCCGGAGTTTACCCAAACTCAGTGTCCATTGAGTCGGTGATGCCATCCAGCCATCTCATCCTCTGTCATCTGCTTCTCCTCCTGACCTCAATCCTTCCCAGCATCAGGGTCTTTTCAAATGAGTCAGCCCTTCGCAAGAGGTGGCCAAAGTATTGGAGTTTCAACTTCAACATCAGTCCTTCCAATGAATATTCAGGACTGATATCATTTAGATTGGACTGGTTGGATCTCCTTGCAGTCCAAGGGACTCTCAAGAGTCTTCTCCAGCACTACACACAGTTCAAAAGCATCAATTCTTCAGTGCTCAGCTTTCTTTATAGTCCAAATCTCACATCCATACATGACTACTGGAAAAACCATAGCCTTGATTAGATGGACCTTTGTTGGCAAAGTAATGTCTCTGCTTTCTAATATGCTATCTAAGTTGGTCATAACTTTCCTTCCAAGGAGTAAGTGTCTTTTAATTTCATGGCTGCAGTCACCATCTGCAGTGATTTTGGAGCCCAAAAAAATAAAGTCTGACACTGTTTCCACTGTTTCCCCATTTATTTCCCATGAAGTGATGGGACCAGATGCCATGATCTTAGTTTTCTGAATGTTGAGTTTTAGGCCAGCTTTTTCACTCTCCTCTTTGACTTTCATCAAGAGGCTCTTTAGTTCCTCGCTTTCTGCCATAAGGGTGGTGTCGTCTGCATATCTGAGGTTATTGATATTTCTCCCAGCAATCTTGATTCCAGCTTGTGCTTCATCCAGCCCAGCGTTTCTCATGATGTGCTTTCCATATAAGTTAAATAAGCAGGGTGACAATATACAGCCTTGACGTACTCCTTTCCCTACTTGGAACCAGTCTGTTGTTCCATGTCCAGTTCTAATTGTTGCTTCCTGACCTGCATACAGATTTCTCAAGAGGCAGGTCAGGTGGTATGGTATTGCCATTTCTTTCATAATTTTTCACAGTTTGTTGCTTCCTGACCTGTATACAGATTTCTCAAGAGGCAGGTCAGGTGCTCTGGTATTCCCATTTCTTTCATAATTTTCCGCAGTTTGTTGTGATCCACACTACCATAGTAATTCTAGTCATTTCTGACCAAGGAGGGATTCCAGCTGAGAAAAACCTGGCTTTTCTAGGACTGCCTCTTCAGTAACAAGGTTGACTTTGCCTTAGAGAAAGGGAATGTAAGCAGTGTGTTTAGTGGCCATTGCATTTTTTAAAAATAGAAGCCACACTGAAAATAGCAATGAGATTTAGAGATTGAGTAGTACAGAAAGGGAAATACTAAAGACTTTGTACACATGGCCTGAGAACAGATCCTTTGCTTACTGCTTTTGTAAGCCTGATAACACATAGTAACTTGGTTAAAATTTCTGTTTAATTTGGGATTTTAACTTTGGATGAGTTACTAATATATATTAAGGCAGTTTTTCTTTGTATTTCAATAGCTGGGTTTGGCTTGAAAAGAGGCTTTGGAGAATTTTGAAAATCTCAGAATTTAGCTAACTCCTTTAAGAATATCCTCTGGTGTAACCGTTATTTAATCCAAGGTCAGTGCTGAATTTCAGGTAGGTCATGAGACGCTCATTATGAAAGTAATTTATAGTAAAACCCCAAAACTCCAGAATATATATTTTAAATGTGGATATTGGTTAAAATTATATGTAAATACTTGTTAAATTGATTCTAGGTTGGGCTATGCAAGCTGCTGCCTATATCTTCATTCATAGGAAATGGAAGGATGACAAGAGCCATTTTGAAGACATGATTGATTATTTTTGTGATATCCATGAACCACTTCAACTCCTTCTATTCCCTGAGGGGACTGATCTCACAGGTAAGGTAGCCTGGGCTTGGATCACAGGACTTCATAACATGAAAGGAGAGGAAAATGAAGTCTGACTCTACAAACCCATGGACTGTAGCCTACCAGGCTCCTCTGTCCATGGGATTTTCCAGGCAGTAGTACTGGAGTGGATTGCCATTTCCTTCTCCAACATGAAGGCACTCTGAAATCAACTATCTAGTGTAAACTTCTCAGTCCTCAGGCAGCTGAACGCTAGTGAGATTAATGGCCCATCCCTGGAGTCACTCAGTTAGTTAATCAGTGGCACATCAGAACCCAGAACTCCTGATGTTCAGCCCATAGAACTTAGAACTGGCAACTCCAAGAAATAGTGTTTTTATATAGTAGTGTTATATACTAAATTATATACTTAGTATGTTTATATGACTAATATATATTATATGTTTATATTATATAACTGATTATATATTAGTATGTTTGATTTTTATAGTTAAAATTCTAGTAGTAGTTAGATCACAGAGGGTAATACTGAGCATAATATTGGCTGCATATTGTTTAACCTTGAAATTATATTGTAAGTTGTAAGTTTATTGATTCCCAGAGCTGAATTATCATTGGGAAATTTTAATGGGCAGACTGTCATATTTACATTTTTTAATATTTAGAATGTGTAATAGTTAAATTTGGGTATTGAAATCAGCTGTATTAGAGTATAGAACATCATTTTCAGAAGTGATAGATTTATATTTATGAATGCCAAAATGTACACCAAAGAGTGGCAACTTTGTAAATTATTTAGTTATTAAAAGATAATTGGATAAAAGCTCATGGGTTGCTGTTACTTTGGTATATCAGTATAAAAATGTTCATACATTAGATATTCAGAAGTTATAAGGTATTTTAAACTTTTTTCACTCTATTTTTTCTCAAGTATCGTTTTTAAGTGATGAAGTTAACATCTATTTGAGTATTTTCAGGGTCCAGAATACTCATTATTCCATGATGTAGTTGCATGTTTTTAAAATTAAAACAGTATTTGCCAGATTGAGGAAATAGACTGATCTTAAAGCTTAAAAAAAAAATTCAAACAGTATTTTACAAATAGTTTTGACTTGGGATATGATTTTTTTTTTTCTAAGTAAGCTAGCAAATTACCTATGGTGTGAAAAAATAGTAGTTAAAGGTGTTTTTTACCTTCCATGATTAACTTTAAACTTGGGTTTTTAAGCCCAAAGAGAATGTTATATGATCCTCCTTTAGGTTCTGAATCCAAATTGTTTGCACATTTTTAAATTAGTGCCTTTAAATGTAACTTTTAATATATTCTATTTTCATATGTTATCATTGTTTATAAACCTTTTTTTTTTTTGCTTATGTAAGTAATATACATAATACTCCACAAGTTAATTTGGATAAATTTATACTTTTTGTACTTAATGTTATATTGTAATATCACACTTTGTTAGTCATGGTTCTTCAGAAAAATAGAACCACCTCTGTGTATGTGTGTAGAAGGAGAGGGAAAGAGAGAGAAGGGGTGGGTCAAATTAGGAATTGGCTCACATGATTGTGGAGGGTGGTAAATTAAAAATAGATAGGGTATGTCCACAGGTGGAGACTAGGGGAGAGTTGCAGTTTGAGTCCAAAGGCAGTCTGCTGACAGAACTCTTGTTTTGGTTTGAGGAGTGAAAGTGAAGTTGCTGAGTCGTGTCTGACTCCTTGTGACCCCACAGACTATACATTTTCTCCAGGCCAGAATAAGTGAGTAGCTGTTCTCTCTAGGGGATCTTCCCAACCCAGGGATCAAACCCAGGTCTTCCATATTTCAGATGGATTCTTTACCAGCTGAGCCTCCCAAGAATACTGAAGTTGGTAGCCTTTCCCTCCGCCAGTGGATCTTCCCAATCCAGGAGTTGAACTAGGGTCTCCTGCATTGCAGGCAGATTTTTTACCCAGCTGAGTTACTAGGGAAGCCCTTGTTTAAGGAGATTAGTCCTTTTCTCTTAGGGCCTTCAGCTGATTGGATGAAGCCCACTCACATAATGCAAAGTCTATTGGTTTAAATATTAATCTCATAAAAAACACCTTCACAGACACAGCTCAAATAATGTTTGACCAATATCTGGGTACTTTGACCTAGCCGATTTGCCACACAAAATTAACCATCACAGTTGGTGTACTGTGATTTTGTGTTTTGTTTTCCTGATTTGGAAAGGAAAGCTTTTCTTGGTATTTAACAACTATAATATTACATGCAGTTCAACACCCTTGTATATTTAGTAAACTTCTTCATTTAATAAATATATGAGTGCCTAGAGCCTCATATTCCAAAAAATCTCTACTTTCATGAAACTTACATTCTAAGAGGAAAGACAGATAAAAAAATAATAAAAATATGCCAGGTATTCATGCATGCCTTACAGGAAAAGCAAGATAAGGAGAGAGTAATAAAAGATGGGGGCATAGGGTGCTGTTTAAGTAAAGTGGCTTGAGAGGGCCCCTTGAGTGATAGTTTCTCAGTCATGCCTGACTCTTTGCAACCTCATGGACTGTAGCCTGCTGGGCCCCTCTGTCCATGAAATTCTCCAGGCAAGATTACTGGAATGGGTTGTCATTTCCTTCTCCAGAAAAGAGCCCTTAACTTTTCATTTAAGTAGAGACTGAATGAACGAAGTAGAAGATCATGCAGATGTCTGAGTAGAAGGCATTCTGGCAAGAAGGAAGAATCTGAGGTGGAACATGACTGGCTGGTTTGAGAACATCTGAGCAGCCAGTATCACTGGAGTGGCAGGGCATGCTGGTGACAGAGTGTTAGAGGGAGCCAGCTAACGAGACAGGAGGCTGTGGTGAGAAAGTGAGATGCTAGTCCATTAGTCCTAATAATCACAGAGTCTGGGCGTAGGCAGATGAAGTGGGCAAGGAGGAGAAAATCTGCATCTCTGACCTGTGTCTGATTATTTCTGTCTTCCCACATCGTGCCCATGCTTTTTAGAACTACTTCCACCTGTATTCACATTCTACGTCAGAGTTCAGTTTTGGTCTTCAGATCCCCCAAGTCTGCGACCAGCTAGCTGCAAGAGAGAACTGAAGAGTAGTTACCTACTCATCTTTGTGGTGACTCTGGGATTCCCCATCCCATGTGAGATCCTGCCAGCTGTCTATAAAATACTGTTCTGTAGTCCCATGCCAAGAATACCACCAGAATGAGAGGAGCTTATTCCTTTTCTTGTTTAGGGCTTTTACTTTTGACCTGCTAGAGATCTGTTTAATCTTTTGACTCAGTTTACAGGAGTGTTCTTTTAGTGTTATAGTGTTGTGGAATCCATCTATACTTTTTTGAGATTTTGAGAACTCCATGGTATTAAATTTACTCCTCAGAAATTAGTATTTATTTTTATAGTTTTTTTTTTTTCCACCCCCTGGTGATTTGGAATGGTCTAAATTTCAGGGATGCAGCTGAGAATTGCAGGTTCTAACATCTGTTGTCATCAGAAAGTATTTCATGATCTCCACCAGCAGCTGAGGCCAAATTTCTAAACACTTTACTTTTTCCAAATATAATTGCCGAATAATGGGCTTGGTTCTTCTTGGAACTTATAAAGTTACCTCATAGAATGGAAAAAGTTTTTGCCAACAGTTGGAACATACACTTGACTCTGTAACTATATCCAGCCAAACCATGTTCAGATGTTTGCGCATGATGTGCTAATCATGTGCCCGTTCTGTTGTGGAGTGGTTTTAGTTAGTGGTATTAGGGTGCTGTGTGCCTGGGCAACGCAGATACTTCACTTTGCACTGAAGCCCTAAATTACTGGGTTAAAACAGTGTTGATCTATTCGGCAAACTGTTGGTAATTTCTTCTGGATATCCAGATCCTTATGTTTTATTACTATTTTAGTTTTATTTCATCTTTATATTCTAGCATTTCAGTTTTTTATTATGTTATGAAAATTTTAGTTATTAGTGTTTTATTTATATTTCAGTTTATATTTATATTTATATTTATTTATATTTATATTTATATTTCATTGTGTATTGACTATTTTATAAAATCTCTTAGAGAATTTTAAGGATTTGAATATGTTATAAAACATCTTTAATACCTTATTATAAGAATTTTCAAAATTCCAGTAAGTAGGTAACTCTAGGATTATTGTTAGGGATTTAATAAAGTGTTTCTGTCATTTGATTCAGCATGTTAGATTGAATAATTACAGAAAAATTAATTGCCATTTTTATAAAAAATTCTGTACCATTTCCTTTCTTTACTTATCATTCTTTATTTTATGGCTTCTACTGTTGTTTTGTTTAGAAAATAGCATGACTCGAAGTAATGAATTTGCTGAAAATAATGGACTTCAGAAATACAAATATGTCTTACATCCAAGAACTACAGGCTTTACTTTTGTAGTTGACCGTCTAAGAAAAGGTAAGCACCCGTCTCAAAATGTCCTTTTTTTATGTAAGTCGCAAAAATTGGTGAACTTCACATATAGCTCTTTTGAATTTACAAAGCACTTTTTTATACTTTATTTCAAGAAATAAGAATAGTACTGTATTTTTATACTGACTTGACTCCATGCACTAAAATATTTTAAAACAATCAAAAGCTTTTTTTTCTCCTTTTTTGGAATAGAAAATAATAAAATAATACATACAGTTAGACTATCATTCCATTTTTAAATGTTTCTTAAAAGTCGTAAAACTGTCTTGAGAGTATCTTATCACCTATAGTTATTTATAGCTTTAAAAATATTTTTATATTCATTATTCCACTAAGTGCAACAGATGATTCTGGTTGGTAGAAAGGAAGTACTGCTACCTCCATCTTATTGTTAAATAGAAGTGGCATCCGAGGTGGTTAGTAAATTTCCATAGACCATGGATAGAACCTCATTCTTCTGCTTCCTACTCTGTGGCTCGTACTACCCTCTGCCCCTCATGTCTTCTAGAACCATGTCTATCGAAGGGCATCTAGAGATGAGTTTGATTCCATTGACCATGTCACACTCATTTAAATGTTTACATTTTGATATTTTTATGGGGAAAAAAACAACTGTACATTTTGTTCTAGCTGCATATTTAAGTATTTATATCTTCATACACACATGTACATACAAATAATAGACACATATGGATATATATGAAAAAGGAACTATCCAGAATCACCCTAATTGGCATCACTGTTGTTCCTTTAGGGTTTAATGTACTTTAAGATGTGGCTCAGACGGTTAAGCGTCTGTCTACAATGCGGGAGACTCCGGTTCAATCCCTGGATCGGGAAGATCCCCTGGAGAAGGAAATGGCAATCCACTCCAGTACTGTTGCCTGGAAAATCCCATGGACAGAGGAGCCTGGTAGGCTACACGTGGTCCATGGGGTCACAAAGAGTCGGACACGACTGAGCAACTTCACCTCACTTCAAGATGTATTGTATTTAGTGAACCCTGTCAAAAGAAGTATCTTTACAGCTAAGTACTCATGAGTTAAAAGAAATGTATAAAAAGTCCAAAATCACATTGGTATAGTAAACTAAAGATGTTGTCCCTATTAGTTTGGCTTGCTTTTGGAATTCAGTGGTTATAACTAAAATGAAATGGAAACATAGGCTTGATGGTCATATTGTGTATGACCATCACCCATAGTAACTCATGGAGAACACAGTTCTTTATGCCCATGGAATAGGACAGGGAGCCCCAAGACATTAAAGCAATGATCCTGCTATTTTTTTTTTCTTCCCCAAAACATGGTACCACTTACTGTGGCATTCAGTTTAGGCTCACCCTTCTCATTCCATAATATGTTTTTTATTTTCTAATTGTCTGCTATTTTATAGTATTTAATGATTACTTTTAAAGTATTTCTGACATCATGGAACATTCTGTTGGAACACATCTTTTGCTAATAAAGATCTTTTTAATTGTAGGCAGGATAATGGAGAAATTATTTTACAGTGGATAAGGATATATCTGTAGAACTATCTGTTCTGGAAAATATTTTAGTAGCAAACTGATTTATAACTTTGGGGAACATGTATTACCTAGTCATCACTCAGAGTACTAGTTAACAACCACAGTATATAATTTTTCCTGCCCAAACTGGCAACTGATCTTCCCCCTTCAATGTACCAGTCAAAAAAAAAGGTAATACAGATGGCTTCATTTGCTTCAGCTAAAAAATGTTGATGAGTCTCTTTACTTCAGTTAGAAAAGTAGAATGGGTCCTATATACTATGATAGTAATAGAAATAAGAAATGTGATGGCTATAATTATAATAGTACTCTAACTAGAACAGTAGCTAACATTTATTGAACATTTACTAAGTACCAGGCAGTATGCTAAGTGCTTTGTATGCATAAAGTCAGTTAACCCTCACAACAACCAATATTTAACTTGTAGAGCAGAAATTTGGCACCCCACTCCAGTACTCTTGCCTGGAAAATCCCATGGACGGAAGAGCCTGGGGGGCTGCAGTCCACGGGGTCGCTATGAGTCGGACACTTTTCACTTTCCTGCATTGGAGAAGGAAATGGCAACCCACTCCAGTGTTCTTGCCTGGAGAATCCCAGGGATGGGGGAGCCTGGTGGGTTGCTGTCCCTGGGGTCGCACAGAGTCAGATACGACTGAAGTGACTTAGCAGCAGCAGCAGCAGAGCAGAAATTGAGGCGAAGAATCAGTTCAGAGTTATTGGAATATAGTTTGTCTGACTGAGTAGGCTGTGCTCCTTCCACTGTAACATGGTGCCTCTTGTATTTATAGTGTGATTTCAGTTAGAGCACCTTTGTAATAATAGTGAGCTGGCTGGTTTCTTCAAGGAAAGTGTTTAAAAGAAGAAAGAGGCTAAATGGCCAGATAATGGAGGGATGGTAGTCACAAGTTGAAGTGGTTGTGATGCTACCTCAGATGACAAGGGGAGCAGGCACAGTCTGGTGGAGGTGAGGAGGTGTCAAGTGAACAGAAAGAGAATAGGTTTCATCAAGAATCAGAGGTAAAGTGGTTCTTAGACCACCATCTAGTCAGAGTGTCCTTTTAGGAAAGCAGTCTAATACTCAAAAAGGGCCCAACACAACTGTCTCATCTTTTTGAGATATGCTTTTAGTAGTCAATTAAGTGAAAAAGCAGCTTGTGTTAAACAAATGACCATCATAAATAAATACTGCAGTGGAAGCCCAGAGACCACATATTAAAACCAACTACTGAAGAAATCTGTGAAGACAAGATGGCAGAGAAGAAGGATTCAAACCTACCTCCTCTCACTAAAACACCAAAATCACAACTGCTGAATAACCATCAACAAAAGACTCACACCTACCAAAAAAGATAATATACCCACAAAGAGAAAGCAGAGCCTCAAAAAGTTGGTAGGAGGAGCACTTTCATGATATGATGAAATCCTATCCCTCTGAGTGGGCAACCCACAAACTAGAAAACAATTATATCACAGAGGTTCTCGCACAGGACTGAGAACTGAGAGCCCTATGTCAGACTCCCCAGCCTGCAGGTCTGGCATCAGGAGGAGGAGCCCCCAGAGCAATTTGGCTTTGAAGGCCAGTGGAGCTTGAGTAGAGGGGCTCCACAGGACTAGGGGAAACAGATTCCACTCTAGGAGGACACAAACAAGGTTTCATGTGCACAGGGACCAAGGGCAGAGCAATGACTCCATAAGAATGTGGGCCAGACCTACTTGTGGGTCTTGGAGGGCCTTCTGAGGGAGACAGAGGTAGTCTGTGGCTCACTCTGGGGACAAGGACACTGATGGTTGACACCCAGGGGATTCTCTTCAGTGTGAGCTTTCCTGGAGGTTGCCATTTTGGCACCAAGAGCTTGCCCCACCCAACAGCCTGCAGGTTCCAATGATGGAACACTTCAGGCCAAACAACCAACAGGGTGAGAACACAGCCCCACCAATCATGGGACAGGCTGCCTAAAGTTGTCCTGAGCCACAGCCGTCTATAAACACACCCTTTGACACAGCCCTGCCCTCCAGAGGGATGGAACCCAGCTCTACCCACCAGGAAGCATGCACAAGCCTCATTGGGCCACCTTACTTACTGGGGGACAGAAACCAGAACCAAGAAGAATTATAATCCTACAGCCTAAGAAACAGAGACCATGAACATAGAAAGTTAGGCAAAATGAGATGGCAGAAAATATGTTCCAGAGAAAGGAATGAGATAAAGCTCCAGAAGAACAGGGAAGCAAACTAGAGATAGGTAATGTATCTGACAAAGAATTCAGAGTTTTGATGGTAAAGATGATCGAAGATCTCAGAAAAAGAATGGAGGCACAGACCCAAAGGATACAAAAATGTTTAATAAAGAGCTGGAAGCTCTGAAGAACAAACCGAAGAACAATACATTAACTGAAAAAGTACACTGGACAGAATCAGTATCAGAATAAACGAGGCAGAAGAATGAGTGAGCTGGAAGACAGATTGGTGGAAACCTCTGCTGCAGTACAGAATAAAGAATAAAAGAATGAAAAGAAATGAGGATAGTATCAGTGACCTCTGGGACAACATTAAACACACCTTGCATTCCAGGGGTCCCAGAAGAGAGAAAGGGCATGGGAAAATATTTGAAGAGATATTAACTGAAAACTTCCCTAACCTGGGAAAGGAAACAGTCACCTGAGTTGAGAAGTACAGAGAGTCCCATACAGGAGAAACCTAACAATGAACACACCAAGACAAACACTAATCAAATTGACCAAAATTAAAGACAAAGAGGAAATATTAAAAGCAACAAGGCAAAAGCAACAAATCACATAAAGGGAACTCCCATAAGGTTATCAGGTGATTGCTGAGCAGAAACTCTGAAGGCCAGAAAGGAGTGGCATGATATATTAAAGTGATGGAAGGGCAAAAGCTACAACCAAGAATGCTATAACCCGGAAGACTCTTACTCAGGTTCAAAATAAGAGAAAGATCAAAAGATCTTTTTTTGAAAGCTCAAAAGCTTTACAGACCAGCAAAATCTGAGAATTCAGCACCACCAAAACAGCTTCACAGCAAATGCTAAAGGCACTTCTCTAGATGGAAAAGAAAAGGCCACAACTATAAACAAAATCACGAATGAGAAAACTTTGCCAGTAAAGGCAAACATACAGTAAAGCTAGGAAGTCATCCACTCACAAATGCAGTATCAAAATGAGCAACTCTGACAAGAGGAAATTACAAATGAAAGATGTTGGAAATGCGTTTGAAATTAAGAGTCCAGCAGCTTAATTTGTGTGTGGATACACACACACACACACACACACACACACACACACACACGTATAGACTGCTATATCAAATCCTCAAGGCAACAGCAAACCAAAATTCTACAGTAGACACACACAATAAGCAACACAAAACACTAAAGATAGCCATCAAATCACATGAGAGGAAAACAAAACAGGAAGGGAAGAAAAACAAGCCCCCAGAAAGCAAAAAACACACCCCAAACAATTAACAGGATGGCAGTAAGAACATAAATATTGATAATTATTTTAAATGTCAACCAAAAGACACAGACTGGGTGAACTGACACAAAAATCAAACCTGTATGTATGCTGTCCACAAGAGACCCACTAAATCTAGGACATATACAGACTGAAAGTAAAGGAAGGGAAAAGGTATTCCATGCAAGTGGCATTCAGAAGAAAGCTGGAGTAGTAGTCCTCATATTAGAAAAAATAGACATCAAAAAAGACTACTACAAGACACAAAGTAGGATGCTACATAATGATCAAGTGATCGAGAAGATAAAACAACCATTAATAGATATGCACCCAACATAAGGGCAGCTCAATATATAAGGCAAAGACTAACAGCCATAGAAGGCGAAACTGACGCAGTAATAGTGGGGGACTTCCAACACCACACTTAGACCAATGGACAGAATCATCTGGAGAGAAAATCAGTCAGGAAACACTGGCCTTAAATGGCAAATTACATCAGAGTTAATCGATGCAAATTAACTTATTTACAAAATAGAAATAAAACTCAGACTCTGAAAACAAACTTATAATTACCAAAGGGCAAATGTGGGAGGAGGCATAAGTTATGAGTTTGGCAGTAATATCTACATACTACTGTATATAAAATAGGTAATCAACAAGGACCTAACGTATAGCATAGGGGACCCTACTGAGTAATCTGTAACAACCTATACAGGAGAAGAATGGATATATGTATAGCTAAATTATTTTGCTGTACACCTGAAGTTAACACAACATTGTAAATCAACTTTAATATGAAATAAAAATTAAATTAAAAGAACAATTATCATGAGGGAGCATATTAAAAAGCAGAGACATTACTTTGCCAAAAAAGGCCCGTCTAGTCAAGGCTATGGTTTTTCCAGTGGTCATGTATAGATGTGAGAGTTGGACTGTGAAGAAAGCTGAGCATCGAAGAATTGATGCTTTTGAACTGTGGTGTTGGAGAAGACTCTTGAGAGTCCCTTGGACTGCAAGGAGATCCAACCAGTCTATTCTAAAGGAGATCAGTCCTGGTTGTTCATTGGAAGGACTGATGCTAAAGCTGAAACTCCAATACTTTGGCCACCTCACGCGAAGAGTTGACTCGTTGGAAAAGACTCTGATGCTGGGAGGGACTGGGGGCAGGAGGAGAAGGGAGCAACAGAGGATGAGATGGCTGGATGCCATCACTGACGTGATGGACATGAGTTTGTGTGAACTCCGGGAGCTGGTGATGGACACGGAGGCCTGGCGTGCTGCAATTCATGGGGCTGCAAAGAGTTGGACACGACTGAGTGACTGAACTGAACTGAACATCTTTACTGCTAACTCACGCATGTAACTGAATTCAGTTTCTGACACCTAATAGCTAACACAAGGCAGGTGAGAAATTTAAGACATAAAGAAGTTACGGTTAAGAAGTCTTAGCAGGAAATACTGAAGAAGAGAAAATGCATAACAAAGAAAGTTGTTTCTGAGCCTGTGTTTACAATATACTTCACCAAGACTATTTAGAAACACACACTTAACCTGAATATAGCACCCATTATATAACATGATACAGATGTGTTGTTCTTGTAATAATAATGGTGAAAAGTTTTTCCTGAGTACCTTGATCTCCATCATTTTTGTACTTGATTTTATATTTTTACTATATTATAACCTTCTTAAGGATATGTGTTGTCTTTCACATAATAAAGGCTCAATCAGTATTAGATGAGTTGAATGTTTTGTCTGAATAGATAAGCACAGTGTACTACCATCTTCTGAGCGCTATGTGTGTTACACTGATCAGTATCTATCACGGATAATTTATTTTATATGTACCTCTAATCACAGGACAGTTCAGTAAGTGGTTATGTGACTCTTTTTGGTACTAGATTAACCCAGACCCAAAAGAAGTTGCTCACTTAGAAAAGAGCTTTTCCACGAGAAAGTTTTTGGTTTTGATTTTCAGTTATACACTGTTAATAAATTTATCACACAATTAAAAAATGTTAATGCACCAAAATGTAGTTATACTTACTACTATCACTGCTGCTCTATTATTTTTAACAAAAGTAGCTTTATTCTTTGATTTGAAACAATTAAGGATTTCCTCCAACCTTTGGTTTTGTTACATGTTTGGAAGCTGTCACTGAGTTTTAACCATGCAGTAATTGTCTTCATCATTAGGTGGCACAGGTGTGCACATTTGAGGCAACTTAAAATCAAGTTAAAGTAGTTGGGAGTGAGAAGTCAAACACTCCATTGAACAAAACCCTGCCTTCAAGAAGTTTATAATCTTCCTGGATAGATAAGAATAGTGTTCATGGAAATACAAAAAAAATAGTATGACTGTTTAATTATGTGTTGGGTTGTGTGGTATATAGTATAAACTATTATGCTGAATTACACAATCACTTCATGGCAAATAGTTGGGGAAACAATAGAAACAGTGACAGACATCATTTTTTGGGCTCCAAAATCACTTCAGATGGTGACTGTAGCCATGAAATTAAAAGACACTTGCTCCTTGGAAGAAAAGCTGTGACCAACCTAGACAGCATTTTAAAAAGCAGAGACATTACTTTGCCAACAAGGGTCCATCTAGTCAAAGCTAAGGTTTTCCTGTAGTCATGTATGGATGTGAGAGGTGGACTATAAAGAAAGCTGAGCACCGAAGAATTGATGCTTTTGAGCTGTGATGTTGCAGAAGACTCTTGAGAATCCCTTGGACTGCAAGGAGATCCAACCAGTCAATCCTAAAAGAAATCAGTCTTGAATACTCAGTGGAAGGACTGATGCTGAAGCTGAAACTCCAATTCTTTGGCCACCAGATGTGAAGAACTGACTCACTGGAAAAGACCCTGATGCTGGGAAAGATTGAAGGCAGGAGGAGATGGGGACAACAAAGGATGAGATGGTTGGATGGCATCGCTGACTCAGTGGACATGAGTTTGAACAAGCTCCAGGAGTTGGTGATGGACAGGGAAGCCTGGTGTGCTGCAGTTCATGGGGTCACAAAGAATTGGACACGACTGAGCAACTGGACTGACTGACTGACACAGTTACAGATGTGTTCAGTGAAGAGAGCTCATGTTGAAATACTCAGGTAAGGCTTCTTCAAGAAGCTGCATTTCCTTTGGAGCTTAGAGACCTTATGTAATTAGGATAGGCATAAAAAAAATAAGGATGGCTGAGGACAGGAAAGGGAGAGTACAAGAACGGGCACGGAGTTTGGGCCAGGTGGAGCTGAGTGGTCAGCCAGGGAAAAACCAATCTGATTGAATTGAAGACCTGTGCCGTAAACTAACAGATGGTACTTAAGAAGGTTGTGTGGAGCCATTATTGTTGAAAAACTTAATTCCTGCTCCCAAAGAGTCATGTTTTTATTTTTTTCCATCTCTAGATCAAGTCACTCAAGCAAACAGCTCATGTGTTAGGACACTAAAACATATGGATATATTTAAGTTTCAGATGTGAAATGTTTTTTAAGTCAAAGTAAAACAATCCGTATTTTAGTTCGTATTAGTTCATATGCCTAAATTCTGAATATGAAGAAATGAAGAATACTGTCTTGCCACTAATCTAGGGGATATACACTTAACAGGTAAAGATTAAGTAAATTCCCACTAGGCGTTTTGGATCAGCACACCTGACCAAAATTCCTCAGTTTATATTCAGAGAGAGAGAAGCATTAACTGAACACCCAGATTACACTTAAGAGTATCTGATAGTCCTGTGTTGGGCTCCCTCATTTTGGTCTGTGGTAGTTCTTATTTGTTCTGAGAAAGCTGGTGGTTTTCTAGGAACTAATACCAGTATATTGATCATAGAGAGCTCAGTCTTCAGTGGCCTTTTTAGACCACTTTTATGTCTTGGGCTTTTTGCTACCTACTGATAACCCAGTCGTTTCTTGCCCGTAGTGGCTGTGCAAATGGGGGACGAACAGTGGCCAGCAGGAGTCATAACACTGCAATTATCTTAATTGGTGAGCCTCCCCCAGGACTGCATTTCGATGACCCTTCCTACCAAACCGCGTGTTCGAGGAGCCCAGGAAGAAAAGGCAGACAAACTATTGGAATATTCTGTGCATTAAGTGTCATTGCACTCTGACTTGTTTATGTGACATTTTATTGCTGGAACTATTTATAAAATACAATAAGACCTTTCCCTTATGTTAAAAAAAAAATGTAATTGTGGAAGTAGATCTCTGAGATTTATTACAATATTTCCTGAGACCTAAATTTTCATCTTTCCCCAAATTTGTAGATATCTTTGTAGACTCTCTTTTGAGGCCATGTTTTAAAGAACAAAGCTTTTATCTATGGTGATGAATAAAATACAACAAAACCTAAAGGAAATTTGGATGTTGATCAGTGGGAAGTCACACAGATCAACTAAGTAACTTGGTCTTAATACATCATGAAGCAGAAATGATCCACAATCACCTGGGCAAAATTATATATGACAATATGTTAAAGACCTTTGGAGTCACTCATTTCAAATCTTTGAATGCCATGGTACTGCTTTAGATCATAAATGGCATTTCTATTGTTCATTTTCATTTTTTCTCTCTTTGTCATAGCAAAACATCTGAGATGCTCACTTCAGGGAGAACTTGCCATTGTGTTCAGTGAAGAAAGTCATGACAGTCTTAATTTAAAATGATAGAAACCCTATTAGGTCCGTAAAAACAACCAGGTCACATTTATCAAGTACTTGCCAGGTTCCATGCACTGAACTGTTCACATATTGCTGTCATGCAGTAGAACTGCCCAGGGAGCTTTCTAAAACATACATGCTTGGGTTTAGGCTCAGATCTGCTGAGTCAGAGTCTGGTGGTACACTCCTGGGCTCAGCTACCTCACTAGCTGCTTTCTTACGGATCACTTAGTTTTCAAAACTGTGCTTCCTGGTGGTTGGCCTCGTGCTACACCAAAGGAGACTGGCTCAGTTAGCAGCGTGCCTAGGTCTCAATGGCTGCTGAGTGGAGTGCCATGAACTCAGGTCTCTTTGATGGCAAAGCCTATGTTTCTTCCTACTATGTAATAAGTTAACAGTTTTTCTATTCCAGATGCTACAAAAACACCATCATCATTGTGTAGAGGTTTTTTCTCTGTTACCCAGATTGCGCTCTGATATCCTTGGCTATACTATGAGTTTTGTTTAAATGGAAAAATACATCAAGGATTTCCTTTTTGTAAGCGCTTTTTTTTTCTGGTTCTTTTATTTGCCAGCTCTTCCTTTATTTTTCTGATCCTTAAAGCTTAAACTATCTTTCCTTTCAAATTGTGGTTCTTTTTCTTTTTGCTACCAACTCTCAAATAGCTTGATGAGTTGATAATATTAGCTCTTTACATATATATGTGTGTGTACACGCACACACACACATACACACACACATAAGATGTGTATGTGTGTGCTAAGTTGCTTTAGTCATGTCCAACTCTTTGCGACCTTATGGGCCATAGTCCACAGGCTTCTCTGTCCATGGGATTCTCCCAGGCAAGAATATTGGAGTGGGTTGCCATTTCCTTCTCCAGGGGATTTTCCCAAACCAGGGATCCAACCGCCATCTCTTATGTCTCCTGCATTGGCAGAAGGGTTCTTTACCACTAGTGCCACCTGGGAAGCTCCATATATAATGATATGTATCTTTTTATTTATTGTAAAAAAAAAAAGTAGTTGGAAAATTAATTCCGAAAAAGAAAATGGCACCCATAGTCTTGGCAGGCACTTCTGAGAAACATCCAGTGCCTTGTGACATACAGTCTTCTTGTGTTTCTCCACATTTTATTTTTAAAATCTGGGTATATTCTATTTTGTTTGTAAAGTTTTTTTCTTTTTTTATTTACTATAATGTGCACATTTTCACCATTCTTACATAACTTTTTATAAGTATGCTATGTTAATATATGCATGGGGTTTCATCAGATAGAAGTACCATTTTATTTAATGAGGCCTCTATTATTCAGTTAAATGGTTTCCAGTTTTCCATTCTTACAGATAATGCCACAGTGTGTGTACATCTCTAATTATTAGGGTATATTTCCAAATCTAATTACTGAGTCCAGGGTATGTTTTTTTTAAGTTAAAAAAAATATATTTGTCTTATGTTCTGCTCCATTTCATTCAGTCACCAAATTCTATGATATTGCCTTGGAAGCATCTCTTAGAGAAACTTCCTACATTTCCAACAGTGGCCCCATTCAGTGGGGTCCTATTACCTCTTTTCACTCTTCCTGGCTTTCTCACTGGTCTACCTCTGGTATCTTCTTTGCTAATCCATATTGCACACAGCTAACACTTGGTCTTCATAAAGTACCACTCTAATGTAATTGTGTGTGTTTTCGTTTGTTCAGAAAATATTTCTTGGGCACATATGTTACATGAGTTGCTGAGATACCAAGACATCAGGTTAGGAAACATTAAAATGCATTATCATTCAAGATATATGAATAAAAAGTAACTTAAGCACATACAGAAAAGTTAGTCTTTTTTGATATGGAATAGGTGGCATGTGAGCCGAGAAAGAATAATGAGGCATTTTCCAGGGAGAAAAAACATTTAAATATTTGCATTACTTCCATATTCCTTAGTCAGGACTTTTTATAATGTGGTTCCAATCTTTTTTTTAAATTTTATGCAGTGTGAGCCAACCTATTTGAATTAATGGACTATTCCTGACTGTGCCTTATGCTTTGTGACTTTTGCCTCTGGTTATATCTGTCCAGGCTAAGACCTTCCTGGTTTTGCTCTTATCTTTAACCTCCAAATGCTATTCTTCCTTTAATGATCTTCACCTAAGGGTCCATTCTCATTTCCCCTGCCTGGCAGACATCTGGACTGAATATCCTTTTCCTCTCTAATAGGACTTAGCACTTCCCTTAATAGCCACTTTAATACATTTTACCTCTTACCTTCCTAAAAGGAAAGCAACGGCCATGTCACCTAAACCATTAAGGGCAAAGATTTTATTTCTGAATCTAATGAATACCTTCATGCTTTTATATTACTTTCCTCTTAGCAGCATTTGGCACTGTTAATTCTTCTTGATATATGCTCTCCCTTTGGCTTTTCATTTTTCTCCTACTTCTCTGGCCTCCTCTCAAGACTTTTGCAGGTTCTTCATTCCTTTCTGTGTTCCTCATAAGGGTCTCCCAGACCCCTTTGTTCTATGCCAGACATTCTCCCTGGGACGTGTCATTCAAGGTGGTGGCTCAGATAATCATCCATGTGCTCATGTCTCCTAATTCCGAATCTTTAGTTCAGAACCACTCTTAGTTCAGAGCCATATGTGTGACCTTTGCCACATGGAGTTTCTGCAGGCGTTTCAATATGCTCATAATTGAGTTTATCATTCACCCTAAACTGCATTTCCTCCTCTAGTCCTCACACTGTGGAATCATCATCATCATTGTCAATCAGGCCACTTCTAGATGAAAATGACAGCACACTGCATTAGGCACTTGGGGCCTAGAGTCAAAAGACCTGGCTTCGAATCCTGGTTTCCTTGGGACTAGGAAGTATGTGACTGGTCAGATCGGTTTCTCTCATTAAGCTTCATTTTCATCTTCTGTAACATAGGTTTAATAACAGTGCTAGCTTGCTGTGATTTTATAGGACTCTTGAGGGTTCAGTAAAGTCAGGCATGTAAAGCATTTAGCCTGCGCATGTGTTTGTGTGTGTGTGCACTTAGTTGCTCAGTTGTGTTTGACTCTGGAAACCCATGGACTGCAGCCCACCAGGCTCCTCTGTCCATGGGATTCTCCAGGCAATAATACTGGGCCTGGGTTGCTCTTTCCTCCTCTAGGGGATCCTCCAAACCCAAAAATCGAACCCACGTCTCTTGCATTGGTAAGTGGATTCTTTACAACAGTGCCACCTGAAGCAGCCAAGAGCACTTAGCACAGTGCCTGAAAAATAGCAAGCACTCAATAAATGTTACAGTGCAGATTGGATTCTGTCAGCTCCCTGCAACTGGTTTTGGGTTTCACCGTATTCCAAGGTTAAATCTATTCCTTTGACTGATTCTAGGCCCCATGTGACCTGGTCCTTGCTTGCCTTTCCGGCCAACTGCCATCTCTGATTGTCCCACTGTCCTAGCTATGCTGACCTCCTCTCCTCCCCCAGGGTGCACAACACTCTGAGCCTTCCCCTAGAGCAGAGCTGCTCCTCCTCAGCCTGGAGGTTGCAGCCTAGATGACAGTTCATTTGGGAAGCCTTCCCAGCTATTGTAAGACTTCTTTGTTCTCTATGTGAATGCTTTTCTTACTATATTTGCCCTATATAAACTTTTTTTTACTGTGATATTGTCACTTATTTAATTATCCATTTTATCCATTAACTCTCAGTTTCCTGACCGTAAGGATCAGGTCAGGTCCATTGACAGCTTTTATCCTAGACTTCAGCACAGGCCTGGCGTATTAAAGGTGCTCTTTAGATTTTTTGAACCAATCGCTATTTGGTTGAGGTAATTTATACCCTACCATGGTTCAATACTGATTTAAAGTGGCAACATAAATATGTGTATTATGATAACAGCAGCAGCACAACATAAAAAAATTTAAGGTAAAGGGACAATAAAGGTATGAATTTAATAGACAAAGTATTTCTTACAAGGTTATTGTATATGTAAGATATATTATAAGCTCTGTATTCCTATAAAATATGGGTCTATAAATTGGCCCTGTGCTTTCTGGCATCTTCTATAAATAAAGGAACGGAATGGTATCATTGACAAGGGGCCATAAGATTACAGCAAACCATATGCCTCAGAAGCAGAAAGACACGTAGAGAGAAGATGGTAGGGTAGCAAAGGCCAAGAAACAGCAGAGGTCATGAGCTGATAGAAGACATAATTAAAAGCTGTAGAGGAACCAGAAGATATTAGAAGGCAGAAGTCATTAAAGAAGGAAAAGGAACATGCCTGGTGGGAAGGAGTGGTTGGGAGTCTGTCTGCCTGTTCAGGGGACATGAGTTCGGTCCCTGGTCCAGGAGGATCCCACATCCTATGAAGCAGCTAAGCCCATGTGCCACGACAACTAGGACTGCGCTTGGAACCCGCAAGCCACAACTACTGAAGCCTGTGTGCCCCAGAGCCTATGCTCTGCAAAAAGAGAAAGCCACCACAATGACAAACCTGTGCATCGCAGTAAAGAGTGGCTCCTGCTCGTCATCACATCTAGAGAAAGCCCGCGCCCAGCAACAAAGACTTAGTGTAGCCAATAAACAAACAAATGAAAAAAGTAAACATATTTTAAAAAAGAAGAAAAAGGAGGACACGGTGATGCTGGGGAGAAAGAAGAGAAGATGACGAGAACAAGAACTGAAAGGACCCTTGAGTAAAAGAAGCTAAAGGATATTAACATTGAAGAGGAAGATGATTGTTTGGAGGGTAAATATCAAAGAGCTGAGCCCCTCCAGTTGCAGAGGACCTCAGTTGGGACTGTCAGCTCCAGCGGCTTGGGGGATGTCCAGGTGACCCAGCCATTGGACCCCGATGATCTCCTTGTTCACCAACCCTGTTCCCTCCTCTCCCTCTGAGGCCTGAGTGAGCAACTATTCCTGAGTTCCCATGAGGCTTGGCCTTGGGGCTAATGGTCCACTCTACTTATGCCCAAGGGTATCCTCATGATAAATCTTTTTTTTTTTTTTTTTTTTGAAAAAATAAAGCAAACCACGTGCTCAGAAAAAGCATGCCCATTTATGGAACTAAAGCTCTTTGGTTCCTCACCAAGGACGTTGTGCACTGTGTTGACCAGCAGCCTCACAGCATCTTTATGTTCAGTGTTTCACATAGCCTCAGAGTGCTTGCCCACATTGGCTAATGGCGGAATGAGAAAGAGCAGTTCAGTAAAAGGTGTTGACCTCGTAAGAGGTCAAGACATTGTTTTAACTAAAGGTATGGAGAGGCTGCATGTCCTTTAAACCCTTCTCCACAATTGGTATTTCACTCATGAGCTTTGGATGAGAATTGCTTTGTACAGATTTTGGTGACTCTTCATAAGGCATATTTTGTATCATAAGTTAAGTACTAGTCCAAAGGCTTTAGTTGTAGGTGGAGCTGGAAGTAGGCTTCTCTACTGAGATTTTATGCAGGAACTGAAGGTGGCCAGTGTGGTCTGCAGAAAACAATTGCGATTTATATGATATTGCTGGCAATGTTTAACAGAATGGTGCCTTGCCCAGAGAGAAGACCATTGCCCAAAGCTCAGTCCCTGCCTGTGTGGCCTTTCTGGTCTTGTTTCTTGCTCTAACAGCATGCCCTGTCTTCATTTCAGACAGGTGGAACATGCTTTTCTCATGCTACTCCTTTTCTTCAACTGTTCCCAGTCATCTGGGTAGCTCTCCTTGGTCCTTCAAAACAGTTCAAATGTCTTTTCCATTTCAGACACTCTCCTGAGCGGGTTCTCTCCTCTTAACTCTCATCATACTCTATGCATTTGTCTTAATCATTTTTTTTATCAGTGATTTTTTTTTTAAATCTCTCTCGGGCTGTCTTTAGGGTCGCACAGAGTCGTTCACGACTGAAGCAACTTAGCAGCAGCAGTGGCAGCTTGGACCCTGAGCTCCTTTAGGGTAGATGCTGTCTTGTTTTTATATCTGAGGTTCTAGTGTCATGAATATTACCGGTACTCAGTATAGATTTGTACAGCCTCTTGTAGATACTGTTTTCAGCATCTCACAGATACACAGATGCACCTCACATGCTTGTTAATGCACTTGCAATTAGTAATGCCTTCTACCACATTCAGTCTAGAGATCAGACACTCCACATGGACCCCTTCATTTTAGCGGAGATGAGGTTTATGGCAGTGCTACACGGCCACATAAGGCAGGTGCACAGTTGATTTTTTTTTTTTTAAAGCCATCTTAAGACAGTTGCCTGCTTTGTTTTTTGTTTTGTTTTAAACTAGTGCAGGATACATATAAGGCTGATTTTTTCCAGATTATTTATACTGTTAGAAGGGACATACCGAAGACTATTATTTATAACTTAGATGACCAGCTCTTTGCATTTGATCATGTAAAAATCAGTATAGAATTGTAGTTCTTAAATGTTTCCCTGGATTATTAGTATTTCTACTCAACCACTTTCAGCTTCTGAGATAGCCCTCACAAGACAGGCACTGCAGACTTTTGCCTCTCTGTACCACTTGAATTCAGTAGGAGAGAAATCTTTTTCTTGGGTTATGTACTATTTCTAACACTGGCCAGCTATGATAAATGTCAAGGTAGTTATTTATCATAGTGTGAAAGGTAGGCCTGGGTGATGAGTTCATGTCTTATGACACCATTATTTAAAATTTTCAAAATACATATTTTCCTATTGGTTAGACGATTATCATTTGCATAAATGAGTGAAAATTATATGCAAGTATTGGTACTCTGTGTAATGTTTGTTATCTTAAAAGTAGTACACTGAAAATTGCTGATAACTGACACTTATAAAATATGTTTATTTTAAAATTTAGAATTGTGGAAGAAGCTTTGTAAGTAAAATTTGTGGAACTTCCTTTGAGTGATAATTTTCTGTAGGCTGTATCTGATTGTAAAAAATACTGTTACATACATTAAAATCTTTCAGTTTTTCACTCTGAACGTGTTAGGGAGAGAGATGAATCAAGAGCAGAGAATGCTGGCAACTCTGCCCTCACAGTGTTATCTCACCGACTGGCAGCTAAACACTCAATCTTCATGTCCTTATAATGAAGCAAAACAAGAGTTTCAGTGCATATGCACAATGTATGTAACAATATACTTTATCTTCCTGTTCATCTGAAAATCAAAGTTAATTCTCAACGTGGAGTTGTTGGCCTGAATCTAACTGCTGTAGACCTTTTCATACAGAAATTCTTTTGAACAGGAAATTATGTCTGCCTTTTGGTTTTATATAGTGTATAATTTCATTGTGGATGTATGATTTTTCTTTTCTGGGCCTGTCCTTTTTTCTGAGCACATGTCCATTTCAGTACTTTTAAAGGTACCTTTCTCTTTTAGCTTTGTAGATTTGCTTTATAGGTTTTTTCCTTCATTATTTAAAATAATTAAATATAATTAAAAATAATTTTTTTCTATATTTTGTAGTTGCTAGGACCTCTTCTCTTTTTTTTTGTTTGTTTTTAAATGAACTGATGCTCGTTTTGAGTGTTGCAAAGGTATTTTTAAAATAATACTGACCTTTGTTGATGTGTGTGTGTGTGTGTGTGTGTGTGCACATGTAAGCCAAGTTCATGTGCCTCCACTTTTTAAACATAGATTCCAACCAGAACTCAGTTCCACAAGAACATGAAACTAAGTATAGAAATTATTTGCTTATTAATGTTGAAAATTACCTGAATGGCTTTCTAAATGAAAGAATTATTTTTCCATTTTATTTCACATAATTATATTCCATATAAAATAAAATTATTATATTTATATGTGCTATTATATGTTTTACTGTATAGGCATCCCCCTGCTTATCATCTGATTGCTAAGAGCACCCAAATGCACTTGGTCGTAGATAGACTGGGCAAAACAAGTCCTGGTGCAGTTATCCCAAGCTGGCCCCTCTGCACTTATGAAATGCAAGATGTGAAGAGTGTGTTTGTAACTTTCTAATTCACCTGCTTTCTCATAATAGAGTTATATAGGAGGGGAAAGCACATGTGTCTCAATGGCTTGAATTATTAAGAAAACTAATATTGGAACCAACATATTAATGATATTTTTACAAATAAGAGTATATTATTAATAGTTTCTTTAACAAAAATTAATTCATTAACTATTTGGAAACTTTGTTTCGATTACTGATATGAACCTATTGTTGTTGTTAAATGTCGTTGTTAAAATTCTGTTCTGGATGAAAGCAACTAAGTCCTCTGACCCAGAAAAGCATGTTCAAAGTATAATTTCCATGTACTCACACCAATAGTGTGAAGTCCCTCTCCTGACTAGAAGCATATCAGGGCCAAATGGTAGATCTTTTATAATAATGACATCTAAGTGCAGTTTGCAAAAACAGGAATAATTTGTTGTTCAGCTTTGAGGAGTGCTAGTTAACTAAATTCAGTCAGGTCTGCTCCCTAAGAGCAGTGATAACTGTGCCCAGAAAAGACACTGACTGACACTTCCTTCTCTGCTATAAGCTAGCTCATCACCGTTGTAAATCACCAAAAGCTTAATGCAATGAGCAGAATCTAGGAAGACTATGCCTTGCCTTCTGAGAAGGTCATTGTTAAGGTTTATATTTGACTAGAGCAGTTTTTCTTAGCTTGGATAATAATATGCCTTTCCTGCAAGCCCTGTGCACACACATATTTTAATACCTGACTTTGGCACTGTGAGCCATGTTTTTCTTATTTTCTCTTCTGTTAAAGGCCATTTTAAATCTATGGGGAGATGGGGAAGATGTAAATCATAGATAAACTATGAATACAGGATTTTAAAACTTTCGTACCACAGTCTCAAAAGTTCTATCAAAGTCTCCCACGTGGAACCCCAAACTGTGTTCTTTAAAAGACATAGTCCCATAAGCCCATATGATCAAGGCATGCTGCTGACAGCACGAGAATAAAAATTTATGATGAGTGTCTTCCTGTGCTCACATTCGGAAAGTTAGTGTATGATCAGCTGCCATGGAGACAGTACACCAGGCAGAAGAGAAGGGCCGATAAGAACTGGCAGATCAAGGGGAGAGTTTAGGGAACCAGACTTTGACTTAGATCCTGAGGAACAATTTGCATTTGATTTGGTAAAGATACTGGGAGAGTACAGTCCGGGTTGGAGATCCAGTCATGGAGAATGGCCTAACTGGAATCCAGAGTTCATCTTTTTAAGTGATAAGAGTTAGAGAGATAGTCTTAGTTGTTGTGAAGTCTCACTTTAACAAAGTGAAAAACAAAAGGAGTCAGAAATGGTGGAAGTTGTGAAGGTAGTTTTTGTTATTTTGTAAAAATTCTCTGCTTTTTGAGAAATTGTTCCCTTCTTGGTATTCTTAGAGTTGATTATCTTCCTAAGCAATTTACTACTTGTTCTCAGATAAAATAAGATATCTTGGCTTTCCATCATCATAGTCATCCCAAAATAGTCTTTTATTTTGAGATTTCTGCCTTAATTATGTTCAGCCTAAAGGAAGACTCAGTAAAAGTGATTGCGTCTCATGTTTTTTGTTTTTTTTTTTAAAAAAAAACATCTTTTTTGATCTATGAGAGAGGTATTTGCAGACTGCATGATGGCATATAGTAGGGAAAAAAGCATGATTCATCCTAATTACAAAACTGTTCTCTAAGAAAGAATCATTGGAGAAATGTCTTATTTGTGTCTTTACAAATAGTTTTGAGACTTACAGAAAATTTTTTTGGCTTTTTCTGTATATGGCTGTAAATGACCATGATTTTATATTGCAATTTTTTTTGTGTGTGTGGGACCATTTACTTAGTGACTGCCACTCTAGTGACCTACAGAGTTAGCCATAAAACCTAATCCCTACCCCGTAATACCCCAATTCATACTTTTTAATAACTATGCCTTAAAGTGTGTTTTTGAAGTTGGAAACCCAGATAGGGAGTCCCTTAATAAATATCAGTAAATATTGATTTCATCTAAATCAATCGTCTTCAGCAATAGTTGGCTGATTTGCAAGGCTCAATATTCATTGACTTTGAGGGATTCATTTTCTAATATATTATCAGCTTATCTGAAATTCTAGATAGAATTTTTGGATGTAAAGTCAAAGAAGAACCCTTTGGGTGCAGCATTAAAATGCATTTGTTGACCTTAGAGTAGTTTCATGGGAGTTGGGGCTGCCAGAAACCAGATGTGTGTAGAGTGAGTCAAGACAGCAAGTTTAGGTGCTTCCTAGAGGGAGTTTGCTGGAGTAATCAGCAGAAGAGGAAGCCATATCAAGTATTACTGATGGAGTTGAGTGTTTTTAAAGGCTGAGGAAATTTAATAGTGGAAATGCTGAAAGAGAAATGGATTGATGATGGAGCAAGTTTTCTGAGAAATCAGGAGTGATCAGGAACAGAAAATTAAAGGGATTCCTCATTTTCTAAGACAGGAAGCATGGCCGAGCTTGAATATATATTTTGGTTTGGGGAGTAAGGGGTAAGAGAGAGGTGCTTTGATGAAAGACTGTTCTGTCAGGTCAAGGGTCAGGTGGTCAAGGGTCAGGTGGTATCGTGATGCTTATGATGGAGAGAAATGGGGGCAGAGGTGAATGATGAGAGTTTGAAATAGTTGCTGTAGAAAATGAGAAAAGGAAGCTGATAAAAACAAGTAAAAGCATTGTTGAGCTCTCTGATCTCATGCTCCAGGCCCAGTCTGGCTTGCCACAATAACTGAGGTAAGGTAAAGTCGCTCAGTCGTGTCCGACTCTTTGTGACCCCATGGGCTGTAGCCTACCAGGCTCCTCTGTCCATGGGATTTTCCAGGCAGTAGTACTGGAGTGGATTGCCATTTCCTTCTCCAGAGGATCTTCCCAACCCAGGGATCGAACCCGGGTCTCCCACATTGTAGACAGATGCTTAACCGTCTGAGCCACCAGGGAAGTCCTGAGCTTCAGCCAAAGTGGAGACTCACTTTGCCTGCACCGGTCTCTCTCCTTCCTTCCCGTCACCTTTTACAACTGTCTTGTCTCTTCAGCCTTTCTTCAAAACTACTGTTCTTTTTCACCCCACTCAGGTAGATCATTTCTTGAATTCTTCAGCTGGCACCCTGTAGCCTTCTACAGTAGCTGAACCACTCTTAAGAATCATGTAATTTGCAAGTATGTTTTATCTTCTTTCCTAGATTGTAGGGTTTTGGGGGGTTAAGAATCACAGGTTTGCCAGTTGTCTTTGTTTCCATTTCTCTGCCTAGGGCAGTGCTCTTCTATCAGTCAGTAAAAGTGAATGAATAAATTAGTGAATGAAGCAGATCCACCAAATTGTGTGAGAGTGGTGGATGTATCTCTTTATGAACCAGTTAATTTCATTTTGTACTTTAATTAGCTCCTCTTGAGGAGGGGGGTGTTTTTAAAGTGTTGGCGTACACAAACTTAAGATATAGCTAAGTTAGCTAAGAGATACAACTAGTCATTTATTGGGTATCAATTCAGAGGATATTATTGTGGCTTATTGATAAAATAAAACTCTGTATTTAGATCTTAATTTGCATTACAGAATTTCATTTGGCATTATTCATTTGAGGAGCTAAAACAGAAGTTTCTCAGATGCTTCTAATTGCCTCTTTTGCCATATGGACATAGAGGTACAAATAGCAATCATAATTCACCTCCAAGATCATAGGCTTCATTATTTTCATTGAAATGCAGTAAAATGCTGACTTTTGCATCACCATAGCAATAGAAGTATTCCCCATCACCATTACCCATACCCAAAGCCCAGAGAATATACGCTTGATTTTTTCCCTTATTTCCATGATACTGGTCCATCCATTTGTATCCAGGTTTTCCCATCTCAACCCCAGCACAGTATCTGGTAAGATACCGTTAAAATGTTGTACTCTCACCTTGAGAATAAATGGTCACAACAGATAAAACCCTCAAATTCTAGGTCTATCTGCTGACACGTCCTGAGTAGGCCAGTGTGAAGTGAATAAAATGCAGAGGAAAGAGGAAAAGAAATTTTGCCAAAACTGCCATCAATTCTGTGCTAGTTTCTGCCTATAGTGTTAAATTTCCACTCATTGGATTTTTCAGGTTCCTATGTATTGGTGTATGTATCGTATAGGGTATTTTCTTTGGATAGTTACTCAGTATTTTAGCTTTGTTTTTCCTGCTGAAATTATTAAATAGAGATACTTGATATGGTCAAGAAACGAGCTAGAGGATCATTATTAGTTGTGGCCACCTCATCCATGCACCTTCCAGCTTCTATCACCTAGAAGTAATCTTTTTTTCCCTAAATTTCTATAGCCATTTAACTGTATTCATATTGAGACAACTCAGTTTTAACCAGATATGGATACAGTCTATTAGCAGATGAGTGGATAAAGATGTAGTATATATAAATATATATACACATACACATTTATACACACAGTGGAATATTATTCAGCCAGAAAATGAATTTTTGCTATTTGTATATCTGTACAAAAAGATATGTGAACCACCATGTTCACAGCAGCACCATTCACAATAGCAAAGACATGAAACAACCTAAATATCCATTGACAGATACAAAGATAAAGAAGATGTGTATATATATATACAGTGGAATGCTGCTCAGTCATTTAAAAGCAGAGACATCACTTTGCCAATAAATGACTATATGGTCACAGCTATGGTTTTTCCAGTAGTCATGTATGGATGTGAGAGTTGGACCATAAAGAAGAATGACTGCCAAAAAATTGATGCTTTCAAATTGTGGTGCAGATGACTCTTGAGAGTCTCTTGGACAGCAGGGAGATAAACCAGTCAGTCCTAAAGGAAATCAACCCTGAATAGTAATTGGAAGGACTGATGCTGAAGCTCCAGTACTTTGGCCACCTGATGCAAAGAGCTGACTCACTGAAAAAGACCCTGATGCTGGGAAAAATTGGGGGCAAGAGAAAAAAATTGGGGCCACAGAGGTTGAGATGGTTAGATGGAATCACTGACTGAATAGACTTGAGTTTGAGCAAACTCTTGGAGATAGTGAAGGACAGGGAAGCCTGGTTTGCTGTAGTTCCTGGGGTCTCAAACAGTCAGACATGACTTAGCAACTGAGTAACAGCAACAACTACTCATTCATAAAAAAGAATGAAATAATGGCATTTGCGGCAACATGAGTGCAACTAGAGATTATCATACTAAGAGAAAGATGAATACATATGATATTCATCTACATATGATACCACTTATATGCAGAATCTAAAGTATGACACAAATGATACAGAAACAAAAACAGAATCTCAGACATAGAGAACAGACTGGTGGTTGCCCAGGCGGAGAGGGTTGGAGGAGGGATGGAGGAGAGGTTGGGGTTAGCAGATGTAAGCTTTTATATATAAAATGGATATATACAAGGTCCTGCTGTATTGCACAGGGAACTGTAGTCAATGTCCTATGAGAAACCATAATGGAAAAGAGTATATAAAAAGTGTATATGCATGTATAAGTAAATCAGTTTGCTATATAGCAGTAATTTACACCAAAATCAGACAAAGACAAATACTGTATGTTTTCACTTACATGTGGAACCTAAAAAATAAAATGAATGAATATAACAAAACAGAAACAGACTCACAGATACAGAGAACAAACTAGTGGTTAATGGGTAGAGGAAGGGAATGATGGAGGAAGGTGATTAAGAGACGTAACTTAGGTGTAAAATAAATAACATGGTGCACAATACAGGGAATATGGCCAAAATTCTATAATAATTTTAAATGAGTAAATCCATAAAAAGTATTGAATAACTATGTTGTATACCTGAAACTAATGTAACGTTGTAAATCAACTATACTTAATTTTTTAAAAAAGACACCAAGTTTGTGTTGTGGTTGCATGCATGAACCTTACTTTTCTACACTACTAACCTGTTGATTACCCTGCTCTTGCTCCGTTTTTGCAGTCCTCAATACATATAGCCAAAAATAGCTTCATTGTTTCAGTTGGGTTTTTTTTTATTGTTAATTATTCTGGTGATCTGATTCATATCTAGAATGGCTTTATTTTTCACCAGGGTGAGAGGGGCGCTTCTTGGTGACTTGAATGAATACATTCAAGATATGTTTTGTAGGTACAGATGCCAGTCTTAAAGTTAAAGAAGATCATTGTTTTGTATAGTGTAGAGATTGATGGCATATGGCCACACTCTGACAGTATTCTGGAAGGTTCTTTGGATGTCTTCTTATAACTGTCATCTAAAATTGATCACAGTTGATGATGCAGCTTATAGAAAAAAAATCTTTCTGTGATGACGATTAGTGTGACTTCTTTTCTACTTTTAGGTTACTAGACTTCCTCAATGATTAGAATCCATAAGAACTGGCTAAGCTATTCTAGACTAATATAAATTCTTATGTCTTCAGTGATGTCCTTTGCTGCTCAAGCACACCATAAAGTATTAATGATCTTTCTTTCCAACAATGTTCTTTGATGCCCATGGAAAAAGGAAGGGCCAGTCAATAAGCTACCAATATCACTGTGTTTAAAAACTCTAGGCTTCCTTAAAGGACATGAATAAAGGCAAAGTGTTAGATATTAGAGTGGCTTTGTGCTAGCCAAGTCACAATCTCTGTAAGAGAAATAGGAGGTAGATAAGAAAAATTCTCTCAGTCAGCAGCAGGGTAGGTACTTTCCTGTTGTCTTCTCAAGGGAAAACTAGTCATTGTCACACCTTACTACCTTATGATTTTAATTCAACTCTAATGTAATGCACCTTGGAGTTAAAAAAAAAAAACTTGACTTTTCTGAGCCTTCTGTGTCCAAATATGGCAACTTTTACCCTTCTCAGATATCAGTCAAACCTCTCCATCCTCTGCCTCAGCCCTCATTTCACTGGAGAGAAGAAACTTAGCACCTCTCTTAGCCTTCCACTCCACCCTGGTCCAGACATCCTCATACTTCATCTACACAATAACACCTTTAGCTCAGTTTCTTCCTTTCATACACAAGCTTCTTAGAAGAGCTGTGGACGCTGTCGCCAGATCCTTACCCCTAGCAGCTTTACAAGCTTTGCAGGCAGTCTCCCACCCCCAAATTCAACTGAACCGGGACAGTCTCCCCAGTTTCATAAAACAGCGACCTTGTCCCTTCTTGCCCTCCCCACCAACACTTGACTGTGGTAGATATTCCCTTCTAGAAACAGCCCCTGCCCTGAGAACTAGGGGAGAGGATAAAATAGAACTAGAAGACGTCTGCGATCTCTCCCAGCTCTCAGTAAGGCTTGATGATTTTCTGAGATTTCAAGAATCTTCAGCTCTTTTTGTTTATAAAAATTCTCAGCAATTTTTGGCTATTTAAACATGGTAGTGCTTAAAAAAAATAATGTTGAGACTACAGAATGCAGCATCTTTCTCATGCGGTTACTGTAATTTCAAAGAGATTATTTTTAGTAACTGAATTTGTTATTATACAATTTCTCAGAAATAGAAAACACATTAGGGGAACTTTAAATAGAAACTGACTGTACTGAATTTAAAATTATGTGATTCAGAGATACAGATTTTGATGCATCAACTTATCGTCTGAAGTTCTGAAGCCTGAAAAGTTCTCTTGTAATATAAGGTTTTTACATCTATTAGAATAGGCTTTTTATCTAATTTATTTTTTTCAGAGAGTAGGATGACAAATAATCTAAGAGAAAATGAAAACTAAATGGTATAAAAGAGTTAAGACTGAATAGTTTATAATTTCCTCCCTTTCCTAACAATATCTATAGTATGAAGAACTCAGTTGTTTAAGGCAAATTTTTTGAACAGTTCTCCCTTTAGACAAATAATTTGTCTCTATTAGAAGAGAAGCAACTCGATTTAAAAAAAATATTATTTATTTATTTGGCTGTGTCAGTTCTTAGTTGCTGCATGTGGGAGCTAGTTCCCTGACCAGGGATTGAACTCAGGCCTCCTGCATTGGGATCTCAAGAGTCTTAGCCACTGGACCACCAGGGAAATCCCTGATTTTTTTTTTTTCTTTAAGCAACAGAAATTTATTTTCTCCTAGCTGAAATCAGGGTGTTAACAGAGCTGTGGAGGAACTTGGTTTTAATTCAAGAACAATGTTTAAAAAGTATGTCGCCAAGTCTTCCCGGCCTAAAGGTGCAGATGAGCTTGGACTAATGTCAGAAAGTCCTATGTTGGAGCCCCCTCCAACCTAGCTGCTGAACCTTGTCATTTCTCTCCAAGTGTCCATCAAGAATTTCCAAGTATTGCGGTCTCATGGGCTCTGACCTGCTGGGAGAAGTCTGCTCTGCAGTCCCCGCAGGGAAGACACCGTGACCAGGTCATCCCATGGCTGGCATGAGCGTGCGACGCTGTCGCTGCCTAAGGCATGGCTCCGTGTCTCTACCGGGGCCAGGCAGCCCTGTGTTCCCGCATCCTGGCAGAAGTCCCTCCGGGAAAGAGCTCCTTGAGCTTTTAGTCAGAATTTTCTCTTTCTCCAGGACTCAGTCCTTGGGGAAAAGCACCTTGCCTCCTTTTCACCAGTTTCTGCCCTGTGTCTAGGCCCCAGACATCAAGCGTCTCTTTTCTCTGTCAGACCATACATTCACATAAGTGGCAGTAGAGAGGGGGCAGAAGAGTGGAAGCAAAGGCCCATCAGAGAGGCCGGCGCAGCCGCTGGAACCAGAGACCCACGATCCTGAGGCTTCAGACTCTCCCCTTACCTTTCAGTCTCTGCCTCTTCCCTCCCAGTTTTGTCCAGCTGTAGCAAATTAATAAGATAGCCAATGAGAGCCAATCAAAACCTCAGAAGTTGTCAAAAGTTGTTAAAAAAAAAGTTTTCTTCCTTTCCAATTTGAATTGCTACAAACTGGATAGTTTAACAAGATTTTGGTAAAGAGTTTTGTAAATTCTGCAAATTGGTTATTTGGCAAATCAAACCTCTAGCAAATTGGCCTGCTTTCCAGTTCATCAGATAGTAAATCTCAGGTTCCCTTGGGACTTCCTACTGCCATAGCTCTTTCATGACAGTGTGCTTCAGAACATTTAAATATTATACCTTCAAATTCCACATTTAGTTTTATTGAGAACAAAATGTTGTCATCTCTCTGGGGTTTTTGCATGCAGCACAATAACACGAGTTCTAGGATATCATGTTAGAGTCCTCTGCAACAGAACTGGATGGTGACCTTGCTTCTATTTATTTTTAATTGGTTGAATTTAGGAAGGAGTGGTACTGGAATGTGTGTTTATTCTGAGCCTGGAGAAGCACTACGAGGGGTGCCATGTTGAGAAAAAAGCAGAGAAAGGGGATAGTGTATTGCCATCTACTAAAGACTTAAATTAGACATACAGCTGAGTAAGAATGTGTTTTTCTCCTGTTCCCCTAATTCCCAAATTATAAAACTATTGAAATTGGATGTTCCTTAAGCACTAGTATCAGAGTGAATCGAGTTTATATATTACACTAGAAATCAAAGCAGCAACACAAACCCAAGGTTTGTATACCTGTAGATAGATAAACTCTAAATAAAAGCTATTTTATACTTGCTGTATCAGAGTATCCTGCTATAAAGGGATGAACTTTCACCCACTAGATTTGTATCAATAGTGCCCTTTGGATCTTCTGTTGCTCTTACAAGCGTCTGTGGCTCTTCTGCTGTCTTTGACGAATATTTAGCAACAGGGTAGGAGTCTTTCTTGCTGTTTGTCCAGCATTTGAGAAAGATCCCTTGTAACCAGCTTCTCTAATACATGGCATTTTCAACTTTATCTTATTGAATTGTTTGTTTTGAAACAAGGGTGATATTAAATATGTTACCTCATGATTGAGAGTTCAAGGACATCTACCTTCAGCTCTGCCCTTCAGGTGTATTTGATTTCACTCATAGACTCATTCAATTCGTAGACAGATATCTAGACAAGATTCTTGGAACCTCCTGTGTAAGAGTTCTGGATCATTCTGCTTAAAAAGGGCTTTCCTTCAAACTGCTCCTAATTCTAGAATATTTGTGGGTAAAGATGTGGCTTAAAACACCACTTAAAATAGTTTTTGTCAGCTATTCACTTTGAACCTCTCCACTGATCTTAAAATACTCAAGGGGGCTTTTGAGAGACTGCCTTTTAGAGAAGAAAAAAGGCAGTTGCTTAGCTATCCATTAGCTGAAACAGCTTTATAGGGGGCAAGGAAATCACTTGATTTTTTAAAGAAGTGAAGAATGCATTAGAAAGGAGATTTGATTTGTTCTACCACGAGGTAATACGCCCATTTGTTAGCCACTCTTAATGTGATGGTGGGTCCTCATATATATTCTGGGAGTGATGAAGCATGGCTCCCACATAGCAGAGAGAAATTAATAGGCAAATTACAAACTTGGAATGAAAACTTGACATTAAAACAGATCATCATATGTGTTCACTGCTTGAAACTCAGGAAGAGTTTCAAGAACTAATTATCTAGCAGCAGGTAGTAACATGGAAATAATATTAAACATACATAAAACACTCAGATCCTTGAGCATGCAAAAGGGTCAGGTCAATTTATTTTTACATAAATAAGTTTAAGGTTGCCAAAATCATATTAAAGCCAGAAAAAACAGTAAGGACCTGTAAACCAGCAAGAATATGCCTAGCCAAGGCTAATTAATGTGCCAGACATTACTTGTCCAGATACCAATAATGAAATACACTAATGTAACATCAAAGCATGCTGTGATGATACAGGTTTAATGTTCTAAATGTTCCTTCTTTTCAGTCCTTTAACTTAGAGGTAAAATTTGGTAGCTGATATTCAGTTTTCTTTGCATTTGTCCATTAGCAGGTAAAAGGGTGCTATTTCCACAGATTAGTGCATTGTACAAATAATTTGAATATCTAAAATGTATATATTACAACTATAGAAGAAAAAAAAGTTACTTTCCACCTGCTAAACTGCCCTCATCAGATCTGTAAAATGAGATACTCACCTAAATCCTAAAAGGATTATTGTTGGGAACATAAATGACAGTCTGTGTAAAGAATTTAGCTCATTACCTGGGCCACACTGAAGTGTTCCATAAACACATCGTAAGTATTACTAGTTAACTGTTCAGGTACAGATTGTAGCACCTGAGCTTTGAGTTTAGCGTTGAATTAAGAACTAGAATATTTATACTGGACCCTTTAAGGGCAAAAAATGAAAGTCCTTTTGGCACTATTTTTATTGCATTAAATAAACTAATATATTTAATTTTTAAATGTAGGTTATCAGTGTGTACAACTGTTAAAAACAAGTATATTATATTCTTGTGTTATTTTTGAAGTGTTATGGTAACAGAGGAAATAATCCTGCAAAAGTTTGATTGAGCACTCCCTATAATCAGACCCTGAAACTACAAGTTAATAAAAAACATAGGCCTATCTTCCTTATCTAAAGCCCACAGGCTATTAAGGGAACAAACATGTGAACAATTAATAACATACTACACAATTTCATCTTCTTTTTTTTTGAAGAAATAGAGTAAGTATTTACCTGCCTCACCCCTTCCATTATACTTCTTTCTTTCTTTGAATGTCTCTGTATCTATTACATTCTTATACTGGTAGTATCAGTTCAGTCCAGTCACTCAGTCGTGTCCGACTCTTTGCAACCCCATGAACTGAACTGCAGCACGCCAGGCGTCCCTGTCCATCACCAGCTCCCGGAATCCACCCAAACCCATATCCATCAAGTTGGTGATGCCATCCAACCATCTCATCCTCTGTTGTTCCCTTCTCCTCCTGCCCTCAGTCTTTCCCAGCATCAGGGTCTTTTCAAATGAGTCAGCTCTTTGCATCAGGTGGCCAAAGGATTGGAGTTTCAGCTTCAACATCAGTCCTACCAACGAACATCCAGGATTGATCTCCTTTAGGGTGGACTGGTTGGATCTCCTTGCAGTCCAAGTGACTCTCAAGAGTCTTCTCTAACACGACAGTTCAAAAGCATCAGTTCTTTGGCGCTCAGGTTTCTTTATATAGTGATGTGTTTATTTACATGCCTGTCTCTCCTACCAGACTGTTAATATCATAAGAGTTATCGTTCATCTTTGTGATTTCAGCTCTTAGCACAGGGCTTAGCACCTACCAAGCACTCCATAAATGTGGATGGATGGATACTGTCTACTCTTCCCTCTCCAATCCCTTTCTCATTTTCTAACACACGCCTTGAAAAGAAGTGATGGAGCATCTCAGAAATGAACCAGAACTCATTAATAGAAGGGAATATTAAATATTTTGACAGATAAGAAAACTTTTTTCCTAGGTTAATCGTTAGTCATGTATAGTGAAACTTTATGAATGTGACTTTCTCAATTCAGAATGAATTATATTGTTTATAGAACAGGACTGAATACATCATTTCACGTATAAGGAATGGGGTTGCAAAGCAGAAAACGGTATGAATAAAACTGCTGGAGGATTGTTTAATCTGTTTCATTTTAATAGCACCCATTTACATCCATTCAGTTACTGGGCTGATTACAAATGTTAACAATAGTCACTTATTTATTAAGATATGTCCATTAGGAACTGTTACTTGCCAAAGTGCTACTGGTTATTTCCTTTTACAGAATATATGTAAAACAATCAAAATGCCATTCTTAAAGCAGTCTGAACTGGGAAATAGCTCTTCCCAGTTAATTCAAATTAAAGAGCCCCTGAATTCCCTATCCTCAATGTTGAAAGACTGGACAATAAAGGCTTAGTTGAAAAACTTTTATAATTTCAAGTCAAATCCAATAGATAAGTATATTGTGGCCTATGGATCATACTAATAATCATTATTTATGACAGAGCATTCATTGGTGGTTAATTTTAATCGAGGATTTTAGTAGATGTATCTCAAAGCGGTTATTCAAAAATTGTTCTCAACACTTGAAAATCCACTTTTTGTGAAATGAAATGATCTAAATCTAAGACTCCAGTAGGAAGAAGAATTATATTTATTACTTAGGCTGATTTTTGTTTCAGTATTGCCCTGACTTGACCCTTTTATGATTCTACACGACAAAAGTAAATATTTTAGGATAATGTTCTAGTTCTTTGTTTCTTGTCAACCATATTTGTTATTTGAAAACTAAGACATTTAGTTTTACATTTATATTAAAATGAAATTTGTTTTGTATGACCAAGTTGGACTTAGATAAAAACTTAATAGACCTGGAATTGATTTTGTATCTCCTGGACTTCCATGAGTGTTATTTAACGGCATATCAGTCTACCTGCCTGCCCCTCACCTCTACATTCACCTTTGTATCTTTTCGATTTTCAGTTCATGTAAGTTAACACTCAAGAAATCCAATGCTATTTTCAGTTATCCAGTTACTTAAGGCAAAATGAAATAAGTCCTAAACTTTAAAATTATTGAGACTATTATACCTAAATAATACAATTCAATATTAAACATCAGCAAAGTATCAGATTGATTATATTTTGTCTTTCCAAAGAAAGTCATATTCAAGAAAATACTTTTCCTGTGTTTGGTAAATTGTTCATTTAAATTATTGTTGAGATTATTTAATTAGAATTTATCATCGCTTTTAAAAAATAGTATCACTAGCCAGTTAATCTGGCTGGTCGATTAAATCTTAATATGTCTGCAAGCTCCATATGAAAATATTAAAAGTCTGGCAGATGGCATATTTTCCTTATAGATTTTACCTGAGATTGATCCTAGGATCTGTCTAGTTAGAGACTAATACAAAGTTTTTTCTGAATCACTTTTCAAGGAAGTATAATCCAGTCCTCTCATGTAATATTTACTCAGGCTGGGGTTTTAATCAATGGATTGGACAATGATGCACATTTTCAGGTCTCAGTGATTATTATTTCGTTTTCTTAGTCAGCTAAGCTTTCTCCTTTTTCTCTTGCCTCAAAGCACCACTAAGAAACTGCTGCTGTACTAGGCTCCCTGTGTTTTAGAAAACAACTTCCTTATCATTCCATGACTGTCCATTTTATTCCCCCCACACATTCAAAGATATGGTAGGGGCGTGCCATTTTTCATCATAAGCCTTATTGTGCTTATTTGAATTTTTACTCTATGTGTCTGTGTTATTCTAAAATTAAGTAAAAATAATCAAAAGTTTCAGAAACTCGTTTATGCCAGAATACATGTTTTCTCTGTATTCAAAGAGTCCTGTCAATTCACCTAGTTGGTTTTTATACAATATTTCTTTATGAAAAGTTTCAAATATACAGCACAATTCAAAGGAATTAACAGTGAACACCCATGTACCCACCATCTAGATTCTGCCCCCAAAATTTTACTCTATTTGATCAAAAATCTGTTAGATAACTGATTGTTAGGTAATCTTAGACTGCTGTTGCTGCTGCTAAGTCGCTTCAGTCATGTCCGACTCTGTGCGACCCCATAGATACCAGCCCACCAGGGATTCTCCAGGCAAGAGTACTGGAGTGGGTGGCCATTGCCTTCTCCAAATCTTAGACTAGAGCTCTTTTATGAATTCCTTTTTTGGCTTATTAGTTTTATTAATTGGCATCAAGTTGTACTGCTATTTCATTTAGCCTCATTTACTGAGATTCCTTTAATAATGTGTGTGAGGATCTGTATACATTTTCAAAATCACAGTTTCCGGGTATTTATACCAAAGTGGCCAGTTTTTTTCTATTGTATTAACTATTATTTGGGAAGGTCTCTTTGCATAATGTGTAAGATTTTGATCTCCCATCTTTCTACGCTTGTCTCAGGAATTCCATTTTAATTGAAATGTAACAGTACATAATTAATATTTCTCTAGGAATAAACAATGAAACAAAGTATTGGACATTTTTAAAGGTATCTACAGCGTTCATGCCATACTGGAATCTTGTTATCTAATCCTCTTATTTTAATGAAACATAAAATAAGCATTATATACACATATATTCCCCCCATAAATCATGAACTTAAAGGCTATCTCCTTGATTATGCTAGTTTTCAGAAATGCTGCCTGTAAATTTTATTGGTTTGTCTTTGACCTTTTTTCCTTCTCTTTGTGTTCTCTAAAGATCAGTTTTAATCCTAGCTTTTTTGTGAATAAGTCTCCTATTTATCTTTTATTCTCTGAAACTTAAAGAGAATCCGTTTTCACTGTTTTCTGGTATACACCCATTTCTTAGTATGGAATTTCTCCCATCTTATATCTGTTTTCTTTCTAGGTGCTGTTCTGTGATAAATTATTAACCAGGGTACAGCAGCTTCTGACTTTTTTCCTTCTTACTTGGTTTCCCATTCTTTGTCTCTTTCTCTTCCTGATTTTTATAGGAGACCTAGAAGCTTTCTTAAGTTTTCATCTTTCATTCCAGTCACTAATGAACTGAGTACAATTATGTGCAAGCTCTAACTTGAACTATCCTGATACCTCCACCTTATCTTCATTCTGCTAAAGTGGAATTCTCAGTGCTTCCTGAACACACTGTGCTCATTCTCAACTGGAATATTTGACCTTGTTTGCCAGCGCTGTTCTCATCCATCCATAAGACTCAGCTACGCTGAGCTTTTGCTGACCTTAATTAGGTATATTTAAAAATAATACCTTAAAAGGCTTATTCATATCAAGGTATATTTATACCGAGGCCTTCAAATACTAGGTCTGCATAGTTTTGCAGGAGAGAGCCTGAATTTTGGGATTCTAAGTCTGAATATGGTATGCTATCACTTTTCAAGTATTTTTGCTACATGCCAAGAACTGTTGTCGTATTTCTGGGCGATTTTTCAACACTAAAGTTCCTCTGTGAGTGAAGATAATTATTCAAGTGGTAAAACAACCAACGCAGAACACTTACTTTACTTTAGTATATTTATTATTTATTTTGGTTAAAGACCAATAAGACCAAGATTGTGGGATTAATTGCATGTGGGCTGTTGACTTCCCACCCCAAAATATTTTTCATTATTCACATGCATATGACTGGTTTAGCACAAACCCATTTATCATGGTCAGTGGTGCAAACTTCATATTCCAAAGTTAACAGATGCAGAAAATAATACATTTTAATGAAAGCATTTAAGTTATTTGGCAAGGTTTTTGTTTGTGTTTTATTTCCAGTGCAGTGCCAGAGACATACCAACAAAGTGACATAGATATTGCATGTAATTTCTTTGTAAATAGTATAATTTGGTTAGTGTAGCATATAAATATCTTTCCTTTTCTCCTTTGCCTTTTGCTTTCAGCTATTTGTAAGCCCTCCTCAGACAACCATTTTGCCTTTTTGCATTTCTTTTTCTTGGAGATGGTTTTGATCACAGCCTCCTGTACAATGTTAACGAACCTCCATCCATAGTTCTTCAGGCACTCTATCATATCTAATCCCTTGAATCTATTTGTAACTTCCACTGTATAATCCTAAGGGATTTGATTTAGGTCATACCTGAATGGTCTAGTGGTTTTCCCTACTTTCTTCAATTTAAGTCTGAATTGGGCAATAAGGAGTTCATGATCTGAGCCACAGTCAGCTCCTGGTCTTGTTTTTGCAGACTGTATAGAACTTCTCCATCTTTGGCTGCAAAGAATATAATCAATCTGATTTCGGTATTGACCATCTGGTGATGTCCATGTGTAAAGTCTTCTCTTGTGTTGTTGGAAGAAGGTGTTTACTATGACCAGTGTGTTCTTAGAAAAACTGCTAGCCTTTGCCCTGCTTCATTTTGTTCTCCAAGGCTAAACTTGCCTGTGACTTCAGGTATCTCTTGACATCCTACTTTTGCATTCCAGTCCCCTATGATGAAAAGGACATCTCTTTTTTGGTGTTAGTGCTAGAAGGTCTTGTAGATCTTCATAGAACCAACCGTTCAACTTCTTCGGCATTACTCGTGGGGGCATAGACTTGAATTACTGTGATATTGAATGGTTTGCCTTGAGATTGCACCCAAGTACTGCATTTTGGACTCTTGTTGACTATGAGGGCTACTCCAATTCTTCTAAGGGATTCTTGCCCATAGTAGTAGATATAAATGGTCATCTGAATTAAATTCACCCATTCTAGTCCATTTTAGTTCACTGATTCCTGAAATGTCCATGTTCAATCTTGCCATCTCCTGTTTGACCACCTCCAATTTACCTTGATTCATGGACCTAAAATTCCAGGTTCCTGTGCAGTATTGTTCTTTACAGCATCAGACTTTACTTCCATCACCAGTCACATCCACAGCTGGGTGCTGTTTTTGCTTTGGCTCAGCCTCTTCATTCTTTCGGGAGCTATTTCTTCACTCTTCTCCAGTAGCATTTTGGGCATCTACCGAGTTGGGGAGTTCATCTTTCACTCTCATATCTTTTGCCTTTTCATACTGTTCATGGGGTTCTCAAGGCAAGAATACTGAAGTGGTTTGCCATTCCCTTCTCCAGTGGACCACGTTTTGTCAGAACTCTCCACCATGACCCATCCATCTTGGGTAGCCCTACGAGGCACGGGTCATAGTTTCATTGAGTTAGACAAGGCTGTGATCCATGAGATCAGTTTGGTTAGTTTTCTGTGATTGTGGTTTTCAGTCTGTCTGCCATTACTTTGCCGACAAAGATCCATCCAGTCAAAGCTATGGTTTTTCCAGTAGTCATATATGGATGTGAGAATTGAACCATAACCAAAGCTGAGTGCCAAAGAATTGAAGCTTTTGAACTGTGGTGTTGGAAAAGACTTGTGAGAGTCACTTGGACTCCAAGGAGATCAAACCAGTCAATCCTAAAGAAAATCAGTCCTGATGCTGAAGCTCCAATACTTTGGGCACCTGATGCGAAGAACTGACTCATTGGAAAAGGCCCTGATGCTGGGAAAGATTGAAGGTGGGAGGAGAAGGGGATGACAGAAGATGAGATGGTTGGATGTCAATGGAAATGAGTTTGAGCAAGCTCCGGGAGAGGGTGATGGACAGGAAAGCTTGGTGTGCTGCAGTTCACACAGCTTGGGGCCACAAAGAGTCAGACACAACTGAGCAACTGAACTAAACTGATCATATAAATAAAAAACTAAAACTACAAAAGAAAGGAATAGCATAAATTTGGGAACAAGAGAGATTTGGGGCCAACTCCAACAGTAGTCTATTAGCGTGAAAACTCTATTAGGGGACTGGTTGGTTGCTACCCAGTTTCTTTCTCAAAAGGATTTCCAGCCTTAGGCTACAGTAGGTTTAGTCAGATAGAGAAATAGAAAACTCACTGGGTTTTTACCAGGAAATAATGGGCTGATAAATGTGTGTGAGAGATTATCCTTGCAGCTGTGTTAACAGTACAGCAGTGTAGATTACTGAGCTTTTAAAATCACAGACACTTTATACTATGGTGGATCTCATTGAGTCTTACTGGCAGCTTGGAAAATGCCCCCTCCAGAAGAGTGTTTATTTCATTCCTTCTGCACTACACAACCAGGTCAAGTATTTGAACCCCAAGAGTTAGAGAGCCCTTGGAAGTTCTTTCATGAAGCCAGTCTTTAGTAAAATGGTTAAAGAGATAAGGTTTGTGTTAGAGGTAACTTGTTATCCTTTCTGTACTCCTCATCTTGGACTGAGATCCTGCTCATCTTTGGCCGTCTTAGGTTTCTACTTGGACACACATGCACTGGGGATTGTTCTAAACTCTGAACTTGTCCAAAATCGTCGATTCTGTGTCTCATTTAAGAGCGTTTGACAACCAGTTAATCTAATCATTTCTCCCGAATGCCTTTCTCTTTCTTCCTTTCTATGTATTATACACATGTAGTAACCGAAAGCTTTTGTTTTAATGCTCTGAAATACAGGAGTGATCCTAAGCAAGCACCTTGGCCATCTACTTGGAAGGCTTTGCCCATACATCGATCCCTGAATGGTGTGCTCCTTCAATTGACTGAGCCCCTGTTTCCCACCACTTGTCTTTAGATCAAGCACATATAAATCTAGAGAAAGATGACATCTCTAGAAATGGAGACTGTACAGCTTTTCTTTCAGAGACAGTAAAACAATAACTTACAAGATTTCAGCTAGGAAAGGGAATCTCCAGCACGATGATGAGAGCGATCCAGGATGGCAGCTGCACGTTCAGGACTTGGGACCATAGTCCTGATCAGAGCAAGAGCATGGAGAGTTCCACAGTGAACTTCTCCAAGGAGATGAACCTGATAGACTGTCTGGCGTGTGTGACTGTACTGGAAGGAGATTTGTACTTCTGGCCAAGCTGGGAGATGAACTAGTGGCAGGTTTCTAGAAAATGAAGCAAACAGAAAAACAAGACCATTATTAACTCCAGGGAAAATGATAAGTAGCACAAGAAAAAGATGTAATAGCTGCTAGAAAACTACACTGTGAATAGCTGCCTTGTTTTTTAATGTAAACACTATAAATGTTAACTTTACCAAGATTATGATACAGCTTTATTTAGGGCCATAGAGGAAGGAAGGAACTGGAATAAGTGTTACAAAATCCTCATTTTTCATAGTAGAAAATAGATAACAGGAAGAGTGCAAAAAAAAAAAAGGGAAATGTCAGCATAGGCATTTTACATAGCTGCATGGAGGTAAACATGAGAATAAACAGCTTAAAGTCTTGGAAATGGTTGTCTTTGGGGAGTGACAGTACAGGTTAGGGAGGAATTGGGCAGGTGATTGCTTTGTATATTGATTAGAAGCCATGGTGGTTACTAATGCTCATCCATATTGGTCTTCTCTCATTCCTGGGGGAACAGAAACATACGTGCCCAAATACCCTTCCAGCTAGTCTGAACCATAGGACTAGCTCTGGCCCACACAGAGGTGAAGGGATGTGTGTCATTTATGGACTACAACTGTGTGACCCTTCAACTCCTTCTTGCCAGACCTCAGCAACCTGCAAGGGACAAGGACAGACTGGAATCCATCCAGTAGTGTGGAAATCTTTCCTGCCTTCTTTGGAACTGTGACTTCTTAGAGAGGACTTTTCTGGAGAGGTCCAGATAGTAAATATTCTCGGCTCTGCAGGCCATATGGTTTCTTTCGCAACTACTTGACTCTGCTATTGTGGTGCAAGTGAATAAGGGTCTGTGTTCCATTAAAACTTTATTTATGGACACTGCAATTTTAATTTCATGACTTTCACATGTCATAAAATATACTCTTTTAATTTATTTTTTTCCCAGCCATTTAAAAAAGAAGGGGAAAAAAATTTTTTTCAGCTCATAGAGTTGCACAAATAGAGGTGGAACTGGCCTGCAGTTGGCCTACCCCTGCCCTAAATATTCAAAAAATCTTTACACACAAAAGCTAATAGCATCATACGTTTGCTTTTAGAGAATAAAACTAGAACAAAGGAGTGAGAGTCCCAAGGGGATCAATTTCAGCCTCAAATTTCCTCCCATAATGAGAGCATTACTATAAAATAAAAGCTGCCTGCAATGAAAAAGACTGCCCCGAGGTGTCCCTGTGCTTGAAACGTTCACCCTAAGGTGGGAGGGGGCACTTGGTGTCCAGGTGCCCCTTTTATCTGTACATTTCATGGCCCTGTAACATGATTAAGATGAATCATTCTGATGAAGCTGTTTATTGTTTTTCAAAGTACAGTCATTTCCCCACTGGTTTTAGGACAGTGCTTAGAAAAAGTTAGGCTAGAATGTGTGCTTGAGGGCTGAGGGTGAGGAGAGGCATAAATGCTTTCTATTAAGCATTTATGGTGCCAAGGTTTACAAAGACCACTTGCTAGCTTGAACATGTTTGCACACAGCAGTAGCTTCTAATTTAAATTCAGTCATAATCTCCAAACAGCCCTAGCCTAGACTAGTTGAAGGTATAAACTTCATTTTCATCTCATTAGGCCACCTGGAAGCTGCAATCAGTGAGTAGTCCTGACGTCAATAGTCTGTCTGCTTCATTAAAATGTTAATTTCATGGCTTTAATTCTCTTTGTAAAATGTACCACTGCGGGACACTATATGCAGATTTATTCTAAAGCAGACCAATTTGCATGTCGCATTTTAGTATATTTATTTCTCCAGATTTCTCTGTGTGTTGCTTTTCTTAGGAATTGCTTTCATGTTTAAAGAAGTGTTTAAATATCTAATATATTTAGATGTTTAAAGCAGTTTTAGCCTTGCAAAATTAGTGACATTAGTGACATACATAAATCCCCCTTCTTAGAGTGAAATACACATGGTTTTTTCCCCTGTAGCACTGAATCTTCACCTTAAAGAAAGATTGAGTAACCGTTTTCATGAACAATCAGAATGAATCTAGATAGTGCCAGGTAGAAAAATGGATGAGCAAAATCTATTGTCATATGAAGTCCTCTAAATTATCCTTTATGTTTTGAAAGTATCCATTTAAATTCCAAGTTCGTATTTTTACTCCTAAAAATCTTGAGTTTTGACTGATTTCCCACGAGGAAACATTAATCAGGAGATAACCAAGAGGCTGCTGCTACATTGACAAAACTAAGACTCCCTCCCAGTCTGTGCCTGGGTGCCAGTGCTTAGGGCCTACTAGATCCTTGTTGGTATCTTGGACTCTTCCTTATACTCTTGTACCAGGACCTTTGCATCTTGCCGATTTTCACCACGATTATTTTCTCCTTTTAGGTGTCCTTTGCTGACTTCCTTTCCTCCTTTCTGATCTCCAACAGAAAGACCATTCCCCAGAGTTCTGTCCTCTGCTACTGGCTCATTTCTCAGTATAGTCTCTCCCTTGGAATATGCCTCCATTCTGTGACTACCACTGCCATCTGTTTGCTAATAATTCTCAAATGTATGCTTCAAACTAACCTGTGTCCTGAGGTCTGACCTACCGGGATCTCCAATAAGTAGAGACATCTTATTTATAGATATGTCTCTATCACCCCAAATATAATATTTCTAATACCAAAGTGCTTACTTTCTTCTCAACTTCTCCATTCTGTCCATCAGTGCCACCATTTTTATATACTCATCAAGCTAGAAGTATTCTGGGAGGAGGCCCACAAAGATTTAATGTAGAAAATCAAAGAATAGTTCACCTCTTCCTTTTCATGAATGCTCAAAATTTATCTTGTGCTAGACCCACTGCATAGAGTCAGGTACTTCTTCGCCCAGGCGTACACATGAGAGTCCCATCCCGTTAATGACCTAGTGAGATCATAGTTCTCCCTCATTCATGTACCTTCAGTTTCCACCATGGCCACCATACAGAGATTTATGTTATTCCTTTTTAGGAATTGAGGATGGGGGTTTAGTTTTATCAACAGTGTCAAATCATCTGAAGTTTTTATTGAACATATTTCCCAGTCAGTCCTAAAATTGCTCTGTTCTCAAGCTTCATGAGTGGAAGGTAGCTCAAGGTACCACCCTAGGGCTTTGGGTTGCTTATGGGCTATAAATGTAGACCTGCCTTAGTGACATTCTAAAATAGTTTAGCAAGTGGCATTCCACTCTGTTTCTTGGATGAGTAGCTCATGCAGCTTTTTTTCAGCTTCATGACTAAGGGTCAGAGACAACTGGGTTTCAGATCCAATAAGAAAAGCAAGCACCCAATTTTCTGGCCAGTGTGATACCATTATCATTAATTATCCCAGGCAACTGGGTATATGAGTCATGAGTTTAGAGTTTAGCCACGTAAGTCACTGTTTTAATCATTGATTAAAGGATTAAATAATCATTTTATCTTGAAGTGTCTCTTATTGGTACTTTAATGGAAATGATTGTTAGCAAGGCTAAGGCATTTTTATTAAGCCAGTTACAATAGTTATAACTCACAGCAGATATCTATTCAATGTCCTTAGTGAGACTGCATCAAACTGTAAGTGCTATATGACATACAAAGACACTGCAATACTCAGACATTACTCTTGGGGAACCTGTACAATCTAGTATAATTTCTGACTGAGTTGGTGAGTTACAAACAAAACAATTACAAAAACTATAAGATTCAGAGCATTCTGTTTCCATATGAGTTGATGAATTTCTAAGGTCTGTTTTGGGACGTCTAAGTATTAATGCTTATGTAGGTATTCAGAGGGCTCTAGATCTGATCCTATGACTACTTTAAACCATTCTAGACATGAGTAGGATCAAGAATGATGGGGGCACTCTAAGCCCCCTTCTGCATGTCTCCCACAAGCAAGGACAGCTTAGTTTGACTTTGAAACCAACTTTGACCTTGGAACTTGGGGCAGGATAACACTCACACATACACACACAAGTGATCTCAAAAGAAGCTGCATCGAGGAGAATATGAGAAAATGAGAAAAACAGAAGTCAGTCAGTCTTAGAATGACTGAGCTTTTTTCCTAGACGGAAAGATGCACCAAAATGTAAATTCAGCTTTCATTTTAACTGTGCAAGCTGCTGTCTCTGAGTGAGTCTTACTGAATGTATGTTACTATCAATTTGCCTTTCCTAACTTTCTCCATGTAGGCAATAGTTTTGTTGCCTATGGTTAAGAAAGGTGGAGACTTACAGAGAGTCATGTCAGACTCAAAGTAATGCTATAACTCCAGCTGAGCCAGGTATAACAGAGTGTTTGTTTCTTTAGAGAGAAAGGGAAATATTGCCCCAAGAGTCATTGATGGGTTTTCATGAGAATGATGGATAGTAGCAGCACCATAGAGATAAAACTGTAGACAGAGATGAATGAACCACGGGAGAATATTCATTTATATGGTCATTCTGCTTACTTAGTAATGTTTAGTTTTCTGTCAGGCTGGATATAATAGATACTTTACTAAAATGAAGTGTATTCATATTAAGTAGCAAATTTACTCTAAAACAGTGTTCATTCACTGGAATAAAAAATAACCTAGTTTGCCCTAGAAGGGTGATACCATTTCTCACTTTATTACAGGTCAATTAAAGACCATTTAAAAGTTCACGTGTGAGCTGCTGATTCTTTCGGGTAGAATTGGGTATTCATAATCGTACCTAGAAGAGTAATGGAAAACTTTTCAGTTTCAGAAAAACATGCAAGAAAATATACCATAGCCCAGGCCTTTTCCACTGGACACGTTCTCAATTAAAATAGTGTGTTTCTTCTGCTGTGGGTAAATGTTGATTAATTGATGTTTTGTTTGTAATGTTGCAGAAACAGAAAGAATTTCACTTATATTTGCAGTGAAGTAAAATTAAGATATTAAGTCGTCTAAAAGGGTTTTGGTGCCAAACTTAACTTTTTGAGAGACTTTTAAAAAGATAACGTGAAGACCAGTTATATTCTTCTAGATCTTAACTTTTAAAAATTGTGCTATTGACAATACTAAAGTACAGTTTAGGGGCCTGCAGTCCAGTCCTTTTATGCAATGGAAAGCGCTAACTAGAGCTGGGAGGCAGGAAACCAGACTTCTAAATTTAGTTCTTTTAATTCAGCTAACTCTAAGCCTCTTTGAAAAATTACTTAATCTCTCTGATCTTCAGTTTACCAAACTGAAAATGAGAAATCCTGAACTGTCTCCCTATATTGAATTCTTGATCCTATCCCCAGGGCTTTAGAATCAGATTGCCCTAGGTTAAAATCATCACCTTGTCCCTTACTGGCTTTGTAACCTTGCATAAATTACTTAACCTGGGATTCAGTACCCACTTCATAGGGTTATTTTGAATATCGAATAAAAATAGTGTGAGGAAGTACATAGCATACTGTTTGGTTTAGTGTGTTTATTTTTTTTTCGTCTTCATAATACAGAGGAATCATTTCTCTAACAGGTTTTGTATAAGTAGTATGTCCAAAGCAATGTAGAGAATATGAAGAGAAAGACATGCAGCCTGCCCTTGAATGTATAATCTAATCCAAGAAATATAAGTGACAAAAACTCCTGGTGTAAACTAGAAAAATGTTAAGTGCTGTAAGAGAAGTTCACAGAAAGAGCTGTAGAGTTTAGAGAAGTGATAATATGTATGTATTATATTGGATCCCAGAGTTCAGATAACTGGGAAAAAACATAACTTTTGAATGTTACCATCATTTTCGTAAACCACAGCAATGTGTACATTGAAAGTGAATGTTGCCCATCCACGTTGCATCAGTTTGTATTAAAAGTCAAAATGGCTGTCATCAAAAAACTCCACAAACAGTAAGTACTGGAGAGGATTTGGAGAGAAGGGAACCCTCCTACACCGTTGGTGGGAATGTAAATTGGTATAGCCATTATGGAGAACAGTATGGAGGTTCCTTGAGAAACTAAACACAGAGCTGCCATATGACCCTGCAATCCCACTCCTGAGCATGTACCCAGAGAAAAACATGATCTGAAACGATACATGCACCCATACAGTCACTGCAGCACTGTTTACAATAGCCAAGACATGGATGCAGCCTCGATGTCGATTGACAGAGGAATGGATAAAGCAGATGTGGTGCATATATACAATGGAATATTACTCAGCCCTTAAAAGAGTGCAGTAATGCCATTTGCAGCAACATGGATGGACCTAGAGATTGTCGCACTGAGTGAAGCAAGTCAGACAAAAGGGGAAATATTGTATGACATCTCTTATATGCATAATCTAAAAAGAAGTTATACAAATGAGCTTATTTACAAAAAAGAGACAGAATGAAAGAATGGGGAGAAGGGATAGTTAGGGAGTTTGGGATCAGAATGTACACACTGCTGTATTTAAGCGTATAACCAGCAAGGCCCTGCTGCATAGCGTATGGAGCTTGCGCACTGTTATGTGGCAGCCTCGAGAGAGGATACATAGATATGCGTGGCTACATCCCTTTGCTGTCCACCTGCAACTGTCACACATTGTTACCTGGCTATACTGCAACACAATATAAAAAGTTTTTAAAGAGAAAGATAGTGGATGGTGATATGCTTCACTGAGAAGGGTGCATCATCACTTCTAAAGTTTTCATGCCAAAATGCATAACTTGGATTTAATCATAAGGAAACATCAGACAAACGAAATTGAGAGAAAATAATTGTCAACATTGGTTCCTGGATTGGATCCTGAATCAGAAAGAAGGACAATAGTGGAACAAATCAGCAAAGTTTGGGTAAAATTTGATCAATAGTAAAATCTACTATTAGCTAATATAGTAAAGTGTCAATGTTAATCTCTTGGTTTTATTTAATTGTATTATAGTTGTATAATATGTTAATCTTTGGGGATGGTGGGTGAAGTTCACTCTGAGTCATTTTAGTACTTACTTTGCAACATTTTATAAACCTGAAATCATTTTAAAGTAAAATTTAAAATAAAAAGAATAGATCCTCATATAAATCCTTTGCAGATGAAGATAGTTCAAGTAAAGATCTGTCTTAGATTCACATGTGAGAATTAAAGGAGACTGAGCTGAGCAGTCACAGCAAAGCTGTTTCTAAATTTAAAAATATTTTGACAGGTTTCATTTGACTCACAACCCAAAACTAAAATGTTGCACATTAAAACCAGATATCTAAATAATCTCATCCTCAGAATTTGTAGTACTCCAGTTTAGAATAGGTTCTACTGGCCAAGACAAACCTCCCCCATCCCATGATGTGTATTAAAATTATAGTGTTCCATGGCAGTGGGGATTGAGCTTTAAATCTTGCTTCAAAAATTTTGCTAAATCTTCCCTTCTAAACATGTTATTTATTTAACGTGTATCTTTTTGCTTCTATTGTTCCTATAAAATTTTTTGTTTTGTATTCCTGTATTTTTAAGTTTACACAAATCAGACACCTAGATATCTATTTCTTGCATTTTCACTTGGCCTTTTGCTTTTGAAATATCAATACATTTGTGTTTGTTAACCAAAATTTTAGGAGACTTGATTGAAATAAGGTGTTTATGTGGGGTTTATTAGGACAGCACCCAGGAGCTACAGATTCAAGAAGGGCTTAAATTGTGTTCCACTAGACCACGAAATTGGGAAGGTTTATAAAGGCAAAAACCACAAGGTTAGGGTTACATGAGCTGTTTGTCAAGAATTATCATTGGAGCTGGCAAGAAGTAAGTTAAGAGTGCTCCTTAAATAAGGATTGGTTGGGGTCCGAAAATGATTACTCCCCTCTTAATTCCCTCTGGCAGTGCATCACCCTCTCACTGCTACCAGCATTTGGCATTATCCAGCATTCTACTTTGTATAAAGAAGTTCCTTATTGGTATTTGTTTGCTGTTGTCTGATTTCAAAGGATTTTCATCTGCCAGTTAGGTTTCTGCATTTTTTTTCCCTATATCTTCTATTTTTCTCTTGAGATTACTTTAGTGACATTGATTTGTACTGGTTCTTTTTGCGTTATAGATTTTAATCCCTTGTTCATTTTAGATGTTGCAAATATTTTATTCTGTGATATATAGACTGAACAGAAATGTTCAATATAATCAAAATGATTAAGATTTATGCTTTTAAAAATATTGTAATAAAACCTTTCTTGCTACTTGATTAGAAAAATAGTCTTCTGTTAAGTGTATAACTGCATCTTACATTTAAATTTTTATCATCTCAAGTCCTCCTTTAAATATGTTGTTGGTGAGAAGATGCAGTTTTATTTTTCTCCAAGACTCTATATTACACAACTGTCATTCCCCTGTTGATCTGTGATGTTATCTTTGTTGTACATTAAATTCCCATGTATCCATGAGAATGGCTTTGAACTCTATTCTCTATTCTATTAGTTTTTTTTTTTTGAGACATCTGATTTTGTTTTTTATAACTACTTAATTCTTTTAGACTGTATTTTCCATATTGAAAATGCTATTTCTTCTAAATCTCAAGGAACTAGTTCTTGCATGTGTTAAACCGGAATATCCTTCTTGTTTTTAAAACTGTTTAGGCCTTTCAGCCCCGCGATCTTGTCCTTCTCTGAACTCACCCATAGTATTTATTTTCCATTGCACTTAGTTCTTTTACAATTTTGTGTTAACTTTGATTTCCCTTCTTATTCCTTTTCACATGATTATATCTTGTATTTCCATGACTTTGAGTCTACCATAGTAGCTGTAGCTAGCACGGGATCTGCAATTGTCATTGTAGCCATGATTTACTAGACTTTCTGGGGATTCCCAGGTGGTGCTAGTGGTAAAGAACCTGTCTGCCAGTGCAGGAAACGTGGGTTCAATCCCTGGGTCAGGAAGGTCCTCTGGAGCAGGGGACAGCAACCCACTCCAGTATTCTTGCCTAGAGAATCCCATGGACAGAGGAGCCGGGTATGGGGCTACAGTCCATAGGACAGCAAAGAGCCAAACACAACTGAAACAGCTTCGCACTCATGCACGAGACTTTACATCAGTGCCTTTGATTTGATGGATGTATGTCGTCTTAACTGAATTGTAAGCACATAAGGGCAACGACTAACTTAAAGCAGTGGTCTCCAGCCTTTTTGTCACCAGGGACCGGTTTCATGGAAGACTGTTTTTCCATGGACCAGAATTGGGTAGGGAGGAATGGTTTCACGATGGTTCAAGTGCCTTACATTTATTGTACACTTTATTTCTGTTATTATCACATTTTCAGCTCCACCTCAGATCATCAGGTATCAGATCCCTGATCATTAAAGAACGTTGGACAGACATCCAGTTTCTAGATGTAGTAACTGAACACAGCTCTGTCTAACGCAGCAGGACTTCCCCCAGCCCTCACATCATTAAACTTTTTGTTACATCTGAATTTCTTCATACTTAAAAAACAAAGTTTTAATTTACCTATTTTTCGCTCCCTTTTTATTTTTAGTAATTGCATTTTACTTAGTTTTCTTCAGGGAACCAAGTGAAAAGCAGTTGTGGTAAATAAATCATGTTCAGGGGAAAGCAATATATTATAATTAGGATTCATTATCATTTAATTAGGCCTTCCATTATTGAATTGGTATCTCTGGTTTCCCGTGGTCTCTGACTAATCCTGAAAAACATTCTTCTCTGTGGACAAATATTAGCCTGTAATAATTAAGAGGATTCATCTATGCCAAGGCTTTTCATTAAGTCTCTTTCTGATTAAGTACAGGCTGATTTAATTTAATATGATTTATCCACTTGTATATCAAGGTCTGGTGGAAATTGTTTTTAACACCGGAGTATTAGGAATATTAAGATCATCTTTACAGTCACAGATCTCTCAGGTTTTTAAGACCTTGCTGTTTGACTCGTTCTGTACACCTAGGTGTGATGTCACTGTTAAATTCAGGAGTGTGACATGTACCGAAATAGCCCATCATTGAAAACAGAAGACTCATTCTGTTTTATATTAAAATACTGACCTTAAAGTTACATATTCTTATGTTCCTTTGGTTTGGGAGTCAGTTTTCATCCCAATTAGTTGGTTCACCACATTTAAATATGCCTTTTCAGTTTTACCAGAAGTTCAGTTTTAATAGAAACAAGCTTTATAGATGGATATTCTGAAATGCGGGCCTCCGTGGACATGAGTGTAACTGTTTGTTTAACTCCTTGAATTTGACCATTATTGCTTCCTCACCCTTTACCTTCCTTCTGTTTTCCCTGTTTTTCACTGATGGATCTTTAATAGATATTGAATTTAATTGGTGTCTTTTTCTTCTTCCTTCATCATCATTCCCCAACATTCCTCCTACTTTATCCAAGTCTGGCCCCACCACCTGCTCTTATAACTTTTCCTAACCCTTTTGTCCAGTTTTTCATTTTTTGGTTCTTTTAGCCCTTCCTCTTCCCCACTATGTGTACAAGAGAAAGTTTACATTGCTTTCTGCATGTGAATTGATTAAAGCTACATCAATTAACTGTATGAAGCCAAAACATATTCTAATATGCTGCAGCCAAAAAAAAAAAAAAAACCCTGAAAATACGTTTTTTTGTGTGTGTGATACCCATGAAGCCTATTATGAAGCCAACTAAATGATGTCTTCTGATCACAATTTAGCTCTAGTTTCAGGAAACTCCGGGGAGGGGAGAGGTGAATGTGTTTGTGCCCACGCATGGTCTCAGCGGAGCCCTCGGGAGAGGGCAGGCGGGCCATGGGGCAGGAAGGAAAGGCAGTCCAGCGTCCCGAGCTGCCCTCTGCTGCCAGGCCCCTGCTTCCACCTGCCTGAGGGTGGCTGACTGCCTCTTCTGCCCGCATGTGAACTACTTCTCGTGTGGAAGCTGATTTGGTAGGGACCTGAGTCAGTAGGGCGAAAGCTAAATAGAAGGTGCTTTGGAGTCCGAACTAGCAGCAGAGGAATCTCAGACCAGGTCAGGCTGAGATTCCTCACAGGTCTGGGGTGGATTGAGGAGGCTCTAAGCGGCTTATCTGGTCAGCAGGGGAGGTGGTTGATGAACCCATTAGCAGGCCACGTGAAATAACAGCATGGAATACTGTGGTCATTTGCAGAAGAGACCCCTTTGGACAGCGGTCAGAGTAAACATGGCATGTCATGTAAGGCAGCAATTACTGGTTTCAGAGTAATGGAAATGCCAGCTCTGCGAGAATTTTTTTCAAGCTAGTGAGAACCCTGTGTGGTCTCATGGATAGCAAGAAAAAAGTAGCACGGTAGAGAAATTACAAGGCTTTGAGGAGATTGGTGATTCTCTTTAAAGACATATTTTTGGAATTGATTAGGAAACAAATGCCTCTGCTGTAATACGTCAATTAATGAAGGGGCAACATGCCAGTGAGGCTTAAGGATGTACTTTTTGTTGTTGGAGAGTAATGATACAGAAAGCTCTCAGTATTCCATTCCAGAATTTCAGGAAAGAATTTTACTTTAAAAATAGTGTTATGTATTTAACGTTGTCAAATATGCCATAAGCTAGAAAACATTCATCTGGGGATTTGAAGGGAGTGAGAGGGGGAATGTCAGCCTCACTCAGCTCTCTACACCTGGAAGAGGCGCCTGTGCAAAAGCTTCCTGGCCTTTTGGCGGCCTGGAGATGTCCTCACGTTCCTAGGTCTGCATCCTCGAACTACTGTTACTGCCCCATGCACATGATCTTGATGCCCAGTATATCACCTGAAATCTATTATTATCTCAAGTTGCCCGATAACCTGTGAAGAATACCGGTGCTTTCAAAAATATATATAGCAGTGTTTGCACAAATGGAGATGGAGAATAGCCGAAGCACAGTGTGTCTGGGACTTAGCAAGGAGTGTCTGATGCTCACAGCACAGAAGCATAAATCTCTGTCTGCCTTCTCTCCTCTGGTCTGGAGGATCATTCATCATAGTTACTGTCCAGCAGCAAGCCCCAGCCACCACCTCCTCCCTCCCCGCGCCGTGCCCCTTCCTCCTGCAGGCTGTTAGCAAAGGCTCTATTCCTGGGTGCTCTTCCTGCCAGAAGTGCTCCAGAGAGGGAAGCTTTGTTCAGTTTCCCTCTTCTGCTCACTCAGCGTATTCACTAACTAGCTATTTTACCGAGCATATTGAAGAAGCACTGGGGATAAGCCAGTGAGTAAAAGCAACAAAAATACTACTCTTCTCTGGTGCTTTCATTTTAGCAGCAGAAAAACAGGCAATAAACAAGTAAAAAATTATATAGTTTGTCAATAGTAAGCCTACAGAGGAAAAATAAATCCGGGAAGAGGAAAGCCTGCCATCTTAAGTAGGGTCCTTGGGGCCCCCTGAAAAGGTGAATTTGGGGGAAGAACATCTCAGGTAGAGGAACAGCTCGGGTCCTGGAATGGGACTGTGACTGGTGTGTTCAAAGGAGAGCACAGAACTCAGTGTGGCCGGAGCAGTGAGTCTGGTGGGCAGCAGAATAAAATGAGTGCTGAAGGGTAACGGGCTGTTGGGCGAGTGTAGGCTCTGGGCGTTCTCTCTGAGTGAAACGGGCTGAGGAAACCAAGGTGGGTTATAATGATTAACATTCTGAAAGGATGACTCTGGTTGCTGTGCTGCAAAGAATCTGTAGGAGGGAAGGTGGTCAAACAGAGAAACCAATTAGGTGTTTGCAGTAATCGGGTGGGAGGTGGTAGCTTGAGAGAAAGTTTGGGGAGGTGGCCAGAATTGGCTGGACTCTGGATCTGTTTTAGGTGGAGCCAGTAGGACCTTATGATGGAATGCATGTGGAGTATGAGAGAGAGGAAGCAAGGATGACTCACGGTTCTTCCTCCTGGAGGCAGAAATGGTGGGAAGCAAGACTGTGTTAAACTTGACATTCTAATTAGGCATCCAAAGAGAGACGTGAAGTTAGTAGTCAGATACATGAGTCTGAAGGGAGAGAGGCAGGCTGGAGGTACAGATTTGGGGGGCATCAGCACATAAGCTTTAAGACTGAAAGAGATCACCTAGGGAATGAGTGCCGATAAACTAAAATAAGACTTGGCACTGGTCAGTGAGTCTGGAAAAGCAGCGAGAGAATCATAAGGGCAGGGAACAAGGTGAAATAGTTTTTCAAGGAGGGAGGGAATCACTGGAGTTGGTTTTGTTGAAGGTCACTGATGACTCTGGAGAGCTGTTTTGGCAAAGCTTAATGGGCACGGGTTCAAGAGAAAGATGAGAAGACTGAAGATGATGAGTGTAGACAACTCAAGACGTTTAGCTGCATGGGTGAGGACAGAAGTGAACGGTAGCCAGAGGACATGTGTTAATAGGGGATGATGGGAAGAATTACATGCATGTTGATCTGCAAGACAGGAGTGATTATTATCGCTGGAGAAATGTCATCAGAATCACTAGATCAGACAAGATGATAGAGCACACAGGTGGAGGGACAGGCCCTAAGTAGGAGTGTCAGCAGGTCATCTGTATAAAGAAGAGAAAGCAAAGTATATGTATGGACTTACCTGCAAGTAAGTGGGTAGATGCGATGGTAAGAGCTTGTGGAAGTTTCTCAGGAGTCATTTTCTTAGAGAAACAGATGAGACTGAGGGATGACGAAGTGTAGTGGAGGTTTGAAAGAAAAACAGAGGCATGAAATACTCAAATCCGGGTGGCTGGGACACAGAACAGACCACAGAAACCTGTGGGGTTACCGAGCAGTGCTGAGGGCCAACTCTCAGCTAATCATCATGAATTTACCAAGGACCCCCACTAGCCTCCAATCCCAGTAAACAAACAAAAATCAAATACTCCTGTCAAAGCAGGTACCCATCCAACAGGCTCAAGTGAGTGTCTGGGCAAGGAGGAGGGAGCAGACAAAAAACCTCCTGCAGGCAGAGGGTTATGTAAACGAGTGAAGTGGAAGGAGGTATAAAATCTTAGGAACTGAGCCCACAAATTCCATTTCACTTATTTGCTTTACGAAGCTATGGAGGAAAAGGAAAAGGTAAGTCATACATCGGGAGGACTAAATCAGATTTCTTCCTGGTTTTATGTCTCAAGACTGGTTGAATGGTTAAGCAATCTATTCATATCATATAATCAGTCAGTAGGTCAGCCTGTGTAAAGTGCTGTAATGAGACCCTTCCCCATTGAGTAAAGGCGGGGAGGGCACTAGATCCCAGGGCAGGAGCCTCTGGACACAGAGTGACCACCTCCCCATCAGCCTGGCCTGGCCTTGTCAGTGGCCATCGTGCGTCAGTGTCCACTGTGTCCACCGTGTGTGAATAATTCAGAGCTAAGCAAAGTAATCTTGATGCCAAGGTCACATATTCTGTGGCACTGACAGAGTGCTGCTGTTGAGTTGCTGTGGTATGTGAGGAGATTGGTGCTCCGTTTTGGATGGTGGTAGAGCAAGTATTTGGCGGAGAGCCATGGGGGTGGCTGTGGGGAGAGGGAGGTTACAATGGGTATGTTAAACCAGTTCTATGTTATAATGTTGGTTAAAAGCAGAAACATATCCTCCAAAATCTGAACTATTAGAATAGATGATACACTGTCTCAGTATTGAAGGGTGCAGTGGGGTGTGTGTGTGTGTGTGTGTGTGTGTGTGTACATGTGCACACACAAGCTTTGTTTGATAATCCTGAAGCCCTGCCCTGCTACCACTGTGGTTATCTAATTAGAGAGCTCTGCTTCTAAAATATTGATCACAAGACACATTGTCTCCCACTTTATTGTTATCTTTATTCTTTGTCAGTCCTAATTGAATCATTTGCAACTGCTTCAAAAGTATGTTGATTCAGTCCTTTTCCTTTCTAGATGGTTAAGCAAGAAAACATTTGGGCATTATTTGTGACCCTGAAAGAAATTAGGGTGGTAGAAATTTTAAAATGTCATGTTGCACTTAGCATAATTTTTTAATTTGGGAATTATATTAGCCAAGAAAGGAAAAACTTGTGCAAAACAATAATGCAAAACTTATGGATATGTCAGTGTTTATTTGAGTAAATAGGAAAATGTTCTGTTTCCAATAAAATGCTAAAACCAAAAAAAGTCATTAAAAATTAGTGCATGTGAATAAATTTTGGACTTGTTTCAAACTTTATATTCTGTTTTCTAACATTTTAGTTTGATGAGAATCCAACCAGTGTAAATAATGCTATATTTGTATTATACCAGATACTACAAATTTGTTATATTGTGTCTCTTAAATATTAGAGTACATATTTGAGAAGCTTTCAAAAATAACAACTTTTAGAGGAACAATTTACTTGCTTTAAAGTGCAAGTACATTTTAAATGTACAGTTAGATGCATTTTGAGAAATGCAGTCATATAACTACTGCTATAGTCAAAATACAGAGTATTTCATTATACCTAAAAGTTCTCTTAGGACCCCCATTTGCCATGAAACCTCTTCCTTGAACCCACAGCCTCTACTAACTGCTGATCTGCTTTCTGTCACTGTAACTTTGCCTTTTGTAGATTTTTATATAAATGGAATTAAGCAGTATGTAGTTGACTTTACCTCGCTTCTTTCACTTAGCGTAATGCTTTTTAAATTTCACCCATATTGTTTTACAATATCAGTTTATCCCTTTTTATGGCTGAGTGGTTTTCTGCTGTGTGGAATATGACACAGTTTTCCTGTTCATGTACTGGTAGCTATTTGGGTTGCTTACTGTTTAAGAATATTATGTATAACATTGCCATGAACATTTCCATACAGGGATTGACATAGATGTTTTCCTGGGTAAATACCTAAAAGTGTGATTGCTGGGCCATTGCCAAACTGTCTTTTCCAAAGTGGCTGTACTAAGTTAGATTCCCATCATCAGTGCTGGAGAATTGTTAGGCATCATCATCAAGACTTGTTATTGTCAGCTTTTTCAGTTCTAGCCGTTCTGTTAGGTATGCAGTGGTAACTTACTGTCCTTTCAGTTTGTATTCCCCTAATAACAAAGACGTTAAGCGTCTTTTCCTGGATTTACTCGCCTTTCATATACGTTATTTGGTGATGCCAGTTCCATTCTTTTACGTATTCTTGAAAAGCGGGCCGTCTTTTTATTACTGAGTTTTGAGAGTTTTTAATATTGGGTTGGCCAAAATGTTTGTGAGGTTGTAACTAATTTTTTTTTTCATTTTCATCAAGAATTTTATTGAACAATCTTATTCACTAATGAAATCAACTTTTTGGCCAGCCCAATATATTAGATTCAAGTCCTTTATCATGTGTATGGTTTGCAGTTATTTTCTCCCAATCTGTAGCTTGCCTTTTCATTTTCTTAAAATTGTTTTATGGAGAGTCAGGGTGTTTAATTTTGATGAAGTACAGTTTCTCCACTGTTTCCTTTCTTATTTTCGCTCTCTGTGACCTAAGAAATTATTGCCTGATCAGGGTCACAAAGATTTTCTCCTATGTTTCACTATAGAAATGTTACAGTTTTAGCATTTACATTTACTCCTCTGCTTAGAGTCATCCTTATGTTTTCCAAAGTGTGGCCCTCCAACCCTCTACATCAGATCAGAATCTCCTGCAGTGCCTATTAAAACATGGATTCCTTGATTTCACCCATACATATTAAATGAGCATCTTGGGAATGAGGTCCAGGACTTCTCATATTCAGCTAGTTTCCCAGGTGACTTAGGCCACTGAAGGCTGATAACCACTGGCACAGCCTCTCCTTCTCAACTAAGGAACAAGTCTCAGCAGTTTGTAGGAATTGCCATAAAATAGTAGCTCTGCATTCTCCATCAGAACCTGTAGCTACTTTCCTCAGATAAATTTAGGAAACAAAGTGTTCATTTTCCATACTGCTGTCTTTGACAGTTAGATGACCTGGCTCTTTATTCTCAAAATTCCACTTTATAACTCGAAAGTACAATAAATCTCTAGAAGAATTGTCCTTCCCCAAAATAAAGCCTCAAAAAAGAAGCAATCCTTGACATTCAATATTGCTTAATGTGTATTGTGTCAGTTTCCTAGGCTGCCATTAAAAAAATCACTACATATTTGATGCCTTAAAAATAAAAAGAAATCTAGGTACTGGCAGAGGCCATACCCTCGCCCGAAGCTCTAAGGGAGCATCTTTCGTAGTCTGTGCTAGCTTGTTGGCTCCTGGCATTCATTAGCTTGGCTACGTAACTCTAGTCCTCCCAGCATCTTTACACGATCCCCTGTTCTGTCTTTTTTTTTTTTTTTTTAAACATTTGGTTTTATTTTTTTTTTAATTTTAAAATCTTTAATTCTTACATGCGTTCCCAAACATGAACCCCCCTCCCACCTCCCTCCCCATACCCTGTTCTGTCTTAAGAGGACATCTTTTAAGGTGCATTTAAAGTCCACCTTAATCCACTGTGATCTCATCTTAGTCCTTAACCTTAATTACATCTGTGAGACCCTATTTCCAAATAAAGTCATATTCTGAAGTTTTGCTGGACAGTAAATTTTGGGGGAGAGAAAACTCAACCCACTGTGCTGTGTGTTTCGTTGCTCAGTGGTGTCCGGCTCTTTGAGATCCCATGGACTGTAGCCTGCCTGGCTTCTCTGCCCACAGGGTTTCTCCAGGCAAGAATACTAGAGTGGGTAGCCTATCCCTTCTCCAGGGGAGCTTCCTGACCCAGGAATTGAACAGGGGTCTCCTGAATTGCTGGCATATTGTTTACTAGCTGAGCTACCAGAGAAAGACCATTCAACCCACTACATATACTGATTTACTTCCCTAATTTTTTGTTATTCTTACAGCTCAAGTTTCATAGTAGCTATTCATCCAGATGTTAACTCTCCTTACATTTCTGAATCTAAACAGAAAGTCCAGTTATTACCCAAATGACTTTTTATGCCGATTCATAGGAGTTGATCCCTGGATGGAAACACTTTTTGCTACTTCTGTCTACTAATGAATATCTTCAAAGAAAGCATCTGCTCTTTAATACTTTACTTACTGCAGTGTTCCCATCCTGATTGCCCCTCTCTGGCTCACATGAAGCAGCTGTTGAGTCAACAGTTGGGCTAGATCATCAGCACTGACCTCTGCTGGAGGCCTGACTGAGGAAACTTGACAGAGTTAACTAGAAGATGAATTTGCCTTAATATCTTCCCCCACCACCCAGTCTCCACTGATGCTTTGGGGAGTATTGTTTTGAGAAGTTTGTCAGCACTGAGGAATTTCTGGTTGATGGTTGAGAAATGTTTAGAAGAATCCTTGATCCTGTCTCATCTTAGGAATAAAATACGCTGAAAAAAACAAGTGTTATACAGAACATTCCCTCCCCTGTATCAGCAGCAATTGACTCCTCAGGATGCAAGAAAATGAGTTTTCTGCCTGGAAGAAGATACAGCAGGCCACAGCTATTGAAAACTAGGAATTTTAAGTCTGTAAATGTAGATAACTACCTGTATGGATTCTGCTCATTTACAAAGATATGGAGTACTTGTATTCGTTTTCAGTTTGGTGTAATGTTAACATGTGTCTTTGAACTTTATCCACAAGAAAAAAGAAAGAGAGGGAGGGAAGGTACAAAAAGGAAAAAAAAGTACTAAAAGAAAAAGAGGAAACTGTCACCTCTTTTGGTCAGAAGTATCAAAATTGTATATGATATTATCGGTATGTCTGCTCTGTTCTTTGAAACACATCTTTCTGAGCTGCACAAAGTCCATTTTCTTTTTCTCATTTTAAACTTCAGAAGATACTCTATAAATGCTGTCAGAACAGAGTCTATTGTTCCTTTGTCACACTGGAAGAACCTGAGACTTTTGTCCTTCAGTTGGGCTGCACACTGTCTGGTTCTTTATCATTTTATTGGAAAAGAAGTCCCAGTCCCATTAAATGGTCCTTTCTTCCCAGTAGTGGCACCTTTTGCATAAGTGACTTCACCATTTGAAAGTTTGGATATTTCCTGTGTTGACCCATTTCTTTACTACCACCACTGCACTTTACAGGCTCATTAAAACAAAGGAAAAAGAAGAATGAATGATGACTGTTCCTACTAAAAGAGTACAAAAGCCATAACGTACGTTCCCTAGTAGAGTATTGAATTTGGTCATTTAGGAGAACAGAATATTAGTGGGTTGTGAGGAGGGAAGAAGTGGGAAACCTAGCCTTCAGAATAACCTTGTTCAGAAGTATCCCCTCACACACACACACCTTCCATCAACCAAAAGGACTCTGGGATTGCTAAGCCCTGCTGTAGAAGATGTGCAACCATGGTTGGATCTGCCCTGGTTGATGGAAAACAAAAACAAAATAACAGCAAAACCATGTAGTAAGATCCTCAATCCCCAGTCAGGCAGAGGTCAAGTTTACTGATTGGGAATTTTGGTTTCCGAGTGACTGAAAGCAGGTGACTTAATTCTTAGGTCATCTAAGTAGAAGACTAGGCAGGAAATGTAGCATAAACCCAACCTTGGGACCGATCAGTGTGGCTTCCAATGCAGAACTCAGGGCCACAGAAAGGACGAAATGTGTCACCTGCAATCAGAGACCTTTACTTCTGCTCTACCTTCTCCCTATTTTTGAAGAAACCAACTTGGTCTCTACCCATTAATAAGATTACATCCCCAACCAAATTAACTTTCCCTCTCAAAGGAGAAAAGGATGAAACTGCAGCAGACTCTGTGTTATATGCAAAATCACATACACAATAAAGCTATAGAGAGAGCAGTAGGGTTAGGCTTTGATTTGGGGCCATACTTTTTACTAGTTTAAACTGTATTGTTACTATTAATTTTTTAGATTTATAAGATTATAATTTACACACTCCACTGTGGTTTAGGTAACTGCTACAAAGTGGATGGTAGGGTCTAGCTTGTGGTTTGGTGAACCAGTCACTTAAGTTTGTCCTACAGTGGCACCCCACAGTACTCTTGCCTGGAAAATCCCATGGACGGAGGAGCCTGGTAGGCTGCAGTCCATGGGGTCACCAAGAGTTGGACACTTACTGAGCAACTTCACTTTTACTTCTCACTTTCATGCATTGGAGAAGGAAATGGCAACCCACTCCAGTGTTCTTGCCTGAAGAATCCCAGGATGGTGGAGCCTGGTGGGCTGCCATTGGTGGGGTCGCACAGAGTTGGACACAACTGAAGTCACTTAGCAGTAGCAGCAGGAGTATATAGTTAGAACTGGACATGGAACAACAGACTGGTTCCAAATAGGAGAAGGAATATGTCAAGGCTGTGTATTGTCACCCTGCTTATTTAACTTCTATGCAGAGTACATCATGAGAAATGCTGGGCTGGAAGACGCACAAGCTGGAATCAAGATTGCCGGGAGAAATATCAATAACCTCAGATGACACCACCCTTATGGCAGAAAGTGAAGAGGAACTAAAGAGCCTCTTGATGAAAATGAAAGAGGAGAGTGAAAAAGTTGGCTTAAAGCTCAACATTCAGAAAACAAAGATCAGAGCATCTGGTCCTATCCCTTCATGGGAAATAGCTGGGGAAACAGTGGAAACAGTGTCAGACTTTATTTTTGGGGGGCTCCAAAATCACTGCAGATGGTGATTGCAGCCATGAAATTAAAAGACGCTTACTCCTTGGAAGAAAAGTTATGACCACCCTAGATAACATATTCAAAAGCAGAGACATTACTTTGCCAACAGAGGTCCGTCTAGTCAAGGCTATGGTTTTTCCAGTGGTCATGTATGGATATTAGAGTTGGACTGTGAAGAAAGCTGAGCACCGAAGAATTGATGCTTTTGAACTGTGGTGTTGGGGAAGACTCTTGAGAGTCCCTTGGACTGCAAGGAGATCCGACCAGTCCATTCTGAAGGAGATCAGCCCTGGGATTTCTTTGGAAGGAATGATGCTAAAGCTGAAACTCCAGTACTTTGGCCACCTCATGCGAAGGGTTGACTCATTGTGAAAGACTCTGATGCTGGGAGGGATTAGGGGCAGGAGGAGAAGGGGACGGCAGAGGATGAGATGGCTGGATGGCATCACCGACTCAATAGACATGAGTTTGAATGAACTCCGGGAGTTGGTGATGGACAGGGAGGCCTGGCGTGCTGCAGTTCATGGGGTCGCAAAGAGTTGGACACGACTGAGCGACCGAACTGAACTGAAGTGTATATCAGAAATGTATACAAGATCTAATCATTTATACTTTGTATAAAACTATAGCAAGACTCTGTTAATCAGAATATGTGAACCATATAGTTGAAAATAATATAGTGCAAGACTGAAAGAAAAACATCAAGATCTTTCATTTTTGATGCCCTTACTAAGTACTGCCTTTACAGACTGGCTGAAAGATATGTTTTGTTTCTTCTAGCCCTCCAAGGGAAGCATTATTACCAGATATCAGGTGAGGAGCCTGAGGCCCAGGGAGGTTAAGTAACTTGTTCAAGGTCACATGTCTAATAAGACTGTGCCTGGGTACAAACCAGGTCAGTCTGATTCTGCACCTACTATTCTTAATGTGCAGTTCATAGAAGGTAGAACGGCATAGTGGAAAGGCTTTGTAATCAGCCACAATGATTTCTACTAACTGATCTTCAGCAAGTGACACTTCTTTGTGCCTCAGTTTCCACAACTGCTAAAGAGGGATACCACCACAAAAGTGTTGTCCTAATAAACGCCACAAGGGAGGGGTCTTCCTTTTGTCTGCCAGTGTACCCCAAATGCCTACAGCTTTTGGTCCTACTCTTGAATCAGTTATGCCTGGAACTTAGTAAGCACTCAATACATGGGTAAAAGAGCCCGGTGGTCTACAGTCCATGGAGTCGCAAAGAGTCGGACACAACTGAGCAACTTAAGCACATACACACATAATACATGGTAATGTCCAAGTGCATCATTAGTCATCTTCAATCCTAACCTCAGAGCAGAGACTATACTAATGTGCTATCTCTGATCTCATTTAATTCAAACACTAGCAAATTAGTACAGTATGCATATGCTGACATTTCTAATCTTTTAATCCAGTATTGATTCATGTCCATGGGCTTTGGAACATCTAAACAAATTTGTTGAATCCAACAATACAACAAATTTTTTTTGTTATTGCTTTTTTTTTTTGCATTTAATTTTGAATGCCTTCTCTAAACATTCTAGCACATGTTTTTTCTTTTAAAGAATAATGAAAACAGAGGATGAAGTTTTGAAAGAATAGGCAAAATAAGTCTGTGTCATCAAAAACACAATCTACAGATGCACCAGTGTAAGTAGCAGTTAAGCTTAGTAGATCCTGGGAGTGAAAACAGTTTGAAACTAGAACTTTTGTCCTTTTCCCATCATAGCACTGTGTTATTTTATCCCTCGCTGTCTATGTTTGTTCTGTAAATTCTACACTAAAATCCTGGGGGCAAAGGAGACCCAGCGCATGAGCTACATTGGCCTGCCTATAAAATTAGCACCCATGCTCTTTGTCCTTAGTACACAGCAAGAAGAACTTGCCTTCTGTTGAAAATAGACTAATGATATTTTACAATTTTTGAACCAAACACAAATTTTCACCAATCAGATCTGAAGCACAGTGTATAGTATATATGTACATGGATCCTCTACTGTGGTTTTATTAATATATTATCTCATGTGTAGACTGACATTCTCACAATTGTTTTAATCTCTTCTGTATTTGTGATTTTCCCTCGTTTGCTATCTGTGATCTTAAATATGTATGCTCTCTTTTCCCCTTAATTGCCTTCATAGAGTTTAATCTTTTATTCATCAAATACCTAGCTTTTGCATTTGTTTATTCTTTGACTATTTATTTTTGGTGAATTTTGCTAGAATGCTAGAATGTTTAGGGAAGGCATTCAACATTTAACTATATCCCATTGATTCTCTTTTTCATTCCTTTTAAGTAGTTTGCAATTTTTCTTTTGATTTCATCTTTCATCACAGAATTAATTAAACATATTCTTTTAGAGGGGGTTATTATATTTTGTTTTTTATTTATATTTTTATAGATTCTTGATTTGAGAATGTGACTTTTATAATAATATTTTAAAATCTTTTTGCCACCAAGTAAATGATCAACCATCAGTGTGTTTAAGATATTTTTGAGGGACATACAGATCTATATGTGGAGAAGGAAATGGCAACCCACTCCAGTATTCTTGCCTGGAGAATGCCATGGACAGAGGAGCCTGGCGGGCTACAGTGCATGGGATCATAAAGAGTCGGACACAACTGAGCAGCTGACACATACACATGGGTCTATGTGAGTCTCTTAAATCAAATTTATCAGTATTTATTCAGTTCCTTTATTTTTTTATCTACTGAGTTCTATTATGAAAGATACTGAAGCCTTCACTATAATTACTTTTCAGTTTCTCTTTGCATTTTTTATATTTTTCCTTTTAATACAATAGTTTGGTTCATACAGATGTTCATATAGACCAATATTTTCATTTTTAACAAAACATGTGTTTGATCCTTTCCATAGTTGCAGAAAAAAATTTTGATAAACTTAAGGCATTCATAATAAAAATTATAACAAAATAGAATTTAGTTAAATGTAGTACTGTGTTGCCAAAACTCAACAGTATCTGATATGCTAAAGCATTTAAAGCCACATTTTAAAGTCAGATCTATGCCTTTTATTATTAAGCAAATGCTAATGAAAGCACTGAGAAAAGACCATAAAGATGAGAAAATTGAACATAAAGAACATAAAGCTATGTTTTTGCTGCTGATAGAAAATCTAGAAAGTCAGAAGGTCTAGTAAAAAAAAATCAACTTGACTTAATTTTATGATATTAACATGGCTACAAATAAGATAAATATACACTAACAATTGACTTTCTGTATTCTAAACAGAGAAAAACAGTAGAAAGGTAAAGACTAGAAATCTCTTCAAAAAAATTAGAAATATCAAGGGAACATTACATACAAGGATGGGCACAACAAAGGACAGAAATGGCAAGGACCTAACAGAAGCAGAAGAGATTTAAGAAGAGGTGGCAAAAATACACAGAAGAACTATACAAAAAACATCCCAGTAACCCAGATAACCATGATGGTGTGGTCACTCACCTAGAGCCAGACCTCCTGAAATGTGAAATCAAGTGGGCCTTAGGAAGCATTACTATAAGCAATGTAAGTAGAGATGATGGAATTCCAGCTGAGCTATTTCAAATCCTAAAAGATGATGCTGTTAAACTGCAGTACTCAATATGCCAGCAAATTTGGAAAACTCAGCAGTGGCCGCAGGACTGGAAAAGATCAGTTTTCATTCCAATTCCAAAGAAAGGCAATGCCAAAGAAGTACATGAACCGAGAACTTCTTGATGTACAAGCTGGATTTAGAAAAGGCAGAGGAACCAGAGATCAAATTGCCAGCATCCGTTGGATCATGAAAAAAGCAAGAGAGTTCCAGAAAAACATCTGCTTCATTGACTATGCTAAAGCCTTGAACTGTGTGGAACACAACAATCTGCGGAAAATTCTGAAAGAGATGGGAATACCAGACCATCTCACCTGCCTCCTGAGGAACCTGTATGCAGGTCAAGAAGCAACAGTTAGAACCAGACATGGAAACAAAAAACTGATTCAAAGTTGGAAAAGAAGTATGACAAGGCTGTTTGTTGTCACCCTGCTTATTTAACTTCTGTGGAGAGTACATCATGTGACAATGTCCGGCTGGAAGTATCACAGGCTGGAATCAAGACTGCCAGGAGAAATAGCAACAATCTCAGATATGCGGATGATACTACTCTGATAGCAGAAAGTGAAGAGGAACTTAAGAGCCTCTTGATGAGGGTTAAAGAGGAGAGTGAAAAAGCTGGCTTAAAACTCAGCATTCAAAAACCTTAAGATCATGGCATCCGGTCCCACCACATAGAAGGAGAAAAAGTGGAAACAGTGACAGATTTTATTTTCTTGAGCTCTAAAACCACTGCAGACTATGACGGCTGCCATGAAATTTAAAGATGCTTGTTCCTTGGAAAGTAAGCTATGACAAACCTAGACAACGTATTAAAAAGCAGAGACATCACTCTGCTGACAAGGTCCATATAGTCAGAGCTATTATGGTTTTTCCAGTAGTCATATATGGATGTGAGAGATGGACTATAAAGAAAGCTGAGCACCGAAGAATTGATGCTTTTAAACCATGGTTCTGGAAAAGATGTTGAGAGTCGCCTGGACTGCAAGGAGATCCAACCAGTCAATCCTAAAGGAAGTCAACCCTGAATATTCTTTGGAAGGACTGATGCTGAAACTGAAACTCCAATACTTTGGCCACCTGATGTGAAGAGCCAACTCATTGGACAAGACCCTGATGCTGGGAAAGACTGAGGGCAGGAGAAGGGGGTGGTAGAGGATGAGATGGTTAGAGAGAGTCACCGACTCAATGGACATGAGCAAACTCCGGGAGATAGTGAAGGACACAGAAGTTCAGCATGCTACAGTCCTTGGGGTCACAAAGAGTCGGACAGGACTTAATGACTGAACAACAAGCAGTGGTTGCCTAAAAGCATTAAGTAGGACCATATATCCCATCCACAATAGTCCAAAGAATTATGAAATTATTTAGGAATAAATTTTTAAGTCACAAAAGTTTTGTGAAGAAACCTGAAGTCTTGTTGGAAGATAAACTAAGATTTGAGCAAATGGAAACACATTTTTCTTGAGAAAACAATATAAAAGTGTCAGTTCTTTCAAAGTTCAGTTCAGTTCAGTTGCTCAGTCATGTTCGACTCTTTGCAACCCCATGGACTGCAGCACACCAGGCTTCCCTGTCCTTCACCAACTCCCAGAGCTTGCTCAAACTCATGTCCATTGAGTCGGTGATACCATCCAATCATCCCATCCTCTGTCGTCCCCTTCTCCTCCTGCCTTCAGTCTTTCTCAGCATCAGGGTCTTTTTCAATGAGTCAGCTCTTCGCATCAGGTGGCCAGAGTATTGGAGTTTCAGCTTCAACATCAGTCCTTCCAGTGAACACCCAGAACTGATTTCCTTTAGGATGGACTGGTTGGATCTCCTCGCAGTCCAAGGGACTCTCAAGAGTCTTCTCCAACACCACAGCTCAAAAGCATTAATTCTGCAGCACTCAGCTTTCTTTATAGTCCAACACTCACTTTTAAAAGAAAGACGAGTTCTTTCAAAAGTATAATGTAAATATAATGCAAATACAATTTCAGGATAAGTTGAGAGGAGGGTGGTTTTTTGTGTTAGAATTGTGCATGTTAATTTGCTTCAGTTGTGTCCAGCCCTTTGAGACCCTATGGACTGTAGCCCACCAGACTCCTCTGTCTATGGGGATTCTCCAGGCAAGAATACTGGAGTTGGTTGTCATGCCCTCCTCCAGGGGATCTTCCCAACCCAGGGACTGCACTCCTGTCTCTTAAGTCCCCTTAATTGGCAGGGTTATTTACCTGGCTGCTCTTAAATTTATATTGCTAAATAGGTGCCAGCAGGAGCCCAGTACAGTGTGAAAAAGAAAGATTTGCTTTATTAGATATTAAGTAACTAAGGAAAGGAATAAACACAGCTCAGTGGAGCAGAAGAGAGAAAGGAGACTGGATAGCTGTATATTTGAGAATCTAATATATGACCAGGTGGTATTTCAAAATAGTAGAAAAAAGAGTTACTTAATAAAGGATGCTAGAAAAACAGATGTCTTGAAAGAAAGTAAAGGTGGGTTATAAAATTAAATGAAAAATGTTTTTTCATCTTGTAGAAAACTACAAAGTGTACAGTCTCGTTGCCGGAAAGACCAAGTAGGAATCTAAAAGCTATAACAGAAAAAATGATGAACTTGTATAGACACAGACACCCACACATAATGGAAGTATGCCATAAATAATGGCAACAGATATCAGATTTATAAAACTATTTGCAACAAAGAATACAGAATATTAATAATCCATCGTAAAGAACAAGTTTTGCAAATTGACTAGACAGAGACAGACAGCCCATAGGAACTGGATAAAAGACGTAAAGCTACATTTCATAGACAGCAACAAAATAAACCCATCAGTGATCAGGGAAACACTAGTGTTAGATGACCAAAACTGGTATAAAAGATTTAAAGCATGTATAAAGAGGTCTTACAAATCCGTAAGATGACAAATCACTGAATTACAAAACCTATAGGGATAACCCTAGTGGATATACCCAGTGATATGTTGTTATATCTAACCAAAGACATACAAATTAAAACAAAAATGACATATTTTGGCAACTTTCTAAAAGTAACAATTCCAAGCATTAGTAAAAGTGTGAAAAAGAAAGCACCATCATACATTTCTTGTGTGTTTTTATTAAACTGACCTTTCTGGGGGTCAGTTTCCCATATGCAGCAAAAGCCTATTCATAGTCTTTGATCCAGCAATTTAACTTACTGAAATTTACCCTATAAAATCCTTATTATTAGTTACAAAGATATCTATTTAAATATTGATATTTAATACTGTGTGAAAACAAATATCTGATAAAGTAATTTTTAATGTTGTTTACACATCTATAAAATGATATTTTAGAAAATTATAATGGCATGAATGGGAAGCACATGTAACAGTTATAAAACAGTATATACAGTATGATCTCATTTTTGAAAGTTTCTGTATCTTTTTTTGAGGCACATGTTTTATATACATGTGTGCATATGAGTGTATGTGTCTGTCCGTCCTCAGCAAGTGCTATATGTTATTCACATCTCGCCTTGATGATCTTCTAATGCACCAGTATTGTTGAATTGTGGAAAATGTCAACAGGTTCCCATTGTACCTAGAAAATAAAACTTGTTTTGAAGTTCCATCAAAAGAGAGAGATTTATAATTGAAAAGGTTCATGCATTTACACAGAAAACAAAAAGTTCAACAGATTTAGGATAGGAAAGTGAAAATATGTCTCCCTAAAATTGTAGGTAAGAGCTGAATTCCTGGATAAGCATGATTATTCACAGGGATACTGTTTTTAGTGTCATCTTTCAGCTGAAGGATGTTTTTAAGTGCAGAATGGTTCTTTCTTAGAAAAAGAGTAGACACTAACTTCAACTTATCAAAAACAGTAACAGCAACATGAGACAAGAGACCAGTGATCCTAGAGCACAAGTCATCAGCTTCTAATTCTAAATGCCATCAGAGGATTCAATTTCTTTGCTGAGCTTAAAATGTCCAAGAGATGAGTTATTAGGGTTGGAAAAGAAAGTGCATCAGGAGATAAATTGGGGCCTTGATGCACTTGCTTGATATGCTTGAACTTACCTAAATGACTTTACTTCTCTACCGGGGAGAGGAGTGGACGGAATATTAGACAGTAGGCCTCAGTGTCACTACAAGAGACTTGTCTGTCTCCCAAAGAAAGAGGAAATCTAGAGAAAAATGGAAGGTAAAGGATAGCACCCTAAACCAAACAGGTGCTGTCGGTGACCTTCCCCTGTGAGGAATAACAGAATCTGAGCACATACCTGCCAAGCCTTGTTCCCAACTGATCTTCACAAAGCCGTGTGAGGGTCGCTGCTGTTTTCATTTGCATTTACAGATGAGGCTTCTTGTGAACTTGCCGAGTCATAGAGCTGATAAGAGGCAGGGCTAGAAGCCTCCTGACACCACGTTTTGTTCCATATGCATCCAATTTGTACAGAAGGAAAAAATGAACAATGTTCTTAGGAGGGAACAGTAATGTTTTCTCTAACAAAGAAAATGGTACTGTTTGAGCCTTAATACTAGTTGGTTTTAAGTGATTCATGCATGTCCCATTATTTTGACCCTGAAAGATTTCTTCTTTATTGGTATTTCTTGTCTAGATATATCCAAATCTGTCCATTGAAAGCTGTTCTTCAAAGTGTACTGACTAGTGTCAGTCAGTCATGCTTATTTTTAGACATGTACTATTCAGTATCAAAGTGGCACAGTGAATGACTGCTTAGTTACTAACTCCCACTTTTATCCTGTTTTTTTTTTTTTTCCAATCTAATAAAGTAGTGCACGAAACCAGTGACTTCAGCATTTTAACACAAACACATCTTAGATGACAAGCTGCTTTATTGAAAACTCTCCAATACATACAGGTAGATTTATAGATCTAGATCTGCCAGAAAGTGTGTGTATAATTTTTTAAAAGCAGGCATTAAAATGAACTTCTAAATTTTTGTATATTTTGCATACATTTGATTATGGTATCGGGAAAGAAAGAAACACTTCAGTTGTTATCAACTTCATTAAAGTTGTCCAACTCTTTGCCACCCCATGACTGTCCAGTCCATGGCATTCTCCAGGCCAGAAAACTAGAATAGGTAGCCTTTCCCTTCTCCAGGGGATCTTCACAACCCAGGGATCGAACCCAGGTCTCCTGCATTGCTGGCAGATTCTTTACCACCTGAGCCACCAGGGAAGCCCAAGAATACTGGAGTGGGTAGCCTATCCCTTCTCCAGTGGCTCTTCCTGACCCAGGAATTGAACCGGGGTCATCTGCTTTGCAGGCAGATTCTTTACCAGCTGAGCTACAGGAGAAGCCCCATTAAAGATCACTTTGGATTAAAAAGAAAGAGAAATAACATTTCTGTTGTTCTGCTACTCAACTATATAATTGAATCTGGGCAAACTGGGATTTCTTTTCTTGGTTCTTTTCATTTTAAACATACAGATGTGTAAAGACTTGGCCCTCCCCCATTCCTGGTAAGTAGAGCTCTGCTGATAATCATTGGCCCCCTTACTATTTGGGGAGAACCGCTCTTCTGCATAGGACATTCATGAAGTCTAGTAATGCCTTTTAAACTTCTAGTGGTTAAACACAACTGAAGTATTAAGAATTCCCCCAGTCTCAGTCTGAGACTAAAAATTAAGACTTGGAATATTAAGCAAGTGCTTTTTCTGTTCTAGAGAACAAACATCTCTCGACCCAGCTGAGTGTTGTTCTTCTAACAGAATGGTTGCTTTTCAAAATAATACTCAAGTATGAAACTGTCCAGTAGACACAGTATCAGAAACAGCAGATCCATTTTCTAAGCCCCATGTAGGCAGACAGCATCTAGATTTTTAATGTAAACTATCTAAAAAGCAATACAATCTTCTAAGAATGGCTTTTACTAATGGCAACCATCATGATTCACATACTAAAACGTCTCTTGTTCTTGTACCAGAAAATGTAAAGGTAGTGTAACTTCTTTGTCATTGCAGGAGCTTATCTGAATCTATTATGCATTGTGTTAGCTATTATAAATTGGTAAATGAAATAAAGGCACATCTCAGCTTTTGACTATCCATTTCATTATTGTCACTTACATATGAACCAAGCTCTGCAAGCCTGCCCACCCCTGGGAGGAAGATACCTTGTCAGGTAGTAAGGACTCCCCTGGGCTAGAGGCCCCAGGGCAGGAGGTCTTGAAGAGATGGTGTGAAAAGTAACCTCTTAGCAATTCTTATGTTGATTAAACTCAACATAATTAAAATAATATCTTAATAGTATTTTAAATACTATTAAATATAAATAGCATTTAAATACTATTGTAATACTATTTTAATTATGTTGAGTTCTATCATTCCACAGCTCTAAATGCCAAACAAGCAGCTTATAGAAATTTATGGAATATTGCCTTTTTGTAAAGTGATCTCCCAACACCCTCACCCAAGATTGTTGTAATTCTTTCAGAACCAAGAATTCACAGAACCAAGTTGCAAAAAGATCCAGTGGAGCAAGTCAGTCTCATTAACTGAATATAGAAGTTATAGTGGATGCTAACATTTAAGAACTTCCCATGTGCCAGTCCTATGCAAAGAGCCTTGTGTATAAAAGTTCACTAAATTGTTTTAACAGCCTCATGCAGAAGGCATGATAATCCCCTCCTGTATCTTTAGATGAGAAGATAGACTATAGATATTGGTAAAATATGTGTTTCTCTAAGTTTAGGGCAGTATGTTAGTTATTAAGGTTCTAAGCAGTCAGAGACATGGTCCTGCCCTTAAGATTCTTGTTTTCCTGGGACACTGGGTTCTCGTGAGCTTCTCATACTGTCCTGCAGGACGGCAAGTGAATGCCCAAATGAGCACATCAAAACATATGTCTTAAGCAGTCACTGCAGGCAAGACCACTTGGCCTGAATACATAAGGAAACTCTTCTTAGAGCCCTTAGAATTTGAGCTGGTCATTGAATAAAGCTGAGATAAAATATTTCAGGGAAAGAGTCTGAAATATTTGAGGCAGAGCAGTGTCCTTGGCCACTTTGTGAAATAGTAGTTTGAACATTTGTCTTATGTGGAAGACATGTGGTAATTATAATTGGTGTCTTCAGGGCCCAGAAGAGCAGTGCCCTGGACAGTGGTTTAAAGAAGATGCTTGAATGCAGTATTTTCCCCACTATCCATGCTGGCATCTGTGGACTCAGTTCAGTTCAGTCCCTTAGTCATGTCCAACTCTTTGTGGCCCCATGAACCACAGTACACCAGGCCTCCCTGTCCATCACCAATTCCCAGAGCTTGCTCAAACTCATGTCCATTGAGTTGATGATGCCATCCAACCATCTCATCCTCTGTTGTCCCCTTTTCCTGCCCTCAATCTTCCCCAGCATCAGGGTCTTTTCAAATGAGTCAGCTCTTCGCATCAGGTGGCCAAAGTATTGGAGTCTCAGCTTCAACATCAGTCCTTCCAGTGAACACCCAGAACTGATTTCCTTTAGGATGGACTGGTTGGATCTCCTCGCAGTCCAAGGGACTCTCAAGAATCTTCTCCAACACCACAGTTCAAAAGCATCAATTCTTGAGCCCTCAGCTTTCTTTATAGTCCAACTTTGACATCCATACATGACCACTGGAAAAACCATAGCCTTGACTAGACAGACCTTTGTTGACAAAATAATGTCTCTGCTTTTTACTCAAAGCTAAATTCACGTTAGAGCCCAACATGCTAATGTTATGATTCAGTAACAGCCACAGCAGCTAACATTTGTTGAGCGCTTACTACATATCAGATCCTTTTTTGTGTTTTTACTTAGCTCATTTATCCCTCACAACAACCCTGTGAGGTAATTTATAGATCTGCTGCTGCTGCTAAGTCACTTCAGTTGTGTCCGACTCTGTGCGACCCCAGAGACAGCAGCCCACCAGCCTCCCCCATCCCTGGGATTCTCCAGGCAAGAACACTGGAGTGGGTTGCCATTTCCTTCTCCAATTTATAGATCTAGGAACTAATAATTAAGCCACAGAGATTAATTCATTCACTTACTAAGAAGCAGAGCTAGGGTTTGAACCCAAGCAGTCTGCCTCCACAGCCCTCATGCTCTGTACTACAATACATCTAGAGCTTTTCTTCACAGAACATTTCTGTACGTGGTACCATCTCTGTCCCCAAACTCGCTGTATGTATTTTGAGCAGACACTCGTCTGCGTGTACACACACTCCTCCTACCCTACAGGTTGCTAAGAGGAATGCAGAAAGGACAGCTTCAGATTCTTACACATTATATAGTATGTATTCTATATACTTTGCTACAAATTTGTGATAATACGAGGATTATGGTTCTGGTTGGTGGGCATCGATGAACAGGCTCTGAGTTCTGCAGGTAGAGGGGGCACTAAAACATCAAACTCATTTGTCAAGGAAAGTTTGATCAATACAGAGCAGGGTAATCATGATTAATGTTGAACTGACAAAAGGTTGATCAATTTGTAATGCAGGTGAGGTTAACAGGTAAGACATATTATATTACCATCTTAGTGGATGTATCGGGCTGTGTACCAGTGAGAACTGGTCTTTGGATGCCTGACCAGACAGCCTTCCTTCCCGTGGGTAGGTTCCTGCTACAGCCCACCAGGTGGAAGTCAGCCAGCCTTTTCTCAAACAGTGGACACATCACCTCTTGACAGCTGTTAAACATTTTCCTGTGGTCTCTCACCACAGGACCCATTTCCCTCCTCTGAAGCCGAACAGGCCAGGCCTCATTTTCCCCCCCAGGCCGTCCGTCAGGCACGAGTGCCCTGGAGTCACCTCCACCAGCCTTTCATTGCCTCCTCTGCCGCCAGGTAAACAGCACACAGCGTCCTGAAAGGACTTCCCTCCAGTTTTGAGTCTAAACCATGTTAATACGGGTACTCTCATTTCTTATGACATAGCTCTTAAGGGCTGAGTATTTTATAAGACAGTTCTGAAACCAGATTGAAACCTAGTCCTTTCCCTAAAGTAAATCACAGAGGAGAGGAGGCTGACTGCCAACATTTACAGAGAAATTGAGCACAAGCTAATGGTTCAGGAGGAAGGGGAAACATGGTGATATAAGGTGGGGAAGTTGCTTCATATCTTTGTTGTTCTTAAGATTGAGGTAAAATTTGGAGAGAGTGAAACTGTACAGGTCTTAAATGTACCATTTCACGGAATCCAAACTCAAGATACAGAATGTCTCTGCGCCCCACCCCACACCCTCCCGAAAATTTCCTCATTCTCCCTTCCCACCAGTCCCCACCCTCACATGCAACTACTGATTTCTACCACAGGTTAATTTTGCCTACATCATAGAGTTCTGTGATGAATCAAGATTTCACATCAAAAGTCTCTCACCGAAGATAACTTGGTATGGAAGAAAGCAACATTCAGAGATTAGGCATCAACACGCTGTGTGTCCTTGGGCCAAAAACTTAGCCTCCCTGGGCCTCTTACAGGATTCTGTGGGTGATCCTCTTGATTCTTTAAAGATGGCACTCTAGTCACATTTCTGATCTCAGAGATCCCCTCTTCCCCCAGTCCGTTCGAGAACCCCAAACAGAAATAAACCTGGGCTCATTCCACCCCCTCCAGTTGAGCACTCTGTCGGGTCAGTCCTTCCTTGTGATGTTTTTTGAACACCTCACTTCCTTTAGGCCCTGCCTCCTCTTCACTTCTTGCCTTGTAATGATCAAACTACTCTTCCAACCTCTTTGCCCCTGGTCCTCTCCAGACTATTCTTGTTACTGCTCTCAAGCTAACCCCTGCTCAAATGAAACAAATTCTGATTCCTTGTCTATTTAAAATCCTTAAGAGATTCTCTATCACCTGCAGACTTGAGTTCCCGTTCTCAAGGCTGACAGTGAGGGTCCTCACTGGATGGCCTCCAGCCCAGTCAGTGCCTTCAGCCCTGCAGTGCTCTCTGCTTTAGGACACTGCTTGCCTGCCTCCCTGATGCTGCTGGGAGCTCTGGAGTGAAGTTAGGGATAGGCGTTTTTCGGTTCACTTCTCCATCTCCTGGCATATGATTTTGCTGAAAACACTTGACCCCACGGTAACTAAACAATGAAATTTTTAAGGACGATGGCATACTAAGTCAGGGTCTCATTCAGTCTCTAAATTTGACTTCACACTGATGTTTCTAGAAATTAAAAAGTCATATGGAAGTTTTCAGGCATGTCTCTGACCACTGTATCAACTCTGACATGGGGTTTTTCTTTCCAGTAGCCTTCATAGTGATATTGAGTCAAAAGAAAGTTTTTTATTTGGAGAGAGGGTGTCTATTGATAGGAGATCTCGAAACAGTGAATCCTGTTGGTGGAGAAGAGCTGCGTTAATTCCTATCTCAAATCTAATTTAAGGTGCTTATCTATTTAATTCTTGAATGGAAGATTCTTATTTCTAGGAACAAAGATAATTTCTTTCTAAAGGTCTTTGTGGTAATTAGCAAGCAGATAAAAAACTAAGTGACGGCTAAATATTGACGCAAGAGCCCAGGAACACAGGTATTTATAGCCCTTGTTTGTTCGTCTTGGTTCACTCTGTCCTGATTTTTTTCCCCCTGCCTTCAGTGTGAATCAGCATTGCTGTCCAAATGGATCTTTATTCTGTCTGTATTTTTATCTTTTCCAAAACCTAGGTAAGAACCTTGACGCCGTCCATGACATCACGGTGGCGTACCCTCACAACATTCCCCAGACAGAGAAGCACCTCCTCCTCGGGGACTTTCCCAAGGAGATCCACTTCCACGTCCACCGGTACCCCGTGAACACCCTCCCCGAGTCCAAGGAGGACCTCCAGCTCTGGTGCTACAAGCGGTGGGAGGAGAAAGAAGAGAGGCTGCGCTCCTTCTATCAAGGGGAGAAGAATTTTTCCTTCACAGGGCAGACAGTCATTCCTCCTTGCAAGTCAGATCTCAGGGTCCTGGTGGTCAAATTTCTCTCCATCCTCTACTGGACCCTGTTCAGCCCCACAATGTGCCTGTTCATCTACCTGTACAGTCTTGTCCGGTGGTATTTTATCATCATCATTGTCATCTTCGTGCTGCAGGAGAGAATATTTGGTGGACTGGAGATCCTCGAACTTGCATGTTACCGCCTCTTACACAAACAGCCACATTTAAACGCAAAGAAAAACGAGTAAGATGGTTAAGGTTCACGGTGGAAAAGCCTAGGGCATATTTCGGAAATGTTCTAAGCCTTTGTAAATGGAGATGCATTTTTGCATGACTGTGTCAAATATTTCTTACAACCGTCATTATTTGTTAAAGATATTTTGCACTTAGTTTTGTGGAACAATATTGCTACACACATGATTCTTTTTTCTTTTTAAATCTCTGAATGTAATTTCAACACTGTGTAGCAGGGAGCGATGGCGGCAAAATTAACGCGGGCCGGAGTTAAACAATCATCAGGCTGTTAGCAGTCAAGGTACGCAGATATCTTACAGGTCCAGTCCTGCTTCCTGACAAATTCCCCAGATGGGAGGCAGAGCTGAAGCTCCTGAGCACCAGCCCAGGTCAAGTGCTGGCACTTGACTGTGGAGGTGAGAGACCTTCCTCCCAGCTCCCTCTCGGCGCTGTCCCTGCACCCCTTTCCATGCCAAACTCTTGCATCCTTCCTTAAGACCAGAAGACAAAAACCCCTTCTCCTTAAGCCGAACAAACATTTTGATAGGAAGCCCTTCATTATTCATGAAACCTTGGCATTTAGCCTTGCACTGACCGAGACATCAGAAAACCACTGGTGCCCTTTTCTCACGCAGAAAATAAGACCTAGATGAGTCTCAGGGAGCAACCACAGGCTCTCCACTCAGAAACCTTAGTTTAAATTTTTAAAGCTCAGAGTTCAAACAGTTCAGTTCTTCACTTCTGTGTACCTTTGCATATTTAGCACTTGTTTCATTACAGAGTGTTGGCAGGTGTCGCTTTTCTGCATTAACAATGGTATACATCAAAGTCACTTACCTTTCAGAGAACATTCTGGTATTGCCGTCAGAAACTCACTTTTGAAGTTGTGTCTTAGTTGAAATATTTCTTTAAAACCTGCCACAAAAAGGAAGGTTATTGTATTTTCTACATGTGCACGTGTGTCTAACCTCTGCCACTAAATCAACAACAAAAACACTTGCAGACAGGGCCATGACGGTTTAATCTAAATTATTCAACCCTTGTAGCCTTGACAAATTTTATTAAAATCAAAATGGTGACAAAAATGAATCCTTTCTTAATGATAGGGATCTCTCTCTTTTTTAGTCTCAGGCTTCCTCTTTCACTAGTAAAATTTAAGCCCACTTTTGACCAATTGTTCTCCTAAATATTCCTGTCGTTTGGAGTCAGTGGAAAATCCAGCAAGCCAACAGTACCAATCTCCTTCTGGGGCAAAAAAAAAAAACGAAACATGTGGTCGAGGTTTCCACTCCACTGGAGCCTGGCAATTGCTTTTTAAATTTATTTATTTATTTTGTCCGAATGGGAATGCTGGTCAGAGTAGCAGAAAAGATGGGGCAATTAAAAGTCTTGTGCTGTAAAGCAGACTTGCCTGCTTATTCCTGCCCTGAACCAGCCTCAAACACTCTTTCTAGCTTGGTAAACTCTTGGCGCAAGTGCTTTCTCAGTGATGTCTTATTTTTGCTGGACGGTGATTTCCATCCGGTGAACAGTGGACACAGGCATCGCCAGGAAAGGCAAGCACGCTGTGAGCTGGACTTACCAGGCAGACTCTTCCGGAAGGTCCTGGTTGCAGCAGCCCTCTGTCTGCACACCACCTTCACTTGGAGAGTTCTAACTAGTGCCTCTACTGAAGGCCCAGCCTATTGAACTCCTCCCCCAAGGCTGTTTGCAGTATTGCTGGGGCTTCTGACTCGTTACTACCCACATCTGCTCCAGACCCAGCTCTTCAGAGGTTTTAAAGGTGGTTATTTTTTTTAAACCTTCTCTCCCCCGCCCCAACCCCCAATAAAAGAAGTTTTTAATTTAGGTCTTTCTCAGACTTCTGCTTATATTTGGAAGCAAGAAATAGTTTAGCGATCAGGATTGCCCTTGTCCTGGGTGAGAGAGAGGCCGCAATTTCTACCTTACAGGTGTTAGTGATGTAGGCGGCCAACCCTTCCTCCAAGCTTCCGATGGCTCCTCTGGCTTTAACGGCGGGTCCTCTTTAACCCTCTGAAACCTGTAAAGGGGGAACGCTTCCTTTTTAAAACATGATTTCTTTTGGTCTTTAAAAAAACAAACATTTTATGATAAAACGCAAGCCCCTTTTTTAGTGCCCAGAACTCATAAGCCCAGAAACTGAGATATTGTACTTGCTCTAAGACTCAGAAGTGGTAACTTTAAAAAGAAAAAGTTGCCTTTTGGGGGTGTTTTTTGTGTGTGTTTGAGGGTGTGTTTTGTGTTTTTTAGGGGGGGGCCCAGAGGGGGTTGCAATAAGGCTTCTTTTAAAATTGTAACTATTTGTTTTCCTACCCATCTTTTTATTCCCTTCTTTAAAGAAATATATGGTCCATGATTTGGGCTCTAAAATGGATAGCAAGTAGAGATTAGTAGTAGTGTCAAGTAGAAGTTAATGCAGCTTCAGTCCTGCCTGGCCCCAGGAAGGAGCCCCTCCCCACCTCCCACCTTCCCCCTGGACTCAGCAGCCCCTTGTCTGGCTGCATATGGGCCCTCGCCTCCATCTTAGAGCCCTTTCAGTCCATCAAAAGTAAACTCAGTGGAGTTTGAAATGTTTACAGTGCTGTGTGTCCACTTGTCACATCGTTCCCATTTGGAAACGTTTTCAATAAAGCGAGTGTGGTTTATAGGGGACGTGAAAGATTACACTTAAAATAGGAACCTACAAGGAAGGGCGCTGATGAGGCCACCAGTTTTCCCACCAGGCCTCTCTGATGAAACAAGCCAAAGGAATTGTAAAATTCAGGGGAAGAACGTGGTGGAAGACTGAAAGAAAAATAAATGTCAGAGCCCATAATTTAAAGCCCTTGGTAAAATCCTTTCCTTGTTTGTCATGCTACTAAAACACAGCTTCCTCTTGAGTCACTTTGAAATGAGTTACGTCCACAGCCCCAGGTCAGACGTTGTCGACCGTCGGCGGCCGAGACTCCAGGGAGACGTTCCCATCTCACCCGGACTTTACGCGCCTGACCGTGCTGCCCTTGTGCACTTTTATAACAGAGACTAATGGAGGGAGCCTGTTGGTATTAAATTGTTTACATTTCTTTATATAAATAATGTGCTTTCAGTGCCTTAGTTACAGGTCCCTTTCTTTTTCTTGTTCCAAGAATCCTGCAGTGTGTCTTAGGTAAAAGTCTCTTTGCTATTCACTGGGAGAAATATGGTTTATAGAACACTGGTCACTGTGGTCAATACTACTTTATGATGACATCTGGAAAAGAGAACTTGATGCTGAGGGTAGTGGTTGCCTCAGGGCTGTGATTTATATTGTAGAAAACAAAGATGCTCTTGTCACATGATGAACTTCAGATTAGATACGGCCCTAAAGCTGTCTTGTGCTGACCTTATATTCTTATCTCAGAAGAGAAATCTTGGTTTTGGTAATTCATTTTTTAAAAAAGATCATTATGTGCAAAACACTAGGTTTTAAAAATAACTCACAGAATGGCCTTAGTTTTCAATGTCCACTGGTATGTTTGTGAGTTGTGGTCTCTAGTATCCATCCCAGAATAAAGTGGAATGAATTGAATAGAGTTTACATGTGTGTTGGACTTCTGTTCGTGCAGGGATGACTGGGTGCCATATCATTACAGTCTCACCGTGTGTCCTGTTGGGAAAGAGCTGATCAGTTAGGACTCTCTTTCACAGATGCTTGAAACAAAATGCCAGAGCAAAAAGGGGATATAATGCCTTCATCCTTGAAAAAGCCCAGGGGCCACAGCCGAATTCAGGGCTCAGTGAATGTCCTCAGAACATTCTCTTCCTCCATCTCTCAGTTCAGCCTGAGGGGAATGTGGTCATGCCACAAAAAAGGGGGTCAGCGGGGAATATCCACATCAGCAGCTCTAAGAGGCAAGTGGGACTCTACTCATTGCTCCTCCACTGTCAGGGAAGCTGGAACTAGGAAGGCACACCTTTTACCAAAGCCTGACAAGTGCATAAAAACATACTTAGCCAACAGACACAAAAGTCGTGGGACTTAAGGGTAGCAGAATATGCCCACCCCAATATATGCATATAGGTACTCAGGGCATGCCACCCCAAATAGACCACGTTGGTATGTTGATTATTTTCAGTTGTAGGAACTTGAAAAATAACAAATACAGGGAAGGGCGATCTCTGAACTCCCCTTTTCTACCTAAAGAGATCCTCCAAAAGGAACTCAGTCTCCATAAATCCCCTCCCTGGCAGTTTCATCAAACTGACTGACTCTCATCACAGGAGAGGAGAGAACACACCCACACACTTTGTCACAAAAGGCCATACTCCCCACCCCCACACACACCCCCGTCTATTCCAAGGTCCCATTCATCTTTCCTGATCACCATTCACTCTCCCCTAAGAAGGTTACTTTCTCCCTCCCCTTTCCATTAAGCGGTATTTCAGCCTGGATTCTAAGCCACCTTGGGGAGTTACTCAGTTTTCCCTGGGTATCTCTGTGAATACAGGAGGGATGATACATGCTAATCAATTTTTGATTATTCTCCTCTTGTTAATCTGTCTGATATTTCAAGAACCCAGAAGGGTAGAAGGAAAATGATTTTCCCTGCAGAACCTGAGCTCTGCAGCGCCCCACTCTGTCTTTGGATCTTCCAATGAGCATCTGCTTGAAAGATTCACTCTGAGGGGAGCGCCCATCGCCATTCTCTGGGAAAGGGGTGTGCAGGACCCGAAGAGCCAGGTTGCCAGGATGGCGGTCATCAGGCTGCTGGGATGTCTATAATCTGATCAGACAGAGGGGAGAGGAGAGCAGGGTCTTTCTGGTCACCCGTGTGCTTCCACATCACTCATTTCACTGATAAATTATATAAAGGGCTTCAGCAACCCCCTGTGAAGGTAGGTAGGATGCCAGCTAGTAGGCCATAGGATGTCACAGAATCTAACCTGCATGCAGGCATGCACTCTCCATGCCTAACCTGTGCTGTCTTGGTGGTGTTGACTTGATTCCCAGGAGCCACATGGTGATGCCCACAGTCACCTCAGCCTTACATCCTCTCAGGTTCAAATCCAGTGGGAAAGAGCCAGAGAGACCGCTTCCCCAGTGGAACAACACAAATTCTAAATTGGGTTGCAATGGTCATTCCTGAACCACACACTGGCCTGGAAATATTAGGTGGGTTGGGTCCCTGGGTTACTTACCACCTCCTAGAGCCAGGTCTGGAGGGTGTCCCCTTGGACCACAGGGACAAGGTGTTGGGGAGGGATGAACTTTAAGAGGATTGCTATTGAGAATAGGATAAAAATGATGCTGGATGGCCAGATGTCCACCTCGACTTTGCAACTTCGAAAACCTCCCAGTGGAGTCGGGAGGAAATTGGCACGGCTTCCAGCAAGAGTCCCAGACCCTGCACTGTGAGAGACACAGAGGAGCTCGGCCACCTTCTCCCTCACCCCAGGGGACATCGGGGAGCCCACGCGTTCTCCAGAGTTGCACACAGACAACCTCATCAACAACTGGCCCTTCTGAGGACTTCAGTCATGACCTCCACCTAGATCACTTGGACTTAAGACAGTGTGGACAGCATTTCCATGCAAAACTGGTGAAAGTATAGCTCTCTCCCTCCTAGCCAATGCAGTCCTCTTTCCCCCAGCCCTGCAGACACAGAACCTCACCATCTCACTCATCCCTCCCTCACCTGCCCTGACAGTCAGGTCATCACCCCCACGTGTGCCTTCCTCCTCAGGGGCAGCTCTTCAGTCCTGTTACATTAAATCTGGCAAGTCTGCACCATTTAGCAGCTCTCCCTGCTCCAGGAGGTGATGCCTTTGTCTGTCCACAGGACCCAGCTGATATCCCCACAGTGCTAGTTTAATCAGGGAACCCCACTTCTCATTGCCCTCAGTGACTTCCTAATGATGTCAGGCAGCCCAGATTCAACCTCTCTCTCCCTGTTCCTCCCAACCCAGCCTAACCTTGGGCCCAGGATTGTCCCCAGATGTGGATCTTCGCCTAAAACTCACATGCCCCCTGCCTTTTCCCACCTTCGCTCATAAAGGTGCTTCCTTCACAGCCCAAATTCAGTCAAATCCCACTTTTTCTCTGAACCATTTCCTGATCAAGCTAGCTTGAAATGTCCTCCTCTCGTGGTGATATTTCTCTGCAAATCTTGCTTAGCTGTATTACATACTATCTTACGTTATAGTTATTTTTCAGTCCTATCACCTCAGCTGGATTATAAGCTTCTGGAAAGCCAAGATAAAAATGTCTCATATTTCTCTTATCCTGACCAGTGTTTAGCCCAGCATCTCACCAATTCCTTTTGCACAGTAAATTCTAAACAATGATTCCTTGGAAGTCGTTCAGAAAGGATCCTGAACTAAAGCTGGGTGCAAAATTTTATAAATTTAACATAACAGAAACAAAAATTTGAAATGCAAACCCATCTACTTCTGGGAAATAATTAGCTTTTTTTTTTTACATGAATCAAATCATTTTTGATTGATGGTATGATTTACCAAAATATATTAGCATCCAAATTCCTAAAAGCAGAAACTTGACTCAAAAAGTGCACCCTGAGAACATCCCTGGTGGCTCAGTGGATAGGACCCTTCTGCCAATACAGGAGACTTGGGTTCAATCCCCGGTCCAGGAAGATCCCACACGCCATGAAGCAACTAAGCCCGTGCACCACAACTGTTGAGTCTGTGATTTAGAGCCTGGGAACCCCAACTACTGAGCCCACGTGCTACAGCTACTGAAGCCCAAGTGCCCTAGGGCCCATGAGAAGCCACCGCAATGAGAAGTGCAAGCATTGCAACAAAGAGTAGCCCCTGCTTGCCTCAATGCAGCAGTCCAAGCAGCAACAAAGACCCGGTACAGCCAAAATAAATAAATAATCTTTTTAAATGTGCATCCTTAAGAGTCTTGTCCAACTAATCTCACCTCCACCCAGGTACACCTGTAGAGGAGAATTTTCCAATCAGTTCAGTTCAGTCACTCAGTCATATCCGACTCTTAGCGACGCCATGGACTGCAGCATGCCAGGCTTCCCTGTCTATCACCAACTCCCAGAGCTTGCTCAAGCTCATGTCCGTTGAATTGGTGATGCCATCCAACCATCTCATATTCTGTTGTCCCCTTCTCCTCCTGCCTTCAATCTTTCCCAGCAGCAGGGTCTTTTCAAATGAGTCAGTTCTTTGGCCACCATCAGGTGGCCAAAGTATTGGAGCTTCAGCTTCAGCATCAGTCCTTCCAATGAATATTCAGGACGGATCTCCTTTAGGATGGACTGGTTGGATCTCCTTGCAGTCCAAGGGACTCTCAAGAGTCTTTTCCAACACCACAGTTCAAAAGCAGCAATTCTTCAGTGCTCAGCCTTCTTTATGGTCCAACTCTTACACCCATACATGACTACTGGAAAAACCATAGCTTTGACTAGACGGACCTTTGTCAGCAAGGTAATGTCCCTACTTTTTAATATGCTATCTAGGTTTGTCATAGCTTTTCTTCCACGGAGCAAGTGTCTTTTAATTTCATGGCTGCAGTCACCATCTGCAGTGATTTTGGAGCCCAAGAAAATAAAGAATTTTCCAATATCTAACATAATTCTTATGCATTGATCTATCCCCAAAAATGCACTGACAAAAAAAAAAAAGTAAGATGCATGCACAAAACTCTCCATTGCAGCTCTATTAGTAAGAATAAAACACTACCAACAAGCTAAATGTCTGAGGTAGGGAATGATTGAATACACCATGGTAAAATTCTATAATTGAGTTCTGTACAGAGGCATGATGCACAGCTCCATACACTGATATGAAACATTTCTCCAAAATACTATGTTAAGTGAAAAAAGAAAGATAGAGAACAAGGTACATAGTTATGCTATCTTTTATCAAAAAAGGTGAGGCCATACACATACACACACACATGCTTAATTTCAAAGCTAATTTATTCAAAATAATTTAACAGAAATTATAAAAGTAAAATGGTAACACATGGGGGGAGGGAAGGAGCTTGATGGATGGGACTAGGAAAGGAACTAGATTTCCTTTATGTACCTTATTTTACACTATATGCTTGACTTTGGAACCAAGTTAATGTTTTACATAATTATAAAACTAAATGAGAGTTTTGTAAAACTAACCATGACTCAGCACTTTCACTGTGGTGGCCCAGGTTTAATCTTTGTTTGGAGAACTAATATCCTGCACGCTGTGTATCATGGCCAAAAAAAATTTTTTTAATGTTTTTAAATAAAATTAAATGAAAAATGTAAAAAGCAATTTCTAAAAATAAAAAGGAAAATTAAACAAATGACCCTAACATATCAAATTTGTGGAATAACTACACACAGAAGAATGGTTTCAGTTAATTATAATATACTTAACAGTATATAGTTTAAGGCAAAAAGAATTTTTTTAAAAAACTTGTTTTTATCGTTATTTTGTTAGTAATGATACCAGTTTATTTTCTGAAATTATTGCATTTATTGTTAAATTTAGGCATATAAGTGATTACAATAATGTTGCTGGAACCAAGATCTTCAGTGTAAAAGATATATAAGTATAGAATTTTAAAAGTTTCAATAAAATCCCCATAATCCTAAATTTGGACTGAAAATAATCAGTATAAATTTATGATGTATTTGGTCTTGAAAATGAAACAAAAACAGAAGAGAGCTACTTGGTTGTCCTGTCCATTGAAAATGCCATAAATAATGGCCAACCATTGAGTAGCCTAGTTTCCAGATAATGGAAAATCATTTTCCATTCAAAAGAACCAGAGATTCTTGGACAAATGGTCCAGGACTGTAGAAGGTAAACCTGGACATCTTGAGATACTATTTCAAAAGCAAGGAAGTTTTCAAAGACTCTTGAGGTCAGTGATTAGGGCTTAATCGCCAAAATATACAAACAATTCATATAGCTCAAAAATAAACAACCCAATAGCAAAATGAACAGAAGACCTAAATAGACATTTCTCCAAAGAGGATATGCAGATGACCCAACAGGCACATAAGAAAGTGCTCATCATCACTAATTATTAGAGAAACTAAAGACCTATATATAGAAAAACATAAAACACTGATGAAAGATATCAAAGAAGACACTAATAGATGGAGAAATATACCATGTTCATGGATTGGAAGAATCAATATAGTGAAAATGAGTATTCTACCCAAAGCAATTTACAAATTCAATGCAATCCCTATCAAGCTACCAGTGATATTTTTCACAGAACTAGAACAAATAATTTCAAGATTTGTATGGAAATACAAAAAACCTCAAATAGCCAAAGCAATCATGAGAAAGAAGAACGGAACTGGAGGAATCAACTTGCCTGACTTCAGGCTCTACTACAAAGCCACAGTTATCAAGACAGTATGGTACTGGCACAAAGACAGAAATATAGATCAATGGAACAAAATAGAAAGCCCAGAGATAAATCCACTCACATATGGACACCTTATCTTTGACAGAGGAGGCAAGAATATACAATGGAGTAAAGACAATCTCTTTAACAAGTGGTGCTGGGAAAACTGGTCAACCACTTGTAAAAGAATGAAACTAGATCACTTTCTAACACCGCACATGAAAATAAACTCAAAATGGATTAAAGATCTAAATGTAAGACCAGAAACTATAAAACTCCTAGAGGAGAACATAGGCAAAACACTCTCCGACATAAATCACAGCAGGATCCTCTATGATCCACCTCCCAGAATTCTGGAAATAAAAGCAAAAATAAACAAATGGGATCTAATTAAAATTAAAAGCTTCTGCACAACAAAGGAAAATATAAGCAAGGTGAAAAGACAGCCTTCTGAATGGGAGAAAATAATAGCAAATGAAACAACTGACAAACAACTAATCTCAAAAATATACAAGCAACTTGTACAACTCAATTCCAGAAAAATAAACGACCCAATCAAAAAATGGGCCAAAGAACTAAATAGACATTTCTCCAAAGAAGACATACGTATGGCTAACAAACACATGAAGAGCTGCTCAACATCACTCATTATTAGAGAAATGCAAATCAAAACCACAATGAGGTACCACTTCACACCAGTCAGAATGTCTGCAATCCAAAAATCTACAAGCAATAAATGCTGGAGAGGGTGTGGAGAAAAGGGGACCCTCCTACACTGTTGTTGGGAATGCAAACTAGTACAGCCACTATGGAGAACAGTGTGGAGATTCCTTAAAAAATTGCAAATAGAACTGCCATATGACCCAGCAATCCCACTGCTAGGCATATACACAGAGGAAACCAGAATTGAAAGAGACACATGTACCCCAATGTTCATCACAGCACTGTTTATAATAGCCAGGACATGGAAACAACCTAGATGTCCATCAGCAGATGAATGGATAAGAAAGCTGTGGTACATATACACAATGGAGTATTACTCAGCTGTTAAAAAGAATACATTTGAATCAGTTCTGTTGAGATGGATGAAACTGGAGCCGATTATACAGAGTGAAGTAAGCCAGAAAGAAAAACATCAATACAGTATAGAAACACATATATATGGAATTTAGAAAGATGGCAATGATGACCCTGTATGCAAGACAGCAAAAAAGACACAGATGTGTATAGTGGACTTTTGGACTCAGAGGGAGAGGGTGGGATGATTTGGGAGAATGGCATTGTAACATGTATACTATCATGTAAGAATCGAATCACCAGTCTATGTCCAATGCAGGATACAGCATGCTTGGGGCTGGTGCATGGGGATGACCCAGAGGGATGTTGTGGGGAGGGAGGTGGGAGGGGGGTGCATATTTGGGATCGCATGTACACCCGTGGTGGATTCATGTCAATGTATGGCAAAACCAATACAGTATTGTAAAGTAAAATAAAGTAAAAATAAAAATTAAAATAAATAAATAAAAATAAAGTACATTTAAAAAAAGAGAAATTCAAATCAAAACTAAAATGAGGTACCATCTCACACCAGTCAGAATGATCATTATCAAAAAGTCTAGGACTTTCCTGGGGTCCAGTGGTTAGAAGCCTTCCTGCCAATGCAGGGGGCACAGGTTTGATCCCTGATCTAGGAAGATTCCACATACCACAGGGCAGCTAAGCCCATGCACCACAACAACTGGATCTATATGGTCTCCAGAGCCCCTGAGCTGCAACTACTAAAGCCCGTGCACCCTAGAGCATGTGTTCTGCAACAGCCAAGTCCACCGCAACAAGAAACCCACACATCGCAACTAGAGAGTAGCCCATGCATAGCAACAAAGACCCAGTGCCATCAAAAATAAACAACAAAATAAAATTTTAAGAGTCTATAAGTAACATGCTGGAGAACATGTTACTTAAAGGGAACCCTCCTACATTGTTGATGGTACTATAAATTTGTTACAGCCACTACAGAAAACAGTATGGAGATTCCTCATAAAAACTGAAAGTAGAGCTACCGTATGATCCAGCAATTCCACTCCTGGGCATATATCCTGAGAAAGTCATAATTCAAAAAGAGTCATACACCCAATGTTCATGGCAGCATTATTTAAAATAGCCAAGACAAGGAAGCAACCTACATTTCCATTGACAGATGAATGGATAAAGAAGATGTGGTGCACACATACAATGGAATATTACTCAGCCACAAAAAGGAATGAAATAATGCCATTTGAAGCAATATGCATTGACCTAGAGATTATCATACTAAGCAAAGTAAGAAAGAGAAAGACAAATACCATAAGAAATCAAGTAATATTATATGTGGCCTCTAAAATATGGCACAAATGACCAAATCTATGAAACAGAAACACACTCGGAGATACTATATAGAGAACAGATTTGTGGTTGCCAAAGGGTGATGGGAGAGGAAAGGATTGGGAGGTTGGAATTAGCAGATGCAAACTACTCTCTATATGATGGATGAACAATAAGTTCCTACTGTGTAATACCGGAAACTATATTCAGTATTCTATGATAAGCCATAATGGAAAAGAATATGAAAAGGAATATATATAGGTGTAACTGAATCACTTTGCTATACAGCAGAAATTAACACATTGTAAATCAACTATATTTCAATAAAATTTAAAAAAACAACAACAAGAAAACCCAAAAAACCTTTGATGTCAGGACCGAAAGACTCAGGAGCCAACTTAAGCTCCCACCGCTCAAAGAGGGACAGTTTGAATATCAGTAAGAGAAATAATTGAAATACAGAGAAAGATGTCAAGTGTGGTAAAAGCCCAGTGTTAATGATGCTCAAAATAAATAAATAAATAAAAACACACATTGATACATTTGGAGGATGCTGGATAACTAATTATTTACTCTGAAGAGTGGTATCTAGAGGAAAAGAACTTAGCATTTAACCTTCCTTTCCAACATAATGGTATCTCAAGCTAAGTATTTGATGAAGGAAAGTTTCTCTCAATGGAAGTAATTCAGCTTATAACTGATAAAAAAACTATAGACTATGACTTCAGAGTCACATTAATCAAATGCAGTGGGTAAATCTTATTGGGTCCTCTTTTGAGTAAATAAACCATAAAAATAAACTATGAGATAGTCAGTTACACTAACTGGATATTTAATGATCTTAAGGAATTATTTTTAGGTGTGAAATGGTGTGTGATTATTTTTAAGAAGTCTTATCTTTTGCAGAACCCAATGCAGTGCTGTGCAGTCTGGGGCAGAAAACCACTGCGCAGACCCCGAGTGGGTGGCCCTGTGTCTCCTGATGGTAGGCAAGCCTGCATCATTCCAGTCTCTCTAAAGTGTGCCCTTGGAGTAAGAAAATGGTAAACAAAATTGCTGCCTTGAGAGATTTTAGGATCCATACTTGTTTCAGCTCTCTTGCTGATGATAAGAAGGCACAGACAGCTGGAGAAAGCTGGGCATGGAGGGCTGGGGTCCTGTCTTGTTCCTCAGGATAGCGGGACTCTGAGTTTGGCCCTTTCTCTCTAGTCTGGGCTCGGGACCACCTTGGGATGGCTTGCTGCCCCTTAGCCTGTCCTGGGTCATCCAACCGCAGTGCAGGTTTCTCAGCAGGGCCAGGAGACACAAGATGCGCATGTGTTGAATGCCCAGTGCTCTCTCCATCCACTCAACTCACCAAAGATACCCCTCCTCGGTGAGGGTCGGCAGGGGCACGGACAGCACCCTCTCTGGTCTGGTCTCCACATATAGGCCCTGCCTTCACCTTCCCCTGAGGCCAGGGCCTGCCAACCAAATCACCTGGATCACCTGCAGAGCTTTCACACCTGCACCTGGTCCCACCCCGGAATTCTGACTTAATCGGTCAGGATGCCAGCTGAGCATCAGGTGCCATCAAGGTTCCCAGACAGTACTAACAAGCGCCCAGTGTGTCCATGCTTCTCAGGCCCCACACAGAGGGCGTCCCCTCCCCGGGTCCCCATACCCTCATCTGTAAAATGAGCCCTTGGTCTGAGATGCTCTGGATGAAGTTTGAGCTAATTTAATTCAGTAAATATTTATTATCTCCTCACTGCCTGTGGGGCCCTGCACAAAGGAGGGAGCAAAGATGAGGGGGCTTTACTCCCTGTCCCTCCTGCCCACACACAAGCTTTCCTTCTCTGCTAAACAAAAACAAACCACTGTTTATGAGGTGTGAAGCCAACCAGACAGAAGCAAAGAGGGTCAACAAGAGAGGGCATCTTGCTCAAAGCACAAACTGTTACTGGTGCCAAAGTCTGGGCCCAGGCGGGGCTGGAGGGGCCCCGCACGTGGTAGGTGAGCAGGGGCACCCACCCTCAGTCCACTGTCCAGGGAAAGAAGTGTTGCAGACAAAAGGCCATAGTCCACAAGGTGTATTTTCCATCTCACAAGCAGGCTGAAGGGAGGGTCCGTCTTTCTTCACCTCTATATTCTGCAAGACCTCTGTTGGAACCGGGAGATTACCATCAGGGACCCACACTTGCAGGGGACTGAGTGGCAGATTCAGTTTCCCCGTTGGGCCCTGTCAGAGCAGCGAGTGATGAGGAAGGGACAGGCTGCCGGGAGGGTGCACCCACAGTGATAGGTGAGTTTGGGCCTGCAGCCAGATGTCAGCCACACGGGGCTTTGAGGAGCCAGGAGGTCATTCTAAGGAGAGAGGCCTGCAGAGGCCAGCTCTGCCCTGCCCGCCCCTGCTGTGGCGATGCCCCCACTGGTCCTGAGGAGCCGTGGGACTGGCTGCCTTGAGGCCACCCGTGACTCTACTCATGGCGCTAAATACAGACGGGGACCCCAGACTGGATCCTGGCAGGTTTGCCTGTGTTCTGTTAAGTTAGTCAGCACTCCTGTAGGAATGTTCAGTTCCTGGGTTGGATGACCGTCCTCTGGCTGTGTAAGGGTGTCAGATCTGGGGAGCTGGAGGAACTATGCTCATCAAAATTCTTTCCCTGAGGTCCCTGCTGCCAAGACGCTGTTTCCCAGAGAACACGTGGCTTGTTCATTCAGTCCCTTCCCGGCTTTATACGGACACCTCAAGGCCTGAGGAGTCATCAACTTTTCCACTGCAGGCGTCTGTCATTCAACCAAGCCACGTGCTCCCCATTCACTTTTTGGGAAACATCCCCACAGTCTTCCTATTGAGATGAGAAGACAAATATCAAATGTGGGAGCGGCCAGGCCAGTGCGTCACCTTTTCTGGCTGGATGAAAAGAAGGTCAGGGGGTAGGAGTGTGAGGGGGGCTGCGCACATCCAAGTAGGGGTGCTGTCAGGCAGAACAAAGGGCAGCTTCTGCTCACCACTTCTCTCTCGCAGGCTGGGGGCTAGAAGCAGGCTGGTCAGTGATGAGGCCCGTGGCACCCTTTCCCCGATCAGCAGTGGGGGCCTCTGAGCAGGAGTCTACTGCAGAGCAGTACCTACTGCTCTCCCTGATTTACAGTCAAGGAAACAGGTTTAGAGAGTTAAGTGACTTAGCCAAGGTCCTGAAATCAGAGCTGAGATTGGAAAACTCCGCAGGTTTGACTCTGGGGCCCTTGCATTCATCCCTCCTGTGCGGACTGTAAAAAGCGGTGCTACCCGCACGCTTTTGCTACGTTGCTGCACCTCCTTTCCTCACCCCGGGTCCCTCCTTCCATTAACTGTGAAATCTTCCTTCTGGGAGCATCTTCCTCTCCCACCTCAGAGTGAACTTAGACGCCTCCTCTATCTTCCTCCTTGGCTTCCCTCTTGTTCTTAGAACAGGGAGGCCATCCTCCTTGGGGCTGACTCAAGATGTTCTCAGAGGTCCTGGAGGCAGGAGGGGCTCAGGTTCAGCCAAGAGGCTGTTGTGGAGTGACCAGGGCACACAGGTGCTGGACTGCATCCCATTCTGGGTCACAGCCTATTGGGGTCCAGAGGAATGCTGAGGCCACTGGCTCCATCTAGGGGTCCTCCATGGTGCGAGTCCCGGGGTTTTCTTCCCGACTTTGGAGCCCAGGCCCTGCCCTGCCTCTCCCTAACCTTGGCCCAGTCACTTCCCCTCTACAGGGCTCCCACGATCACTGCATCAGGATGTATGTTTGGCTGAACAAGTCCCTTTAAGAACTTCTTCTATTAGATGCTGGGAGGAGTGAGTGGGAATTTGGTCAAATCTAGTCAGAGGAAAGTGGAAAACTGACTTTCTCCAAAGTGAGGTCCTTATGCGCAGAAGAAGGGGATTGGAAAAGATAAAGGGGCTTCTGCACAGCAAAAGAAACAATCAGCAAAATAAAAGGACAACCTACAGAATAGGAGGAAATAGATGAAAATCATCTGCCTGGTGAGTTAATATATAAAATACATAAGGAACTCATATAATAGCAAAAAATCTGATTAAAACATGGGCAAAAAACTTAAATGGACATATTTCTAGAGAAGACATACAAATAGCCAACAGGTAACATGAAAAAATGCTCAGCATCATTGATCACTAGGAGAAAGGCAAATTAAAACCATGAGATATCACCTCATATCTGTTAGAATGGTCACCATGGGGAAAATAAGTGTGGGCAAGGATGGAGAAGAGGAACCCAGGTATATTGCTGGTGGGAATATAAATTGGTTACAGCCATTATGGAAAACAGTATGGAAGTTCTTCAAAAAAATTAAAAATATGACTACTATGAAGTGAAGTCGCTCAGTCGTGTCCGACTCTTTGCAACCCCATGGACTGTAGCCTACCAAGCTCCTCTGTACATGGGATTTTCCGGGCAATAGTACTGGAGTGGATTGCCATTTCCTTCTCCAGAGGATCTTCCCGACCTAAGGATCGAACCCGGGTTTCCCGCATTGTAGACAGACGCTTTACCATCTGGATCCAGCAATTTCATTCCTGGGTATTTCTCTGAAGGAAATGAAAACACTGTCTTAAATATCTGCATTCCATATTCATTGATAAATCCTTTACAACAGCCAAGACATGGAAACAACCTAAGTGTTCATCAATGACCTGAATGAATAAAGAAAATGTGATGCATACATACAACAGAATATTATTCAACCAGAAAAAAGAAGGAACTCTTGCCATTTGCAACAATATGGATAGACTTTGAGGGCATTCCCTGGTGGCTCAGACAGTAAATAATCTGCCTTCAGTGCAGGAGACCAGAGTTTGATCCCTGGGTCAGGAAGATCCCCTGGAGAAGAGAATGGCTACCCACTCCACTATTCTTGCCTGGAGAATTCCATGAACAGAGGAGCCTACATGGCTGCAGTCCATGGTGTCATAAAGAGTCAGACATGGCTGAGTGACTAACACTAACACTTTGAGGGCATCATGCTAAGTAAAATAAGTTGAACAGAGAAAGACAAATACTGTATGTTCTCACATGCAGAACCTAAAAGAGCTGAACTCATGGAAAGTAGAATGATGGTTGCCAGGGGCTGGGTGGTAATAGGGAGATGCTGGTTCAAAGGGCACAAACTTCCAGCTGTATGCAAATAGGATCTGGGGTCTACTACACAGCATGCTGACTGTAATTAACCACTGTGTTCTATATTAGAAAGTTTTTAAGAGAGTAGATTTTAAATGCTATCACCACACACATAAAATCATAATTATGTGAATGGATAGAGGTATTAAGTAAACTTACTGTGGTAGTAATTTTGTAGTGTGATATACACCTAAAACTTACATATGTTGCAGGTCAATAATATCTCAGTAAAGCTGGAAAAAAAAGATCAAGGGGCAGATGCAATCTGATCAGTAGCTCAGGTCTGCTGGCCTGCTTACTAAGTCATTCAGCATTTACTGAGTCTACACTGGCTGAGGTGTGCATGGGGAGTATTTGCTCAGTTTCTACAGCAAATAAACTGAGGTGCAGAGTGGTAGGAGGTGGGTGGAAGCTGGGCCTTGCGAGCCACAGTGTAAGATGTACATTGCATATTGCTTGTCTACTGGAGAACAGACATATTGTCTGAGTTACATGGTAAATAAAGAGATCACACTAGGACTGTGTGAAGGATGGATTGTGGAACCAGAGTGGAACCAGAGTGATGAGCTTGTCAGGTCAGGGCAGGCCACCAGATGAAGGCATCTGTTTGCCCTACAAAAGGGAGCGCCAGCATCTCACGTTCCCGTCTTCTGCCAAACCTGCTCTGGAATCTCTCCTAGATTTTCCTGCAGCCTAGTGACTTTGCCCACCCTTCTAGCCACTCAATCAACGTCCTGCTGCTGCTACTAAGTCGCTTCGGTTGTGTCCAACTCTGTGCGACCCCATGGACGGCAGCCCACCAGGCTCCCCTGTCCCTGGGATTCTCCAGGCAAGAACACTGGAGTGGGTTGCCATTTCCTTCTCCAATGCATGAAAGTGAAAAGTGAAAGTGAAGTCACTCAGTCATGTCCGACTCTTCACAACCCCATGGACTGCAGCCTACCAGGCTCCTCTGTCCATGGGATTTTCCAGGCAAGAGTACTGGAGTGGGGTGCCATTGCCTTCTCCGCAATCAACGTCCTGCTATGTGTCAAATATCTGCTTAGTGCAGATCCAGGCAAAGACATGTGCTCTCAGGCCCCAGATCCTGTCCTAGCTCCCACAGCTGGTTTCAGCCCACCCACTGTTGGCAGATATCTTGGAGACACACACTATGGCTAGTATCTCTGAAATTCTGGGCAGCCTTAGAGAATTAAAGGGGAGGAAATGTCCGCATTTGCAAAACTTCCCATGATAGAGCAAAGCCTTCATGGAGCACCACAGGTCCAGTTTCAATGCTGGCTTCTTTCCCCCTCTCCTTTCTCGAACTAAAGATAGAAGGCTAAGAACCCTCTGCTTCCCTCGGAGCCCTAATACTGGTGTTCATGAATTAGCTAACACCATATGATGAGTGATGGAGAAGGCAATGGCAATCCACTCCAGTACTCTTGCCTGGAAAACCCCATGGACGGAGGGGCCTGGTGGGCTGTGGTCCACAGAGTCACTAGGAGTCGGACACCACTGAGCGACTTCACTTTCACTTTTCACTTTCATGCATTGGAGAAGGAAATGGCAACCCACTCCAGTGTTCTTGCCTGGAGAATCCCAGGGACAGGGGAGCCTGGTGGGCTGCTGTCTATGGGATCACACAGAGTCGGTCACACAGAATCAGACATGACCGAAGCAACTTAGCAGCAGCAGCATATGATGAGTGAAGCCTGGCTTGGCATCCCTGCCCTCATTTGTACCCTTGACATTCACCATGACTTGACCTCTGGTGCCAACAGCTCTTTTTCCTACCTGCCTTGTCAGTAAAGCTCCAGCTTGAGTTGTCTGTCTTCAGCAGAGGCTGAAAGTCACTCCATTCTGAGAGTGGAACTTTGGACTTTCCCAAAGGGAAGTTTCTGCTGTGAAATGAGCACAGGCTCTGAGAACAACCCAATTTGAGTTCAACTTCAAAGTCATCATGGAGCCACTGCTTAAACCTGGGCAGAGCTCAGGGCTGCTCAAACTTTCTGAGCTTCTATTTCTTCAACTGGAAATTAGGGATGATAACGCGTGGCTCAGCGTCACCATAAGGATGATAAAATGATGAGTGTCAAACACAGGATACACTGTAGGTGATAAAAACACATCACTTCCTGCCCCCCACACTGGTAGCTAATAAGGGCTGGCTCTGTATCTACCACCATGCATTTCCGATTTATCCCGACAATTATGATTTGGAATGCATGCATTATAGAGGTTAATGTGAGTTGCACATATGCAGTGGTCTCATTTTCACTGTGAGGTGGAATAGTTGACCCTTCTAGAGTGGCCTGCAGTTTTCTGAACTGAATGTCACCTCCATTCAGTGGTCCCTGTGGAAGGAAAGCACAGAAAGACCCTCTGATCATCTGGTCCAGCTGTTTCATGCACAGACGGGAAGACAGAGCTCAACAGCAGAAGAAGGGTTTACCTAAGTTTATAGAGTAAATAGTGGCAGAGTTGGACTAGGACTCAGGATTTCTGATACTTGGACACCCTGGTCTCCAGGGCAGCCTTTATCTGGGCTTGGAAGAGCTGAAGTGATGGATTGATATGAAATGGAACTGAACTCACAGTACTGGTTCCTTGATTCTTAATGCCAGTTGGTGCAGATGATGTCTAACAGACATTTTCTAGATTTATTCTGTCCTCAAGCGTCCCACAAGAGGTCCACAGTCTTCCAGCTTGGCCCTGAACTTCTAAGGCATGACTTATTTCCTGCCCCCTTTATGCCTTGCCAAAGAGTTTCAATTCATTCATCTAACAAACATGAATAGGCTTCTTCTAATACAAAGAACACAGCTAGCACGCATTGAGAATTTAGAATATGACAACTATGCATGTATTTCTCATTGAATATTTCCAGTAATCTGAGTTTAGTAAGTATTACTATCTCTATTTTACTAATGAGGAACCAAGGCTCAGAGAAAAGTAATTTGCTACAGGCCAAAAGCTGCATGGTCCTGTCAGTCCAGTTTAAATGGGAGCTACGCTTCCCAGATTCCCTTCCCCATCTGGCTATGGGTTATAGGAGATTTTTAAGGTGAAAGTGGAGCAGGGGCCATTATTCTCTGAAGGTTACCATGGTTGCATATGGTGTTGGATGGATGCAAAGACATCTAGCAGGTCACAGCTTGTCCTCACGCTCCTCTATTTCATATCTAGCTTGTCACTCTGACTGCTGATCCTTCAGAACAATAGAGGCCCCCCACTCCCAACTGGAAGTTTGACAGTGAGTCCACAGAGGCAGTAGGTAGACAGGGGGCAGTTTTCACTGGACCTTGCTATGCATCCCCTGTCCATCTACTCTAGGGGCTGGGCATGTTTGGTATCATCATTTCCCAGAAACCTCTGACTTGTCCACTTCAGACAGACAGAGTAGACACTCTGAATCTCTGACTCCCCTTCTAGACCTCCATCCTCCCAGTTCTTGCCATATTTTCTTAAGGTCCAATTCCTGGAATCTCTTAGGCTTATAACACTCTTAGTAGCTCTTCTGCCCTAACTGAAGCCTGACTGATACAGCCACACAACTGGTGTGGAGTAGAGATCAACTCCAGGCCCCTTGAACACAGATTCTGAGTTCTTAACCACTGAGCTAGCCCATTGCACTAGGCGCTGGGTACATGAATATGACCAAGACACTGGCGCCTGTCCTCCGAAAGTTTACAGTCTGGCATGGCATGCAAACAAATTGTTTCAGTTTTCCATCGCTTATAACAAATCACCCAACACTTAGTGACTACAAATAACTCTTTTATTATCTCATGATTGTGTTGGTTGCCTGGGTTCAGCATAGTGGTTCCTCTGTTCCACATGATGTCGGCCAGGGATGCAGTCCTCTGGAGGCCCAGACATCCAAGGTGGCTTGCTCACATGGCAGCAGCAGAGAGTGGGGCAGAGGCTGCAGCTGTAGGGACTACAAGTGGCCTAGCCCTGCAGTATGGGCTTCTCAATGCTTCATGGCTGGATTCCAAGGAGCGCCCCAGGAAAAGTATCCCAAGAGGAAAGAGGCAGAAGGTGCCAGTCCTGGCACAGGTCATTTCCTCAAAGCAGCCCCAGGCCCAGCCAAAATTCAAGCAGAGAAGACATAGGTTCTGATTCTGGATGGGGCAGAAGAAAGCACATACAGGAAGAGGCAGAATTGTTTGGGGGTCATCTTTTGAGCTCAGCACCCCCAAGTCCATTGATGTGGTAAGGACTCTCAGAGAAGGTAGGCACTAGCTGGGTGGGATCACAGAAAGACAGACGTGGCTTGTGCCCACAGTGGTTCTAAAGGTGAAAAAGAGACACGGTGACAGGTTCTAGCTGTGTCCTAATTGAGGAAGTGTTCTCCAGGTAGAGACGTAGCTTGAGTGGGGGAGTGGGGGGTGAAGCAGAAGAGGGTGGAGACAGGATTCAGGCAATGGGAAGAGCAAGTCTTCAGAGACTGGAATATTATTTCAAAGGGCTGTTGTGAGGCTCAGATACAGTAGAGAAGTTGAAGTGCCTTAGTAACCAGAGCCACAGGAGAGAGGCAAAGGGGCAAGTTATGATTATTATATTGTGATATGCAATTATCTTTGCAAGAAACTTAGGCTTCATAAAGATCTAAATTTGGAGTGTGGGGAGAGGGAGGCTTAAGAGTCTTGGCACTTGGGAGCCACAGCTCCAGGGTCTTCAAGTCACATAGCCCCTGGGATCTCCATCCTAGATGAGAAAGCCCCTCTGCTGAAGACCAGACCTCTGGACACCCAATTCAAAAGTCCCTGGGTCAGCAGGGAAATGGATTTCCCTAGGCTGGGACAGGCAGAGAAGGCGATGGCACTCCACTCTAGTACTCTTGCCTGGAAAATCCCATGGATGGAGGAGCCTGGTGGGCTGCAGTCCATGGGGTCACGAAGAGTCAGACACAACTAATTGACTTCACTTTGACTTTTCACTTTCATGCATTGTAGAAGGAAATGGCAACCCACTCCGGTGTTCTTGCCTGGAGAATCCCAAGGATGGGGGAGCCTGGTGGGCTGCCGTCTATGGGGTTGCACAGAGTCAGATACGACTGAAGCGACTTAGCAGGCTGGGGCAGGACAGAGGCTGGATGGAAGTCAGGCACACTAAGTGTTGACTGAGCTCACAAGGATTCCCAAAATTCATAGCCTTGGACACATCCTGCTGCCCCAAGGTCAGACTAGTGTGAACATGGAGCTCTGGGTTCCTCCATAACCCTCCAGGCCGGAATAAGAAGACAGCAGCAGAGCCAGAAGACAGCAGCCAATGTCTCCTCAGAGCTGGAGGATTTCTAGGAACCTAGAAAGAATCAGTCAGTCCTTCAAGACAGGAAGGCATCGATCTCACCATGCCATAGAAACAAGACCTAATTTAGCCACTTGGAGCTCAGCAGGCCCTGGAGACTGCCAAGTCAGTCATGGAGAAGTGGTCAACTATGTGCTAAGGAGGCAAGACAGGAAGACCTGCACAGGCAGAATTTAAGACGTGAGCAAGCCAGTCAGTCCCACTGAGTTCTGATGTTCTCGACTGCAAAGTGGGGTGAATCTCATTTTTTCCCATTTCCCAGGGTAGATCAGTGAAAATGGTCAGTGTGGGCACAGCTTGGAAGCCCTCTCCAAATGGAACAGATGATCACAAGTCCTTCATGGACTGAACGGATGTAGAGACCAATTCCTGAGTGAATCTCCACATACATTTCATCTGAGGTCCTCAAGTTGTTTGACAATCATCCTCTGGTATCATTCCAGAAAAAGGTCCTTCCCAGGTTTGCAGTTGTAATTTTTAGTCTAGGTCCCATGAACTATAGTGCAGCTCCAGACCTGGAAAAGGGCACCTGGCAAAGAATGTGACTGGCAGGAAGGTGGGGAGGGCTGGCTGATGATGCCCACAGCTCCTTTGGCTCGTGCGCTGATTACAGCGGCATGCTAATTCTCCCCAAATCTCCATCACACACAACTCTACTGGGGAACAGACTCGTGTCACTCACTTCCCTGAGGGTACCGGGGGGTTGTTCTGAAAAGCATATGGTCTCCCTCTGATGTGAATGTTCCACGGGGTTAATCATTCCAACTGACGGGTTGTGCAAAAAGTATGCAGTTGATCACTGAAGCAGCTAATAAGATCTAGATCATTCTTAGCTAAAAATAAGAAATCTCTGTAGAACATAGGCCTCCTGTGGCCTGACAGCTGTTGTGCTGGATGAGTGAGCTCAGGACACATGTGGCTTCTCTTTGAGTAGAGCTTTTATTAGCAGACCTGGGAGGCTTATTAAATAGAAGAACATGGATGCTGTTTGAATCATGAAGATGTTCCTCATTAGCTGTGTGGCCCTGGGTCAAAATCCTGCCTGTTCTGCCAACCTGCCCAAGTACTCTGGTACAGGTGATGGGTAGGGAAGTGGAGGAGAGCTAAATCTGCATAAACCTTCTCGGCCTTATGGGAACTCTTGGGAAGGAGTCTTTGAAGCAAAAATTAAGCCCTCCAATACCAGGATGAAGGGTCCCTCCCCACCTCCAACAAAAGTCAGCCCTTTAACCTGTGGAGAAGAAGTACTCTGGAGGAGACAGGAATTCATCACAAGGGGATGAGAGGGGAAGGGAAGACTTGTGCCTCGCTGTTCAAGGTAGTAATTCCAAATATGAAGGAGGAATTGAAGAAGCTCTCATTGTGTAGCAAGAGCATTGACCTTGAGTAGAGGGATATTGCGTGTGGCTGTGCACAGTCGCTCAGTCACGTCTGATGTGTTGAGATCCCATGGACTATGGCCCCCCAGACCCCTCTGTCCATGGAATTTTCCAGCCAAGAATATTGAAGCAGGTTGCCATTTCCTTCTCCAGGGGATCTTCCCGACCCAGGGATCGAACCCGTGACTCCTGCATCTCCTGCACTGGCAAGCGGATTCTTTACCACTGCACCAACTGGGAAGCCCCAGAGGGATATTGTACTAAAACAATCCAGGCAGATGCTTGGCTCCATACAGAAATGGTGTGATTTTTGGCAAGGAGGTGGAGGCTCTGAGGAGACCAGATGGTTATTTACTTGGAGGGAAAGGGAGCAGAGGAACTGGCAACATCAAGGCCAGGGTCAGGGAGGAGGCGCCTGGCAGCCACCTCCTGAAAGAGGGAGCTGCAGGGCCTTGCCTTGACCTTGGGGTCAGTACCCTATCCCAAGGGGCTGGCAGTGCTGGATTTCCCAAAGCAGGTGCTGCAGATGAGATCTGAGTCCTTCATTAGTCCGTGTCTGGTGGTGATTCCACGTCAGCACTGAAACAGTCTCTTGACCCAAAAGGTGGAGACCCCATTTGCATCAGCCAACTCCTCTGTTCACCACCAGCTCCTGTCTGTGACTGTTGAGGGAATCCCTAAAGCAAAAGCCCTCCACCAAAGCAAGACTTCCACCAGCTCCCAAAGACTGAAAAGCCATCAGTGAGTGCGCTCAATGAGGCGGCCTTCCCCCACCTTACTCATGTGCCCCAATTCTGCTATCTTCCCCACTGCCACCCCACCCCACTCCCCCCACACCCTGCCATTTGCACCTTGCTTGTGGATGCCCTTCCCCATGTCTGCACAAACGTAGGTGCTGCCCTCCTGGGGGTTCCCCCTCCCCCTTTTCTTACGGTCTGTAGCACTTGAAGACGTGTATGTTTTACTTCCCCTAATGGATTGTGAAGCCTTCTGAAAAGGACTTCTGGCTTGTGCCTTGTCTCCTACAGAGCTTAGTAACACGCTGTGCAAACAGGAGGAGCTTAAAAGGAGCTCGTTGAATGAGAGATCTGAACACAGACTAAGGAGCCCTTGCCAGTGGGGTTTGTCTCTTAGCAGCCTGTGAGTCTCTCGGCCCAAGGATACGACCACCAAGCATGAACAGCGCCCTCCAGTGACAACAACTCTCATCTAAATGTGAACCCAACGCAGGGGTACCAGGGGCGCCTGCAGGGGAGTTGACCTGGTGGGGGAACGGAGGAACGTGATGGGCCAAGGGGCTGCACACGTGGGAGAGACCACGCGGCCAGGCCTGTGAGCAGGGAGGCAGACGAAGCCGCCTCTTGTCCAGGGCGCTCTGCTTCCCCACGGCGCTGCTTCAAACTTTGGGGGCCTCTGGGACCCACATCTGGAGGCCACCTCCCCCCGCCCCACTCACCCCTCCCGGCCAAGCAGCCAGCAGTTTATTGCGCTCCCGGTCCTCCCGGGGCTGCTCCGGCCCAGATTGCCCGCTCGCTCCTCGGGGTCAGAATGGGAAACAGGCCCTCGGCTCCATCCTGAACAGTGCTCTCCCACTAGCTCCCTCGGGGCCGCTCCGCAAGCCGTTTCCACAGCAAACAGTCGTAAATGGGCGGAAGGGGACAGGATTTCAGGTGCCGGAGGAGGAGGGGTGCGCGCTCTGGCAGGGCCCATTTTCCTCCAGATGTTTTTAGCCATAAACTGAGGGGAATGTGAAACAAGAAGCGGGCCAGATTACTAAGGACGAGGCCTGTGGAGCCCATTAGGCCGCAGCTCAGATGGTGACTCAGAGCATCCTCAGGTGCGGCTCTCCATGCATGATCAGCTGGGCTGGGTGCAAAGGGGTTGGGACACAGAACTCCCCCAACTCCCCAGTACACAATTAGAGGGGTCCACTTTCTTCACTTCTAATTAGTACGATTTCTGAAACATCTCAGGCGTCTACTATATGCAGGTTCTGTGAAGAAGACGATGTCTGCATCTAAGGGTCTCCAGTCACGCAGGGACATGGGGAGTGCACACAGCTGGTGACGCAGGTCGGACTGTATCTTGAACCAGGACAGAGGGGCAGCATGCAGGGGAAGCACGGAAGTGGAGGGAGACAGAGTAATCAGACTTGGGGCCAAGGGATGGCAGCAAGGTGACCCTTTGTAGGTGGGTGGGGTTTGGAGAGATGTGGAAAGGAAAGCACAGGGCGATAGGGGACCAGCGTCCATGTGATGGGCCAAAACGTGTCCTGGGAATGGTGAGCAGCCAAGTGTCACAGCGCGGGCTTCCCTTGCGGCTCAGATGGTAGAATCTGCAATGTGGGAGACCTGGGTTGGATCCCTGGGTTGGGAAGATCCTGTGGAAAAGGAAACGGCTACCTACTCTGGTATTCTTGCTTGGAGAATCCCATGGACTGAGGAGCCTAGCAGGCTACAGTCCATGGGGTTGCAAAGAGTTGGACACGACTGAGTGACTGAGCAGATAGCACAGCCTAGTACAGCTCTGGGCCATCAGCAGGGCGGTCAGCTGTCAGGAGATGGTGCTGGGATCACATGTGGGATCCAGACCAAGAATGGACGGCAATGCAAGAACAAGGACTTTAGTCAGCGTTTCATTTGTGGATTAGTTACCAACTTCTATAAATTAAGAGATTTTTGTAAGCAAAGCTGGGTTCTTATGAAAGTCTGAAAGGTCTGGCATGTTGGGATCTTGGCTCCCTTAAGCCGCACTTGGCTCTTGCTGAGTGATAGCGGCCCCTAACAGGACGAGCATTCTCCATTCAGCCCCAGTTCTCACCCCTCTGTACTGTGGCCCTTCATCAAGTCCCCTCAGCCTTGTTGTTGTACAGTCACTAAGCCGTGTCCAACTCTTTGCAACCCCATGAACTGCAGCGCACCAAGCTTCCCTGTCCTTCACTATCTCCCTGAGCCTGCTTCCTTCCTATTTGTCATCTGTTTGCCCTCCATGGGCCTATGAGTTCATGGCTTTCCTACAGACCCCAAAGAGATGACAGTGGAGGGCAGGGAGCTGCCACCAAGACATGTTTAGGAAAATACACCACCTGGAGGGTGGGGAGAAATCTGCAGCCTGGAGTCAGCAAGACTAGGGAGGGGTGTCCTGAAAGAGCTCTTGTGGAAGAAAGGGTACAAAAGGAGGCAGAAGCAGGAGGATGGAAGAAAGGGGCAGACCTGCTGGGTTAGATGGTGGGGTTGATGGAAAGGGATGAGCTGATGTGAACTCCGGGATTTCAGGACCAACCAGGATTCAGGGCGAAGGTGGAGTCAATCAAGGAGGCAGATGCTTTGCCTTCTTGGTGACACTTGGTGAGCTTTGCCTGGGTGTTTGGGGCAGGGCAGCCCTGTGCAAACACGTGGGTATGCCAGCCTGGACTTGGCATGCCAGAGGACCAGAGACCCCCTGGGAGTCTCTGCAGATAGGTATGCTCAGGGAGGGCCCTGCAGAGGCAAGAGGAGGAACTGAGCCATGCCTCCTCACTCTCCTCTGATAAGCTCAGCTCCTGCTCTGAGAACTTAATCACAACCTGTGCTCTGAGGACCCCTGCCAGGAGGGGACCATCCCTCCATTAGCACATCCCTGAAAAGACGTGTCACTCAGAGACCAGGGCAGTGCCCACCGTTGTCTCTCAGGCAGGAGGGGAGCAGTGGGCATGAACAGACCAGGCTGTGTCTCTCTCTGCCTGAGTCACATGAAATAATTTTGTCTGTAGTTCCTCAGAAGCACTCCTGGGGGGCGGGGAGGGGCAGGGGCCCTGAGTCATGTGAGTCCTGTGCAGCAGATGGTGGAGGGCAGTGAGTCATACTCTTAATCGGAAGCATACTGACGACTCAGAATGTATCCATGCCAGGGTGCCCAGCTTGCTAGTGACTGTCCCTCAAACGTTGACAGACGGGGCTGTCACCTGTGAGACTTAGTTCAGATATTCACACCTATTTTCTCCCTGAATCTGTTTCTAAACATACTTCATTTGTGTGGTGTTTTTGGTGACTATCTGTACCCCACACTGGACTCTGAGAACAAGGACCAGGCCCTTAGCATTGAGCCCATTTAAAATGAACAAATGAATGAATGGTTCCAACTGGTATTAAAATTTAATATGCAAGTGTGTCTGTGTAATCTACTACATACGTACATATGCTATTTTATGTATAGAATGTTTTTGGAAGAATATGATCTCAAAGATAGTAATAACAGAGCTTGCTTCCTAGACACAGAGGCTGGGGATAGGAGTCTGAAATTTTATTTTCACTTGATATTTTTACTTTTCTTTTTTTCTCTTTCTCCACTCTGCTTTTACAACAAGCAAAAAGACTTTACAAAGGGGTGCACACCACTCACATTGTCCCCCACTGCTCTCTTCCGCTGTGTGAACACGGCGGACATCTTTTGTGAGTGTCTGAATGGATCTTGTACCCTTGGGGGCTGCCGTGCCACATCCCAGCCCTCTTGGAGTCTGCTGTCTATTAGGTGGACTCCACACTTGGGTTTGGGGATGCTAGTGTGACCCCTTGTCTCTAGGGCACTGTGATGGGTTCTTGAGGAAACAAAGGGCCTGCCTAGTGACTGGCTGAGATCTCGCTCTTGGATATGGAAGCATAGGGAAGGAGCAGAAGCCAGCATTATGGCTCACTGAGGACCCCAGGCAGAAGGAGGATGCAGTCAGGGCTGAGAGAGGGGGCAGGTTTCATGCAAACCGCCACATGTGTAAGGGCTTCTGCCTTCTCTGTCTTTCTTGAAAGCACGTGGTGGAGGATCATGGTAGAGAGGGTCTTGAGTGCTTCAAGGTTCAGCAAGAGAAGCTATCCAACATTAAATAGGTGAGAGAAAGGACTCTGCTTTTCAAATGTGCTGAAACCATTGAATATCCATATGCAGAAAACAAATAAACACACAAAATTCAATGTATATCTTATACCATATCCACAAATAAACTCAAAACAGATGATAGATCTACATGTAAAACCTAACACTGTAATGTTTCTAAAAGAAAACGTAGAATATCTTTGTAAATTTGGATTAGGCAAAGATCGCTAAAAATGCAACACTAAAAAAAAACAACCCATGAAAAAATGAACTGATGAACCTGACTTTATCAAAATGAAAAATCTCTGCTTTTGGGCTTCCCTGGTGCCGCAGTGGTAAAGAATCTGCTAGCCAATGATGCAGGAGGCACGGGTTTGATCCCTGGTATGGGAGAATCCCACGTGCCTTGGAGCGACTAAGCCCATGGGCCACAGCTCCTGAGCCTGTGCTCTAGAGACCTGAAGTCACAACACTGAGCCCACCTGCTGCAACTACTGGAGCCCAAAAGCTCGAGAGCCTATGCTCCAAAGGGAGCAGCCCCCACTTGCCACAACTAGAGAAAGGCCATGCAGTGGCGGAGACCCAGCACAGGCAAATAAATGAATAAATAAGCCTGGGCTCCTTAAAAGAAAATCTGCTCTTCAAAAGATTTTGTTAAGAGACTAAAGAAAACCACAGGCTGGAAAAAAATTTGCAAAGCATAGATCCAATAAGGGACTTGTATGCAGAATATATAAAGGATGCTAAAAGCCAATAATAAGAAATCAAAAGACCTAATTTAAAAATGGGCCTAAGTCTTGAAGAGATGTGTTACCAAAGAAGATACATAGATAGTAAATAAGCATGTGAAAAAGTGATTAGCCACACAAATCACCAAGTAAATGCAAATTAAAACAACTACACTGAGATACCACAATGCATTTAATAGAATGGCTAAAATTAAAAAGACTGACCATATCAGCTTTTGGTGAAGTATGGAAAACATATACTACTGATGGGAATATAAAATAGTACAACCATTTTGGAAAACAGTTTGACGATTTCTTAAAATGTTAAACATGTATCCTCTACATGATTCAACCATTTCCCTCTTGGGTGTTTTCCAAGAGAAGTGAAAACATGTGTCCATAATGAAGACTTCCACAGCAGCTTTTTGTAACAAATATCCATCAATAGGTAAAAGGATAAATAAATTAAACTATGTCCAAACAATGGAATACTATTGTGCAGCAAAAAATAATGAACATAGATGAATCTCAAAATAATTATGTTGAATGAGGGAAACTAAACAATATGGAGTACATAACTTGTGATATAAGTGGAGAGAAAAAAACATGCCCATAGATGTGAAAAGCCAATATCCTAACAAGGTTGCTGCTGCTGCTAAGTCATATCAGTCATGTCTGACTCTGTGCAACCCCATTATCTCCAAATTAATTTATGTTTTCAATACAATCTTAATAAAAATCCACTTCTGTCTTCTTTTAATGGAACCTGATAACCAACTGTAGAATCTAAGTGGAGGAAACAAACGTTGCAAAAGTACTTGGAAGTAGAAAGGGTGAATTCTTCTGGCCAGGGATCAAGACATAAAGTTACAGTAATTACTACAGCATGGTATTACCACTCAGATAGACCCATAGTCAGGTTGGAACCGGAGATATTTCAGAAGAATCATTACAAATGCTTGGCAAAAGGATGAAAACATTTGGTTATCTGAATGGAAAAAAAATAGTATTTTTGCTACACCAAATATTTCTGCTACACCAAAAAATATTTTCCAGATGGATTAAAAATCCAAATGTGAAAAGCAGAACTAAAAAAGTGTTATAAATTTATATCAAATTAAACAAGACAGCACAAAATTGAGAGACAAGTTGACAATTTTGATTACATTAAAATCAGACATGTCTGTTGTTCAAAAAACATCAAAACCAAAACAAACATGTTACATATTGGGAGAGGATAACTACCACCCATAAAACTAAGAAAGAATTAATATCCAGAATATATAAAGAATATCCACAGAGATTCCTTAAAAAATTGCAAATAGAACTACCTTATGACCCAGCAATCCCACTGCTGGGCATACACACAGAGGAAACCAGAATTGAAAGAGACACATGTACCCCAATGTTCATCGCAGCACTGTTTATAATAGCCAGGACATGGAAACAACCTAGATGTCCATCAGCAGATGAATGGATAAGAAAGCTGTGGTACATATACACAATGGAGTATTACTCAGCTGTTAAAAAGAATTCATTTGAATCAGTTCTGATGAGATGGATGAAACTGGAGCCAATTATACAGAGTGAAGTAAGCCAGAAAGAAAAACACCAATACAGTATACTAACACATATATATGGAATTTAGAAAGATGGCAATGACGACCCTGTATGCAAGACAGGAAAAAAGACACAGATGTGTATAACGGACTTTTGGACTCAGAGGGAGAGGGAGAGGGTGGGATGATTTGGGAGAATGGCATTCTAACATGTATACTATCATGTAAGAATCTAATCGCCAGTCTATGTCTGACGCAGGATACAGCATGCTTGGGGGTGGTGCATGGGGATGACCCAGAGAGATGTTATGGGGAGGGAGGTGGGAGGGGGGTTCATGTATGGGAATGCATGTAAGAATTAAAGATTTTAAAATTTAAAAAAATAAAAAATAATGAAAATAAAAATAAAAGATGCTTAAAAAAAAAGAATATCCACAAATCAATAAGAAAAATATACCCCCCAAGTGAGCAAAAGAGGAAACCCAAATTGCCATAAACATATAAAAATCACACAAGGTCTGTGTGTGCTTAGCCTCGCTGTGTCTAGACAAAGGCAAATTAGAGCCAGGAGATACTCTTTCTCATCATCAGATTAGCAAAAATTAAAAATTCCACCAACATCAAGCATGGGAGAGGATGTGAAGAAAGATAACCCCAAAACACTTAACTGTGGAGGCATAAAATGACACAACATTTTTAGAGAGTGATGTGGCACTATTTTATAAAAATTGAAGCCACACACATATGTCCTGATGGACTTCCCTTGTGGACCCCTGGGTCAGGAAGATCTCCTGGAGGAGGAAATGGCAACCTACTCCTGTATTCTCGCCTGGGAAATTCCATGGACAGAGGAGCCTGGTGGGCTACAGTCCATGGGGTCACAAAGAGTCGGACACGACTGAGTGACTATGCATGCGTGCACGCCAATGCAGGAGACACGGGTTCAATTCCTGGGTCAGGAAGATCCCCTGGAGAAGGAAATGACAACCCATTCCAGTATTCTTGCCTGAGAAATCCCATGGACAGAGGAGCCTGGTGGGCTACAGTCCATGCGGTTGCGAAAGAGTTGGACATGACTTAGCAAATCAACAACAACGTGTTCTGACCCAGCAAGTCTGAGCATAGATCCCAAAGAAACTTTGCACGTGGACACAAGGAGATGTGGACATCTCCAGAAGCAGAAGAGCAAAAATCTGAAAGCAACCTAAATGCTCATCACTAAGAGAACAGATGAACTAACTACAATGATGAGTTTACTGCAGTGAAAATGAATCACTACCCCACTCTTTAACATGGATGAGGCTTAAAACCACAATGTTGAATGAGAGAAGCAAATGGCAGAAGGATTCATATAGAATTTAAAATACAAAAGTTTCACTTTTTTAAATACTGCACTCCCCTCCCCAGTTAGGTTACACATAGGGTCAGCAATCCTTTTTAATATTAATCCTTTTAAATATTAGCGGTGCAAACCACATACAGTCTATATCTCCCCTTCTGCCTGCAATCCTTTAAAATGTCAAAACCATCCTTACCCCGAGGGCTGTAGTTTGCCAACCCCTGGGCCACATCAATCCCCCCTTTAATGGTTGGGTAGCTGGTATCTTTTGGTGATAACTTGGTCAGATGTCATTTTTTTTTCTGGCTCTCTGATGACCAGAGCAGTTTCATTTCAGTATTTTAGACTCAATTGGATTTATTTTACAGCTTCAAATCAGGTTTAACTCAGACTCAGCTCCGCACTGCTGTGTTGGGTGACAGTGCCTGCAGCTTCGCTGGTTGGAGAGTAGGGAAGGGTCTGCTCCTCACACACTCTGCCTTCTATTCTCCCTTTGAACATCCCTCTCTATATCCCTCTTCAGACTCTAAACCCCCCTAGTTCTTACTCTCTAGCCCCTCCTTGTACAGGGCCCCCTGGGAAGGCGAGGAGGTTCTGGACACACGATTGGCCCATCCTCAGTGGTGGGGAAGAGGTGTCCCACTTCATTCAGGTTCCGAGTGGTTCTGGCCAGTGCTGGTGGTGCTAATGAGGTTGGTGGGCTCTGCAGAGGTGGCCCTCGAGGCTTTCTGGGACTCGTGGTCGGCTCCCACAGTCCATTCTGTAGCTAGGGTCTGAACCCCTCCTGAGAGGGGTGGTGTCTACCTTCATCCCTGATGGCAATGCACCCCTGCAAACCCCCAGTCAGAGTCTGGGCTCCATCATTCCAGCGGCCTCCACTGCTCCTGCTGTCTGTTCACCCCAGTGCTCCAGCATCCACATAGACCCCAGGCACCTCCAGCTTGTCCATCTGGGCTCTCCCAGTGGCAGAAGACCTGGATGGGGTGGACTGCCCTATCTTCCTTGCAGACATATAGCCTCTGTTGCCCGGAGCCCTCCTGGCAAGGCTTCTGCCTTCGGAGATCTCTAGAGCAGAGTTAAACAGAAACCTGGGGGTCACAGGAACCTGCCAGACGCCCTCTTCTTCCCACGATGAGGGGAGGGGGAACTTGCATCAGACACTTGTTCCCAGAGTGCCCCAGGGCTCCTCTTGCTGTATCTCCAGCAGCAGCAGCAGCAGCCCCAGGGCTGGCTTTGGGTCTGTGGCTCTGAACATCTGACCAGCCTGGGCCAAGCCACCAGCCTCCCCAAGCTGTGGATAGTCCCCCACCTAGGCTGCAGGAGAGGAGGCCCCCCTCCCGCCTCCTCACCGCCCTGGCCTCTGGCACCTTCTGGCACCACCAGTGGGTAGGGGGACAGGGCACCTGGCATTTGGTGGGAGGCAGTCCCTTCCTGAGTCTGTGAGGAGGGACTGGCACCCCAGGTAGATTTCTGAGCTCAGTCCTTGGTATCCTCAGCTTTGGTCCCTGGCTGCGATGGGACAGTAGGAAAAATCGCTGTCAGCCTCCAGTTTCAACAGCCCATCCTTCGGCCCTCATTCCTATGTGCCTGCCCCCTACCTTCCTGAGGGGTTCTCCCCAGCATGAGAGCAGAGTCAGGTGTGCAGTAGGAAGGCACTCCAGGCCTCAGTGCTGGCTCTGCCATGTGTTAACTGGTGGAGAACGATACCCTCTCAGAGATGCAGTTCGAAGATGAAATGAATTAGTGCTTGTGAAGAGTTTAAAATGATGCCTGGCACAAAGTAAGGAATTCTGGAAGTTTGTTGTTCATCTCATCACATGGAATAAGCTACCTCACCTCTCTGAACCACAGTTTCTGGCCTGTACAATGACGCTGTAAGACGGGATTTGAGGGTTAGCTGAGACAGTGTGATGTCCGGCACAGAGCCAGCACCCAATAACTGCTAATTCCCTTCCACTCCCCTCCGCTTCTCCTCTTGTCATTTCAGAAAGCCAGGCCTCAGAGCAACAAGGTTTGTTCGGGTGAGCGGGAGCCACTGGCCTTGGAATGCATTGTGCTAGGTGGGCCAAAGCAAGGCAGGGAGCACAAGGGCCAAGATTCATCGCTGCTTGACAGGAAGCAACAGGAGAAGGCCATTGAAAAAGTGAAAGTGTGAGTCGCTCAGTTGCTTCTATCCATGGAATTCTACAGGAAGAATACTGGGTTGCCATTCCCTTCTCCAGGGGATCTTCCTGACCCAGAAACATGTCACTCCCGCGTTGCAAGCAGATCCATTACTGTCTGAGCCACCAGGGCTCAGAAAAGCATCATTGTGCCTTACTGCCTTCCATCCACTGGGATGGGTCCTGGGAAAGGGGCACTAGGCTTGGGTTCCATGGACCGCTGGGCAATATTTAGCAGGAGTCTGAGGCCTTTCTGGGCTTCCCGGTGTATCAGGAGAGGCAGATGATGTGCACTTCCATCTGATTCTGACCAGTTAGTCCCCCAGGCCCCACCCAGTGGCCATTCTCTCTCTCTCTCACTTTAATGCCCTCTCTCATCAATCTTTCACCTTGATTATAGTTTTATTTTGCTCACAGCACCAGATTTTGTTATTCTCTGGCACAGCCCAGCATATTTATTCCTCCCAGATGCACTTCTCTGCTCTGCCTGGAGAATGGTGATGAAGTGATGTCTCCATGGAAACAGATGTTGATCTCACAGTTGCTTAGCGGGTGTGCTGCAGGATGATGTAAGCCACGCTCTGGCTTCTCAAGGGGCTTGGTATCCTTTGATGTGTCTGTACTACTGGGGCTGGGGTGAGTAGAAGGTTTCTTCCCTTGTTTCTACCCTTTTCATGTAAAAGTAGAAAAGCAAAAAGAATGGGAAATGTACCTTCTTTGGGAGGAATGCTTTTGTAAGAAGAGTAAAGTGTTGGAAGTCAGAGCTGGGTCTGAATCAGAGGTAAGATAATGAAAGTGACATGTTCCTTTGGAGAAACTGGCTGGGGGAACATTGGAAACTGTCCAGAGGGGGCTGCTGCTGGCCACAGAATACTCAACAACCCCACTCACTACAAGGCTTACAGACGCTTCACCTGGGACAATCACTGCTCACACCAGAGCAGCCCTAATATTTGCGGGCTGGGGCAAGAGCACAAAGGCCACACACCATGCCTCGAAATACATACAATTATAAACCAAGTCAACAGAGTGTTAAATAAAATATATTCTATCCTCTGACTTTGGCAACTGTAGTAGGCAGAATAAAAATCCCCCTCCCACAATGTCCATATCCTAGTCCCTAAAACCTATAAATATGTAATGTGGCATTAAGGTTATACATGGGATTAAAGTTGCCAGTCAACTGGCTTTATGATTATACACTATAGTCTAGATTATCTGTAGGGGCCCAGTGCAATCCCCAGAGTCCTTAAAAGTGAAAAAGGAGGTACCTCCCTGGTTGTCCAGTGGTTAAAGCTCCACGCTCCCAGTGCAGGGGGGCACAGGTTCAATTCCTGGTCAGGGAACTAGATCCTGCATGCTGCAATTAAAGAGTCTACATGCAGCAACGAAGAGCCCACATTTCACAACTAAGCCCCAGTGCAGTCAAACATACATATATACTTTAAAAAGCAAAAGAGGAGCAGGAGAGAAGGTCAGAGTGATGAGGCGTGAGAAATACTGGATCAGTCATTATTGGCTTTGGAGATGGAAGAGGCCACAAGTCCAGGAATGCTGGTGGCCTCTAGAAGCTGGAAAAGGCAAGAAGAGAGATCCTCTCCTTAGAGCCTCCAGAAGGAATGCAGCCACGCTGATACTCAGACTTCTGACCTACAAACTCTAACAAACTGTGTGGATTCAAACCTCAAAGGTTGTCATAACTTGCTACATCAGAAATAGGAAACTAACAGTCATGGCATGATGGCTTGTGAGGAGGGGTGCAGGCAGAGAAGGGCCAATGGGGTCCTGCTAACTGCTGTGGCCCAGAGAGGGGCCTTCTTGCCTGCCTGCATCTAAGGGCAGAACTGGTATTGTCACAGGAGAAAGAAGAAAATCATTTCCTCTTCTTTCCCTTCTTCAGTAGCCATTTCAAAACAAGACAAAACAAAGAAAAAGCCACCCAGCCAAGCCAAACCAGCCAAAACCTCCACCATAAAGCCAAAGCCTGCTTTGCAACTGGCAGGCGGGGAGGAGGGCAGCTGTCTGGTGTCAGAAAAGGCGAGGGAGCCTTGGCCCTGTTGGATGTCATCACTCATCTGACTTTGCCATGAACTAGCTCTGGCCTAATCATGCCTCAGGGTTCCAACCCCCAACTGTTAGCTGGACTTCCAAGAGTACACCAGGCAAGGATAACTTCTCCGTTCCTTCCCTCACCTCTCCTGCAGTTTAGCAAGCTGTCTTGCTTAGCTCTGAGGGGTGTGTTCTGAGCAGTCAGGAATCACAAAGCAGTCAATGGTAAATGTTCTCCCCTCTCTCTTCTGATGTCCTATATCCTGCAGGTCCAGGGTCCTCCCCCTCCTCCAGGAAGCCCTCCCTGACCTCTACTGCCCGTGCAGCACTTTCTGGCTGTAGCCCTTTCACATCTGTGTTTTCTTCTCTGTAAATAGTGACACATTATGCATGTGTAGTAGAAACACATCTGTTCGATGACTGTTTCATGCCTCTAACTCCTAACAGGTGATGCACAATGCTAGGCACATTGCAGGCCTCGCAGAATCATTGCCAGCCAGTTGATTATCATGAACACCTGGTTGCAAAATTCCAACCAAAGCCTGAAATAGTGTGTAACACACAGGCTTACCTCCTCTGCTGACAGCCATGGCCTGTGTGACTTCATGCTTTCACAGCCTCTTAGACACCTTCCCTGGGTCTCCTTGAATATCTTCATGTAGGCTCCTCTCTTCTGCAGTCTCTGGGTAGACCCTTTCCTAAGATGGGGAAATTTTAAGTTCAATGGCTCGGGGGATTTGTCCCTGAGCCAGGCTGGCTAGTCCTTCTCTGACCTTGATCTCAGGTCTACTAACAGGCCTTATTTGGTGGCCACGTCCTGCCTTCAGCTCCTGTTCTAGTGGCCTCTGGACCCCCTGGGCCTTGACACCCGCTAGGTCCAAGTTCCATTTCCTCTACAACTCAGTCTGGATGGAATCTGGGCTCCTGAGGCCTGTGCCCCCTGCATGAGCTTCACATGTCTCCTGCTCTCGGGACACCTATTGATCTGTCTGCCAAGATACCCGCTCTACACCTCTAGCCAGACTGCCCTCCCACAGCTCCCTGCCTGTCCCATCCTCTCTGTATACACTGTGGATTCCCTGCAGGATGGGTCCTTCTCTGACCTTGACCTCAGGTCTACTAACAGGCTTTATTCGGTGGCCACGTCCTGCCTTCAGCTCCTGTTCTAGTGGCCTCTGGACCCCCTGGGCCTTGATACCTGCCCGCTCCAGGTCCATCCCTTCAAACCTCACCTTACCTAGTGCTGGTAGAGCCTTGAGGTGCAGACTCTTCCTAGCTTGACTCTGACTTAGATCTTTGTTCATTTATTCATCCACTTAGGCACTCACTCATCCAGCAAATACTTGCGGAAACCCTGCTCCATGGCAGGCAGCGAGCTGGAGCGGTTCTTGGAGCTCTGTGCACTAAGAACTCACCGAACTCTGAGCCCAAGGCTTCACCCAAGGCCCCGCCCCGAGGCTTCATGTGGGGGAGGTACCTTGAATGCTGGATCTGATTGTGGCCACCTGTAGCACTGTTTGTAACAATTACATGGATACCACAGGGCAGAACAAGACAGACTATAGTTCTAATCCTGATAGAATTCTTTGGTATAATAAGCACTCATAAAAATATACAAATTAAACCCTATGAGCTGCATTTAATTTTTAGTTATTTAACACGTGACATGAATCTTTCAAAGCAAAATAAAGTAAAAATAAAAATTGAAAAAGAAAAAAATATAAAAAAATAAAAATAAAAAGAGATTACAAAAGAAAAAAAAAAAAGAAGAAGTCCTGGTTGAGATTTCTTACAGCCAGGAGTCCAATAGTCAGTTACAGTTCAAGATCGCTCGGCGACATCACCATTATGAGCAGCTTGTACTGGCGGAAGAATGTGTGGCTAGTGAGAGCTTACTGTCCGTGTGAGTGACAGTGAGGTGGCTGGAGCCATTCTGCAGTGGCCAGTGCTAAGACGTTGTTGCCCCTCCTCTATATTATCAAACTAGAAATCTGAACATTGAACATTTTACTAACAAAAGTGTAGCACAAATTCCATACTTAAAGTCTTATATTTCTGATTGTATCCTGAAGGGTGTCTATAATAGCAATATTTGGCTTCAGCTCAATGTTTAACACTTGGCCATTTTTCCACTTTGGGTGAGTGTTCACTAAAGCTCTAAAAGGACCCCACTGAGCCGTCTGTGTTTCCTTCCTCCACAGATATCTTAGTTAAAAGTAGCACCTCCACCAGAGCTGAAAACCGGTTTCTTCTCTCACCTCTTCCTCCTGCTGAGTCTCAACCTTCTCCTGAATCATGGTTGTGGAGCCAGTTCACTGAGATCTCGTTGAGACACAAGCTGAGAAACCCCACACGTCCTCTGGGGAAACTGTGTCAGCCGGCGCCTATCCCACTGGTATTGAGCCAGCCCAAGTCGACTGCCATTAACCCAGATGGTGCTGCCTCTTTCAGAATACCCCTCCCAGTCTTTCTCCAGCAAAAAGGAAGGACCCCAGTTTTTGTCCAGGTTGCAGTTGCTCTCTGGTCTCTAGCCATGCCTGTTAACACCTATTAACACAGAACAGATCAGAGCCCCCACCTACTCCATGCTCTGGGTGGAGTTCTGAAAATGAAAGTCGCTCAGTCATGTCCAACTCTTTGTGACCCCATGGACTATACAGTCCATGGAATTCTCCAGGCCAGAATACCAGAGTGGGTAACCTTTCTCTCCTCTAGGGGATCTTCCCAACCCAGGGATCCAACCCAGGTCTCCCGCATTGCAGGCGGATTCTTTACCAGCTGAGCCACAAGGGAAGCGGGAGTTCTGAACTGTCACGGAGTGGCCCACATGGTGTGCAAAAGGAGGCAGAGAAGCGTGCAGCAACAACACCCCACACTGATGGCAAATACCTGCAGCTGGAATAGCCCAGCATCGCCACAGAATCACAGTGGATGGTGATTCACTTTTGCAAGTCAGCCTGGATTTCAAACATCGACAGTTGCCTGATAAGTTCATGGCATTCCCGTGAGCCAGACCCCTTCTCCACCTGGGGACCAGAAAAAGTCACAGCAGCCAGCAGAGTCACCTTGGTGAGTGAGGGCACAGGTTGCACACACCGGCCACACACACACTCCCTGCCTTCCCTGTACCTTCCATCTTGTCACGTTTTAGAGAACAGTTTGCTGTGTTACTCTGCCCAGTGGGCTGCATAGGTTACAGGTTACAAATTCTTTCCAGAATTTCAAAGCTTTTTTTAGGATTACATTTTGTATTTTCCATACAATTTGCCTTTCTGGGAGAATGTTCTTGGGGATGAGTAACTTTGGTTTGCCCAGATGGTCTTCCTTTCAACCACTTTCCGTATTTATAAGGATTCCTTATTCTTCTATCTTTTCAAAGTGGTGTGTTTGAGATTTTAGGCTGAGACATTGCTTTTTACTGCAAATTCCTGCCCATATGCCATTGTTCAATCTTTTGAGGAAGACTGAGTGAGAGTCCCTTGGTCTGCAAGGAGATCCAACCAATCCATTCTGAAGGAGATCAGCCCTGGGATTTCTTTGGAAGGATTGATGCTAAAGCTGAAACTCCAGTACTTTGGCCAACTCACGTGAAGAGTTGACTCATTGGAAAAGACTCTGATGCTGGGAGGGATTGGGGGCAGGAGAAGAAAGGGATGATAGAGGATGAGATAGCTGGATGGCATCACGGACTTGATGGACGTGAGTCTGAGTGAACTCCAGGAGTTGGTGATGGACAGGGAGGTCTGGCGTGCTGCGATTCATGGGGTCGCAAAGAGTCAGACACGACTGAGCGACTGAACTGAACTGAACTGAACTGAACTGAGTGAACTCTACTGTTAACTGAGATAATCAGGGCACTGTTTCTCAAAGGAATATTTTTGTCCACAGTCAGCATGCTCCCTAAAAATGCAGGCTGCTGGGTCTGGTTTCAAACACATTGACTTAAAATGTGGGTGGGGCAGGAGAAGGCCCTGGAATCTGCATTGCTAACAATTGCCGCAGGTGGTACTTGCACACTGTGGAGTGTGAGAACGACCATTCCAGATGAAGGAGCAGGAGGAGTGAGCTTCCCAGGTGCCCTCGGGGGCTGCTCTCCTTTGCACATCTCCTCAATCCATGGCACCCAAGCTGTAAGAAGGACCCCTGTACCGGCTCTCCCTGCCCGTCCTTGTAGGTTTCAGCAACTTTCCCATCTTGCAGAATCCTAATGGCCATTCTGAAGGCAAGCTGCACCAAGATGGACTCCGTGGAAATAAACCTGGCCACCTTGCCTGGGTTTGGGGCCATGTGGACAGAAGAGTACAATTGAGAGATGGGTGCTTCCCCACAATTCCCACATGGAAGCAATGTAAAAAATGATGACATTCGAATTCACACTGAGATTAGCAGGTGAGACTTCTTGAGGCTGGTCTAGAGGCTCCAGCCTCCACAAGCCTGGTCTGACCACCCAGAGGGCTGAACGCTCAGCACACCTGTGGCCTGCTTGTCCGCAGTGCCGCATAGATGTCTGCTGCTCTTGTCCAGATAAGAAATGGATGCTGGCCTGCAGGAACAGAGAGGCGAGGATGAAGCAGCAGATGCTGAGGGTGGGAATGTTAGCCTTAACAACCAAGTAGATGGGTGGAAGACGGAAGGAAAGGTATCAGGACCATGGGATCTGAGCTCAGCTGGGATGAGGGACCATGGACAGAGCAACGACAGAGCCTGGTCTTCTTGCTGTGGGTGCTGTTCCTTTACTTCTTACCTGTCTCCTCCGTGTCCTGGCTGAAACCACATGCTTTTCCCTGGTCATCTGTTCCAGGGGCTTCTAAGAGAAACCAGAGGACAGCAATGCTCCAGGTGTTGGAGCAGATGGTTGCTTTCTCCTCCCCAGCCCCTTTGCTCCCACTAGTGATGGGTGGGGAGTGTTTTCATTTCTCATTTTATTTCTTAGTCAAATAAATAGCTCACACAAGCTATGTAACTTGTTCCATGACTTGCCAGGGGCTGAGACAGGGACTTTATCTCTGGCCTTTTCCATCCCTAAATCAATGTTTTCTGTGCTTTTTCAATCACCACTGACACCACCACCTCTGTCACATTGACAGACGACCCATTTGCTCTTTGTATCAGTCTCAAAAGTGGAAGTGAAGTTGCTCAGTCGTGTCCAACTCTTTGCCACCCCATGGACTGTAGCCTAGCAGGCTCCTCCATCCATGGAATTTTCCAGGCAAGAGTACTGGAGTGGGTTGCCATTTCCTTCTCCAATCTCAAGCTGTGGGCAGTTTGGGCTCCGAGGCTCCTAGGCTGCACCCAAGGCACCCGGCCAGTAGGTGGCGAGCAGAGCCCTCTGACTCCCTAAATACTGAAGTCCCGGGATCCTTTGTGCTCCAGAGAGTCATCAAGTTTGTGAGTTCAGTATAACCCCTTCTTAACCTGTACCTCCTAATCCGCTCTCTGGCCCTTCGTGGCAATGAGATGCAGGGTCAGTTTCCAGACAGGGCAGACCCAAGAGACAACTTTGCTTTAAACCCAGGGGTGGATTACATGTTGTTGAGTCTGAAGTTTATACAATTTTGGAGAGAGTCTTCAGGAAAAAAGAAACGTATACTACTTATGCAAAATTCATAGAAAATACAGGACTGTGCAGTTGAGGGGCCCTAAAGATTATACTCTGTTACCTCCCCAGCTATCTATCTGCCTCTGCTCAGGGCTGTTGAGGGCAGGCAAAACCTCGATCACTTTTCCCTTCTGCTCCCCTCTTGCCCTGCATAAGTGAAAAATCACAGTATCCTTGCATCTGAAAAAGGCAGTGTCATCCCAAGGCCCTGGAGGCCCCTTTATAAATGTCAAGCTAATTATTAGATGATTAGATAATAGCTACAGTGTGTGCCTTCTGGGTCAGCTGCTGCTAACAAAATACCCGGAGGATACAAAGGGATGTGTTTGCAAAGATGGCAAGGACTAAGTGCTTTAGGGCTTGATGGTGAAAACAAGCTCCCAGGCATCTCCGTCAGGGAGACGCCTCCTAGGCAGAGGATGGGGGTGGGGGGGTGGGAGGAGGCTGTGCCAGGCGCAGATCTCTTCCCTGGGGAAAGAGCTCCCATGTTCAGTCGTGTCCAAATCTGTGTGACCCCATGGACTGTCACCTGCCAGGCTCCTCTGTCCCTGGGATTCTCCAGGCAAGAATACAGCAGTGGGTTGCCACACCCTCCTCCAGGGGACCTTCCTGACCCAGGGATCTTACTGTTAGGTGTCCTGCATTGGCGGGCGGATTCTTTCTCGCTGAGCCCTCAGGGAAGCCATCTGGGAAGCCCTGGGGAAACGGTAGCAGCAGAGTTTCCCAGGCCAGCTAAGCTCTTTCAATTCAGTTCAGTTCAGTTCAGTTCAGTTGCTCAGTCGTGTCTGACTTTGTGACACCATGAATCGCGGCAAGCCAGGCCTTCCTGTCCATCACCAACTCCCAGAGTTCACCCAAACTCATGTCCATCGAGTCGGTGATGCCATGCAGCCATCTCATCCTCTGTTGTCCCCTTCTCCTCCTACCCCAATCCCTCCCAGCATCAGAGTCTTTTCCAATGAGTCAACTCTTCCCATCAGGTGGCCAAAGTACTGGAGTTTCAGCTTTAGCATCATTCCTTCCAAAGAAATCCCAGGGCTGATCTCCTTCAGAATGGACTGGTTGGATCTCCTTGCAGTCCAAGGGACTCTCAAGAGTCTTCTCCAACACCACAGTTCAAAAGCATCAGTTCTTCGACGCTCAGCTTTCTTCACAGTCCAACTCTCACATCCATACATGACCACAGGAAAAACCATAGCCTTGACTAGACGGACCTTTGTTGGCAAAGTAATATCTCTGCTTTTCGATATACTGTCTAGGTTGGTCATAACTTTCCTTCCAAGGAGTAAGCGTCTTTTAATTTCATGGCTGAAATCACCATCTGCAGTGATTTTGGAGCCCCCCAAAAATAAAGTCTGACACTGTTTCCACTGTTTCCCCATCTATTTCCCATGAAGTGATGGGACCAGATGCCATGATCTTCGTTTTCTGAATGTTGAGCTTTAAGCCAACTTTTTCACTCTCCTCTTTCATTTTCATCAAGAGGCTCTCTAGTTCCTCTCACTTTCTGCCATAAGGGTGGTGTCATCTGCATACCTGAGGTTATTGATATTTCTCCCGGCAATCTTGATTCCAGCTTGTGCTTCTTCCAGTCCAGCGTTTCTCATGATGTACTCTGCATAGAAGTTAAATAAGCAGGGTGACAATATACAGCCTTGACGTACTCCTTTTCCTATTTGGAACCAGTCTGTTGTTCCATGTCCAGTTCTAACTGTTGCTTCCTGACCTGCATATAGGTTTCTCAAGAGGCAGGTCAGGTGGTCTGGGATTCCCATCTCTTTCAGAATTTTCCACAATTTATTGTGATCCACACAGTCAAAGGCTTTAGCATAGTCAATAAAGCAGAAATAGATGTTTTTCTGGAACTCTCTTGCTTTTTCCATGATCCAGCGGATGTTGGCAATTTGATCTCTGGTTCCTCTGCCTTTCTAAAACCAGCTTGAACATCTGGAAGTTCACGGTTCACATATTGCTGAAGCCTGGCTTGGAGAATTTTGAGCATTACTTTACTAGTGTGTGAGATGAGTGCAATTGTGTGGTAGTTTGAGCATCCTTTGGCATTGCCTTTCTTAGGGATTGGAATGAAAATTGACCTTTTCCAGTCCTGTGGCCACTGCTGAGTTTTCCCAATTTGCTGGCATATTGAGTGCAGCACTTTCACAGCATCATCTTTCAGGATTTGAAATAGCTCAACTGGAATTCCATCACCTCCACTAGCTTTGTTTGTAGTGATGCTTTCTAAGGCCCACTTGACTTTACATTCCAGGATGTCTGGCTCTAGATGAGTTTAAGGTAGAAGCTTTTATTACTACTAAACAGATGAACTGAGACCACATGGTTAAGTAAGTGGTGGAACCAGTATTTCAACCCAGAGCTTAGCCCAGGGTGAAGAGCACCCTGGGCTAAGCTCCCTTCTCTTCCCGTTTTTTTCCTAGATACACTGGACACTTGGATTGCAAATGACACCCCCCTTCCCAGTCCCCTCAGACCTGCCCACTTTCAGGACTTCCCACACGCAGGACAGTTGAAGAACTTAGGCCACGAACAATGTGAAGCCGTAGCATGGCTTCTCTGGTTCCCAGAGAGGGGTTAACTGGGCTGATGATTTGTAGGTGCACTCGGTGGAAATGTGGGCACTCCATGGAGATTGCCGGAAGGGGGGAAGGGAGGAGGGCATCTGATGGGAAGGGGTGCGGAGGGGTCAGGCAGCCGCAAGAAACCCCCACTTGGAATCCAGCCAGAGCAGCACCACCTTCACCTCATGAGCTGGGCCGGGCTTCCTGATAAATTTCACGTTTAAGCAAAGGGATCTGCATCCCCAACATGTTACAGAACCACACGAGTCCCCCAGCCCTGCACCCCCCACACTGGCTGGCTGGGTGGGAGAATTACAGCAGGATCTGCAGGGAAAGCAGATCCTGACCTTCCCTGTTAAGGCGATTTGGCGAAGCATATGAACCTCTCCAAGCAGTATTTTCCAATGCATTAGACAGAATACATAAGATTACAAAGGAAACCAATTACATTGAACTACAGTTATCAAAATATTTTCTAAAACCTCAAATTTGCCATCTAGTACCATATGCGCTTCTTTGTTCACACATTCAGCAAGACCTAGTGACAAGCCTAACAAGCTCCGTAATTCTCAAGCTGTGAGGAGCTTAAGCAGTAATTTAAGATATCTGCAACCAGTCCAGTCTGGTAGGAAGAGTCTCTGAGATTTCTACTGGTGGCAAGTCATAGACTCAGCTAAAACACCTGAGTTCCTTTTGCCTACACTCTTAACAGCAAGAAATGCTAAATTTTGGCTGAAATATAAAGGTATAAAAGATTTTTCCCATCCAAGTGTCTGAACCCTTTGAACTCTGTCTGTGGGCCCCACAGCCCCTAAAGGAAATCTGTCAGCCCAGTGTATGCCAGCTCTCTAAGTTCTTATCCCTAATTATCAGTGTTGGTATGTTTTGCTGGAGCAGTTGGCACAATGCCCTGGCTTGACCGAGCTCCTTAGTGCTCATTCTTTGCTCTAAGTCCTGGTGACTGTGGGGGCAGTGCTGGTGGGGTGGAGGGGGGTGTCTACACACCTTTTCTCCTGGATTGTGATCAGGTGCCTCTGGCCCCAAGATGACCTGTAACTATTCCCTCCACCAAGGAAAGCTGCAAATGGAGGTCTGCAGCATCCCACCCCGGGTCTGAGGGCACTATCCATCACCCCAAGACCAGAACACTCACTCCTGACCCAGCTTGTCCTCACACGTGTGCTGCAAACTCATTCCCAAGAGGGAGAGTCCGCAAGGACCCATCGGGTGACTCGCTCTGCCTGGTCAAAATAACAGACCTGCTCTGCTGCAAAGGCATGGGATTAGGCAGCCTTCAGAGAGCTATTTTGGGATGGGTGGTTTCTTTTCTCTCCCTCTGATGGTTTGTTTTCAGACTCATTCAGAGAATGCCACAGAGGTCACGGGAGCCGAGGAAATGGTGGCACTTTCTCCCCAGCGCCTATGGTGGGGTGGGTAGGGGGGTCCAGGGCTCAGCATGCCTCCACCACTTCTCAGGGAAGAACTGCTGCTTGTTTGCAACTTCTCAGAAAGCCCACAGTGGCCCAGTCACCGCTCTGGTGGCCCAGTGCTCGGGGGGCTCAGGCTGGAAGATGGAAAAGGGCAGGGCGGGGCCTGGACAGAGTCAAGAAAGCCGGAAGCGACCCAAGAGGGTGTGCAGCCACCCTCCCTATTGCCCAGATAAGGAACCCAATGCTAGGTCCCGGGGGTCAGTTAGTTCAGTTCAGTTGCTCAGTCGTATCTGACTCTTTGCGACCCCATGGACTTCAGTATGCCAGGCCTCCCTGTCCATCACCAACTCCCGGAGTTCACTCAAACTCATCTCCATTGTGTTAGTGATGCCATCCAACCATCTCATCCTCTGTCATCCCCTTCTCCTCCCACCTTCAATCTTTCCCAGCATCAGGGTCTTTTCCAGTGAGTCAGTTCTTCGCTTCAGGTGGCCAAAGTATTGGAGTTTCAGCTTCAGCATCAATCCTTCCAATGAGTATTCAGGACTGATTTCCTTTAGGACTGACAGGTTGGATCTCCTTGCATTCCAAGGGACTCTCAAGAGTCTTCTCCAACACCACAGTTCAAAAGCATCAATTCTTCGGTGCTCAGCTTTCTTTAGAGTCCAACTCTCACATCCTTACATGACTACTGGAAAAACCATAGCTTTGACTAGACGGACCTTTGTTGGTAAAGTAATGTCTCTACTGTTTAATATGCTGTCTAGGTTGATCATAGCTTTTCTTCCAAGGAGCAACTGTCTTTTAATTTCATGGCTGCAGTCACCATCTGCAGTGATTTCAGAGCCCAGGAGTCAGGGGCTGAGACAAGAGCAGCTCTCATCCTCTTTCCTTGGGCCCTACCTGGTCTGAGCCTCATGTGGATCTTGCCTTGAGGTCTCAGGGATCCCCCCACCCAGGTGTGCAGTAGCTCCTGTCACAGATTCTCTAAGCATAGGGGCCAGAGACCTCCCTCCTGCAGGCTCCACTGCTGAGCTAGAGTGATGCTGCTTCCTGCCTTGGTGCTGGAGGTGCTCCCCTGTTAACACCTATTAACACAGAACCATTCCTGCCCCAGCACCACCCAGAGCTGGTGCCACATCCGATGGCGACTTTGCCCTGGGGCTCTATGGGTTGGCGTGTGCTGAATGGACCAGCACAGGCCTCTCCAGCTTGTGTTTTCCATACTTGCACAGATCATACAGATCGTTGCTTCAATCTCTTATGAGATGACCCCTTCAACCCTCTGCTGTGGGCCACCTGCAAATGTCTGCTTCTTCCTTGAGTAAGTGAGTCAGTGAATGAGTAAGTGAAAGCTCAGTTGTATCTGATGCTTTGCAACCCCATGGACTATACAGTCCATGGAATTCTCCAGGCCAGAATACTGGAGTGGATAGACTTTCCCTTCTCCAGGGGATCCTCCCAACCCAGGGATCAAACCCAGGTTTCCCACATTGCAGGTGGATTCTTTACCAGCTGAGCCACAAGAGAAGCCCACTTCTTCTGTGAAAACACAGACAAACTGCTCATCCTGACTCAGCCTGGCAGGTACCTCCTTCTCCCCGGCCCTTTCCAGGCTCCTTCAGATTCTGCATGTTCTTGTTGACCTGGGATAAAGAGTAAGCAAAATTTCTCTCAATTTCCCCTAGCCTCTAGGGCAAAGCCAACTCTGATGTCCAGTGCCAGCGCACACCCTCCCACGGTGAGGCCTAAAACCTCCAGCCTGGGCCCAGGCACAGGGCCACACGCACAAGTTCTGCAGGCCCATGGCCACGTGGTGCATGAGGGGGGATGGTGTTGGGGTTCTTGGCTCCCTTGGGTTTTTGGCAGCCCCAAACCCCACCTCCAGGGCTTCAGAGCCTTCACACCTTTCCTCCCCTGGCCTGTGAGATTCTTTCCCATGAAAGGATCGAAGCTCCTTCATCCTACATCCAAGGCAGACATGATGAGCTCAGCTGGAGCCCTCACTGCTCCAGAAGATGCCCAGGGATCCAAACCTGAAGCTGGAAGATCCCAGCCCCCACTTCAAGGAGTAGGGAGGAAGTTCAGAGCCACAGACTTGCTGGATGGTGGGGGTGGGGTGCTGGCCCCCAAAGCTAGGCCTCCCACGCTGAGCCATGAGGGCAGCCGGTCGGTGCCCCATACTCAAGCCTCATGAAGACCCTTGTTCAAACCAGGAGCCCCAGTGGCTTCACAGGGCAGTTATGGAGGATGTGTGGGGCAGTGGGACAACGGGTGAATGAAACCTGGATGACCAGACCCTCTGACTGTGGCCTGGGCCTACTACTTCCTTCACCCTGGAGGGGTGGAGGCCCAAGAGAGCCCCTCTGTTTCTATGCAGTTTGGGGTGCCTTCTCCCCAGTCCTCTGTCCCTTTTGTCCCCTTGTGCTGAAGATACAGGGGGCAAAGAGCATTCCAAGTGGGCCTGAGGATGGGAGAGCCATGCAGACAGGGCTGTCCACACACTCTCCCCACCTGAAATCTTCATCACCCACCTCCTGCCCAGCGCCCACCTTCTCTCTCACCATTCCCTTTCATCCCCTCCTGAGTTCCTGCCAGAACCGCCCAGTGACCACATCTGACCATGCCAGGCTCCTTCAGGCCTCACGTACGTGGCCTAGCCACCCCAGGCCCATGTGAGACACCTGGTCTACAGAGCTCCCTCCGTGAGGGCGGGACCATGTCTCTGTCTTTGAACCCCCCCAGTGCCAGCCACAAAGTTCTTGGTTCAGAGTACGTGTTCACAAAATACTGACCAACTTTATTAGCACCAGCTGTGTAACCCGCAGTCTGCACTGTCCAAAGCGCAATGCTCTTAGCCTTTGGCAACTTAACAAGCCAGGAGGAGAAACTGAGAGACCAACCCCGCCCAACAAGAGAGGAGCTCACTGAATAGGACACACAAATAAACAAGATTCAAGAAAACACAAGAGCAAAAAAATAAATAAATAAAATAAAATAAAATAAAGAAAACACAAGAGCAACAAAATGCAACTAGAGTTTCTACTACCTCCAAAGCGAGGCATGCCCACCAATTCATTTGTCTTAATGCAGGATCAAAATGTTCTGTTTAATATATTTTTAGCTTTTAATTATGCCATGCTTATATTTCTGAAAGTTCTAATGAGCATGATATATTTGGGTAGCAATTCATGCCATATAATTTAAAATAAACATGTATTTATTGGAGGGTATGCTGAAAGACATTTTACTAATCAGAATATTGGATTAAAATGGGCTTAAACTGTGTTGGGTGAGAGCCTGCTGGTGGAGGGAGGATTGGGAGGGCTTTCTAGGGGTCTGGACCCCCCATTGCCTGCTCTCTATAAAGGACACAACCCCCTAGGGCTCTCATTCCTTCCCAGAAGAGGGGGCCTGCCTATCTGTGCTCTGACTAGCTACCTGCTGCTCCAGCTCCTGTGATCTGAAGTCATGACCCCCTGGGCCTGGGCAGTGAGCATGGACCTGGCTCTCAGAGTGTCCTGCCCCCTTTGCTGAGGGCTTCACCCCTGACTCTAGGAAGATGTGCTCCATTACTGAAACGGGCCTCAGCCCCGCCCACCTGGGAGAGTAGTTCCAGTGTAGGGAATGCAGATGGAATGGTTTTCTGTTTTGCTTTCCTAACAAAAACCCCTTGGAATTTATGTCCCTGCACATACCGTTCCACGTTTCTGCTCACATTCTTCCTCCTGCTGCCTAGAAACCTTTAAATTTGCAAACAGCCCTGCCTCGGCATTTGGGAGGTCAGAGCCATTCATCACCCCCATGTTTTATTTCCACAGGGATTCTTGAAGTCCCCACGGACAGTCAGCCTGGGGGCAGGCACCTTAGATTCCAGAGAAAGATGATGGGGGCGGGGGCAAAGAGTGCTTTTTCAGGACCTCATTTTAAACTTTGTGCCAGGTACAAGGCAGAGAATTTTGTAATATAACTGGTCCTCCCAGCAGACTTGGGAGGTACAGATTAGCATCCTCAGTTTACAAATGAGGAAAGTGAGGCGTGGTAGGCTGAGTAATGTTCCCCACCCCTGCCTGAGATGGCCATGCCCTAATCCACAAAACCTGTGGCTAGGTTCCCATAAAGGGCAAAGGGGCTTGGCATGTGATTAAGGATACGGGGATGGGGAGACTGTCCTGGATTATCTACAGGGACACTATGTTATCACAAGGATCCTTATAAGAGTGAAGGAGGAGAGTTAGAGTCAGAGAACGATGTAGTGATGGACGCAGTGGTCCAAGTGATGCAGGGCAACGAGCCAAGGAATGCAGGAAGCTTCTAGAAGCTGGAAAAGGCAAGGAATTGGATTCTCCCTTGGAGCCAGAAGGAGCACAGCCCTGCAGACACCTTGGTTTTAACCCAGTGAGACCGATTTTGGCACCTTTCCTCAGAACTGTAAGACTGTTTAAGGCACTAAGTTTGTGGACTTTTGTCTCGGCAGCAATAAGAAACTAATAAATAAGACATTGCTTTTCCCAAGAGCTGGGAGTGGCAGAGCAGGCATTTGAATCCAGGTTGGTCTCACTCCACAGGTCCAAAAGATGTTAAGAAACTTTTTTATTGGAGCTCAGAGCTGGCCTAAGGTGCTGTTTCTCGGCCAGGTAAGAGAGGTGTCCCAGGCCTATGGCAGAGGTGGCCCGACAGATACTTGAGGCACTAGACAGTGAGGGGTCCAGGCTGAGGCAGGAGGTGAGGAGAGTATTAGGTAGCAAGAAGCTCACAACTGCAAAATGGCTCTATCCTTCCTCCTCGAAGACCCACAACAACCCTCTGTTCCCGCAGGGCTTAGGATGCTGGTAGCCCCTTCAGTGACCCAGCTGCGGAGGCTTCTGCTGATGGGCCAGGCTGGACTGGGGGCCAGTAGACCTTCTACCCTTCTGTACACGGTGGCAGGGTGGCCTCCCTGACACTCTCAGAAGAGCCAGTGCCCAGCTCTGCCATGACTTGCCACAGGACCCTGGATCAATCACTGAATCACTCCTGTCCTCAGTCTCCCCATCTGAAAAATGGGATGATGATGCCTCCTTCATAGGCTGCTGGAAGGACTGACTGCATGTGCCTCTACGGGGGGCTGAGTCTCAGTTGGCATGCAGTGCTAGGATGACTGCACCTTCCCTCTGGCAATGTCCATTCTGGCTGGTAGGTGTCTCTGCTGTGCTGGTGGCCAAATGGTTTTAATGGTGCCCTTGAGTCCAAGTCACGGGTCCTTAGTTCCAGCCGCCATGCTTGGTAAATACGTCTCTGTGGGGCTGCCCTCCTGTTCTGTCACAGAGAGAAGTGGTCTCTCAAACTCTTCCCCCTGGTGGTGAGGGGACACTGGCGATCGAGCCCCTCTGACCAGCAACCCCTGAAGGAGCATCATTGCTCCTGCCACCCCTCCCCTTGGCCAGAATGCTGGGGGAAAATGGCACAGACCTCCCTCCTCGCTCTCCCTCCTGGTCACTGCGGGGAGCGTGGGGTCGGGAGATGGGGGACAGAGGAACCGCAGGACAGAGCCAGCAGTGGCAGCCTCTTCAAGTGATTCTTCCCGGATTTGTTTTGAGAGTTTTATTCGGTGGCACGTCTACCCATGTTGCTATATTTATCTGTGAGAGAGGCAGGATATTTTTGAACGGATGTAATTTCTGGCTCTTTCCCTGCAGGGAGAAAAAAAGAGTTTCTCATTCCTATTCATTTCTTCCTGCCTCTTCCACACTTCTGTATAAACACACCCATGCAGATACACACAAACATCCACACACGTGCACACACACACAGAAAGGCAGACCCTTGGTTCAATAGCTACAATTCTGAGACTCTGTGTTTAACTCAGGCCTAGTTAACATGATGGATAAATCGGCAGACAGACAGAAGGAATAAACAAAACTGAATAAATGACCAAACCCACAGTGAAGAAATTGTGGGTTTGGGCGTTTATTTTTTTTCTCTTCCAACTTCACTAGCACATACTGAGTAGGAAGAAAATTGACTGAAGGCAGGAGAGAAGGCCCAAGGGGCACCTGCCAGGGCGAGGGGCTAGAATGAACAGCTTGCTGTCTGGCTTCAGTGGAGTTGGCAAACCAGGCTCACAACTGACCCAAAGCTGAGAGGGCGGTGAGAAAGCTGAAGCCAGGTTCAGGATGGCAGGGCAAGTTAGAGAAACAGTGAGACAAACTGTCCCAAGGATGAACACCCACCTTCAGTTCTGCATTTACTTGGAAGTAACCAACAACCTGCAAACGTCTCTAGGAAGTAAATGTCGCCAGGAGGATCAGGAAGGCAGGAGATGGGGAAACACAACTCAGGCCTCTGCAGCTGTGTCTTGCACAGCTTCCAGGTGTGAGGTCCAGGTGGCTGAAGTCACAGAGTTCTCCTTCTACGTTCCTTCCAGAAGTTTTACAATCTTAGGTACTACATTTACACACATTTAGATACACTTTGAGGACTTCCCAGGTGGTGCAGTGGTAAAGAATCCACCTGCCAATGCAGGAGACAAGAGATGTGGGTTCGATCCCTGGGTCAGGAAGATCCCCTGGAGGAGAAAATGGCAACCCATCCCAGTATTCTCGTCTGGGAAATTCCATGGACACAGGAGCCTGGTGGGCTACAGTCCTTGGGGTCGCCAGGAGTCCAGCACGACTGAGCACGTGCACAGATTCACTTTGAGGTAATTTTCATATAGGCTGGGACGTATGGCTTAAAGTTTGTTTCTTCATTTTTTGTGTGTTTTGGATATTCTTTTCTCATCATTTATTAAAAAGAGCATGCTTTCTTCAGTGAATTGTCTTTGTACTTTTGCAAAAAATCAGTTGACTAAATATGTGGATCTATTTTTGGGTTATTTCTTCTGTACCATTGATGGAGATATATATATATTATACATATAAAATATATTGTCATTATATAAATATACATTACATAAAATACATTTCAACAGAAGTAAACATATATATAAAATATATACCATGTATTTATTTGCATGTATTTTACACATAGATACATATATGCATTAATATATATTATTATACAGTAGTATTATTAATATTTGTTTGTTTATATTTCCCTCCAAAACCATACTACCCTGATGACTGTAGCTTTATAGAAAGTCTAGTAAGTCTTGAAGTCAGATAATGTGGCTCCTCCAATTTTGCTCTTCTTTGAAACTGGTTTGGCTCTTCAAGTTCCTTTGCATATAAATGTTGCCTTTAGTGCGTCAATTTCTAAGAGCAACTTTTGCCTAGAGTTTTATTGGAATGGCACGAAACAGACAGATCAACATGGGGTGAATTGTTAAGCCCTCCCTCTAGGGCTTCCCTTTGCACCTCTTAGGGAAAATTTCTCTTCACCCTCTCGACTCTCCCCCAGCAATGTACTGCTGCTGTTACTCAATATTTGTTGGGATGGGGAGGGGGTCGGGGGGCAGCCTCTGCTGTTTTCCTTTGGTTTCAGCTGGGCAGGTGCTGTGTCTGGGAGGGCGGACAGTTCAGTGAGTCTGTCCCTCCCCCATCGGCAGGGGACTTCTGGTCTGCATGTAGTTTTACCCCTCTCCCCCAGGACTAAGCATTTGACTCTTCTCCCGGCTGCCATGGATCCTGTGCCCTAAGGACCATGCAGTTTGCTCTCCTTTCCCCAATGGTGAGATACGTATTTTTCCATGAAGGATATAGGGAGAAGGATCTGCATGGAACTTTGTGCTTCTCTGAAAGCACTGTTCCCTTTACCCAGACATGAACCAAGAGATAGGTCTGCCCAGGTTGCTCACCCTCACCCCATCTTTCTTGTGAGCATCCAGTGTGTCCCATGGAGAAGGGCCTGTAAGCTGGGGTGGATTTCCCTTAAGTCTGAAGCTCTCAGGGATGCTATACATCCACACAGGGCCCACATGTGGCTTTTAACATCTCATGAAAAAGTTTGGTTGGATTCTTCTTTCCAGCTTATATGGTGTACAATTCCATAACAGGTAGTTGAGGACTTGTGTCCTGTCTCTCCTGGTGGTGCCTGCTTTTTCTTAGATTTCAGCTTAGTTTATTGCCTTCCATCACAGTTCTCTGATGAGTTCACCGAAAGGTGTCATTTGGTAAATTATTTGGCACTTTTTGGGGGTAAGGGTGAGAGCAATGCACTTTGCAGAGCTCTGCACTCTAAGTGGGAGCCGGAAATCTGACCGACCTTTTGCATTTAAAAGTTCAGATGCTTACTTTATTGAGCAATGTTAGAAAATCTTTAAAAACAGAATTTGTATTTTCACTTTGGAATCTTTGAGAGTACAAATCACTCTATGCATAGCTAAAGTAAGAGACTAATATGTCTTTGTTTCTGCCTCCTGCAACTGGTTTCTTTTTGTTCTTTTTCTTATGTGTATTTTTATTTATTTTATTTTATTTTTTTAGTAACAAAAAATTGAAGATAATTTATTCTTTTTTTTTAATTTTTATTTTTACTTTATTTTACTTTACAATACTGTATTGGTTTTGCGTTACATTGACATGAATCCACCACAGGTGTACATGAGTTCCCAAACATGAACCCCCCTCCCACCTCCCTCCCCATAACATCTCTCTGGGTCATCACCGTGCACCAGCCCCAAGCTTGCTGTATCCTGCGTCAGACATAGATTGGATTCGATTCTTACATGATAGTATACATGTTACAATGCCATTCTCCCAAATCATCCCACCCTCTCCCTCTGAGTCCAAAAGTCTGTTATACGCATCTGTGTCTTTTTTGCTGTCTTGCATACAGGGTCATCATTGCCATCTTTCTAAATTCCATATATATGTGTTAGTATACTGTATTGGTGTTTTTCTTTCTGGCTTACTTCACTCTGTATAATCGGCTCCAGTTTCATCCATCTCATCAGAACTGATTCAAATGTATTCTTTTTAACGGCTGCGTAATACTCCATTGTGTATATGTACCACAGCTTTCTTATCCATTCATCTGCTGATGGACATCTAGGTTGTTTCCATGTCCTGGCTATTATAAACAGTGCCGCAATGAACATTGGGGTACATGTGTCTCTTTCAGTTTTGGTTTCCTTGGTGTGTATGCCCAGCAGTGAGATTGCTGGGTCATAAGGTAGTTCTATTTGCAATTTTTAAAGGAATCTCCACACTGTTCTCCAAAGTGGCTGTACTAGTTTGCATTCCCACCAACAGTGTAGGAGGGTTCCCTTTTCTCCACACCCTCTCCAGCATTTATTGCTTGCAGATTTTTGGATCGCAGACATTCTGACTGGTGTAAAGTGGTACTTCATTGTGGTTTTGATTTGCATTTCTCTAATTATGAGTGATGTTGAGCATCTTTTCATGTGTTTGTTAGCCATCCGTATGTCTTTGGAGAAATGTCTATTTAGTTCTTTGGCCCATTTTTTGATTGGGTCGTTTATTTTTCTGGAATTGAGCTGCATAAGTTGCTTGTATATAGGAATCAACTTGCCTGACTTCAGGCTCTACTACAAAGCCACAGTCATCAAGACAGTATGGTACTGGCACAAAGACAGAAATATAGATCAATGGAACAAAATAGAAAGCCCAGAGATAAATCCACACACATATGGACACCTTATCTTTGACAAAGGAGGCAAGAATATACAATGGAGTAAAGACAATCTCTTTAACAAGTGGTGCTGGGAAAACTGGTCAACAACTTGTAAAAGAATGAAACTAGATCACTTTCTAACACCACACACAAAAATAAACTCAAAATGGATTAAAGATCTAAATGTAAGGCCAGAAACTATAAAACTCCTAGAGGAGAATATAGGCAAAATACTCTCCGACATAAATTACAGCAGGATCCTCTATGATCCACCTCCCAGAATTCTGGAAATAAAAGCAAAAATAAACAAATGGGACCTAATTAAGCTTAAAAGCTTCTGCACAACAAAGGAAACTATAAACAAGGTGAAAAGACAGCTTTCAGAATGGGAGAAAATAATAGCAAATGAAGCAACTGACAAACAACTAATCTCAAAAATATACAAGCAACTTATACAGCTCAATTCTTATGTGTATTTTTAAATGTAAGTTTTGCTACAGAGAGGTACCACCACACACCAGTCAGAATGGCCATCGTTAAAAACTCTACAAATAACAAATGCCAGAGAGGGTGTGGAGAAAAGGGAACCCTCCTACACCATTGGTGGGAGTGTAAATTGGTACAACTATGGGGAACAGTAGGGAGTTTCCTTAGAAAACTAAAAATAGAATTACCATATGATCCAGCAATCCCACTCCTGGGAATATATCCAGACAAAACTAGTCCAAAAAGATACATGCACCCCTATGTTCATAGCAGCAACATTTACAATAGCCAAGACATGGAAACACATAAATGTCCCTTGACAGATGAATGGATAAAGAAGATATGGTATTTATACACAATGGATTACTACTCAGCAATAAAAAGAATGAAATAATGCCATTTGCAGCAACATGGATGCAACTAGAGGTTATCATACTAAGCGAAGTAAGTCAGAAAGAGAAAGGCAAATACCATATGATATCACTTATGTGGAATTTAAAACTTGACACAAAGGATCCTATCTATGAAACAGACTCACGGATGTAGAGAACAGACTTATGGTTGCCAAGGGGGAAGGAGTTGGGGGAGGGATGGAGTGGGAGGTTGAGGTTAGCAGATGTAAGCTATTATATACAGAATGGATAAGGACCAAGATCCTACTGTATAGCACAGGAAACTATATTCAGTATCCTATGATACGCCATAATGGAAAAGAATATAGGAAGAGAGAAAGTATATACATGTATAACTGAGTCACTTTGCTGTACAGCAGAAATTAGCACGATGTTATAAATCAAGTATACTTCAATTGAAACAATCGTAAGTTTTGGCTAGGATATATTTCACATGGTTCAAAATTCAAAAGACTGTACAATAAGAAAACCTGCCTCCCATTTCTATTTCCCTACCACCTTGTTCTGTTTACAGAAAGCCAGTGAGATAAGTTTCTTGTTATCTTATTAGAAATATTATATGCAATTATAAGAAAATACTTCTATCCTTTTCCACTTATGTTGACACAAATGGTAGTGTACTTTGTGGGGCTTTCCCGGTGGCTCAGTGGTGAAGGATCCACCTGCAATGCAAGAGAAAAGGCAGGAGTTGCCAGTTTGACCCCTGGGTCAGGAAGATCCCCTGGAGCAGGAAATGGCAACTCACTGGAGTATCCTTGCCTGGGAAATCCCATGGACAGAGGAGCCTGGCGGGCTATGGTCCATGGGGTCGCAAAGAGTCAGGCACGACAGCACACACGCAGTCGCAGCCATTGTATTCCTTGCCTGCTTATGCGTCAGGCTCCTTGGAGGAACTCAGCTGAACAGAAGTGAGGACTTCTGGGCTGAGAGAGTAGTGAGATTTCAGACACTGTCAGTAAGACACACTCCTAGGAACACGAATCTAACACATGGGCTGTCAGGATGCGGGGCTCCGCCTCTGGGCCACGGAGGAAGCTAACATTGCAAGTAGCTGGACTAGGGTGGGCAGGGGTCTCCCTGGCAGGAGGTGGCTCCTGGCTGGCCAAGGGCAAGCTTCTATGCTTTGGACCCCCAGGCAGGACCCCAGGAAAGGTCTGGAACTCTCTATCCTGAAGAGTGTGAGAGAGCTGTTTTTATTTTTGTTTTTCAGTAGAGTATGGACAGAGGGTGGAGAAGGCAATGGCACCCCACTCCAGTACTCTTGCCTGGAAAATCCCATGGACAGAGGAGCCTGGTGGGCTGCAGTCCATGGGGCTGCAAAGAGTCGGACACGACTGAGCAACTTCACTTTCACTTTTCACTTCCATGCATTGGAGAAGGAAATGGCAACCCACTCCAGTGTTCTTGCCTGGAGAATCCCAGGGACAGGGGAGCCTGGTGGGCTGCCATCTATGGGGCTGCACAGAGTTGGACACGACTGAAGCAACTTAGAAGCAGCAGCAACAGCATGGACTGAAGGAAGGGAAACAGGATTACGTGATGAGGCCCACACTTGGGAGAGACAAGGACATAACTATGAGCCCAGAGTGGTGGTGGAAAGTGCAGAGATGGGGGTCAGGACAGAGCTAACATCTCCAGGACGGAGTTAAACCGTCACAGAGTCTGAGCCAATCTTATCTCCTTCTTAGGGGCAGGGCCACCTGCTGACTTGCTGGTTATGAAGCACTGCAGCTGCATCTCAAAGATTCAGTCATTCAGGGACTTCCCTGGAAGCCCAGTGATTAAGACTTTGCCTTCCAGTGAGGAGGGGGTGCAGGTTCTCTCTAGTTGGAGAGCTAAGTTCTCACATGCTATGCGGCCAAAAAACAAACAAACAAACAAACAAAAACAGAAACAATGTCATAACAAATTGAATAAAGATTTTAAAAAATGGATCACATTTTTTAAAAATCTAAAAAAAAAGATTAATTTATCCAGTTCGTGGAGCTGCTGCTGAAGCATCCCTCCGCCTGTGCAGTGTCTGGGACCATCCCGTCTGTCCAGTGGGCTGGTCCACCCCTGTCAGGAATGCCCAGCTGCCCCACTGAAGCCTGCTGGCCTCCCTGGCCCTGGGCTCCTTCATCTCGCAAGAGCTTGAGTCCCCGAGCCTGGCCGTGGCTGCACCGGGCAACTCTCCTGCACTGGGTGCCCCTTCTCAGAGCTGCAGGTCCTTGGTCTCCCCCAGCACCAAAACTGTGGCCATTCCTGGAGCCCTCAGACCCCACCACTCTCCCACCACTGCACTGCTAACCCTGTGTGAGGAGCTGATGTTCTGGGGTCCACGTCTCTAGAGGTGGGAGACAGGGGAGAGCCGTGGCTGTCACTGAGGGGTGGGGGTGGCAGGGAGACACTGTAGGTTAACTACAGCTAGCCAGCTCTGATGGCCTATTAGTTTCCAGGCTCTGCATTAAGGTCATTAAATATGTTACCTTCATAGATCCTCATCCCTATGAGGCAAGACTAATCTTACCCCCATTTACGAGAGGAAGAAACTGAGGCCCTGACTTCAGACAAGAACATCCCTCTGAGAATCACTCGGTGTGGAGACCGGGGACCCAGCTCCTTGGCTGCCGGCCAGCTGCCCTATCCAAGAACTGCTGCACACAGACCCAGACTTTTCCCTGACCTCCTGCCCAGTGAGACTCGAAGCAGGGAGAAACAGAGGCTGACTCAGGGACAAGCTGGTGCTCCCAGGTGTGCCCAGCTCAGATCCCCTGGCTGCTGGGCCCCAGCAGGACACAGGGCTGCCCATGGGCCTTCCCAGGAATATTTGGTGCCCAAGGGATTAGAGGCCACCAGCCCAAATGCAATCACTAAAGGGTTCAGTCTAGGGAGGACTACCCAAGGGAGATTTGGAGGAAGTTATCCACAAATCACTGGGGCTCTGGGAGACAAAGATTACTTGGGGGTCAGAAGAGGTCCTGTTGGATGAGCAGAAGCCGACAGCAGGACGTCAGGAGCTTGCTTTCCTGGGGTTCCCAGCTCCCCCTCAGAGAGCCCAGGCTGAGTCTCAGGGCAGTGGGGGCCTTGGCCAGTGGAACCCTCCCTGGAGACTGGGCCCTGCAGGAAAGGGTGCCTGCCTAGGGTCAGGCCTCTGGATTTGGGTCACTCCATCCCTCCTGGGGGCCCACTGTCCTCATCCACCACATGAGGCTCCTGCAACCTACCAGGAGGCCACCAACCACAATGGGCAAGTGCCCCAGCTGCCAGCAGGGGATTATTTGATTCTAGGCTCTGCACCCTTATGGATCCTGCCTGCCAGAGTCCATCATCCCTCCCCTGTACAAGGCAGGTAACTGAACCTCCCCCCGATATGAACCTACCCTGGTTAAAGGAAGGGTTTGTGACATGCGCCCAGCATGGTAAGAGCTCCATAAACAATCTGTGGCTATTGTCAACCAAGGGGCCTTGCCAGCACTCCCATTCTGGGAGTGAGAAAGAGGGCTCCATATACAGCCCCATGCTGCCACCTGGCAGTCACAGGGAGGGAAATGTAACTGAAGAGTGTGAGGGAAAGGAGGGCCTGAGTTCTTACCAAGCAAAAAACGCTTTACATGAGTTATCTCATGCAAGTTACCTAATAACTCATATTATATAGAGTGGTATTGCTATTTATGTGGCCAGAAACATTACTTGTGCCATTTGACTTAATCTTACAACGCCCGTTCAGGTGGAGATTTATTTTTTCCATTAAATAGACAGAGGGCAGCAAGGTTCAGAGAAGTTAAGTAACTTTCCAAGATCACACAGCAAGTAAAATCAGAGCGAGAATTGGAATCCGATCTGTTTGGAAGCTGAGCTCCTAATTGTTTGAGCATCGTGTGCCTCCCCCAGAGATGCTCTGGATCCTCTTGCAGAGGAGAGGGTTTGGCAGGGAGGACAGGTGTGAATATGGAGGGGGACGCAAAGAGAATCAAGCATTTTGGTCAGGAAGCATACACTTGCATCTTGGATCAGATACTGAGGGCAAGGTCACAGCCCAGCAGTCTTCAAAGTTATCTGAGCACTTTGCAAACATATGTTCCATTCCCTCAAATGTGGGCACAGAAATGAAGATCCAAAAGGCAGAGCCTAGGAAGAAATACCGTAAGTAAGGGAACCTCTTCATTTTCACCTTTATCCTCTGCGTGTTTTATATTTCTCCCAGTGCATTTGAACCACACTGAAAAAAAACCATAACATCACAACAGGGAGGACCTCAGAGATTGTCATGCTTATAGTGGGCACTCAATAGTGTATTCAGTGAAGGAAAGAAGAGAGGAATCCAGCCTGGGGAAGCTGAAGCACAGAGTCGGCGAGAGATGCTCCCAAGGTCACAGAGCTACACAGATCTGGGGCTAAACTTTGGGCCTCTGGTCCCCTGTTTTCTTTCTACTGCACTAACAGTCCCCAGAGTGGCTGTCACACAGAGGAAGCAGACGGAAGGCCTGCGTGCCAGGTGCAGGTGCTGGGGAGCAAGCAAGAGCTTCAGAGCCAGGGGAGTGGCCTGCCAGGCTCATGATTTTTACCAAGTAACTAGTCTCTTCTAGTTGCTTCCACTGGCTATGAGAAGGTTCATCTGAAGAGAGGGAGGGGCCGATCTTACAAATCCTAGATCGGGGCCTGATATCATATCCAGTCCTGGGCCAAAATTGCTGTTCTGTCTTCTGACTGATTAACACTTGGCCCAGACTTGTCCTTAATTCTTACACCTCCAGCCCCTCCATCCCCACCCCTGAGGGCTCCTTGAGGGAGACGAGTATCACCCTTCCTCCACTGTCAGGGTCCTCCCGGACCTGCACTGAACTTACAGGGTGATATCTCCCCTCATTCAGCTACCAGAGACCCTGAAGCATGCCAAAGCCTGGGTTAGGCCCTTTCACATTATTTTATTTCATAATTCTCACAACCACATTAAGAGGCAGTAATTTTTTCTCTTTTCACTAGACTTGTTTTTAGGTTCACAGAAAAACTGAGCAGAAAGTATATAGTTCCCACATACCCCCTGCCCCACCACCTCCCCCACCATCAACATCTCCCACCAGAGCGCTAGACACTACAGTTAATGAACGTACGCTGACCTGTCCTTATCAAAGCCCATGGTTTATCCTAGGGCTCACTCTTGGCTATAGTTCTATGGGTTTGTGTAACGGAACAGGACCCTGTGAGGCCTTCCCAGGACAGACCCCTCCCCCGTATCCTCTGCTTTAGCTCCTCTCTGAAGGACCAAGATATCAGCACGCGATGCCCATTTCCTGAGTTGTATTATAGATGCTAAAACCCCCCACAAATGAAAGACATTAACTTCTTGATGACCATGAGCACATAACCGCCAGCCTACTAGGGTTTGGCTGCCCCCAAGCAGGGGCTCTGAGGCAGGAGCCAGTTCCTCTCCCAAGCCATGCACACAGCTTTGGAGTAAGTCTCATGTATGCCTGAATTTCAGCTCCACCCCATGAGGCCTTGGGCAGACCCCCAGTTTCCTTGTTGTGGTGTTAATCCTTGCCAGCAGGTTCCAGGGTTGGAGACAGAGGGGCACAGCTCCTAGCACACAGTGACTGGCTCTTATTCTTGACCCAGTGGGATTGCCTGGCTTGCTCTAGCTTGGAAATACCTCCTGTCCAGAAAATGTGTCTAAAGGGGGCCAGGGGTCCTGGAGCCCACCTTCCAATTTTCCAGCTGACAAACAGGAATTAATTAGGCCTCCATTAGAGCCATTGCAACTTTATCACCCATGAAACAGATCCATGTTCCCCATCTGATTTTCATTTCCAAAGTCAGGTAGCAGCACTGACCTTTCTGCCGGACGCTGGGGCTGAGAGGAGCTTGTTAGCGTGAAGTCCCTTCCCCTCCTCCCCCACCAGCAAAGGCCAGGAAGCTTCTCACTTGCTCTTCTAGTGCAGTGGAGCAGCTGGTGCTCCTTTAAGGGCACATCAAGATTTCTGGGGAGTTTGTTAAATGCAGACTCCAGCCCTACTCCTGTTCCCAACTATTAAATTGGGGTCTGCAGAGAAGGCCAGGAGCCTCTATTTGCACCAAGCTGTTCCCAGTGAATTTGGTTTAGAAACCACTGCCTTAGGGCACCCCAAGGCATCTGCCTCCCCACTGGCCTCTCCAAGGAGGAGAGTCCAAGAAGCAATGCTGAGAAGGTTCATGTGAGTTCTTGGAGAAGGATCGGGGAGGAAGGATCCTCATTGTCCTTCATCCTTCACAGAGAGAGGCACTGTTAGCTTGGGGTAGGAACCCGGACTCTAGACGCACAAGCACAGCACTTTAAGCACCAGCTCAGTCACGTATATTGGCTGTGTATCCTCGGATTACTTCTAACTTTCAGAATCTACTTAACATTAAAATGGGAATTCTAGTAACTATTTCAAAGAGTTGTGCTTCTTGAGATTATATGAGATTCATCAGGGAAATGCATAACACCAGGCCTGGCAGGTGGACCTGTTATCAATTTGTTGCCTTTCAACTCCAAATTCACCCTTCTTTGCTCTGCTTTGTAATACTGCAATTGGACCCTGGTTTCTTCTCTGCCAGCTGGTGTTCAGTTCAGTTCAGTTCATTCGCTCAGTCGTGTCGAACTCTTTGTGACCCCATGGACTGCAGCACGCCAAGCTTCCCTGTCCATCACCAACTCCTGGAGCTTGCTCAAACTCATGTCCATCGAGTCAATAATGCCATCCACCCATCTCATCCTCTGTTGTCACCTTCTCCTCTTGCCTTCAATCTTTCCCAGCATCAGGGTCTTCTCAAATGAGTCAGTTCTTCACATCAGGTGGCCGAAGTATTGGAGTTTCAGCTTCAGCATCAGTCCTTCCAATGAGTATTCAGCACTGATTTCCTTTAGGATGGACTGGTTGGATCTCCTTGCAGTCCAAGGGACTCTCGCATCTTCTCCAACACTACAGTTCAAAAGCATCAATTCTTTGGCACTCAGCTTTCTTTATAGTCCAACTCTCACATCCATACATGACTACTGGAAAAACCATAGCATTGACTAGACTGACCTTTGTCGGCAAAGTAATATCTCTGCTTTTTAATATGCTGTCTGGGTTTGTCATAGATTTCCTTCCAAGGAGCAAGCGTCTTTTGATTTCATGGCTGCAGTCACCATCTGCAGTGATTTTGGAGCCCGAGAAAGTACAGCCAGCTGGTGTACTGTTAGGCTTTGTCAGCAGAGGGAGCTAGAGAGACACTGTAAGGCCCAGAGAGGTAGCGTGCCCCTGCTGGCTCCAGGATGCCTTTTCCTTCCTACAAGGTGACAGCCAGCAGCGTCCGGGCTCTCTCACCCAGCGAGGCCCCCCGCAGGTGTCCTCCAGTCGGCAGGAGCCCTGTGAACATCTTCACCATCCAATGGGCGGCAGCCACACTCTTTCCAAAGTGGCCTGGATCTCACCCAAGTTCTTTCTTTCATTGTTGGGTAATCTTCATCCTTAGAAGCATCAGATGCTTCCTGCATTTTCTATTCCTCTATTTCCTGGAGTCTTCTCTTGCCCCTTTTAAGAGTTAATTACCTTTCACTAGTTAATAATTCTTTGTATTAAAATTTCCCTATTGAAACAGCTGGTATGATTTTTGTCTCCTGAATGGACCCTGGCGAATATAGAGTAGGTATTTAAAAATGACAGCTCGTGTGCTCTCTGTGTGTGTAAAAGTATTTTTACATACACTATTTAACAGGCAGAGGAAAATGACCACATACCACCAGAAGCTGAGGTGACTCTGGAAATCGCATCCCCAACCTGAAGGACTCACTTCCTTCTTCGAGGGGTTCTTGAGTGTTACCACGGTACACTTCTCAGGGACAATCTAGGGGAAGTGGTAGGGAGTGATGGTGACATGAACACAGCCATAAAGAAAAGTACCACAGTCCTCTGCAGAAATCATGTAGCTCTCAAAGATGACACTAGGAGAAAGACTCATAGACAAGGACAGAAACTAGTGAGAGGGGCGTGGCTCAAGGGGCAGGGAGCACAGTTCTTCTAGGGTAGGAAGAATGTGCGACTCAGGAAAGACCCTGAACGCTCAGCCTGTGTGTCCTCAGCCGTGCCAAAGACTGAGTGACTATGGGGGCGCTGGAAGCTTCAGCACACAGCCCCCTCTTTCTCCTCTTTGCAGCTTGTGCAGGTGTCAGGAAAGGGAGGAATGTGTTAAAAAGAACCCATTTACGTTGTTGTTTAGGTATCATGAACCCCACTGATCCCATCAATACGGCAAGATTCGGGTACCCAAATTGGAGAATAGCAGGTGATGTTCCCCTCCCCACCCAACCTCAAGGAGGCTTCCTTCTGACTGGTTCCGTTGCTTTTTCCCACCTCAGCAGCTGGTAGGCAGGATGGAGGCAAGCCTTGGATGTAGTATCTCTGGTCAACGGTCTGGCTGCGTGCTCTCGTCTCAAGGCTGTGTTGGAGGTAGGTGTGGAAGGACCGTGCATGATCACGTTGGTGGGACCCCAGGGTCCCAGGGGTGAACTCTGGGCCGTGCCTTCCCAGTAGGGACATCCTGCCCTCTGCATGGACCTAAGATCCCTGACTACATGCCCTAAGTCGTGGCGGTCCAGGGAGCAAGGCAGCTGGAAGGGAAGCACGTAAGGGCCAAAATCCCATTTGAAGAAACTGAAGGTGGTCAGACAGAGAGATATTTGCAAGACTGAGATTATAACCCAGGGCCCTGCATTACTTACATTCATTGAGAGTTAATGTAGCCCTTTCAGCCACGGAAAGGATGGGACTTTCGCAACTACAGAGAAGCTGAGCTGGGCTGTGATTAGTGGAAATGGCCACTAGGTGTCACTGCACCACCACCAGCCCTGGCTGCACTGTGGCCTGGATTCCACCTTTCCAGAGCAAGGTCAAAACTAAAGACCAACTCTGGCTGAAGGGAGGAGCACTGTTTTTTCATCCCATGCATACAGTTTAAAAAACTTTTAAAAAATTGAAATATAGTTGATGTTCAATATTTTATTATTTTCAGGCGAGCTACAAAATGACTTGACATTTGCATACATTATGAAATGATCACAGTAAGTCTAGTAACCATCTGTCCCCATACAAAATTATTACAATATTATTAATCATATTCCTCATGCTATAATATACAGTGAAGGGGATTTTGAACTTCTGTCATTGAAAACATTGTAAAAGGAACAGCAACTCCCAGGTTAAAGGAAAAGAGTCCTGTTTATTTCCCAAGAGAGTGGGTCTCTCTCTACAGACAGGTCAGCTTAGATGGCAGCAGTGGGCAGGCTGGCTGGAGACTCCCACTGAGCCCACACCGGAGAGCTGTTGCTGCCACTTTGCTAGGGGCTTGTTTTTCCTGACTAATTGCTTCCCCTTGATGATGACTGTGACTTAGAATCCTTAGGCTTTGGCTCCCCGAGTGTGTGCCATGGAAGGGACCTTAGACATCTCCAAGTTCAGCCCCTTCATTTTAAAGCAGGAAGTCCAGAGAGGGAAGTCCTCAGAGCACACACGGCGGGATGGAGGCAGCACCAAGACTTGAGCCTGAGACTCCAGAGGACTTGCCCAGTGCCCTGTCCACTCTGCCATGCTCCCCGTGTTCACACGACACAAGCTCAGCCATTCATTCTCTCAACACTACTGGCACTCACTCTATGCTATTTTCTCTTCTTTGTGCCTGAACAGAATTGGAAACATCTAAAGACATGGGATGACACGGCATGTCAGTGATCCCATCAGAGCTGCACAGCTGGGGGGGTGAGGAGATCAGTGCCCTTCCCCTTGGTCCAGAGTATTTACCAATGTTATCCAGTCGTTATGCAAAAAGCGGGGGGCAGAAATTAGATGGAGTCTGGCAGGTGATAGGGCAGTCGTGCACACAGGGCAGCCGAGATGGCAGCTATGGCCAGGCTGGCTGGAGACTGCCACTGAGCCCACACTAAAGACGAGTTCGAAGGAACCTTTGGGAGGAGGATGCTTTGAAGCTGTAACAACTGTGACCTCCAGGGGGCAGTGTTTTGCCACATCCTGCTCAGTCCAAGGCACTTCCCCGCACAGAAGAAAGCAAATCTTTTAAGGGAACAGAGGGGTGTTTAAAACAAGAGTCTAACTGTGGGGAGAAAAAGAAAGACATAACAGTCTGGACTTGAAACTGATCTCAGGAAGGCAGTCATTTTTATTGTTTTGTCTGTCTCTTCTCTTACTCAGGCAATTAGATAGTTGGCAGAGCTGTAAGGTTGGGGAATTATGTCTCTGTGTCCAGCCCCTTTCAAGTGGTCCTTCTCCTGTCTGTTGTCCAGAGTTTTTCATATCCCCATATACCCTCTGGGGGCATTCAGTGGTCTCAGAAAGAATGGCCTAGAATCTGGATAAAAGGGTCTAGAACCTGCTGCAGCCTGGACAGCCTGGAGATCATCCACTTTCCTCTCCACTGACCTCCACCAGGCTGCAAAGTTGGCCCAACTGCCCATCCCGCATCCATCTGCTCAGAACCAGGCCAGCGCTGCTGCTCGACTCATTACTGACCATCCGCCGGGATATTAAGCACTTTAGGCTTGGCTGGGGGATGGTTAATCAACAACCTTGTCAGAGTGATGGATTCTTCTAGGATTATTGCTTAATGAGCTTATTTAGAGGTAAAAATCAACTAGGACATCAGTTCTCGGGCAGCAGGAAGGAGGGGAGCAGTGAGCTGGGAGGTGGTGGGAGGGATCTCAGATATTCTAGGCAGCAGCCAGGGGCTGGGGTTGGGGAAGCGTGGCGAGAGGCCTCTGACCAGAGCAGAACTTAAGCTTGGATTCATCAGGCATTTCATAGCCGCCCTGGTTGCTGCAGCCCAGAGCATTTCACCGCTCAATCACTGCAAAAGCAGTGATTCCTAGGTGATTCCTAAGTCATCCAAGGACCAAGGGCATCACTTGCTGCGCTTAGTCACTTAGTTGTCTCCAACTCTTTGTGACCCCGTGGACTGCAGCCCACCAGGCTCCTCTGTCCATGGGGATTCTCCAGGCAAGAATACTAGAGTGGGTTGCCATGCCCTCCTCTAGGGAATCTTTCCAATCCAGGGACTGAACCTAGGTCTCCCACATTGCAGGTGGATTCTTTACCGTCAGAGCCACAAGGGAAGCCCCTAGCATCAGACTTTCTGGATCAGAATGTCTAAAGCTTGTTATAAAAGTTATTCCATGTGACTTTTATGCACAATGAAGTCTGAGAGCCACAACCTGATTGGCATCGTAAGTCAACATTTCCACCGGCAACAGATTTTGAATGATTGGGCTCTATGGCCTCCACTCCCATCAACACCCATAGACCTCAGCCTTCCTCCTTCTGTTTTAATCTCTTGTCACTGGTCTCTCCCATCTTATTTATCTGTATTGCTCCCTGCATGCCTCATCTGTCCTCCCCCTGTCTGTCTGAATCATCCTCCCCCCACCGCCCCAGCTCTCCATCTCCATCTGCTTGTCATTCCTCCTCCCCACATTTTTCTCTTTCCTCTGCACTTATGATTTGGAAGGCAGCAGAGAGGCAGAAGCCTTATTCTGCCTCTGGGCAGGGTGGGCAGACACGTGGGCTTCAGAAGTTGTGAAACATTGTCCGGAAATTCACCCGCTTAGGGCTACAGGCAGCCGTGACCATTTCTGGCCACTCCCTATAATGTCTGACGAGGCTGGCGGCGGCAGCTTCGTCGTTCTCTCTTTCTCTCTCGGTGGTGAAGCTGGGACTTAGTGGTGATCTTCTCTGGCCTAGGGCTTCCCTGCTGGCTCAGACAGCAAAGCATCTGCCTGCAGTGCGCGATACCCGGGTTCGATCCCTGGGTCAGGAAGATCCCCTGGAGAAGGAAATGGCAACAAACTCTGGTACTCTTGCCTGGAAAATTCCATGGATAGAGGAGCCTGGTGGACTACAGTCGTGGGGTCTCAAAGAGTCGGATACGACTGAGCGACTTGACTTTCTTTATCTGGCCTGTGCTCCTCCAGCTGATCCAACAGATTTGTGAGCAACTCGCTCCCTGTGCTAAACTCCTTCGTAAGATAGCTTGAGCAGCTCCTGTTTAACTTGCCTGATGCTGCCTGCTGCGCTCTCTGCTCCTCCCTTCCCCCTAACCTTTACTTCCATTCCACAGTCTCTCCCCTTTCCCTGTTCCCAGCCCCGCCTCCTAATGGGCTATTATATGAAACTTCAGGCTTTAAATGTTTACACTGGATAAGTTATAGTATCTCCATTCTTAATTTAAAACACAAGTGAATTGAATGTGAGGTTCATGTTCTTGAGATTGGAAAACCCATCACTGGGCTGAGTTGGTTATCATCTAAGGCCCTTGTGGACTCTGTCCCGGGGTCAGGGCCCTGATGGGGCACAGGGGTTAGGGAGGGGAGGCGCATGCACGCGCTGTGCTGTTCCAGGGCAGTCCTGCCGCTGCCTGGAGGTGGTGAGGAGCAATTGCTCAAAGGAAACTGTTTCTGTTCTAGGGAGAAGCAAGACTGATGTCCTCCCTGATCAGTGGGCTTGCATGTGGAACTGTTCTCTGGGGCTAGGCTTCCCTGGGGTGTGTGTGTGTGTGTGTGTGTGGTGTGTGTGTGTGTCTGTGTGTGTGTCTGTGTGTCTGTGTGTGTGTCTGTGCACATGCACTTTCAGATATCCGCCCTCACTAGGGTCACCCCTGGCTCTGGGGAAGCAAGACGGTTCTTCCTGCTCCTCCACTGAGGGCTCCCTAGGCCAAGCTGGGTTTTAGTCCAGCTGTTTGGTTCAGCAAAGTGTGCAGGCATGTTGGACTTTCTACCTGAAAGTACAGGTAGGTGAAGGTCATCTCTGAGTCCTGCCAAAACAGCTCATTCATTTTTTTCTGAACTTTCTCCTTTTATTTTGAAACAGTCTGTCTTGATTGGTCAGGACTCATTGTTTTGCACAACAGCCTAGGATGTGGGTCTTCAGGCATTAGCTCTGTCTACCTCTGAAGCCCACGCTGCTAACCATGGCCATCTGTCCTGGTTAGCCAAGCACAGGGCAAGGACGCACAATGATGTGGCCCAGGCTATGCTGTGTGTCTCACCTGCTGTGCTACTGAAATGACTGCAAACCCTTAGCAGCAGCCCCTGTGAGAGGCAGTTAGCTGGCTGTGTGTTTGTTCCTTGACCAGGACATCTGCCTCCAAATGCTAACCTAGTTCCTGAGCGTGGGTATTTGCATGATGGCATACCCTTGCCCATGCCACCTACATTTTGATTGTTTCTTCTCAGAAAAGTCACACTTTGGAAGGTTCCTGCCCTCCTATTCTTGACACACACATTTTCAAGTGTTCCCTCACTGGACAGATGCATCCAGGAATGAGTTCTCAAATGCCAGTTCTCCCGAGTGAGGTCTGGCCTGGTCACTCTGGAATCTCTTCTGCACTCTACTGGGCCGTGATCTTTTGGAACTGTCTGATGACGTTACAGAATGGGAGGGAAGGAGGTGCTTGCCTTGCTGGTTGGATTTCCCCTTACCCAAAGGCATTTTTCATCCAGAACTAAGATCTTACTTGTCATGAAGTTGAAGACCTTTATGGGAACCATGTTTTATTTTGCCATCTGGCTGTGAAACAGTCAGGATTCAGATATCGGAGAGTATGATTAATTCTGCAAACACCCAGTGAACCACTCCCATGTCACGCACAGCATCCTGTGGGTGGACAGACTGAGAAATGACTAGTTGGTGGGAGAGGACCGAGATGTGGCTTTTCCCCTGCTTTCCCACAAAGGAACATCTTCTGCTTCTTTCTCCTGGGATTCCAGGTTGGTGTCCCGAAATATTCAGATAACCTGTTTTATGACCTTGGGCAAACCAGAGCTTGACCCAGCTGAGGACCCGGCCCAGGCTCCTCGAAGGCAGCTTTGACTACGTCCAGGCAGGGCAGGCTTTGATGTATATCACCCATGGGGGCAACACAGCTCAGTGGAACAAGAGCCAGATTCTCGAGTGATCACTGAGAACTCATCCTAGGGAAAGATACAGACACTCAAACACAGAAGGCCCAGGGTGGGTAAAGAAGCTTTTCCTCTCTCCGAGTGACTGCAGAGGCCCAGGGTGGGTAAAGAAGCTTTTCCTCTCTCTGAGTGACTGCAGAGCCCCAGGGTGGGTAAAGAAGCTTTTCCTCTCTCTGAGTGACTGCAGAGGCAGGCCCCCTCCCCACAGATGCTACTCTCAGGTCACCAGGCAACACAGTGTGCCACGCACTAGCGAGGCTGGCCGAGCTCCATCACACCCGCGGCTCCAGCAGACGGCAGTGACTCTACTTCATTCTTCAAAATTCTCCAGATGCACCCTACCCACCCTACTCTGCCCTGTCTGAGTGCAAACCACTGTCCCTTTAGCTCCAGAGTACCTGCAGCAGAGGGGAGGGAAAGCTGGGGAGCAGATGTTCCTATGACTCCATGGACAGGACCGAAGGGCTGAGAACAGGGACTCTGTCCTCTGTCCAGAGGACTCCCCGGGAAGAGTGGCTTTCCTCAAGGGCTTATCTTCTGGATTCAAGTGACGTTCCTGCATGGACATTATTTTCTACAACTCTAACAACCTACTTTCCTGTCCACGTGGTAAAGAAACAGTCTCAACTCTGCTCTCCATCTCCCTCCTCTTCTCTTGAGTCTTTTTTTTTTTTTAGTTTTTTATTTTTTAAATTTTAAAATCTTTAATTCGTACATGCGTTCCCAAACATGAACCCCCCTCCCTCTCTTGAGTCTTAAACTCTGTTTCTCAGATTATTTGCTAGTTTTCTTATTTACTTTCATTAAAGTCCAGCCCAAGATACATTTAAAAACTCAAGACATTAATACAAAGCATGAAGAAAGAACAGCAGTCCCCTGCCCCACTCCTATATGGAATTCCTCTCTCCTAACTCTTTCTTCTGAACTCCTTACTTCTAAATAATATTTTATATGGTTATCCCCTTGACTTACCAATTTTAAATGCCTATTGACATCTTGTAATGGAAGATGAAACTGGGGTGTTCTTAACCCACTTTTGTGCCTGTATCTTCTCTCCTTCCTTTCTCTAATATATTTGTGTCACATATTTCATTAAATCAATACTCCATTTTTATTTTATTACAATTATCTATGTACAGTTCTCTGCTGAGTGAAGAAAAACTCCATTTGCTTTCTTCTAGAAGTTTTTGTTCTTCTAGGAATTAATAATTACCTCGTTTTAAAAATCTGTTTGGTCTATGTCATTATCCTAATAACTTTTCCAAAACCCTCCAGCAGAAATTCAAAATCCTTCTGAACACTATTTTACCCATGATTAAGTGATTAGATTGGGGCTTCCCTGGTGTCTCAGATGGTAGAGAATCCGCCTGCAATGTGGGAGACCTAGGTTTGATCCCTGGGTTGGGAAGATCCCCTGAAGGGGGGCATGGCAATCCACTCCAGCTACCCTCCATAAGGTTGCAAAGAGTCAGATTAGATAAAACTTCCCTTTTCTAGGCTGAAAACCTCCCTTTTCAATCCTGACTCAGGGATGGAACCTGGGTCTCCTGCATTGCAGACGGATCCTTTTTCTGCAAAGATGGCTCTTCCTGATTTCTGCTGGGTTTCTGGCTCTCCCATTTAGCTGTACAGCCCTGGACTCTGGAGTTCCATAGCCAGTGATGGGTCTGGGGTTGAGCCTCCTGTTTCCTGAATTCCAGCTCTTTCTCCTGCTTGGTTTATGCTCTTGGAGTGTTCATGTTATCATCCCAGTTTGATACATTTCTCTTTAAAGGTCAGCTCTGGAAAGGTGGACACCCTAGGTGTGAAAGGTGCCTGGTAATCACCGGGTGCATGTTTGCTAAAGGAAGTGGGGGGGATTTCCTATCAGTGGAGGCAAACGCAGATTCCTACCTCTCAAAAAGAATTTCTCTGGTCTGAAGGCTGGAGAGATGGGATTTATTAGGATGGAAGTAGACCCACTCTTGTGAAAACGACTGTTGGTAAATCAGCAGGACCTGGGCCTCTGCTGCTCATATTTCACCCTCATGCAGAGTAGGAGGAGGTGGCCCATCCCTCGAGACACGTTATTTATGTGTAGTGGGAAGCTGTTCTAAATACTAACTTTGTTAGAGTAAGGCACTTTACTGCCATATTGACTGTAGATCAACACGAATGTAGATGACATCAGTTAGACAGACTGTTAGCGGGTGTGACTAGCATGTACGAACCCTCTAGACTCTGCAATCAGTTAAGATCAACATAGCCTCAGATATCCAAGGACCATATACCAAAGCATGAGTATTTAAAGCATGATTATTTAAAGTAAGAATTCAATATTTTGGAGGACTTCTCTGGTGGTCCAGTGGCAGATTCCATGCTTCCAAAGTAGGGGGCCCAGGTTTGATCCCTGGTTAGGGAACTAGATTCTACATGCTGCAACTAAGACCCAGCAGAGCCAAATATTTAACATTAAAAAAAAAGAATTCAATATTTCAAACAACTTTAAACATTGCCCCCAGTGTGACAACGGAAGTGTGTGCTTTGTTCAAAAGAAACAGATGTGACAGGAGGGAAGGAAGGGGAGTTGTCTGGTTGGTTTTAATATTGCAGTTTACTAAGTCAGAGGAGGGCAGATGGGTTGAAGATGAGTGAGGGGAACAGAAGTATTCTTACAATGGGAGTACATCCAGGCTTGCCTGGTGAAGCTTCTGGCAGGAAAGGAATGAAGATGGACCCACTACATCACACCATACACAACAATCACCTCAAAATGGGTCAAAGACCAAAATGTAAGAGCTAAACTATAAAACTCTTAGGGGAAAAACACAGGAGTAAATATTCATGATCTTAAGTTAGGCACTGATTTCTTAGGCACAATACCAAAAGTGTAAGTGACAAAAAGAAAAACAGATAAGTTAGACTTGATCAAATTCTGAAAATGATACCAACAAGAAACTTAAAAGACAACCTACAGAATGGGAGAAAATTTTGAAAATCACATATATGATAAGGGACTGGTAACAAGAATATATGTGTGTATATACGTGTGAGTGTATATATATATATATGTGAGTATATATATATATATATACGTGTGTGTGTATATATATATATGTTACAACTCAGCAACCAAATGATAAATAACCCAATTTTAAACAAAGGACTTGAATAGATATTTCTCAAAAGAAGATATACAAATGGCCAGCAGACAACAAAAAGATACTCAATACCACAAGCTATCAGGAAACTATAAGTCAAAACCTTAATGAGATATCACTTCATACCCTCCAGAATGGCTAAAACAAAAAAGATAGACAATGAAAAATGTTGGTGAGATGAAGGAAATTGAAGATGATTCAAAGAAATGGAAAGATATTCCATGCTCTTGTATTAAAATAATTAACATTATTAAAATGACCATACCACCCAAAACAGTCTACAGATTTAATGCAATTCCTATCAAACTACCAAGAACATTTTTCACAGAAGCATAACAAATAATCCTAAAACTTATATGGAACCATGTGAAGTGAAGTGAAGTGAAGTCGCTCAGTCATGTCCGACTCTTTGTGACCCCGTGGATTGTAGCCTACCAGGCTCCTCCATCCATGGGATTTTCCAGGCAAGAATACTGAAGAGGGTTGGCATTTCTTTCTGCGGGGAACCATGAAAGACTCTAAATTGCTAAAACAATGCTGAGAAAAAAGAACAAAGCCAGAAGTATAACCCTTCCAGATTGTAGACAATAATACAAAGCTACAATAATCAAAACAGCATAGTACTGGCATGAAAACAGACACATAGATAATGGAACAGAACAGAGGGTCCAGAAATAAATACACATAACTACAGTTAATTAACTTATGACAAAGGAGGCTAGAATATACAATGGAAAGAAGACAGACTCTTCAACAGGTAGCACTGGGAAAACTGGACAGTCACATGTAAAACAATGAGAACTGAACATTCCCTCATGTTAAACTCCTAGAAGAGAACATAGGCACAATGCTCTTTGATATAAATCATAGAAGTATTTTCTTGGATCTGTCTCCTAAGGCAAAGGAAATAAAAACAATAATAAGTGCTTTTGCACAGCAAAGGAAACCATCAACCAAATGAAAAGACAACCTGTGAATTGGGGAAAATATTTGTAAATGCTGTGACTGATAAGGAGTTAATATCCAAAGTATATAAACAGTTCATACAACTCTATATAAAAAACCCAGTCCCATAAAAAAATAGGCAGAAGACTTGAATAGACATTTTTCCAAACAAGGCATACAGATGGCTAATAGGCACATGAACAGATGCTCAACATTTCTAATTATTAGAGAAATACAAATCAAAACCATAATGAGATATCACTTCACACCTGGTAGAATGACCACCTCATAACTACTATCAAAAAGACCAATGTTGATGAGGATGTGGAGAAAGGGAACCCTTGTGCACTGTTGGTACAGCCACTATGGAAAACAGTATGGAGATTCCTTAAAAAGTGAGTAATAGGCTCTGGGTGTCTGCTCTCCACAGGATGCTGAACTGATTCCTAGGACCATCAAAAAACACCCATCACTTGAGTGGGGACAGCATGCCATCTTTTACTTGCATCAAGGTAGACTGTAAACTGTGTGTCTTGCCCTCAGAAAAGGACCTCCCATGACCAACTGCCTGCATATCATCCACTGGCTCCCCAGCTGGTAATGTCTTTGTGCCTTGAAGCTTTGCTCAGTCTATCCAAAGAATTCCATGTGAACGCTGATCTCAACAACTACCCACAACACTGGATAACAACTCTGAATCATTCAAGACTCAGCTCCTGGGCTGTCTCCTAGAGACAACTTGCAGGCCAAGTTAGTTGTATCGTCATCTTTGCGTGAACCTCTGTGTTAGCCTTCTCTACAGAGTACTGTAATTGATCTATTACATTTCTGTCTCTTTCATTTCACAGCAAGACCCTCCAAGGCAAGGATCGAGTTTGATTTCCCTAGAGACCTGTGTGTTCAGCTGTCTATGGGAGATCTCCATATGGGTGTCCCACAAGCATATCACGTTGTCCAAAGCAGAAATCATCTGAAGCATCTGCTCTTAGTATCCACACAGCACCCAAGCCTCGTTCACTGAATCTTGTATATTATAGCTTAGTTCCTATTTACAAGACTATCTCTTCCAATAGATAGTGAGCAACTGAGTGTGGAAACCATGTGAATTTTCTTAATCTTTGAATGCCTGGAGTCCAGCACATAGCCATATAGGAGCTGTTCTATAAATAGTCACTGAACTGAAAAAAATTAATAATAGAACTACCAGAACTACCACAGGATCCAATGATTCCACTTCTAGGCATTTATCCAAAGAAAACAAAAACACTAACTTGAAAAGATATAGGCAGCCTCATATTCACTGCAGCATTATTTACAAAGGCCAAGACACAGAAATAATCTAAGTGTCCATCAGTGAATGAATGGATAAAGAAAATGTGGTATACATATTTATATATACATACAACAGAATGGTATTCAGCCCGTTGTGGTGTCTCTGCCATTTGTGACAACGTGGATGAACCTTGAGGATTATTACGCTAAGTGAAGTAAGTCAAAGAGAGACACATATTGTATAACTTCATTTGCATGTGGAAACTAATAAAAAAACCCAAACTGAATAGACACGGACAACAGAGTGGTGGTTACTACAGGTGGAAGGGGAGGGAGTGGTCAAAATGGGTGAAGGTGTCACAAGGTGCAGACTTCCAGTTATGAGTTTTGGGGATGTAACATACAGCATCGTGGCCATCATTAGCAATACTGTGTTGTATATTTGAAAGTTATTAAGAGCGTAAATTGTAGAAGTTTTTATCACAAGAAAAAAATGTAACTATGAGAGGTGACAGATATTAACTGAACTTGTAATGGTAATCATTTCACAATACATACATATATCAAATGATTATGTTGTATGCCTAAAATGAACACAGTGTTAAACATCAACTATATCTCAATAAAAATAAATGAAAAAAATTCTAAATTCCTCACTCTTAACTTCCAGGCCACATCCTTTTATGAATGTTCATAAGACTTGGATGAAATCTGCAGTATTGGCTTTGAAACTCACAGGCTAAGCAGCTTGTAAGCCTTGACTCACACAGATGAGGGCTCTGTAACCTCTGGGGAGGCTGCCCCCAGGGAGAGAGTCTTCTGTGTAGTTCCTGGAGGGAAAGACACATTGTGCCCTTGGGAGGAAATGATTCCAAAGCTTCTATGTCTTACCTGGGCTCTGGTGCCTGTTCTTTTCCTGGCTTCAGTTGTACATCACCAGGTTCATCCACTGAAAAATAAACATCCCTGTTACAACCAGTCTTTAAACTTGTTAGCTTAACACAGAGCGGGGCGAATGGTTTCTTCTTCCCTCGAAAGATCTCAGTCTAGTCTCCTCAACTCTTTCCAGTTAATTCCCACCCAAGCAGGAGGTCTCAGCCCCCTATTACAGCATTGTCATCTGCTACTCCCTGAAGAACCGGGCACTGAGAGGGACAGCTGAGGTCGACCAGCTGGCTGGGCCAGGAGGCTCTCTCTAACACTCACTGGGAGTCAGTTTAATGTACAGTGAGCTCAGCAGGGGTTCTTTCCTTCCCTCTTGGATTTATGACTCCCACATAATCCTCTGCTTTATTAAGCTATTGGAAAAAAATAAAATCTGTCTGCCAAGATCCTAAAGCAGCCTTGGCAGCTAGCAATATATAAAGGCAGTAATTGGAGGCGGGTGGGGGGGGGGCGGCAGCTTGGCTGGCCTTTGACAGACGGTTCAATAGCTTCAGGGAAGGAAATGCTCCCTGGACTCCCTGGTGAGGAGAGGTGGCCAGGGTTGTGTCCTGTCTCTGGGAGGGGAAGGTACCTCACCTCCATTTCTGTCAGGTAGAGTCCTTTTCCATCCTTGGAGAGGTTCCGGAAAGCTTCTAGGGTAGAGAGGAGGGGAGGGATCAGGACGGGCCTGGGCCCACATGAGAGGAAAGCCAGCCTGTTGATCCCGTGAGAAGCCACAGGCTGTGCTTGGCCTCCTCTCCGCTTCTCTTCCCAGTTAAACTCCATACCCGTGAGACAGCTCAGGGCTCAGCTCTCAAAACAGCTCCCTGACTGCTCTGCCCACTTCGCCCCTCCCTTCTCTAGCTTCCCTGCACTTCAGACCCTCTATTCTTGGCCGTAGAGACGCAGAGGGCTTGTCTTAGGAGGCGTGTCAAGGGCAGCGCTCTTGCCCAGCTGCGAATTCTCTGGAGCAAGATTATGCCTCTGGCTTCTCCTTTATCCTCCCAGGGCTCCACTCTCTGTCCTGTTAACTCCCTAGCTGAGAGGTGTGGGGCCAGAGCTGTGGGGTTTAAGGACCATGTGGTGGGGTGAGGAGGTTAGGGAGGAGGGGGTGGAATGATGGCAGTGGAGGCCAGACCCCACTTCAACTCAGCCGCCACAGCTCCGTTTGCAGCTCTATTGTGGTTTGGGGTTTCATATGAAATTTCATTTCAAACAAAGGGGTATGCTGCTAAAAAGTGTCAAAAACTCAGGCCTACATAGCTGGATTTCTGAGGCCTTGAGGGAACCTCCTGCACCCGCCAAGACACCATTTGTGAAATCCTTCAGCAGAGATCAAACCATTTACTGCATGACTAAAGAGTAGGTTTGAACCGTGAACAATCTGGAGGGGGGCCATGGGGACTTAACCTTGTTCCTGAGTGAGAGAGGTGCTGAGAAGGGTGAAGAGGAAATAAACGATCTGGGATGTGGAATGTCCTGGGGAGAAAAGGTTGCAGAAGGGAGGCTAGGGTCTCAGGCCAGCTACACGGTCACCTAGGCTGATGTTGGCTCTGCCCCTCAGGATGAAGGCTCCTCTGCAGGACTCCAGCCTGTCCCGCTACTGAGGCCTTGCCCAGGCCTGGAGCCAGAGCGCATTCCTGGTCCTCTCCTGTGTTCTCAGGTCAGTGTGATGGTCTCCGGGTGACACTTACTTGCCATGGCTTCCAGCCGCATCAGGAAGCAGACCAGGCTGGGGAAGCTGACCCTGCCAGTGCTGTCGCTGTACCGGAGTTTCATGAGGTCCAGCAGCTCCCTGGTGATGGAGATCCCTGCGAGGAAGTCTGGGACACAGTGGGGGAGCTGGTGAGCAGGGAGGAACAGGGTGGGCCTCGACCTCGGGAGATCAGAAACAGCTGTGCGGAGACCGCGTGGCCTTTCACCACCATCTCCTCCTCCACCTGGCTCAGCGGCCAGCCCACTCCTCTTCTGTGTACTTTTGACTCTTTAGAATGTCAGCTTCCAGGCCCCAACAATACTGTTTTAGAGTTTGGCCAGAGGCCAACTCAAAACACTTCTGACCCTTCACAATCATCCGATAATTCCTGTGGGGGATGGGAGCTGCCAGGACACCTGGAAAGTTTGCTCCTAGCCCCACCTTGTCAGGCCTCCCTCTGCTGGTGACCCTCTCCAACAGCCCTCCTCGCCTAGTCCTGGACCATGTGTGGTCTCATGTGTGGTTCCTGGAGAAGGGGCTTAGTCCTAGGTTGGTCATCCAGGGATGAGGCTGGATCTCAGAGCAGAGACCTCAGGTGGGCAGGACAGAGCTGCCTTGCCCTCTTTGGGTCTTGTGATCTTACGTGTCTAGCTATAAGCTCCAGGGAGCCACTGACAACAGAACTGACAAGGGCAGACTGAAAATCGGGAGGGGGGGCGTCTATGCACCCCAGTGAGCAAGCAGAACCCTATAAACCGGACCATCCATCACGGGGACGAGGCTGGTGGCCTTCGGGCCCCACACACGTTGGTTTCTCCTGCAGAATTAATCAAATGTGAATTCGAACGCCTTTAGATAGGACATGCCTGCAGCTTGTACATTCCCAAACTGCCCCGCAAATCACATCAGCTCCATGGCCCTCTTCAGTTACCTGCTGGCCCCTGCAAGCTTTTCAGTTGAATTCCAGCTATTTTCTTTCTCCCTTTTATTATTCTGGAGTCATAGGTGAGGTCTCCTTTAAAGGTTTCAACTTCCACTGGCCATTCAGTAGTTCTCAAAGTGTGATCCCCAGACCAGGAGCTTTGGCCTCACTTGGGAACTTGTCAGAGATGCTGGTTCTCAAGTCCCACCCCAGTCCTCCTGAGTCAGTACCTTGGGGTGGGTAGTGAGGCTCAACATTCCTTGCTTCCATAAGCCCCCAGGGTCTTCCTCAACCTCAAGAGTGAGAAACACAACCCTCTGCTGTGAAGAATTAAGGGAGGGGAGGGACTTCCCTGGTGGGCTAGTGGTTAAGAATTCCCCTTCCAATGCAGGGGATGTGGGTTTGATCCCTGGTCGAGGAACTAGGATCCCACATGCTGTGGGGCAACTAAGCCCATTTACTGCAACTAAGGCTCAGTGCAGCCAAATAAACACATATTTTTGTAAGCAGAAGAGGAAGGATAGAGGCAGAAGTGGGGGGAGGGGCGGGGAGCAGGAGCTCAGGTTTCTACCTGCTCTCCATCCAGGCCAGGAGCCCCAGGAGGAAGACCCACT